>NC_059072.1:46001696-47380696 GCF_020497125.1 Mauremys mutica
TATTGAAAACTGAAAGGACCGGAGAATGCTGAATGAACCCTCACATTAGGAGAAGATGCTAACTCCAACATCTGACATATAAGCAGCAAAATTAGATGATACTAAAGAGAATGTTTCTCCCAGGACATTCCCTACACTGGGGAAGAGTTTTATAAACCTAATAAGTGATTGTCATCAGTCTCACAATGGTTAACGAAGAGACAGTCAGACAGAGGATTGTTGTGATAACAATGCTTTGTACCTGAGTTTACAGGATATTATTGGATATGCTTTGTTGCTGATTGCTTAAACAATGTGACCTGTTCTTGTTTTCCTTGCAAAACAAATTGTTTATTAAAGTATTCCTATTTCCTACACCATTGAAGACATTTTCATTGATTCAGCCCCACTCCTGAAACTGACTGCACATAGGCACAACCCTGGGTTGGCATGGCATCTCGCTGAAGCCAAAATTTTCAAAGGTGGCCATTGATTTTGGGTAACTTCAGCTGGAGATATGAGTGTTTGGTGTTTCTAAAATCACTCTTGAGGTAAACAGTGTGGTGGGGTCATCCCTCCCCCTTTGGGTCAGAGGGAAGCCACACTGCCTCACCATGTCACCAGTGTCACTGCCTAATATCAGGTGAATTAGCAAACCAGGTGCTAGTGCCCAAACCCTCTTGGTGGGGCGGGGCACCTCAGGAAGGGCAGAGCAAATAAGCAGGCTATAGACTCTGTCCCCCAGGCAGGGCAGGCCTATCAAGCAGTCTATAAGCTCAGGCCTCAGACAGGGCAGAGCACCACATAGCCTGTCATCTTAGCTCTGGCAGACATCAGAGAAACACAGGCCTGTTAGCCTATGGTGGGGAGGCTGCCACTCCAGGGGTGGAGTTGTCAACAGGGGGTAGGAGGATTGGGCCCACCCTACTTCACTAGGTCTCAGCCCAGGGCCCTAACAGTGTCAGAGTGTTCCACCATTGGGTCAATGGGGATCTGCCCAAAACACGGCAGACCTGGATTCAGTCAACTACACAACCAGACTATAGTCTAGTGTCCCTGGGCCACTGCCTATTACCCCTTCGTTTGGTACGTTGGCCCCATGGGTGTCCTCTGTCTCCCTGGGGTTGACAGCCAGTGACAGTCCCAGCTGATCCTATGTGGACTTGGTCTCCTCTGGGGCTACGGTGTCACCTGGTTCGGCAACAGAGTCAGTGACCTGCAGTGAGCAAGATACATCTGTCTCCTTCCCTGGCTAGGCTCCAACTGCCTTTTGTATTTCCTGTCCTGCCTCTCAACTTCTGTTGTGGGGGCAAGCCCAACCTGACTCTGCCCACCTGGGCACAGAGAGTGGTTCCTCCCCCTCTGGCTTGGAGGGAGGCCACACTGACTCACTAAAACCCCAAAATAAAGACTTCCCAAAGCAAAGCCCGCTTTTCAAAGGGTTGGCCTTTGTGGTTTTATTATATTATTGCTCTTGAAAATGGAGGTGTTTCTGGCCTGGCCTTGTTAGTCACGGGTGTAACAGACAATTTTTAAAGTGAAATTATTATTAGTTCCCCATCTGTTGAAGTTGATTTTAGCTGAGTTGCCTGGGTGTAAATGAGAACAGAATTTGCTCAGAATCTTTATTTTCTAAACCTTTAGCAGAGTTAACTAAAGAGTAGCATGAATTTATCAAACTGTAAACAAACAATCATTTATGAAAATGGAATCCAGGTATCTCTGTGATCCTATAGAATGATTCTTTGCTCTCTTAAGGTATTTCCCTGGTCAGTTCATTCTAATTCCCAAAAAATCCTGAAACAAATGCATAATACCAGCATCAGGGTTTTGTGCAACCTGTACTAGCTTCCCATTTACTCATCAATCTACTATGAATTTTGATACTGATCTACAAGGACCTTAACAGAAAAGGCCTACATGAACCCAAAGACTATCTTTCCCTCTGGAACCCACCACCACTGCGATGATCATCAAAAACACTACATTAACAGAGTTGAGGTACAACTGCAAGGGAATCAGACATAGCGCTATCTCAATAGTGCTCTTGCGGAAGACTGGGAAGAGTCTAAACCTTGCTGTTTTCAAGTTGTGCTGTAAGATTCACCTCTTTGGCAAAGTATTCTCCAAGTACTCAAAACACAATTAAAACCTGGCAGCCTGCCCATTCTGTGTTTTGTAGGATTAATTCTGGATTAAACCACAAAGGCATTTGGCTTTTGGAGAGAGCCAAATTGATTCTACAAAATGTGCATTGGCTGATCAATAGAAGCATCTGCTGGATCTGGGTTTGTTGCATATAACAAAAGGAGGAAAACACAACGTGATCAGCTCTGCACTCATTATTAAACATCACTGCAGTCTATAGGAATAAAATTAGAGTGCTGCAAAGGAGAAGACTAATAAAACAAAAATCCCCACAAATATTTCTCCTTAAAGTCTGTTTATTTGCAGTTAAGAACCAGGTATTTCAACACTCAGTTTTCTAATTAAACAATAAGACTCTTCAACAGGGGCTTTGATGTTGGCTAAGCACCATCTTCCATTATGAATGCTGGCCTGGGTAAACACTGATCCATTGCTCCCTCTCCAAAGCAATTCCAACAAAGATGGCATTATTAATCCTGGTACATCTTTGTTTTGGTTACACACGGTCAAGTGGGATTAGAAGGGACAAGATGTCAAAACACAACAAGTATGCATTTCCCTCAAAGGATCATGTTAATAAAGTTGATTGAAAAGCCATCATATAATTACATTTCAGAAACCCAAACTCCTTCCAGCTGCTAAGAAAAGCTTCCAATACTACCTCACATCTCACACAATCTTCACAGATAGCATGCCAGCAGTCTTGAGTTCACTTTTGGCCATTAAAATTAAACTAGGGGAGGAGCTGCTACCTTGGAGAATAACATATCTGTGTATTTTGAGAGAGTGCCAGTGCTGGAAGGCCTTGGATGCTGGATGCATGTTGGGCTGATGTATCCCACATGATACAGTGCCAAAACTGAAAAAATAATTAGGTCCATAACTTGGATTATACAGAACATTTACAGGGGGGTGGCTGATATTTAAATGAGTTTGCTGACTGCCATACAATGTATCTCCATATGATAGGCATTTCCAGTTCCCATACTGGGGATGCACTGTTTACAGAAATGACTGTGTGCTAGGTTGTTACATAGCAATCTGCTCTGAATAAGTGGCAGGGCTGAACCAGGTATAGACCTGGGAGGGAACTGTGACTTGTAACTGGCAATGGGAACAGTTTCAAATTCAAGAATTTCATTCTGAGTTCATACAACTTCAAAGTTCAAAGCAGAGCTTAGGGAGGGGCAAACCTACTCACACTGGGGAAAAAATGCTCACATAAAATCTCTGTGACTCAAACCCACTAGGTTTTGAATACGTCTAGAATTGAGTACTTCTGTGCTGAAAGTAAATAGAAGTTGCCCAGACCTGACAGCCCACTTTCCTAATTTAAAATAGATAATTTATAATGAATGAAGTTTGGGATGTGTTTCTAGCTGATATTTTATATGTATTTGCATAATTTTCACATAATTGACGATGATGCTATGCCCCAAGTTATTTTTATTCATTCATAGTTCATTTAATCTGGATTAATGTTCTAGTCTTAACCTAGTTGATGTACCCCAAGGTATTTTATTCATTTATAAACTTCTCAAGAAGACAGCAGCATAATAGGTGAGGATATAAGTTTCCTGTATTTTTCTGCACTGCTCAGATGACATTGGATGGTTATAATTTACACGAACCAATCGACTCCCCGCTTTTTTTTTCATTTTTTTTAAAGATTCATCCTATCTCCTTCCTGCTTCTCTCTTCTGGCTCTGTATGTGTCAATAAGCCCTCAAAATATCCCAGACAGCTAGGATGGAATTGTGGGGGGGACACAAGAAAGAGCATTAAGCCTTTTACAAAGAAATTAGTGCAGAACCATTGTCCCTTGCCAGCTTTTATCATCATCCAATGTCACTTCAGTCATTCTCTGTATTTCTCTTTTCTTTTCCTCGCTGTCATCTTCTATGTGTTGTAATAGTGAGTTCTTAGGAAGCTTTTACATGAATAATTAATCAACCAATAGTGCTTTTTATATGCAGAACATATAATGCTCTCATACCCAGGCTTGTTACAGCTCCTATATTTTTTATTGTACATTGCACCCATTCCACCAAATTTTTGATATAGTATTTGTTGAGTAAACTAATAAAAATTAATTCCCCCATAAGAATTTGATCTTATAAACACACAGTACCCAGAACTCCCACTAACGTAAATGAGAGCTCCTTGAACCAAGAGTTAGCAGAATTGGGCCCATTTGTTGTCAAGTGGATTTCTAAAAACTGTTATTTCATTCTGACCAGTTTAAACTCACTCAAAGTATAATCTTCCACAGACAAATTGCAAGCAGTCCATAGACACATACATATTTTTTATAAAATAAGTCAAAAACTTCCCTATAGTGTAACTATAGGCACATTAGGAAACATTTAGCGATAATTAAGGGGATCATTATTATTATTCTCCTATTGCCTTTTCCTTTTAGTTACTTTGGCCTTAATTATCTGATTGGCTTTTTCATCTTTTGGTATATTGTATTTTTCCTCCAAAGTGCACTAAGGGGACTCAATCTTCAAAACATCACAATCCACTCAGTTCTTCAAAACCCTTATATTCACTCAAACCTTTCAGTTAACAAAAATATCTTGAGGTGAAGGAAATGTAGTGCTTCTTGTAAAACTCTTCCACTGAACTCCATTCAGCTCATTTTCTTCTCTTGTTAGCTTTAGAAGCTGCCTTACAATATATCTAAGGCCTAGCTGGAACAGTAGTCAATATAGTTCACAGAAAAAAATATTCCCTTTTCACCTTCAAAGAGCATAAGAAGTTTCCTGTTGAAAAACTCTGTTCCACAAATCCTGGAGATGAAGTGATTGAACAGATAAAGTTCACTTTAAAACAAACAGGGCACAATTTGAGCAAGGGAGAAAGACCATAAAGAAACTTAGGGTATGTACACTACAAGCACTACAATAGCACAACTGCAGCATTGCAGCTATGCCGCTGTAGCAGAGACACTTACTACTGCGATGGAAGGCTTTTTTCAGCGCTGTAGTACATCCATCCCCTTGAGAGGCAGTAGTTAGATCGACAGAAGAATTCTGTCTACAGTGGGATTAGGTTGACCTAACTATGGAACAAAGTGCATGAAATTTTTCACAGCCTAGAGTAATGTAGCTATGTCGATCTAAGTTTTAAGTCTTTACCAGATCTTAATCTCCTAGTATTATTTCTACAAAGCTAGAATAGTACAACAAAAATGTATATAGCCCTATTCTCATATCTAAGGCTTGATTCTCCAGTGCTTTGTACCTTGTGTAGCATGCGAACAGATGCCAATGACTACGCAAAGTGAAAGGTGAGCCAATTCAGACCAACTAATTCCAAATAGTCTGTTAACTCTCTGAGCTGAGAGCACCTTTAATTATTCTGGAAAGCTATTCTCCACCGAGCTGCACATTCTGACCTCCAGTTATGCCTTCTTTTCAATAATTACATAAATCCTGCACTTTTACGTACTGTACCTTTCATTTTAATTTTGTAAGCAGCAGTCACAATGTTATTCTTAGGACAGCTTTGCATTTTTATCATTCTCAGGACAACGCATCTGCCATACAGCAGCAGAGACCGTGGAGACAGATGGACTGGCAACTTATTATATTTTTAATTTAGGCTTAACATTGGGAGAACTGTACTGCCTGCCTCCATTTCTCTTATTACTTACTGCATCATTGAGAGAACACGTATAAACAAAATAAAACTATAATAGCCTTTAGCTTATATATATTAGGAGGAGTTGCCATTCTGTTTCCATTCTGGATGACTAACTATTCTGTTCCTGTCCAGCCTCAGCTCCAATGGAATCCACCTTGAAACTAAAATTTTGGAGGGCATCCAATTACTAAATATTTGACCATCTTTTAACCACCATTAGCCTGTCCTGCTTGAGACTTAGCTCTATTAATGGATAGCTTTGTCACATTACCCCTTGAGAAAATAGTTAGTGCTTAACAAAGCCAAATGACACTCTGCTTTGATCAGGATTACTTATGTGTGCTGAACTCACTCTAGATTCAAATCCTTGACAGCTTGGATCACATAGTGAGTATTAGATCAAATCAGGGACTCCTGATGAAAACAAATTCTGTAAATGATCTGGTAAAGTTCCAAAATCAATTTGCTCTCACTAGGATGAAGCGTATGTCATAGGAAGCTGCTTGTAGCCCAAGACCATGATTAAGTGGTGTTAAAATTACTTAACCTGTTTGTTGTTGCATTTCCTAACGTTTAATGATTCATACATTAACACAAGATGCTAATTCTATACCATAATCCTGCATCTTTAATTGTCTGCTTCCTTGTCTGTGAAAGTTGATCTGTCGTTCACTTCTGTCTGAACAAAAGATAGCTGAAGCTGAAACCTGAGCAGTTTAGCTTTGCAGGGCTCCCTGTGGTGTGGGGCCCCACGTAGTTACCCTTCTTGCTACTCTCTAATGTCAGCCCTGGATTTTATACCGGGGCGCGGGAACAATTTGTATAGTGGGGGGTGCTGAGAGCCATTGAACCAAACTGTAAACCCTGTATATGATGGAAACCATTTCATGCCAGAGGGTGTAGCAGCACCCCAAGTTCCAGCACCTATGCTTTTATATGAAGAAAAACAGCTGTTGTGACACAGGTGAGCCATAGAGTTTTTATAGCATGTTGGGGGGACCTCAGAAAGAAAAAGGTTGAGAAACTCGGTTCTATACATCAAAACTTATCCCCCTTCTGGGGAATTAAAGACGGTGAAAACTTATCTCCATCTTCCTCTTGCTCTAGCCACGAGGTGGCCTGTTGCCCGGTGGAATTTTCAGTCCTGACTTGGGCACCCAGGTTCCCTCCACAATTTATGGGCAGCTACAGGTGCACAAGGGAGGGATTTTTAAAAACAATAAAATAAAAAGGTCAGCTGAATGGAACTATTGTCCGTGTAAGTCTGGGGAATCGGATATCAGCATCTTTTAAATCAGTATCTGGTGTCAGACAAGGCTGCGTCTTGGGCCTCTAGCCCAGTGGGCCAGCTTACCTGTATTATATTCATTGCTTTGTTATTCTGCTTTATTATATTTAGTAGTAATGCAAGGAACCTACAGGCTTTTATCCTGTAAGATTTGGCTTTAGTAGATAGTGTGAGGCTTAATGCTTATAACCTTTGGTATAGATAAATTTAAGTAACTCATAAGTTATAGGGAACTGAAAGTAGCATGCAAGAGGGGGAATTTTGTCCAGAATACCGACATCAGCCACCCACAGAACATAGCTGACACCAGCATCCGGAAGGTTCCGGACAGAATGTCCAACCGCAAAGGTGCCATGACATCAAATTGACATGTATGCTAATAGGGTAACATCATATATACACTAACCTATAGAAAACGGACACCTTAAGGGGAGGAAATACAAATAAGGACCTCTATTGAATATGAATTGGACATGGCAGCGTCAGCATAACCTACTATAAAAGTAACATCTCAGGGACAGCAGAAGGGTGGAGAGATGTAGACTTTGTGAGGGGCCAGAATGATGGCCACCAGGGAAGATGAGTACGGTAACGGTGATGGTGATGAAAAAGATGATGGATGAGCATGTACGATGATGGTTAAGTAGGTTAAGAAAGATAAGGGTGTAAGTTTGGACGTCCAAATGTACTTTCTGTATTATCTCTATCTGCCTTGTTGGGTTTAAGTGTGTGTATAACTTTATTAAATTATTAATAAAGAGTTCCTATGGTATGAGAGTTGCACCTGTGCACATCTGGGTTCTCAAATTATATGATAATTTTACAATAATCTTACTGGGCCTGATCTTGGGACAAGAACCTGTTACTCCTCAAGTTACAATTATATATACCCAACTTTGGGTCAGGCTACAGCCCCTGCACTCTTTTGTTGGGCAATGGATTTCATAATAAAACATTCTGTCAGGTCCATAGGCATTAAGATTGGTGATCTCTTGCTCAGACCTTGGTGACACTAATTACATTGTTCTTCTAGTACATAACCCCAACAGTTTTCACGAGGCACTCCAGCAAATGAAGGAGGAGTCGGATAAGATTGACCACCATGTTTCATGGTCAAAGACAAAGCTGCAAAATCTAGGACCAGGTCCACCTGCAACTCCAATCTCTTTGAATAATGAAACTCTTAAAGCAGACTGCAGCTCTTGCTATTTGGGTTCTATACTCACCAGTTCCTCCAACTCTCACATGGAGGTTCTCCATCAGATTGGGATTGCAGCATCTGCCGGGGTCATTCACAATGAATATGGAATCAACAGCATCTCAGCATAGGAACCGAGCTGTATCCTCTATATACTATTGTATGGCTGCGAAACATGGACACTACACTGCTCAGACTGGGCAAAATTGGAGGCTTTCCACATAAAATGCCAATGTCGTATTTTGGGCATAAAGTGGAATGACTTCATCTGTTGCAAGAATGCCACAAAACATTCCAGCGAATGCTGTTTTCTGGGTGGCTTGTAACATCTGGGATAAAATTCCATGAACCAAGGTGTGGAGGCAGCTCAGAGGCAGACCCCCTATTACATAAGTTCTTCAAGTCTGTTTTGATGTTGGACTCTCAGGCCATCAAACCCTTGCGGCCACACAGGTACGGACCAAATGGCGAATTATCACTACATCCAACTGAATCATAGAATCATAGAATTCAAGATCAGAAGGGACCATTATGATCATCTAGTCTGACCTCCTGCAAGATGCAGGCCACATAAGCCGATCCACCCACTCCTTTAGCAAGCGACCCCTGCCCCATGCTTCGGAGGAAGGCGAAAAACCTCCAGGGCCACTGCCAATCTACCCTGGAGGAAAATTCCTTCCCGACCCCAAATATGGCGGTCAGCTGAACCCCGAGCATGCGGGCAAGACTCTCCAGCCATACCCAAACTCTCCAGCCATACCCTGTTTGGCTAAGCATTGAAGAAGAGAAGAAGCTGAGTGGGGAGCCACCCAAGCTAGCTAAGAATGAAATGCTGAGGAGTGGTTCCGGCAGAGGGAGGGATATAGGGACTTAAGCTGATGGGCCAAAGATAGGTGCATCTCTCCATTCGAAATCCATAGTTGCAAACCCTCTTCAGGAGTTAGGAATTTAAGCCCAGTCAATTGCTTAGGTAGCCCATGCTGCAGCAGCTCTCTCTCTCTCTCCCCCACCCATCTCCTGCTCACACTTGACATCTCTCTCAAACTTGTTCTACATTTCCCTATGCCCCAGCTGTCTTTTGTGGAGGCATTCTGCTGCCCCTTCACCTACCAGTGGCCTGGCACCAGATACAGTAGCCGGCAGGTAACCCTCCTGATGTGAGTCTTACAGGTAACAGGTGTTAGGTGTGCTCTGAGAATGCCTACAAGATCAGGTCCATCTTGTGAGACAGGTGTTCCCCTGCCTAGTTTGAGAATTCTGCTTCAGGGCCTCTGGGACTTCAACTTGTGCTAGTGCTCTGAATGGCTGGTCAGCTGTGGGATGTGTGATAGACCCAGGCCAGTTGGGAACAGCAGAGTAGTAGAAGGGAGATATACTGGCCACTGGATAAGCAGTTTTCTGTTCCCTGAGTGACCAGAGCAGGGGCTGCTCCAGGCTAATTAGAACACCTGACTCCAATTAACCTGCTAAGAGTCAGTTGAGGCTGTTAAGCACCTGACTCTAATTAAGGCCCCTCTGATGCTATAAAAGGGCTCACTCCAGTCAGGCTAGAGGGAGCCAGAGGAGAGGAAGTGCGTGCATGTGAGGAACTGGGAGCAAGAGGTGTGCGAGTGAGTAGGCATACTGCTGGAGGACTGAGAAGTACAAGCGTTATCAGACATCAGGAGGAAGGTCCAGTGGTGAGGACAAAGAAGGTGTTGGGAGGAGGCCATGGGGAAGTAGCCCAGGGAGTTGTAGCTGTTGCACAACTGTACCAGGAGGCACTCTAGACAGCTGCAGTCCACAGGGCCCTGGGCTGGAACCCAGAGTAGAGGGCGGACCCGGGTTCCCCCCAAACCTCCCAACTCCTGATCAAACACAGGAGGAATTGATCTGGACCGAAGGGAGGGTCTCTGGCCTGTTTCCTGACCCACAGGGTGAATCTGTGAGGTGAGCAAATCCGCCAATAAGCACAGGACCCACCAAGGTAGAGGAGGAACTTTGTCACAGATGGCATCAGCACTTAGGGGGATTTACAAATGCCAACCAGAGGAAATATAGGTGCCTAGGGGACTTAGGAGCCTATGGGCTTGGACAGCAGCTAAACAGCATCTTTGAAAAGTCATTGGTTCCTATATCAGGGGTTACCAGACTTTTGTACTGGTGACCCCTTTCACATAGCACGTCTCTGAGTGCGACCCCCCCTTATACACTAAAAACACTTTTTAATATGTTTAACACCATTATAAATGCTAGAGGCAAAGCAGGGTTTGGGGTGGAGGGTGACAGCCCACAACTCCCATGTAATAACCTCGCGACCCACTGAGGGGTCCCGACCCCCAGTTTGAGAACCCCTGTCCTATATGATGGATTTAGGTGCCTAAGTACTTTTAAGGATCGGTGCCCCCTTGATTTGTAGCAAAGGCACCTGGCCAGGTTTATTGTCCATAAAGCATGGTCTTGCCTCCTCGGATCAATGTCTACAGTTACACGAGCACATGTATGCCCATAACCATGGACTTAGCTCAGCAAATGGCAGGACTTTCCACTCCCCACTTGGCTGGCCAAAGAGATTCCTTCTGAGACCCCTCTTTATACACTGATACAAACAAGTTACATATTGTCCCTCTGATGTAGTTAGTTATCACCCTTTACCTTGTACATGTTGATTCGATTAAAACATCTCTATCCATCACACTGTCATCCTGACCTTATCTTTAGAAGGGGTCAACATGTTCTTGTTATCTTTGGGGAGTGTGTTTGTACCATACTTGGTATTGGGGTGTTTTGGTACCAGCCTTCTGAAATGTGTTTGCATGAGTGTCCTGTGCTTAGTACTTCTCAGGAATGTGTGAGTTTTTGTAATGCCAGCCCTGTTCTTGCCAGGTTCTGTGAACTTGCACACAGGCAAAGCCTGACTTCTGTTCATAGCCTGACTTTTGCCAACTGCTTTATATTAGCAGGGCCTGACTACTGCTTTAGTTCAGGCCTTGTATACCAGGCCTCATGTTTCAGGCTCTCTCTTTTTACTACATTTGGTGTATTTAGACTGGACAAAATTCTAGAAAATACTATAATGAACAAGCCTCCATTGGCAGAGAGTTGGCCTGGATGATCTAATCTCTAATTTCTAATTCTGAGATTTGTTTATTTTTTTGGCTTCTAGTAGGGGTTGATATTTACACCTTGGACTTTTTAAAACTTCTGTGCATCATGTGTGTTTTAAAAACTCTTATGTTTCCTATTTGCAATGTTGTTGTAGCTGTGCTGGTCTCAATATGAAAGCGACAAGTTAGGCGAGGCAGAAGGGACAAGCTTTTGAGCTTCTCAGAGCTCTTCCTCAGGTCTGGAGAAGGTAATCAGCATGCCCAAACTAAATACAAGGGTAGGACAGATAGTTAAGCATAAGGGTTCACACTTGCTGTAGGAGACCACTTAATCTGAAGTGGGCAATTAAGGGTTTGCAGGCAGTAGGGTACATTACAAATTGTTGTACTGAGCCATAACACCAGTGTCTGGGTTATACATGCTTCTTAGTGTCCAGCAGATGTTATGAATTTAAGTCCCCATGCTAGCTTTTGAAGTAATCCATGTTTCTTCTGAGGATGAGGACTGAGAGGTCAGATAGCATGTGATTGCTTTGTGAAGAGTGTTCACCCACGGGCGATAGAGTATTTTTGTCTTATCATTTTTCTTGTGCAATTTTCATTACTAACTGAACTGTCCCATTTTTGCTGCCACATTACTGACATAGACCAAAGTTTCTGAGCCAAATTCATACCTGGTTGAGTTGCACTAACATTTAAATCACACAAGGATGAACTTGGCCCTCCAAGGGATGTAGGTAACAAAATCTTCAATGTGAGTGGAAAAGGATGGTGTCATATGAGAGTGAATATCTGGTAACCTGGGGGTGATAGTCTCACATTAGGCGGAATTAAAACAATTATCATAACAAAGAGGCATACTATATTGCTGCATTGAACATTATAGAGTTGTAATAATTCCCCCTTTATGTTTCAAATATCCAAATAATGACACATCTTTATTCCAACTACTGCAAAATGTTGTATAACAATATCAACTTAAATTCCAAGCAGGACTTTGCAAAACCTCTTCCCTTGAAATATTAAATAATTAGAACTGTATTATTCACAAAAATAGAACCATTGACAGTTGTAAGTATAATTTATTATCTGATCCAAAACATTTCACATACAGCATGAGATAGCTAACTTAGAAAAAGACCTGTAAAAACTGCCATGTTAGGGAAGAATTAACTACTTTATAGTCTAGGTAAATAAATTACTCTGAGGACTAATTTTGTTCCCTTCCTCCTTCAGGGGTTCCCAATAGTGAATTTTTGAATGCTAAGAAGGGGACAAAGTCAACTGCTTCACCTGACTATTTAAACAACTAATTCTTTTTCAAAATGGCTGTTGCTTTTACAGTGCACAGCTCAGGCTTGTTTGAAACAGCCCTGGCTCAATGCTGGTTTAGCAAACCTGTTGGCCCACGGGATTTAAATGTTGGGTTTGTAACTTGAAGCAAGTTTTGCACAGCTCAAATTACAACATAGTCAAATTTTAACTGACATTATTATTTGTATTACTGTAGCATCTAGAAGCCATAGTCATGGTCCAATTATAAACAGATGTGACAGTGAGAGGTGTACAAGAGATCACTAGGGAGGCATACTGGTTTATTGTTTTATGGATCTTTTTTAAATTTTGTTTTCAACATCTGAGCAGATGTGTTAGTACTGCAATGGCTGGGCAAAAATAAAAAAATATTTCATTTAATTCCTGGTTTGGCCTATAAAAATGCTAGGTCCTTGTGTACAAAAAAACCCGAACTTCACTGGAGATACACATAATTGTTTCATGATGGTACATATTGTTGTTCAAGAGTTCAAAACTGCACATGAGAATTCCTTAAATCAAGATATCGGTCATGGAAGAAAGTTAAATCCTATATTGGGAAATGTGTTTATGTACAGACAAATGTATGTTTTGCTGTACCTTCTGAGAGAGAAGAAACTGATATATAGCAGACACTATTTTTGTCTCTCTAAATGTGGCTGAGTGATAGGAAAGTGCTAGAGAGAGAGAGAGAGTTTGTTTCATGAAGTGTTCTGACCTGCACTGTAGACAGTTATGGCCACTGAATATGAGTCCACGATCCAGAAAATGTGAACATCTATTGGACAAAATCGGGAATACTGAGTAGTAGAATCTAAATGCATCACAGAGAGTGCCTCTTTCTATTCTGTGCTGTGTTACTGTGAATTTTATCTCTCAGCTTGCTCATGTCTAATTAGAATGCTTTGATTCTTCTTATGTATGTAAGAATTTAAACAACTCCCCATTGGAGCTTCTGCATTGATTTCCATGGACGAGAGTGAATCGGGGGAAGAGAGAGAGCCTGTTTCAGCTGCTGCAGCATGGGCTACCTAAGCAACTGACTTGGCTTAAGTCCAGGAGAGGGTTTGCAACTATGGATTTCAAGTTGAGGGAGGCACCTATCTCTGGCCTATCAGAATAAGTCCCTAAAACCCTCTCCTCTGCGCGACTCTCTTTTCAGCATTTCATTCCTGGCTAGTTTAGTTGGCTCCCCACTCAGCTGGCCTATTTTTTTTTTTTACCATCCAAGTTTTCAGCCAGATTCCAAACTGTCATGGACCATTCTATGAACTTATGGTGGACATTCTGGACAGGGTCAATAAGCAGGTGCAGTAGGAGAGGGAGAGAATTCATGACAAGTGCAAAAGGCAAAGACAGACTGTAAAGTGTGAGGACAGAATTGCAGCACACAAGGAGAGACTTGCAGCACAGTTTCTGGAGCAGGAATATCAGTTGAGGGAGGAAGAGAGAGAGCAGCAGAAAACAGCTGTTTGATATGCTGCTTTCATTTATGGCTGCAAGAATACAGGCTCCTGCTGCAACTGAACCACATCCTGAGGACCGTTCAGAGAACCATGTGCAGCAGACCACATGATAAGGAACAACTGGGAAATTGTATCCAAACAAAATTTCACAATACATCTGACTGCATCAATCCATAATAAAAATCAACAGTTCTTACCACACAGTGCACAATCCCTACCCATTTAATAAGCGGTCACCTGATCCATAATTAAAATGCATGACAAGCAATTCCCATCCCATTTCATTGCGTGTAAAGACAGTACCTCATTTACGGCTAACATTAGGAATGTGTTTAAAAAGCAAACTCACTATTCTCCCTCTTCCACTAGCCCATACATGTCCATAATGTGGGAATACAGAGAAACCCTGATGGCTGTTGCCTGGGTGCATCCTGCTCCAGCTGTGACAGGAGCACTTTCTGGTTGAGTGTACCAGTTCAGTAATCCATTACTGTCATAAGTCCATTTAGGGGGAAATGGCTCACCTTTGGCTTCAAGAAGATTGTGAAGAGAACAGCACCAGTGACACTGGAAACCAAACAGGTCTGTTGGCAGCACCAGCCAAATGCACATTCAACTACCATTCTACATATACTGAGAGTGTAATTAAACCTTCTTTTGCCAGGCCCTCTGAAAGCAGGATATGGTTTCATAAGTCAAGACAAAAGGGGGAACATGGGGTCCCTTAGAATTATAGTGGGAACAACAATCCAATTTATGGCAATGCCATTTGTTGGGAATTGTGTCCCTGCCTATCCATGAAGATAGACTCCCAATCAGGGGAAAACCCTGAACTTTTCTAGTGCAGCCCATGTTGGCATCCATAGATTGGCCTCTGTGATCCACAAGACCCTGCATAACAATGGAGTAGTGCCCTTTGTGCTTATGTGCTCTTTGAGTTGGGCAAATTATGGGCATGTGAGTCCCATCAATGGTCCCGGCACAGTTTGGGAACCTCATTCTCTCAAACAAGCAATTACTTTGGGTTCTTATGTCCACCACCTTTGGGTAAACCACATGCCTGATTGCATCAAAGACCTCCACCACCACTTTACTCACACTTGACTTTCCAACACCAAACTAGTTAGCAATGGACCTGTAGCAGTCTGGGGTAGGCTTCTGTAGCAGTATGGCCACCCTCATGAGTGTGTTGTGATGCTGGAGGAGCAGGTCAAGCTGTTCACAAAGTTCTCTTCATATGAAAGTTCTGGACACAATGCTTCTTCCAGGTTCCTGGCTCCGGTTGCTGGAAACGTGCAGATCCAAAAGATTTTTAGAAGGCTATGTTGGGTGGACTGCTACAATTTCCTGTAACTTGTGGGGAAGACAGTAAAGTTTTCCCACAATGCACCATGAACAAATGACTAGAGTGTCTACTGCTGGGAAAGGCATAGGAAACCTGGGATATGAAATTTTGACTCAGGTCTGCAAAATGTAGTGTAGATGCTGGAGTGCAGGTGTAAGACCCAGGTTTGGATACCCGAGCCTGGGCTTGCAAACAATGGGTCAGTGGACTCAAGTTCCACTAACCCTGGGCTTACCTTGCAGTGTACAAATATTCAATAAGACCAGAATTTCATCTAAGAATTCAGAGGTCTGTTTTAAAGTCCTAACCAATCTGATGACCCCTCTTATTCCAAGTCCTCTCCCCCAAGTATTCAATTAACTTTGGTTGACAGCAAGCTAGTTATAGCTATAGTTGCTGTTAATGCTCTCGATAGGTTAACAACACAGATACTTATTTCAATGAATGCATTAATTTCATAATCTCAGGTAACAACATATAGAAAAATGTATTCATTCCTGACAGATAAAGGGATAAACATAGCAAAGTAATAATCATTCCAGTTCACTTATATCTGATGTTGTATATATTCCACAAGGTACAGTAAGTTGCTTTCATATGAAATATGACTTCATAGGAACAGCCATACTGGGTCAACCAATGGTCCATCTAGCTCAGTATCCTGTCTTCCACCAATGGCCAATGCCAGATGCTTCAGAGAGAATGAACAGAACAGGCAATCATTGAGTGATTCCTCCCCTGTTGTCCACTCTTAGCTTCTGGCAAACAGAGGTGATGGACACTCGGAGCATGGTATTCCATCTGTATCCATCCTAGGGAATGGCCATTGATGGACCTAGCCTCCATGAATTTATCTAGTTCTTTTTTTGACCCTGTTATAGTTTTGGCCTTTACAACATCCCCTGGCAATGAGTTCCACAAGTTGACTCTGTGTTGTGTGAAGTAATACTTCCTTTTGTTTGTTTTATACCTGCTGCCTATTAATTTCATTGCGAGATGCCTAGTTCCTGTATTATGTGTAGGGCACTACCAAATTCACAGTCCATTTTGGTCAATTTCATGGCCATAGGACTTTAAAAATAGTAAATTTCATGATTTCAGATATTTAAATCTGAAATGTTACAGTAATTGTAATTGTAGGGGTCTTGACCCAAAAAGGAGTTTTGGGGGATGGCAAGGTTATTGTATGGGAGCACATACTGCAACCCTTACTTCTGTGCTTCTGATGGCATCGGTACTGCTGTCAGAGCTGGGAGCTGCTGGCCGGGAGCCCAGTTCTGAAGGCAGAGCTGCCACTAGCAGCAGTGCAGAAGTAAGGATGGCTTGGCATGGTATTGCTTCCCTTACTTACGTGCTGCTGCCTTCAGTGCTGGGCCCCTGCTCAGCAGCCACCACCCTCTGGCTGCCCACCTCTGAAAGCAGCAGTGCAGAAGTAAGGGTGGCATGATATTGCCATCCTTACTTCTGCGCTGTTGGAAGCATGGCACTGCCTTCAGAGCTGGGCACCTGGCCAACAGCCACTGCTCTCTGGCTGCCCAGCTCTAAAGGCAGTGCAGAAGTAAGGGTGGCAATACTGTGACCCCTCTCCCCCATAAAATAACCCTGCAACTCCCTTTTGGGTCAGGATTTGAGAAACACTGGTCTCCCCCCTGAAATCTCATCTTTTGTGTGCTTTTAACCTATGCTATACAGATTTCAGGGGGGGAGACCAGATTTCACGGTCCATGATGCTTTTTTTCATGTCCATGAATTTGGTAGGGCCCTAGTTATATGAAGGAATAAATAACATTTCCTTATTCACTTTCTCCACCCCAGTCAAAAGTTTACAGACCTTTATCATATCCCCTCTTACTTGTCTCTTTTCCAAGCTGAAAAGTCCCAGTCTTTTTAATCTCTCTTCATATGGAAGCTGTTCCATACCCCTAATCATTTTTGTTGCCTTTTTCTGTACCTTTTCCAATTCTAATATACCTCTTTTGAGATGGGGCAACCACATCTGCATGCAGTATTCAAGATATGGGTGTACCATGGATTTATATAGAGGCATGATGATATTTTCTCTTATTATTTATCCCTTTCCTAATGGTTCCTAACATTCTTTTATTTTATTTATTTTTGACTGCTACTGCTTGACTGAGTGGATGTTATCAGAGAACTATCCACAGTGACTCCAAGATCTCTTTCTTGAGTAGTAATAGCTAATTTAGACCTCATCATTTTGTATGTTTAGTTGGGATTATGTTTTCCAATGTGCACTACTATCAACGGTCATAACAACTGTTTAAAATATTTCAAATATTTATCAGAATATATTATATTCTAAAAAGAAACTATCACAAATGTGTAAATATCCAAAAGGGGTTTAGGGTCCACCAAGTTTTGTCTTTTTTTAAACTTTTACATATGACACATGCATTTTTTACATCATTTTACTTAATTAAGGCTTACTTAAAGCTAAAAGACGTTTGTTCTGTCCCATCAAGTCTTCATTATTGGTGCATCTGAACCTATTTTGTTTAGTCTGAGGCAAGACTGATAAGTTTAAAGTATGTGATAAGGTTATTGCTTATCATGAAATACAAAATCCTGGACTTTCTTCTTTATGCAAAGAACTTCCCTTAAGATATTTTACTGGCTTTTCATTTGAGTCAACAGTCGTCTTGCTTGTTTCCTCAGAGAACAGAAATCATCTTATTTTTCTTATTGTAAAACAATGGGGTCTTGGCCTTGTAAGGTCAGGCCCACAGTGCTTAAGATTCTTGAGTAGGGAACTTTGACCATTGTTACCACATTACTTACCTGCAGGAGTCCACTTTCGTAATTGCTCAGAAGATACGACACTTTTTGTGAGCTATTGAGTAGCTCAGACACTCATTTCAGGAGGCGATATTACCACCTACAGTACAGCCTTATTCTCACACTGAGTAGGACGTACTCACACAACAATTCCATTGACTTCAAGAAGTCAGAAGATCCTAGTCTACATGAGCATGGGATGTAGAACTGGGATAAATGTGTCAGCACTGCAAGAACAATTTTGTCAATATTTATTTTCATTTTCACAGTCAACTGCAACTTGTTCAATATTTGAAGATATGACCAACAACTTTAATTTGCTACTTCTGGTCCCACAATTGAAGAAGAAATGTTGATCAAATTGGAGAGGGTTCATAGAGGAGCCACAAGATTGAGTAAGTACTAGAACAGCGGTTCTCAAACTGGGGGTCGGGACCCTTCAGGGGGTCGCAAGCTGTCAGCCTTCACCCCAAACCCTGCTTTGCCTCCAGCATTTGTAATGGTGTTAAATACATAAAGTATTTTTAATGTATAAGGGGGGTCGCACTCAGAGGCTTGCTATGTGAAAGGGGTCACCAGTAAAAAAGTTTGAGACCCACTGTACTAGAATCATTAAAAATACTATTTTCAGAAATATAAACTTTTCTATGACTTGAAAAATTTGTTACTATTTGCTTCTCCATTACTTAAGTAGACACTGTAAGCCCTTTATGGAAAATTAAATAGTTACTACTTTCATCTAGTTTGCTTGAAAAGACTCTAAAGGAAATAAATCAGCTTAAAAGAGCATACTTCTGTTAGCACAATTTTGTTTTTCCTGAAGTACAATGCAGTTACTGTAGACAGTGGTAACTGGAATGCAGTTTTGCTACCATCTATTTACCTCCTTCTCCTCTTGCTGGTGTTCTTGAGCAATCTCCTTTTGTCCTTCCCCCTTATACATGTTTGCACTGAAGCCAGCCAGAAGGTGTACTTGGCAGATGCAGGATTATATGTTGAGGCCTGAAATGCAGGGCCAGTGCAAGGAAGTTTCGCACCCTAGGCGAAACTCCCACCTTGTGCCCCCCCCAGTTAACCCTGCCCACCACCACCCCATGGCAGCTAACCACGCCCACCCGCCCCTCCCACCCGAGGAGACACCCCCCCCGCGGCAGCTAACCCCACCCGCCGTGGCAACTACCCCCCCCACCTGGGGAGCCCCTCCTCACAGCAGCTACCCCCCCTTGAAAGCTCCCCCTCCACGGCAGCCAACCCCACCCGGGGAGCCCCCCCAATGGAAGCTAACCCTACCCCCCTCCGCGGCAGCTAACACTGCCCGGAGAGCCCCATCCGCGGCAGCTAACCCCACCCGAGGAGCCCCCCCCCACCCATGGAAGCTAACCCTGCCCCCCTCTGCGGCAGCTAACACTGCCCGGAGAGTCCCCTCCACGGCAGCTAACCCCGCCCAGGGAGCCCACCCCAGCTCTCCTCCGCTGAGCATGCCGGTGCTGCTCTAATTCTCCTCCCGTCCCAGGCTTGCGGCGCCAATTGGAGGAGACTTAGAGTGAGGGCTGTGTGCTCAGCGGAGGAGGCAGAGTGGAGGTGATCTGGGGAGGGGAGCGGTTCCCCTGTGCACCCCCCCCGTTACCTTGGGCAGCCCTCCCCGCCCCCCACCCCAGCTCACCTCCACTCCACCTCCTCGCCTGAGCGGGCTTTTAGGCGCCCTCCACTACTAGGCGCCCTAGTTTGCCTAAATGGTTGCACCGGCCCTGCTGAAATGCCTTTTGTTGAGCAATGGTCTGTGTCTAGCTACTTGGAAGACCTAATTCCCATCACTTATCCAACATTTTGTTTGATTAGAAGGGAAGCTAACTTACTTATGTGCAATGTGGGGTATGCCTGCTAATTATTGCCATTGCAATTGGGAAACCAATTTTCCACTGACATCTTTTAGTTTGTTTGTTTATGAGGATATTTGTTTCTTTGTCTATTTTGCACATAAAAACTGTCACCAGTTCCTAATGAGATCCATATGTAAGTCCATCAAACAGTTGGGTCCCCATGGCCACATATGATCAAAACACACAGTGGCCAAAGAGCCATTCACCGAGCATTAATCAAAAACCAGGAATAAATTAGAGCTTCTTTGCCACATAAAGACAGTGAATTTTTATTGGCTGCCATTCAGCTAATAACAGGATTATATTACTCTTGATAGAAATTGTCCATCCATCTGGCCCTATGCATCTTTGCTCCCTCATAAGTACTCTGATTAGAATTTTGCTTTGCTCACAATAACAGGGAAGAAAGTCTACGGTATTCTCTCTTCATTTAAATTTAGGTTGATATCATTAAAATATTTTAACAAAGTACAGTAATTGTTTGAAATTTGGTTGCCATTGGCCCTAACTTCCAGTAAGCAGGCATCAGAGACTAGCAAAGCCAACTTTTCATTTGATCATTGGTATATTTTGCTAGCAAGATTCATTCCTTCTATACCCCAAGGTCACTATTAACCACCACAGATTGGCTTACAGTAACAATTTAGTAAGAGTAAGTCTTGTGCTCCCAAAACAAAACTGATCACATCTGCCAGACTATACTGAACTACAAAGTGTGTTCTATAGCTCTGAATTAAGGGCTCTCAAGTGGTAACACCAAAGGAAATATTTTTAGGTTGTTTGTTTGTGTGTTCTCTCTTTTAATCACCATATGCATGCACAAGAATAGAAGGAGAGTGACATTTTCTTAAGGCCAGATACAGTTTTCATTAATCTTCAGTGGCAAAACTTCCATTAACATCAAAAGGACTAGGATCAAGCCCCTAGATAGCCAGCTGTGGATTACAAAATGAGTTAAATGACCCTTCTGATGTGATTAATATAATAGCACAGGCTCCAGCAGCAAAATGGAATCCTACAAAACAAGCAATATTCTAGAATTTCTTCTATTTAACTTCCTGTGTATATTCAGGTAAGCAGGAACTAATCTGATTGTTTTTAGAAACATAGTAGAAATTGTAAAAGTCTTTTTCACCAATGAAATCAGCATTGCTTCAGATCAACTACACTGGCACAGCAATGTGCCACGTCGGGTTATTTTGTATTTCCATTGCTTTGCTGGCCAAATCTTTTTGCAGTTATTGAGTGGGCTGATATGTGCAGCCCAGCTACATCTGGTATGCCTCATGGCCTGGCAGTTAGCCTCAGCTTTCAAAATCCCCTCTGTTACCTATTTTCATCTATCTGATTTGGCACAAATGTATGCCGCTTCGGTGTAGTGTGTACAGCCCTAGAAAAAGGGGACCCTGCATTGAATTAATTACCCCAAATAAGATTGTTTTATGTTAAGGAAACTTTAGGAGCTGTTCTTAGCCCTCTTCAAAAATTAATGCAAAGCCCATTGAGTTAGTGATACATGATGAAACTTTAAATATATAAAGAAACCTTGATGAATAATACAGGTAAAATGAAACACAGTATGTCAGTATTGTAACATTTAAGGCCCTGATTCAGTCCCTATTCTGATACCATTTGTCTGGATATCCTATTCCGGATATCTATTCCGGATACCATTTGTCATGTTTATGAGGTTAGTTATGTTCCCTTTTTGGTCTCTGAGTATATTGCCTCAGGTGACAGGCCTCTTGTCCTTAATAATGTGGAGTGGCATCTTACACATGTCTACACTTACTTCCAGAGCGTTCAATCCAGCGGCGGTCGATTTATCGTGTTTAGTGAAGACGTGATAAATCGACCACCGAGTGTTCTCCCATCGACTCCAGTACTCCACTGGAGCGAGAAGCGTAGGTGGAGTCGATGGGGGATCTATTTTTGTAGCTGAGCTTGTGTAACTTAGACCGATTTAGCTCACCCCCTCTCCCTCCCCAGTGTAGACCAGGCCTTAGATTAGGATTTGGATGCAACACCCTATTATGCCAACCAGGGAGTCAGGCATTTGCTTGATCTTCCCTTTGGGGACCTGTGACAAGTGATATAGTGACCAACAGTTTTGTTAAATCCAAGTATGTTTATTAGCAAATGAGACAAAACATTAGTGAAAATGAATTCAAACAACAAACTGTCTACATGTGTATTTAGTCTCATCTAATCTTGTGCTTCACAATAAGCTAAATTAAACAGGCTTCCCTCTTGAGTTACAGGAGTAGAATGGATCCAGCTTACATTCCAGGAAGCCACAAAGCTCCAGATACCCAGCTTCATCCCAATTTGTCTTTCAGTGATTTATTTCCCAGTCTGTTTTTTTTTCCTTTCAAAGAAACTAGCTTTTCTCAAAAAACAAAAACAAAAACCTACCACCATGCCTCCGTCCCCCAAATACCATAGTGATCAGTGGTTTGTGTTACAGGGCCCACATGTGATGTCTTCCTTTTGCCTCAGATTGGTTGAGTGGGAAAAAACAGCCAGGCCATCTAAGAGAATGCCCCCTTGGTGGTAGCTCCATTATTTCAGTTAGACCCATTCAACCTTAATGGTTTGTAGTCATTGGTCCAGCAACTGTGGAGGAGTATGTTGAAGCCATCTGCTCCCCCAACATTCCAACACAGAACACCTCAGAAATCCTATCTATAATCCACATTTTTGGGATACAGATCAATGTTTACTACCAAACATCCCCACATTTGTCACAGCATTTAAGCATGTGCTTATGCCCAATTGAAATCAAGCAGATTTAAGGACATGCTTTAAAGTTCTGTCCTTAATAATGATGGACTTAAACATGTGCATACAGGTATTCCTGAACCAAAGCATAGGAAATCCTCTGTCAGTCTTTAATAGGGATAATGTTCTATAACTTGTTTTTGTAACAGTTTTAAACTAGCTTTTGATTGACAACTGATCAGACAAACAAATATCCAAAATATATTCCGGAATAAAATAAAGACATACAATACAAATAAATTACTTTCATATTATAAAAATAATAGAGAGCAACATCATGGCAAATTTACAGTCAAATATAGTACAAGGCAGCTATCCTCCAAACGCTTAGGCACATACTTCACCATAAACACGTGCAAAGCTACAGTGGGCCTACTCATGTGCTGAAATTTATATAGAAAGTGTTTGTGGTACTGGGGCCTAAGTCACTAAGGCCCTTATTCAACAAAAAATGTACCCAATTGCTTAACTCCCATTGAAGTTATGGCAATGCCAGGTGCTGTGACGTTACCCAGATGTACCCTTAAGTTATTATTAATTAGAAATATTTAATTAATATTTATACTTTTACTTCCAGTGGGAACTTCTTAGTTTGTTTCAGCTAATTTGCTTTGTACTTGTTCTTTTTTTAATCCTTTAAAATAAATGTAGGTCCTTATGTTCCTATTAATAATAAGCATGCTACTGATCCATTATTAACATCAGTTGCAACATGCTTCACTTCAGCATAGCTGTGTACCCAGACCTCAGTTCTTTTTCAAAATAACTGTTTACTCATTTTAAGAAATGTGTACTACTTAAAATTCTTACATTTTAAAAAAATAAAAGAATGGGAAATAGAAAAGATGTTTCACAGAGAAACTAAAAATACACATCTTGATTTTCTGTAATACTTAATTACATATCGAGAAAGGGCCAACTTATCTCTGGTGTAACATCACTGGTATGAATTTAGTTATGGCAGGAATGACTTTGGCCTAATAGTTGCAACAGATGGAGTAAATGAAAGTCAAGCAGGCTTTATTTAGATCTTCCTGATATGTAATGCAGATATATAGGTGGCAATCTGAACTGTGGGTGACAATAATGAGAAATAGACTTACACACATCATTCAGCTTGAATTCTTTCTTCAAATTCCAATTACCCGGGCGAGACCAAACCTGGGACCTCTGAAGCTTAGTGCATGAGTCTCTACTCTGTGAGCTAAAAGCCAACTGGCTGTTAGAGATTAATGAGTCTTCTGCAGCCTTAGCTAAGTGGTCTCAGTGTCACCATATGGGAAAGAGCACCACACACAGGAGGTGTGTGGGTTATATACTTTCCGTAGCTGAGGAAGCGCGTCCCAAGCTTCAGAGACTTCCCAGTTGATATCCCGGATGAGCAATAGCAGATTTACCATGGCGCCAGTACGCCTGGCCCACGCTTCAAAGGGGCCCAGGCCTTACGCTCTTCTGTGCTCCCCACTCTCTCTGAAGCTTGGCACTGCCGGCACTGGGCTTCTGATGCAGCAAGGCAGGCTCTGCTGGCGGCAACCAAGCTCCTCCCCCGCCTCTTCCCCCAGCCTGCTGTGTACCCGCCCGGCCCCTCCCTGCCACCGATCAGCTGTCTCCCAGCAGGAGGGAGGGGGAAGAGCTGAGCTTCAGCAAGCTCACCGCTCCTGGGAGGAGGAGAGGTGGGGGCGGAGCCTTGGGGAAGGGGGTGGAATCGGGACATGCCCCTCCAGCCATAGGGGGCACCCACCAGTCAACTGTTTATGGGGCCCGTGAGCCATCAGCTGTTTGGCCGGGGCGGAGGGAAGCAGGGGCAATCAGCAGTTTTTTTGCAGAGCCGGCAGCGGGAGCCGCCACTGATCAAGCAAGTGTTTTGCCGACTCTGAGTTGCCGATCAGCGTGGCTGGTGTAGTGTAATCCACTACACCGGCAGTGCTGTTTAGCTGTTTTTTGGCCACCAGCCAATCAACAAGGGGAACTCTGTTCCTACAGCAGGGGCTGAGAGACCCCACAGGTGCAGCCCCACCTCCTTCTCCTACCTGCTTCTTGTACGCAGCAGGCTGCTTTCTGTGGCTCTGCAGCTGAGCAGCTCCCAACCTTGCGCTTCAACCTCTCACCCAACTAAAAGCAGCCAGTAGCAGAGGCTTGGGGTGAGGATGGCTAGGGAGGGACTGAAACCTCTTCCCAGGTGGCTGTGCTGAGAGCTGGCACCTGGTTGCTGGCGGGGTGGCCATCTGCATGATGGGGGGCACCAGCTACCACCCAGCTCTCTGCATCTGGCAGGGGGATCAGCCAGAGTCATCTCCAAAAACATCCCCTGCACCCTCTCAGCACAGAGAGACTGAGAGTACCAGCTCCTGCCGGGCAGCTAGACCAGGACGGGCATGGTGGGTGGGGGGGGACTCCTGGTCTCCTGCGGGGTGCAATGCCCCCCTGCTTGCCCTCCCTGCCCAGGCAGAGACGCCCGCCTCTCAGAGACAGTGGCCACATCCATGTAGTGCGCTTGGTCCCCCTCCCTGGCATCTGGGTGACTGCCCCTTATGGGGGTGGGAGGTGGAAGGGAATGTAGCCCTAAGGATTAAACTGCTGGTTTGTATATAAATCTTTCTTATAAATTTGAGTATTTGACGTAATAGGCTTATAGATTTATATTAAGAATATAGAGACTACAGGTCAAACATCCTGTATGTGACGCTAAGGCAACTTTGGCACATTTTGGGACCCTTACTCAGAAAAGTAATAATAGACAAAATACCTATGCAGATGTCTAGAGACCTTTGACTGAACCAATAACAGTAAAGAGTGGAAAAAGGGGATTTTTGCCCACAAATCTAACAAGTACACCACAAATGCGTACATACCTGTCATTCATATGCATATACATACTAGCCTATGGGGCAAGTGTACCCTAACATTTCTGTGGGGGAAGGATGAAATTTGGGCATAGGAGGAAGGATTTCCGACTAGTGCCCTATAAAAAGGTGAGGCAGCTCACCATTAGGCAGGCAATCTACCCATCTATCTGCTCCTGTCTACCCTTCATTGCCTCCACCTTCAACTACGTCTCGATGCTACCCATCTACGACGGGTATTAACTATTAATAGGCCATGTTATTATTTCTTTTCAAACTGTAAGTCCATATTTCAGTATAGATAAAGCATACATAGTTAAAGTAGAGAGCAAACAAATCCGCAATAGCTTCCTCTGCCAGAGGTGTGAAAACAGAAATTGCCACAGGGGTTGCCCGTATCTTCCAGCACCAGGTTATTAAAACAGTGTGAGTATTAACCATGTTTGCAGCTTATAATATTGTATTACCATAGATATATCTCTTAAATGTGATACTTGTAACTCTGTAATCCTAACTGTTTTACCATTTGCTTACCATTTCATTGATTTTAATAAAAAGGTCTTTATGACTATATCTGTCTCAGCGTAAGCTCCTGTCATGACCCCGAAGTTCCTTCTATAAACTCTGTGAAGCCTGATCAGAACGAACTTTATCTTCTGATCAAACAAATTGGCGAGCCAAACCCATATTAATTAATATCCAATAATTATTATTGGATATTAATTAAAATTAAATAAATAAATAAAATTACATTAAGTGAATAAATTAAATCAACACTACTAACACACTCCAAATCAGACTACAGGAAGAGGCAGTGGGGAAGGGATGCGGGGGAGGAGAGGGAAACTGAGTCTATCAGGGGAAACCTCCCTAGCAGTGCAATCTCTGCCTTGGGATATGGATGGAATTGTCTCCCAAGGGAAGGCTGGAACTATCTCCTGTTGTATGTGTTTAGTCCATGTGCTCTGGCAAACACAAGGCACCATGTTGAGGGGGGAGGGGGGAAGTAGGAGAGGAAAACTGAGGCTACCAGGGGAAAGTGTCCTAGCAGTGCAATCTCTGCCTTGGGGTGTGCATGGAATTGTCTCCTAAGGGAAGGGCTAGTGATCATGTTTTGGGGTGGGAGGCATTGCTGAGTCCCAGGGTTGAGTAATTCTCTGGTGATGGTCACTGAATTGCTAATTGTCATTCACTTGCTGCACAATGGCTGGTGATGGTTGTTTAACATCCACCCAGCCATTTGGTCAAGTGCCTTGTTGTTTCTGGGGAGATGCCTTCTGGGCTACTCCCAAATTTGCAGCATATTTCATTAACACCATACAGCACAATCTCATAATTTTATACACTTTAATGATATACATATTTTGACAGAACAGTGGGTTTCAGCAAATCATAACCTTTCCCATGATACTTTACATGGCATGCTTTATATGAAATATAAAAAAATTATACAAATGATGAATATGGGGTTTACACTGCACAGCACACCTCTCCCCTGAGGTATAGAGCAATGGCTCTCAAATTTTTGTACTGGTGACCCCTTTCACATAGCAAGCCTCTGAGTACGACCCCCCCCTTATAAATTAAAAAAAACACTTTTTATATATTTAACACCATTATAAATGCTGGAGGCAAAGCAGGGTTTGGGGTGGAGGTTGACAGCTTGTGACCTCCCAAATAATAAACCTCGTGACCCCGTGAGGGGTCCCGACTCCCAGTCTGAGAACCCCTGGTATCGGGTGTCACAGCTAGAATCTCCAAGGCTTGGGACTTTTAAAAAGAGTCTGGACAAAACATGCAGTAAGGATCAGCCCTGCTTTGGCAGGGAGATGGACTGAGCCAGGACGATCACAGAGGGCTTTTGCCCCTGTAACTTCTATAATTCCATCCCACTTTCCTGGGAGTACAAATTCTGGTACTAAAGACCTGGTGCCTGGATCCCATATTGCCTTGCACTGGTATTGGGAATTAGTGCCCTGACATGCAACTCCTCCTATTGTGCCAGTGTAGATCCTGCTGTTAGTACAGCTATTTGCAGGTGCCCTTGTGTTTAGCTGAACCTTTGGACTCAGTCCCTGAGTGTATCCCCACTAAACTGAGAGCTAAACTGCCACTACTATCCTGGTGTGTGGATCCCAGTGTGCTTGTACTGTGAATTTTTGGCATGCACATGTGGCTATATTTATAGCATTGTGCTGGTAGTGCTACTTCCTTGGTGTGATGATGGCATTATGCTAAGTTGAATCCTGAAATTAGTGTCCTGGTGTGATGGTGGTCACTCTGTGCTGTTCATGTGAATCTTGCATTTGTGTATGCTATGTTGGTGTAGCCCTGTTGTTCCCAGGAAATTAGAGCCACAAGGTGGGTGAGGTAGTATCTTTTATTGGAGCAACTTTTGTTGGTGAGAGAGACAGACAAGCTTTGGAGCTTTCACAGAGTTCTTCTTCCTGAAGCGCAAAAGCTTGTCTCTCTCACCAAGAGAAGCTGGTCCAATAAAATATATTACCTCGCCCACCTTTTTTCTCTAATGTGTATAAATATGCTGAAAATAGCCTCCCCCCAAACTGGCAGAGGTGCTCGGAGGAGGGAGTGAAGAGGAACGAGCAGGGGGTGTGGGGGGGGAGGAGCAGAGTCAGGGTGGGGCCTAAGGAAGGCACCCACTGGCAAAACCAAAAGTCAGCACCTATGCCTCCAGCCCCCTGCCTTGAGTACCCCATGACCTGATCCCACACACCCAGCCATTTGCCCTGACTCCTGCACCCCCCCACATCCCCACCCCCATCCCTTACATCATTCTATTGTTAATAAAA
Source organism: Mauremys mutica (assembly GCF_020497125.1). Classification (NCBI taxonomy): domain Eukaryota; kingdom Metazoa; phylum Chordata; order Testudines; family Geoemydidae; genus Mauremys; species Mauremys mutica. Next base: position 46,030,282 of record NC_059072.1, read on the forward strand.
CCTGTGCAGCTATGTGCTGTGTCAAAGACAATTTCTGTGTTGATCTCCTGTCTTTTACAGTCATTCCTGGGGGGCGGGGGGAGCACAAATATGTTTGGTGCCGGGCCCACAAAAAGTTAATCCTGCCCTGGGATGAGCCCCCACTTGTAACACTGACAAACCCCGACCATTGGCAGGAGGGGTTGAACCTGGGACCTCTGAAGTTTAGTGAATGAGCTAAAAGCCATGTGGTTGTTAGCTAAGGCTGTAGCAGACTCATTAATCTCAAATTGGTCTCAGGGCCACTATATGGGACAGAACACCACACCCAGGAGGTGTGTGGCTTACATAAGCAGCATAGTGAACAGATATGCCTTGAATAATTAATAATTTCTCCAGGCTCTCAAAATATAAAAAGCTATTTATCACATAAAAGAGGATCCACCTAGGAAATAAAGCCAATAAGACAATGATTCATATCATGTGAGACACTTTGCTGAAGGACACACAGATCAGCCAAGGTTGGGAGTTCCACTCCCCATGACTAGAAACTAAAATGGCTAAATGAGATGACTGTTAAGTCTCTTAGGTCTTATTAATATGCAAATTATGAGTGTCTATTTCTCCCTCCCAAAATAGCTGAAAGGAAATCCGAAACATTACTAGGCAAGGGTAACACCCTGATTTCCTATGCAAAATGGTCTATTGCACATTGTAAGTGTATCAAAAGATGAGTGGGGAATGTGTGAGTTAACGAAACTAGAAATAACTTGCTGTAAGATTGAAGGTCAAATAGAGCAAGTTTACCCCAAGAAATCCAAACCACATGTTTTCACACCAAATTATAAACTATACATTTGTTTGCCTTGTAAATCATATATACCATGGATAATCTGTTTTGCCCCATCAATATGTCTTTCACTTCAAATGATAAACTATACATTTATTTGCCTTGTTAGTAAGAGCTCTCTATATGTGGATAGTGTCTCTTGTTCTGTTGCAAGCCCTAAATAACATGAAATGCTTAAATACAATCAAAGAATGTTTGAAGTGTGTTCATCAAAGTTGGAAAACTATAAGGGGTTTTATTGGTTTTCATTGTAAATAATTACCGTACTCTAGAAATAATAGGAATTTCATGGCACAAGGAAGAAAGAATGTTGAAAGATATAAACCAGGGTTTAACTTTGATTCATGTCAAGGATTGTATTTCAATATTAGCCCACATTGTTAATTGGCATTTCCTCCCTTTTAAACAATTTCTCTTAATAATTCAAAGATTAAAAAGCCTTCAATAAGAAAAGGACTGAAGAAAGTTGTTATACACCACACCACCTATTGGATACAGAGAAACAGAGAGGTGAAATCTGAGTTCTCAGTTGGCACATGTCCGATAGAAATCAGCGGGTGGGTCCCTCTAATGACCCTTGAAATCAGGGTATATAAAATCGAGGTCACCATGTGGGACCCCAGAGATGATTGAATCCAACAAGAAGCTTCAGAATCCTAAGTGAGACTGATGCCCATACCAGCCTCGTGGAAAGGACTCTCCCCCATCCCAGGGTTAAGAGGATATGAAAAAGTGACGAGATTCCATTTCAAATGCTGAATTTCCACTTCTGGCCTTTAATATAAGTAACGGTAGGTTATCTTGTTAAGGCTACGCTCTAGTGAGACCTCCTGTAATCATATTTTAGATTTTAACTCCTTTAAAAATCCAAGCAAATTGACCTAAGAGAGATTTGAACCATAGCTTTAAGCAATTGCTTTTGATATTCCAAAATTTGTCCATTTTGGACCAATCATTGAAATAGCAGGGACTCAAACACATAAAGGTTACTTACATCCTTCCTCTTTGGAGAAATACCCCGCCATTCCAGAGCTTAGCAAAGAGGCAGAGAGGCTTCCCTGTCCCAGTGCTGTGCAGGGCTTTGGCACACACAGGGCTCCAGGCTGGAGGGTCTTAGGCTTTCCTGGGGCACTGGCACAGCCAGAGACAGTGGGGGAAGGAAGGAGCCTGCTGGCCAGGTTGTTGGTGAGCTAAGCGCTCTGACAAGGGGCTGGTTCTCCACCCAGTGCTGGGAGGGAGACGTGTCCTGCCAGGGGGATATGGAGGAGCAGTGGGACTGCAGGGGGAGGGAGGGAAGGGGCAAACCAGGGAGAGGAAAGCGAGAGGGGGAACACGTAAAGAGCCGACGGGTGGGCAGCAGAGGCAACACGTAACCAGCCTCTGTTGCCTGCCCTCACTCATTGGCCACTGCAGCTTGCAGCCTATGCTGGCCGGAAACCGGACAAGGGGCAAGGCCCTGCTGGCCGAGAACCAGCACTCAATGGGAGCTGTGCACACTGCAGCTGTGCTCTGCCACCAGCCTTGCACACCCATCCCCATCATCGGCCACTGGTCCTCACCAATCACCACTGGTGGGCAGGCAGCTGGCGAGCAGAGATCCAGCCAGCAACAGGACCCACCAGTACTGATGTGGGGGAAACATAAAATACAGGACAATTTGCCCATTTTTAAGAAAAAGTCTGGACACTTGCAGGAGGGTGTAAATAAGGGACTGTCCCTTTAAAATGGGATTTCAGGTCACCCTAGCTATCCTTAAATCCATTTCCCAGCTCAGATCAGCCAGGCAGGTATTGAGAATAAAGCAAACTCAAACACACACACACACACACACACGTGCATGTGAGTGTTACTAATTCCATTGCTGAGTTCATTTTATAACAAGGTTTAATTGACGATAATATTGAACTTTGGTCATATACCACTTGCCTTCTGTAAGGAAATTCTTGGAAACCAAGACGTGAAGTCATAGCAAGTTAATTTTCATTAAATAGCTTTAACAACAGTGTAACAGGGTGCTGGCCAGGAGAGCCTGGCCAGGTCCCTGTTAGCCCCTCTCCAATTAAGGGGATTTGTTGGGGCTGGCAGTGGAGACCACACCCTGATTACTTGAGCATTGGCACCTGCGGGCCTAATCAGCCAGCCGGCCATATAAAGCTGGCAGGGGGAAACTGGGGGGGGGGGGGCGCACAGGAAGGGGAGGAGCATGTGGCTGTAGATCCCTGCTAGCTGGGGAAGCTAGCAGTCCCCCAGGGTGTTGGCCTGGACACAGTGTATAAAGTGTATATAGCAGGTGGTGGGAACTGGCACAAGAATAAAAGAGCACTGGTGCATACACTTTGAGTGGTCTCCAACTGAGTTTTGTGGAGGAGCCAGGAGGGCTCCGTTACACATGGGGGCTTGTTTGGGATTTGAAGCCAGCGAACGTGGTTGGCGAACCCAGACATGGAGGAGACCCTACAGTGGCTGGTAAAGCAGCAAGAACAAATGCAGCAGGCTCTGCAAAACATCCAGCTGTCCCATCAGGTGGAGAAACAGGCCGTCTTGACTTGGCAGGCGGAAGAGCAGTGGAGCCTGCAGGAATTCATCAAGGAGCAGACAGCAGGACAAACCCAGCTCCTGCAACATGCGCTGAGTCCTGCGATGGGCGATGGCACCTGACCGCCAGGCTGGGGACTGTGCAAAATGAGCCTGGCGGATGACCCGGATGCCTTTGTGGGGACATTCGAGTGGGTAGCCACGGGCGCTGGGTGGGAGCAGACAACGTGGGCCCTCCAGCTGGTGCTGTATTTAACAGGGGAGGCTCAAGTGGCCTATATGGCACTGAATGAGGAACAAGCCCAGGATTATGAGGTCATGCGAGTCACTATTCTGGACCGGGTGAGCCTGTCGGCCGAACAGTATCAGGAAAAGTTCCGGGCCGCCCGGTGGATGGCAGCCGTGTGGCCCCAAGCATTTACCCAGAGGCTGATGAACTGGGCCGCCCATTGGTTGAGGCCAGGGGCCCACACCACAGCGGAAATGATGGATGGCAGAAATGATGGACAGCTTAGTCCTCGAGCTATTACTCCAAAGTCTCCCTGAGGCCGTACGTATCTGGGTGAGGTGGCATCAGCCCGGTACTGTAGAGGGGGCCATCAGATTAACTGAAAAATACATCGAAGCTGAGGGACCCTGGAGGGAGGACTGGCCCTGGAAGGATAGGGAGCCAGGGAAGAGACAGGCCAAACCATTTTCTGGGGCAGCCCAAGGGAAGATGGGGGAGCCCCGAGGAACACCCGAAAGACCCGCCAGGCTAATATGCTGGCAATATGGGAAACCGGGACACGCAAAATGGGACTGCCAGATGTGGAGTGCGGGTGGGCTAAGTTTTGTGGGTGAACACAAGTAGAGGGGTGGATAGGGAGACCAAACCTGACCACCATCGCCGTGAGGGTGGGGAGAAAATGACAAACCAGCCTGCTAGATATGGCGTCTGGCTGCACGCTTATACAGCAGGCGCTGGTAAAGCCCCATTGGCTGGTCAAGGGGACAAGGATGGCCCTGGGGTGCATCCACACGGACAAGAAGTTTTGCCAGGTGGCCCAGATACCCCTGGAAGTGAGGGGCCACTTCCGATGGAAATGGGTGGGAGTGCTGGAGGGACTACCATCCCCGGTCGTGCTAGGCAGGGACTGGGGGCTGCTCCTGAGAAGGAAGCAAGGGGGGCCCCCAAAAGGGGGGCAGACATCCCAAGCCTGAGGGTCCCCAGCAGCAAGGATGGGCAAAGTTCCATATATAGTGAAAAAACTCCTAGACAACCGAGCTCAGGGCGGGTGGACCCACAGGAGGGCTACATGGGGGAACTCGCCGGGCTGAGCCCGTCTGAGGAAGGGACGGGTCCCGCAAAAGGCTCCATGATAGTGGTATCCGTGAGCATAACTGCAAACGCACCAGAGACTACGGGGGGAACTGAGGCGGGGAAAACCTCGCCAGAGGAGGAAGCAAATTCTGGCCCCATACCTGAGGGACAGAAGGAGCAGGGGGTAGGGCACCAGCAGCCATGTGACTGGTGCGATGATCTGCGAGCGGAGGCAGAATTATGGGGGCAGCTGCTACCTGTGCAGTGTACCTTCTGCTGGAGGCGGATGAAGCGAATGCCTACAGAGATGGTTGAGGTCTGCCTGGTACTGGGCAGGGAACCGCTCCCAGAAGGGCCCTCTGCAGGTAGAAAGCTAAAAGGCCAAGGGGCGAGACGGCCAGGCCTTGTGGCTCTTAAGGGGAGAGGGATGTAACAGGGTGCTGGCCAGGAGAGCCTGGCCAGGTCCCTGTTAGCCCCTCTGCAATTAAGGGGATTAGTTGGGGCTGGCAGCGGAGACCAAGCCCTGATTACTTGAGCATCGGCACCTGCGGGCCTAATCAACGTGCCGACCATATAAAGCCGGGAGGAAATTAAGGGAGGCACAGAAAGGGGAGGAGCATGTGGCTGTAGATCCCTGCTAGCTGGGGAAGCTAGCAGTCCCCCAGGGTGTTGGCCTGGAGACAGTGTATAAAGTGTATATAGCAGGTGGTGGGAACTGGCACAAGAATAAAAGAGCACTGGTGCATACACTTTGAGTGGTCTCCGACTGAGTTTTATGGAGGAGCCAGGAGGGCTGCGTTACAAATGGTCATGGAAATGAGAAGACAGTCTACACACTTCTGACAGGAGTTAACTCCATATCTGTCATGAGATCTGGTAACTGAACATCACAATAATTGGAAATAATGGTTTGTGGCTGCAGTAATTCTCAGTAATGAAGATTTACACATTGTAAGATCTCATGGCAGATATGAAATTGAATCATGCTACTATTTTATCAGAAGCAAACTAGTGTTGTAGCTGTTTCTTGATCTAATAGCACACCAGACTCCATTTCTACAAATATTATTTTGATTTATAAATCAGTTTTTTATAGAACATAAATTTATGGCCAAGGTTGGTGGCCTTTTGGCTTGTGATCTATACTGCCCTGGCTTAACCACAAGGCTGATTCTTAGGTTTGGTCATTCATTCAGTGGATAATTGAGACCTCAATCCATCTTGAATGGGACTATTAACGTGCTAAAAGCTAAGCACATGTTTAAGTGCTTTGCTGAATCAGGACCTTCATTTATAACAGGTCTTCCCAACAAAGACAACTAAAGGCAAGAAAATAAGCAGGCAGGTTATTTATAAAGACTATGAGATTGAATATTCAGTCTAGTCCAGGGGTCTGCAACCCGCGGCTCCGGAGCCGCATGCGGCTCTTCAGCCTCCTTGTTGTGGCTCCCTTCGGCCTTGACAAAAGAAAAAAAAAAGAAAAAAAAAAGAATAACGGTTATTTATTAATTTAATTTTTATTTATATATTATTTTATTTTTGTTTATTTTGTTGCACAGTTATCTTGGAGTTCGAGGTGATACTTTAACATCGAATTTTTAAAAAGTTTTTATAATTTGTCAATTAAAATATGCATCACATCCACGTCTATAGCCCTCGCCTTTACCTGCAGGCGGCTTCTTGAGTGTGCGACCCCCGCAGTAAGCTAACCATGAATACATCCCAAAAAAGAAAAATCTCAGAAGAAAATAGAGAGTTTAATTCTGCATGGACAGATTCCTTTGCCTTCACTGCCAACGATGCTGGCTTACCTGTGTGCTTGATATGTGGGGAGAAATTAGCAAACAACAAAAAATGTAACGTTGAAAGACATTTTCAAAACAAGCACTCAGCATTTTCTGAAAAGTACCCAACTGAAGATGGGCGAAAGAGAGCGATTTCGGAACTACTATGGAAAATTGAGCAGAGCAAACATACTTTCAAGAAGTGGATCAATTCTCCAGACTCAACTACAGCTGCTAGTTTTGTGGCAGCTCATGAGATCGTAAGGAGGGGGAAGCCGTTCACAGACGGAGAATACATGAAAGAATCGTTCATAAAAATATCAGAGCATCTATTCTCCAAATTCAAAAACAAACAGGAAATTATTCAGAAAATTAAAGAAATGCCTCTCTCTGCAAAGACCGTCAAGGACAGGACCATTAAAATGGCAACAAACATCACCAATAAGCAAATTGATGACATCAATTCAGCTCAAGCATATTCAATTGCCTGTGATGAGTCAAGTGATGTAAACGATATTGAGCAGACAGCACTGTTATGCAGATATGTGAACTCTGATGGGCCGCAGGAAGAACTGATTGAACTCATACCGCTAAAGGGCCAAACGCGGGGACAGGACATTTGTGAGGCTGTTTTGAGTTATCTAAAAGCCAAAGGAATAAACACCACTCACCTGGTGTCAGTATCTACTGATGGTGCACCCAGTATGAGAGGAGCACAGAAGGGCTTTGTGAATTTACTTCAAAAGTCGCTGGATCGAGAGCTGATGATGTTTCACTGCATCTTGCACCAAGAAGCATTGTGCGCTCAAACATTCCCCCCTGAATGTGTGGAAGTGATGAACCTCGTTATTAAGATAGTGAACAAAATAATTGCAAACGGGTTAAACCACCTACAGTTTTGTTCATGGTTAGATGAAGTCGAGAGCGCATATTTGGATCTCCTGCTGCACAACAGAGTTCGGTGGCTGTCAAAGGGAGACGTGCTGAAAACCTTCTTGGAAAGCAAAGGCCTCAGCTATCCCGAACTGGGAGACCTCGATTGGCTGGAAAAGTTTTATTTCATGGTGGATATGACAAGTCACTTAAACACGCTGAATAAAAATCTCCAGGGAAAGGGAAGCACGGCCCTGCAGTTGCTGGAGGATGTTCTGGCGTTTGAGCACAAGATGACAGTGTTTGCCAGAGATGTACAGAGAGGTACGCTCTCTCACTTCCCCTCCCTGAGAGAGTTCAAAGAAGAGAACAATCACATAAATTGTGATTATTTACACCGTGCAATTATGGCAATGCAAGCTGCATTTGGAGAAAGATTCAGCGAGTTCAGAAAGGAAAAAAACACTCTGTCCTTCCCTGTCACACCGCTGGACATCGACCCATCCCTGCTGAACATATCCGCATTCACAGGGATAAGTCAACCCGATCTTGAAATTGAACTGGCCCACATAGCGGATAAAGACTTATGGGTGTCCAAGTTCAAAAGCCTGACAGCGGATCTCGAAGAAGTCGCCCATCAGAAGGCCACTCTCGCTAAAGAGCACAAATGGAATGATATTGAAAACCTCCCCAAACCCGACAAACTTGTTTTTGAAACATGGAGTGCCATTCCCGACACGTATATGAACATGAAAAAGTATGCATTTGGAGTCCTGTCCATCTTTGGCTCAACATACTTATGCGAGCAAGTTTTCTCGAGCATGAACTTCATAAAGTCCAAATATCCCTCCCGCCTCACAAATGAGAGCCTACAGTCCTGTGTGAAGATCAAAGTCACATCTTACAGCCCCGACATCCGCATCGAGCTTCAGAAACAGAAGTCACATTAAACAGGTGAGAACACTAGCATTTAATAGGCTATTATTATTCAGATAAAAACATTTATTTCAGACCCGGAGCTGATATAGTTTTTTATTGTATGTTCAGGTGCTTCGGTTGATTGCTGGCTGAGAAAGAAACCCGAAGAGGATGAGAGCACACTGAAATGGACTTGTCAAAAAACGTTCCTAATTTTATGTTTACTTTTTTAAAACTGCTAAGCTGCAACTATATGTTTTTTTTATATTAAAGTGGGCTACGTTTTATTTTAATTTTACACAAATATGGGAAGGACTCAAAAAGGCCTGCATAGTTCAGTGTTTAATTTATTTCAAAGTAGGCCTACACATGCACACTGCACTTCTGTTTGTTGTATTCTGTTGTTGTAACAGGTAAAATTAAAAAAAGATTAAAACTTTTAAAAGTTTATAAGCAGTGTTATGTTTTGCGGCTCCAGACTATTTTTCTTTAGTGGAAGAGGGGGCAAAATGGCTCTTTTGATAGTAAAGGTTGCCGACCCCTGGTCTAGTCCCATCCCCTCAGGTTGAGCAGTGCAAGCAAAACTTTCCGGTTGGATATCCTTGGTAACACTAAGCACAGTCAAAAAAGAGAAAATCCAATTATATTTAAAGACATGCTAGCAAAGAAACTTTTCCTCAAAATTTAATAAAGGCTACACATGTGGTAATGTGCTCATCATAGGTATCTCTCCATAGAAAGATAATTCTATAGTCAGAAGAACATCCCAGGCTTTGACCACTATTTCTACCCGGAGGTAATGTATTTTCACTGCCTCACTGCAGAAGTCACGGAGGTCACAGATTTCATGCTCTCTGTGGCAAACTCGCAGCCTTAATATGAGTAAATGTACCTTTATTACTGCATCCTTCCCAGCATTAATGGTGCTTTGCAAACACAGCCATTTCATAGGTGGTGGTGTAGAGATTCTCAGAAAGGCTGAGTGCCTCTTGGAATTCCTGGGAACGCAGAGGAAACTCACCTGCTGCTAAACCCTCTAAGGTGTACAGCTTACTGTCTCTCTCCCTGTGGCTGGGCAGCTCCATAGTGGGAGGCTGAGCTCAGATAATACTTTTTTGCCATTCCCTTCATAGCACTATGCTCACCTCAATTCCAGTGGGAAGCTCTTTTACACCTTGCACACCCATGTCAGGGGTCAGTCAGAGTTTGGTCCTAAACCACCTGATAATTCTACAATTAGCACCAAATTTACTTACTTAACTTTGAAATCACTGGCCAAATTAATCTCTGACCTCAGTGAACTTCACTGGAGTTAGGCCACAGCTGCTTTTATCCCATTACATTGATTCATAAATCAGAAAAGAGATTTCCAAAACATAAAATATATTTACAGTTCTTGCCAGTAAATCCTAACTGTAACATTTTGATTTAGTAGTTCTTACTTTGCCCTTGGGCTAAAAGTAATTGAATGATATTACAAGTATTCGAAGGATGCAGTGAGACCTAGTGGACAAAGCACTTGGGAGATCTGGGTTCTATTCTGAGCTCTTCACTGGCCTGTTAGGGGACCTTGGACAAGGCACAGTTATGAGCCTCAGTTTCCCCATCTGTAAAATGGAGATAATAGTCCTTACCTCCTCTGTAAGGTACTTTGAGGTCTACTGATGAAAAGTGCTATATAAGAGCTAGATATCATCATCATTATGAATTTGTTTCTGCATCAGGTTGGTGAACCTCTGAAATTAGAATCAGGTTCCATAAAAGCATTTTAACCTACAGGTTAGCTCTGATTTTGGATTTATAAAATGTGATCAGACCTTCTACAGAGATTGTGAAGATCCTGGTGAGTTTGTGACCTGAATCCTGTAGCTTGGTTTGCAAAGGTCAGCAGTAACCAGCCTCTAAAGATTTGTCTGGCAATTCCAAATTCAATACATTCCAAACTCCACTCTTCTCCCTGTTCCAATACCTTCTCACAGAAGGCCCCTGGATTTCAGCCAGAAAGCATACCAACAACAATCTAGTACAATAAGCCATAACAGATTCCCTTTCCTCCTGATGCATCAACAAAACTGACCTTAATTCGGGGGGGCGGGGGTAGGGAGGGTGGGAAAAGGGGTCAGAAAATTTCTAGTTATTTTCTGTATAGCACCTTTTCTGTCATCTTTGCTTAATTCTGCCTCAATTTCTGCCAACAATGCAGTTCCTTCCATAGGGCCAGCACACATTATTATCAATTCTCTTAAATCTCCAAGATCTAGATGTTTTCAAACCATGTATCCCAACAGCCAAGACAAACACGTTTTTTTAGTCAAAGAACCCAATGGTTTAGCCCAGGGGTCTCCAAACTTTAAGAGACGAGGGCCATATTAGATTTTTGAAGGGGCTTTGCGGGCCAAAGCGACTGTGAAAGAAATTAAATATATGCAAATCGTTAAACAACACTACTCTACTGTGTCAGTGTTGCATTAAATTCTAAATCAGGTATAAAAGTTAATTGATGCAGGTACTGTGAAATCACAAAAAAAATTGTCAATACATTAAAAATCATTTCACTTTTTTTTTATTTTATTTCTAAAAACTCAGACATTTGTATCATACAAATACTGTTTGGTTCTATTAGTGCTGTAGTTAAAATTTAACCATTATGAAAGTGTTAATTTCCATCTTCTTTACTCCATTTATTGGAGATGTAATTAAGCATCTGGCTTGTATTTTAACTCTAAGGCAGGGGTCTGTGCCTGCTCGGCTGCAGCAGCAACTCTCCCCTAAGTTGGTTCCCCTTTTGGGGGGACACTGGCTCCCGGGGGCACTCACCCCTCCGCACAGCTCAGCTGAACTGAGCTACCCCCTCTTGCCCCACGTGAGCTGCTGCCGGTAGCCCCTCCCGCTGCCTGCTCAGTGTGCCTACTCAGCTGCAGCCTGCCTGTTTGCTTCTCCCTGTACCTGCTCGGCTGCAGCAATTACTCTCCCCTAAGTTGGCTCCCCTTTTGGGGGGACACTGGCTCCAGGGAGCACTCACCCCTCTGCACAGCTCAGCTGTGCTGCCATCCTGCATGAGCAACTGCAGGCAGCCCCTCCCCCTGCCTGCTCCGCGTGCCTACTCAGCTGTTCGCTTCTCCCCTGTTGGTTGGAGGGCCGGACAAATGGAAGCCCCAGGCCAGATCCAGCCCGTGGGTTGTAGTTTGGAGACCCCTAGTTTAGCCTGTTTTTTAATTCCAGTCAGAGAACGAATTACTTCCTACTGTATTTGCCATGGAGACAGAGCATCTGCACTACCACTACAGGCTAGGCTGCCCAGAGGCTCTGGAAGGGGTTCCTCTTCCACCTGTATATTTATTCTCTCCTCTAAGTCCTGACATGTCTGGGTTAAAGCTGTTATCTGCTGAGCATTAGTTACATTCTGTGCTTCAGCAGTTACAAGTCACGTTTTAGGTTTTCATTTTGCAATTTTAGTTTTTCCAATTCCTGTTCCCAGGCATCATGCTCTTTTACAAGCTTATTTACAGCATGATACATAGCCCAAACAGCAGCATTCATCATTTACTCCTTCTTAGAAGTGTAATCCTTTTGATACCCTGACAACAGATCCTCCAGACCTTTCTTATATGGCATGAGGACAGCATCATCCAACCATGGGTCTTATCCCAAGCTTTTAAACATCAGAACATAAGAATGGCCATACTGGGTCAGACCAAAGGTCCATTTAGCCCAGTATCCTGTCTTCCAACAGTGACCAATTACAGGTGCCCCAGAGGGAATGAACAGAACAGGTAATCATCAAGTGATCCATCCAACACCTGTCTTAATAGGGACTTATTAGCAAGACCCGAAAGCTTCGGGGCATCCCCCTTGTCCTCCGAGGTGGACCCGCCTTGCTTGCACTTGCAGAACATCACAGACTTGAAGATAGCACTAATAAAACCCTGTATACCTATGTGTTTCCCTCTTTCTCAGTATTCTGGATCCAAGCTATATTCAATTCCATGTTTCCCCAGTACAGTACAATGTCTCAAAACAATATTTCAGCTTCGCTGACCAATTCAGAAACAGCCAACTTGGTCACTAGCACGGTAACCATCCTCTGCTACCAATGCTGAAATAGATCTTTAATGACCCACAGGTGGGCAGACTGTTACCGGTACAGTGAAAATTCAGATTCAATTTGCTCAATGAACAGCTGTTTATTTGAGAAAGAATCCCTTGTAGCAGGGTCTTGGCTACCTTGAGACCCTCTGTCTTATAGTGTCACAGACCTTTTCAGATATTAACTGGGGAACTAACTAACTAACTCACTCTGCTTAGCATTTACACCTTTTGTTCTCAAAGGAGTCATGTCCCAGAAATATGCCCTGTGGGCGTTTTATTACTGGCTTTTTCTAATTAATATTTTAGAAGGGGGCTGCAAACAGACAAAGACCAAAGATGAGTTGCCGTTTGCCCTCTCATCAATCATTCACCTGAGCTCTCAGCGTGGTGTCATCCAAAAGAGTCATTTTGACCAGGGTCAGCCTGTGCCAAGCTCACTGATGGCGTGTTTTTGCATTTTCTTCACTTAGTGAGCTGGTCATTGGCTGTTATGTTCTAAAGTTTCATATTGAAACACACACACAGATAGTCTCAATTAATCATCCAAGTGCAATCTCAGCACTCTCAGTAAATTTCCATGTCAACTACATGATATGAACAGAATCCTGTAGTAAATCCAGACGTATCAAGCTGTATCAAACTCATGTTCACCACATTCATTCATATCAATCATAACAATTCATAATAATTTGGCACCATCCCAACAATATGGTCTCCTAATAAATGGAAAGAAGTACCTAAAGAAAAGAGTTGCAGCCATCCACCTTCCACCTTGCCCCAAGAAAGAATTTGGAGAGGAAGAAGAGTGCTGATTCTTATGCCCTTATGAAGTAGCACCTTACTTCATGAGTAGTCCCATGCATTCTGGTCTTTGACTCTATTTCATATTAAGTATCAGAGGGGTAGCCGTGTTAGTCTGGTTCTGTAGAAGCAGCAAAGAATCCTGTGGCACCTTATAGACTAACAGAAGTTTTGCAGCATGAGCTTTCGTGGGTGAATACCCACTTCTTCGGATGCAAGAAGTATTCACCCACGAAAGCTCATGCTGCAAAACTTCTGTTAGTCTATAAGGTGCCACAGGATTCTTTGCTGCTATTTCATATTACTGTTTGATGGCTGCTTGGTGGCCTTTGTGAAATTAATCAGTCAATTCTACACAAGTGTTCATGTTAAAATAACCTCAAAATTAGCTTCCTTGTTTCTGGCCTCAGCAAAGAGGGCCAGGACTGAATAGGGTTGGAGTCTGCATTACTATCTTACCCCCCACCCCCTCAAAAATATATCCAGATACTCCTTTGGTCAAGAATGAGACACTTATTGTTGGGGAAGCCAATTTTGATATTGTTCTTTAAACAGAGGATTTCACTCTCCAGTGCTGTAATCTGTCCCTTTTAATAAACACTAAATTCACTCCCGCTCACCCCAAAAAAGAAAAGAAAAGAAAAGGCACCTGATGCTGAGTCATACTGTTATTGTGACAGACCTTCATATCTTTAATAAACAGTCATCCATAAATCCATACTGAACAATAAGCCAAATTAACTCCATGAGAAAGTCTCTTTAGTATGAGGATTCATTAGTGACATTGACAGCTTAGTATGAGACAATGCACTACCCATATCAAAGGCTTTTGCAGGAAGCCTGCCTTGATCAAAAACTCTGTTTACTTGAGGAAAGGGTAATTTAATTAACTATTTTTCCAAGGAAAGGTATTCTTGTTGACTCAGGATTTAGATATTAGCATATAAGGAATGCATTATTTCGCTTAATCTAACAGCCCAACATCAAAGAGACTTTGCCTTACAAACGAGCAGTCAGAAGTAAAATAAATAAATTAATAAAGATTAAAACCCACAACAAACAAGCAAAGGTTGAAAGAATGAAGCAGGCAAGTCTAGTTTTTGCTAGAAAATAGCCTTCATCCTCTTTACTGAAGTGAAGTATTTATCTATGGGGTATCTTGTTTCAGTTCTGTAGAAAAATTCTAGGAAATTTGGGTTTAAATCAGAGATAGTGAAGAATGTTGTTGTTATTATTAATCCTATTACTAACACTAAGAATGTATTATGTATTATATAACACCATAAATGTCCATGGTGTTTTACAAATTTAGAGTTAAATTTTCAAAAGTCTCCAAGTGAACACGGGACCACAAACGGCAGTTTGAGAGGGGTAGAAGGAGAGCCTCCTGCTGAACGAACAAGGTGCGAGCACTAATCTTGGGGTGAGTGAGTTTGCTTGGCAGTTTGTGTTTTTGTTTCTCTTTCAGGTTATTTCAGTTACAGGGTCAATTAGGATTGTATGTCTGGGCACTGTTTGAGCCTTTGTTCCCTGGATCATCCTTCATCAGCCTCAATCAGCACTGTGATCACCCTCCCCCTGTGTGATTAACAAAGGGGTAGGACTGACCTAGGAGAAAAGGCCTTAAAAGTGAATAGGGGAGTTTGAGAGGGAGTTTTTGTGGGAGGGAGACGTAATAGAATCGCTATGGTTAGGAAGGGCTGCATCGCCAGTGCCAACGCTACTCCTGTCTCCTCTACCTGCACTTGTATCCAGACAGATAACCCTAACCATGGATGCCTCTACCCAGATCCTGGTGTGGACTTGCAGAGACTGTGGCCTGCATTTACCACTCACAGAAAGCCAGGCTGGGAGGACCTTCTGGTGTGAGAGGTGCCTGCTGGTGGAATCTCTCAAGAAGCAGGTGGGAGAGCTACAGGAAGAAGTGGCTAGGCTGAGGAGCATCCGTGCACATGAGGAATTCATTGACAGTATTCATACAAAGACATCCAAGGCTGAGGACGCTATCCAGCTAGAGAGGACTGCTGTCACACCACCAGGGGAGGAGGATATGGCTGTTGTAGGGAGAAGACTGGCTGCTGGTTACTTCTGGCAGCAGGCCATGCTCCACCCCTACTCCCAACCCACCCACCATGGTGATGGGAAACAGTTATGCTGCCCTGCCAACAAGCGATGAGGAATCACCCTCAAAGGTGGAGAAGGAGAATCCATGTACTCCAAGGCTGGGAGGATCACAGCCACCACTCCTAGGAGGAAATGTTGCGTAGTGGTGGTTGGTGACTCTCTTCTGATGGGGACAAAGGCACCCATTTGTTCCCATGACATGGTATCCCAGGAGTTATGCTGCCTGCCAGGGACCTGTATCGAGACGTTATGGAGGGATTGTCAAGGATCATCCGGCCCTCTGACTACTACCCCATGCTACTCATCCATGTGGGCACTAATGATACTAATGACCTCAGAAGATCAGAAGTAACTACAGGGCTCTGGGAGTAAGGGTGAAGGAGTTGGGAGCACAGGTGGTGTTTTCTTTGATCCTTCCAGTCCAGGGTAGGGGGCCCAGGCAGAGACTGATACATCCTGGAGTTGAACACCTGGCTGCGAGGATGGTGTCGCCAGGAGAGCTTCAGCTTCTTTGACCATGGAATGCTGTTCCAGGAAGAAGGATGCTAAGCAGAGATGGGGTCCACCTATTGAGGAAGGGGAAGACCATATTTAGATACAGATTGGCTAACCCAGTGAGGAGGTCTTTAAACTAGGTTTGAAGGGGGCAGGTGACCAAAGCCCACAGACAAGTCAAAAACATGGAGACCTGGAAGAAGGGTTGGAATTTGGGGGAAGCATGGGTTGTTATAGCAGGGATAAGGGAGAGACATGACAGAACTGGGGGAGGAGGGGATCAGATCGGTATCTTAGATGTCTGTATACTAATGTGAGAAGTATGGGGAATAAGCAGGAAGAACTCCAGATGATAGTAAATAAACACAACTATGACATAGTTGGCATCACAGAGACTTGATGGGATAACATGCATGGCTGGAATATTGGTATAGAAGGGTACAGCTTGCTCAGGAAGGACAGGCAGGGAGAAAAGGGTGTTGCCTTATATATTAAAAATGTATATACAGTTGAACCCTGTTATGTCGCCGGCCTAGGGGTTTGCCAAAAAGCATCGAGATAACCGATGATCGAGATAAACCCCTATCCAGCCCCCCACCCCTGAACTCCCCTGCCCTCTCTCCAACACCCCCTCCCTGCCCCCTTACCGCGGTGCCTGCACGTGGCTGGATCCGGCGAAGCGGGACGGGGAAGCGGGGCCGGGCGGCCGTGGACGGGGACCCGGAGCTGGGAAGCCAAAGAAGCGGGACCCGGTAAGCGGGCCGGGCGGCAGACGAAGCGGGACCGGGTAAGCGGGGCCGGGCGGCAGGCGAAGCGGGGACCGGGTAAGCGGGGCCGGGCGGGCGGCAGGCGAAGCGGGGACCGGGTAAGCGGGGCCGGGCGGGTGGCAGGCGAAGCGGGGACCGGGTATGCGGGGCCGGGCGGGCGGGCGGGGACCGGGGAAGCGGGGCCGGGCGGGGACCGGGGAAGCGGGGACCGGCGAAGCGGGGCTGGGCAGCCGGGCGGGCAGCGAAGCGGGGACCGGGGAAGCGGGGCCGGGCGGGCAGGTACGCGGGGAACCGCGGGGCTGGGGACGCGGGGCTGGGGAGCCGGGGAGCGGGCGGCCGGGGACGTGGGGAGCCGGGGGGCCAGGGACGCGGGGAGCCGGGCGTCTGGGGAACAGCGCGGCTGGGGAGCCGGGGAGCGGGCGGCTGGGGACATGGTGGGTCGGGGACGCGGGGAGCCGGGCGGCTGGGGAACCGCGCGGCTGGGGAGCCGGGGCCAGGGCAGGAGTCGCGTGGCCGGGGAGGGATGCGGCAGGAGCCGGGCAGGGCCGCCGCCGGAGTTACAGTCGAACCCATTTATCTCGACCTCGGTTAGTGGCAAATTCGGCGCTCTTCTGTGCTCGAGATATTAGGGTTCGGCGAGATTAAAGAATCGACATAACCGATGAGAAACCGATAAGACAAAGAGGGAGTTTGGCGGTTCCACTTCTAAAACGTCGACTTAATAGGATTGGCAAGTTAACCGAGGTCGAGATAAATGGGTTCGACTGTACTTGGACTGAGGTTGAGATGGAAACAGGAGACAGACTTGTTGAAAGTCTCTGGGTAAGGATAAAAGAGGTAAAATACAAGGGTGAGGTCATGGTAGGGATCTACTACAGACCACCTAGCCAGGAATAAGAGGTAGATGAGGCTTTTTTTTAAACTAACAAAATCATCCAAAGCACAGGACCTGCGGGTGATGGGGGACTTCAATTACTCAGACATCTGTTGGGAAAATAAAACAGCAGGGCACAGATAATCCAACACGTTCTTGGAATGTATTGGAGACAGTTTTTTTTTTATTTCAGAAGGTAGAGAAAGCTACTAGGGGAGAGGCTGTTCTAGATTTGATTTTGACAAATAGGGAGGCACTGGTTGAGAATTTGAAAGTGGAAGGCAGCTTGGGTGAAAATGGTAGAGTTCATGATTCTAAGGAATGGTAGCAGGGAAAACAGCAAAATAAAGACAATGGATTTCAAGAAGGCAGATTTTAGCAAACTCAGGGAGTTGGTAGGTAAGATCCCATGGAAAGCAAGTCTAAGGGGAAAAACAATTGAAGACAGTTGGTAGTTTTTCAAAGAGGCATTATTAAGGGCACAAGAGCGAACTATCCTACTGTGTAGGAAAGACAGGAAGTATGGCAAGAGACCACCCTGGCTTAACCAGGAGATCTTCAATAATCTCAAAATCAAAAAAGGGTCCTACAAAAAGTGGAAACAAGGTCAAATTACAAAGGATGAATATAAACAAATACAAGTGTGTAGGGAGAAAATTAGAAAGGCCAAGGCACAAAACTAGATCAAACTAGCTAGAGACATAAAGGGTAACAAGAAAACATTCTACAAATACATTAAAGCAAGATAAAGACCAAGGACAGGGTAGGCCCATTAATGGGGCTGGGGCAACAACAGAAAATGTGGAAATGGCAGAGGAGCTTAATGACTTCTTTTTTTGGTTTTTGGTTTTGGAGCTAGTAAACAGGAGCAGCTCAAGCTAGTGAACAGGAGCAGCTAACAGGGAAGTTTTGTGAGGGAGTTCTCCAGGTGAAGGAGAAGTGATTACAAGACCCTTGGGGTAAGTTTGTTGTCTGTTGTGTGTGTGTGTGTGTGCGTGTGTGTGTGTGTATGTTTCTGATGTGCTTGCTGCTTGACTGAAATATACCACGTGGTCTGTTTGTTTGGAGGACCGTGTGCTGACTGTGTGAATGCTGAACCTAGCGGCCTGGTAGGCAAGGATGAGAGCTTCTTAACGAGGCTTTGATCTCTAAGCCTTTTAGCACCCATCAACCCTTAACTAGGATGGGGGGCTACTCAGGAAGACCAGGGCTTTAAAAAGCCCGCTCCTAAGTGACCAGAGGAGGTAGGGAACGGGAGCAGCTAACGGGAGTTTTGGGAGAAAGTTCTCCAGATGAAGGAGGAGCTATTAAGTGACCCTTGGGGTAAGTTTGTTTTCTGTAGTGTGTGTGTTTGTGGTGTGCTTGCTGCTTGACTGAAATATACCATGTGGTCTGTTTCTTTGGGGGACCATGTGCTGACCATGTGTGTGCTGAGCCTAGCAGCCTGGGGAGTTTTGCGAGGAAGTTTAGAGGAGGAGTATGAAGAGGGGGGTCTAGATACACTTAACATTCTTTAAACTTAAAGCCAAAATAAAACCCTGATAAAAAGAAAACCACGACAAAGGAACGAGATTCAGGAGTAAAAAGGCCAGAAACAGCGTGGGGGCTACCCAATGCACCATGTATGATTACCTGCCCTATGGGCAGGTAGCATATGTGCAAGGAACTCCTGGCCTTCAGAGACCATGTATGGGCTTTGGGGACCAGAGTGGCTGAATTGGAGGAGCTAAGGGAGACAGAGAGGTACATAGATGAGACTTTCTGGGACACTGTATAACAGTCCCACCCCCGGTCGGACAGCCTTTGTGCTGTTGAGGAGGATAAGAGTCTCAGGGAAGGAGAACATCCAATGGGAGCAGAGGGAAATGATGTTGTGGTATCCTCTCACACTGACCATACCTCTCTAACTCCAGTTATTAGGAAGAGACAAGTATTCGTTATGGGAGATTCAATCATTAAAAACATAGATAGCTGGGTTTGCGATGACTGGGAGAACCACATGGTGATTTTCCTGCCTGGTGCGAAGGTTGCAGATCTCTCAAGACATCTAGATAGACTTATGTGTAGTGCTGGGAAGCAGCCAGTGATCGTGGTACACGTAAGTACCAATGACAAAGGGAAGGATAGGAGAGTTCCTGGAGGCCAAATTTAGGCTTCTAAGTAAGAGATTGAAGTCCAGGACCTCTATGATAGCATTCTCTGAAATGGTTCCAGTTCCATGCACAGGGCCAGTTAAACAGGCAGAACTGCAGGGTCTCAATGTGTGGGTGAGACAATGATATAGGGAGGAGAGGTTTAGATTTATTAAAAACTGAGGAAACTTTTGGGAAAGGGGGAGGTTATACAGGATGGATGGGCTCCACCTAAACCAAAATGGAACCAAATTGATGGCACTTAAAAAGGTCGCAGAGCAGTTTTTAAACTAAGGGCTGGGGGAAAGCCGATAGGTGCAGAAGAGCATGTGGTTCAGACAGAGACATCCTTATGGGGAGAAACTATTAATGGAGATTCAGAGGTTCTCAAACTGTGGTCTGTGGACCACCAGTGGTCCACAAGCTCCATTCAGGTTGTCCGCGGATTGTTCCCCCTAAGGTGCGCGCCTGGGTGGCACACGAGAGAATGAAGGGCCACCCACCTAATTAGTGGAGCCGTGCAGGCATGGATCCACTAATCAGGTACCTGAACCCTGGAGAAGATGCATATGTAAGGTGAGGTGGTGGCCTTGGGAGGAATAGGGGATAGGTGGGAGGGGGCAGTGGGGTGAGAATAGGGGGGGATTGGAATGTGCAGGGCTGTGGTGGCCAGAGAAAGAGGCAACTTTCCCCAGCTCCACGGCTGCGGCTGCCAAGGAGAGACAGTCCTCCTTCCCAGCCTCAGCTCTGTGGCTGTTGTGGTGGGGGAGAGACCCCACTCCTTCCCAGCCCCAGCTCGGGGGCTGCCAGAGCGGGGGAGAGAGGGAGAAACCCCTTTCCTTCCCAGCCTCAGCTCGAGGGCTGCCATGGCGGGGGAGAGAGGGCACATCCATCGCATTAGAAAGGTAAGACTACTGCTATTAAAATATGAGTTGTGTGCTTTTATTTGTAGAACAAAAAATGTTAATTATTATTGTTTTTTTTATATAGCGCTTTTATCCAAAGCACTTTGCAATAGTTAGCTAATGGTACAAACAACATTTGGAAAGATCATTAAGTGGTCCGCTGAGACCCTCAGCAATTTTCAAGTGGTCTGTGAAACAAAAAGTTTGAGAACCACTGTTCTATGTCCTAGTAAGGAGGAGAGGATGGAAAATGATAAAATACAGGTAGGATCTGATCAGAAACAGTCAAATGAAAAAGAGTCCCATTCAATTACATCATGTAATGGTAGACAGCTAAAAAGTGACAAGTTTTTAAAGTGCTTATATACTAATGCTAGAAGTCTAAATAATAAGATGGGTGAACTAGAGTGCCTCGTATTAAATTAGGATATTGATACACTAGGCATCATAGAACTTGGTAGAATGAGGATAATCAACGGAACACAGTAATAGCAGGGTACAAATATATATAATGCTGGTGGGAGTTGCATCATATGTGAAAGAAAGCGTAGAATCAAATGAAGTAAAAATCTTAAATGAACCAAACTGTACCATAGAATCTCTATAGATAATAATTACATGCTCTAAGAATATAGCACTAGGGATATATTACCGACCACCTGACCAGAAAGGTGATAGTGACCATGAAATGCTCAGGAAGATTAGAGAGGCTACTTTAAATTTTAAAAACTCAATAATAATAGGGATTTCAAATATCCCCATATTGACTGGGTACATTTCACCTCAGGACTGGATGCAGAAATAAAGTTTCCTGACACCTTAAATGACTGCTTCTTGGAGCACTAGTCCTGGAACCCACAAGAGGAGAGGAAATTCTTCATTTAGTCCTAAGTGGAGCATAGGATCTAGTCCAAGAGGTGAATATAGCTGAACCGCTTGGTAATAGTGACCATAATATAATTAAATTTAACATCCCTGTGGCAGGAAAAACACCACAGCAGCCCAACACTGTAGCATTTAATTTCAGAAAGGGGAACTACACAAATATGAGCAGGTTAGTTAAACAGAAACTAAAAGGTACAATCCCAAAATAAAATCTCTGCAAGCTGCATGGAAAAATTTTAAAGACACCATAATAGAGGTTCAACTTAAATGTATACCCCAAATTAAAAAAACATAATAAGAGAACCAAAAAACTGCTGCCAGGGCTAAACAACAAAGTAAAAGAAGCAGTGAGAGGCAAAAAGGCATCCTTTAAAAAGTGGAAGTTAAATCCTACTGAGGAAAATAGAAAGGAGCATAAACTCTGGCAAGTGAAGTGTAACAATATAATTAGAAAGGCCAAAAAAGATTGTGAAGAACAGCTAGCCAAAGACTCAAGAAGTAATAGCAATTTTTTTTAAATGCATCAGAAGCAGGAAGCCTGCTAAACAACTAGTGGGGCCGCTGAATGATCGAGATGCTAAAGGAGCACTCAAGGATAAGGCCCTTGCGGAGAAACTAAATGAATTATTTGCATCAGTCTTCACGGCGGATGATGTGAGGCAGATCCCCAAACCTGAGCCACTCTTTTTAGGTGACAAATATGAAGAACTGTCGCAGATTAAGGTGTCAGAGGAGGTTTTGGAACAAACTGGTAAACTAAACAGTAATTAGTCACCAGGACCAGATGGCATTCACCCAAGAATTCTGAAGGAACTCAAATGTGAAATTACAGAACTACTTACTATAGTCTGTAACCTATCATTTAAATCAGCTTCTGTATCAAATGACTGGAAGATAGATAATGTGACACCAATTTTTAAAAAGGGCTCCAGAGGTGATCCTGGCAATTACAGGCCGGTAACCCTGACTTCAGTACTGGGCAAACTAGTTGAAACTATAGTAAAGAACAAAATTTTCAGACATATAGATAATTTGTTGGGGAAGAGTCAACATGTTTTTTTGTAAAGGGAAATCATGCCTCACCAGTCTACTAGAATTCTTTGAGAGGGTCAACAAGCATGTGGACAAGGGGGATCCAGTGGACATAGTGTACTTAGATTTTCAGAAAGACTTTGACAAAGTCCCTCACCAAAGGCTCTTAAGTAAAGTAAGCTGTCATGGGATAAGAGGGAAGATCCTCTCATGGATTGCTAACTGGTTAAAAGACAGGAAACAAAAGGTAGGTATAAATGGTCAGTTTTCAGAATGGAGAGAGGTAAATAATGTTGTCCTCCAAAGGTCTGTACTGGGACCAGTCCTTTGTAACATATTCATAAATGATCTGGAAAAGGGGGTAAACAGTGAGGTGGCAAAATTTGCAGATGATACAAAACTACTCAAGATAGTTAAGTCTCAGGCAGACTGCAAAGAACTACAAAAGGTTCTCTCAAAACTGGGTGACTGGGCAACAAAATGGCAGATGAAATTCAGTGTTGATAAATGCAAAGTAATGCACATTGGAAACATAATCCCAACTATACACATATAATGATGGGGTCTAAATTAGCTGTCACCACTCAAGAAAGATCTTGGAGTAATTGTGGATAGTTCTCTGAAAACATCCACTCAATGTGCAGTGGCAGTCAAAAAAGCTAACAGAATGTTGGGAATCATTAAGAAAGGGATAGATAATAAGACAGAAAATATCATATTGCCTCTATATAAATCCATGGAATGCCCACATCTTGAATACTGTGTGCAGATGTGGTCACCCCATCTCAAAAAAGCTATATTGGAATTGGAAAGGGTTCCAAAAAAGGCAACAAAAATTATTAGGGGTATGGAACTGCTTCCTTATGAGGAGCAATTAATAAGACTGGGACTTTTCAGCTTGGAAAAGAGATGACTAAGGGGGGGATATGACTGAGGTCTATAAAAGAATGACTGGTGTGGAGAAAGTAAATAAGGAAGTGTTACTTACTCCTCATAATACAAGAACTAGGGGTCACCACATGAAAGTAATAGGCAGCAGGTTTAAAACAAAAAAAGGAAGTATCTTCACACAACACACAATCAACCTATGGAATTCTTTGCCAGAGGATGTTGTGAAAGCCAAGACTATAACAGGGTTCAAAAAAGAACTAGATAAGTTCATGGAGAGTAGGTCCATCAATGGCTATTAGCCAGGATGGGCAGGGATGGTGTTCCTAGCCTCCATTTGCCAGAAGCTGGGAATGGGCAACAGGGGATGGATCACTTGATGATTACCTGTTATGTTCATTCCTTCTGGGGCACCTGCCATGGGCCACTGTTGGAAGACTGAATACTGGGCTAGATGGCCCTTTGGTCTGATGCAGTATGGCTGTTCTTATGTTCACCAAGAAGGTTAGTGATGATTGGACATCTAACATTGTGAATGCCAGTGAAAATGAGATAGGATCAGAGGCTAAAATGGGGGGAAAAAATCTAGAAAAAGGAAATAAGGACAACCTGGGGAATTACAGATCAGTCATCTTAACATCTGTACCCGGAAAGATAATGGAGAAAATAATTAAGCAATCAATTTGCAAACAGCTAGAAGATAATAAGGTGATAAGTAACAATCAGCATGGATTTGTCAAGAACAAATCATGTCAAACCAACCTGATAGCTTTCTTTGATAGGGTAACAAGCCTTATGGATAGAGCGGAAGCAGTAGACATGGTATATCTTGATTTTTAGTAAAGCTTTTAGTACTGTCTCACATGACCTTCTCATGAACAAACCAGGGAAATGCAACCTAGATGGAGCTACTATAAGATAGGTACCTAACTGTTTGGAAAATTGTTCTCAGAGAGTAGTTATCAGTGGTTCCTAGTCATGCTGGAAGGGTATAATGAGTGGGGTCCCACAGGGATCAATTCTAGGTCTGATTCTGTTCAATATCTTCATCAATGATTTAGATAATGGCATAGAGAGTACATTTATAACGTTTGCGGATGATACCAAGGTGGGAGGGATTGCAAGTGCTTTGCAGGATAAGATTAAAATTCAAAGTGATCTGGACAAACTTGAGAAATGGTCTGAAGTAAATAGTATGAAATTCAATAAGGACAAATGCAAATTGCTCCAGTTAGAAAGGAACAATCAGTTGCACACATACAAAATGGGAAATGACTGCCTAAAAGGAGTACCGCGGAAGGGAATCTGGGTGTTATAGTGGATCAAAAGCTAAGTATGAGTCAACAGTGTAACACTGTTGCAAAAAAAAAGTGATCATTCTGGGGGATGTATTATCCAGAATATTGTAAGCAAGATACAAGAAGTAATTCTTGCATTCTACTCTACACTGTTTAGGCTGCAACTGGAGTATAGTGTCCAGTTCTGGGTGCCACATTCAGGGGCGGCTCTAGGTATTTTGCCGCCCCAAGCACTGCCGCCCCGGACCCACTGCAGGCATGTCTCTGAATGTAACCTGCCTGCCGGCCTTGCAGCGACCAGCAGAGCGCCCCCAGCGGCTTGCCACCCCAAGCACGCGCTTGGCGTGCTGGTGCCTGGAGCCGCCCCATGCCACATTTCAGGGAAGATGTGAACAAATTGGAGAAAGTCCAGAGAGGAGCAACAATAATGATTAAAGGTCTAGAAAACATAATGGAAAAGAGGTAAGATTGAAAAAAAAAATGATTTGCCTAGTCAGGAAAAGAAAAGACTGAGAGGGGACATAATAACAGTACATAAAAGGTTGTTACAAGGAGGAGGGAGAAAAATTCTTCTTTTTAACCTCTGAGGATAGGACAAAAAGCAATGGGCTTAAATTGCGGCAAGGGAGGTTTAGGTTGGACATTAGGAAAAACTTCTTAACTCTCAGAGTGGTTACGCACTCAAATTGCCTAGGAAGGTTCTAGAATCTCCATTATTGGAGATTTTTAAGAGCAGGTTAGACAAACACCTCTCAGGAATGGTCTAGATAATATTTAGTCCTGCCATGAGTGCAGGGGACTGGATTAGATGATCTCTCGAGGTCCCTTCCCATCATATGATTCTATGACTTAGGAGCCTGAGTATCTGGATATCAACTGGTTTTAGGTTCCTAAATCAGATAGGCACTTTTGAAAACTTTACCCATGATCTGATGCCCTGCACCAGACAAGATTTATAATCTACCACAGACAAGATTAAAAATGGAATAGAAGTTCAAATGAATGGGTGTGCAGAGATCATTGATGAGGAAACCAGTAAAGGAAGGTTTCATGGAAAAAGGAAGGTTTTGAAAATGATAAGGAAATTCTCTGGTGGAAGACAAGTGGGAACAATTCTAATTACATGAAATAGTCTGCATGAAAGAAGGTGCATAGTTAAAAAATGAAGGCAGTGAAGGGTAGAAAGAGGGAGGATAAAGGTTCCTGCTAGACAGTATCAAGCTTGTTTTCAGAAAAAAAGTTAACAAGATTCTTAGCAAAAAGGGTGAGGGCTGGAAGAAGATTTCATGAGAGATTCTAAATCAGTGGTGGGTAACCTGCCGTCCATCCGGGTAATCTGCTGGTGGGCCGTGAGACAGTTTGTTTACATTGACCATCCAAAGGCACAGCTGCCCGCAGCTCCCAGTGGCCACGGTTCACTGTTCCCGACCAATGGGAGCTGCAGGAAGCGGTACGAACTGGCCACTACTTCCCATTGGCTGGGAATGGCAAACTGCGGCCACTGGGAGCTGCAGGAGGCCGTGCTTGCAGATGGTCTCAACAAACTGTCTCATGGCCCGCCAGTAGATTAGCCTGATGGGCTGCATGTGGGCCACAGGTTGCCCACCACTGTTCTTAATCAAAGAAGTGTTGGCAGGGCTTGGAGGCATCGTGGTTATGCAGAAGTGAAGTTATTTAGCAAGAAATTGATTGCTGAGGGAAGATGGCAAATACAGAGGAAGAATGTGGTATATTACTTCTGGGGGCTCTTTGTGGAAGGTCATTCAGTAACCTTTGTCTCTTTATCCCCTCAATTTAATGTTCCAGGACATAGAACATTATGGTGCTTTCTCTGCTGCCTGATTTCACTCATTGTCTGGTTTTCTCATCCCTTGCCATTACTGCCTCTATTCCAGAAGCCCTTGCTCTGGAGCAAATCCTCTTGCTTTGAAATTGAATGGGACTCTTTTTTAAGTAAGGACTTAAGACCTATGGAAAGCAGCAGGAAAATGTGCAGTAGCCAATTGCCATCATGTAAGTGAGTCGTACAGTATGCTAATCAGAGCCTGAACAGGTCAGTGAAAAAGGAGTCCTGAGCCTGTTCTGTAGTTGGAACCCATGGAGCTGCTTAGAGGTGAGGGAAGCCTACATAAACAACAGAGGTTCCTAACCATAAACCAGGACCTGACAGAAGCTGTAGTAGGTAGGATTTTCCCACAAGTGGTAAGAATTGTTCAGTACATTCTGCTGACACTGGCAGGAAAGACTTCCTGTTTAGACCCTCAGCATAAATATGAAAAAGTCATTGAGCAGATATTTATGCTGTTCAAATTATAATATTCTGGATAAAAGACCATGAAATAAGAACATAAACAATAAAATGGGAGTCTTTTAATTCAAACAAATGCCTGATGGCTTTTAAAAAAACATAACCCCATCACTCATTAAAATATATTATTAGGCTTTATAAGTTGTAGATTTATCTGCTAAAATGTGGCTAAATTCAGTAGCCATATAAAGAACACCAGCTATGTGGGGTGGAAAATGTGACACAAACCCATACACAAATTTTTATTTTAATCTGGGAGGTTTTACTGCAAAATTTGTCAATAGTATATTTTTGTTTGGTCAGCATGTGGAGGAGAGAGCTTTACCCATTTAATTTTCCCAGAAAGTAACACAGCCACCAGCAATCATTTGATGTTTCAAAGATCTTATTTCATTTCAGACTTCATAATCAAAAGCTTAAGTGAGTGATCCAGAAAACATAAATAACAAATTATTTTGTGCAAATGTTGTATTTATGCTTACTACATGATATGAATACATACTTATGACAGATGCATTTTAACACGTTATATGAATTTTAGACTTGATTTAACCATTTCATCTCTGACGTGGGGACCCAGGATTTTGTTTTGGGAGATGGGGATGACTTGCTGTATTTAGACTTTCCAGCAAGTTAAAGAAGTATGGATTGGATGAATGGACTATAACGTGTATAGAAAGCTGGCTAGATCGTTGTGCTCAACAGGTAGTGATTAATGGCTCAATGTCTCTTTGGCAGCCAGTATCAAGCAGAGTGCCCCAGGATGGAAGAATCCCATGCATTGCTACAGACTGGGAACCGAGTGGCTAGGCAGCAGTTCTGCAGAAAAGGACCTAGGGGTTCAACTACCCGAAAGAGGGTTCCACACAAGATGGATCTAGACTGTTCTCAGTGGTACCAGATGACAGAACAAGGAGTAATGGTCTCAAGTTGCAGTGTAGGAGGTTTAGGTTGGATATTAGGAAAAACATTTCCATTAGGAGGGAGGTGAAGCACTGGAATGGGTTACTTAGGCAGGTGGTGGAATCTCCTCCCTTAGAGGTTTTTAAGGTCAAGCTTGACAAAGCCCTGGCTGGGATGATTTAGTTGGGGGTTGGTCTTGCTTTGAGCAGAGGGCTGTACTAGATGACCTCCTGAGGTCTGTTCCAACCCTGATATTCTATGATTCTAGGGATTGGTCCTGTGGCTGGTTTTGTTCAACATCTTATTTAATGGTCTGGATGATGGGATGGATTGCACCCTCAGCAAGTTCGTGGATGACACTAAGCTGGGAGGAGAGGTAGATATGCTGGAGGTTAGGGATAGGGTCCAGAGTGACCTAGACAAATTGGAGGTTTGGGCCAAAAGAAATCTGATGAGGTTCAACAAGGACAAGTTCAGAGTCCCGCATTTAGGATGGAAGAATCCCATGCACTGCTACAGGCTGGTGACTGACTGGCTAAGCAGCAGTTCTGCAGAAAAGGACATGGGGGTTACAGTGGACAAGAAGCTGGGTATGAGTCAACAGTGTGCCCTTCTTGCCAAAAAGGCTAACGGCATTTTAGGTTGTATAAGTAGGAGCATTGCCAGCAGATTGAGGGATGTGATCATTCCCCTTTATTAGGCATTGGTGAGGCCTCATCTGGAGTACTTTGTCCAGTTTTGGGCCCTCCACTTCAGAAAGGATGTGGACAAATTGGAGAGAGTCCAGCAGAGGGCAACAAAAATTATTAGGGGGCTGGGGCACATGACTTACGAAAAGGCTGAGGGAACTGGGGTTATTTAGTCTGCAGAAGAGAAGAGTGAGGGGGGATTTGATAGCAGCCTTCAACTACCGGAAAGGGGTGGGGGGGATTCCAAAGAGGATGGAGGTCTGCTGTTCTCAGTGGTGGCAGATGACGGAACAAGAAGAAATGGTCTCAATTTGCAGTTGGGGAGGTCTAGTTTGGATTTTAGGAAAAACTATTTCACTAGGAGGGTGTTGAAGCACTACACTGGGTTACCTGGTGGGGGGGTGGAATCTCCTTTCTTAGAGGTTTTTAATGTCAGGCTTGACAAAGCCCTGTCTGGGATGATTTAGTTGGAGTTGGTCCTGCTTTGAGCAGGGGGTTGGACTAGATGACTTCCTAAGATCGCTTTCAACCCTAATCTTCTATGATTCTATGAAAAGAAACACTATAAATGAATGTTGATTAGAAATACTGATATAACCAAATAGGTCTGTGTAGTGGTACTTTTTGTGGTGGGATGGGTGGGGAGAAGATTGGAGACTGGGGGCAGTAGAAGGAGGGTCTATGGCTCTAAGTCTTGCGGCATCCCTGATTTGATATTTCTTTCTTTAGATTGTTTTCCCAGTTGGACACCCTGTTTAACTGCAAACAGCTGCTGGCATTATAAAGGGTTTACCTTTAGTTTGCCATTACAACAGCAAATCCTGATTTTCTCTGCTTCAATAATCAACAATGCTACAGCCAATGGAAAATACCATGTATGTTTTTTGAGAAAACAGAGGTACAATTCAGGCAACTTAAAAGGCATAAGTAATTTCACCAAGTTATGAGAATTGCACGAAAAATCACATGTGAATGTCTTTCAGTGATGAGTGAGTTGTCTTGAGTCCTCATTGTTCAGAGTTTTGCAGGTTTGGAGGCATCTCCTATATTTAACACTGACAAAGTGCTTGTCCTTAGTGTTATATGCTTCTGCACTGAATTTAAAAAAAATTAGCCTCCATCTCATGGCCTGGGCATTATGGCATTTCCTAATGCTGCAGTGCTTGGCTTTGTAACATTAGAAATATATGTATATATTATAGTTTTAATTGTACATACATATTTAGTATCAGCTTCAGTGTCAGTTGGCGTGGACAATTTCCACATAAAGTCTCAAGCCATTATCTAAATAATAATTAAACAAACAATTCAGTTTCATGTGTTGCAAGAGTTTCAAAAGACCACAGGCCTGAGCACAATTCATATTGCTTTTCCTCAGAAGTGATGAGGTAAATGTCTTATGAAGCTCAAAAGCCTACAACTGCCACATGTTGATGAGGCTACTTCCTTGCAGTTGAATATCCTTTCACAAATGTGATCATTCCCTTTATCCCTATGAAGTATAAGTTATTTAACCTTCCAGAACCTTAGGTCTGTTCACAGCAGAGTAGTATTTTTCTCCAAATGGGCCACCTGGGATCCTCCCAGGGCAGCCCATCTATCTGTTCTCTCTCATTGCCTATACAGTTCAGTTAGCACATATTTAATGTGTGCAGATCTTCTAGCTGTTATTAAGCAGCTGCCATTTCGTAACGAAGGGCACATCTACACTGCAGATAAACTTAAGTCGACAGATACATGCTAGTTCTGCTCAAGCTAGCATGATAAAAACAGCAGCAGCGTCAGGGATAGCCTGGGCAGTGTCTGGGCTCAGGCTGGCTGCCCAACTTTGTACCAGGGGGCTCTGAGCAAGTTTGTACTGAGGCATCTAGCCTAAGCTGTTGCCCATGCTGGCCCCAGCTACATTGCTATTTTTAGCATAGTAGGGTGAGCAAAGTCATGTCTGTCTGCGTGAGTTGGGATGCTCGCTCCCAGCTGCAGCGTAGACATTCCTAGAGGAGCTGGATAGATAAAAGACCAAATTCTGACATCAGATTCTGTGATGGGCTGTTTCCAGCCCTTTGAAGCCCTCTGCTGGAGGCATCCTGATCATACCATCCTCCACCACAGGAAAGGAGCAGTGAAGGTATAAGATTTGTTGCAATTGTATAACAGTGGTAATGGGTGAAGGTGATGGGACTGAATGGGAAGCAGCTCAGGGAATGCAGCATCTATCAACAACCTCCTTCCCTCCCTGCGTCCCCACACACAACTTACATGATGGTCTTGCCTATTGTGGGGCCTCTCATGAATATTCATTCAAATGCCCAGTCTTCTTCATCCATATCTAATTTCCTCACTTATCCTATAGGTTAGTATATTAACAATTTCAACATATATGTCAATTCTTTGTCAAGGCAAGTTCACAGTTAAGCATTTGCCAACATTTTATCCTAAAATATCCAAGCCTAGTATTAGTTCAATGTTATTGCCGTTATCTAGTATTGTTATGCACAAACGCTCCTTCTTAAGCACACTATTCCCAGTTCCCCAAAACTCAGGGTAACTGTCAGGCTATTTTTCTAGTGCAAAGGTTGTAGGCCTCAAAGCCTTATACTAATTTATGTCATATGCCAACTACTTAAGGCCTTAGGCTCCTTGCATTACTGCTGAGTAAAATAGAATACTAAAGCTAGCTTTATGGGCTACAAATCCGCTCTTTGATGGGGCGATTTCTAATCAACCCCACCACAACATTATAATATAGTTACCATATGGTTGGTTACTGAAAGGAAGGTTCCAGGGCCAATCTCAGGCTCCTGATGGATTGATTCTAGTTGTGTAGTTATAACTGCATCATAGGGATGCTCCGGTACCTGATATGTCTGCTGTACATATTGGCCAAATTCATCATCTGCCATCTCCTTACATTGTTGTTGTTGAGTCACTTGAACTTTCCTACTTAATCTCCTGATTTTACACTGTATGCACCCCAACACAATGAAAATAATCCCTATTGCAATTCCTTGGATAACAATCCATCCCTTTAACCCAATTTCTATTCATAAGAATGCTGCTAGGACCTCATCACTTCCATCCATCAAATGAGCATTAGATTACTCTGCCTCAATGATGTTACTGGTAATTTGTATAATGTGTTTGTCTTTTGATCCATTAATTGTTTTAATGGTAAATTTAGTGGGGGAATATAAATAAGAATTGTTGGTGTGCTTTGGACAGTTCGGTCCTGATAGGTTGAGTTAGATATAATAATAATTGCGTTTTCAAAAATAGGGACAGGATAAATCATTGTGCCCCCTATTCAGGTATGGGTTTTTTGTGTAAAACAAATTTGGACCTGTGACCTGACACTCTAATTGACCATACAGAAATTTTTGATGGTTGGTTACCACACAATATTGGCCATTTCCACCATATGTCACCCTCTTCATTGGTGTCTTCGATTTGGTCAGCCTGACCAGGCATGAAGACAATTGGTTGTGCAGTTGATCCTGTCCCTGCACTCCACACAATGTGATATTCACCTCAAACACAATACATCTACAAGTGTACTGATGCCCCTTTTTCAGAGCAACAGGTCCTCTATGGGATTTTCCAGTTTTGGGTTTCTCTGTGATAAACCACCAACGGAGGCATGCTGATGCATTCCTTGTAGAAATTGTCTTTGAGGTGCCCTATGGAATGGACAGCAGCCAGCTAGCTATACATATCCTTACTTGGGTCGAGCACAGACAAGGAGACTGTGAATGAGACAAACAAGGACTTTGCTATCATACAATTTTTAGTTAAATAGCAAGTATTTCAATTAGGGTAAGGTGTCACAGATCCTATATCACTATGAGCAATGCAGCATAATTGTGGACATGAATGCAAACAAATGGATCCCTCATTTCCATGGTTCTGAAAAAATAGTGGCCAATACCAATTTAACAATATTTCATCTTTGATTAAATCTGGGACCTTTCCTAATTCTAAAAATTGCAATGCATTAGTGATGGTATTTATGACATATTCTCCATACACAGAACAAATTATTTCCTTTCCCATGTATTAGTCCCTTCGCTGACCATTGTTTAGGTTGACCAGTTGGTTGATTTTAAACTGAGTCTTATTGAATTAATGGGTTATGTTATGCATGTTGTAGACTGTAAACCTTTCTTCCTGTAACAATCCCCTTATCCTCTGTAATACTGGATTAATTACTTGGTTCACATCCTCCTGCAACACAACTGATGTGTCTACGAATGTTCTCAACATTCACCCGATTCCAAATTGATATTCCTGTACCAAACAGTCCTGTTAGTGACCTCAAACATGGCTTGGATTCCAAAAGGATTCAAGCCACATTTCTTTCTGGGGATATATAATTTGTGGTTTGGGTGGACCCTTAAGTTGGCAATATTCTGTACTTGTTGCTGATAAGCTTCACTCTTATCCACAAGGAGCACTGAAAAGCCAAAGGTCATTGTCCTTAATTCTCTAACCAAAGTTTTATAATATGGTCTTTAACATCAGATGAAAATGTTCATTCTAAACAAATGTGGTTCTGTTCTGAAAAGAAGCCATGTAAAAATAGCCTCACTCTACCAATTTGCTCTTTGGGTATATCTAGATTGATAGCCGCTCATTGCTTTTCTACTTCTAAATCCTGAGAGAGCTGCAGAAACAACACAACTGTGTAGAAGTGAGATGGATTCTGGTCAGTTCATCATCAGCAATAGGGTCACACAGCAACAGAGGGCAGAACATACTTTGTAGACTTTATTTCCAGGTTCTGAAAAAGACAGAAAGGACTCAGCTTGACGTCCAGATCCTAGGTTGAGCGTGTAGAGTTGGCATTTAAGAAAAAAAAATCTGTTTTACTTGTAAAAGGCCAGATTACGATACCATTATAAACACTGAATAGGTCCTTACTGTACAATTAATTCCTACTGAAATCAATTGTGCTGCCCATGCAGAAGGTACTGCTCAATCTGATCCAAAATGAACAAACTTGCTGTAGAAGCCATTGAGACACAACAATAATGGAACTCCTCAGTGTCATTTGTACAGAGTCACTTTCCAGAGTTTAATAGCTCTTTCAGTCAAATCACTCCCATTTGCTTAGACCAGCAACCCTGAGGTACAGCCAGTCTGAAGCACTCCTCAAGTGAACACATCGCAAAATATATACAATTTTGAATTACAACTGGTAATTCTGAGCTCATTGCTGCATCCTTTTTGCTTATACATTTCGGAAAATGATCATCTGAGCAGTGCTCAAATTGGAATATAGCTGTGAGTGGTTATAGTGTATACCCATTTCCCATCACTGCTGGTTGGGAAAAAGAATTTCATAAACTAGGGGGAAAATTACAAAATCTGAGTGTGAGAGGGAAGCTATCAACCCCTTTTCCCCCCAGTTCAAGCATAGAGTAAGACAACACAAAAGATGGAGAGTATTTTACTACAAATACACTCTAGAGAAATTCTGTGTCAAAATACAGACTATGTACATGCAAATGTGGCTTGATTTTCTTATCATCCTAGCTTCATTTTGCCATCAAGCTAACACTGTACTCTGCAGATGTATTTTGTAGGGAAACTAGCTTTTTGTGTCACGGTAACTAAGTGGAAAGCATTAAAAGCACATGTATCCTTCCAGCAGTAGAAATACTCTGTCTTATATTCACAAGGGCACAAACACACCATACTGTGTTACTGTGACTTCCTGAGCAGAATTCAAAGTGTGCTGCTGGCCAGACTGCTAATTTCTGTCAGGCTTTGTTTGCCATTTAAACATTTTTTATGAACAATTTCCTCATAGTAACAGAAAGTTGCTAGTGCTGCAGCAAAATAAAGCTAGTAATAAAATACTGCACTAGTGTGAGTTAGTCTGCAAAAATTACATTAACTTAATTTTTCTAAAGTTAAATGATTAGTCAACTTTATCTCCAGGAGAGCTGCCTTTCAATGTTATACGACAATTTCTTCAGTTTTTAGAGGATATGAGAGGGAAAAAAACCCTTCAACGGCAATATTCTTTTTAAGCTCATTAAAATGTAGAATTCACATCATTTTTGTTGTTGTTGTTGTTATTGAAATCAGCATTCTTGTTTACTGCTGAACTCTTAGTAGGTTCTTATCTTTCCATTTTGGCATTTCTACAGTTATTCATTCTCAACGGCCAGTTCAATGATTTTTTTTTCTGATTTATTCCTTGTTTAAGAAGCCATCATCTTTGAAAACTAACTGGTGTCATTCCTATGCTGTTTCAGAAGAAACTACAGCTAAAGATTTAAATGTGTCACTGTATTGAAAACCATATTATTTCACTTTATATTAGGATTTTGTGAATACATTTTCTGATCGATTAACACCTTTATTTTGTTTTCCTTTACAGTTTAAGAAAGGCTTTGGCGAAGTTGCTGCTTAGCAGCCATTTCAGATTTTATCCATTCTCTCTCATACATAGACGTTATATTATCTCTGTGTATTTGTGGGAGAGAGAAAAGTAATTGATATATTTAGTAGTTGATGTAAATTGAAACTTAATCTTTCACAGATAGATGTTTGGGTTTAGCTTTGTTTTCTAAATTGATTGACTGTGTCCAACTGAGTGAAAATAGATGCATTAATAGTATTATAGATTTCAGGGAGCTGAGATGTCTTCAGCAAAAGTGAGCCACCACCTGTGCCTCTGATCCATGCCCTTCTTCACCAGCAATAAATAGTAAAGAATATCTGAATTCTGATATTGTCACTACCTCCCCTGTGAAGAAATATCTACTACCTTGTGCCCCATACCACTCTGTAATCTGGTCAGTACTTTAGAAATCATAACTCAGTGAAACAGACATTAGCAACTACTACTGATCAGTATCTAACCATGTTGCTGAAAGGAGGCAGCAGTGAACAGGTTCAAACAAACAAGACATTTATTATGAAAAAGTGAAATGAAAAAATATCCAGTCTCTCAAACAAATATTTACAGCCCCCTGAAGTCTCACGATACATATTTTGATTTTAACATTGAGGTTATACCAGAATCTCTGTCAGTCCTGCCTTCTTAGGGCTCCCACAGAGATAACCCTCCAATACTCAGGCCTTTTGTAGGACAATGTTCTGGGAACTGTGAATTATTCACCTTGGTCTTTCAGTTAATTCCTGCTGTGTCTGTTTCTTCCCAATGACAACGGTTTACACAGATGTTGCTTTTTCCTTTGTAATCTAAGGTCCTGATTCTTCAAGGCACATCTAAACAGCCACCTGTGCAGAAGCTCACTGATATGTGGAGCCATTAAATAGCCTTATTACTGAAAAGCTACTCTTCAGACAGAGATTTGTTCTGATTACATTAATCAGCATTTGATCTGGTGGAACTGTTGTAAATGAATTAGCCAAATGTTAGCCCTTTTTTCCTGTTTTCAGACTGATCCTGATTTTCTCTGAATGTATTTTTAGAAGTACTCACCAAGAGTCAGATTGTACCACTCTTACTCATGTTTAGCACCTCAATTCATGAAAAGAACCATTGATTTTAATTATGGAGTGAAGTTCTACTCATCATGAATAAAAGCATCAGAATTTTGCTACAAGTACTTTGTACACATGACTTTGAGACTCCAGATTGTTTGCAAGCTGTTCACTTTTGGCCAAATTCTAACACCCTTACTCATAGTGAGGTAGGCTAACTGAAAACAAAGGGTCTGCTTGAGGAATTAGATGCCTACTCAATGTGAGTAAGGTTGCAGAATATTGTTCTTTGAATTTTTTATTACTGGTGATAACTCAGTAGTCACCTGGTAGTGCTGCTGCTCTGGGAGTGGATGACTGAAAAAATTTAAAGATGAGAGAAATTAATTCTCTTTTACACATTGTTCTTTATTTTCATATTTCTGTGAGGAACAGACATTTCCCAAACATTGGTCTGAATGAAAACCCATCACTGTGAATGTTTGAAAGTATTTGAGGAATGGCTGTTCTGGAAACAAACATGTTAACAAGGAATCTATGTGTGAACAAGAACAATCACTACTTGTTATTCATTATTTGTCATCTGTTATTAATTTTACCGCATTTTAAAAGTCTCAGTCAGGCAGCAGAAAGAACAGGATTTTATGCAGAATCCCTGACAAGAACTCTCTCATTACGTTGGACCTCAAATATTATGCTTAAATGGAGAGAAATCATTTGTGGGAAAAGCGTCCAACTGAAAAGAAAAATTACTGTAAATTACAAAAATAAACCCAAACAAAACTTAGTCAAATAGCAAAATCCCAAATGGCAACACACCATTTTTCCAAGTTAAAAAAATGAAATCCCTATGAAAAATTTTACAGCAGTGAACACACATCTGTCAAACTGGAAGATTTGACAAGATGAAATTTACAGCCTTTTTGTACAAGCAGAGTCATTATCGCTGTTCACTCTGTCAGCTATAAACCTGTTCCATACTAAACCTGAAAGCCTGGCTTTTCAAACATCACACCAGCAAATTTCAAAAGCTGATCATTGTGGATATGGAAAGTAGCATTTCATAGTGAGCAGACACAAAAATGTTGTCAGGCTGTAAAAATGTAACTGCATCAGCTAATGTGATTAAATTTGATGATGATCTTGATAACATCAGATTGAGAAACTCTTTCAGGAGGTGTTATCATTTCTTCCTTTTGACTGTCAGCCATGTCTCTAGCCCTAAAGTCAGATTCCCTGCTATAGCACTAACCAAAAATAGCCAGTCTGGTTTTCCTGTTCTTAACAACTTGTATGACTTTTTTTTTAAATCATAGACTTTAAGTCCAGAAGGGACCATCATAATCATCTAGTCTGACCTCCTGCACGTTGCATGTCACAGAACCTCATCCACCCCTCCTGTAGTAGACCCATAACCTCAGGCTGAGTTACTGAAGTCCTCAAATCTTAATTTAAAGATTTCAAGTTCCAAAGAATCTACCTTGTACTCTAGTTCAAACCAGCAAAGTGACCTGTGCCTCATGCTGCAGAGGAAGGCAAAAAATCCCTAAGGTCTCTGCCAGTCTGACCAGGAGGAAAATTCCTTCCTGACCCCAAATATGCTGATCAGTTAGATCCTGAGCATGTGGGCAAGACCCACCAGTCAGACATCTGGGAAAGAATTTGCTGTAGTAACTCAGAGCTATCCCACTATAGTTTTCCACCTCTGGCCATGGATATATTTGCTAATAGCAGTTGCGGATGGGGCATATACCATTGGAGGCACTCATCAGACCATCCCCTCCATAAACGTATCAAGCTCAGTTGTAAAACAAGTTAATTTTTTTGCCCCCACTATTCCCCTTGGAAGGCTGTTCCAGAACTTCACTCCTCTGATAGTTAGAAACCTTCATCTAATTTCAATCCTAAATGTATTTATGGCCAGTTTATATCCATGTGTTCTTGTGCCTGTATTTGCCCTTAACTTAAATAATTCCTCTCCCTCCTTGGTGTTTATCCCTCTGATGTATTTATAGAGAGCAATCATATCTGCCCTCATTCTCCATTTTGTTAGGCTAAATTTAGTTCCTTAAATTTCCTCTAGTAAAACAGGTTTTCCATTCCTCTGAGCATCCTGGTAGCCCTTCTCTGTACCTGTTCATTTGAATTAATCTTTCTTAAACATAGGAGGCCAGAATTGCACACGGTATTCCAGATGATGTCTCACCAGTGCCTTGCATAATGGTAATAACACTTCAATCTCTCTACTGGAAATACATCACCTGATGCTGCCTATGATTGTAGTGGCCTTTTTCATGGCTGCATCACACTGGTGATTCACAGACATCCTGTAATCAACCAATACACCCATGACTTACTCCTCCTCTGCCACTTCCAACAGATATGTCCTTAGCTTATAAAAAAAATTCTTCTTGTTAGTCCCTAAGTGCATGACTTTGCACTATTAAATTTCATTTCATTTCTATTATTCCAGTTTTTAAGGTCATCCAGATCTTCTTCTATGAAATTCTGGTCTTTCTCTGTATTGGCAATACCTCCCGCCTTTGTCATCTGCAAATTTTATTAATAAATTCCCACTTTTTGTGCCAAAGTCATGGATGAAAATGTTAAATAAATTTTAGTTCCAAGCCTGATCCTTGAACTCCACTAGTAACCTTCCTCCAGCCTGACAGTTCACCCTTCAGCATGACCCACTGTAGTCTCCCCTTAACCAGTTCCTTACCCAGTTTTCCATTGTCATATTAATCCCCATCTTCTCCAATTTAACTAATAATTTCCCATGTGGAACTGCATCAAATGCTTTACTGAAATCTAGGTAGATTCAATCTACTGTATTTATAAAATCATAAGGGCCAGTTTCTGCAAATCTTATCCAGACTGACAAATCTGAAAAAGTAGTAGTCAGCATTGTGTTCCTAGGGCAGTTCTATTGGAATTAGGCTTGATGCTATTAAACATTTTCCTCACTGATCTGGATGTTATATAAAATCACTGCTGATAAACTTTGCAGATGACTCAAATTATAAATAATGATGAGGAGAGGACAGTCATACAGAGTGATCTGGATCACTTGGTAAGCTGGGCCCATTCAAAGAAAATGCATTTGAATACAGCCAAATGCAAAATCATACATCTAGGAACAAGGAATGCAGGTTATAACTACAGAATGGGGGAGTGTATCGTGGAAAGCAATGTCTCTGAAAAGGATCTAGAGGTCATGCTGGATATGCACCTGAATATGAGCTCACATTTTGATGCTGTGGCAAAAAGAGCAAATGTGACCCTTAGTTGTATAAACAGGGGAATAGTACGTAACAGTAGAGAAGTGATTTTGCCTTTGTATATGGCATTAATAAGACAGATACTAGAATACTGCATATAGTTCTGCAGACATTTTTTTAAAGGATGTTGAATAATTAGAGCGGGTGCAGGGAAAAGCCCCAAAATATTTTGAAGGCTGGAGAAAATGCTTTGCGGTGAGAAAAGTAAATCTGCAATATGTAGATCAATCTGTTCAGTTTATTTAAAAGAAAAAAAGATTGAGAGGTGACTTCATAGAGGGAAAATACTAAACACTAATACTACAGGCTCTCTTATCTAGTAGATAAAGACATATAATAGAATCACAGAATATCAGGGTTGGAAGGGACCTCGGGAGGTCATCTAGTACAACCAGTCAGGGCTTTGTCAAGCCTGACCTTAAAAACCTCTAAGGAAGGAGATTCCACCACCTCCCTAGGTAACCCATTCCAGTGCTTCAACACCCTCCTAGTGAAAAAGTTTTTTTCGTAATATCCAACCTAAACCTCTCCCACTTCAACCTGAGGCCATTACTCCTTATTCTGTCATCTGGTACCACTGAAAACAGTCTAGATCCATCCTCTTTGGAACTACCTTTCTGGTAGTTGAAAGCAGCTATCAAATCCCCCTTTATTCCTCTCTTCTGCAGACTAAATAATCCCAGTTCCCTCAGCCTCTCCTCGTATATCATGTGCTCCGGCCCCCTAATCATTTTTGTTGCCCTCCGCTGGACTCTTTCCAATTTTTCCACATCCTTCTTGTAGTGTGGGGCCCAAAACTGGACACAGTACTCCAGATGAGGCCTCACCAATGCCGAATAGAGGGGAATGATCACATCCCTAAATCTGCTGGCAATGCTCCTATTTATACAGCCCAAAATGCCATTAGTCTTCTTGGCAACAAGGGCACACTGTTGACTCATATCCAGCTTCTCATCCACTGTAACCCCTAGGTCCTTTTCTGCAGAACTGCTGCCTAGCCACTTGATCCCTAGTCTGTAGCAGTACATGGGATTCTTCTGCCCTAAGTGCAGGACTCTGCACTTATCCTTGTTGAACCTCATCAGATTTCTTTTGGTCCAATCCCCTAATTTGTCTAGGTCCCTCTGTATCCTATCCCTACCCTCCAGCGTATCTACTACTCCTCCCAGTTTAGTGTCATCTGCAAACTTGCTGAGGGTGCAATCCACGCCATCCTCCAGATCATTAATGAAGGACCCAGGCTGGAAGCTGAATCTAGACAAACTCAAATTGGAAATAAAGTCCAAAAATCTATTTGTGAGGGAGCTTAACCATTGGAACAAACCACCACAGGAAGTGTTTCATTCCTTGGTGTTTTCATTTCAGGACTGAATGCCTTTCTGGAAGTTATGCCCTAGCCAAACACAAGTCACCCTTTAGTCAAACACTGATATTGGGCCAAATCAGAGTAAATTAGATGAACCATTAGATCGTGGCCCTTAATTTTCCTTCTGGCCTTAAACTCTGTGAATTACATAGCATTTAGTCAGGCATATAATCCCATTCACATCAGTGTCATAGAAATTAAAGCTGATAATTAAAATTAGCCTATTGCTGATACACAATTACAAACTGCATAAAAGTTCACAGGACACAGTAGGCCTACTTATTTATCAGCAGGGGTGGTGGAACAATGTGTACAGTGTGGGTGCTGAGAGCCATTGAACCAAACCGTAAACCCTGTATATAATGGAATCCACGTCAAGCAAGGGGATGCAGCACCCCTAGTTCCAGCACCTCTGTTTATCAGGAGTGCTACATCAGCACCATGGCTTCTATAAAATGTGAGGGGAAGGACTGATTACATACAGCCATCATTTTGTAGTCCCATAGGATAAAGAGTATGCATGAGGAAAGACAGAGGCTCACAAAATGCCAGGAGTAAGCCTGAATGTCAGTGTGGTGGCTCAACAGGACTCAGGCTCTCTTTTTTGTAAGAGAACCAGTCCATAGAAAAGATATTGGAGAGCACCAGCTGTCATTGCTGGATGTTGCTGCACCTTTTGATCCTGTATGGCTGAAACTGATCAAGGTACTTAGTGCAGAAGAACAAATCCCAACTCATCTAGATGACATCTAATAAACCATGTGAATCAATTCCTTCCTCAAAGGTAGAAGATAACCTGATATAGGCAAATAACACATCCTGGATCAATAATTGGCTGTTAAATATTAATACTTGTTAAAATAGATCATACAGAAAAAAAAAGAGTGGGGAAAATGTATGGATAAATGTATTCTTTCTTTAAAACTGTAGCAGGAAGCCAGGAAGGAGTGGCTGGGAAAGTTTCCAAGAAGAAAACTTCCAAAAAGAAAAGATAAAACTGTCTTCCTGTTTGTGATGGGGTATACCAGACCCTCTGAGGTCCCCTGATAGAGGCCTCGTGGCCCTGCCACACCCTGCCCCAAAAAGGGGCAGTGGAGAGGTTCTTTCAAATTCCTAGAGTGTCTGTGTGGCATACAGCCAATCTGGGCCCAGCAGCCTAGTATAAGAAGAGCGGCAGGGTCACAGGGACTTCAGTTCCTTGCTGGAGCTGAAGGAGTGTGGATGGTGTATGGCCAACTGACAGAGCTACAGGACCTTGGATAAGGTAGTGCTGCCAGAAGCCAGAGAGAGAGCTGGTTAAGGGTGAAGACAGCACAGGGCAGTGGGGAAGTGGCCCAGGGAATTAGAACAGCAGCGTAACTTAGATAAAGGGACACAGCAGATAGTTGCTATCTACAGTAGTAGATGGAGTAGTGGGTGGGCCCAGGTCCCCCCCAGCTCCCATTAAGCCACTGGGGGAAGTGGCCTGGACAGCGAGGCACCCCAAAGGGGAACTGAACTATAGTGACCCAGCTGGAGAGCTGTAGCCTGGAAGCCCCAAGAGGGTGAAGACATTGTATCCAAAGGAGGGCCAATCAGAGAGAAAAAGAGAGTGAGCAGGTGCGCACTCGGACAAGGGGGCACTCACAAAAGGTGAGTGTACACTGTTCTAATTAAGTTATTTTCAGCTTTAGAAGAAAATTATTCTCTCTGTGATTCTTCACTAATCGTGTCTGATAAAGAGTTTTGAGCCAAAGAAGAAGGGCACTTGCCTTGAAAGATTTGATTACAGTATGAAGTTTGGGCCAGTTCTTGGTTTTCATACTGTTTCATCTATCCCTCATTCACAGCAGCTATTAGGGTGTTATCTTCTGAACCTGCCCCAATGAT
The DNA here is from genome assembly GCF_020497125.1 of Mauremys mutica. Lineage (NCBI taxonomy): Eukaryota > Metazoa > Chordata > Testudines > Geoemydidae > Mauremys > Mauremys mutica. The sequence goes on from NC_059072.1 coordinate 46,072,685, forward strand.
ATTCATGGAGTTTTACCATGCACTTGAATGGGAACAGAAGCAGAGCCTTATACAGTTGAATAGGTTAGAAATGTAATAGAGTTGTTTTTTTAAAGGATGGAGTAGTTTTATTACAGAATAAAAATCATGCCAATTTCTAAGAGATTATTTGTGATGCTTCTGAGGCAGCATATTGATAAAAGCTTGCTATTTAATTTAAAAGGATATAAAGTGACAGGATTCCAACAATTAAGGAAAAAAAAATATTTCAGTTGATTTTGCTTTTGTTAACATAATAGGTAACCTTGGTAAAAAAACAACATTGTTTTCACTTTTATTTGCCCATCTTTTTAATTAATTATAAACAAAATATTAGGCCAGAGTCTTTTCAAATTAAAATGATTAACTATTAAGTCAAGTTTTGACTTTTCCTGTGTCCTCCTGTGTGTCCTGCTTCTGTGGAGGTAATACTGTTCATGCCGGGGCTGTCGATTAATCACAGTTAACTCTCAAAAAAATTAATCACACTGTTAAACAATAGAATGCCATTTGAAATTAAATATTTTGGATACTTTTCTACTTTTTCAAATATCAATTTCAGTTACAACACAGAAAGTTTACAGTGTTCACTTAATATTATTTTTATTAAAAATATTTTCACTGTAAATGATAAAAGAAATAGTCTTTTTAGTTCCCCCACTAAAAGTACTGTAGTGCAATCTCTTTATCATGAAAGTGCAATTTACAAATGTAGATTATTTTTTGGTACATAACTGCACTCAAAAACAAAATGTAAAACTTCAGAGCCAACAAGTCCATTCAGTCCTACTTCTTGTTCAGCCAGTTGCTCAGACAAACAAGTTTGTTTACATTTACAGGAGATAATGCTGCCCTCTTCTTATTTACAGTGTCATCAGAAAGTGAGAAGAGGCATTTGGTATGGCACTTTTGTAGCTAGCATTGCAAGGTATTTCCATGCCAGATATGCTAAACATTTGTATGCCTCTTCATGCTTCGGCCACCATTCCAGAGGACATGCTTACATGCTGATGACACTCATTAAAAAAAGAATGTGTTAAATAAATGTGTGACTGAACATCTTGGGGGAGAAATGTATGTCCTCTGCTCTGTTTTATCCACATTCTGCCATATATTTCATGTTATAGCAATCTTGGATGATGACCCAGCACATGTTATTCATTTTAAGAACACTTTCACTGAAGATTTAATGTAACACAAAGAAGGTACCAATGTGAGATTTCTAAAGATAGATACAGCACTCAACCCAAGATTTAAGAATCTGAAGTGCCTTCAAAATCTGAGAGGGATGAGGTGTGGAGCATGCTTTCAGAAGTCTTAAAAGAGCAACACTCCAATGCAGAAACTACAGAACCCGAACCACCAAAAAAGAAAATCAACCTTCTGCTGGTGGCACCTGACTGAGATGATGAAAATGAACATGTTTCGGTCTGCACTGCTTTAGGTAGTTATCGAGCAGAACCAGTCATCAGCATGGAAGCATGTCTTCTGGAATGGTGGTTGAAGCATGAAGGGACATATGACTCTTTAGCACATTTAATAGATAATATCTTGTGATGCCAGCTACAACAGTGCCATATGAACACCTGTTCTTACTTTCAAGTGACATTGTAAACAAGAAGCAGGGAGCACTATCTCTTGCAAATGTAACAAACTTTGTCTGAGCAAGAAGTAGGACTGAGTGGACTTTTAGGCTCTAAAGTTTTACGTTGTTTTGTTTTTGAGTGCAGGGTGGTTTTTTTTTACATAATTCTACATTTTGTAAGTGCAGTTTTCATGATAAAGAGATTGCACTACAGTACCTGTAATGGGGGAAATGGATCTAGGCGAATACATCATTGTCAAGAGGTTCTTCCTGAGAAGCTTAATTTCCTCCCTTTCTAAATTTCATCCCCTCATTCCTACATACCCCCCTTTCGTTATGCTAAGTAGCTCCTCTGCCTCCTTGGTATTTATGCCTTCAAATAGCTGTAGACAGTATCATAAATCTCCCACATCTGTCACTTAACCAAGCTATTATATTTAACAAATTTTATCTTCTCACACCAGTCAGTCCCTCTAGGTTCCTAATCCTTTATGTTCCTCTTTTCTGAACTCCCTCCATCTTGTCAATTCATTAAGTAACAAAGTACTGGACATAGAATGTGATATAATATTCCAAGTCACACTAGAGCAATATAGTATTAAGAACTATATCTTCCCTTTCCATTGATGTGACACCTCTATGTATACATTCCAAAATACAATTGTCCCTTTCTGCCACCATATGCGTTAGATCATAAGTATCGCTGCCATTAGTGTACATGGGCTACCCTTGGTGTACCAGTAAAGACTCTTTGAAGGAAAGAATGGAGAGAGGAGAATAAAGCTTGTTATCATGGTACAAGTGTTTCCTTAAATGGAGGTTGAAACCCTGGCCCTCAAATGGGGAGGTTTGCCATTGATTTCAGTGGGGCCAGGATTTCATCCTACAGATTCTGTAACTGGGTGCCAGACTTCTACTCCTTGAGTGCCTCCACATGGTTCTACTTAGCTCGTGTTTCTTGCCTCTGCCCAGAGGACAATCCCTTGCCCAGAGGCAAGTGTGTGGTGCCTCTATCAGGAAGATACCTTAATAGTCTCTCTAGCGCCTGCTGTATATTTTCTTTAACCTCAGTAATGTTGGTCTCTGGGAGGAAACAACTGCTTTTTTGCCTACTACAGTGGCTTACCCAGGGTCACCAGGGATTTTTGGCAGTTGAGCCTGGTTAATCTTGCAAGCTGTACAAACTGGTAAATTTGCCTAGCCCTGACTGATTAGTGTAAGGATCAGCCATATAATTCAAAAGTAAGACCTCTGGGCCAGATAACAGGGAAGGATAATACTCAGACTTAGGGCTCTTTATATTTCTTATTTTATAATTGCTTCTAGTTATGGTGAGGGATAAAAAACAGTGGGGCAGACTTGAGATAAAGAGGCCTCCGGTGGGGTTTATGCTTTTTGTTTGGTTTGTTCTGTTACCAGTCTAAAAATCAACACAGCATGCCAGGAAAGGGATGGACATTTTTTGAGGAGCTGGGGGAAGAGCCTGATGTGTTTTACTACTACAGGGGGAGTTTGGTGTTGGTTGCACAGTAATATGTCTGATTTACCTAAAGCAGTTTTGTAGCTATTGTATCTCAGTTGAATATATGGTTGTTTGGCAGGGATCCATTCACATTGCAATGAATAAGCTAAATGCTAATATGTTTGCCTTCCTAAGAGTTTTCATAATAGAATGTATTGAAATTCTAGTTTTCACACATAGCAATACCATTCATATTTCTATACAAAACATTATTACCTATATGTTCTTAAGTTGCTTTGGTTCTTGTTTTATATCTGTATAGTAGTAATAGATTTCAGCAGAGAGGGAAAATGTTCAGATTAGTTGAAGTTCAGAGAATAACAACAGTTATTATTGGAGGGACTGATTTACCAGGAAACAATATAAGAACAACATATGTATAGCCAGGCTCAAGAATGATTCTAATGTGGTGGTGACCTTGATAACAGTCTACGCATGTTTGAAGAGTGTAGGCACCATTTAGAGGGAGTGCAATTATTTTGGGTAATACAAGGAGATAACTATTGCAGAGATAATGGGATGACATTTTAAAAAGGAAAAGCTAAGCTAAGTATCAGGAAGAGATTTATGACTATCATCTCTATTAGACAGCTTCTCTCAAGGATATTCAGATACCACTGATGTGTGTGGTATAAAAACCTGAACAGAAGCATTACAAAATACATTGTGGAGAATAATTTTGGACTGACATGAGTTGCATCACATGTCCTAATACAGATGTTTCTCCCTCTCCCTCAATCTCTATTTCCTATGATCCAGTCCTCGCATTGTTTGGCCATGTTTCTAGATTAACAAGAGACTGAATAAGTATATATTAGTCAGTGTGGGCCAAATGCATAGATCTTCTCAGACACAATTTTCAAATACAGTCAAAGAAAGTTTTGCTAAAGTAAGGAAACAATGAATTCCTCAACGCCTATACAGCTCTATTTATCCTGTATTATAGGCCAAGAGAACCCCCCTATCAGCGTCCAACTCAGGCTGCCAAATCCCACCTCAAGGAGCTATCAATCCTGAATGCCTACAACTTGGGCCCAGTACCAAACACTGCAGAGAACTATTATCCTACTTCACTTAAAGGATAGCACATATCTGGGAAGCCTTCTAAAACAGCATGGATCTGTCCCATCTGCACCCTTCTTCTTCAGCTATCCCTCGATGTGAGGATGAAGTCTGTCAAGGGGGTTCATTGGTGGGCTTTTAGGTGGCTGAGGAGCCCAATTCGTGCCCTACAGATTTTCCCACAGAAGTGGCAGGTGTAATCTTGGAGGAGACATAGTTGTTGGCTGGACTGTTGTGCCTTTTCTTTCCTCCTTTGTGGCTTCTCTGTCTCATGAACATGTCTGTTCTCTGCAAAGTGAGCTGTGGCTTGGTGTATGGTGTGGCGCCATTGGTTTCTGTTTTGTGCCAAATCCTCCAATTTTGTTAGGTTGATGCCTCCCTTTTGAAGGTGTGCTTTCAGTATGTCTAAACAACAGTACCTGCACACTCACTCATCAAGAAGGTCCAGATGCCTAAAAGAGTCCTGACCCAAAACTTGTGACTCTGACCCATGCTGTCCTGGGCTTGTGAGAGAGGGTCATGAACTGGAGCCACTCTTGATGGAAATAGCCAACTCCTCATTCTGAGAAGGATTTTTCCCTTCCTCCTTTGAACATGCAGTAGTCTGACCAACACTGAAGAAACCCAGCCTGGATACTTCAGTCTTATCTATTTTCCAGCATCAAACCTCCCAGTTCTGAGCAAGTTCACAGAGAAACTAGGAAAACACCAACTTCAAGCTCATCTAACTGAAACTATCATTTTAGACCCAGCAGAGTTTGGATTCAAGACAGAACATGGAACTGAAACTGTTTTAGTGGCACTGATGTATGATCTCCTATCAGCTGATAGAGAATAGAAATCTGTTCTCATCCTCCTGGACGTCTGCAACATCTGACACAGTGACCATGAGATACTGCTGTCTTGCCTGAGAGAGACTGCAGGGTCCAGGGTAATACAGGGAAATGGTTTGAGTCCTTCCTGGAGGGATGCACCCAAAAAGTAATGATGGGGAAACAGCACCTCCACCACTAGACTCCTCACCTGAGGATTTGCACAAGGATCAATTCTCTCTCCATTCCTTTTCAATATCTACATACAACCAGTAGGTGAACTGATCAGCCAACATGGATTCAAGCCCCTGAAATATGCAGGTGGTACACAGCTCTATTTATCCTTCACCACATATGACCACACCACTACCACCAAGATGTCCCAGTCTTTGGACAAGATCAGCTCATGGATGAAAAGCTGGCTGAAACTGAATCCAAGCAAAACAGAGGTGGTTCTGGTAGGCAGAGGAAAGTATTTTGAGGAGTTAGCAGCCATGGTACCATCTCCTTTGACTGAAGGTTCTCATGCACAATTAGTCAATTGAGTCTGTAATATAGGAGTACTCTTGGATTCCTTACCGATGCTGAGTTCTCTCGTCACAATGGCTACAAGTAATGCAGTCAACCATCTAGGAGGCTTGGTCCCATTCTGGCAGACAAAGACCTAGTCTCAGTTATTTGTGCCTTTGTCATCTCTTGGCTGGGCTACAGCAATGTGATATACCTGGGCATGAAACTTTCAGCACTTAGGACATTCTAACTAGTATAAAACACTGCAGCACATCTCTTCAGAAACACAGGCTACTGTAAGCACAGCACATCTGTCCTCCATTTGCTGTTCTGGCTTCCTATACAATTTCCAATAAAGTTCAAGGTTTCAGTCCTTATCCTCAAAGTGCTCCATGGCTTGGGCCCAGGATATTTAAGACCATTTAAAGTTTTGGGACAGAGACTAACTAAAATCACCACTTTACAATAAAGGTATTTTCTTGACTGAATTGAGTGTGTATGTGTTTGTGGATAAGAAATGACTAAAATCTTTGTGCATTAGTAACAACATTGATGATTTTATTTGTCTAGTTTATTAATAAACTAGTAATTTTTTCTCTGGTTTTCAGTATTTGCATTCTCATAACTTGCTGTTGCTGCTTCTATTTTAAGGAAGAAGTGGATTTTAATCATAGACTCATAGAAGTGTAGGAGTGCAAGGGACCTCAGAAAGTCAGCTAGTCCATCCCCCTGCACTCAAGGTAGGACTAAGTAATAACTAGACCATTCCTGAGAGGTGTTTGTATAACCTGTTCTTAAACCTCCAGTGGTGGGGATTCCACAACCTCCCTCAGCAATTTGTTCCAGTTCTTAACTACACTGATTGGACATTCAGAAAAATGTCCTATCTAAACTTCCTTTGCTGCAATTTAAGCCCATTGCTTCTTGTCCTATCCTCAGAGGTTAAGAAAAATAATTCTTCAGCCTTCTCCTTGCAACAACCTTTTATGTGTTTAAAAACTTATGTCCCCCTGCAGTCTTCTCTTCTCCAGACTAAATAAACCCATTTTTTCCAATCTTTCCTCTTTTCCATCATGTTTTCTATACCCTTAACCATTTTTGTTGCTCTTCTCTGGACTCTCTCAAATTTGTCCACATCTTTCCTGAAATCTGGTGCCCAGAACTGGACACAATACTCCAGCTGAGGTCTTATCAGCGTACAGTGGAGTACAAGATTACTTTTCATTTCTTGCTTATAACACTCCTGCTAATACATCCCAGAATGATGTTTGCTTTTTTTGTAATACTATTACATTGTTGAATTATATTTGCTTGTGATCCACTATGACCCCTAAATCCCTTTCTGCAGTACTGCTTCCTAGGCAGTCATTTCCCATTTTGTATGTGTGCAACTGATTGTTCCTTCCTAAGTGGAGTATTTTGCATTTGTCCTTATTGAATTATTGTTGTTGTCACCCCACCACTCCCATTGAGTAATGGGCCTACCCTGTCCTTTGTCTTCCACTTGATTCTAATGTATCTGTAGAATGTTTTCCTGTTACACTTTGTCTCTGGATAATTTAATCTTATTTTGTGCTTTGGCCTTTCTAATTTTGTCCCTTCATACTTGTGTTGTTTCTATTCATCCTTTGTAATTTGACATAGTTTCTACTTTTTTTTTATTTTACTCTTTTTTTGAGTTTCAGATCATTGAAGATCTCCTGGTTGAGCCAGGATGGCCTTGTGTCATACTTCCTGTCTTTCTTACACAGTGGGATAGTTTGCTCTTTTGCCCTTAATAAGGTCTCTTTGAAAAACTGCCACCTCTCTTGAATTGTTTTTCTCCTTAGACTTACTTCCCATGGGATCTTACCAACTAGCTCCCTGAGCTTGCTGAAGTCTGCCTTCTTGAAATGCATTATGCTAACTCATTGGCTTTTCCATTAAAGATCTTCCCCAGAAATGGTGTGCGTGTTATTTTGGGTTGTAGCTCAGCATACGGGACTTTTGTGCAACTGTTGTGGTTTCTTTGTTAACAGGGTCTTCGGTCAGTTTGAGTGGTTTTATAAAAAAATAGGCTTTATTTGATTTTTCTGCAGTGGCTTCCAACAGCTGCTGCATACAGAGGATTCTGGTATTAAATGCTTCATTTTCCCACTGATTCCATTTTCCTTTTGATGATTATTATGAAGCTTATTTTTTAGAAACAAGTTTGCTTTTGTAACATATGCAGACTACATGTGTATTAGCTTTTTAACAGCAGTTTGTCCTAATAAGAGGCCAATCCTGTGAGATGCAGAGCACTCATGTCCCATTGACTTCAACATTTCACTGGGAGTTAAGGGTGATCATCCCTTTTCAGAACTTGGTCTTTCCATATATAAAGCTGGTTAAGTCTAGCTGTTTCTCTTTAAAACTTTAAGAGAACTTTGATAAAATATTTGAATAATACAGCTAGTATGTTAGATCCCTTTCTGATGAAATTGCCCTAATTATTCTCATATCTTGAATTCCATACAGGGTTCAATACACTCTAATACCTGGATCTAATATAAAACTGCCATTGTGGCTATAATAATTATGTGATTTGTTAATTAGTTCAGTTACAAGTTAAAGAATGTAAGAAACATTTTCACTGTTTAAGAATCTTCTGAACACTCTGGAGCAATATTAAAAGTTACCCAATCAAAGAAAAATAATGATAATAATTAATTGCCTGATCCTGAAAAGGGAAGATGAAGTCAGTGAGAGGGTGAACAAGGGACACAAAACTGGGCCCTAGCTGGTAGTTCGATAACTAATAATAAACTTTCATTAGAACTTGAAATATCATTGACTAATGCATGCATGTCACTTTGAGACATGTAGCATTAAATTTGCTTCTAAAAACGAATCCCTCCTCATTGGCTAGCTTCCACCTTTTGAGATAAAGGCTCTCAAAGACAATAGGAGGAAGTACAAATGGCAATATTCTACTGTGCTTTCTTGCTCCATCATGATAATGGACTTATTAAGCATCTTAATGTTGCTGAAAAAATGACTGCGGATTTAGATATTTATCTACAATTTCCAGTGTTACCATAATTAAAAAGGACAGAGTTTTTACTTCCCTTTTGTTTCCAAAAAAGTAAAGTTGCCTACAGCTAGTTTCACTACATTGTCTATCGTAACAGCTCAAAAGACACTTCCCTAGCATATATTTTTGTACTCTATATATTACAATTATAAAAATAAAATTGCTGGTACAGCTCATACCTGTTTAGTGAAGCAAAGAAACGGCAATGTGAAGTTAAAACACCAACATTGAACATAAAGGTCATTCCCAGTATGTAATGTGTTTTGAAAAAAAGCTTGTCTTTGAAAACCAAGTTTATTTTGACAGTTCAAGCTTAGCTGTTCTACATTAAAATAATACACAGTATAGTGTACCCCTGTGGATGCCCATAAAGCATAAATCTTTGAATAGAGACAAACACTGTAGACAATAACTTTCTCAATGGTCCCTCGTCCACAGTTATATGCAAACATAGACTTCCTGGTTAACAGATACTGATTTCAAAAACCCTGATTACAATTTTATTGTCTGTCATTAAAACAGGAAGAGCAGAGGATAGATTTAATACTCAATATCTAATTGTATTTAGGAAAAAATACTGTAGATATTAAACAATCTGTAGAACTTGCCATCTAGGAAAAAGTGATACTGTGGCTTGAATTTTTCAAAAGGAAACAAAGACATGACCTTTTTAAAACAAAACAAAAACAAAAAAAACCAGGGTTGTAAAAAAAATTGCTGCATTGATTACAAGGGCTGTAACGAGGAAAACTGTTCTATGGACTTGTGGGGTTCAAAAATTTTGCAGGCCATATGAAACACTCTTCCTAAGCACCATGACAACCTCTGGAAGTGTCCAAAAATTTGAAGAGACTTTTATCATCCTATCTCTCATTATAATTCTGATTCACCAGAGCAGAAAAACTAACCTTACATGTCCACACAACCTATTCTGGGATTTTCAAAGTTGTGGCTCTCAGCTGTAGCAATGATGGCTTATTTTGTAATAAAAGGCACAAACTCTACACCGACTGCTTTTTCAGAACTGCTGCCCATGCTAATCAAAATTGATGCACATAACTTGGGCACGAATGCAGTCATGCTAGTGGACATCTGTTAGTGTGGCATTCTGCCCACTCACAAGGTGTTATGTCAATTTCAATGGGGGCACAGATGCCAGCTCATGATGGATTTAGAAGACAGCAAATGCAGAAAATACGGTACATTGAAAACAGCAAAGAGTACTCTGTCCTTGGAAAATCCTGCAGCGAGGGTTTGCAAGGTCTGCATGATACTGTAGCAAACTCTGTTACAATGCATGTGTCATCTGGCCTTAGCCTGAGAGAATGAAAATGCTGAAGGACCTACAGCAAATGTCAGAAATGTTGTGGTTTCTACCATGCCATCTCGCCTGTTAGAAAACATATTTTGCAAACAATGCCAAATTAAGGCCAAATATTTGATTACATATGATCACATCTGTTGATGCTTAGAAGTAATATCCAATCAATGAATAGCTTTATCCTATATCGTGTCACAAAATAATCAAGCTTCATAAAAGGGAATGAAGAAATATCCTTTCCTAGAGCCACCTGTAAACATGAGAGGTGGAGAATGTGTTCTTGAATACCCATGTATTACCTGGCATACAGAGAGAGGCCTGAGCTGGCTGTCCTCCTACAAAGGGGCTGTCCTCCATGAAACACTGCAAAGGAAATTATGACTGGATCCACAAAGGGACTTAAGTGTTGCAACACTGAGAGTTGCAATGCCTAACTTCTAGGTGCCTAGAAAATCACAGGAACACTGAGCAACAAAGCCTTAGTTAGGTGCCTAGTCTCCCTATACAATGAATGGGGAGAGATAAGTGCTTAAGAATGTGATCCACAAAAGCCAGCACATTAGGTAATAAGCCACCTAAATTAGCCAATGGGATGTGCCAACAAGAAGGGAGTGTGCTAAGCCCTGCTACTCTCAGGGAGATAGATGCCCAAGTCCAGGTTGTGGGGAGGTGCATCTCTCTGCTTGCCACCCACGAATTGGGAACCATTCTCCTGGAGTCAGGCAGCTAAGGTGCCTGTGTGCTTAGAGTAAGGCAGCAGTAAACAACCTTTCGGAGGCAATAATGTAGATGTGGGGGGATTTTTTATGGAGGAAATTTGGGTGCTGAGTGAGTTTAGGTGCCTACAGAGTTAAGTGGCAGCTGAGCAGGAGTTTGGTGGGTTTCAGGGGATCCTAAAACTAGGACTTAGGTAATAAGGGTCTTTGTGGATCTGGGCAATACTGATTAGCTGGACTCTTGTAAGGATCCTCACACCAATAATCATTCTTCCTTCTAGCGACAATAAAGGTCAAAGAGACTGTCCAGCGTCAGAGGGGGCAAAAAGTGCATGAAAAGGATGTGAGTGGTATCCTTACAGCTATCTAGCAAAATGGATGCCACATTAGTTTTCCCTCAGATTGTAGAAAGCAAATACAAAAGTCTGTTAGCTCCCTTTTTTGAAAAAGGTAGTGAAAAGGTTTTTCAAAAAAACAGTTCAGGTAAGTGAGTTACATGGTCTCTCTAAAGCTATATTACTGTAAATGTACACACATTTCATATGTATAATATTAGGGAGTTAATTAGAACAAATACACTCTGTACTTTTCCATGTCTTCCTCCTGCCATTGCACAGTATGCATTTTTATTTAAGTTTTAACTGAGAAATTCGTTGTTCAACAGCCATAAAGAAAGATTTTTTTTTAATTTATTTTATTTTTTTTATCAAGGAGACATATTATTGGGAGGTCTAATTGGGGTCATTAGGAAATGGAGCCAACAGCAAATAAGATATAATTTTCTTTATGCATTCATTGTATCTGTTAATTAACACAGTAGTTCTCAAACTTTTTGATTCTGCAAACCACTTGATAAAAGAATTCCTCTGGTAGATCATTTTCTCGCCTGACACAGTCCCTAACTTTGATTTTCAAAATGTTGAATTGTGAGACCTATGAAGAAGGGCTTTACATGTCATTGACAATTGACAGGCCCCTGCATGGAATTAAGAGTTAACCAGCCATCTGAAATTCAGCTTAAAGGATACAGATATGCCGTAGTAATAGCAGTCTGTCCATTTGCACTATACTGAGCTACTTTAGAGACTTTAGTGACTTAAATACATTTTTCCTATTTTTTTTTTACTTCAGTAGAATCCACAGGTTACTCAGAAAAGTTTGTCACTATACTTCTGTCTTCCTGAAAAATCCACAAATGCAGTATATAGGGTATAATGAATACAATTCAGATTCTAGTGTTATGGTTGGAACAGTAAAGCAAGACCAATTTCAAACATATCCTTGAGTTCCTCCAGGATGGTCTTTCAGTGGAACTGCAAGCCTGTCCCCTCCAGAAAAATATCTTGACTAGTGCAATATGCTGCAAATGGGGCAGCTGCCCCGGGGCTGACAGTGGCCAGAGCTCCAGGCAGTGCAGACCAGGCAGCACGAATGGGCTGGCTGGGGGAGACTGACCCCCCCCCCAGCCCCACTCCTTTCACCCAAGGCCCCGCCCCTTCTGGGGGCCCACTCCGGGCCCCCATACCGTAAGAATTTTATATTACTTTCACCTCTCTCAGGAGCCCATCTTTAGGTTCCTCTTTTTGAAAATATTGGCCTAACTCTGTAAAAACAGTATGAGCTTGAAAAAGAATATGTGGAATGACAAGAGTAATTGTAAGAACACTGTAGGGGATGGTAACCACAAGGTACCATAACAGTGTCGGTTCATTTTAAATAGTAAGCAGGTTATGAAATAGAAGATGAACATCGATGCATGAGTATACTTAACAAATAATGAATAAAGGTATTGTATGAGTAATCCCAAACAAAGCATGCCATGTGAAACTGAATGCCCACAGAGGCTTACGAAATTGCACCAAATACATATGTGAAATGAATCAAGCACATTAATCAAAGGCTAACTAAGTATAATAAGTACTGATAGAGGTTAGACTTGTGCAGTGTTGCCCTTCTGGTGTTGACCTGTGAAAGAGTAGAGATAACTCAAAATTACTTTACAGCAAGAAAGAAAGAAAGAAAGAAAGAAAGGTGTATTAAAAGGAACTCAGAGTTGTGCAAAGGAAATTATTCCATGCTGCATATACAAGTTTTGCAAAGACTACAGAGCTGTGTATGGCAAAACAATAGTCCCCAAGAAAATGGCCAGAGCAGGTGTTTTTATCTATTGCTTAAACCATTTAAATGGGTTGGGATGTCCCAGGGCATTCACACGTGATTCTGGGTGAGGGGGAGGGGGACACAAAAATGGTGTGCAGTTACAGATAAAAAACCACAGAGTCATCATCCTGCTTTCTCATTGGCCTGTGAAAATTGTTATAAATGAAGCTACTGGACCACCTCATCTCTTTGCAGAAAGTGTAATTAATCATAGAATCATAGGATTGGAAGGGACCTTGAGGTCATCTAGTCCAGTCCCCTGCATTCATGGCAGTACTAAGTATTATCTAGACCATCCCTGACAGGTGTTTGTCTAACCTGCTCTTAAAAATCTCCAATGATGGAGATTCCGCAACCTCCTTAGGCAATTTATTCTAGTGCTTAACCACCCTGACAGTTAGGAATTTTTTTCTAATGTCCAACCTAAGCCTCCCTTGCTGCAATTTAAGCCCACTGCTTCTTGTTCTAGCCTCAGAGAAGAAGAAAAACGATTTTTCTCTTCTCCTTGTAACAACCTTTTACATACTTGAAAACGGTTATCATCTCCCTCTCACTCTTCTCTTTTACAGACTAAACAAACCCAATTTTTTCAATCTTCTCTCATAGATCATGTTTTCTAGACCCTTAATCATTTTTGTCACACTTCTCTGGACTCTCTCCAATTTGTCCACAGCTTTCCTGAAATGTTGCACCCAGAACTGGATAAAATGCTCCAGTTGAGGCCTAATCAATGCAGAGTAAAGTGGAAGTATTACTTCTTGTGTCTTGCTTACAACACTCCTGCTAATACACCCCAGAATTATGTTTGCTTTTTTTGCAACAGCATTACACTGTTGACTCATATTTAGCTTGTGGTCCACTATGACCCCCAGATCCCTTTCCACAGTACTCCTTTCTAGGCAAACATTTCCCATTTTGTATGTGTGCAACTGATTGTTCCTTCTTAAGTGGATTAATTTGTATTTCTCCTTATTGGATTTCATCCTATTTACTTCAGACCATTTCTCCAGTTTGTCCAGATCATTTTGAGCACTTGCAACTCCTCCCAGCTTGGTGTTATCTGCAAACTTTATAAGTGTAATCTCTATGCCATTATCTAAATCATTGAAGAAGATATTGAACAAAACCAGACCCAGAACAGACCCCTGCGGGACCCCACTCATTATGTTCTTCCAGCATGACTGTGAACCACTGATAACTACTATCTGGAAATGGCTTTCCAAACAGATTTACACTCACCTTATAGTAGCTCCATGTAGGTTGCATTTCCCTAGTTTGTTTATGAGAAGGTCATGCGAGAGAGCATCAAAAGCATTTCTAAAAATCAAGATATATCATGTCTACCACTTCCCTCCATCCACAAGGCTTGTACCAATTGATTCACATTAGCTTTTTGAAAAGGGAGCCAGCCAATGGACTATCCATCAAAACTCAATATGAGAAACCTGAATCTTTAATAAATCACTTCTCACAAGTCAAAAGCACAGGATGGGAGATTCAGAACTGGAGTCTTTGGCTGACCACCAAAAACTTATCACATATAAGCACAGTGCAAACTAACTATCTTTTTAAGGCAAGAATATAGTGATACTGGAACAAGACTATAGCTTGAGCTTATCTACCTTGAAATGAACTGAAGTTTCTAACTACATAATGGGAATTTCCAGCGAAATTAGAAGCAGCTTTGAATAATCATGAACAGAGATGGGGCTAATGTGTGACATTGTGTGTGCATGTATGAAAGAAAATGGGTTAGCTATAAGTTAGCATTGTCCGGGAAGGCAATTTTTAACTGAATTGTCATTTCAACAGTTAAATAATTGCTCAAATGTATAAATTTCTAACCTGAGAATTGCTTTTGGTTGAACTGCCACTGACAGTGCAAGAACATGCAATTGGGATAAAAGCTTGATTGGAAAATTGATGAGGACCTATATTAAGGAGCCATAATTTCACATTATCATCAATATAAATTGTAATGTGACATGACATAAATGCAATTCTGGGCTGCATACAAGGAGGCATCATGTCATTAGTCTATACATTTCTCCTCGCTTGCTCTCCTGTGACCATAGTTGGAATATTACATTCAGTTCTGGGCTCCTTGTTACCAGAAACAGATACAATAAAGGAAGTTCAAGGAAAAGTAATAAAAAAATTAAAATAATTATATATGTATAGATATACATATGTGTATGTATATATATGTATATCTATGTATATATATATATATATATGTCATCCAAGTGTGTGTGTGTGTGTGTATATATTAAGAGAAGATAAATTAAGAGAAGATAAATATCGTTTAGATATCAGAAAAAACTTCTTCCTAGCAGTATCTGTTAGTCTCCTCCTAAGGAAAATTATGGAAACCGCAGCAGTTGCTACTTTAAAAAGTAGACTCTACAAAACAATAGTAAATGTATGATGATGATGATGATGATCTCCATCACGAAATTCCATGATCCATTCAACCGTACAACAGAAGAGAATGGAGCTTTCCATAAAGGTGTCACTCTCAGTCCATTTGTGGAAACTAGGATCTTATCCTTTAAAAAAAGACTTTACAAGAGGGCTTCACACGCATGGCTGTTATTGAGTAAATTGCTTCAAAATTCAATGAGATGAACTATTATTATTTATATTAATGTAGGAGCTAGGTACCCAAGTCCTGAACTAAGACCCCCCCACCCTTGTGTTAGGCACTGCACACACACAGACCAGGAAGACAGATGTTAGAATCTGACAATTAAAACGTGTGGTTGACCTTACGGTACTATTCAGAGCTTTTATTCAGAGCTTTCAAGATGCAGGCACTGTTTTGCCTGGGGGCAAAAAAAGCAAATTCTTTTGTCTTTTATAAATCTAAATAAATAAAAATATTCCGTGTGTGACTTGCACTTTCCCCCAACTCATATTCAGAACTCATTCAAATTAAGACCTTACATTAACACTAACAGTTGAATTCCCAACTACAAATTTTCTTGCTCAGTTGTGCTTTTAACACTAAAGCAACCAATACAAAAGCCTTGAGGGTGGAAAGATAATCCAACTACACCACAGGTTAAAAACACCAAGTAAAAGAGCCACGTGGTAGCCGGGGGGGCCTAGAGGCTCAATTTACAGCAGGAGTAAAACATCAGGGAGCTCGTACATAGATCTAGGCATAGCTATTTTTTCTCTCTGATAACAAATATTGTACTTTTGATTAAATTCCATGACCCTCAACCATACCTCATACATACAAAAGACTGTGAAACCTCATAGGTCTTGCTTTATGACATAGCCAACTCTTGTTGGAGAACCCCTCAACTGGCCTAGTTCTGTATTGCACACAGTGGGTTGCTGCCACAAAGGCTACCATTGTTAAGGAGACTATAGATGGAAAACTAGAATCTTAATATCCTGCTGCCACTGAGGTGGTTTGCCATTGACTTCACTGAGAGTAAGATCAGCCAAAGATTTGTAGCCCCTCTGGTTTTGCTGCTTATAGTATGTGCATTGCAAACTCCTTCAACCTGTCAACAAAACAATAAAAGGGCCGTGTTCACTAAAAGCTAGTTCATCTTTTTTTATGCTCTAGCAAAATACCAGCTCTTACTCCTTTGTGAAACTGATGAGAAATTTCTCTCAGATGAAGGGGTGGGAATATGAATATCTGTAGTTCTTTATATAAATTCGGGGTCGCCCGGGGGGGAGGGGCAAGTGGGGCAATTTGCCCCAGGCCCCGGGCTCCGCAGGGGCCCCCAAAAGCACGGCTGAGGCTCCTGCCCCAGCCCGACCCGACCCCATCTCCGCCCCTCTCCCGGAGCCTCAGCGCATCCAAGTCTGTCCGTGAACAGCTGCAGCCTGACTCCGGAGGGGCCGGAGCTCCGCCCCGCTCAGAACCGCGTAGTAAGGGGGCAGAGCTGCGAGCTCCGGGCTGAGTGGAGGAAGCTCACAGCCCCGCCCCCTTTACCCTGCGGCTCTGAGCGGGGAGGAGCTCGCAGCCCCGCCCCCTTACCACACGGCTCTTAGCGGGGCAGAGCTCAGGGCCCGCCGGAGCCAGGTTGCAGCGCTGTTCGGGAATGGCCCTGGGTGTGACGCGCTGAGGCTCCGGGTGAGGGGAGAGCCGGGGGTTGCTAAGGGGCAGGGAGTCTCGGGGACTGTCAGGGCACAGGGAGGGGGCAGAGGTTGGGGGGGCGGTCAGGGGACAGGGAACGGGGGGGTTGGATTGTGAGTGTTCTGGGGTCTGTCAGGACCAGGGGCGGCTCTAGGAATTTCGCCGCCCCAAGCACGGCAGCACGTGCGGTGGACCTCCCGCAGACGTGCCTGCGGAGGGTCCGCTGGTCCCGCAGCTTGGGTGGACCTCCCGCAGATGTGCCTGCGGAGGGTCCGCTGGTCCCGCGGCTCTGGTGGAGCATCTGCAGGCGTGCCTGCGGGACGTCCACCGAAGCCGCGGGACCAGCGAACCCGCTGCAGGCACGCCTGCGGGAGGTCCACTGGAGCAGCCTGCCACCCTCCCGGCGACAGGCAGAGCGGCCCCCGGGGCATGCCGCCCCAAGCGCATGCTTGGCGCGCTGGGGTCTGGAGCCAGCCCTGGTCAGGACTCAGTGAGGGGGTGGATAGGGGTTGGAGCAGTCAGGGGACAGGGAGGGGGCAGAGGTTGGGGGGGCGGTCAGGGGACAGGGAACGGGGGGGTTGGATTGTGGGTGTTCTGAGGGTCTGTCAGGACTCAGAAGGGGGTGCATAGGGGTTGGGGCAGTCAGAGGATGGGGGGGTTGGATCGTGGGCGTTCCGGGGGTCTGTCAGGACTCAGAAGGGGGTGCATAGGGGTTGGGGCAGTCAGAGGATGGGGGGGTTGGATCGTGGGCGTTCCGGGGGTCTGTCAGGACTCAGCAGGGGGTGGATAGGGGTTGAGGCAGTCGGGGACAGGGAGCAGGAGTGGGGTCCCGGGGTGGTGGTGGTGTCTCTGGGGGATGGTGAGGGGACAAGGAGCAGGATGGGTTGGGGATTCTGAGGGGGGCCGTAGAGGGGCAGGAAGTGGGTGGGGGTCGAATAGGGGGCAGGGCCCAACTGTTTGGGAGGCACAGCCTTCCCTACCCTGAAGCTCATTCAGCAGTTTGAGGCTTGCAGAAGAGCCAAGCTGTTAGCTTTTCCATTAGGGCTACCATCCCTTTCACTTCCCAAATGCCAAGTTATAGTCTTTATTTAATATCAGTGCCATAGGGAGATTCATGTCAGGGGAGGGTAGCTTCATTTAAAATTAGCCACTGGGGGAGGGATCACCCGAGAAGAGCCATATCCTACACCACCTACCTCCTTCCCAACCCTACGAAGGGAGACCCCCCTCCCCTGCATTCCCTGAGGCTCCAGAGGGGTTAATTCAGTGGTTCTCAAACTTTCGTCCTGGTGACCCCTTTCACATAGCAAACCTCTGAGTGCGACCCCCCCCTTATAAATTAAAAACACTTTTTTATATATTTAACACTATTATAAGTGCTGGAGGCAAAGCGGGGTTTGAGGTGGAGGCTGACAGCTCGCGACCCCCAGTAATAACCTCGTGACCCCCTGAGGGGTCCTGACCCCCAGTTTGAGAACCCCTGGGTTAATTTAATTTTAGCACTCTGTGTCCATTCACATGCATGTGCTATTTTGAGCATTTCAGTTTTCACAACATAGGCTCATCCCAGATTCTGGACCAAGCTCAAATGCTCAGTTCGTGGAGTATGTACATAAGCTATACTAAAGACAAACCCACAGTAACCGTCTCCAGTTCATGAAGGACCCCATGGAGCCAGTCTCTAGGAAACAGATAAATGCATGGAGGTTAAATCCATTAATGGCTATTAGCCAGGATGGGTAAGGAATGGTGTCCCTTGCCTCTGTTTGTCAGAGAGTGGAGATGGATGGCGGGAGAGAGATCACTTGACCATTACCTGTTAGGTTCACTCCTTCTGGGGCACTTGGCATTGGCCATTGTCAGTAGACAGGATACTGGGCTGGATGGACCTTTGGTTTGATCCAGTATGGCTGTTCTTATGTTCTAACCTAAATGAACCCAAAGTTATGGAGACAGATATGAGTCAAGGAAGCCAGCAGAGTATCAGAAACCTGGAAAAATCTCTGACTGGATGGGCTCAGGCATTTGGTCACAAGTTGAGGTGGTTCAAAAGTTTTGGATTTTTTTTAAGCAGAATTTTTTTATTGTTTCTTTAAACAATCAAACACAGCAAGCAGCAAATATTTGGCCACACTTCTGAAACCCCAAACCATATTCAGGTTTTGGAAGACTAATTTCAGCTTTTCAATTAAAAAAAACCATAACAAATTTTGAAGGAAAGCAGACATTGGCCGTGATTTTTTTCTGCTTTTTAAAAACCCCTAGTTTTCGAACCAAAAAAAGTTTTGATGGAAAATATTTGTCCAACCCTTTTAATGAGCTTTAGTGCCTTTTAGCACTAGCTGATGCTGAGAACCAGTGATACCTTGTAAAGAAGTTTTCTCAAACCTAGGTTTGTGCTGAGATGTGGAAGGTTTATTTTTCTCTAAGTCCGCCCGTGAGGGGGAGCAAGTGGGGCAATTTGCCCTGGGCCCCCATGAGAATATAGTATTGCAATTTTTTTTATGGAAGGGGCCCCTGAAATTGCTTTGCCCCGGGCCCCCTGAATCCTCTGGGCGGCCCTGTATAAATTGATGCAAATTAGTGCACAGAGGAAAGAGAAAATCTTTTCCTTTGTACAAATAGGCATGAATTCCAAAATTAAGCACCCCAAGGAGGAAAATTATGCATGGCTTTTAAGCCTATTGCATACCTTTGTGCTGAATAATATTTTTTGAAGTTATATATCAGATGGAGGAGCATTTTCACCTATTGCATTCATTACTAATTTGTTAAAAGTAACATTAAAAGCTTTGTTTAAGTTGCCAATGGATAGGAAACTCCCTTTTTTAAGTCTGAATCTCTAATACACTCTTACAACTCACTGTTTCTGGTAAACTCTGTATGAAGACAAAAGAGAATCCAATTCTTATGCAAGCAAATATCAAATTAAAATTTTTAAAGGTTTTTGCTCATCTGTAATCCAGTACATATATCAGGACCAAACAAGATCTATACTCCAGCCTAAGTGTAGAATCAGGTATGCCACTGTAATGCAAGTAGCAGAGAAAGGAGTCTTATGTGGCCAGAACACGCAGACCTCATTGAACATATGGACTTTAAGAGTCATGTGATTGAAAAAGTGTTCATGATGTTAATTGTGCTTGTAAAACCTGTATTTGTGTGCACTGATTGCATGATATCACAGATATAAATGGGTTTAAGTAATGGGTGTTTTCATGTCTGTTATTGTTGACATAAAAGAATTTTCATAGGCCTTCTTGATCCACCGCCAGCTTCAAGCACTCAGCAGCTGACTTCCCAGTGATCTGCCACCATCTATATATCACCTTGCTGATCATCCCCTACCACAATGACCCACTATCCTTCCTTTCATAACAACTTTTTTGTGGTTATTTCCATCTCTATGCCTGATGTGACCAGTCTGACCACAGTACATAGGTTTCCACCTGTTGATTTCTGATAGAAATATTACTGGACAGAAGCAGATTCTGCTAACAGAAACATTTGTATTTTCCATCAAGATATGGTAGAATCTTCACGAACACCACATCTCAAAGACTTCATTTTTCTCCTTGTCAGCAGCATTAACTCCCCATGATTCACATCCATAAGTTTCCATGGAAAAAAATGGGTTTTCACCAGTCAAAGCATGTTACATTTTCATATGCCTTAGTTTTTGCAAACTTTCATAAGAGAAGCAATGGCTGAGTGAGCCATTCCTAGTCATCTGATTTCTTTGGAACAGCTTCCTTGGTTGGATATGTATGATCCCAGATAACTGAATTCACAAGTTGCCTCTATAACTTGACCATTAATCATGATGTTTGCTTGCATCCTGTCATTGTTAATCGTGTTAACGTGCATACATTTCATTTTCAGCACATTCAGCGATAATCCAGATTCCTCACTAACTGTTTTTACAGCGTAACATTTGTTCTATTGTATTGGTGGTTGTGGCAAAGAGTCATGCTATCAACATATCTGAGGGCAGATAAGAGGTGTCCAACAATGGATATCCCAATTTCCTTCCACATTGTCAAAACCTACCAGGGCTTGTCTCATAATAAATTCTGGTTACATGTTGAAAAGTCTTAGGAAGAGAATACACCTTGGTCTCACACCATGCCCAGTGGAAAACCACATGCTGTTGCTTGTTAATATTCATATTGTGGTCTGTTAATTATGCTAGAGACTTGTGATTTGTTCAATGAGATGCTTTGGAATCCCCATGTCTGTCAGTATCCTCCAAAGGGGCTCATGTTGAATGATATCAACACTTTCCAGTTGTCAATGAAACACATGATCAGTGTGTGATTGTACTCCCTGAATTTTTCAATGAAGTGATGAATTTTCTTGATTTGATCACATGTGCCTCAACCCTTTTCAGAACCAGCTTATTGTGGTGGTAGTTATGCTTCTGTCATTCACTTCATGCAATCCTGGATTATGGAGAGCAGAACTTTGCTCACATGAGATATCAGGGAGATGGTATGATAGTTACTATATTGTGTTATGTTCCTTTATTTGAAAAGGGCAGAAACCTTACTTTTGTCCAGTCCTCCGGCCAATTTCTAGTCCTCCATACTAATTTTCCCCAAGACTAATACTGTGGTCTCCAATCTCTTAACAATTCTGCTGGCACGTTATCTAACCTTGGTGCTTTCCCAGGCTTCATTTTCCTAATAGCACTCACCACTTTCTCTCACACGATGGATGGCTCTGGCTCTGTAGTCTACTTTCCAGCTTCCAGTATTGTGAGTGGCTCTGCTGAGGCATGCAGATTGGCTTTTAATATAACCACCTTTAGTGAGAACTCTGCCATTGTGATTTTATACTCTGTTCAAAAATTACAGGAGAAAATTTTTGGTAAGTCTGATCACAGTGAACATACAATGTTTATTACTACTTTTTGTGATTCTCAAGTTCCATTCACTTTACCCTTATGTATTTGCTCTTGTCTAGTCTGCCTTTGGATCGGTCTGCTCAGTTCCCTGTGCTCACGCCTACATTCTTCAGTCTCCAAGCCATTTTGTCTTTCACTGTCATTTATCCATCAGATCAAACAAATGGGTATGTGTGCTTGCAAATACCCATTTGCATGTACAGTTATCTCCTTCCTATGGGTAAATGCAATCTTTGCACATGAAACAACATTTCTTTATACAGCCTAATTGATCCAATGTGTTGGGGAAAGAGTAATAGGAGGACACAGCAATAAGCCAATAATAATAATAAGCAATAACAAAAGCTAGTCAACAACTAGTGGACTAGAGAGGGAATCAAAACATTGGACTTGCAAGAAGAGTAAGAAATGAAAGTATGAGACATAGCATAAGAAGCAGAGAGAGAGGTTGTGGGATGAAATTGTAGCCTTATTAATGGATCGGTGTATTGATTATTAATTGATCTCTTAGACTGCATTGATTAAAGATTCAGTCCCCTGAGGGCTACAGCATCAGGCATATTATTATTGTTAAGAGGCCCTAGGAGAACATGAGAAACAATTCCAGTTTATTACAAGTTTCTTTAATAAATTCACTACGCAGATAGACGATCCCATAAATACTAAAAATGTAACAGCAGATAGAGAGATAAAGCTAAACACTTTGCACTTTGCCACAAGTACTCCTGGTTTTTTTTACTTTGCACTATGACCGTCATCACCCATATCTCCTTCTGGGGGATCCTGGAATGTCAGTCATTATTCTCCTCTTCATCATCACCCATGGTTGTCATCCTGACATCTCCCCAGGTGTTTCTTCTCCCCTCCTGACCCCCACCCCCCGGCAGCACAGTCCAGCAACGCCTTTTATCCTGAGTTATGCTTATGCTTACTAAGTCTTACACATATGCAGAAGGGTGTCAACCCCTTCTTCCTAATTTGCACATCCGCACCCCATAAACTTTGGGGTGCTCCACTTTTCATAGATGCTAATGAGACTAGGAGGATAACCTATGTAAACAAGTCTTTGTGGTAGCCCGTGGTTACTGCAGAATTTCTTGTGATATTACAGTCAGGTGTCTTGCAGTCTAGATGGATACATTGTGACATTTTCCGGAATATCACCCATTGGCACATCCTTTATAGTAATCTTCTAACTTTACTGGTACAGGTTATTCCTGGGCACCTACTTACGTCAACCCTCCTTAGGCCTAAAGCCTAGTATGGCTAGCTGAAATCTTACAGGCCTCAACCTGTAGGCCTTGCATTACAAACTTACTTTGCTTACATAACTACTACACACTCATCCCTAACAAATGTGTGCCAGCCTTATACTGCCGTGATCCCGTTTTACCTCAACATAGCCATCACACAATTATATTCAACCACAATAAATCCTCTATTAAATGAAATAATTTGCTACAGAACTTAAAATGAGAAGTGGAGAGGTTTCCAAAGAATTGGAGCCCAGAGGGAGGGGGGATAGCACAATATTCAGAAAGTGAAAAGAAGAAGAATGAATTATGGTAAGAAGACTTTGAGAAGATGAATGACCTTTAAGTAGAGAGTCATAAAATCTATACATACTGAGGCAATGAAGGAAAAGAGTGATCCACAGTGTCAAAAGCAGCTGATAAGTCATGTGGGATAAGAATAGAAGTGAGACTTTTGGATTTAGCCACAAGCAAGTCATTAATAACCCCAGTGAGGGCTGTCTCAGTAGAATGACCAAACTAAAAATGGATTGGAAAAATCAAAAATAGAATGCTGAGTAAAGTAAGGGAGAATGGGCAGCCTGCTCCAAGATTTCTATTCAGGAATGGGAGGAGAGAAATGGAGTGATGATTAGAACAGAGAGCTAGATCAATGGGTGAATGGAGGTTAAGAATAAGGGAGAGAAGAGAAGTTTTGAAGGAAGGATGGAGACAGATAAGGGACGCGTAGTCTGGGGCACACTATGACAACAGATGACAGGAAGGACAAAGGAAGAGATATAAGCAGGCAAATAGCTGAAAGAACAAGTGGTATGACATGCCAGGATAATAAGAAGGGAGACCTCATCAGAACGTAGTATAAAGAAAAGAAGAGGAGAAAGGAAACATGAAGACAATGACGGAGAAAAACACAGGAATGAAAAAAGTTGGGCTAAGTTTTCTGCAAATAGCAAATCTGTTCACAGTAAACTGGGCAAAAACCTGAGAAGTCAGATATTAATAGAGACAAAGAAGGAGAGTGATGAATGGGCTATAGGAGGGAATTGAATATGAAAAGTGTATGTGACTAAAACTACAAGTAGATATCATTAGTGCTGTTCAGATATCCATGTGCATCCCAGACTGAAAATGTGAAAACATATCTTCTATATTTATCAAATCTAGGAGGAAAATCACCTCTGTCTGTGTTCTCGCCTCAAACAAGTTTGGAATTGCAATTTCTGCCCGATAGTTCACTCCAGGAAGCAAGAAATTCACACACACAAATTCAATGGCACTGACTTGTGGTTTATCCGTAAGCTATATGTGTTGAGATATCCAGTAGAGGTCAAGGACATCTCTAAAGGTCCCTGACAATTCTTACCTTGCTCCCTTAATTCCCATGGCAGCACATTCTGTACTGATTCCTTACTGCCATGTGCAACCGCACTAGCTCTTGCTCCCCCAAAGTCCTCACTCAGAGGAGGTTTCCTTTAGTTGCATGGAAACTGGGGGGACAGGTCATCATAGTATAGTTTATTGACATAACCGATGGCCTGATTGTGCCTGGGGTTACACTGGATTCTGCCAGTATAACTCATGGCACTTTCCCAATGGCAGAATATCCAAGCAGACAGGGGTTAAGGCAATACAACCCTTGCTCTAGTGGGAGCACACAGCTGCTCAGAACAACCCACAAAACTGGTGATGTTGGCTGGGGAAGGCCACCTCAGGAACGGTTTGAGTCATACAGATTAAGGCTGGTGTCGCAATCCGATACGAAGTTATGGCTTTGGATGGCCAATTGTCGGTCCACGGCCATCTTGTCCTGTTAAAAGGACAGGACTGCCTCCATCTTGAACTAGGTTCTTGTATATAGGAGAGGGCAGAGACTCAATCCTGCCCAGCAACACTAGCTGTGTATGTTCTCCTGTTTTTGTTTTTTTTCTCTCTCCTGCTGGGCCATCTAAAGGTCAGGCTAGTTCTGTGTGTGTGAAGGCCTGATTCTGCCCGGCAACCTGGTTTTTGGGGCCGGTCGTCTGGAGGTCAGGTTAATCCTGCCCAGCGACTCACTTTCCCGCTCTTTTTGGACCCAGTCATCTAAGGGTCAAGCTTGTTTACTTGTCAACTCCAGTGTGCCGTGTGCAAATCCTGCTGACGTGGGATGGCAATGGCTCGGAGTCTGGAGGGAGGAGGGACCAGGGAGCCAATCAGATACCGACACGAGGGAGTGAGACCTCTCAATAAAACTAGGTTTCCCCCCAAAATTTGTGTGGAGCATCCGCGTGTTAGCTGAAGGACCTGATCAACCTTTCGGCCAGGGTCTCCTCCCGGTAAAGCGCGCTCGTTTCGTATCGTTTGGATTCGTCGTCATTTGGACCCGATCCCTGTCAGCTCGTCATGCTTCCGGTGTCTGTTCTGCTGGTCAGCTGCGCCTGGAGTGCGGTATTTGTTTTTTCATATCTGACAGTTAGCTTATCTAGCCTCTTATTTTTCCCCTCCCTAACTCGGTACCAAGTATCTACTCAGGATATCAGGATTGTATTAATGAGCTCAGAATTGCACAATTGCTTAGCTAGCTTGTATAGTTGTTTTAGTTGTTAGTGAATTGTTAATTGCAAACTGTTTTATGCGTGTGAATCACTGCTCTGTCTTTGTCCAGAGTGCATGAATCTGGGAGCTGTCTCCACCTGGAGATTAGCAGACCAAGGGGTTCCTGTCCCCGCAGTCTGAGTGAGTGGAATCTGCCCAGCTGCAGCTGCACCACACTCTGGGTTACCCTTAGTGTGAAAGCAAGGGTGGCTGAGGCAGTGGCCCGTGGGTCTCTGTTCTGTGTTGCACCGGGTACTGCCCTGACGAACCCGATTCCTATCTGGTAAGATTGGTGTGTCTGCCTATTTGGTGTGGTGTGGTGAGCAGTATAAAGTGTATTATTACTGTGTTTTGGGGTGTGTTTGTACTTTTGATACCATCCCAACCAAAGTTGCCTACTCCCCCGGCCCAAGTTGTAATTATCCCCCAAATAAACGCAGCCACTTGGCTTTTCACTGTTATTCTAGTCCTGCCTGTTTTTCCTCACTCAATACCAAGCTTAACGGACCGCAATCTAATTCGGACAGCTGGAAGGGACGTCCTGAATCATCTAGTTTGACCTCCTTTATATCAGAGGCCAGCACCCAGTACCCACACACTAAACTCAATAGCCAAAATATTACAGACCACATTATGTGCTACAGACAGAAAATAAAAGGGACCGAGGTGCATGGTAGGGAAATGTTTCACTCAATGAATAACTTACTGAAGGCAGTAATAAGGTAAAAACTAAAACTATACAATAAAAACAATAAAACAACAAACCGTAAACAATAAAACTAGAAAGCCAGTCTTTCTAAAAAGGTGTTCAGTGTATGCTCTGCATTGTTACCTGCACTGCAAATTTCTATTCCTAAAAATTTTAACTTATTTTAGATTTTCCTATAAAATCAAATGGCTAAGATGATATACCTAAACACAGTATCAATACAGAAATTCATAACAAACCCATACATTCAATTGTTAAAAAAAAAAAAAAAAAAAGGAAGGAAGTAGAGGTCTGAAAATTGAGGGCTAATGCTAAATTATATTGCCATACAGCAGTTTTGTATTTCTAAGCAACATACTGGACTTAGAATATTTTACATTAATTTCATACTATCTGAAATCAGAGACCATACATTCTAACAAGTATCCATTCTCTCAACTAATTTAAAAGAAACTCTCTTGAGGTTTACTAATTCATTTATGTTACTGAACCATATTCCCCAGAATATGTATTCCAATACTTCTTGCTAAATTGCAATTTCAGAAATTATCATTTTCATTTATTCTTCCTTTCCTCATGTTATGAGGAGTTCAACATATATTCCAACAATTGTTTGCTGAATTAATCTTAATTTCATACAAGGCGCTTTGCTTAGAGTTACAATAGCAAATTATAGCATGTTGATTTAATTCTTTGCTCCACTTGTTTGTTTTCTAAATATCAAATAGTGTTAATGTGTTATACTTAATAAAAAGGATATTTGACATATGCATGAGAGACTAGTTAAAGTTACAGTATATAGAGAAAAGCCACTTCTCATACTATATTGTGAAGAGGAAGGATAAACCTATAGAAAAATGTTCCCCTACCCTGGGGTGTCTGTAAACACCTGGCCTGATCCAAAGGCCATTGAAGGCCATTTTTTTTTTAAATTGGAGCTCATGCCTTTAGCCAAAAAGCTTAACCCACAAGGCAGCAATGATTTTGACCATAAGCTTATTGAATGACAGCCCAATTTGAACCGTGTGCTGTAGTTTTATAACAGGTGTTTTTCCCTGCGTAACTCAGAGTGTCAGATATTTGACATACACAATCATCCATCTCAGACAGTACCACAGTTACAGTGCTACTGTAACATTTTTCAGATAATGCAGACGTGGCTTTAATAAATTCCTTATTTCCCCTGTAGAAATTTACTCAATAGTCTCTCTTTTTAAGGAGGGAGAAGCAAAGAAAGCCCCTAAATACATCACAGATACTGTACACTGTGAGCTAGAGTGTGTCTGCTTCTACCCATGTGCTCCAGAGAGGGCAGGCTGGGGAGAAGGTACAAAGACCTTTTCTCCTTTCCCTTTCATATATCCCTGCAAGGGACAATCCCAATCTTGAACTCTGAGGCGAGAACACAGCATTGTCCTACCATCTCCACATTGGCAACATAGTTGGTCCAGTATGGAAGGAACACACCCTATCGTAAGGCTCAAAGTCATACTGTTCCAGTGCTGTGTAGGCATTGTACCTGTTTCTGGAAGCCAATGGGCAGAGTTCTCCTTATTCAGCCTTTTTCAACACTGACAGTGGCTCAAAGCCACAATCTTGCCCCTAAAATGATATGTTCCTTTATCATCTTATCATTCTCTCTCTCATTCTACCACCTGTTCTTCAGTTCGCACTTAAAAATATTAACTATAAAGTAACATAGCTAAAGACCAGTTCTCAAGGGTATATCATTGTGCAGTGTATGATTTGGTTTTAGGATGCTGTATGGGAAGGTGTCTATGTGAGGAAGGGGTAGAGGAGAAGTATCAGGATCAGGATCACAGATATTGCAGAAAGAAAAATGATTCATGGAATTAGCTGCCCCAGAAAAATGTATGTGCCATAGAGAACTGTACATGCAATATACCCTGGATATAAATGCACTTTTATGAAAAAATGGTAGAAAGAGAGAGATACAAGAAAAGATAACTCAAGAGAAACAGCAGGAAAAACAGACTGAGGGCCTGACAACATCTATTTGTTGTAAAATACAAGAGAAAAAATAAGGAAAGTAATGCATGTTCCAGATGACAAAGATTACACCCTATTTTGGTTATTTTCTCCCCTTTCTTGCCTTCCTACAATAAGTCTAAATTGCAAAGAAATAAAACAAAATAATAGAAAACATCCACTGCCACTCCAGTCTTTATTAGGCCTTCCATTTTGGCAAACAAAAATTGTCACGAGAATTTAAAGAATATGCTGCCAATGCTTTTTTTGCTGCTGTTAGTAAGGTACCATATATCTGCTGGCAGTTCTGTATATAGTATCAGTCATAAAAATACACACATATACACCTCTACACTGATATAATACGACCCAATATAACACAAATTCGGATAGAATGCAATAAAGCGGTGCTCGGAGGAGGTGGGGGGGGTGTTGCACACTCCGGTGGATCAAAGCAAGTTCGATATAATGCGGTTTCACCTGTAGCCCTGAGGATTAATCTGTTGGTCTGTATAAAATGTCTTTTTGATAAAAATATGTAGGCTGCATAGATTAATAGAATTATTTACAATAAGCTGTAATGCAAGATACCTAGAAACTTCTATACCAGACATCCTGGCCTATTTCCTCTGTGACGCTGACAGCAACCTTTAAGACCCTTACTCAGAAAAGTAATAATAGGATACAAACCTACGCAAAATGTCTAGCGACCTTTTGAATGTCTGCTAACCTTTCACCTAGATAGGGTGAAAAGTGGGGTTTTTCTGCCCACAAATCTAACACGTACACCACAAGATACGTATATAGCTGTCATTAATACGCACACAAAAGGTCAGCCTATGAAAACAGGTACCCTCACCTTTCCATGGGGGAAAGACAAATTTGGGCATAGGAGGAAGGATTTCTCCCTATAAAAAGGGTGACAATCCACCATTAGGTGGGCGATACACCTCTCTGTTTCCTTATCGTCTCAACCTACAGCGAGGCCTCTCTCTCCTATGAAAGCTGTCAATACTAAGTCGTAGTATTAATTCTTTTCAAAGTTGTAAGTATGAACCAATTCTTATTTCTGCTAAAGCATCTATGCTAAGAAGGGTTTAACTCATAACTAAACTTCCTCTATCAAGGGTGTGAAAATTCACTCTAGTGCTACTGCTGCAGAGTGCATTTAGAACTGTGATATTTGTAACTTTGTAATCTCATACTGCTTTTAACATTTTACATTTACTTCTTGTTTCATTGATTTTAAATAAAAGGTCTTGATTGACTAGTTCTGTCTCAGTGTAAGTTTCCTGTCAAATACCCCAATCTCCTTGTATAAATTCTCTGAAGCCTGATTCAAGACGAACTTTATCTTCTGATCACACATATTGGTGAGCCATACCCATATTAATATCTATTAATTATTAATATTATTAATTAATTAGGACATTAATTATTAAATAAAACTAAATTAAGTGGATAAATTCCACTGTCCCTACTAACCCTCCCCAAATCAGGCTACACACCTGTAACATGGTAAGATTTTTTGGCTCCAAAGGACAGCATTATATGGGGGTAGAGGTGTATATGCAGAACAAACTGCTCCAGGACAAAAACATTTAATGGCCACAATATAAAGGCTATGGGCCACTTTATTTTCTACCTTAGTAGTATATCAGTGCCAAAAAGCAATTCCAAGACAACACTGTATAACTGGAAATAAATTGAGTAAAGATAGCATTTAAGAAAGATACATGCCACTAAGCCTTCCAAAGTCTTTAAGAAAGGGGCTTGTGGTAAGAGATAAATTGGATACTTCTCCTGTCAATGAAGTATCTGCACTAAGAGCAATGATTCGGGGAGTGTCAGTCATACCTGACAAGCAAAACCATAAGGAAATCCTCCAGTGTGACAATTTTCCCATTAACGTTAAACATAATCTATGAGCAATACATTCACGTCTACAGCATGTAGATTGTGCAGTGGAAATGAAGCTAAATAGTGAGTAGGGTGAAGGCTAAAGTCTGTTGTAAATAAACCTTTGGAACAGATTCCTAAAATACATCTTTGAGGACAAACATGACAGAGTGAACAAATGAAAATACAATCAAATAAGGAGCGGGGCAGTGGCTCTGGAAAAAAAAGAGATAACAAGAAGGTAACAGGAAGGAATGTTTTTAATAAGTTATCCCTTTGCCACTTGAAGTTTTTTTCTTTTCTGTACTGAAATGACAGCATGGTACCAGTGATCAGGAGATAAATCTGAAAGGTGATAGGAAAACAGCAATTTGATATTGTAACATTCACCGAGAAAAAGTGACATGAAGATGACTGTGCTTTAAGGCCTATGAAGCAATCTTCCATCTTCGGAACCTCAGATTAAAATGAGTGATAAAAAAATGACTTCAATCCAAATGGAGATGGGGTTTCTGAGAAACAAAGATGTACATTCTCGTTATCTTACAATTACCTGTGTCATGTTATCTTGTGTTCTGCTTAGGTGAAGGCAGAGATGCCACATGCCGTGACTGAACCCTGCTTGTGTGACATCTCCATCTCAATAGATTCCTGCTTCCCAGCACTGAGAATGATTTTCTGGAAGAAGAAGAAGAAGAAGAAAAAAAAAAAAGATTACTAACACTGAATTTTTAGAAATAAAGAAGTCCACATTTTGGGGAGATTTTAAACTTATTCTGTGTTCCAGAGTAATTTTAAAATGAAAGCTTGGAGATAGATGTTGTCTTGAAATAAAGTTTTGAAATATCTTCCTCCTTTGCAAATTGAAAGGTGTTACCAGCAATGTGGAAACGTTAGTTCCTTTCAAATGCTTTAGTGTATCACCATCGTCAGATAAGAAGGAAAATGCATCCACACAGCTGTGAGTGGGAGGTGTTGCTCAGCAGGTCTAGGAACACCACACAGAGGGAGCAGTGAGAGCCAGAACTCCTGTTACAGAAAGGCAGCTTAAATAGACCCCATTACCATAGTACCCAAGTGCCTCTCAGTCTCACATCTGAAGAAGTGGGTATTCACCCACGAAAGCTCATGCTGCAAAACGTCTGTTAGTCTATAAGGTGCCACAGGATTCTTTGTTGCTTTTACAGTCTCAAATGTATTTCTCTTCACACTTTGTAAAGTAGGGAAATCCTAGTATCCCCATTTTACAGATGGGAAAATGAGGTACAGAAAGACTAGGGCCAGATTTTTAAAAGATACTTAAGTTCTTCAAATTTCCATCTGTAAAACAGCTTTCCTAAGACCACACAGGAAGTATGTGGAAGACCTAAGCATTGAACCCAAATCTCTGAGACCCAAGCTAGCTTCCTAGCTAGTGGACCAGCCTTCCTCATGGTGAGGAATTGGGGAATCTGGCTCACATCCCTGAGTGACATAGCGTATCGTCGTTAAGTTTTAGGTGCTGATGAGGTTTAAGTGATGGGGAGTCTGAAGGGGCTAGATAAGTGAACAGCAGGTTCTAGTTCTTTGCGTGGGGTGAAAAGACAGTAAAAACAATTTTGCTGAATATCAGTCTCATTTTATTTTTAGATGCTAGATGAACCGTCTGTCCCCAAAAGAGTGCCTAGGGATCTCAAGACTGGGACAATGGTTTAAGGGACTCAGGGACCCAGCGTCTGGATCTTTTCACAGCAGTTTGGTGGGTGCCCTGCAGGGGGCACCCAAGAAGATCTGTGACACTCTCTATAGGCCATGGGTCTGGGCTAGGTGACCAGGAACTAGAAGAGACCAGGGTGTATTGTGGATGGCTGAAAATCTGGCATAAATGAAAGAGCTGGTGACCCTAGGAAGTCTAAGGGAATCTTGACTCTAAGATAGTGTAATTTTCATAGTAAAGGGCTTGTAAGAAGGTTCAAGCTGTACTAGTTCAGACTCTGTTAACGTTCACTTGGACTTACATCTTAATATGGTATTTTAGTTGTTTGACGGAAGGCCCAATCCTGTTGTTACTGATTTCAGTGGGGGAGGGAAGGGAACCTAGCCAATATCTCCATAATGATGGGCCAAATCCTGTTTGGTCTTCTTGTGTGTATAAAGCAAGCAATTTTGGCCCTTGATGCTTTAATGAATTGAGTGAAAAGTTTGTTTTTAAAGACTAACATTATATATAGAAAATATACTATTGTGCTCCAGTTTGCCAGGTTTCAGGCATTAAGCATTACAGATTTTGTTTACAGTGCGTTCATAAAAGAGGAAAATTAATCTCTCACACACACACAAATGAGCCATATTCATCCTTGATGAATCTTCATAAACTTCAGTGGGTTTACTCCAGGTATTAATTTGTTCCAGCATATCTATGTAACATTCAAGGCCAAATCTTGCTAATTTTGCTCATGCAAATACTCCCAATGAAACCAAAGACATTATTCATTTAAAAACTTTACAAAATTCTAAGGCTGTCTCGATTCTGGCATTTCCTAACTTCTGAGTGCTTGTCTTCACGATATTAACATTATTTTAATGTAGCTTTTGTATGTAATTTCTAAGGTTTTAAAAAAGCAAATTGAAAAAAGTCTTATTTTATGGAACAATACTGACCCCCGACACACACACACACACACCGTGCATCACCAACATGTTCAGAAACTTTAGATCCACAGCATAGACCTCTACCACTTGAGCTAATGGAGAACTGATAGTGGCAGTAGGTTATCATCCTCTATGTGGGCTCACCACTAGAGGAAAATGAGGCACACATTTGGCCATTGGGTTTCACAGCAGAGGAATGTTCAGACTTAAGAATCCTGGGTTCTACTCCAGTTGTTGAGGAGAGTGTGCTGTAGTGGTTACAGACTTCTGCCCCTGTCCCTGCCTGAAGCCTGGACCTTTCTGACCTGTCACCTGTCCTTATCCCAGTCCCCAAGCCCTTTGGCTTCACATCTCAGTCCCTGCCCATGCTCTCCATTAGTCCCATATCAGTTCCTCCATCTCCCAGTCCCATCCTTTACCCAGTCCCTATCCAGCCCAGGTCAGATCTTCAACTTGTGGATTTGAACCAGGCTGTTTCTGTCTTAACCTTCTCACTGACAGCAGGGAGCCACTGAGAGCACAGGACAGTCTCTTTGCTCTCAGTTCCTGTGCCTAGCCTCACAGGCCTGGTTCCCAGGAGGAGCAATCACAGAGAAAACACTGGCAGTATGGGGGATGCTTAGTCACTCTGTAGGGGGATGGATCGTGCACAGTCTGGTCACTCCATAGAAGCTGTAGCGGGATGGAGCATGCTCAGTGCAAATGGAATCTTTGTAGAATTTAGTTGCCACATTGCATATGATCAGCTGAGACTTGTCAAACAGCAATTTTCTGAGGCTCACAACTTGGCCAAATTTGGTTGGATTTTCCTGAAAAAAGAAGACAGATCCCTAACACCCCTTTCTCCCCCCACGCCAAATGTCATGTTCCTGCTTCAAACATGAAGAACTTCTTTAACATGGGCAAATCAAGGTATTTTCTCCATATCTCATTCTGAGAAACAGCTGACCCATTTTTACTGACATTTTCTTTTTAAAAAATCCACCTTAGGCAGAACCAATCATGAAAAATTGCAGTGCAAGTTTTCATAAGCAAATGAAAACTAAGTCTTGCAAGGGAAATTGTCAAGCAAACTTAATAACAGGAGTTGCAACCCGTGCATACCGTCACCTATCGTAAATATTCTGCATATCAAAATAAGGCAAGTAGGTATGGGAAACACTGAGGTGCTTTCCCCTGGAAAGTTTAGCTTGTTTGGAAACTTATGTAAACTTCCTCTCATGAGATTCCTCCTATCTGTATCTAATATAGATCCCACTGATCACCTGTTCAAAAGAAGAATACAGTCCACTAGAGTTCTGTTAAAGCATTAATGAAGAAGTGAC
This sequence comes from Mauremys mutica, assembly GCF_020497125.1. NCBI lineage: Eukaryota > Metazoa > Chordata > Testudines > Geoemydidae > Mauremys > Mauremys mutica. The sequence goes on from NC_059072.1 coordinate 46,106,831, forward strand.
CTGGTTCTCAATCTGTGCTAATGGTTCTGAATTATGCATAAAGTTGAGCCAGAGATGGGCCATTTATAATGCTGCAGAACTCATTTTATAGAAAGCTTTCAAAGGAAGAGTTCACATAATGTTAAATCATACTGTAAGCTCAATGGAATTGTACTAGTAATAGAAAACAGCTTAAAATAAGTAAACAAACAAACAAATCAGGATAAAGCTTCCTTAGCGTCACTAATCACTAAGTCTATTGTTCTTTCTTTACTGGTGGCTGGAAATGTTTAGAAGCAAGAATAATTTTGTATGCATCTGGTTCAGGTTCCCTACTTGCACAGGTAGTTAAAAGGAGACACCACATCTTTCATATCGCATTTCGTCAGCTAATGTGAAAGCTCCATTAACATTTCTTTTTCAAACTGTTCCCAATCCCTGCTTACTAAATGGGGTAGGAACACTGTTCGTGTAACATATATTTAGCCTTCAGTACTGCATATTAAAACTAGTGGCTTCAAAGATAGAAAGCATAAAAAGGAGTCACATTGTTAAAAGGCTCTCAGCGTTGCCTCTATTTTTACATTATACTATTTAGATATCCCCATTTACAGGGACAATCAAATGCTTAGGCATAAGCATACAAATAACAGTGACATCAGTTGCATCCACACTTTAACAACTAGATTTTATTGAGGGCACAATATTCTTAATCTTTAAAAGTGTAAAGATTTAAAAAATATTTCCCCTATTTGCCTGATTTTTGTGCTTCACTTAAAATATGTAATCTACACATTCAGTGTTAAAGGCTGTTTTGATTCATCTCATCTTTTCTGACAACTGATGCATACTATAGACATTTTTTTGCAGAGATTTGCTGTTTATAGACATTGAATTCAAGAAATAGTTTGATAATTTTTGCTTTTATAACCCTATGCTGCTAATATGTCCACTATTCTCAGTTTCTTCTAAATGTACACATATAACTCAAAAGTAATTTGTAACAAATTTATTACTTGTTTAGAGCATGTGAGCAAATGTAACTATGCTCCTACTGACAATGTGTTGTCTTGAACTCTCCATCCTGATTCCGTCGCTATGACTATCAGAGGAGACAGATCTTCAGCTGATGTAAATTGTCATAGCTCCATTAATTTCAATGGGCCTATGGCAATTCACATCTGGATCTATCCCAGGTCTCTGTCCCTTGCCACACACTAAGCAACATTTTTGAAGAAGGAGTCCTGCTATCGTACAGAGCCAAACCCTGCTTCCATTGAAAATCATTGCAAAAAACTTAGAGCTGGAAAAATACAGAAACACCATAGATGCTAATAAAAAATGCAATCTCTGCAATTTATACCACGTCTCCAACCTCCCCTCTATTTTTTTTCTTATTTCAGGAACTTGGTAATTCAGCTGCCAAAACCTCACACTGCCCAGTTGTGCATTCTTTTCCACAGTGAAGAAGAGTGAAAACAATTTTGCTGAATATCCAGCTCATTTTATTTCTAATGCACATAGAAATTAATAAATGCTTTATGAGAATAACGTGTTGCCTGGACTATGGGCCAGGTCTTGCTAAATTGTACAGCACATCAGTCCATAGACTGACCAAATGTCAGGATTGGGGATGTTCTTAATGACCAACTGGTACAAGAGGAAGTCTACGATGAGGAAACTGGGTGCAGCTCCCCCTTGCTGCAAGAGCTACTCTTTATTTTATATCCAATAAAACTGCAGTAGATTTCCTATTCAGGTCAATTAGTGTGTCTGCATCTTCGGTAAGAATTAGTCACAGAAATGTATTGATTAATGACAGCACTGATAGGAAATGCACCTGAGCAAATGTAACTAACTAAATTTTTATTGGGGTCAGATTAATGTCAAAGACAATCAACAAATATTGCAACACAGTGGAAGTCTTCCTTTCATATGCTGTAAAAGGTACCAGAGCAAAAACATTTATTTAATGCCAAGCAAATAGAATAAGTTGACACCAGTAGGCATCTGAAGCTGCTGTCTTTTGGAAGCATTTTTCTGATTGCTGAGACCATATGAGAAAGCAACTGAAGAGCTCAGTGTGGAATTTTCAACTTTCAGCCAGCTCATTAATACCCTATCGATGCTGAAATCTAAGACCAAAAATTTGCATCATCCTGCTGGTAGCTCATTTTGGACTTTGGTCTCAAGTTATTGGGAGCTTTGTCTGAATGAGATTTGCAGGATCTAACCCTTTAGCAAACATCTTTTGTATTTGGTCGAAATAGCAACAATATCAGAGCTCCCTGCATTTGACCTAACATATGTTTCTCAGCTATTATTGAGGTGTTGGAGAAAATGAGCCAAATTTGTTTCTCAGAGTGCTGTCCATTCACTTTTTATATTAAGCCTAACTGAAATAATACCCTTATACTTCACAAGTTCACTGCTTGAGGTAAATTCAGTTCTCACATTCCATTCATTTTTCTGAATCTATCAGATTTTTCAACTTTTGCCTCCATGGTGCTTTGGGGTGGAATTAAACAGTTGTACAGGTGTAAATTATTTATTTTTTCTGGTAACATAACAGCAATATAATGTATGTATTTTTGCATGTATCTCTGCATATACTTTTCCAATTGTTGGTGCTTATACATATAATGGCCTGGACTCAAGATATCTAAAAGATCCCCAAAAACTCTGGGATGAAGACCATGGTCAAAAAAATCCTCTCCTGAGGCACAATGAAACTTTCTACCCAAGGGTAAACCTCATCTTTACTGGAGACAAAGCTTTCTTGAGGGCCAGTCTGAGGCCAGACTAAACTCCCCCAGGAATCAAGGACTATCACAAACTTCACTTTCTGTTCTAAGTGCAAGGGACACTTCTTTGAAACTGTCTTCTCTAAAATAAGATTACAGCAGTATATACATAAACAAAAATGTAAAAATAAATAACCCTACCAAAACACTATACTGAACACACAATTTTTCCCAGGGGAAAAGATAAGGGTACAATGGGATAAGAATAAGAAAAGGGTAAGAATAAACCACGTGATACATTTACTCATGTCACTTAATGCACTTCTGGACAATGTTCAGATACAGTGATGAAAGCAGTATAAGAATCTAAATCGAATGTATATACATAAATGGACAAGATTTCCAAAAGTAAATAGTGACTTAAGTATCTCAATTAGTGGGTGGTCATCTTGAGAGATATTAAAAGGGCCTGATCCTTAGAAGATGGATGCTCAATACTTCCTGAAAATCAGGTGCTTCTGAAGTATATCAGGGGAAGCCCCCCGGTTATTTTAGAAAATCTTGACCTATACATTTATAGGCCAAAGTTTTAAAAATTGGGTGTCTAAAGCTAGGCTCCTAAATCTAAAATTTCATTTTTTTAAATGATAAATGCCTTTTTTAACAATGAAATTTTCTCAAGAAAATGTTGTTTTCATAGAATTGTTCTGGGTTTTCATTGAAAAACTAAAAAAAAAATTCATGAAAAGTATTCAGCAAAAAAATTCATTTTCCTTCAAAGTTTTTTGCAGACATAAAATACATTTCCTGACAACTCGATTACTTAGACACCTAAATAATGTTCTCATTTTCAGAGGTGCTGACCACCCACAGTTCTCAGTTACTTCACTGTGTTAAATGCTCAGCACCTCAGAAAATCAGGAATGAGATTCTGACTCCTGCTCTGGCCCTTTTTTGCCAGGCAAAGAGCCCTGAGTGGTGTAAAGGAGCTCTAAATGGCCTGTGTTCGTCTGGGAGTGATTCCCACAGCACAGGCACTGAAGGACAGTCATAAAAGCTGCCATCTGAAGAGTCCCTCCAAAGCCCTTCTGTTGGGGACCTGATGTGGTCAGAGCAAAGGGGGCTGAATGGGACATGTCAAGAAAGCAGCACTATGGAGATTCTGGGCAGTGCTATAACTCTTAGGCCCGGTCTACACTAAAGGGGTAGGTCGAATTTAGCCACGTTAGGTCAATTTAAAAATGAATGCGTCCACACAACCAATCCCGTTCTGTTGACCTAAAGGGCTCTTAAAATCGACTTCTGTACTCCTCCCCAACAAGGGGAGTAGCACTAAAATCAACCTGGCTGGGTCAAATTTGTGGTAGTGTGGACACAAATTGTTGGTATTGGCCTCCGGGAGCTATCCCAGAGTGCTCCATTGTGACTGCTTTGGTCAGAACTTTGAACTCCGATGCACTAGCCAGGTACACAGGAAAAGCCCTGGGAACTTTTGAATTTCATTTCCTGTTTGGTCAGCGTGGTGAGCTCAGCACCACAGGTGACCATGCAGTCCCCCCAGGATTGCAAACGAGTTCCAGCATGGACCGAAAGAGAGACACTGGATCTGATTGCTGTATGGGGAGAAGAAATGCAAATATATTCTTCTCAAAAAGAAGAAATGCAAATATATTTGCTAAAATCTCACAGGGCATTGTGGACAGAGACTACAACAGGGACACACAGCAGTTCTGCGTGAAAGTTAAGGAGCTCAGGCAAGCCTAACAAAAGGCAAAGGAGGCAAACGGTTGCTCCGGATCAGAGCCGCATACATGTCGCTTCTGTGATCAGCTGCATGGCATTCTAGAGGGGCACCCTACCACTATCCCACCACTGTCCATGGACACCTGCAAGGGGGGAGTCTCTTGCAACAGGAAGGAGGATTTTGTGGAAGAGGAGGAGGGGAATGCACAGCAGGCAAGCAGTGAATCCATTCTCCCCAGCAGCCAGGGCCTTTTCATCACCCTAGAACCAATACCCTCCCAAGGCAGGTTCCTGGACCCTGAAGCTGGAGAAGGCACCTCTGGTGAGTGCACATTTGTAACTACAGTACAGGGTTTAAAAGCAATAGTGTTTAATGTTTGATTTGCCCTGAAGAATTGGGATGCATTTGCGGCCAGTACAGCTACTGGAAAAATCTGTTTACATGTCCCTAGAGGATTCCCGCTCCATCCCCAGACATCTCCATGAAGCTGTCCTGGAGGTACTCTGAAAGCCTCTGCAGAAGGTTTCTGGGGAGGGCTGCCTTATTTCATCCTCCACGGTAGGACACTTTATCACACCAAGCCAGTAGCAAGTAGTCTGGAATCATTGCAGCATAAACCACCCTATGTTTGCCTGGTAACTGACCACACCTGCCAGCCTCATGAGCAGGAGCTGTAAGGCTGGAAGGAAGTGAGTGGAAGGGGAAGGGGGACAAAGCATGGCAGTGAATGGTCCTGGGTTTTGGTCACATTCAAGCAGCATTCGGTCTTTATCTTTCTGTGTTAGCCTCAGTAGAGTGATCTCATTCATGGCCACCTGGTTGAAATAGGGGAATTTTTGTAAGGGAACAGTAAAAGGAACCCGTTGATGCTGGGCTGTTTGCGCTTGACTAAAAGGGATCATCCTTTAGAATAGCCATGTGGAGGGGTGGAGGGAAGTGTGTGCTGCAAATCCACCCAAAAACCACTGCCCCTCCTTTTAAATGTGAAACCCATTGCTTGCTCTGGGAAAGGAGGGCACTGCAGTTTGAAACCATTCCCACATGTTATGAAGGCGTAAGAAGACAACCCCGCGTACACATTGGCTTAACATGGCTGCCTGGAAACTGAATTCTGTTGCCCAGTTGTGTGTGATGTGTCACAATACTGGCCCGTGCTCAATATAAAAGGCAAAATGTGACCTTGTACCTAAAGCACATGTGCTGTCTGCTGTGAATTGCTTGATTCACTGTGAAAGAGTCTCCCTTTTGTCCTCAGAAATGTATCATAAATTTTACTCTCCCTTTTTATCCCTCCACAGGTGCAAATGTTTGTATGCTCCCCCTATCATCTCCGTCCCTGAGGTTATCACAGATTAGAAGGCCAAAAAAACGCCTTGCAATGACATGTTTCCCAAGCTCATGCAGTCCTCCCGCACTGATAGGGCACAGCTTAATGCATGGAGGCATTCAGTGGCAGAGGCCAGAAAAGAATTCAGTGAGTGTGATGAGCGGAGGCAGGACACGATGCTGAGGCTAATGAGGGAGAAAACAGACATGATAAAGCATCTGTCGGAGCTGCAGGAAAGCCAACAAGAGCACAGACCCCCGCTGCATCCACTGTAGAACCTCCTGCCCTCCTCCCCATGTTCCATAGCCTCCTCACCCAGATGCCCAAGAATGCGGGGAGGGAGACTCTGGGCACCCAGCCACTCCACTCCAGAGGATGGCCCAAGCAACAGAAGGCTGTCATTCAAACAGTTTGAATGTGTGGCTACAATAAACAATGTGGCCTTGTCCTTCCCTCTTCCCCCACCCCACCCGGGCTACCTGGTCCGTTATCTCATTTTTTTTAATTAACAAAGAATGCATGGTTTCAAAACAATAGTTACTTTATTTCGAAGGGGGATAGCCCTTGGGCTACTGGGGAAGACAGGTTGCCAGAGCGGTCTAAGCTTCACAGGGGGCCTCTCCAGTCAGGAGCAGCCAAGGATTGAGAGGGCACAAAAAGGTGTACTTCAATTCACTTTACCCCCCCCACCCCCACCCCAAAACCCTTTGGGCCATGAGTTTTGTACTGTGCTTGTAAAAGGTGCTATAAAGAATCTCACCTCAGGCCTCTTATTTAGATAACTAATTTTAGGCAGTATGAACATTTTGAGGATATTTCTCTTCCATCTGTAGGGCATATAAAAATACGTGCACTGACTTTTAAAATCTGAAAGTAATTCCAATGCAGTGAGTCAAATGGATAGTTAAGAGGAGGGGCTTGGTAATAATGAGACTTTCAGTCCTGTTTCCACTGGCATCAGTGGGATAAGAATCATTCCTTAGGTCAAGTAATATAACTCCATAGTCTTCAGCAGCTACGGCATGATAAAGAATCTTTCTCCCTTTCACTGAGTAAAAACTAAAAGTTGTATTTGAAAAATACAGCTGGAAGGTTATAAATAAGTTGATTCTGAATGTTATTGACATGCTCTGGCATATTTTGTTGTTTGTGAGTGCAGGGAGCCTCCTCCATCTTTCTAGGGAATCCTAATGCAAAATGAACAAAGTTCAGGGGTAGCACTGCATGTTAATAAGCTCAGTGTTAGCAGTTTGTGAGTGTATGCATTCAGATTCCCCAATTAAAAAGAAAAAAAATCAACAAACCCTATTGCCAATCTGCCTGCCTCTTGTTACAATAATAGCTATGAATTCACTTAAAATTATTACTCAAAAATAACTGAGGATAAAATATTTTGGTGCACATAGCTCAGTGTAATCAGCACTGGAGAAAAGGCAAAACATCAACAAATGGAATGATCTTATTAGAGAAAATAAAACCTATTAATTGCTTTCCCTCCACCCCCCAATAATTGACAACAAATGTTTCTAAGTGGATAGATAACAGCCAAATCCAAATTTTTCTGCTATACAAAATAATTGTCTGTAGATTTCTGTGTGTAAAGCCTTTTAACCTATGAATAAGTCTCTGATGCAAAATGTTAATTCAAAATTCATTACTGCTTGTGGTGACAGAAGCTCCTGCATCAAAGAGTTGTAATGTTGAAGTTACCAGTTTTGGTTGGTGAGGAAAATGACAGGCCAATCAATTTGAACCCACTGCTTGATGTTTACTCCGATTGTAAGTATAAAAACACAACATGAAGTATAGCTTTTTTTTGCAATATCCCCTCCTATTCCATCTAAATAAAATAAAAACAATGTTCACCCTGTCTTCTTTACCTGGCTGGTCTAAGAATTTGACTAGGAGCAGGAAGAAATCAAGGAATTAATTTTAAGTTCTCCCTCTGTTGCTGTTCTCTGTTTCTCAAGCTTATCCCTTCCTAACATGATCTCACCAGTGTACAAATTAGGTTATCCTTTCTATAGGATAATCCTATCCACAGCTCCTCAAAGACTGTCCATCTCTGAGATATTTTAGCTGACCCTATGAATAAATTCACCCCATCTTTAACACAGAGATCCTTTGGCAAAGGGTCTCCAAGGCTTTGGAAACAGCTCTCACCTCAGACCTGACAAACTCATTATACCAAAACCCATATTTTGCGGTATATTTATCCATAGAGATATGTGAGGTATCTACCAAAAGCTCACAACTTGTCAAGACTCATAATCATTACGAGATGTACATATGGGTAATATTTAAGGAACAAAGTTTTTATATTGAAAGTATGCTTTATGGACTTGGAGTAGAAATTACTTACCAAGAGGAAATGGGCTTCAGGGATGGTGCATCCAAGCAAATGGGAGTTGTCACTCCTCCCCAACCAGCCGGTGAGGTAAAGCAAGGCTCACTTCATTGACCAGCCTTGTACCTCCCAAAACTATCAATGGAAAACCACCAGAGGCACCAGCAAACAACTGAAACTTCTTTGAGGTAAAAAAGGAACATTACAACTGTGACGGGGGCCCTGCGTCCAGCTAGGGTGCCCCCGTTGGCCCAATGCTGGGTTGGTACACTCTGTCATCCCATTGTCGGGATCCTCCCATTAAGTGGGGGATTTCAGCCAAGTGGGTCCCGGCCCCCTGGCAGGGTCACTTAGGCAAATAGCCTCTAGCCTCCAGGCAGGCAAAACAAGCAAACAGTCCAGAGCCCTTTATCCTCTTGGCTGGGGCCCTGTAGCCTCCTGGCTGAGGCAGGCAGCAATACTTGGAGAATTGCCTGGGCAGGGCAAAGCAACCAAACAGTCCTTGAGCCACTTCCTATCTCGCCCCCGCCCCGCCATGATTTTCCCAAGGTCGCTGTCAGGGTTCCCTCACCACTCTGAACTCTGGGGTACAAATGTAGGGACCCACATGAAAGACCCCCTAAGCTTATTTCTAACAACTTAGGTTAAAACTTCCCCAAGGCACAAATCCTTTCCTTGTCCTTGGACAGTATTGCTGCCACCACCAAGTGATTTAGACAAAAATTCAGGAAACGGACCACTTGGAGTCCCTATTTCCCCAAAATATCCCCCAAGCCCCTTCACCCCCTTTCCTGGGGAGGCCTGAGAATAATAAACTAACCAATTGGTTACAATGTGAGCAAAAACCAAACCCCTTGGTTTTTAGGACACTGAAAATCAATCAGGTTCTTAAAACAAGGATGTTATTAAAAAAAGGTAAAAGAATCACACCTACAAAATCAGGATGGAAGGTAACTCTATAGGGTAAATAAAAAGATTTAAAACACAGAGGATTTCTCTCTGACTCTGCTTTCCAGTTACAAAACAGGAATGAAATTAGTCTTAGCATAGGGAAAATTCACAAACTAAAACAAAAGATAATCTAGCGCATTTCCTTGCCTTACCTACAATTTTTGTAATCTTAGATGCTCATTTCAGGTATGTTTCCAGGAGATTTTTTTTTCCTGCCTGGACCCTCTCTCCATCCAGAGAGGAAACAAACAAAGAGCACAGACAAAACCTCCCCCACCCCAGATTTGAAAGTATCTTCTTTCCCCATTGGTCCTTCTGGTCAGGTGCCAACTAGGTTAATTGAACTGATTAATCCCTTATAGGTAAGCAATTCAGTAGAGCTGTCCTGTGTATAATTATGAAAGTCACCATCTGGGTTAAGGCAGCATGAGGGTTGTCTGCTCACCACCAGGCTCCTTCTGGTGGCTGCGTGGAGCAAAGTCACTCTCTCTCTTTCTTGGGCAGCAACTGCCTCCTCCTGCAGTATGGCCCACCCTCCTGGGCCAGCTCAGACCTAGGGCTTTCCTGCACTGGGGTAGTTCAAACAAAAAATAAAGGGGATTAACGAAATCCAGAGTTCATAGGAGGGGGAGAGGTGAATGCTTCCCTCTTAGGCTGTATCAGCAGCAGGCCTTCCTTTCCCTCAGAGAGGTACTTCGGGGCAGTTTAGGGAGACATTCTGCCTTCCCTCCGCTCTCCTCTGCTGCAAGTCATAGGTCTACTCCCCTCCCTGGGCCAAATGAGCTGTTCCCTTGTCTTATCTCCTCCTCCAGTTGGTGAATGTGGCTGGGCCCAGCGTAGCTCCTTAACCCCTTGTTGCCCAATGTGGGGTTTGTATACCCCATCACAGATGCTAAATCCAGTTTTACGTGCAGATCAGCTTCCACTACTTTGTATTAAAGATTTGTTTGCTACTCTTAGTGGAGGACAGTCTTTCAGTAAATAGGATTTGCTCAATGCATACCTACAAATGGAGCTTGAGCTGACATCTTGCAAATAGCTCACAACAACACACAAAACGCTTATTTTGTTACAACAGGTTGCCTTTTGGTATCCCATTGGCACCTGCCCTGTTCCAGAAAGTCATGCATGAGACCCTGAAGGAACTGAATGGAGTTCAGTGCTATTTAGATGACATCCCTGTTACAAGAAATAGTCGAGAGGATCATGGTCAAAATTTGGACACTGTTTTGCAACCTTTAGAAGACCATGGACTGAGAATACATCAAGACAAATGTGAGTTTTTCAAACCTACAGTTGAAAACCTTGGACATGTAATTGACGCCACAGGCTTAAAGAAATCATCAGAAAAAGAGAAAGCAGTTCTTCAAGTGCTCCACCAGGGAACATGTCACAGTTAAGCAGTCCTAAGAATTAATGTAACCCCTACAGTAAATTTCTGCCTAATCTTGTGACAGTATTGGCACCTTTACATGAAATCTTATAAGCAAAGAAACAATGGAATTGGACTAGAGTGTGATTGCGCATTTAAGGAAACAAACTGTTGACATCAGCCGAAGTTCTTATGCACACTGATGCTTTGCTATCATTGCAATTGGCATGTGATGCTTTACCATATGGAGTAGGTGAAGTTATTTCCAACATTTTGCCTAATGGCATAGAAAAAATAATTTCCTTTGCATTATGAACACTCACTACTCCTGAGAAGAACTATAGAGTGAGAAGCTCTCAGCATTATCCTTGGAATTCAGAAGTTCCATACCCATCTGTATGGTAGACATTTTATCTTGCTGATGGATAATTGCCCCTTACTTTCAATCTTTGGACTGAAACATGGAATTCCATTATTAGCCGCTGCTTATATGTAACGATCGGCATTGCTTTCAGCTCATTCCTGTTCTATTCAATTCCATAGAGGGACTCAGCACAACAATGCTGATGGGCCATCACACCTGCCATGTCTAAGCTCCCATCAACCCCCAGAAACTTTGGGCAAAGTGTTCCATCTCAATTCAATGGTGAATGTAAGTGATCATTCTGAAAACACTCCAATCTCTGGGTTAGAAATCTCTTCACAAAGATCATTTTGGCATTGTATGCTTGAAGGCCATAGCTCATATCTAGTGGCCAGTGATAGACAAATATATTGAGAGGAAGGCAAAGTGCTGTACCATGTGTCAGCAAATTCAGCATGATCCTGTCCCAGCACATCTACACCTTTGGTTGTGGCCTCAGATATGTATTCATGTGGACTTTGACAGACTTTTAAAATGTTATATGTTTCTGGTCATAGTCAACATCTATTCAAAATGGCCAATAGTTTTCAGCATAACTTCTACTATAGCTACCAAAACAATTGGACATCTTTGTACTTGTTAAGCCAATTTAGTGTGCCAATCACAGTTGGTGAGTGACAGTGGACCTCAATTCTGTTATGAAGAATTTCAGAGGTGCCTAGCACATACACTCTACTCCATTTGTACAAACACTTAAGCATGTTTTAAAAGCTAACTTGTCTACTCTGAGTCATCAGCAGAAATGGGACAATTTCTTCCTTGTCTACAGGACCACACCTCATGCTACTACCCAAGAGTTACCCGCAACTATTTCCTTGAAGATGTATTGCCTCATGTCTAGCCAAATCCCAAATTACGCAGATTGACTGATGACATGAGACTCATCATTATTCTTTCGAAATTGGAGATTTAGTGTGTATGCACAACTATGGTTGAGGAGTGAAATGGGTACCTGGTGAACTAGTAAAATGCATAGAACCTGTTTTGTTCATGGTAAAACTATTTAATGGTATTTTATAGAAATTGCATGTGGACCAGTCATAGCTTTGACTAATACAAGAGTCCAGGGTTGTTCCAGTAGGACTTTCTGATACTCTGATTGAACCTCCTAATTCCAACAACTTGATGGGAGAAAGTTTGGTTCCAGATTGAACTTATTCCTTAGCGTTGACTGTTCCTTGTTCAGGATACTGCTGCACAACCATCACCATATTATCTCAAGAGACTGTGAAAACCAGTTGGGCACCTGAACTTATCAGTAGTTTAATCAGTGAGTTTCTATTACAAGGCAACTTGAGAGTCTGATTATCCACCAGCGACTTTTAGTTAGATTATATAGTGTTTTTGTTAACCATATTGTCACGTTATCTGAATAAAATATGACTGTATAGATCATTGTTGCAGCCAGTGATATATTTGCAACAGATCTTGTACAAAGGTTGTCAAGTAAGGTGTCTATGGAAAGGTTATGATTAGCTGAACATGATTATGCTATTTGTATGCATGTATCTTTTTTTTATTTGAAGCTGAGTACTGGCTCTATACTTGAATTTCAAATGTTTGTTCCTGGTGTAACACAAACAAGGTAGTTAGCCAGCACATCTTGGAGGGACTATGCAAATTAAGTGGCTTATCAAAAAGACACTTTGCTCATCTACACTCAATGGACTGTCCTGTGAACATTCTGTCTGGGGTATAGGTAACAGCTTCCTACTATGTTTAAGTGGAATCATGCATGAACATGTGACTTGCCCATGTGACTCCAAACACTATTTTGTCACCTTTGATTTTCCACTAGCTGTGCTGAGGGCTTTGTTTGAAAGAATGGGTTTCCTTCCACATGGCAAAAAGCTATAAAAAACCCTAGAAACACCTCCATTATGTCTCTTTCCTGCTCAAACCTCTGGACTATGGACTTATACTAATGGAGCATTCTAACCAAGGGACTGAGATCCTTCCAATGATTTGGAAGCAACCAGAGACTTGACTTAAACCAGCAGTTTATTCTGGTTTAAACCATGTAGAATCAAGCAGGTGGGTTTATTACGCACAGCGCTGGTGGAGTGTCATCTTCCTTATTAGGCTCAGACACTGCCAATCAATGGATTACAAAGGATTACATGGATTTTCCATGGGCAGAGGAAAGTGACAGGGTAGATAGACCCAAACCCCTGAATAGGTCTAGCAGCAAGACAAGATAAGCACAGTAGCTAATAATCAAAGATTACATAATGTCTCCACCCATGGTTTTAGGTTAACAAGTAACATACAATTAGTACTTCAAACAATGCATAAAACGTGTATTAGTATAAAATATATATATATGTTGAAATCTGATTTGGGGTCCATAGGAATGAAGCCCTTTTGATTGTCCAACAGGTACATACCTAGGAGTTAAGAGAAAAAGACAAATGAAAAGTACATGGCAATAAAGATTGTTTTTCAGTTGCTCATTTGTGTTTCTAAGGCAGGCACTGGTATCTGTGGGAAGCAGTAGGGAGAATGTCATCTCATACTGACATTCTTGAACCCTTTCCATAAACTCAAGGTTGATGTGTGGGGAGAACATCTCTTTCTACAGAAAGAATGGATACAGGTATAGGCCTCTTTCATTCCTTTGGTTTGTTTGCAGCTTCAGATAAATACACCAATTACAGCTCCCTGCCTGGCTTTTTGCTGACCAACCTTATCTTAGCAAAAAAGCAAAGGTGTCTTTTGTTTGCTCTGCTTCTCTTAGCTAATATTGTTCACTGCTTACTAGGTCTCTGGCCTGTTCACCAAACTCTGGACTCTGGGCTTGTAAAAAGAGCTGACAATCTATATCAGGTTGTTACATACACAGCACATGGATTCTGGCCCTTCAATTCCATCACTGCTACAAGCAGGGCCAGTTTAACCTTTTGTGGGCTCCGGCACCAAACATATTTGTGGGCCCCTATGTAACCATTGTGGGCTCTGAGTGTGGGCTTGGTGTGGCAGTGCCATTGGTGCCATAGTATACCTGGTACTGAATCTCAGAGACTTTTTCATTTTGATCACACACCTCTACATGACTATATGCATTGCCATACACAACTCCCTCAGCCCCCCGTTTCTCATTGAGCTGTACACTCATGTGGGTTTACCAGTGTCCACAGTGAGCAGAACTTTCATAGTGATCAGGAAAACACCCTACAGATTTATCTCCTTCCTCATTCAGACCTTCTATAGCCATGTCTCCAGTACCACCCTATTTCACCCTATGTGGTCCCAGTCTCAGCTCAAAGTTCCAAACCCAGCAGATACCTGACCAGTTCTGACAAATCCCTCCCTCAGCAACCATCCTGCCATTTGATTAAGCCACTTGCAAACACCATTTCCCCAAAGGGAGGACTTAGGTTGGTGTCTTCAGATTCCCAAGGGCTTTCTCCCTCTGCTCGTCTACTACCTGATCACCACCACCTCTCCCCATGCTTGTTTCCTTTCTACTTTGGACATGCTCCCCAACCAGCTGGAGCTATTCTCCCACTGCAAGCCTGACCTGCTTCCTCTTTCCCTGCGTTCCTTGACATGCCTTTCCTACTGGTGACCTCTGTCCCTTGAGGTTAATTCCAGTTTCTTTATCTGCTCTAGCTTAATGGCCCCCAGTAGTCACAGAGACACCTGCAGCTTCTCTGGCTATAGCCATGTGGCCAATTGCTAGAGGCCAGACTTAGATAGCTGCAGCTACTAGTCAAGGGAGGGGTGGCAATTCCAAGGCTGAGCATGCTCGAACCTTGCAACGGCAGCACCAGGGACTCTAAATCCTCAGCACTGGCTCTAGGCAGCTACAGACTCTGCAGTTAAGCGCTTCCCTCCTCTAGGCCATGGCTTTAAGTACCTGAGGTGCCCATCACCTGCAGCAGAAGCCACCAGTTCCCCTGCACCCATCAGCTAACACATAGTCATGCAGAAAGTGCAGCCTGAGTGATTTTAGAGCCTGGGGTGCCAGGAGGTTCCCATCCCTGAGCAGCAGCTCTGCAACAAGCTCACAGGGCCCCCCCTCTGCTGTGGGACCAGGACCCTGTGAAGACAGTGGAGTTACTCTGTGTATAACTAGTTCTGTCCAAAGCCTGTTTAAGTGAGTGGGAATCTTTTCATTATTTTTAGTGGGCTGTGTATAGAAGCAAAGGACTCCATTCTAGACTCTAGGAGCAAAGTGCATTCTATGCTGCACTGGTTTACTATTGTAACAGGAAGGTCTCACATTACCTAGTGAATAAGCAACAGCTCCTACAGCGCCTAACTTTTTCTGAGAGGCTTCCCACCCAATTACTAAATGTAAACCTGCTTCACTTACAAGGGCTGAAAATATCAGGTAGTATAGTCACAAAAGCAAGGCACTTCTGAATTCAGTAAGAATTTTTGATGTACACAGAACACAGACAGGACTGGTTCTCACATGATTACAGAACTGCAGTAAAGTGGAACAATTTTCAGCTTGTGTGATTGGAGGATATCTGGATCCATATTATAAGACTATCCTACATAAATGAGGAAAAGTTGGTACCTTTGTTATTCTTTTGTTCCACTCTTCATTTCTATGGGGAATTTACTAATGCAATATTACTGTCTTCCTTTTAAACAACAAAAAACCTAAAAAAATGGTAATGGCTATTGAAAATAGCAATTGCAGTCCTAGTTAGCACTGGGGAGATGCCTACTTTTTCTACAGCAAGTTACAGTGGATCAGCATGTTTGATTTGGGAAAAATGAAGTAACAGCAGCCTAAATTGAGCTTGAGCACTCCTGAATTTTGAGAGTGTTCAAATCTGGAAGGCAAGTGCTAGATTCCCTTTCTGACTATTAGATAAATCTGTAAAGGGAAAAGACAATTTCTGCTTCCATGGCTCAGATGTGGAAATCCTCCTACATGCCTGGGGGCGGGGATTTGGGGAGGGATCCAAAGGGGGAAGGAGGGGGTGGAGTCGGGGCGGGGGAGGGCGCGAGCCCTTCCGGGCTCCGGAGCCTTTGCTTGTTTGTGAAGTGTCCCGACCTAACATTGGTCGGGACGCGGGACAAACAAGCAAATATAGGGACAGTCCCGATAAAATCGGGACATCTGGTCACCCTAGGTGGGATCCACATACCTCCCTTGCTAGGCTTCAGATAGAGAGGTACGCTGTCCATTTAGTCCACCCAATTCCTTCTTTGGGGGCTGCCAGGTGAGATCACGCCAGCATCCCTAATCCAGTCTGGGGAAGTCTTCTGAGGGGTTATCTGGGCCAAAGCCTTTTACTCCTTGGGCACACTTGTTCCCCATTCACAGTGCTACCCTGCTCTAGCAGTGAGCTCTCCATTCACAGCAAGCTGCAGCACATGGGTGTCAGCTTCCCCACTCCCTTTCCTGTTGATAGCTGTCAAGGGAATGCTGGGAAATGTAGTTCCTTCCCTGCTCCAGGGCTGGCTCTTTAGGCAGGGAGCTGGCCAAGGAACTACAGCTCCCAGGGCCTCTTGGGTTCTCAGCTCCCATGCTGGATCCCTGCTGCTCTGAGGCTCACTCTCAGGGCCTCTGCTTCTGCAGCACTGTGAGAAGGGAGAAAGTGAGAGTGTTATGGGGCCTCTTCTGAGCTTGGGCCCAGCCCTATGGAGCCATTGACACCATGGTAAATCCAGTACTGGCTACAAGCCTGAACCAAGAACTTTGCAATTACTGCATATATTTGATTCCTTTAAACAATTTTAACTCACCTTTCTTTTTTAAATAAATAAACCTTTAGATTTTTGACACTAAAGGATTGGCAGCAGCATGATTTTTGGGTAAGATCTAAGTTATATATTGACCTGGATGTGTGGCTGGTCCTTTGGGATCAGAAGAACCTATTTGATGAGACTGGCTCTAAAGAACCACTTATTTTTAAATCCAGTGTTTTTGGTGGTGATGCAAAGACTGGAATACCTAAGGAAATTGCTTTCCTGACTTCTTGTTAGCCAGTGTGGTGAGACAAATTTGCTTTTGTTGCAGGCAGGGCCGGCTCTAGACCCCAGCGCGCCAAGCGCGCGCTTGGGGCGGCATTTTGCCGGCAGGGCGGCAGGCAGCTCCAGCGGACCTTCCGCAGTCATGTCTGCGGGAGGTCCATCGGAGCCGCGGGACCAGCGGACCCAGTGGACCTCCCGCAGGCGTGTCTGTGGATGCTCCACCGGAGCCGCGGGAGCAGCGGACCATCCACACGCACGTCTGCAAGAGGTCCCCCGGAGCCGCGGGACCGGCGTGCTTGGGGCAGCCAAATTCCTAGAGCCGCCCCTGGTTGCAGGTTTGGTATATCTTATGGAAGAGTAGCCACCAATTTTAGGGTGCATCTGCCCTATTTCTCAGGGGTTTGTCCTGAATTTGGTATTCTCAGTTGTGACCCACAGATAGAGCGCTACACACAAACAAATAATATGTGTGAGTGTCGAGAGAGAGAGAGAAACTTTTTTCCAGTAGGGTGGTGGATTGTGATGTCCTCTCCCTTTAAATGTTTGAGCACTCTCTCCCTCCCTAGTGTAAAGCCTCACTTTCTTGTTTTCAGTTTTGTAGCCAGAACAATAAACTGAGCCTAGCAAACAGCTGTGTTTCTATCCCCTTCTCTGCTAGGTCCACCTATACCCTCTATCATCCTGAAATTCCTCATTGGCAAAACAAAGATCATGATTTTTTTAAATGTACCTGTCACAGGGTACACCATTCATTGCTGCACTGGTGCCCCCTCCTGGTACTCTGAGGATTAGCTCAAGGCCAATAGCACCCTTCGCCCCCCATCTGCAGTTTGCACATGGTGTCTGCTGTCTGCCTACAGCCCTTCTCACAGCCTCAGAAACAACAGTGTCCACTTTGTGACTCAGCCCTCCAGCCATGTTACTGTCTGTGCTTCCCCCTCCCCACCCCTTCTGGGGGAGTTTAGCTCCTTAATAGTCCTAGGCAGTCCTCTCCCTTACTGCCTCTGTGCCACTCACTCAGTGGCTGGTAAGGGAACCTACTCCTGCCCTCTTCTTTGGTTTCCAGCCCAGGGACCCTCAGATCAACAGTCTAGGCCTTCTCTCTCTGGCCTCACTGCTCTATCCCTGGGCCGCTTCCTCTTTTCCTCCTGAGCCTACCAGTTCTCAAAACTTCCTCCCTCTTTCCAAGTCTCCACTCACACCTCCCTTTCTCCTGAGAGTATCTGCCTTTTCCTAGCAAACCTTTCTGTTTTCAGCTCCTGCACTTTATAGGTCCCTCCTATTCCTGACCAGCTGAGCCTCCTTAATCAGCTGCCTAATTGGTTAATCGGTCTGGCCTGCATTAAACCCTGCATGGTGAGTGTGGAGCAGTCACCCCATCACAGTACCTCAATGGGCACAACAAAATGATGTTTGTAAATTGTTCTGTAAATTAAGTGTTATAAAGACCAATCAGCGGCTCTTAGACCTCTGTTTAGTCCACAAGACAAGGCTGTCTCTAAGGAAAACATTCATTCACTGAATCAAAAGCTTTTGCATCAAATTAAAAATGTCAGTTTTAAGTCTCATGAAAATTTAGCAAAAATATTAAATTTGGGGTGGTGTAAAGTCATCTGAAATATAGTCATGAAAAAATTGAAAAAGGAAAATAAAATCACCGATTTTCCCATTCCCCCATATTAGGTGACAAAATATGAAAATGTAGAAACTATACACAGAATACTGTGGCAGATGTGAAAACAGAAATCACCTGAATTCCTGGCTCTCAGACCTGTGTTCAGTGCACTAGACCATACTATCTCTAGGGAAAACATTCCACTGAATCAAAAGCTTTTGCATCAAATTTTAAAAGTCACAATTTTGAGTCTCATGAAAACCCCCCATTGAAATCAACTTGACCCTAAATTATTCTAATTATATGAATAGCTGAATTAAACATTAACAAGCATAAAATTAGCTTAAAACAGAGATATGTCCAATACATTTTCATGGGTTGGCTAAGTTTTTCCTCCAAATCTCAGTAATTCAAATAATGTAAATAGAATATTGACAGAGCAAGTCTTGTGTGACAGGAAGATGTTAGAAGTCAGAGCAAATTAGCATCTGACTTAATATGAACCACCACAGAGACGGATTACTCTGGTTTACTTGCACTGTTCCACATTTCTGTGTCTTGCTTTGGTTGCATAGGTTGTTTATGAGTTTATCATTACAATTCCAGAACACTTGATCTATCTGCTTCATTTTGTGCAAAGCTGCTACTAAGCAAAACATTATTGTCATATAATCAATGAAGATTTGACAGTAGTCTTATTTCTTGTTCAACTATAACCTGAGCCAGACATAATGCTGCATCCCATGAGTCTGTTCTTGATAGAGCAACATAAAATTATTTCTATTACCATTCTTGGCTAAAAATAGGTTGAAAATGGAAAGGATTTTAAGATAAATCATCACAGATAATGTGACTAAAGCATCAGTTACTTGGAAATATGTATTTGAAGTTATCTGTTAGTTATGAAACAGTTGGCCAGATTCTGCTCTCATTTACACCCAAGGAACCCAACTAACTTTAGTGAGGTTACATGAACAAAAGAGAAAGCAAAATTTATCCTCTGATACTATCAAAATATTAGGATTGGTAAGGAGGCTGGAAAACTCAGAGAACTGGTAATGGGATACAGCATCTTTCACCTCAAAGTCACAGGTCAGTAATGAGAAAAGGCAATTAATTTTTATATAAGATATAGAGTATCTGTTTGACTGTATATGAAATAATCTGGTTCACTCAGCCTAGTTTCTAGTGGATAGATGACAAAAGACAGACCCTAAATATATGTGACAAGGGAGAGGAAAGAATTGAAGATGAGCCCTCCTCCCCAGGTTTGGGGCCTGCGTGACAAGAAGGATGGTAGTGTTGGTAATGGTGACAAAGAATGTGGGGAGTAGGGAAGGTGTTGGAGGATGTTAACTTTCGGCCTTGTTAAATTTAAGTTGATGACAGGACATAGGATGGTGGTCACAGAGAAAAGCTGATTTGTGGTAATGGATGTAGAAATATGACGACGATGTGATGTTCGTCCATCGTTGTCGATGAAGACCTCAACAACTCATTCTTTCGATGACCGGACTCTGTGCGTCCGAAGATGACTGATCAGTCCGATTCGGGCATGGAACGTCCTGTCACATGTTGGGCAGACATGTGATGGCACTGTCGATGATGTGCGGGCAGCTCTGGACTTGCGCAGCTCACGCTTTCTTTCAGCCTCAGCAGTACGCCTCGCCTCAGCGGTATTACTGCCTGTGTGAATGAGGCTGCGCCATGCTGGACGGTTCAGTGCGAGGGTTTCCCATGTGGCGGTGTTAATCTCAAAGGACTTCAGAGAGGTCTTCAGCGTGTCCTTGAACCGCTTCTGTTGTCCTCCATGGGAGCGCTTTCCCTGGGCGAGTTCTCCGTAGAAGAGCTGTTTAGGAATGCGCTCGTCTGACATTCTCACGACATGTCCAGCCCATCTGGTCTGGGCTCTCATCAGCAGTGTGTGAACTGACGGCAGACTGGCTCTGATAAGGACTTCAGTATCGGGCACTTTGTCCTGCCATCTGATTTTTAGAAGCTTTCGCAGACAGGAAGTGTGGAAGTGATTGAGCCTTCGTGCATGACTCCGATAGACAGTCCATGTCTCGCAGGCGTACAGCAGAGTTGGAAGCACCACTGCTCGGTAGACCTTCAGCCTCGTTGGTAGGCTGATCCCTCGACGTTCCCAGAAGTTGGAGCGCAATCGGCCAAATGCAGAGCTGGCTTTAGCAATTCTGCACTTTACTTCTTCATCGATTGACACTGCTCGAGAAAGGGTACTGCCCAGGTACGTGAAGTGGTCCACTGCCTGAAGTCTCTGTCCATTTACAGTGATGGATGGTTCTGAGTACAGAGTGTGGGGAGCTGGCTGGTGCATGACCTCAGTCTTCTTGATGTTAATGGTGAGGCCGAAGCTGTTGCATGCAGATGAAAACTTGTCCATACTGGCTTGCATTTCTGGCTCTGTACTAGCATTCAGAGCACAATCATCGGCAAAGAGAAAGTCTCGAAGTACAGTTTCCTTCACCTTGGTGATGGCACGCAGTCGCCTCAGATTGAATAGTTTCCCATCGGTTCTGTACTTCAGGCCTACTCCTTCAGTGCAGTGTTGAAAGACATCAGTCAGAGTGGCAGAGAATATCATGCTAAACAAAGTGGGTGCTAAAACACACCCTTGCTTGACGCCGTTGGTGACTGGGAAGGCCTCAGATGTTTCACCGTTATCCAGGACACGAGCCATCATACCGTGATGAAATTGAAGTACCATTTGTATGAATCGGTCTGGACAGCCGAATTTCGACATGATCCTCCACAGGCCCTGGCGACTGACAGAGTCGAACGCTTTCGTGAGGTCCACAAAAGTTGTGTAGAGTTCACGGTTCTGCTCTTGACATTTCTCCTGTAGCTGACGCGCAGCGAAGATCATGTCAATAGTCCCACGCCCCTTGCAGTAAGCCCTGCTCCAGGTGAGTGATCAGTCGGTTCAACAAAACCCGTGCAAGAACTTTCCCCGCTGTAGAGAGCAGCGAGATTCCACGGTGATTGTCGCATACCTGGCGATTGCCCTTCCTCTTATAGAGGTGCACGATGGACGCGTCTCTAAATTCCTGTGGAATGGATCCCTGCTTCCAGAAGGACTGAAACAGCTCAGTGAGTTTCCATAGCAGCACTGTAGAAATATAGGTTACAAGTGGAAAGCTAGTTATGTGAGTCATTGGCATAAACATGGTAGCTGAAACAGTGTGAGTGGATGAGATCACCCAAAGAAAGGGTGTAAAAGACAAAGAAGCCAGGGCTCAGGACAGAAGCCTGTGAGGAGGAGAGGGGAAGAGGAGAATACACTAAAAGAGATGCTAATGGTGAAGGAGGAAACAGAAAGATCCTGGTTCATTTCATCCTGCAGCATAGGGTTGCCAGGCATCTGGTTTTTGACTGGAATGCCCGGTCGAAAAGGGACCCTGGCAGCTCTGGTCAGCACTGCCGACTGGGGCGTTAAAAGTCCAGTTGTCCGCTCACCTGCGGCGGGGCAGGCAGGGTGCCTACCTAACTCTGTGTAGCTTCCAGAAGCAGCCGGCATCTCTCTGGCTTCTAGGTATAGGGAAGGCCATGGGGGCCCCATGGGCTGCCTCCCTCCCCGAGCACTGGCTCCGCAGCTCCCAATGGCCTGGAACCATGGGGAGTGGGAGTTGCAGGGGCAGTGCCTGCAGGCAGGGGCAGCATGCAGAGCCGCCTGGCTGCACCTCCAACTAGGAGCCATAGAGAAATTATGCTGCTTCCGGGAGCCGCCTGAGGTGAGCCTGCACCCCTCACCCCCTATCCCAGCTCAGAACCCCCTCCTGCACCTCAAACTCCCCCCAGAGCCTGCACCCAACACCCCAACCTGCTGCCACACTCGAAGCCCCCTCCTGCACACCAAACCCCTCAGCCCTAGCCGGAGCCCCCTCCTGCACCCCAAACACCAACCCCAGTCACAGCCAGAGCCCTCACCCCTCACACACACCCCAGCCCCCTCCTCTAGCCTGGAGCCCCTTCCCACACTCCAAACCCCTTGGCCCCAACCCAGAGTCCCCTCTTGCACTCTGAACCCCTCATTTCTGGCCCCACCTGGGAACCTGTACCCCCTAGCCCAAAGCCCATACCCTCTCCCACACCCCAACCCCCTACCCGAGCCTAGAGCCTCCTCTCACACTCTGAACCCCTCGGCCCCAACCCAGAGCCCCCTCCTGCATTCCAAACCCCTCATCTACAGCCCCACCTCAGAGCCTATACCCCCAGCCAGCACTCTCATGCCCTTGCACCCCAACCTCCTGCTCCAGCCCGGTGAAAATGAAAGAGTGAGCGAAGGTAGGGGAGAACGACCGACAGAGGGAGGGGGGGATGTAGTGAGTGGGGGAGGGGCTTTGGAGAGGGGGCGGGGCAGGGGCGAGGCCTCAGGTAAGGGGCAATGAAAGAGTGTTCATTTTTCTGCAAATAGACATTCGGCAACCCTACTGCAAAAGGAAGCTCTGAGGGAGAAAATCTCTGTGAGGAACACCTCATGAAATTCCCCTGCTATCATTCCATCAGGTCCAGAAGAAGAGGGGCTTGGGGAAAAGGTGTCAGAGGTGACAGACTTCCCCTCTGCATGGGAGTGGGGAGATGCATATGTGAAGGGTTTCCTACATTCAACATCTGGGGATGGGGGTTACGCCATGCTTACAAACTGGTTTATCCTGCAGTCTTTACTCAAGTAAAAATTACTCATACTAATTATTATGGTAGCACTCACAACATGTTAGGAGCTTCTCCCAAAGAGCTCACAGTCTAAGAAAATGAGCAACATGTGGAAGATAGTGGAGAGGAATAAAACATCCATTTTAAAAAGGTATCCCCCATTGACCATCCATCTAGCCATTATGAATTGACAATTTCCTTTAAAAAATGCATTTTGAAGAGGTATTTGAAGGAGAGTAGTGTCCTATACAATCAATTCCATGTGCCGGGGGACACGACAGAACATATAAACATGGTAAATGTCTTGTGGAGAGGTGAAGAAATGGGTAGTTAAACTGGCATCACTGGCAGAGTAGAGCAGAGCAGAGCCATGGGAACAAACGTCCTCTGAAGTAAGTTGAGTGGCTTTCCCATTACAGATAATATCTAGTTTATCTTAAAGTGGTGATGATACCTAAAACCATATCAGTATCAGATATCAACACATAGGGCTATACCCACAAAGAGGACTGGGGCTCAGTGTTGCAAACCCTAATTTAGGCACCTTGCCACCTAGTGAAATCTACAGCCCTGAGTTAGGTGTCCAGGCTTTGTATACATGTGTTGGAAGACTTAGTTGCCTAAGCATGAGAGCCACAAAAGCCAGAACGCTGAGTGGAGACTCACCTAAGATACCCAATCAGAAATACTCAGGAGAGGGGTGTGTGCATCTCAGGGACTTAGGTACCTAACTCCACCCTGGAGGTTTACACGTGGGGTTTACAAGTGTGACCTGTCTTCTGGGGTTAGGCACCTAAGCCAGATCAGCTCCTTCTTACAAAAATATAAGATAAAATATAAGGAGGAAGTATCTAGTTGTTAGCCACTCACCCATGATATGAGAGACCTGGGTTCACATTCTCAGTCTGCCTGATATAAATACTAAGTGGAGCACAGATTGAACCTGATTCTCCTACATCCAACAGGAGTGCCCTAACCACTGGTTTTGTGTGGAGACCATGCAAATTGGTGGCTTCTGAACATGCCCACCACATAAGGCCCTGCAAGTGAGATCGGCAGAGCAACACCTAGTTTGAGGATCCTGCTGGGGCTTAGGTATTAGATCGGTGACTGTATGCATTCCTACTGGTTGATTTTTAGGGGATTTTATTGGCAGAAGCTTATGTACCTAGTGAATTTAGGCACCTGCATAGCTGGGTGTCAGTTGAGCGTGGGTTTTGAGGATGTCAGTTTTGGATTTAAGTAACTGAAGTGGCAGTCAGGCACCTAAATCCTTTTGTGGCCCAGATTCAAAAAGGTATTTAGGCTCCTAGCATCCATTGAAATCAGTGGAAGTTAAAACATTTAGCACATTTTCTGGTTGCAGCAAAAATAACAAAGAAATAAAATATAGCAATTAATAAATAATCATAATAATCATAATAATACACAGCATAATAGAGGGGGAGATTTTGTGGCAGGGGATCAAGGATGGGTCAGGCCAGAAATGTGTTGGAGTAATTTGGGAGGATTGCAGCTTTTGAGGCAGTAGGTTGTAAGAGTCATTGGAGAGAGTTAGAATAGTTACAGAGAAGCCTGTTGGCCGGTGCTGCCACATTAGTACAAGAGAGCAATGTGGAAAGGTTCCAATGAGATGCTCTTGAGGACTGGCAAAAATACCTAATTATCTATAGCAGAGGAATGAACTAAGAGACACATCTCAGGTACTAGACTGAAGAAACCTTAACAATCTTTGATGTCCCATAAACCAGTGGTTCTCAAACTTGGGCCGCCGCTTGTTCAGGAAAAGCCCCTGGCAGGCTGGGCCGGTTTGTTTACCTGCTGCGTCCGCAGGTTCGGCCGATCGTGACTCCCACTGGCTGCGGTTCGCCTCTCCAGGCCAATGGGGGATGCGGGAAGCGGCGCAGGCCGAGGGACATGCTGGCTGCCCTTTCTGCAGCCCCCATTGGCCTGGAGCAGCAAACCACGGCCCAAGCTGCGATCGGCTGAACCTGTGGACGTGGCAGGGAAATAAACCGGCCCAGCCCGCCAGCAGCTTTCCCTGAACAAGCAGCGGCCCAAGTTTGAGAACCACTGCCATAAAGGTCAAGCTAGAAACTACTCTGTTAAATATAACTGGTAAGCCAATAGAGCCTGAGGTGTTTGCAAATATTCTGCCAGTCTAAGTAAATTATTATTTTGTTTTAATTGTGCCTCTAAGTGTATATGGAAACCCATAAGGTGCTAGAATCTATAAGGCTTAGCAGGTGAATTGCTTTCAACTTTTGCCTTCAAGTCATGGCACATCTGGCTTCTTACTAAGTAACAAGGAAAGTTTGGTGTGCAGCAGTACTAAGCAACCCCACTGGGTGGGGATAATGAAAATATATTCAGACACCAACTATAAATTGCTTAGACCTGAAGGAAATAAATAGGACCAGATCAACACAGACAGTAGATGTAGGGGAGTTTTGCTGCTTATGAACTGCAATCACTGCTGGCCAAATCCTGCTTTCAATGTATTCAATAGGTCTAAATATCTGCACACAGGTAATAATAATAAGAGAAGAAAGAAAAAATTAAAGGCTGTGTTATATAATGAGAATCTGGTGTTTCTTAAATGATTCTTTTCATTCTGGCATTGTGGACATCACTATCATCTTTGCAGTTACAAATAAGTTCTTTCTGGCATTCTGGACGTGGCCTCAGTTATATTAATTATTATTATTTATTATTATTATTTTTGGGAGAACATAAAATATCATCCACTGTGGTTTCATCAATTTTGATATATGCTGGGACCAGCCCTTGCACCTTTATCAGAAAACTATTTTGGGCAACCTTGGGTGGATCCCAAAATTTCCTTTTTCTAGTTGTAATGAAGGTTGGATTTTAAATGTGGGCCACTGTTCATTTTCATTACAATCACTGTCATATGAGTGGATTCCAGGATAGCATATTATATCCTGTGATTGCTATAATCTCTGTTACCAGAACAAGGCATTTGAATTTTAATAGCCATCAGAATGTGTGGAAGACAGTGATCTGATGTACCACATAGTGTGTTCAGCTGTCAGTACTTAGATTAGCTGGATATTGGACATCCATTTATATCTGGTTTTGTTTTGCAAAACACATGAGGTATGAATCCAATTTTTGTGACAGAGAATATAATGAGAACAGAAAAATGTCACAAAGAAATCCAGTCTCATGACAGTGATGGTAACAAGTTGCAACCCATGCCATTTTTTGAAAGTGTGGGACTTCAGGTTTCCTCAATTTCCCCACTCTTTACTTCCCTCTCCTATACAAAGACCCCATATTAGACCAACCGTATCTCCCAGAGGAGGATATCTGGATGCTGCCCCTAATGTCAGCCAGATGGAATTATCTGCAAACTATAGGAGGAACTCCCAGCCAGTGTGGGTCCATGATTGATTGACAGGGCCAGCTCTGGCTTTTTTGCCGCCCCAAGCAAAAAATACCCAAAAACCTGCGGGCTGGCCGGAGCAGCGAAGGGGAAAAAAGAAAAAAAAAACCTGCAGGCCAGCCAGAGCAGCAAAGGGAAAAACAAAAACAAAAAAACCTGCGGGGCAGCTGGAGTGGCGAGGGGGAAAAAAAACAAAAAAAACCTGCGGGCCGGCCAGATTGGCCAGAATGCCGCCCCTTGGAATCTGCCGCCCCAAGCACGAGCTTGCTCAGCTGGTGCCTGGAGCCAGCCCTGTTGATTGAGGAAGGACTTAAAGTCAGATGCTCTGTGTGACAGAATCTTGTGCTTACTCAGACACTGCTGGACTGGCCCTAATCCAAATTTTTAGTATAATATTAATACTGTAATTCTGTGCATCTTCCTTGGAGCCTGTACCCTGATATGGAGGATATACTATGTCAAACTAATAGATCAGGCTGTGGTACAAGTTTAGATGAGACCAAATCTTTTGGGCTTTAGTATATAATTTCTAATACTCAGCTCTCCTGTCAATGAAGGAGTGATAGCCAGCCTAATTATTTTGGTTCATGTTCTTTTAAGCCTGAGTTTTCGTATACATTTCTGAGAGAATGTATCTAAGTTACTGTAGTCATCTCGCAATAATAGAGATTGCTAGCTCTGGAGCACATGGTGGTTATCTGTCCATTATGAAAGCATTTCTGTCTTTACATTATGCAAGACGCGTGTCACACAACCAGTGACAAGAAGTTAATATCCTATTTTCTTTATACTTCAAAGCATTTGTATCCTGGAATCATCAGTTTCATGCATGATAGCAAATTGATAATTGATAGCAATTATTTTTTACCATCACTTTCCTTCTCACATAAAAACTGAAATGTTTTATTCAAGTAAATGTTTTATTTAGAAAAAAAGTTTGCCTTTTAAATAAGAATAAAAGAGTATGGATAATTATTATTCACTGAAGAGTTGCATATACAAAATAATTGTACCTGTACATAATCATTTTTAAATTGCTTCTGCACAGTAATTACTTTAATTTCTGAATACATTTCCTTCCATTTATTTTTTCCAATGTTAGTTATAACGTGATAGCTCCATGATTAGAGTTATTTGTTGCTTGATATTATATTGTTAAAAAGAAGCAGTGATAATAAAAAAAAAATGAAGTCATGAGAAAGAATGAAGCCAGGATGTGTCTGACCAGAAAAAACACTACACCTGTGAAGGTCAAAAGCTATCAAGATGTCAAAATCTGGCATCAATGTGAATCAAAGAAAAAATCAAAATTTTCAAAATTATCCACAAAGAAAATTTAAAAAAAAATAGGTTTGGGTTGATCATTTTTGATTAGTTTGTGTTATATAACAATACAAAATAAAAATGTCTAAACAAGAAATCATTTCAAACCAAACAAAAGCCATTTCCTTCTGAAAATGTAAAAATGGGATGTTTCAACATTGATGAAACACTTTTTCCTCTGGTTTTCTTTCAAAACAAAATTCTGGCAAAATCGACCTGATTTTGTGAAGCATTTCAGGTTTGAAGGAACCAAACATTGTGATGGAATATGATTTTGTCATCAGCTCAAAATACCTCTGAAAGGAATAGACACATTGAATACACAATATCTTCTATACCGCAAACATCACATCCCAGAATATGATGACATTATGTGTACTAAGAGCTACAAAAAAATTAAATGGAAGAAAAATCATGTGAAAGCCCTAAACGTAAAGTATGAAGTAAAACTTTTAAAACCATGTTTAATATAGCTTCTATGTACAAACCTAAACAGTTCTTAACAATAGAACACTACTAAGTGAATACCTATGAAAAGAAAAGAGCTATTCAAAATATTTTTGTGCAACAAGGTCGTAAATTTAATAGGTTTCTAGTATATTGATTTCTTCTCTAAGAATAAATCATGATTAATATATTATAAACATAATGGAGGGACTTGTTGAGAGGTTAAATATGTTGAGAGGTTAGAAACCATTGCAGTTTCAATTTCTTTTTAGTATGTTAAATCTTGCCAGAAAGTTGTGTGGGTGAACAATAAGTGAAAGTACAAATTAGACCACTTTGTAGGAATGCTTTTAATGTTAAGAAATTGATGATTGAACTGTACAGTGCACTGAGCTAAATGTGTTTCATAGAATCATAGAAACATAGCAATGGAAGGGACCTCGAGAGGTCATTTAGTCCAGTCCCCTGCACTCATGGCAGGACTAAGTATTATCTAGACCATCCATGACAGGTGTTGTCCAACCTGCTCTTAAAGATCTCCAATGATGGAGATTCCACAGTCTCCTTAGGCAATTTATTCCCATGCTTAACCACCCTGACAGTTAGGAAGTTTTTCCTAATGTCCAACCTAAATAGCCCTTGCTGCAATTTAAGCCCATTGCTTCTTCTCCCTCCTTCTTGTTACAACCCTTTTATGTATTTGAAAACTGTTATCATGTCCCCTCTCAGTCTTCTCTTCTCCAAAGTAAACAAACCCAATTTTTTCAATCTTCATTCACAGGTCATGTTTAATAGGCCTGTAATAATTTTTGTTGTTCTTCTCTGGACTTTTTCCATTTGTCCACATCTTTCCTGAAAAGTAGTGCCCAGAACTGGACACAATATTCTAGATGAGGCCTAATCAGCGTGGAATAAAGTGGAATAATTATTTCTCGTGTCTTGTTTACTACACTCCTGCTAATATATCCCAGAATTATATTTGCTTTTTTTTGCAAAAGTGTAACACTGTTGACTCATATTTAGCTTGTGATCCACTATGACCCCCAGATCTCTTTCTGCAGTACACCTTCCTAGGCAAATCATTTCCCATTTTATAATTGATTGTTCCTTTGCATTTGTGCTTATTGATTTTCATCCTATTTACTTCAGACCATTTCTCCAGTTTGTCTAGATCATTTTGAATTTTAATCCTATCCTCCAAAGCACTTGCAGCTCCTCCCAGCTTGGTATAGTCCACAAATTTTATAAGTGTATTCTCTGTGCCATTATCTATCTAAATCATTGATGAAGATATTAAACAGAACTGGACCCAGAACTGATCTCTGTGGGACCCCACTCGTTATGCCCTTCCAGCTTGACTGTGAACCACTGATAAGTACTCTCTGGGAACAGTTTTCCAACAAGTTATGCACTCACCTTATAGGAGCTCCATCTAGGTTGTTTTATTGTAACATGTTTCTCCATATACTATTGTGAAAAAGCAATATAGAAGCATGTCTGATTTATTAATAACATATTATTATTATATTAGTATTGCAATAGTATATAGGGACCCAAAATGAGGGATTGTGGCCCCATTGTGCCAAACATTGTACGCACATCTAACAACAAAATACTCCTTCCTCAACAATATTACAACAAGGCCCAATTCTACAAACATTTACAAACATGCTTAATAGAGCTGATCCAAAATCAGGATAAAAAGTCAAAATATCTAATTTTTTTGCAGAACAAGACGTTCCAAAAAAATGTCAATTCAGAAATATCAACACTTTCAGTCATAAAGAAACATTTTGAGATTCTTAACTTGAAACATTTCATTTATATTTGTTGAACCAAATCAAAACATTTTGACTCAGTTCAACAATAAACAATAGCTGCTTAAGTCTTCACAGTGCATTTTGAGTATTTCAGTTTTGGTGCCTAATGTCCCAAATTCACTGGCTGTTCTACACCTCCCATCAGCAGGGGCGGCTCCAGGCCCCAGCACGCCAAGCGCATGCTTGGGGCGGCATGCCGCGGGGGAGCGCTCTGCCGGTCGCCGGGAGGACGGCAGGCGGCTCCGGTGGACCTCCCGCAGGCATCCCTGGGGAGGGTCCGCTGGTCCCGCGGCTTTGGTGGAGCATCTGCAGGCACGCCTGTGGGAGGTCCATCGGAGCCGCGGGACCGGCGACCGGCAGAGCGCCCCCTGCGGCGTGCCGCCATGCTTGGGGCGGCGAAATGGCTAGAGCCACCCCTGCCCATCAGGCACACACACTATATCTATCTATCTATGCATCTATCTTCACAGAATGACAATCACATTATTAATATGTCAAGATTTCTTTCTGAAAGTCATGATGTACATGACTGAAACTTCAATCCAAATTCTTCTTTGTGAGACAAAGGTTCATACCGAAGTACCAAAGTAGAAGAAAATAGAGTTCCTTTTTAACCTTGTCTTTAAAACTCAAACTGAGATTTTCAAAAGTGATGGGTGATTTTGGGTGTTCAATTTGAAGTACCTTAAAGTGGAATGACTTTCAGAAAGTGAAGAAATCCCATCCCTTGAAAATTAGACCCTTAAGGTGTCTCAAGTGGGATATCCAGAAGTTGACACCCCAAATCACTAATCCTTTTCGAAAATGTAGGTTTTAGGTCCTGCTCTGTGTCCTTGTAAACACATCTGTTTGCAGAATTAGAGCCTAAAATAGATTCAGTCCAGAGGAGGTATATTCTTCCTGCCCATGTAGTCCAATCATTTACAGTCCCTGTCCCTGGGGATGGGCGTAAACTTGGCCTGCCAGGCTCTGTCATTCACTGCAGTTACAACTAGGGAATTTGGGGCCGGATGGGAGTAAAACCCCTCAAATCCCTCCAGGGGAACAAAACAGCTTTTTCATGCACTTAGTCATATGCATTACTGAATCTGGCATGCTCCAGAGGATCTTAGCTGGTTCAGGGAGAGCATTATTGATAGGGACGGTGTCTCTCTTAGGGGCAGATGGCTGTAGGATGTCCACTAATTTGTGGGTGTTCTCTTGCAAGAACTCCACTTTAATTCCAAGGGAAGCAGCTACACACCACAAAAGGTCCTGGTACACCTTAAAATCCTCCTATACCAAAAGGGGAAGATGAGTGTCAGTCCCACAGTGAGCAGTGGTACTGGAGATGGTACTAATGTCGAGGGCAGTGAAAGCCACTACAGGAGGATTTGAGGTGCCAACGGCAGCGGTGCCAAGTTGATTTCTGTTACTGAGGTCCCCCATACCAATCCCGGTACCAGCCCTACTTTCATAACCTGTGGGGGGAATGTTGGAGGGGAATGTTGGGGTGTGGTGTTGACAGACCTGAGGGTTCGGCAGCTCATTCAATCTACAGGGCTATAATTGACGCAACTCTGGCAAAATCCTGGACCAAAGGAGAGGGTGGGACCAAAGGCAGAGAAAGTCTGTAGCTGCCTGGTACACAGCTGATGGAAACAGTCAATACTGGCATTTCCCTTGTTGCTACTGGACTCAACCAATGCCCAGAGGCCGGAATCTGAGTCAATTGTACAGGGTTCCTAACCTTTTTACTCAGTTTTGTGAAAGGGTAAGTGGTACCCACACTATCCCGCATGCCAGTACCAACTCCATGCCCGTCCACAATCTTCAAGGGGAGGCAGAAGAGATACCCCGAGACCTGGAATGGTCTGGATTGGTCTTATGTAACATTTTCCTCAGTGCAGTCAATGGGGAATGGCTCTTCTATCTCTTTGGAAAGGCACCTGCTCTAGAACATGAAGTAGCAGTGTTCTCAGAGCTCAAGGCGATCTCCAACCCGATGAGGGCCTCAGTACTGAAGCAGGCCACATTGCCTGTTCAATCAGGTGCTGCTTCAGGCAAAGGTCCCGAGCTACTTAAGTCCATTTCTTAAAGGAAATGACCTTTGGCATGGGGTGCACCAAGACAAAGCAAGCACCACATGTGGGGATCGTTGTTGGGGAATGTTCCCCCACACAAAGGACAGTGTTTAAATGAGGGCATCACTGAGAGAAACAAAGTACTATAACTAACACTATTCTAACTGTAAGGGTACTACTAACTATCTACAACATGGGGAAAAACTAAACTAATAGAGAGGTTGTGAGGTTAAGATCACACACGGAGCTCCAACTCCAGCCACAGGCGGTAAGAAGGAACTGAGGCGTCAGGGTGGCACTATCTCATGTAGCCAGGGGTGGGACTACAGCCATGAGGCACAAGTGCCATCCCTCTACAGGTACTGCTAGGCAAGGTTCTCTGGCTCCAGTGCACTGGGCACACACACACCTATGTGGAACACATGGCTGCACCTACTCGAGGAAGAACTTACATTTCACTAGCATGAGTAAAATTTACTTCACCACTTAACTAAGAAACATGTCTAGATAAATATAAATAAGGAAACACAGTCACTGAGGAAATATAAAGGCTTTGAGACAACTTTGCTTCATGTGTGACATTAAAGCCCAATGGAATAGCTCTAGACCACAGCGTCATGCCAGTGGAAGCTTAAACATCTTACCACAGTTGCCAACTTTCACGCAGTAAATAACCACCCCGACTTTCATAATAAACCAAAAATCAAACTAATCCCATTTCAAACAAGGCCAAAACAAGCCAGTCCCTAAGAACCCCAACACTCTATTTGACTAGATCCCCCGGCGTGCAGTCTGGGACTGTGGTGGTCCGGCTGTGCACCCCTGACTCTCTCCCCCACTTGCCCCTTGTCCCTGCCTGTCCCCCTTTCCCTTGCTTGCTGGGAGCCGATCAAAAAAAAAAAAAAAGAAGAAGCAACAAGCTACAAGCCAAACAAGCAACAAGCTACAAGCCAAAAACTAGCCAACAAGCAACTCACAAGACAATTAAGCCAAAAACAAGTCCAATTTTTGCATTTTTTTTTGTGCAGACTTGGCATGTCTGCTTTATACATCTTTTCCTAGCTTTTCATAATAACAAACAGCTGTTCTAAATAATGTCACTGCTCTACTGAATCTACTGTACTGATCTACTGAAACTAGACATAACATGTAATAGCTCTCAAAACATATGGTAAGATTGATGGTCCAGTGGTTGCATTGTGGGATATTGTGCAAAGATGTGAGTTACCTCTTCCATATTGCCCTTGGATAGACACATGCCATCTTTAACTGTGAGGCTAAGCAATAATTAAATAAATGATTTATGGGCTGATTCTGCAAAGTGGTAAGCATCCTCAACACCCACTTAAGTCAAAGGAAGTCAAATGTGCTCATCATCACTTCACATGTGTCCTCAGCACCTTGCATGACTAAGACTTTATTACTTAATAATATCATTTAACAGAGGGGTAAACTGGGAGTAAAGGAAGCAGAAGACTTGCCCACAATCACACATCAAAACAGTGGCAGAACAATGACTAGGACTTAATAATGTCCTTAGTCTCTAGCCTGTGTTCTCACTGCTAGATCCCACTCCTTCCCACCCTCTTAAACTAATGAGGCCAAGGCCTTGAGCCACGAAAGTACTTTAGGCTCCTAAGTCCTGCTCAGCCACAAAACCCCCACTCAGCTGCTGCCTAGCCCTGTAGGTGTTTGTCATGGGGTGTATGTACCTCACACTTGCTTACAGGCACTGCTGGCCATTGCTGACAGGCAGCCTCACAGCAGCTGGGAGGATAAAAGGGCTGGAAGCAGAAGGGTGGGGTGGCTATCAGAGGAGACAGCAGGCTGGAGAAATGCGCTTCTGCCAGTAAGTTACTAAAGAGCCACTCAGAGACAACAGCCCAGAAGGGGATGAACTAACTGACAGGCTGGAGAGCCTGCAGAGACCCAGGGGAAGGTAGGAAGGAGTTCAGGGCACAGTCAGAATTGAAGAACCCTGATCCTGCTTATCTAGCTTGAGGGCCCTGAGCTGGAACCCAGTGGAGTGGCTGGGCCTGGGTTCCCTTACAAACTCCCTGGTGCACTTGGGAGTGAAGAAAGGGTTTTCAGATTCCTGGGCACCAGGAATAGACTGACAGCCCTGCTAGGCTATGTGAGCCCAAGGGGTTCACCATGCTTGGCCAGAAGAGCTGCTGTTGCTCTGACACATTGCTTCACAGTGCCTTTGTTTCTGCCTCTGGGCATGTGCACTGCTGCCTCACTCTAGGTGTCCAGGTGCCTATCTCAGGGATATGACACCTCCGAGGTGAGTGCTCTAACCATTGGACTATAGAGTGATTCTCATTTTCTCTGGCCCAATTAATATTAAATTATTCAGTTAAAATGGAGCTTCAATAGGAAAGAGAGACACATCAGAATATTCCATAGTCTAGTAGATAGAGCACTCATCTGAGACATGGCAGATCTCTGTTCAAATCAGGCAGTGGGGGGGGACTTGAACCAGTAGTCTCCCATATCCCCAGTGAGTTTCTGTGACCCAGAGACCTCTTGGTGCTAACTTACAGAAGACACAGGCTTTCATAAAGTTACAGGGATCCCCAGGTATGGTATCTACATACTAGTTCACCAAAGTGTGTCATGTAAGGTCTCTGATGAAAGCCTATGTTATACTGGTCCTCATAATCATTGCAATATGCATGTACAGATAATATGTAAGGAGTTAAATATATATACTGAACATTATGTTCTTAAGGTCTGTGACTGGGGGTTGCTCATCAGAAAAGGTTTCTTTGGGGCAAGAGATTTTATCTAACTGTATGTCTACAAGTAAATTGAATATTATGTGGCTCACGATGAGCACCCATTTACAGTCTGAGCAAAATGCTAATCAAGTGATCATAAAGTCTCCAGGGGAGACCTTGGACAGGAAAACCCAAGCAGCAGGGCAAATCCTGGAGACAATGGATTTTTGGACAATAACTGTAGAGACAGAGACAAATTCTGAATCTTTCCACTGAGGGGCTTGTTTCATGAATGGAAGATCACAGCCAAGCCTGGCTGTAACATGTTGAAAGGATCTGGGGTGAGATTTTGCTCTTATGACATGACAATGTCTTATTAGTTAAGTTTACGCTCTATTATGGATGTTATGATTTTATTTTATATATAAGCCTTTGATTCCAATATCC
Organism: Mauremys mutica; assembly: GCF_020497125.1. Lineage (NCBI taxonomy): Eukaryota > Metazoa > Chordata > Testudines > Geoemydidae > Mauremys > Mauremys mutica. The sequence goes on from NC_059072.1 coordinate 46,142,177, forward strand.
CTGTGGGTTGTCATTTGAATCTCTGTTTTCTGTCAAATAAACTTATACTTGCCTTCTCTATAAACAAATCTAAGTGCTGTGTGTTAAGCAGAGCTGTGTTCTATGGTGTAACTGGTAAGCTGTTGTGTACTGCCCCTTTGGGAACAGAGGATCTGGGAACGTTGTGAGTGTCCAGTACACCGAGGCTGCGCACTACAGGGAGACATGCAGGGGATTTGGGGTTGGAGTGTGCCTATTGTTAACCTGTAAAGAGAGAATGGGGCCTGCAGAGGCCTGGAAGGCAAAGCTTGTGATGACAGAAGCTGGTGATGTTGGTGAAAAGACCCACACCAGGCATAGACAAGGTTTCCTCACTCTAAGGGTAGTAGTAGTGAGGCATTTTACATCCCTGGGTACCCCCAGGAAGCATCACAGTTCCCTAACCTCTGGGCTAACAGTATTAAGGAAGACCCTTCTCCTTTTTCTCCCAGCTGTTTTTTGTGTGGAGTTAAGCAGTCTCTGAGCACGCCTACAAGTTCTGACCCTGCACACGAGTTGGGCAGGTGAAAGCTTATCTTCCCCTGGTTTGTGCATGGCTAGCAGAGATGGATCCCACCCACAGTCTGGACTTAGGTACCTATCTTTGTGATGGGGTGGGCTTCAGAAGAACATAAGAACAGCCATACTTGGTCAGACCAAAGGTCCATCTACCCAGTATCTTGCCTTCCGACAATGGCCAATGCCAGATGCCCCAAAGGGAATGAACAGAACAGGTAATCATCAAGTGATCCATCCCCTGTCTCCCATTCCCAGCTTCTGGCAAACAGAGGCTAGGGTCACCATCCCTGCCCATCTTGGCTAATAGCCATTGATGGACCTATCCTCCATGAACTTATCTAGTTATTTTTTGAATCCTGTTATAGTCTTGGCCTCCACCACATCCTCAAGGAGTTCCACAGATTGACTGGGTGTTGTATGAAAAAATACTTACTTTTTTTTTGGTTTTAAACCTACTGCCTATTAATTTCATTTGGTGCCCCCTAGTTCTGGTGTTATGAGAAGGAGTAGATAACACTTCCTTATTTACTTTCTCTACACCAGTCATGATTTTATAGACCTCAATCATATCCCCCCTTAGTCGTCTCTTTTCCAAGCTGAAAAGCCCCAGTCTTATTAATCGCTTCTCATATGGAAGCTGTTCCATACTCCTAATAATTGTTTTGCCCTTTTCTGAACCTTTTCCAACTCGAATATATCTTTTTTGAGATGGGGTGACCACATCTGCACACAAGAATTCTAGTAGATTGGTGAGGCATGATTTGCCTTTACAAAAACCATGTTGACTCTTCCCCAACAAATTATGTTCATCTATGTGTCCAACAATTTTGTTGTTTACTATAGTTTCAAACAGTTTACCCAGTACTGAAGTCAGGCTTACCAGCCTTGAATTGCTTGGATCACCTCTGGAGCCCTTTTTAAAAATTGGTGTCACATTAGCTATCCTCCAGTCATTTGGTACAGAAGCTGATTTAAGTGATAGGTTACAAACTACAGTTAGTAGTTCTGCAATTTCACATTCTGAATTCCTTCAGAACTCTTGGGTGAATGCCATCTGGTCCTGGTGACTTATTACTGTTTAGTTTACAAATTTGTTCCAAAACCTCCTCTAATAACACCTCAATCTGCAACAGCTTCTCAGATTTGTCACCTAAAAAGAATGACTCAGGTTTGGGAATTTCCCTCACATCCTCAGCCATGAAGACCAATGCAAATAATTCATTTAGCTTTTCCACAATTGCCTTATCCTCCTTGAGTGCTCCTTTAGCATCTTGATCATCCGGTAGCCCCACTGGTTGTTTAGCAGGCTTCCTGCTTCTGATGTACTTTAAAAAATGTTGCTCTTACTTTCTGAGTCTTTGGCTAGCTGTTATTCAAATTCTTTTTTGGCCTTCCTAATTATATTTTTACATTTTATTTGCCAGAGTTTATGCTCCTTTCTATTTTCCTCACTAGGATTTAACTTCCATGTTTTAAAGGATGCCTTTTTTGTCTCTCACTGCTTCTTTTACTTTGTTGTTTAGCCACAGTGACATTTTTTTATTCTCTTACTATGTTTTTTTAACTTGGGATATACATTTAAGTTGAGCCTCTATTATGGTGTCTTTAAAATGTTTCCATATTGCAGGGATTTCAATTTTGGCACTGTACCTTTTAATTTCTCTTTAACTATAGCTATGTTGACCAGATCCTGTTCTGTAATTAGGACTAAATCAAGAACTGCCTCTCCTCTTGTGGGTTCCAGGACTAGTGTTCCAAGAAGCAGTAATTTAAGGTGTCAAGAAACTTTATTTCGGCCTCCCGTCCTGAGGTGGCATGTACCCAATCAATATGGGGATAGTTGAAATACCCCATTATTAGTGAGGTTTTTTTTCTTTTTATAGCCTTTCTAATTTCCCTGAGAATTTCAGTCACTATCACCACCCTGGTCAGGTGGTTGGTAACATATCCCTAGTGCTATATTCTTATTATTAGAGCATGGAATTACTATCCATAGAGATACTATGATACAGTTTGATTCACTTAAGATTTTTACTTCATTTAATTCTATGCTTTCTTTCAGATATAGTGCCATTCCCCCACCAGCACAACCTGTTCTGTTCTTCTGATATATTTTGTACCTTGGTATTACTGTGTCCAATTGATTATCCTCATTCCACCAAGTTTCTCTGATGCCTATTATATCAATATCCCCCTTTAATACAAGGCACTCTAGTTCAGCCATCTTATTATTTAGACTTCTAGAATTTGTATTTAAGCACTTTAAAAACTTGTCCCTTATTAACTGTCTGCCATTACATAATGTAATTGAATGGGATTCTTTTTTATTTGACTTTTTCTCATCAGATCCTACATGTATTTTATCATCTTCCATTCTCTCCTCTTTACTAGGACATAGAGAATCTCCATTAATAGATCCTCCTCTAAGGGATGCTTCTGTCCGAACCACATGTTCCATTTTGGTTTAGGTGGAGCCCATCCTTCCTGTATAGGCTCCCCCTTTCCCAAAAGTTTCCCCGGTTCCTAATAAATCTAAACCGCTCCTTCCTACACCATTGCCATGTCCATTCATTGAGACCTGCAGTTCTGTCTGTCTAACTGGAAGCATTTAAGAGAATGCATGGAACTGGAAGCATTTAAGAGAATGCATGGAACTGGAAGCATTTAAGAGAATGCTACCATGTTTCTAATGATCGAATCCCCATAACTATTACCTGTCTCTTCCTAATAACTGGAGTTCCCTCCCCCTTAGAGGTATACCATGACATCCTGGCTTAGGACACATCCCTTTTGTTGGAGTCTCACACTAGCTAGTTTAGGTAGCTCTCTGCCTATTATGTTGGCTTTTGTGGATCTCATTCTAAGGTGCCGGTCATTATACAGGGAGCCTAGATGCGCAGTTCAGGCTAAGTGGATGGCAGTGTTATTCCAGTGATTTTTCTAGGCTCCTAAAAGTTAGGCATTGCAATGTAGTGAAGTGAAACTCAGAGAGGGTGGGAACAAGTGGAAACACTCTGTTAAAGGGTCCTAGATCCATTTGGCCTCCTCCCTCCAGTGTTTCAAGATAGAGCGGATTAGACTGAACTCAATGTCCTTGTGTCTTCTCAGTGACCACTAGAGTTGAAATGATTGATACATTTGTATAGGGGTGTAAGAGGTTCGCGCCGGGGCTCTACCCTCCTGGGCAGGAGGGGAGCCACACCGTCTCACTACACGTCCTCAGTTCAACAGTTCAAGGAGGCTCAGGCCCTCTGGTGCAGGGGGCTGAGCAGCCACAAAGAGTTCAGGAAAGCTCAGGCCCTCTGGTGCAGGGGCTGAGTAGCAATTAACAGTATAAAGGGGGCTCAGGCCCTCTGGTGCAGGGGCTGAGCAGCCATTAACAGTACAAAAGGGGCTCAGGCCCTCTGATGCAGGGGCTGAGCAGCAATAACAGTACAGGGAGCTCAGGCCCTTTGGTGCAGGGGCTGAGCAACCAACAGTACAGGGAGCTCAGACCCCTTTGTGCAGGGGCTGAGCAGCAAACCGTACATAGGCCTAAGTCCTTACACCTGAGCGTTGGGTGAGGGGGAAAACTGCCACCCGTGAGTGGGGTGGCAGGGGGGATGCAGGCCCACCCACTCCACTGCGTCCCAGCCCGGGGCCCTAGCAGCGGCTATCACCGCAGGTCAGTAGGGTCCTGACCGCAACACACTGACATAGGCTCGTATGTGTCTGTAGCCTGACTGGGGTCAGCTACCCCCGGGCTACTTCCACTTTCCCCCTCAGGGCCTACCTCGTCCATGGCACCGGTTCCAGGCCAGTCAATGAGCATGGGCTCCTCGCAACCCAGGCTTGGTGGCAGGTCCGGCAGCTCCTCGGGGAAGTCTGGACAGGCGTGCTCGGGCGGCTCCTCCGGGTAACAGCAGGGACGGGGAGGCTCCGGCGGCTCCTCCTCGTAGCGGGTGCAGGGAAGCTCCAGCAGGTCAGGGCAACTGCCTCAAGTCCTGGAGGGTTCCCGGTCGTGAGCTCCCGGCGGCACGTCTGCTCCCTGCGGCGGCTGGGCCCTGACTGAGCTCTGGCGGCCGGCTTTTATACTTCCTGTCCTGCCCCTTGACTTCTGGGGGGCGGGAACAGGCGGCAGTGGCTCCGCCCACTTGGGTGTCTGCAGAGGCACTCCCTCTGCTGGGCAGGAGGGGAGCCACACCGACTCACTACAAGGGGGCTGAGCCTTAGACCTGGTGTTGGGATACTGTTCTGGTGAAAGGCAGTGCAAGAGGAGGCAGCAGCAGTGAGGTTCCCTGCTACCCAGTGAAATCACTAGGAACTGGGCTAGATGGTAGAACCTCATCACATGGCATCACAGCTAAAGGCAGCATGTTGAGAGATGTAGCAGCAGCACCAAAGACACCCCAACCCCAGGAAATCCTAGAAGTCTGATTACTAATAGCTGGGCTAGATGGTCATGGTGCAATAGGACTGGACTGGACCAAGGATGTAGAAGGGCAGCAGAGATGGCAGCTACAGCTGCAAGCAGAAGCGACAGAGACAGTGGCAGGCAGGAGGTGGTGGCATCACTCTCCCACCCCACCAGAGGCTGGAGGTGAACCCGCCTGAATGCATCCCTAGATTCTGGGAGTTCATTGACTTCAGGCATCTGACCATGAGTAGGGTACAGTGAAGGGAAGGGAGAGTGACATGTTAAAGGGATATCTGCCCATTGGATGTTCACACTGCAAGGTGGAAAACTGACACAAATAACACTGCCCAAAATACTATGGGTGGGTATTTTAGTTAATGTTTGCATACATTTGAGTCATTGTTATTGGGTTTTCCCAAATTAATGCAGTGTTCCCTCTGTGACACTACACCCCGTATACATTATAGTAATATTAGTATGATATGATTACGGCATAATTATGATACATTTTGTACAACATAGGTCATGTGAGGTGTCACTGGAAAAGTTATGATTTTCTGAATATGATTATCCTATTTCTATGTGTGTATCATACATTTTTGTATCTGAAGTTATGAATGTTGACTATATATATCTGTATTTCAAATGTGCTTACTCTGGAAAACACCCACAGCTAGCATTTCAGGTACAACAATGAAGAAGCCAGACTGTGCTAATGACTCATCCACAAAGACAATGGGCTATGGAAGAATTTAGCTTCCTGTAATCTTTCAGCCAGCCTATAAATAATGGCTGCTATGACTCAGCAAGAGTATGTGACCAGACCACATGATACTGGACTCCATTTTGGGTACCTGTATTTTTCCACAAACTGGGTGGGAACTGTTTTTGGAGCAAAGGGTTCCTGCCATATATTAAAGCTATACAAGGTGGGATGTGACATCATCTAGTTGCCTCACTCCCCACACAAGGACACTCCTGAAAACACCTGAGAAATGACGACTGAACAGGGGGAAGTGCTGGTCCCAGGCTAAAAGAATTTCTAGCCTGTGTATGGAAAATATGGTGGACTGCTTGTATCATCAGCCAGGGTGGGAGATTGCTAATTAATATCCAATCTTTCCAGTATCTTAGGCTTCGTTTGCAGTTTTGCTTATTTACTGGGTAATCTGCTTTGATCAGTTTGCTATCACTTATAATTAGGGCTGAGATTCTTTCACGGAGGTCATGGAAGTTACAGATTCTGTGACTTTCTGTGACCTCCGTGACTTCTGCAGTGGCTGGTGTGGCTGACTTCAGGGCCAGCTGCACCAGACACTGCTGGAGTGACCCAGGTCCAGTTGCTCCAGCAGTCCCTGGGGCCAGCTGCACGAGCCGCTGCTCAGGAGGCCCGGGGCTAGCAGGCTCCAGGGACCGCCCAAGCAGCTGCTGGGATGGCTGGTCTCATGGACCGCCCAAGCAGTGGTCCTGGGGATGGCCCCAGGAAGTGCCAGAACAGCAGTCCTAGTGGCCACCCTGGAGCCAGCTGCACCAGCCACTGCTTGAGCAGCTGCCTCCAGGGATCACACAAGCAGTGGCAGGGATGGCTGGTCCTATGGACCGTCTGAGCAGTGGTTCTGGGCGTGGCCCCAGGGAGCATCTGAGCAGTGGTCCCTGGGGATGCCCAGGGCTGGCCGCATCAGCTGCTGCTCAGGCAGCCGGCTCGGGGGACCGCCAGGACAGTGACCATTGTGGCTGGCTCCAGGGAGCACTCGAGCAATGGTCCTGGGGGTGCCCTGGGGACCGCCTGTGCAGCAGCGGTTCCGGGCAGGGCTGGCTCCAGGCACCAGCCGACCAAGCACATGATTGGGGCAGAGCAACACTCAGGGTTTTTTTTTTTTTTGGTTCGTTGGGGCAGCACTGGAGGGTTGGTTTTTTTTGTTTCAGCGGCATGGCACTCGGGGGGTGGGGCTTTGGGTAGCACAGCTCTTGGGCAGTGTGGTGCTCCGGGGGGGCGGGGCTTTGGGTGGTGCGGAGCTTGGGGGAGAGGGGGCTTGGCACAGCGCTGGGGAGCGGGAGCTGGCGCGGCCCGGCATTCGGAGGGAAGCGGGGACTTGGGGAGCCGCGGCATTCAGAGGGGAGGCTTGGCACGGTGCAGCACTCGGGGGGGGCGGGGGCTTGGCGCAGTGCTCTGAGGGAGCGGGGCTCCGGGCGGTGCTCTGAGGGGGCAGGGCTTCAGGCGGCACGGTGCTCGGGGGGGCAGGGGTTTCGGCGGCGCAGTGCTGGGGGGGGTTGGCGGCGTGGCGCTCACAGAAGGGGTACGGTGGGGCGGCGCTTTTCTTTTTTACTTCAGGCGGCAAAAAAGTTAGAGCCGGCCCTGGTTCCGGGGCACCTGGAGCAGTGGTTCCAGGGCGCCTGGAGCAGCAGCTGGGGCTCCCAGAGGCCATCCAGAGAGTGGTCTCCACGAGCAGTGGCCAGGGGGAAGTCAACCCCCAGCACTGGAGCAGATCTGCCACAATAGGGGCCCTCTGGAGCAGCAGCACCTCAGAAGTAGAGATCTAGTCAGGGATATTTTTGGTAAAAGTCATGGAGAGGTCGTGAATTTTTATTTATTGCCCATGACCTATGCATGACTTTTACCAAAAATACCTGTGACTAAATCTTAGCCTTACTTATAATCACATAAAATCTATCATTTGTAGTTAATAAACTTGTTTTTTGCTTTATCTAAACCAGTATGCCTTTGAGTGAAGTGTCTGGGGAAAAATCTCAGCTTGGTTAATACAGGCTTGTTGCATATTCCTCTCCACATTGAGGGAGGGGCGAACTGAGTAATAAATTCATACTGGTCGGGGTTTGACCAGGGCAGGACAGTACAATTCTGGAGTCTTAGGCTTGGGAGCTGGGGTTTATCTTGGCTGTAGCCTCTCTATTGTTGGTTCATGCAGTGGCTGGTCAGAGACAGCATGTAACTGCAGCTAAGCGTGTCCCTGCTTGTGTGAATGTTGGTGGGAGTGTAGGACCAGGAGTGGTCTACAGTTTTTCGCAGCAGCACAGTGTGAGAGGGAGCCCAGGCTGGTGAGTCAGAGGGCTCGGTGGTACCCCAGTTCCAGATAGCATCTAGGGTGACAACCCATCACACCCTCTTTCCCTACTAAAAGTTTTCTTTTTTTATACACTAACTTAGCTTTTGTGATTGGAGAAGTATTGCCTCTCAAGAGATTCCCAGGAGGCGTATTTAGTATTTCTAGGCTTCTGAATGGGGTCTCAAGCCTTTTTTGTTTGGTAATTTCAAGAGGAACCCCTAGATATTGAATCCGGTCCTTTTTGATGCCAACTCCACATGGCAGAAGGGTGATATTTTGGGGGACTGCTTTGGAATTAAAGGGAGCTACTGAGAAGGAAGCAGCAGCACTGACAGGAAAGCTCTTTATAAAGAGATTTGTTTTGGAGGGGACCATGAGCAAGGTTGAGACCCCAGCAACTGGAATGGATCAGTAAATGAGAACAGCTGAAGGCAGCACTCCAGAGAGGTGCAGAGTGCAGGCCAGGACCACTTGTTGCCCAGATGGCTGTAGCCAGCACAGTCCAACTTCACCCCAGTTATTCAGTAGTTCTAGAAAGGCCCAGTGAGTCTTGGGCCCCATGCACTGTGGCCACCCACTGGGAGGAAGCTATCCTAGGCATTGGTGACTGAGGGTATAGAGTCCAGTCGAGCTAGTGAACAGAGCTCTGGAAGGCATGTGAAAGCTCAGGAAGGCCCAGTCCATGGATGTCTGTCTCTTTTGAAACCTCTAGTGGCTTACATAAGAGGATTCACTCCTGGGTCAATCAGGGTCGTATTTAGGGACCGGTGACCCAGGCAACCACCTAGGGTGCTGGGCTTGGGATGTGCCCGGCTTGAGGTGTTGTTTTTGCTGTTGGTGACAAAAGGGAAAATGGAATGTTTGAAGTAAAACGTTTCAGATATTCTGTATTTGGATTCATTTTTCACTAACCTACTAGAATGTTCTGGGCCTTTCTAGAATCTTGTGGAACCTCCCAGACTTTATGAGAACTACATTTTCTTTGAACCTTGAATCCTTGGCCTGTGCATCGCCAGTCAGTCAGTGAGATAGAAGAATGAAGTGAAGTGAAGCCCAGCTGCAATATTGTGAACCTTGTTTCATTGTGTAATTGTGAAAGTGTACTTGTGTTTTAATACTTGAAGAGTGTAAGTAGCGACTAATAAAGGACATATTTAATGAGATGGCAGAACCCCTATCTACGCAACAATATAAGAGAAATATTACTTCTTTTGACATTCTTTACACGTAATGTTTGATGACTTTCTAAGACTGTGGAACATAGATTTTTGCTCTCCTTAATATACTGTCTGTTTCCCCCCATAGAAAATAAAAAATGCCCCCGAAGAAGCCTTCAGGAGCTCCGTACAAGAAGTGAAAAGTTCAATTGCAATCTTCTTTGCAGCAAGGGGCAAATTTGATGGGAAAATATCTGAAACAGAACAACATAGCTTGGGCTTTAGGCAGTAGCAATCGTCCCAGTGCAGAAGAAATTGAGGAGTGATACGTAAATGATGGACGTCCTAGTACTAAGGAATTAGCAGATTTACCTGAAGATAAGGAAAGGAAATGTTAGGAAAGTGATGGAGAATCATCCAGTTTTCCTGGTAGCATAAAGGAGAGAGATGATAAAGAAGAATGTGGCTCACATGGAAAGGAGAGTAATGACAAAGAAAAATCTGGTTTACTTTAAAAGAAGAGAAACAATAAAGAAGAATCAGCCTTGCATGTTGATAGAAACAGCAGTGAGAAACATTGTACACTACAAATTGACACATTAGATCTTGCTTTATGGCTGGCAATTCTAAATTCTGCCGATATCAATCACAAAATTTTGAACAGGCCAGGCAAAACTGAGGATATGCTGTTTCCAGTAAATGAGTAGAAGCAACACTTCTCAAAGTCACATTGCAAAAGAGGATGGTTAGACACTGAGTTAGCATTGGCTAGTTTACTCAAAATCAACTGACAAAGTGTTCTGTTTTTGTTGCAAAATATTTGACAAGAATGTCAAATCATTGCTTGTGCTTTCCGGGTACAGTTATTGGCATGACTTAGCTGATGCTCTGAAGCAACATGAAAAGTCACCTGGCCATTTTATGGCCTACTCCACAAAAATGGAGATCGAGTCTAGGCTCAAGCTGAATAAATGCATAGATGCAGAAAATCAGTGAATTATTAATGTAGAAACCCAGAATTGGAGGAACATGCTCAAGCATCTGATCTCAATTACCCTCTTCCTTCCAAAGAATAATTTGCCTTTCCAGTGCTCATTGGGTAAGTTGTTCACTGAACATAATGGTAATTTCCTTGGTTTGGTCGAGTTCCTTGGGAAATACGACGATGTCATGCCTGAGCACAGATGTCGAATAGTTTGTAAAGAAGCAATGGATCATTACTGCAGCAAAACAATTCAAAATGAATTGATTGACCTTATGGCAAGGAAGATGCTTGATAACATATTGATGTGGCTCAGCAAAGCGAAGTACTACATCGTAATAATAGACTGCACTCCCGAAATTAGTCACAGTGAAAAGATGTCATTTACAGTAAGATTTGTTGATGATGGGGATGGCTGTATCCAAGTAAAGGAACACTATCTGTTTCTGGTCTGTGGACAATTCTACTGGAAAAGAACAGTTTATGAACATTTTGAATGAGAATAAAATAAAGCTTCAGGACTGCCGTGGCCAAGGCAGCAACAATGGCACAAACATGAAGGGAAGAAACAGTGGCATCCACAATGTGCTGAATCCAAAAGCTTTTTTCATGCCATTCCCTCACCCTGCTTGTGTCAGATGCAGCATCATCTTCAGATTCCGTATCTCTCTACAGAGTACTGCAAAGGCTATACGTCCTGTTTTCAGCATCAACTATCAGGAGGAAGATCCTCACAGACAATGTTACAAATCTGACCATAAAGCCACTAAGGGACACTTGCTGGGAGAGCCAAATTGACAGCATAAGGCCAGTAGGATGCCAAGTGACTGAGGCTTACGATACCCTGATGTAACTGGCACAGTCGAGTAAAGCTGAGTCTGGAATCCGACACAAGATGCAAATTTCTGACTTCAAATTTCTGGTCTCAACTGTGGTTTGGCAGAATATCCTATTCCAAGTAAAAGTTGCAAGCAAGGCATTACAAACTCAGTTGATGGGCATCACAACTGCTGCTACTTTGATGAGAAGCTGCCTTGATTTCGCTGTGGCCTACGGAAACAACAGATTTGAAGATGCCATCACTGCTGCCAAAGAAATGGTGGAAAACTTAGGAGTTCAGCCTGTCTTCAAGGAAACTCATATTCAGTGGAAGAAAGACAGCTTGGTTACAAGGGCAGAGATGAGGTGAAGGGAAGCTTGGAAGAAAAATTCAAGAAGTTTTTTTGCTTGCTCATTGACACTGCTTAAGTGTCCATTGAAGAAAGGTTTGGACAATGAAGCACCATGAAAAGACCAGGGGGCAGAGATTGTATGACCTTAGTTAGCTGCCAGCAGACTGGAAAACATTATTGAACAATTGTAGAGACCTTCACCGGACACTGAAACATGGGGAATGTTCAGACATCAATGATAAAGACCTGTATGCCGAAATGGACAACATCCGTCACATTTTGCAACAGGGGAAGCACTCTCCATTCCACGTTCTGTAGTTCATTTATGATGCAGAGCTGAAGGACACTTCCTAATGCATGGATAGCTTTGAGGATTCTGCTCATGCTGCCAGTCACAGCCACAAGTGGTGAGCGCAGCTTTTCGACGCTCAGGCTCATTAAAACATATCTTCAATCGATGATGACTGACGAGAGATTGACATCGCTTGTTATATTATCACTTGAAAATACCATTGGCCAGTCTTTGGATCACTCTGACACTGTGCTTTGGTTTGCAAGGGAAAAGGTGAGAAAAACGACCTTTTGAACTAAAGGACTAGGATTAACATTATACGGCTGTCACCTACTGTACTACTATTTAAAACTGGTCTACCCAATGTTGGTGCACAGTTCAATTTCTTAATGTTAGTACATTTCAGTTATTCTTAAAATTAAAAAGTTCTGTAAGCATAGAGGGAACAAATTTTATTTGCTTGTATCTGGCATGAATAAATACAGATGTACAGATCCTTGCATGCAAATTTATCATTTTATATGCCACAGATGAATCATGCATGCAAATCATGCATCAAAGTCATGAAATGGGCTACAAATGTTATAAAAAGGTATTTGTAAGTTTAACAAAGGGGGGGGGGAGTGCCAAAGATGCTCCTCACCTGGGGTACCATTTGGTCTAGGGCTGGCTCAAGGGCCAAAGCCAGCCCTTCACTGATCCTGGCCCATGGAGAATCTCACCCATTTTATCACAGCAACATCTCCCGTCCCATCCTCCTGTTGGAGGGGCTGTTATTGACAGGACACCAGGAATGGGTGGAGTTAGGTTGGAAGTAATTCAGCCACATAGACAGAGAAGTTCCCAGGATTTAATACAGTTCCACTTGTTCAACTTAACCTGCATTTTGCTTCGCTCTTTGTTGACGAAACATGGTGGCAGCTTCTGAGCTGTGAGTTTTCGGCAGCACAGCAGCTGGCAGCGTCAGCAGGGAACTCAGTCTGGAGCCCCACGCCCAAGTCCTAGGTTTTGCAGACACAAACTTAGCCCAGTGGTGGACCTGAAGGAGGGACGAGTTCCAGTTGCACATAGACCTGGCCATGCAGGAGGATGACAACAGCAGGAAAGCAAAACTGTTATTTTTACCTTACTGGGGACCAAGGCAGAGAGGGCTGCAGCACTCTGAAGCTCACCACTACCTCAAGCCTCACAGCAGTCCTAGGCTAGGAGCCCTGGGGAACTATTCCTCCTGAAAACAGACTGAAACTGCACAGTGACACAGGTTTTTCACTAGTGACCGATCTGAAGGGGAAGGGATAGACCCAGGGTCGGTGCAACCATTTAGGCAAACTAGGTGGCTGCCTAGCGCGCCTAGTGGTTGGGGTGCCTAAAAGTCCCCTCAGGTGAGGAGGTGGAGTGGAGGTGAGCTGGGGCGGGGGACGTGCGGGGAGGGCCACCCGCAGTAACGGGGGGGCACACAGGGGAACAGCTCCCCGCCCCAGCTTACCTCCACTCTGCCTCCTCCGCTGAGCACACAGCCCAGCTTTAAGTCTCCTCCAATCAGCGCCACAAGCCTGGGCGGGGAGGAGAATTAGAGCAGCGCCGGCGTGCTCAGTGGAGGAGGTGGAGCCGAGGTGAGCTGGGGCGGGCTACCCAGGCAGGGTTAGCTGCCATGGCGGGGTGGGGAGAGGGGAGAAGTCTCCCCAGGCAGGGTTAGCTGCCGTGGCGGGGGGGGAAGAGAGGGGAAGTCTCCCCAGGCAGGGTTAGCTAGCGTGGGGGGGGGGGGAGAGGGGGGAAGTCTCCCCAGGCAGGGCTAGCTAGCGTGGCGGGGGAGTCTCCCCAGGCGGGGTTAGCTGCCGTGGCGGGGGCGGGGGAGTCTCCCCAGGCGGGGTTAGCTGCCGTAAGGGGACAGTGGGGAGAGGGGTTAGCTGTCGTGGTTGGGGGGGTGGCTGCTGTGGGGGGACTCCCCGGGTGGGGGGCTGAATTAGCTGCCATGAGGGGGGCGGGGTTAGCTGGGTGAGGGGTGCAAGGTGGAAGTTTTGCCTAGGGCACAAAACTTCCTTGCACCAGCCCTGGATAGACCCCCTCGGTTACAGCCTTACGCATACTGGCTACTACATGCAATTTTGGGGACTTGACAGACTCCTTGACTTGGGACAGGATAGTGTGCAGCACTTGGGATCACCACCTGCAGGAGCAGCTGCTCTGGGAAGGTGATCTCACATTAGACAAATGCTTAGACATGGACCCTGCAGATATTGTTGCTGCCGATACCACCTGGCAGAATGGTTACCCTTGCACATATACCCCTATTATGGAACAGAGTCAGTCAGAACCAGCATGCAGCCATTCCCCCACTCCAGAAATCTCAGCTCTCACAGCAACTCGTGGCTCCCAGGAAGTTCCTCTGTCCTAAAAACTGTCTCCAAATATCGAGAATAAAGCAGAACATAAACACTGCCTGCCACAGCTTCTCTCCAAACACTACTGCATAACAAAACTAACAACAATACACCATTTCTGCAGAGGCTAAAAACTTGCTTTCATGATTGAAAAAAGAAAAAAACTTGTAAGACTGTTTTCAGAGTAGCAGCCGTGTTAGTCTGTATCCGCAAAAAGAACAGGAGTACTTGTGGCACCTTAGAGACTAACAAATTTATTTGAGCATAAGCTTTCATGGGCTACAGCCCACTTCATCGGATGCATGCAGTGGAAAAATACAGTAGGAAGATTATATATATATATATACACACAGAGAACATGAAACAATGGGTGTTACCATATGAAAGCTTATGCTCAAATAAATTTGTTAGTCTCTAAGGTGCCACAAGTACTCCTGTTCTTTTTGTAAGACTGTGCGTAACAATGCCATCTAGTGACTCCTGCCATCACGCTATATTTTAATGATGCTAAAAGATGTGCACCTGAAAACCCCACGCAATCACACGTAACACTTGTCCTATCTCCCCCAGTCATACCCTGTGTTTTGTCACTCTGATTTTTTGCATCTTGTGCTAAATTTAAACTGTCAACTCTTTGGGACAGGGATTTTCTCTTTTAAAAGGCATCTAGTATCTCTGGAGGACTGAAAATAAATGCATATTAGATAACTGGGGATGACAGTCATCCTGCACACCGTGGAGAGAGAGTGCAAAGACTCTTTTCTCTTCTCCTCACCCAGCTCTCTTGGGCAGCCCATGTAAGAGTCAAGCAGAATTCTAGTCCCTGTGTTCAGTGCACAGGGACTGTACCTAGTCTTCAGAAGGCACAAGGCCAGTGCTTAATTTGTGCCAAGGTTTGCCAGGGCTGAGCCATGGCACCTCTGGGCTTGCCACGTCAGTTATGAAAGTAAAAAAAAATTGCTTGACTCCCAGCTCCTCCTTCATTACAAATTAAGCTCTTCACAAGACATTCCTAAGGGAGTAGGGAGAAAGGGGTGAGGCGGGATGTGGAAGCAGGCCCACGACTCCACTTCCTTCACACTAGTCAGTAGAGCTGATTAGCCACATGGCAGGTTGAAGGGGAGGTGCACCCCAGGAAGAGGTGTAGCTGAGGGAGGGATTCCTCTGGGTTGATGTGTTTCTACATCTCCACAAATGCACAACCGTCCATACAGGTTATACTTTAGTCCTTGGTGGCTGGTGCACTAAAAATACAGAGATAGACTTTGTGAGGCCCCACGTGAAAATGGGCTCCTTAATGTTAAGGCCCTAATCCTGCGACTTGATGCAAGCAGGTGCACAAAATTGTTCTACTTTTACAAGACTAATTATTTACTGGGACAAATGAGAAAATGCCTCAAGCACTGTTACATTAGCCCTATATTGCTAAGTGAAGGTCAGACGAAGTAATTTCCACCCAAGTGAATCTGTTGTATTGCTCCTACGCTAGCGTTAAACCTTATCTATCTTTTCCTCCCCCCCTCCCCATTCCTGTTTCCTACCATTGTAGTGAACACCTAAAACATCTTGCTCCTGCATCTTTTCTTATCTCTTCTCTCATCTGAATAGCTTCTGGATAGAATTGGAACAGCAGATACAGTATCTGCAGGAAGCAATAAACAAACTGGTTTACTGTGTGATTGTCATGAAGAGAGCATTCATTCACTGAATGTTTCTGGTCTCCCAGAATTGCAGAACACTGCTTAGGGGCTTTCATTTTCTTTCATAAGGTGCATTTTATAGCTGCTGCTGTACAGCTTAATAATGCACAATACTTGTGAATAGCTGAATAATTCACCTTCTAGTAATTCAAGAATTGTAATGCCTAGGAGGTTAAATAAAATATAATTTGTTTGCTTTTTAAGCGCGACTGGTGGTCATATTGTATGGAAGCTACCCAGAATGTCAAGCCCGTTGCTGGGCTTTCCATGGGAAGAAATAACATTTCCTCTATTAGCTGTTTTACACTGTTTTTAAGATTTGCAAGAAAGGAAATGCCAGCTGCTATCTGAGTCAACCTTTTAGAAATAGACACTTAAGCATTTGGCTGGCTGGTATTTGGATAGGAGGCTCAGCTCCTGCATATTTATGTGGCTATTTATCTTTTTATCCCACCAATACCACCTGTAAATATATAAATAAAATAAAAAGCACACCCCAAAAAATCTGTAAACAGCAGGAATAATTGAAGTTAAAAAAAACCACACACCACATTTCTACATCCCCTTAAGTTATAGCAGTTACAATATATTGCGTTTTGCCACATTAACTAGTGCAATGAAACTGAAACAAATTAATAATATGTGATGCAAAAACTGCAAACGGTTCTTTCTCCCTATAATGGTTTGTGAAACATGCTCCTGGGCCCATTTAGGATAGTGATAACTTCTAGCTAAGGCAGCCAGTTTATATTCAGGGCAATGGTTATCATTATTTGAGAGAAAAAATGATACATTCTGAGAACTGGATTGCATGCAGTAAATTTGATGCTGAAGTAAATTATCAAGCCAATGTCCACAGGGACCAAGATTTTAATAGGAATTACATGTTTAATTCAATGTTCACTGGTATGATTTCCTGCCTCTAAAATAGTTTAAAATTGGAAATCATGCACAGCCTAACATAAAGAGTTTGTCCTTATTCTCAAATACACCCTATAAGATACACAGTAGTGCAAACCTACATATTTCAGAGAAGTGAATCGTAAGTGTATAATTTAGGCTTAATTCAGAGAAATGAAGAACTGGTGTCAGAACTATGGTGTCATAGTGTTGGAAGCTCATTTAAAGATCTCTCCTGCCTTCATATTGTAGTTGCAACATTTTCCAACTGGTTCTCTTCTACAGTTCACTTCTTTATAAAGAACTGAGCCAAAGCTTCCATTCTTTACCCTGGTAATGTCCCCACACCTGTATCACTTCCTGTCCACTTCCAGGATCCTCGTATCACTGTCTCCAGCCACCTTTCCCATCCTGACCTCCACTATACACACAGAGCTTCCTTCCCTCAAGGAAATGTTCTATGTAGCATAGAGTCCACTGTGCATTGCAGTTGTGGGATAGATAGCATCATGCTCATGGGAACAGCACAGCTGTTTAAAAAACTGTTTTACTTTTTTCTTTTTTCTCCTGACCACAGCAAGGAGAGAAGTGGCAAATGATGGGATATGGGTAAAGGGAAAGGAAGTCTGGAACAGGTGAAGGCGAGCGTTACATTCCTACAGGATTTCTTTTATAACTGAACATCTACATATTTTTCATCTTGTTCATACATAAAATACTATTATTGCTCAGTTTTTATTACAGCAGCCCCTAGAGGCATCAATCAAGATTAAGTCTTGTGCTAGACAATGTACCAAGATATTCATCCAAGATATTCATGTTTACCATCTGGACTAGTAAGCAAATTCAAAGCAAACAGGCTCAGTGGATGATGAATTATCTTGTTTATGGATATCATCTATCTACTGTTCAAGCCATGAATGGATAGTTGAACTGGAAATATATAAAATAAGGGGCAATTCTTGTTGCAAAAACTTAAACAATCTAAATAAAGGAAGCATTAGCACTCCCATTTTACAGATGGGAGAGGAGACTGAGGCACACCTCAGGACTTGCCTGAGGCCTTACAGGAACTGTGTGCCAGAGCCAGGAATTGAACTCAGGTCTACTGACTCCAGATAGCACATTAACAACAATACCATTTTTTGTATAGAAAAGAAAGATCAGTATAATATCACTGAAATGCCTCAGGATCATCTATGAACTTCTAGATATAACATTATTTTATTGTTAAAATAATGTCTTTTTGCTGTCCTGATTGTAATATAATGCAAAAAAAGGAAGTTTATATCAACTGTATATGAAACACTGATGAGAGTAAACAAAAAAAACTGGAAGAAAAATGAAGTAATTACTTCAAATAGCAAATAGTTTAATCCAAGGAGACTACTACATAAATCTTTTTCTACAGAAATCCTAATGTTCACAGGAAACCAGGCCTTGTTTCAAGCCAGTACCACACTTGTTACTGCAATACATAACCACAGTGGTGATTATTTATCATTCTGTAGAGTCTTAATGATCCAGCAGGCGCTGTGTATCAGTGCTTGCAATGTTATTACCAACATTCGCATATACACTGTCATCACAAAAAAATATTTCTCAAAGAATAATACTTTCAAAATAATAATAATTAAGGTAAGACTATCATATTGTTCAGAAAAAAGGATTAACATGAATTAAATAGTCCTTAAAGGGAATCATTAATGCTTTTTAAAAAATGCTGTAAATACTAAACAAGGAATTCTAGTTACACCTCCTGGGGCCTTATTTAAGAGACATAGAACACAGTATTATTTCAAGGCTATAAATGAACACAGCAGAAAAAACAGCATCATCCAAGATAGTCATGTTTACCATTTAGACTAGTAAGGTGACACACAAATTCAACGCAGTTGGACTCAGTGGAAGATGAATTATCTTGTTTAAGGATATCAGCTATCCACTCTGCAAGCCATGAATGGACAGGTGAACAGGAAATACTACTGAGTGCTTTCTTGGCTGTCTGCCATACTCTGAATAATGGCTAATAATAACATTACACAGACACTGAGCAGATTGTGGTAAAAGTGAAAAAAGAAAGTAATAGCATGAGAATGTGGACATTTTGTGGTCATCTTCATATCTGGACTTAAGCAACCATATTCAACTGGCAATTACTACTTTATTATCCTACCAACATTCTGAGCTTTCACTTAACTCCCCTAACATAGTTCTCCGTTCTACTCCACTGGAATTACAAACTTTTTAGAGACCATTGGTAATTGTTATATTTAAGAATATTTTGAAAACAAATGTGTCTGCACTTAACATATAATGGTGCTATGTAATGCCTATATTATGAATTAGGTTTTTCACTTCAATTGCTTCTAATTGGAAAAGAAGAAACTAGAAAAATGTTGATAGCCTAATAAATATTAGATCTTCATGGCACAGAGCAGCTCTTGACTCCTGCCATTATAAATCTGTCCTGCTGATAAACTTTAGAAATAATGAATAGGGCCATTCAACAGTTTCTGGCAGCAAACAATTTTATCCATCAGTAACAGTATTAGGGCATGTCTGAAATATGTTCTTGGTACTTTTACACTTTAGACATACAATAGCTGCTTTTAGTCACTACAGAAAAAAATCCCATTTTTCAGTTCGCCTGTATAAAGAATTATCTCAATAAAATTCTCAAATTAATCTGTTCCCTAAAAAGCTCTGTTAGAGAAGCACTGCAACATCGTCAATAACTACATTAAAGTCAGTCAGGGCTATCTAGTCATTGTTTGTATCAGACCTGCCATCCAGGCAAACCACCCCAGCTGCAGGAGATGACTTAAGTATGTCTACAAAGCAATTTGACACCTGTGTTTGGCCCAGGCCAGCTGACTTGGGTTCACAGGGCTCAGACTAAGGAGCTGTTTAATTGCAGTGTAGATGTTCAGGCTCAGGCAGCCTGAGTTCTGGGACTCTCCCACCTCACAGGTTCCTAGAGCCTGAGCTGCAGCCCGAGCCTGAATGTCTACATGACAATTAAACAGCCCCTGAGCCCAAGTCTGCTGGCATGGGCTAGCTGTGGGTTTTTCATTGCACTGTGGACATACCCTCAATGGCCTAAAGCTCAGGCTGTAAATCCTGCTATCCCTAGAACCAGAGGCTCATAATCCAGCAGGGAATTAATTATTTTCATATCATCAAATTGAGGTTTGTAGAGTTTACTGTACCTGAGACTTTAAAGTGTGAGAATCAAGCTGGGTTCTTTCCTTCTTGAGCATCAGCACCAGTAATTAACGCTCTAAATGCTAAAACATTCCCTTCCATGGGGTTGCAATGTACATGTATAACTGATTACCCCTTTAATCTGAAATTACTAAACAATTTTATTGATGATACACAAGGAATAGAATCCATTTCACTCACTTAACTTTATTGTCTATGCAGGGATACAAGGAGTGAAATGAATTAAAACCTTATTTGTCATTGAAGTAAACAGACAATGGCGTACACACACACAGGGAGCAGATCTGAGGAGTATGAAGATGCCATTTTCACATTTCAGAGTGGAATTACACTTTAAAACTTGGTTCTGTGCAGACATTAAAGATTTCATGGCACTTTCTTATAACACTAGTTTTTTAGTTTGGTGACAGGCAAAACTGCCTCTCTTCCATGTCCCACTGTTGTCCTGTTTGCTCGTACAGTACTATATATAGTTGTAAAGTACTTTTGAATCCTTTTGAATCCTTTTGAATGAAAGGTGCTATTCAGATAAAATATTTCTTCTATACATGCATATTCTACATACATTTAAAATCTCACTTTCCCATGCATTACTTTAGTTTGGGTATCTTTAATGTGCTTATCCCCATTGTATCTAGAGACCATAGACACAATTAAAAATATAATTTCTGTGCTCAAATTTGCATAGCTTTATCTTCAGTGGGGTTATTTCCAAAGCCTTATGTCATTAAAACTATGTTACTTCATTGTTAAGAATATATGTTTCCATGAAAGAATGAATAGGGATTAACATTTTGTAAAGATGCCTTTTACCAGTTTGTTTGGTTTTCTTCTGATTTGATGAGTATCTGGAGAAATTAATCTGACTTTTTTTGAACCAGTGAAATAAGAAATGGTTATTTCCACAAGCCATAGCCACACCATATAACATGAATGCTTCTTCTTAGAAATATTCCAGTTTGGCTAATGCAGCAATGGCTACATCTTCTGCAGACCGAGGGATTTTTTCATCCTCCTCTGTAGATTGTCTTAATGGTGAAGAGCTACTGATAGAATATTCTGTGCTTTTGTTTGAGTCAATGTATGGAATTGTGTTCTTTCCCTTTATGCTTTGCATTCCCAAAGGACAGGCAAAATGATTCCTAAAAACATAGGAGCAGGCACAAATTTCATCTTAAATCTTAAAACAATTCAAACATGAATACTTTTTTTAATTTGAAAAATGAAGTATCCCTTTTTAAAAGTAACCCTAGAAGTCCTTGAATGTCCTGTATCTCTATTACATCTTCAGCTTCTGACAAGGCCTCTTGCTTTAGCAGAAATTCAGTTCAGTGGGTTTGTCAGTCACTTCTGGCTCACATGCTGTCTTTGAACCATGCAAGTTCTGGGCAGGAGTTGAGAAGGGAATAACAGACACAGCCCAGAAAGAAGCATGGGGTTCTCAGCCTACCTGGATGTAAGACAGCACTGGGGAGAGGAATGAACCAAAGCAGGCTGTAACTGAAGCAAGTGAGTCATTACTTACACTTATCAGCAAGGCTCTCCATTGTGAGTTGTGCACATCAGGCTTCATATAGTACACCCCAAGTGGGAATGGGACAGGCAGAAACTCAGAGTCAAGTAGCTGTATATGCACAGGTAGCTAAGTAGACTGGACCAGCCCTTTGGCCCAAGAAAGAAATCAGTCCATCCGGCCCAGTCATCAGGCCACCAGGCCCAGTCAGGTCGGCCTTGTAACTTCAAACCAGCTTTGGTTCTATCAGCTCATCTTCAAATGTTTAATCTTCTTAAAATATAGTCACCTGACACCAGCTGACAAATATGGGTTTTTGAGATATCCTCATGAGTAGCAGATTCCTAGCGGTAAATATGAGGCTGACTCACTCCTCCATGCTAAGGCTGAAGGGCTGGAGATTTCATGCAAATGATGTAATGTCCTAATTTGCACATTTGCTGAATAGGTATTATCACTTAAATAAATGATACAAAGCTGCATATCTGCAGTACAAAATGACTGCAATGTATGTCCCCAAAGTCATCTTAAACCCACCATGCTCTGATCATTAATACTCAGCCCATCCCCCCAGACTCACAACACTTAGATAAGCTATTTCATCCCCTAAACCTTTTCCACACACACAATTTGGAGAGGCAAATAGGACAGTGGGGTGGGGAGGGGAAGAGGTTGCTGCTGCTGCTGCAGACTGATTTCAGATGGGGTGTGGGGGGTGAGGATGGGGAGGTGGGACTGGAACTTTGGATAGAGCTGAAAGGGTAGAACGGAGCGAGTTGGGCCGGGAGTAGGGCTGTGGTATGGCTGGAGGGGTAGAATGTGGGTGAGTGGCTTAGTGGAGACAGGCCTGGGAGGAGAGGTTGTGCTGGGAAGGGAGTAGTAGGGTTAATACCGTTGAAATGCAAAAAAGCTGGCAACCCTCCTCCCCACCCCCACAAGGCAAGCCCATTGCAACCCCAACCCCCAACCACAAGGCAACCCTTCAACAGCCACTTATAGGATCTAGAGAGAGAACACACACAAGATTGATAATATCGAACATCTCCTCACTCTCGTGTGACTCAAACCCGCTCTCACACATACACGAAGTGTGTTTGCATGTTGATGGGCAGACACCTGCTGTATTTGCAACAGTTTTGATCTGTTATTGCTTAAACTGTGGAAGTAGGAACACTGTCAAGGGCGCAGCTGGAGGGGGACGGGGTAGGGGTTACAGCTACAAAGGCCACACTTGCATTGGGAATTTATCCATCTGCCAGGGCTGAGGACAGCTGTAAGAGGCAGCCTTGGTGGAATCCCCCTGATCATAGAGGTCATGCCAGCTCCCTAAAGTGCCACAGAAAATACCAGAGAGAGAAACAGTGCCCTGCTGTAGATACTCTATGTTGCTTCCTGCCTGGGCAGTGACAGGACTCTAGACCCCTGCCTGAAGCTTTGTTGTGTCTTGTTTTGATTTAGCTGTCACTCTAGCCAGCTGGACCAGGGACTCTGGGTGGCCGGGGTCTCCTACAACGTGGAGTACGGCTCATGGAAATGGGAGAGTTTTGGGTGACTCTGGCTCCACACTATGGAGCCTGCTGCAGCAGTGATCACTCCCTCAAAAGGGAGCAGGCTTGGTAGCTAGAGCAGGGGAAGGGTCATGGGAGGCCTTGGGTATTGTCCTGACTCAATGTGTGACCTTGGGAAACTCCATTAATGGATTTTAAGATCAGAAGGAACCACTAGGATCATCTAGTCTGATATCTGCACTACACAGGCCAGAGAAACAGCTAATATCATTCATGTGCATCAAGCCCATAATTTCTGTTTGAGCTAAAGCATCTCTTTTAGAAAAACATTCAGTCTTTACCAAAGTCTTCAAGTGGTGGTGAATCCGCCCTGTCCACAATTAGGTTGCACCAATAATTAATGATCTTCACTGTTAAAAATGTTGCACCCTGTTTCTACACTGAATTTGTCTAGTTTCAGCTTCCAGACACTAGATCTGATACATTTTTCTGCTAGGTTAAAGAGCCATCTACTTTCAGAAATTTCTTTTCCATATAGATATTTATAGAAAACAGAATGTTAGGAATCAGTAAAAAAGGGATCGAGAATAAGACGGAGAATATCTTATTGCCCTTATATAAATCCATGGTACACCCACATCTTGAATACTGCATACAGACATGGTCGCCTCATCTCAAAAAGATATACTGGCATTAGAAAAGGTTCAGAGAAGGGCAACTAAAATGATTAGGGGTTTGGAACAGGTCCCATATGAGGAGAGATTAAAGAGGGTAGGACTTTTCAGCTTGGAAAAGAGGAGACTAAGGGGGGATATGATAGAAGTATATAAATTCATGAGTGGTGTGGAGAAAGTGAATAAGGAAAAGTTATTTACTTGTTCCCATATTATAAGAACTAGGGGCCACCAAATGAAATTAATGGGCAGCAGATTTAAAACAAATAAAAGGAAGTTCTTCTTCACACAATGCACAGTCAACCTGTGGAATGCCTTGCCGGAGGAGGTTGTCAAGGATATAACAGGGTTTAAAAGAGAACTAGATAAATTCATGGAGGTTAAGTCCATTAATGGCTATTAGCCAGGATGGGTAAGAATGGTGTCCCTAGCCTCTGTTTGTCAGAGAGTGGAGATGGATGGCAGGAAAGAGATCACTTGATCATTACCTGTTAGGTTCACTCCCTCTGGGGCACCTGGCATTAATCACTGTTGGTAGACAGGATCCTGGGCTGGATGGACCTTTGGTCTGACCCAGTATGGCCATTCTTATGTTCTTATACTTGTAGACCATGATCAAGTAACCGCTCAACTTTCTCTTGGATAAATAGGCTGAGTTCAGTTCACTGATCCTTCCTGACTGCAAAAGGGAGCAATGATACTAATTCACAATTGTAAAGTGCTTTGAGAACGTCTCATGGAAGAAACAATAAGTGCCCAGAATATTTTTTTTTCAAATAATATCACATTTTGCTGGTGGGCTTCAAGTAGAACTACTACCATTTAGTTTTCTTAATGCACAAGTGACACAGTCACAGCTTGTGATGTTTTCAGAGGAAATAGTAGATTCAGTTGTTTGGCAAGTTTTATTGTTAATATTTTTATAATTAAATAATCGTTCCATGCTGGAACTGTAAAACTCAGGCAGCCTGATAAACAATGTGTGAGTGCTCATTCTTTTGGTGCTATATGTGACTACATTCTTCATTTAAATAGCACAGTGTTAGCGTTATCCTTCTACAATGTTATTATGAATAAGTGCATAAGTTCTGGTTCTTTTGTTGTAGAATAAGGAAAGCTATAACCAGTCTGACACCTTTAAGAGAGTGAGATGGAGGATCTCATTTTATACTAGAATGTGTGGGAAAACAATTTTTTTCTCAAATAAAATGAAGACATTGCACGTCTGAGAAAAGTGTACTCTTTCCCCCAGTACTACTCCCTATCAGAAAAAGGAGAATGCCTCTTCTCAGATTTATTTTTCACAAAATGTGCACAGCTATAACAAGGTACAGTAAGAACTAATTTATACAGAGCCATATTCTACATCTCTTATTCATTCTGGGTGAAATCCAGACCTCAGTGAAGCCAATGGCAAAACTTGCATTGATTACAGTAGGTCCTGGTTTTCACCCTGGAATAGTACCTTACCCCATGAATAGTTCAGCATGAGAGTGATAAAATCTGACCCTTAGTTATTTCTTTCTCTATCCCCCAAAGTTGAATTTGATGAAAGTTCTTCAATAATTTTTAGTAGTATTCCAAACTGAAGAGCAAAATAGTTTTAATAGTGTGACAAATGTGAGACTTTGGAAGTATATTGAGATGTGCCAGATGCTGTAGGACCAGGGATTAATCATACTCTTTTGTATCTATAAATGTTATACATAGGGTGACCAGATAGCAAGTGTGAAAAATCAGAAGAGGGGGTAGAGGCAATAGGCGATTATATAAGACAAAGCCTTGAATATTGGGACATATGGTCACCCTAGTTATATGTATTTTTGTGATGTAGGGATTGTATTCTAGCTCGGGGCAGGGGGTGAGGTTCCCAAGGTTCCCATAAGAATGAAAATCAGTTGGGGTAATTCATGCAGACCCTGGGACTGGTAAACAATTCCAGGGAAATCCCACCCCCTGAGGGGAATTATTCATACTGGTTTCAAGAGACACAGGAGAGAAAGAAAAAGCTCATGATCTAAAGGGCTGGGTAGAACTGACTGAGAGATCCTTATCTGGAACTGACGTGAGATTGAAACCAAGAGAACAGACGCCTTCTGGAAGGGTTTGCTGGACTAGATCCTGTCAGAGTCACCATGTGGAAGATAGCTGACACCTTGTAATCCTACCATACATTCAGACTGTTTATTGTATTATATTTATTCTTTGTAATGCTTTTGTGCTAAAATATATGTACTATTGAGAAAGATAGCTGGTCAGTGGTAACCATTATCCTCATCCCTTGAGAGAGAGAGAGAGAGCAAACCACAGGTGCTGGACAGACCTGCTGGGACAGTCACAATGAACTGCAGGGGGACTGCAAACCTAAATCCCTAATCTGGAGGGAGAGGGGCATGAGTCCCACCCACAAACGTGACTCCTGGAGGCATGAGACCTACAGAGGTGCCCTTTAGGAGACCATGGAGGGGACAGAGGTGTAACTGTGATAAGTAGCACTTCTAATTTCCTTCCATATTGACCTATGTCTGTCAATCTGATCTGCCAAGGGCTGAGTGCCCTCACCTCCCAGTGAATACAAGAGGAGTTGAGGGTGTTCAACACCTTCAAGGGAGCACTATTAAAACTCCCTATTTTAATAGAGCTGTGTGTATCTTTCACAACAAAACCCCAAACCATACAAAACTCTCCTATTTTCCATTTAAACATGGAAATAAATCTAACAGTTTTTTTTCTGAAATGTTTTGAGCCCTGTGAACCTTCTGTTAACAATGGAAGCAACGTTTTTTTATTGTTAGATATGAGTGATCTTTCTAGATGGCTTCCTAGTGAAACCTTGGACAATCAATCATCTGTACATATATACCTGTTATAATACCTACTAGTCAGGTAAAATGACCCCAGTTCACACAAGTATGGCTGTTCTTCACTGATATTTATGGAATATAAATAAATAAATACATAAAAGTCTCATTGTAGTTCTCTATAACCCATTTTATCTCTATCTACTATTTGTAATAAGATTCCATTATCTAATGTATAAAACATCTTCTTTCCTCTGTTTACTGCATTATTGAAATATTGCCCTTCATACATTTTTTAAACTAATTTTCCATTAGGAATGAAATTGTGGGTAAGAAATATTAATATATGTGCAGTATTTGCAGTGGTACCCCAGGTAAATGAGTGCAGGTTCTTTCAGACAAGGTACTGACCCTAGTCTAGAGATGGTTTCAATAGATCCTGAATACACAAAATTTTATTTATATAAATTTATTAGGTGGCATCATCTCCCACCTCCATTCTAGATGTCCATGAACACGGTACACACACTCTGGGATAGCAATGCTGATAAATGGCCTCCACCAAATTCATTTCTAATGCTGCTTTAAGAATCAGCTGGCAGGAGTGCTCATGTATAATAACCAGTAATTTTCTGACTCACACGGATTGCAATTACCTAGGGCATGAGTGGTCATTCTGCTAACCTCAGACATGTGTTTCTGCCCCAAATTCAGCTGCTGCCAATCCAACAGCTGGCTAGTAACTCACTCTGTGTGTTTTTTAATAGAAATTCTTAATGAAAAAAATGTTTCCTAAGAGTATTATTGAGTCATTTGTCTAAATGTCACTGATGTTTCACAGATTGTGTAGTCAGCTCCTTCAGGGAAGAGAAAGAAGATTGCCTTCTTGGATTATAACCTTGTTCTTTCCTCCAAGATGTTCACATTAAGATTAATGAAATGATAGAAATTATTGCCCAAGGAAGCCTTATGAACCCCAATAGAAACAAAGCATTTTTAAGTGGTTCTCTAACTCATTCTCTCTTCTTCTATAATATAATCTGAATTAGCATATATATTTGTTTGAACTAGTTCAGTTCTAGTATGCAACAGTAATGGATGCATGAAGGTAGCAGGATCATCGTGTCTTGTAAATAATTATACATGTTTTCAGCTAAGCCAATCATTGGTGTAGGTTTTTAAAAAGGTGAATGAAACAACAACTGGCAGATTAATTTTTATGGGTGACTTCTTGGTCTACAATCTTCAACTCGCAGCACATGTCTAGACTGCTTCTGTAATGATAATTGCCCCAAAAGTCTCCATCACAGCTGAGCTGATCTTTTTCTCCCACCTTATTGCATACTTTATTTTTTAAATACTCCATAATGTACAGTGCCTATGGAAGTAAATCTGCTAAGCTATCAGCAGGTAAATGACTTTGGAAATTAGTTGGAGGTTAATTCTCTGCCTCATTGGCCCCCGAAAGTAGCCCAACTGTAATTGATTTTGACGGCATTCACAAAGTACCTTGCCTTGTTGAATAATGAAGGAGCACTTACGGAGACAGCCACTGAATATAGCAACAATTATGCAGGGTATCAATGAGACATCATTAAAAGTTTAATGCTTCCGCACTTAATCAACTTCTCCCTACCTTTAACAGCTTTGTTGCTTTAGGAAACCTGCACATTTTAAAATGTCAGTATGTTTTACACAATATCCACTGATTCAGAGAAATGTTCAGGGATAGCATTCCTAATACTGCCTGTGACCAAACAGCACCCAAGTCCGAGAGGGCCAGGGGCTCACTGGTATCTGGTAGTGAATCGTACCCCAATTCGTTAATGTTAAAAATGGTATCTGTTATGTGTCATGTAAGGTATCATTAGAAAACTAATAACACCCTGATCATTAGTATCCTGGTGTGGTGTATTTACAGTAAATGCCCAAGGGACCATACAAATATGAAGGAAATGTGAAAGTAAACTGTGTTTCTGGGGAATTAGTAAACAGGTTTCTCCCAGACAAAGGACAAGCCCATGCCTCCAGCCTGGTGTCATCAATCAGCAATCACATGTCAAACGCCCATTCACTTGCATAGGAAAGAGTTGTTTGACAGGGCAATATCCCACTCCTGTTTTCTAAAAATAACCCTAGAAGTCCTCCATAGTTTCTAAAGACTGAAAGACCTTCCATTGTTAAACACCATAGTGCAGTTTATTTATATTTGCCCTTCCCACTACCTTACTGATCCATACACCATATTGTTTAAAGTTTCAGTTTCTCCTAAATTCTCTGCTGAGGAGAGGAGAGGAGAGGGATCGCTCTACCCAGCAGAGATCCTTCCTGATTCTCACTCTGCTAGCCTGCCTCTCTCTCCTGTACTTGATTCTTGTGCCTTCTTATACCTCCTGTGTTAATAGGCCAGTTTGCTTGTTAGTCCTCCCCCAGCCCATTCTAATCCACTAATTAGGCCCATCAGGGTCTGGATTGGTGTTTAAGTAAGTAGAGTGCTGACACAGCTGTCAGATCCTGGCACTCTGTCACAGGCAGAAACAGATCAATCTGCATTTCAGCAAATACAGAGAAGAGAAGAAACCAGCATGGAATGCTCTTTACCACCAGACTCCATGTCTCCTTCCTCACAGCTTGAATGAACTTTACTGGGGGGGGGAGTAACCTTCAAAAGGATCCATTTCAAAGCCTCACTGGGCTATAAAAGAGAGGGGCAAAGAACCCCAAGTTATCTTGTCACCTAGAAAGACAAAGAATCCAAGCCCTTTGTCTTTGAGGAGAGATCCTGACCAGAGAGGTGGTCAGACATCTTTCTGCTAGAAGTGTGTGGTAAGAATCTTACCTGATACCTAGACAATAGCTTGTTAAGATTTTAGTGTTATTTAAATTCCTATCTCCTTTTGTTAACAAACTTGTTTTATCTTTAATCATACCAACCCAGTGCTGTATTTGAATTGACGTGATTGTTAACTCCAGTTAATGTGGCAAGCTGCTGGGTACTGACTCTCTTTAAAGGAGCAAACAAACCTTATTGTTCCTTTGAATGGCCCAGGAAAGAGTTGGACATTGCAAAGCACACAGTTTGGGAAAATTCAGGACTGGGAGTATGTTGGAGTCCCTTGGTCAGTAGTAATCAAGGCTGGTGGATACCAGAATGTGGTTGGGTGTGACAAGCAAGCTGCTGTGATCAGAGTGTTGAGCCAGAGCTGCTTAGTACACAGACTCTCAGTGAATGCTTGTCTGCCGCCTGTCAGTGTCTGGTCTGTGAGCCACAGCAGCAAAGCATTTCATGCACCAGGGCAGACAGTGACACAACCTCTCACCCCAGAATGTGACACTGGCCTATTTCAATAGTTGTTATAGCAGAAAAGATAACAAAATGAGTAGAAAAATGATAGCCAGTTACTGATGTTCGAAAATATCATATCCTGCAAGTGTATGTGTAGCACAGAGCATTTGTCAGGCACATGCTCATAGTGCCCTAATCATAACATAGAATCATAGAATATTAGGGTTCGAAGAGACCTCAGGAGATCATCTATTCCAATCCTCTGCTCAAAGCAGGACCAACATCGACTAAATAATCCCAGCCAAGGCTTTGTCAAGCCGGGCCTTAAAAGCCTGTAAGGACGGAGATTCCACCACCTCCCCAAGTAACCCATTCCAGTGCTTCACCACTCTCCTAGTGAAATAGTGTTTCTTAATATCCAACCTAGACCTCCCCCCACTGCAATTTGAGACCATTCCTTCTTGTTCTGTCATCTGCCACCACTGAGAACAGCCTAGCTTCATCCTCTTCGGAACCTCCCTTCAAGTGGTTGAAGGCTGCTATCAAATCCACCCTCACTCTTCTCTTCTCCAGACTAAATAACCCCACTTCCCTCAGCCTCTCCTCATAAGCCCCAGCCACCTAATCATTTTCGTTGCCCTTTGCTGGACTCTCTCCAATTTGTTCACATCTCTGCTGTAGTGGGGGGACCAAAACTGGATGCAATACTCTAGGTGTGGCCTCACCAGTGCCGAATAGAGGGGAATAATCACTTCCCTTGATCTGTTGGCAGTGCTCCTACCAATACAGCGCAATATGCCATTGGCCTTCTTGGCAACGACGGCACACTGCTGACTCATATCCAGCTTCTCGTCCACTGTAATCCACAGGTCATTTTCTAAAGAACTGCTGCTTAGCCAGTCGGTCCCCAGCCTGTAGCAGTGCATGGGATTCTTCCATCTTAAGTGCAGGACTCTGCACTTGTCCTGTTGATCCTCAGATGTCTTTTGGCTCAATCTTCCAATTTGTCTACGTCACTCTGGACCCTATCCCTACCCTCCATCATATCTACCTCTGCCCCCAGCTTAGTGTCATCTGCGAACTTGCTGAGGGTGCAATTAATCCCATTATCCAGATCATTAATAAAAATGTTGAATAAAACCAGCCCCAGGACCAACCCCTGGGGCACTCCGCTTGATACCAGCTGCCAACTAGACATCGAGCCATCGACCACTACCCATTGAGCCCGACAATCTAGCCAGCTTTCTATAGTCTATTCATCCAATCCGTACTTTTTTAACTTGCTGGCAAGAATACTGTGTGAGACCATATCAAAAAATTTGCTAAAGTCAAGATATATCACATCCACCGCTTTTCCCATAACCACAGAGCCACTTATCTCATCATAGAAGGCAATCAGGTTGGTGAGGCATGACTTGCCCTTGGTGAATCCATACTGACTGTTCCTGATCACCTCCCTCTCCTCCAAGTGCTTCAAAATGGATTCCTTGAGGACCTGTTTTATGATTTTGCCAGGGACTGAAGTGAGGCTGACCAGTCTGTAGCTCCTTGGGTTCTCTTTCTTCCCTTTTTTAAATATGGGCACTATATTTTCCTTTTTCCAATCATCCTGGAGCTCCACTGATCGCCATGAATTTTCAAAGATAATGGCCAATGGCTGTGCAATCACATCAGCCAATGCCCTCAGCACCCTTGGATGCATTAGATCTGGACCCATGGACTTGTGCATATCCAGCTTTTCTAAATAGTCCTTAACCTGTTATTTCACCACTGAGGGCTGCTCGCCTCCTCCTCATACTGTGTTGCCCAGTGCAGCAGTCAGGGAGCTGACCTTGTCTGTGAAGACCGAGGCAAAAAAAAGCACTGAGTACTTCAGCTTTTTCCACATCTGTCACTATGTTGCCTCCCCCATTCAGTAAGGGTCCCACACTTTCCCTGACCACCTTCTTGTTGCTAACATACCTGTAGAAACTCTTGTTACGCTTCACATCTCTTGCTAGCTGCAACTCCAATTGTGCCTCCTGATTACACCCCTGCATGCTCTAGCAATATTTCCACATATTGTAAGCTTCCTTTTAAAGTTTAAGCTCACCGAAGATTTCACTGTTAAGCCAAGTTGGTCGCCTGCCATATTTCTGCACTTCGGAGTGGTTTGTTCCTCCGCCCTCAATAAGGCTTCTTTAAAATACAGTCATCTCTCCTCGGCTTCTTGCACGCTCATATTAGCTTCCCAGGGGATCCTGCCCATCAGTTCCCTCAGGAAGTCAAAGTCTGCTTTTCTGAAGTCCAGGGTCCATATTTTGCTTCTCTCCTTTCTTCCTTTTCTGAGGATCCTGAACTCAACCATTTCATGGTCACTGCTGCCTAGGTTGCCACCCATCTCTACTTCCCCTACCAATTCTTCCCTGTTTGTAAGCAGCAGGTCAAGAGGAGCACAGCCCCTAGTCGGTTCCTCCAACACTTGAACCAGGAAGTTGTCCCCAACACTCTCCAAAACTTCCTGGATTGTCTGTGCACTGCTGTATGCTCTCCCAGCAGATGTCAGGGTGATTGAAGTTCCCCATTAGTACCAGGGCCTGTGATCTGGAAACTTCAGTTAATTGTCCGAAGAAAGCCTCATCTACCTCATCCTTCTGATCTGGTGGTCTATAGCACATGCCCACCACGACATCACCCTTGTTACTCTCACCTCTAAACTTAACCCAAAGGGGGGGAGGATAGCTCAGTGGTTTGAGCATTGACCTGCTAAACCCAGGGTTGTGAGCTCAATTGTTGAGGAGGTCATTTAGGGAACTGGGGTAAAAATCTGTCTGGGGATTGGGCCTGCTTTGAGCAGGGTGTTGAACTAGAGACCTCCTGAGGTTCCTTCCAACCCTAATATTTTATGACTCAACAGGCTTTTCTCCAGTTTCAAACTGGAGCTCTGAGCAAGCATACCACTCTCTTACATACAATGCAACTCCTCCACCTTTCCTCCTCCTCATCTCTTTCTATTGTTTGATCACTCACAGGCACCATTAAAAGGTCAGACTGTTTTTTACTTCTAATGGATTCATCTGATCCAGAATAAGACAATGATTTCTTGAGCAACTGAGCAAACTGTTTTATATCATTTGTTTTTGCATTGACAGTGGTGATTAAATTTGTGGCTGAACTGTAATTTATTGGTGACCCTTTAGAGTGAACAGCTGCAGATGCCTGTGTTTAATAACTAGCCAGACAGAGGCCATAAGGAGTTTATGAAGGTAATGCACCTAGACTATTTTGCCAAGATTTGTACACAGTTGCTAGTCACCATACTTCGGTGTCTGAAGAAAAGAAGGCCTTATTTATTAAACTTGCCCACATCACAGTCTGCTGAGCAGTGATGAATGGCTACTGGAGGTAAAGGTCACTGTGACATCTGAAGATAACACACATCTCAGGATGAGAAGGCTTTTTAAAGGCAGACACATCACTGTACTCCTGCAGAATTTTGCTACAGCCCATTAAAAATTTGGGGGAGAATCTCATAATTATCACTGTCTGGACCCTGAAGCATTAGTTTCACAATGTAATTTAGTGACCTAGCAACATTTTTCCAATCATTGCAATAAAAACACAGAAGTTGTCAAGACACGACTTAACACAAATTGGTGCATGTCTTGACTCCTATTATTGCCTTGGGACTTTTGATGTCAGTGATTTAAATATTGTATCCTGTTACTTCAGACTAATTTTGAATAGGTTACACTCTCAGTAGTTCAGGGCTGTACCAGACAACTTGTTAAGATCAATGGTGGCCTAAGAACCATGTTCAGGGGTAGGAAGTAGTTTTAGCTCTTGTTATTTTATCAGTTATTAATAACATCTGGGTGCATTCCCACAATGCTTCAGACAAGTAGCCACTGCTTCCCTTGCTCATCTAATTTTCTTTACGTTCGAATGGTCTGTCAAATAATCATCCATTTTTAGTATGTTCCTCCTTCCAAAGCTTTTGCAAATCATCATAATGCTCCAGCTCCAGTCTGTATAAACACAGGGTCCATTTCTACAGGCCTTAATCACACAGTAGTTAAGGAGATGTCTCATCTAAATAAGACATGCAAAATCAGAAACCTGATTTGAATGAGAGAGGTTGGTTGAGTTTTCCCTACTACTGCACTGAATACTCTTAAGGTCTGCATCATACAGCTACAGCACAGTGACCTTTTTCTTGCTTTATCGGTTTAATTTTGTTTAAGCTAGTATTTGTCATGATGTGACAAAAGTTCTTTTTAGATTAAAGGCATTGATGGGATTTTTTTGGCATAGATCATGCTAATAAAGAATAATTGCTCTTCTGATGACATTCAGTTTCACTTCATTTTACCAAAGTGTTACTGCTATTTCAGTTCTGCAATGCTCTCTTTGGGGATGACATAATGAAATTCTTTAAAATTTGGTCATTCTCCTGGATATCTACTTTCATGCATTTGATGATCATCAGAGTGATTATATGTGGGACAGGTAGTGAGGCCTGTACTTATGGTTGCCTGACACTTTCCATTATAAGTTTCTGTTTTCAGTTGCACATAACTTTGCTAAACTTAAACTGTTTGGGCTGAAACGTTCCATGCCAGGTGTCTGCTAAGACTATTATTTATTTATTTAAAGTTGCTGCTAATACAATTTGGGCATTTTCAAGAATGAGGTTGGGGAAAATAGGCTGTTTTGTGCATGTTAACATGTTAAAAATTTCTTACTACCATTTTGTTGACCAGCTGATGTCTCTGTGCTTTGGAGCAAGGGCTTGAAATTTGGCAGGATCACCTTAGATGTGTCTTTTACCATCCCTGTGAAAATTCATCCGAGTTATAAGCCTCCAAAAGGCTTACTTTGTTACTGCTCAATAGAGATGTTAAATGTTTGTGGCTAAATTATTAAGAGTCCATCTGCAATGAGCATGCTCCATCCTCTTACAGCTCTCATGCTTGAGCTGTTCATGCACCATCCCCACAGAGTAACTGAACACACACCAACCCTGGGCTGCAGCTGCTGAGTAGGACTGTCTCTGCAATTGCTCCTCCTGGATGCCGGGCACCTCAGTGGTGCTGGGCATCAGAACTAAGACCAGGGAGATTCTTTCCTGTACCTTCAATTCTACCCCCTATTGGCATCAAGGCAATGTTTATAGGAAGGAGGAAGCAAGGCAGGAGGAGTCCAGAGTGGTGGGGAATAGGGTGTAAGGGGAAAGGGAGGAAGAGATGCAGGGCAGGTGGAGGGGAAGCAGCTGAGAGGAGCATTTGTAGAGAAAGTTCTGCTCAGCTCCTGAAGCCCTGGGAGGGGAGACTGGGGGGTGGGGGGAAGGCAGCTGGGACCAGAGCCAGAATTGGGGAAGGGGCAGGGGCTGAGGGAGCCAGAAGATGGGGAGTGGGTGGGAATTAGTATTAAAAATTAGGAAATGCCAGAATTAAGGTTGTCCATGTAACCTTAATTCAGCACCTTTGTGCATATGCATTCTATGATGCATCCTTTAACTACATGATCACATAGTATTTCTTTTCACAGGACCCTGCCTAATTCAGTAGCCAGGATGGATGTGCTCTTGGGATGAATCAGGGTTGTATAATGAAAGAGGCTGTGGTCTGCATTACCCCTTACTCACTCGTTGCAGAAGTTGGAAGGTGTGAAGTGAATGAGGCAGAAGATACCCTGCTATTTTTAGCCCTGAAGCCTGAGCTCCATGAGCCCAAGTCAATTGACCTGGGCTCTGAGCCTCAGTGCCATAGGTTTTCCTTTGCATTGTAGGCATACCCTCCATTAAGGCAATTAAATGCTGCTCTGAAGAATGGGGTTCTATCTCTGCCACAGAGTGTGTTTATGAAGCAGGGCAAGTCACTTCAACTAAAATTTTTGCATGTGGCCACTGTGTATTCCTCATTTTCTGGTGCCCAACTTAAGACCCTCAGGGTCTAATTTGCTGTAGTTCAGAGCACACGGGAACTCTGCTCTGAACATACACAGTTCTATAAAATGTTAAATATTCTGCAAAATCAGGCCCTTGACTTCGCAAATTGGGCTCCCAAAATTAGTTGATACATTTGAGAATTTTGGCTTTCGGTTTTCCTCAGTTCCCCGTGTGTAAAATGGGAGTAATACCAGCTCCCCTGAGAGGTGTCATGAAGATCAGTTTACTAATCTCTGTAGAGAACTAAGACACTGTGATGAAGGAACCATAGAAATGGCACAAGGAAATTAATAATTCTGTGTTCAAGCAGAGTTTAGATGGTGTGCAGTAAAAATTCATGGGGCTACACATTACATGATGAAGATTGTTATATCCTTGGGGCAGCCGGTGTAGGAAGCAATCACTTGAGGCCAGAGAGCAGGCAGCTAACCAAAACCTCCATTTTATTTACATATATACAGAGAGCTCCTCAGCCGGTTGAAACCGGTTGAGCTAACCCATAATAATCGAACTCAGTTGCCATAGCAACAAAACCATGACAACCAAATACACAACATATTCCTCCCCCCCTAATAAGAACATCCCCTAAATAAAACACAAACTAGACTAGAGAAGGAGGGTAGACTGCCTCCTTTCCCGGCTAAACCCTGGGGTTATTTTGCCCCATAACCGTGGGTTCGCCCTAGCTAAAGATCCAGCCGATGAGGAGGCCTTCTGTCTCTAGGTGGATTACGGCGAACTACTGGTGTTATTGCACCCGAAAGCACTAGGGGCTCAGGGTCCGCAGCACGAACAGGTGAGGAGGTGGTATCAGCTCGTGCTGGGCAAAGGGGTATCTCAGCCGCTGGCAGTAATGGAGGAGAACAGTCAGAAACAGGTGACTTGTGATTCGATCCCTCACCAGAAGAGGTGAAGTCAGACCCCTCAACTGCAGATGGGTCCTGAGGACTGGCATGACCTGGCAACAGCTGATCTACATGTCGCCGCCAGGTAAGATTCTCTGCAGTCCGGACTGTGTAGGAAACAGGTCCTGTTTGAGTGATGACTGTGGCCGGAACCCATTTAGCTCTGGAAGTATAATTCCGAGCCAAAACTGGCTGTCCCGGGCTAAAGGTTCGGTCTTTTGCTCTGGGTGCCCGTCTGATGACTTGATATTGCTGCTGATGTTGCACAATTTGTCGGGGTTCAGAAGGTTTCAGCAGATCAAAGCAAGTGCGCAGCTGTCGTCCCATCATTAGAAAGGCTGGAGATGCGTGGGTCGTAGCATGAGGTGTGTTTCTGTAGGAAAGTAAAAAGGTATCCAGACGCTTTTGAATGGAGTGTTGTCCCCTTGCTGATTTCAAAGCGTTTTTCATTGTCTGCACAAATCTTTCAGCTAATCCGTTGGTGGACGGATGATATGGTGCTGACGTGATGTGGTGTATCCCATTTGCTTTCATAAAATTTTGAAACTCCTGAGAAACGAACTGCGGTCCGTTGTCGCTCACAAGTTGTTCTGGCAGACCAAAACGACTAAAGAGTCCTCGTAGTTTTTGGATAGTACTCTCTGCAGAAGTGGACTGCATTATAGAGACTTCTGGCCATTTAGAATGGGCATCTATTGCCACCAAGAACATGCTTCCTTCAAGGGGGCCAGCAAAGTCAACGTGAATATGTTGCCACGGGTTTTCAGGCCAGTCCCATGGGTGTAGGGGTGCCCACTGGGGTGCATTCCTCACACCCTGACATGACATACAAGCTTTTGCCTTCTCTTCAATAGCGCTGTCCAGTCCAGGCCACCAAAAATAGCTTCGTGCAATTTCCTTCATGCGCACTATTCCACAGTGACCGGAATGTAGCTGTTCTAACATCTGTGATCTCAGTGCTGGTGGAATAATGACACGTCTCCCCCACAACAAACAACCAGATTGGACCGATAACTCTGTCCGCTTGGACATGTAGGGAACAAGGTCTGATGAGACTGGAGAGGTTTGTCGAGATGTTCCATGCATCACCAGGTCCATAACGTGGGACAATACTGGGTCAACGCGAGTTGCCTTCTTTATCTGAGTAGCAGTGATGGGTGTATTCTCTACCTGTTCAAAGTAGAAGATTTCCTTGTGGGCACTATCTTGGTGTTTAACCGGCAAAGGCAACCTTGAGAGGCCATCTGCATTGCCGTGTAGAGTGGATTTCCGATATTTGATTTCATATGTGTTTGCTGAAAGTAACAATGCCCAACGTTGCATACGACTAGCAGCTAATGGGGGAATGCCTGTGTAAGGTCCAAAAATTGATGTCAGAGGTCGATGGTCTGTGAGAAGAGTAAATTTTCGCCCAAACAGGTACTGATGAAACTTCCGAATTCCAAAAACAATTCCTAATGCCTCACGTTTGATTTGGGCGTAGTTAGTTTCTGCTTTGCTTAGAGTGCGTGAAGCAAAAGCAATAGGTCTCTCTTCACCTGAAGGCATAATATGTGACACGACTGCTCCCACTCCATAAGGGGAGGCATCGCAGGCCAATTGCAGTGGTAAGGATGGATCAAAGTGCGTTAGAACTTCAGAATTTAGCAATGCATCCTTAGCTTTGTTAAACGCAACATCACAGGCTTCAGTCCACTTCCAGGCCTTGTTCTGCCCAAGGAGCTCATGAAGTGGTTTTAGCAGTGTGGCTAACTGTGAGATGAACTTTCCATAATAGTTCAGGAGTCCTAGAAACGAGCGCAGCTGGCTTACATTTCAAGGTGGGGGAGCCTCCACAATAGCTTTAACTTTTGCAGGGGCCTTATGAAGACCTGCAGAATCAATGATGTGTCCCAAATATTCAACAGAGGGCTTGAAGAATTCACACTTGTCTTTGCGAACTCGTAGGCCATACTCTTCCAGTCTTTGTAGGGTAGCCTCTAAATTCTTTAAGTGATCCTCTTCATTTCTTCCAGTGACCAGGATATCATCCAGATAGCACTGAACTCCTGACAAGCCACACAAGATCTGGTCCATAGCCCTCTGGAACAGGGCGGGAGCAGATGTTATTCCGAAGGGTAGACGACAGTATCGATAAAGCCCCTTATGAGTCACAATAGTCAACAGCTCTTGGGACTTTTCATCGACGTGCATCTGTAAATATGCTTGACTCAGATCAATCTTACTGAACTTTTGTCCCCCAGCCAGGCCTGCGAAGAGGTCATCGATGCGGGGAAGCGGGTATTGCTCTGCACACAACACTGGGTTGACAGTGACTTTAAAATCACCGCAAATCCGGAGAGAGCCATCTTTCTTCACGATTGGAACGATAGGAGTGGCCCATGAGCTATGGGTAACTGGTATTAGGACTCCATTGGTGACCAGGCGCTCCAGGTCTGCTTCAACTTTTGGCCTGATGGCATATGGCACAGTTCGGGCTTTCAGATATTTTGGTGGACTGCCAGGTTTAATGTTCAATGTCACAGTGATTCCCTTCATACTTCCCAAATCATCTCCAAAAACAGCAGCATGTTTCCTTAGTATAGGGGTTAGACTGGTTTCTTCTTTAGTCATCCAGTGCACTTCTGCCCAGTTCAGTTGAATCTTCCCAAGCCAAGACCTACCCATTAAGGCTGGGTAGTTACCTCTCACCACAAACAGTGGCAATTTAGCCACCTGTCCATTGAGCTCCACCTTAACATCAATAGTGCCCAGCATAGGCACAGCTTCTCCCGTATACGTCTTCAGAACAGTTTTTGTTGCCTTAAGCGGAAGATGCTGTAGCTTTTCTTTATACACAGTCTCGGAGATCAGTGAGACGGCTGCACCGGTGTCCAGTTCCATGCGTATACGTTTGCCATCCAATAACGGGGTTACCCAGTATTCATGTGAGCCCATTGCCAAAGACAAAACATGCAGTGGCACTTCCTCTTGCGATGAGGTGTCACCTTGATCATCCTGGGTCTGCTCTAGGGTATGCAGGGTTCCTCTTTTTGTCGGCCAGACCACAGGCCTCTTTTTCTTTTGTTTACAGGCACACTCAATGTGTCCCTTTTTGCCACAGTGTCGACACACCAGGTCCTTTACACCAGCATTCTGATGCCTGGTGACCCGGCTTACCACAGCGGTAACATTCTTGACTCTGCACAGTTTTGTGGGTCGGTTCTTGTGACACTTTTTGCACCCTAGGGGGTGCACCGATGTATTGTGCCTCCCTTGTAGCCAGTTCCATGGAGACAGCAATATCAACAGCCTTCTGTAAGGTAAGCTGAGCCTCTGTCAGTAGGCGCTTCCGTATAGCTTCACTGTACAGGCCACACACTAACCTGTCACGCAGGGCATCATGTAACATTTCTTTAAATTCACAGTGTTCTGCTAGCTTTTTTAAAATGGCTACAAATTGTACAACTGTTTCATCTTCCTTTTGGTCTCTTTTGTGGAACCTATATCTTTCAGCAATTACCAGTGGTTTTGGGGAGAAATGAGACCCCAGGATTTCCACAATGTCACTAAGATTTAGTCTCAGGCTTAACAGGGTGTAGTAAGCTGCGTAGCAGAGAGTAGGTTTTAGCCCCTACAACAGTTAAGAATATTGGCACCTTCTTCGCTTCTGTAATGTCATTTGCAATACCAAAAAGCTCAAAACGCTCAGTATACACATGCCACTGCTCTGTATTCTCATCAAAAGGCTCCAGGGGCCTGGTCAGAGTAGCCATGATTTTTAGTTTCACTTTCACAGTCAGTGCAAACAAGCAGCTTGTTTGTTTGTTCTTTACCTTAACTTCTACTTCCTTCTGTTACTGGAGCAGCACCGGAGTCTCACCCTCGTCGCCAGTGTTATATCCTTGGGGCAGCTGGTGTAGGAAGCAATCACTTGAGGCCAGAGAGCAGGCAGCTAACCAAAACCTCCATTTTATTTACATATATACAGAGAGCTCCTCAGCCGGTTGAAACCGGTTGAGCTAACCCATAATAATCGAACTCAGTTGCCATAGCAACAAAACCATGACAACCAAATACACAACAAAGATAAAAAGAAATATTGAATATCCATTGTGGCAGAGCTCTGACCTTGCCCCTGTGGGTCCTGCACTTCTAGGTGGTTTATGCTAGCCTCAGTGGCTCACTGTGACCCTCCACGTAGCCCTTCTCTCTCTAGGGCCAGGGTTACAGTCTACTGAGCCCTTTTCATCATAGGCCAGCAAGGAGGTTGGTGAGAGAACTCCCACAGTCTCTGTTGTCCCTGGGAGCTTATTTCAGAACAGTTTAGCCTCCTGTCCTGACAGGGGCCTGGCTTCCCCTCCCAGGAGATGTTCATGTAGTGGTGGGTTGGGGGGAACCCGGGCCCACCCTCTACTCCGGGTTCTGGCCCAGGGACCCTAATGGTAGCAGCTGTTGGCAGCCAACCTTTCACTGCCAGAGTTGCTACATTTCCCTGGGCCACTTCCCCACAGCTCTCCTGCTTCTCCCTTCTTCCCCCTTACCTTAGGGCTCCCTTACCGATGGTTTGAGGGTGTCTTCATTAACCAGCCCTTCAGCCTCACTTCATCTCCCCTGGCTCTCCTCTGCCTGACTGGAGTGAGCCCTTTTTATAGTATCAGCAGGGCCTTAATTAGAGGCAGGTGGTCACATTAGCTTAATGGCCTCACCTGACTCTTTGCAGGTTAATTAGAGTTAGGTGTTCTCATTAGCCTGGAGCAGCCCCTGCTCTGGTCAGTCAGGGAACAGAAAACTGTTAATCCAGTGGCCAGTATATCTGCCTTCTGCTATTCTGCTGTACCCAACTAGCCTGGGTCTATCACACCATTCATTGGACACTGTCCGCCCTGGGCAATGAATGAAGCAGGGGTTCTGTTGAAAACAAAGCATGTGATCATGTAATGAAAGTCTGCATCCGCATAAGAGGACTGAATTAAAATTGCATTGGCAATGTTAATTGTGGCATTCCCTAACTTTTGTGTACTTGACTTTACAATCATCACAGTTGGTTTTAGATGTCATTTGATATATGCTGTGAAAAACTAGTATGGCTGCAGTATAAACTCATTCCTGTCCTTCGAACACCATGCAGTATCCAGATCAGGGAGAAAAGAAGTGCTAAATATATTGTTTGCTTTCCTTCACCTAACCTTCTGTTTCATTCTTTCAGTTGTTGAATCATTTTTCTTGTTCAATTGAATCAGTAAGAAACTTTTTTTTATTTCAGCAGAAATGCTGGTGCTTAGCTCTCCTAGAATTCTGTTCCTGTGAGTTAATGTTCATGCTGAACACTGCATATCTGTAATTAGACCATTGCATGGTGACAGGTTTCAGAGTGGTAGCTGTGTTAGTCTGTATCAGCAAATACAATGAGGAGTCCTTGTGGCACCTTAGAGACTAACAAATGTATTTGTGCATAAGCTTTTGTGGGCTAAAACCCACTTCATCAGATGCATGGAGTGAAAAATACAGTAAGCAGTATATATATTACCGCACATGAAAAGATGGGAGTTGCCTTACCAAATGTGGGGGTGTCAGTGCTAATGAGGCCAATGCAATCAAGGTGGATGTCACTCATTCCTAACAGTTGACAAGAAGGGGTGAGTATCAGCAGAAGGAAAATTACTTTTTGTAATGACCCATCCACTCCCAGTCTTTATTCAGGCTTAATTTGATGGTGTCCAGTTTGCAAATTAATTCCAGTTCTGCAGTTTCTCATTGGAGTCTGTTTTTGAAGTTTTTTGTTGTTGAAGAATTGTCACTTTTAAGTCTGTTATTGACTTAAAAGTGGCAATTATCAATTCCAAAATGTTACTGTAGATCTTATATTTTGTGTACCGTTTCACTTATAACATGCAAGGGTCATCATCAGTTTAGTTCCACTTATTTTAACAATCCTCTCAGTATCTAAATTCAAGCACTGGGATTGAATAATGGGGATGTAATACTAGTCAAAGAATTTTGGATTCATAATCCTTAGCAGAATTAAGACCCTTTAGTGTTTTGGATCAGTGCCCTCCACCAGCATACATCTGAATTGGGCATTTTGA
This sequence comes from Mauremys mutica, assembly GCF_020497125.1. Classification (NCBI taxonomy): domain Eukaryota; kingdom Metazoa; phylum Chordata; order Testudines; family Geoemydidae; genus Mauremys; species Mauremys mutica. Next base: position 46,184,671 of record NC_059072.1, read on the forward strand.
CCCTTGAAGGATATGAAACAAATCAGAAAGTGTATCATGGGATTTTAGTAGCAGCATTCCATTCTGATGTTGACGAGGGGCATTATACTGTATTATAAGCTGATTAATCATATGAAGCCATTGACATTAAAGGATATCAATTCCACATCAGAAACATCCCACCAATTTGAAGGGACATGGAATTTAAAACTGGGGTCCAGAATTTTACAGTCTTTGGGGACAGACTTTTCTTTGGGCAGGGGGAGAAATCTCACCTCTCAAGGGAGATTTAACCATTTAGGAGAGACTTTTCTTCAATGAGCCCTTGACAGTAAAATTCTTCACAAGTGGGAGCTTTGCCACTGAGCTGAGAACAGAGCTCAGGAACTGGCCCAAGACTTTTAAGATATGTGGCTAATGGTACTTTTGTAATGTTTGATAGGGCACTTACCATGTTCCAACATGGTGAAAACCTGACTATAATTGTGTGCATGCGTCTTCATGAATTTTAGAACAGCGGCAATTTAGCAATGTCCTTCCTTTAAGGAAGACTATGGTGTATATGAAGCAAGTTATAGTACATCATTAATATTTGATACAGTGAGATATTGTTTTTGTCTGGCATCACATGTGCTACTTTAAATTTAGTGCAACGGACCATGTGTTTCTGTTTTATATAACAGATCAATTTTATTCTTCCCAAGAGAGACATAAATATATAAGAGAGATTTAGTGGCATGTAGGTTTTATATATTGTTGTCTTAGTCCCTAAATTCTCTTTTAAAGTTTACTTCTATAATTTCTTGGCTTTAAAAAAAATGTTTCTAATTAGTGCCCAGTAGTAAAATTGTATATTTGGAACCTTTAATAGATTTTTCTTAGATGAAATCAGATGCTATATATTTGTCACAAATAAGTGGTGAGGTTTTTATTTTAAATCAATAGAACATCTGTGGTCTTCTTTTTTCTAACACTCATCTGGCATTTCTGGATGAAATAAGAATCATAGGAGCAGACACTGAGCTAAATGTACATTTGCCCTCTTCTGTTACATAAAGCTGCAGTCCAAACTGTATGTAGTTAAAGTATTTATATAGCCACATAGCTTAGACTCTTCTCTTTCCCACATGTTGTGTAACAGTTGTACAAGAGAGGCATACTGGGTTGAGGAGTCTTCAGTTCTAGAAGCTAATGTAATCTTATCCTAATTAAATAGGGTATACAGGACTGCATGTGTCCTGCTAAACAGGATTTGTAGACATTGGAGAGGGCTTCTGTCCCCCACCCTTTGGGACAGATCTGTTATGGGGAATAAATTGTTTTAAGAGGGTTAGAATTGTATACTTGGGTATTTAATTTCATGAGAAATCTCTTGTATAGAACATTCTACTGGTATTAAGGGTGGAAAGATAACTTGGCCATGTGCCAACTGAAGCTTTCCTGAAAAATGTTAGTTTGGGGATGTTGCTTTAGGATTTTTACTGCATCAGTGGTCATGCTTTCTATACTGAAACAGTGTGAAGAATGACAGTAGTTATAGCTATGGAGCTAACCAGCACAAGGCCTTCCATAAATCCAGTGTGGTCTGGATGATTAGTGGCCAGTATTTTAGCCAATAATTTGGTCTGTATTTTATAGAACTATTGGCCTATATGATTCACATAATTCAGGATGGCAGGCAGGTTTTCATGGAACAGAAAATGGGAACACATTTAGGATATTGGGTAATTTCCCCATGCTCAGAATAATATTTTATCTCTTTACGTCCCTGATCGGTATATCCATACCTTTACTTATGTGAGCAGTCCCATTGAATTCCTTGAGACTGCTTATATGAGTAAAGATAATCATTTGTGTGAAAGTTTGCAGAATCCAAGCCAACCTAATAATTTAAGGCATATTTTATAAATGTAGATTGGGAACCCATCCAGCTCTGGCTAATTCTTTTCTAATATTGTTTTAATAGATATCACCCTTTTTTATAACTGAAATGTATATATTTTCTAACTTGACTCTCCTTATGTGCACAGATTTGGCTCAAGGATGGAATTACAAAAATAATGAAATAAATTAGATTTTATTAAAGCTAAGAATGCATTTCCTCCTTCTGTATAACCTTAAAACAGAACAGACCAATGGTTTAAATGGAACCATCTAAGAACAGTTTGTTCCACAGTATGACGTACCCATTAGGAAAGTACATCCAGTCCAGTTTTATAGTTGTAAGCTAGCATTTTTAATGTTGCACTTTGAGAAATTAGTATAATATGTCAAAAAGTCATTAATTTAATTACTTTAGCCCCTCTGGCACTGTTTGCAAGTGTTGTTGTGTTTGTCAAGTTGGTCATAAAACCTTTTGCAATTCGTGCAAAGGTGCTTATGATTGTTTATGTAAATCGCATAAAACTGCTCACAGCTCAGCTTCAACGTTTCCAACACTGAATTCATTTTACTGTGCTAAATGTATGCAACAATTATCTCAGATCTTTACTTCAGGTATCATTGCCAGCTCTATAAATTACTTAAAAGCTTTTAATTAATGGTAATTATGTAAAATAATTATGAAAAGGAGATACAAATATTAGTGTTTCATTTGATGCATCATTAGATAATAATACTACATTTTGTGATTATATGATCCTTACCATTATAATTCTGCATAGCACTTGATAATCACTCTTCAATAAAGGGTTGTATCTGGGGTTTTTTTTCAAAAGTATTTACAACTGCAGACAATAGTCTTTAGTGTGTTTAAGATGAAAGCAGATATAGCTCCAGTGACATCAATGAAATGTTACATAAAATCAGATTATTAAAACCTCAGGTTGCAGTTTATAAATGGTGCTGTGGCCTTTTATGTAAATGAAGGCCACTGAATCTTCTAATAAAGGTTAAGATATATAAGATTAATCTAAATTCTATAGCTGCACTGCTGTTAGACATACAACATTTGATAGTGTGATAAAGTTCCTCCTCTACCTTGGTGGGTCCTGCGCTTATTCGTGGATTTTGCTAGCCTCAGAGATCTTCCTGTGTTGAATTAGGATTTGAGAGGTTTTTGGGGGAACCCAAGCCCACCTTCTACCCCGGTTCTAGCCCAGGGCCCTGTGGACTGCAGCTGTCTAGAGTGCCCTCTGGAACAGCTACAATTCCCTGGGCTACTTCCCCATGGCCTCCTCCCAACACCTTCTTTGTCCTTACCACAGGATCTTCCTCCTGATGTCTGTTAACACTTGTACTCCTCAGTCCTCCAGCAGCACATCCTCTCACTCCCAGCTCCTTACACATACCTCACTAACTGGAGTGAGAGCCTTTTTATACTAGGTTTCCTGATGAGCCTTAATTAATTCTAGTAACTTCCCAATTGGCTACAGGTGTCCTAATTAGCCTGCCTCCTTTATTAGTTCTAGAAAGTTCCTGAGTGTTCTGGAATAGTCCCTGTTATCTTACCCAGGGAAAAGGGACCTGCTTAATATGGAGCTAATGTATCTGCCTTCGACCACTCTCTTGTAGCCATCTGGCCTGACCCTGTCACAATAGCTATAATATATATGAATTCCTATGTGCATTTATAAATACACACACACAAATGTATATTCAGAAATACTCTACAACATACATTTTGTTTTGTAGTCACACTCATGAATGTGTAAATAGAGGTATTTTCAAAACAATTATAGAAATAAATGCATTATTTTAGTATGCTTATTCATTGCCTCTGTTTCATAAATAAACCATCAAATAGGTACAATATGCATCTAAACTTCTATGACTTTGAGCTTGACAATCTACTTAGACTTCTGTAAGGTGTTTGACCTAGGCTATGTCTACACTATAACTTATGTCGCTCAGGGGTGAATAAATAGCCCCCCTGAGTGACATAAGTTTCATTGACATAACAGCAAGTGTGGACAGCGCTATGTCAACAAGTGAGCTTCTCTCACCGACATAGTTGCTGCTGCTAAACACTGGCTAATTTATCGATCTCAAAATGTGATCAACAAGAGGGACAGTTTCTAGTGGCATTCTACAGAGATCTGCTCTCAATCCAATCCTATTAAACACATTTACGAATGATCTGGAAGAAAATATTAAACCACTATTGATAAAATTTGCAGATAACAAAGACTGGCAGAGTGGTAAATAATTATGGGGAGAGGACATTTATGCAGAGCAGTCTGGATCACTTGGTAAATTGAAAACAGTCAAACCACATTACATTTTAATACAGCCAAATGCAAGATCATAAATCTAGGAACTAAAAGTGTAGATCACACTTACAGGATGGGGGAGTGTAGCCTGGAAAGTGATGATTCTGAAAGGACCTAAGGGATCACGGTGTCTAGCCAGGTGAACCTGAGCTCCCAGTTAAGTGTGGTAGCTTAAAAGATCTAATGTAATCTTTCAATGTATCAACAGAGGAGTATTAATTAGAACAGGAAAGTGATATTATGATTGTATACAGCATTGGTGAGACTGCTATGGCAGTACTGTGTCCGGTTCTGATGTCTACACTTTAAATCAGATTTTGAAAACCTGTAGCGAGTTCAAAGAAAAGCTGCAAGAATGATTCAAGCTTTGGAAAACAAGATTTATTGACCTAATGAGCTCATTCTACTTACTTTGTCAAAGAGGTTTAATAGGTAACTTGATCACAGCTTGTTAGTACTTACCATGATTACCACAGTGCTGTGTAAACTAGCAGATAAACCCCTTGCTGGAAGATGAAGCTAGACAAATTAAAACTGGAAATCAGAAGCAAAATTTTGTTGGTGATGGCATTTAGCCATTGGATTAGCTTCTGAAGGAATTGTTATAGGCTAGATTATCATGATGGTCCCTTTTGACCTTAGCATCTAAGATTGTAAATGGCATTTTACCTTTTGTGTGGAGTGGTCAGTGGCCATATGCAGGGGCACCCTGGTTCTGCCTGTGATGGGAATTAGATCCACTGGAATACATAGGCCTTCCTTGTGGAGTTTTGGAGTTTTGTCCTTCTGCCTAGCCTCCTCCTCTTTCACCAGGGCTCCTTGACTAGTTCTGAGTGCTTTTGTCTTATCCTTTTCCAGTAGGAGAGAAGGTGCAAAGGGAGATACTTCAAGTTTCAATAGTCCCAAAGAGGATGACTTGCAGAGCAGCTGTTCCACAGCTCCACTACCCACAGCCATATCCATGATGTCAGGAAAATATTAGGGAGTGCGTAGCATGGTGTGGGGATTGTTTTACCAGATTTTGCTCCCCACAACAGTGCATAGTAGAAAGGAAGATGGAGCCAATTAATGGAACCTTTGTTTCTTTTAGCTGGGCTGCCACATAAGTAAAACAGCATTGTATATCCTTGCTGAATGCTAAGTCCCATGGAACAAATTAAGAGACAATTCAGGTTCCAGAACGAACCACTGGGAATCTGAGAATTCCAGGGTGGTTGTAAAAATTCCAACATTATAGATGCTTTAGCAACTATAATACAGTTATATGAAGGAAAATGTTATCAGAGACAACAGGTACCCAAAGAGGCCCACATTTTTTCAGCCCTTGTCAGACTCATGAACCTGGTAAGACTGTAATTGTTTAATAGTTTTGATTATTATATTTCAGACTCAGTGTCTGGTGATTTACTCTTCTTTGTAATTAGATGTTTTGCCTTTATTTCATATACATGCAATTTTCCTTTCATTCTCACTCTGTATCTATGCCACCTGGCCATACTGCTCTTGCTATAGTGAAGAGTTTCTCCTGTATTGCTCAGGCATCTATAAATATGACTCCAATCTCTCAAGGGTGAAGTACAAGACAAAGCAGAACTACATGATTGTACTAAGCATTTGTGTCAGGATTTCAGGGACCTGGCCACTGGGAACTGCGGTGCCCTGCAGGATAATGAGTAGTAGCTCTTTGGGGAAAGGCAATGGATTCTCCACTGTGCCATTAGTCCGCACAGTTGGACACAAAAGAACCATGGAAGCTACTCCAGTCTTGAGGCTGAACAAACAATATACTATGAAGTAGCCAGAAAACAGCAGCTCTGACACTTAGCCCTTAGTGTGGATAAAATTGGAGGGGGGAGCTGGCCGAACTTTGGGGAGTCTTCACGTCTCAGGCCATAGGCAGTTGACTGCTTAGACGCTCTCTGTCATTCTGTTATTGATTCTCTACCCAAGTACACATAAGTCACCACTCTTGAGGGTGACTGAAGGCCACAGAGCATAAGCTGTTGTCACTTATGATGATGATCTAGCCCCATTTTCATCTGTTTCCTTAATGAAATACCCACTAGCTGTTTCTCAATGCATGCAGTGCTTATTCTTGCATTACTCTTCAGTCTGTCACAGGATGGATGGGGTGCACAGTGTATGTGTGTGTGTGTGTATAAATATATAGAAGGGAACAGGGGCAGAAAGGGCATTTTTTCCTCATTGCCACTTGCTCTTTCTTCTCTCCCCATACTCCCCTCCATTTGTGTGACGTTTTTTTCATTTTGCTCTCTTTGCACCACACAGTGAAAGGACACATGAAAAATGTGTATCAGTTTTTATTGCCAAGACACTGTATAATAATGAAATAAATGCAATACTATAATTAAAATATGGTCCCTGATATTTAGTATTACATTAATGAAGATGAAGGAAGCAGCATAGCATAACAGAAGGCAGTTAAAAGCAAGCCAGGATAAAGAGCAAAGTTGTAATACTGGTAAAATGATTCCTCTACTCATAAACCTCTGGGATCTCTTACAGAATCCAGTTTAAGTATAGAAAAAATCTAATTAGAAGGCTGTTAACGCTGCTAAGTGAAAGCTCAGCTCTGTTCTAAACCAAGATAGCTGAAGTGCCTTCACTGCCTTGTCACTAATTGGTCAGATGGAGCCCAGGGAGTTGCTAGGAGTGACACAATGAAAATGAAAGGCTATTGTTGAGTCACTGATAATTAAGTAGTGAGGAACTATTGGAAAAGCTGTTTTACTGCAGGTTTGGCAGTTTCAGAATGTTTGCAGTGACCTAGCAGAAATGCCATGCCTTGTAAGTGATGCTCTTTTTTGGTTTTGGTTTGGTTTTGCACTGAACTTCAGTGCAAGTAGGGGACTGTTAAGAGGTGTGTTGCAACTGACCTAAGACGTTTTTGGCTGTAAATGTAAATGCAAGGAAGCAATATATAATCTTTTCCAAGAGCTTCTATTTCATGCCTGACTGAAAGCCAAAAAGTAAAGCCCCCAAACAGATGCCATTTTAGGATTATGTCAGTCAGATTAGCCTGCATGTGTTAAAACTGTATGTGTCAGAACTGACTATGTGCCACATGGGTTTAGCTGGTATTCATCAAATTACCTTCCCATCTGCACCTGATAATCTGAGAACAAGCCAGTCTTATTAACTATACGAATAAGACCCTTTTCCCTGGGCAATTTCTGTAAACAGTCAAACAACACTAGCATGACAACCCTTGCTGATTCTGAGATACTATCCACATGGTAAACTATGTGCCTGAGGTTCTGCAGATAATGGAGGTGGAACAAACATTACAGTGAATGTACCTGTCTGTCTTATGAGGTGACATCAGCCTGCATCTTCACCCACAACACGCAAAATACAAGTATTATTATGGAAATTGCATCTTGACACTGATATAACAAACATTTCGTGACCATTTGGAGTATGTTTATCTAAAACAGTTTTTCTTGTTTCAGCAAGGCGACTGCACACACTGGTACAGTAATCAGCCAGGAAAATAATGGAGGAACTTTTCACCCTAAAACCATTAGGCAAATACATTTACATTATACTAAGCACATATGGGAAAAACAAAGCACTAGATAAGGGCCCAATCCTGAAAATTTTTTACTGGTGTTTTACTCTCTCATGAGTAGTGCTGCAGAAGTTAATATTACTGCTTATGGTCACAGCCTGTGCTGGGGATGGTGCAGTGTCTCAAGGTTTGCTCCACCTGCATTCTGCCTCAGGGAGCATTCTTCTTGGAATTCCCCAGTACACACAGAGTACATCCACTGCTGCTCTCCCTGAATGGCCAGCCAGGAATTGAGTGTTAGGGACATGTCCCTATCTCTTCTCCACCCTTTCCACAATCCTTTGGAGTCTTGCATCTCAGGAGCACAGATAGGGACCATTCTCTCTGGGCTGTGAGGTGTGTAGAGATTGCATTTTTTCCTACTACTGTGTGGGGGCAGATGGGTGTGGCTCTCCTAAACCTTTTTCTCCCAGCCCCTGCACACCCACAAAGCAGCAGGGCACAAAGCAACATTCAGATAAGAGCCTGCTCCTTAAAATCATTACTTCTAACTGATAGATATTTTCCTAATCCTTCTTTATAAAGTGTTCCTACATTACCAGCTGACTTTCACTTTGTTCAACTAGCTTTACTCAGTTATTGTTGCAGTAGCCATTATGATTTACTGAAAAGGCAGATTTAAGGATTTCAGTGAGGCAAAAGTTCATACGTTTAAATCAGATAGTTTGGTCAGAAGGGTCTGAAAACCAAAGAAAGACACAGTATGAGCCACTGTGATAGAATCATAATATAGGAAAGTTTGGTTAAAAATGGACTGCATGCTTTTATTAAGAAAGATGACATGCAGTTTAAGATGCATATTTCTGATTGAGAGGTGGGATTGAAATATTCCTGACTATGTATTTTTTTTTATGTATGCTCATGTTTTAAAAAATGGAAATCAATAAAAATTCAGTTAAAGAAAAGATTAAACATAAAGGTGCAAAAGGATGAATTATGGAAGTTCTTCAATACTCAGATGAATAGCAGCAGGGAAGCGTCATATCTTGTGATCCCTTGACTTTGTCACACACTGCAGAAAATTGTTGGCATCTGCATCATATTTATAAAAAAATCAAATCTTTTATCATAGACTTTTTTTTCTCAGTGATGTGTAATTGCATTTTTATTTGAAGGGTCAGAGGGAAGGATGATAGGAACATTAATACAAGGATGTACACTACAGATAAAAAAAATTTCCATGAGTAGGAATACAGATAATCCACAGTATCCAGGAAATTGTCCCTCATTGTGCACTTGCTATGTCCACCCATTAAAATAATTGGAAAGGACCTGAATCTGCTTCCCCTGAAGTCAATGGCAAAGCTCTCCCCTTCAGTGGGAATAGAAGCCAGTCAAAAGACTAAGATAATAGCTAGAAGATCTTTCTAAGTTGTGATTAAAAAAAATTAGCTCAAACTCACCTGTATGTTTAAATTCTTCCCTTTAAAGTTTCCCACTCACTGGTAGTGAATGAATTTTCATTGAATGCACTTCTCCTCTTTCTACACATTTGCATATTGTACACTGCTTTCAGAGATAATGTATCAGAGGGCACAGAACACCGTGGTTAATATCAGATGTTTCGTATAATGTCAGACATTTATACTCTTTCCTCCTGTTCATTGTTTTTGAGTGGATGCCCACTCCTACAATGGGCAGAACACCACTTAAGATATAGGCAAGCTCTACTCCCATTGATTTCACCCACATTGGAACACATTGGTCCTGCAGCTGGGGTTCCCATTGTTTCTGTTGGAATTTGAGAGCCAAAGCCAATTGAAGTCAAAACACAGTGAAGAACTTTTTACTCATGGGAAAATTCTTTCCTAGGTTAGAAAAACTCATATAGGAGTCAGGAAATGTGGTGAATTTTAATTTGCAATTATGCCTTCTAATTGATCTAAAGGATTTGCCCTCTTCACAAGAACCAGATAAGGGAATTAGTGCCCTAAATCAGAGTCTGTCCTGAAATCTACCTAGAACATCTTAAAATATCTGCAGGGGTCACGGCCATCCATACAGAGGACAATTACCTCCAAACTGCTTCCCAGCAACTGCAGGCCTGTGTGGAAGCACATCCCCTGAAGGACCCATAGTCCCAAATTGTCCCTGCTACACTAACCCCAGTAATCCTGAACTAAATGTAATGGATAAACTGGGGTATTTCATGGAAATGGAAACTGTTCTTTATACTATACTTTATGCTCACAACTAATCACTCCAGCAGATGTAATAAAATTGGTGACCTATTATGGAGCCATTTGGAGATGAAATGCAGAAAAATCCTTTTTCTTTTAACCGAAAAAGCAAAATATAGTAAATTATATTTGTCTATTATGAAGTTTTGCATTCTTAATATTAACTAAGGACAAACAGGTTACATTTTTCATCTTTAAGTCCTTCTATATATTTTTGTGGTATTACTAGAAATCTATGGAAGACCTCTGATGGGCAAATTAATATTCTAAAGTCCCACAAATTTTAAACAGAGATTGTCTGGCAAAATGAATGGATGAATCTTGTTTTTCAAAGTAATGAATTCAAATCTTGTTTGGGTTGTGGGTTTTTTAATATTTCTATTCACTTTTTCCAGCAAGGTGAGTACAGATTGCTTTAGAAGAATAGTAATAATCAAAGCAAAAGAAATCATTCAAAACAGTCTACCTGTAAAAAAAAAAGGCAGATTACAAAAAGAACTATGTATATCCTACTTAAATCTCATTGTAATCCTTTCCGACTGTTCCTCTAATTTATCCAAATAATGCTGCTGCAGCTTCACCTAATCTTTACCTCTTGTGCCCTAACAATTCCACTGAAGAATGCATTTAGTAAAGAAATATACAAGTTAAAATTTATTTATATGGAGGTTCATAAAGGTGAAAGATTAAAAAAAAATGATCAAGGAAAATAAGTTCTGGCATTTCATTGTGTTACATACTGTCAAAATTTAATATCAACATATTATCTTATTTACATGCAGACAATTCAAAATATGGCAAAATGGAAGCAAAGAGGCAGCTGACTCAAAGCAAAAACTTTGTTTTCATTTAGATGAATAGATTATTATTTATATTGCCATAGTGCCTAGAAGACCTACTCAGGGACTAGGACCTCATTGTGCTAGGAACTGTACAAACACAGAACAAAACGACACTCCCTGCCACAAAGAGTTTACAAGCGAAGTACAATAAGTTAATAAATAATAATAGTAATAAATAACCCATACCAGATTTTCCATTATTTTGCCTGGGGTTCATGTCAGACCAGTGATTTCCCCAGGAATTGAAATTAGGGGGGGGGGTTGAATGTGCAAGGGCGGGGGGCGTCAGGGCCAATGAGGGGTGAGACCATGAGGGTGAAGGCGGGCTGTGCAGCACCATAGTAGAAACTAAAAATGTTTCATGACCATTTTATTAGATTTAACTAATGTTTTAAAATCACACAAATTAAAGTTGGCTACTCAAGCCTTCTATGAAGCACTAATCTACATCCTTCTTGGTTTCTTGTTATAATTTTGCACAACTCTGTTAATGAACTTCTTGAATGCAATACATTCATCTTTGGTGGCTTCTATTCAATTCTATTCAATGATGAAAAAGAACGTTCAGCTGTAGCTGTTGTGACTGAGAGTAGCAAGAGATGAATTCTTACTTCTTTCATCCCAGGAAACATAGCACAAAGATCCGGTCGAGCCACTAGTGATGATAAAAAAGAAGTTGAAGTCAAATCTTCATTCATTCGTCATATGATTTTCCACTCTGTGTTCAAATTCTCTATTCTGTCCTGATCACATGGCAGCGCCATTGCTGGTAGTGCCTCACTCCACTCAACTGTCGGTGTTTTATAGGACAGGCACTTGTAAAAGCTATGTAGAGGTTGAATAGAATCTAGAAGTCGCTGTTGTAGATTTTTAAGAATCAAGTCTGTGTACTTTTTCAGTTGTCTTAACAAACACTTCTTATCCTCTTCACTTAAGGATTCAGTATAAATGCCTTCATTAGTCAACTTCTGGACTGAAGTCTTTGCTTCTTCCAGTACTTTTCAATGCATAGCCCTCGGATTGATCCAAATGTAGCTTCTGTTGATGGACAAAGATCTACTACTGTTGTAGCAGATGCCTGGATGGCATTGTTTAATGACCCAAATGGTTTCAACAGTAGACTTACAAGAGAGAGAATGGCAATAGCCTTCTCTGAACATAATAGCAAAAGTAATCCACCAGCCTCACTACTTAGATCCATCTCATCTTGGTAGATACTTTCCAAAGCCAGTAATAACGGCTGCAGTAATTTTAAGACAACAGTCAAGGATCGCTCATGAGAAGGCCAGTGGGTTTTCCCAGGTTGGACTAATTTGAACTTCAGTCCCAGTGTATCTTCTATATTTTCCAAGATATTCAGTCTTTTTGGACTCTTGCTGAAAAAAAGAATATAATGAAGATATTAAATGTATAGATTTTTAGATATCTTTTGAAGATTCTGCAGCTCGTACTAGTGCTAGTTGGAGTAGATGGCCTCTGCAGTGTGTATAGGAGAGATTAGGGTTACACTTTTCTCTGAGCAAATCTTGTGCTCCACCATGTCTTCCAGAGAAGTTTGCAGCTCCATCAAATGCACAAGCAGCCATCTGTTTGGGGTCCAATTGACAAGCATTTAACTCTTCTAAGATGTGGGTTGTCACAGATGCAGCCGATGTGTCTTCTATAACTTGAACATCTAGAAATGCATCTACTGGCCTACCACTGACATCAAGATAATGTACACAATGACTTAATACTTGATGCCCATTTTCCATCAGTGCATTCATCAGCCACGTATGCAAATTTTTTGAATGTGGTGAGAGAGTTCGTCACTTTTTCAACTGCTGAGTCTTTCACTGTTGCACTGCATGCTTCTAGCCAGTCAGTTGAGTTTCTTGCAGAAAGATAGCGAGCATTTGCTGGTCTTGTTCGGAACTAGTGTTCAACTTCAGGATGAACAAGTGACAATGCACTTAATATTGGCCTCCAGTTTATAGTGTGTGGTATTTCTAGCTTAAATAGAATGTATGATGCCACAGCCATGTTTGTTCGCATGAACTGTGTTGTGTCTCCAGCATTCTTAACAGCCTCATTAAGTATTTCTAAAATTGGCTTTGAAGGTGGGCTTATAAGGCTTTCTGCATGTTGATACAGAGGCCTGGTGTTCTGCTGCTTTTTCATGTAGTTTGTCAGCATTGGCTTTGCTGATCAGTCTGACAAACCAAGCTCCTCCACTTTTACCAATTATAGCATTGGAAAGCTTTCCTTCTTCGCAAGAGGTGCACCAGTAGCCATCTTTTGTAACTTCACTAAATGGGAACACTTTGACCGACAAACATCGGGAACTGTCTTTAGGTTTTGGAGACACTGTTTCTTCAGTAGGTAGCTGTATTTCTGCTTCGGGCTGGTCAGATGTAGATACACCACTTGAACCGTCAGATGACATGTTGATATATTCTTGGTTCTTGATGTGTTCTTCACCTTGGTTAGTTTTTGAGGCTTTTGAGTGGAAAAATTGTTGTATTGTTTTTTGTCTTTTCATTTTCACTTTGACTTGCAATATATAAAAGAGATATGAATAAAGTAAATGTTTTGTTAGGATAATGCAAATTTAACATAAGGATAATGCAAAATCCACCAAAACACGTAACAGGTCTAGATTTCTAAAAAAAAACCATTTTTTTTAAAAAAGTATTTAATTTAAATTGACTTTTGAAAAGTAAGCCATCATGGGATAAGAGGGAAGTCCTCTCATGGATCAGTAACTGGTTAAAAGATGGGAAACAAAGGGTAGGAATAAGTTATCAATTTTCAGAATGGAGAGAGATAAATAGTGGTATCCCCCAGGGTTCGGTACTGGGACCATTACTATTCAACATATTCATAAATGATCTGGAAAAATGGGTAAACAGTGAGGTGGCAAAATTTTCAGATGATACAAAACTATTCAAGATAGTTAAGTCCAAAGCAGACTACGAAGAGTTACAAATGGATCTCACAAAATTGGGTGACTGGGCAACAAAATAGCAGATGAAATTCAATGTTGATAAATGAAAAGTAATGCATATTGGAAAACATAATCTCAACTATACATACAAAAGGATGGGATCTAAATTAGCTGTTAACACTCAAGAAAGAGATCTTGGAGTCATTGTGGATGGTTCTCTGAAAATATCCACTCAATGTGCAGTGGCAGTCAACAAAGCAAACAGAATGTTGGGAGTCATTAAGAAAGGGATAGATAATAAGACAGGAAATATCACATTCATAGAATTGGAAGGGACCTCAGAAGGTCATCTAGTCCAACCCACTGCTCAAAGCAGGACCAATCCCCAGATTTTTACCCCAGTTCCCTAAATGGCCCCCTCAAGGATTGAACTCCCAATGCTGGGTTTAGCAGGCCAATGCTCAAACCACTGAGCTATCCCTCTCCCAATTTATGTATTGCCGCTATATAAATCCACGGTGTGCACACCTTGAATACTGTGCGCAGATCTGGTCACCCCATCCCAAAAAAGATATATTGGAATTGGAAAAGGTACAGAGGTGGGCAACTAAAATGATTAGGGGTATGAAACAGGAGGAGAGATTAAAATGACTGGGAATTTTCAGCTTAGAAAAGAGACAACTAGGGGGGGATATGATAGAGGTCTATAAAATCTTGACTGGTGTGAAAAATGTGAATAAGGAAATGTTATTTAATCCTTCACATAACACAAGAACTAGCAGTCACCCAATGAAATTAATAGGCAGCAGGTTTAAAAAAACGAAAGGAAGTACTTCTTCACACAACATAAAGTCAACCCGTGGAACATTTTGCCAGGGGATGCTGTGAAGACCAAAACTATAACAGGATTAAAAAAAGAACTAGATAAATTCCTGGAGAATAGGTCCATCAGTGACTATTAGCCATAATGGAGAGGGATGCAACACCATGCTCTGAGTGTCCCTAGCCTGTTTGCCAGAAGCTGGGAATGGGCAACAGGGGATGGATCACTTGATGATTACCTGTTCTGTTCATTCCCTCTGAAGCACCTGGCCTTGACCACTGTTGGAAGACAAGATACGTGGCTCTATCATTGGTCTGACCCAGTATGGCCATTCTTATGTAAAAATTAATTATAATAATAAAAATGTTTAGTACAGAAACTCCCCAACATAATGACCTCTCAAGATAGCAACAATGTGAAATAACTACCTTGGCAAATAATGCATTTTAAAAATCTTGGCCTACTAGGAAACATATTTATATAAGTTCCCATTCCCAGTCACAAATCTAGCATTCTGGAGCAAAGTCACTAAAATATAGCCCAACAAACAAATATTTATTTAACGTGCCCCTCATTTTTCCCTCCACCGCACCCCACTCACCGGTGTTGTCCTTGGTCAGGGGAGACTCAGAGTTCGGAGGTGCTTTCACGTGAGTTCACCTCCCAGGTGGGGGGCAAGAAGGCACGTTGCTTGTTCCTCCAGCTGCTCACTGTTCGCTCTGGCCACTGTTGTTCGTTGTGCCATCATTCACTCCATCGCTCTGTTGCCAATGGCCCTGCGCCGTCACCTTCTGCTGCCACCTGCCACTGTGACCTCTGCGAGTTGGTCTCTTGAGGTTCCACCCAGCACTCAGTGATTTCAGCTGATCTCTCAGTGAGGGAACCTCACTGCTAGTGCAGGCTGGGCTGTCTCTTCCACAGAAACACCGTCCCACAGCAGGTCTAAGCACTTAAACCTGATTATCAGTCATTTCAGCTGTAGTGGTCACTTAACAAAAAAAAAAAAAGATTATCTATGGGGCCTAATCAACTTTGTCTTTAAACAGTGGAGAGGGGCAAGTCAAATAGTACTTGTGACTCAGACAGACCATCAAGCAAAACACCAGTCCCCACCCTCTCTCTTGATGCCTTCAATCAGCACAGGCTAAGTACAATTCTACTGCTCTTTACTCATACAATAAGAACAACAACATTTCATTACCCCCCCGCATTCAAGTGATTTGTAACCCAACCCCAGCCAAAATCTATCACTTGGACAACACAGCTCTGTTTGCTGGATACCTAGGTAGATTAGGTGTGAATGTAAATACAATCTGGTCCTGAAGCCTTTCCCCCCCCAGCTCATCACTAGCTGTCAGGGAGAGCTCATTTAGACTTTGCTTACAAATTATAATTTGAAATTATTAGGTTGGCCAACATCACTGAAATGAATGCACTGACATTGTCATAAAAAACAACAGCTGTATGAGGAAGCTAGTCTATGTTCATACTTTTCAAATCTATTATACTTTTTCAGATACACGTATTTTATCATACACTTTATATGCTTTTAAAGTGTGTATTAATGTTTCAATTTCAATTCAAATTTCCAAACAGACACTAAATTGGCAGGTAACTAGTTCACAAAACTTGGGGGGAGGGGGATTCAAGGGGAGTGGGGTGTAGGGAAATCACTGTGTCAGACTCACTGGTGTCTAGTTTCCTGGGTCATCCTGTGTACTCTTTTTTAAAATATTGGTACAATATTAGCTTTTTTCCCCTAGCTTTTTGGGATTTGCCCAGTGTTCCAAGATTCGCTAAAAATCAGCTTTAATAGTTCAGGCATAGTGCTCTCTTTGGCCAATTCTTTTAACACTCTTGGGTGCAAGTTACCAGATCGTACAAATTTTAAAATGTTTAAAAGTTGCTGTCTAACATCCTCCGTGGTTACTGATGGAATAGAAAGTATTTCATTTTCACTGTAAGATATGGATAAGTCATCCTGCTTCTTTCCAAATACATAACGAATATATACTGTATACTTCTGCCTTTTCTGCATTATGATTGATAATTTGACCCTCCTTATCTAGTATCAGACTTATACCTAGTATATCCCCACATTTTGTTTGTTCCTGATATATTTAAAGAGTTCCTTCTTATTGTCCTTAATGCTAATGGCCATAGAGTTTTTCACTTCCCCTATCAATTGTCTGCATTTCCTAACTGGTGATTTTGTATTCATTGCTTTCAGCTTCTCCATTTTCCAATCATTCATTTATATATATAATTATTTATTATTGTTTAACAGAAAAATTCTTTTTACGTGATTGCCAAATTGTCGTTTGTTGGGCATCTAATAAATAATTCTTAAACAATTCCCAATTAACATTCACATTTTTATGTTTAAAATATTTTCCTCCACTCAATTTTGCATCTGACTGTTTTCAGTTTTGTGAAACTGGCCTTCTTAAAGCACCGAATATTACTGTACAAGACTATATTATGTTCACACATAGGAAATAAAATTAGATTGTGTTCATTTGCACCTAGGAAATCATCAATTTTTAGTTCAATGATCAATTCATCATTATCAGAATGAGGCCTGATCTAAAATTACCCTGAACTGGTTTCAATATTTTTGTATTAGAGAATTGTCATCTATAATTTTTAGATACAGCGGGGAGGTTTTGCCACTGGCGGCATGACACCTCCAGTTGATGTTCCCCTGACTGAAATTCCCCCATTTTCTTTCTACACATTATAGATAGATATTTAGGGAAACACACTCTCTGTTCCCTTGTCTGATTGGCGGGCTATGGCAGTCCACCACTAGTACCCCATCTTGTGACTTATCACTTATGACATTGATACTTAAGCATTCCAGATCCTGTCCTGAACTATTGGTAATTCTAAATCAGGTAATGGTATGTGTAATGTACAGTTCCACCATCCTCTTTTTCTGCCAATTCTCTTTCCTAAATAGGTTGTATCCAGTGATTTTGATATTCCAGTCATGCAAATAACCCCATCAAGTTTCAATAATACCAATCACATCAAATTTCTTTATACAAATTAGTATTATTGTTTATTGCCTAACCAGGCTTCTAGCAATTGAAAGATTTCTTCTCTTTTTATCCTTTGATTCTTTGCATTCATGCTCCCTTGAGTTTGGCGAGAATGTGTGTGTATTCAAAGCTGGAACACTTCAGAGGAAACTCATTCTTTCTAATCTATAACCAAAGTTTATTTCAGATATACACAGAGGTTTCTTTAACTGACTAAGTACTGACACACACACTGGGTATAGTTACTTACAGGAAAGAGTATATTAAACAGTTATGGAGCATGGCTTTGAAAATGCCAAGAATCACTTCTAGAAAATGATGTGACAACATAGTCTAAATGTTCATCTTTTCTGCTCACCCGGGGTGACTGATTACTGAAACTTTTTTAAATACCTCCACTGAGCCAGAAGCTAAACACTTCTTAACTTCATGTGGGCTTTGTTTTGTGATGTAATTTACATAAGACGCTCCTGTATTGCTGCACTGAGACAGGATATTAGTCAAGTAAAATACTGGAGCATATGTTCTGGCAAGGCTGAGTTATGTAGAAAATAAATGTAGCAAAGGCAGCACAGTAGTTTTCATGCATAACATAAGACTAATATCAGATTTTGATTAATTTGATAAATCGCCAGCCTTTCTAGAATATAAAAATAGTCATAAGTAGAAATACCATTAAGTCTGTAAGGAACTCAAAGATAATCAGCAAAAGCTAATATTTTATGTTGCTGATATGACAGTATATAAGGCATTTAACAGAAGTTAAATATAGTATTGTAAAAGCCACTTGCAGGGTATTGCACACATGACAGATGCTAGTCACATCGCTTAATACAAAGTGTTCAGATACCATGGTAATGTGAATGCAATAAGAACCTGAATAAAGTGGAGATCACATGGATTTAAACTTTTTTTATATACACAGTATTTATTGCATGATACAATATTATCATTCTCCAAAGACAGGCAATAAAAACTTAGCACGTTTGAACACTTTCAATGTGAAAGGAAGCCTATAAACTAATATATCATGTCTAAAGTGAGTGGATATTTAAGTTCGTTATAGCTTTGCTGTTCTGGGAGTAACTAAGGGAGCCCATTGATCTAAGTGTATCTTGCTTATTTTTAAAGAGATTGTCAAGTATGTACATAGTTATACAAGGATGTACATAGCTTTGTACATTTTAAAGCCCAAAGGGATCATTATGATCTTGTAATCTAAGATCCTGTGTAACACAGACCATTTAATTTCACCTCTAACAATCCTATATCTTCTGGTTGAGCTAGAGTATATCTTTTAGAAGGATACATTTGCAAAAACATTTTTATCTTTTGTTAAATATCTAGTTATATTAATCCTGCAAAAGTCAATCATAGAAACCTATACAATACTATGGATATTCTATTCTAGTTCTATAGGTTAGTACACCATATTCATCTCCAT
Organism: Mauremys mutica; assembly: GCF_020497125.1. Lineage (NCBI taxonomy): Eukaryota > Metazoa > Chordata > Testudines > Geoemydidae > Mauremys > Mauremys mutica. Next base: position 46,203,712 of record NC_059072.1, read on the forward strand.
AGTATCTGAGCACCTTCCAGTACTGTATTAAACAGTGGAACTAATCATCTATCACGTTTTTTGGTCTCTGATCCTCTACCCAGAGGGAGGAGTGTGTGCAGTGGAGTGTCATGTTTTGATAGGTTGTTATTGTTGTTCTTCTTTTTCCTTTATGCCACTTTTCCTAGTGGGGTCGCAGTGGCAGCATGGAGAGTAGGGAGGATCAGACCTCCTTTTCCTCTGCAACAGGTTCCAGCTCCTCCTGGGGAATTCCCCAGGTTCCCAGACCAGCCGGGAGATATAATCCCTCCAGCATGACCTAGGCTGGCCTTGGGGCCTCTGCCCAGTGGGATGTTCCTGTAAAGTTTCAACAGAAGCCTCCCAGGGGACATCCTTTTCAGGTCCCCGAACCACCTCAACTGGCTCCTGTTGATCTGCAGGAGTAGAGGATCTACTCTGAGGCCCTCCCATATAGCTGAGCTCCTCACTCTATCTCAAAGAGTAAGCCCAGCCACCCTACGGAGAAACCTCATTTCCACCACTTGTACCTGTGATCTCGTCCTTTCAGTCATTACCCAAAGTTCATGACTATAGGTAAGGATGGGGACATAGAGCAACCTGTAAACTTAGAGATTAATCTGAGAACTCAACTCCCGCTTCACCATCATGGATCTGTACAGCACTCACAGCACTGCCGCCACTTCACCAATCTGCCAGTTGATCTCACGCTCTCACTTGCCATCACTCATGAACAAGACTACAAGAAGGATGTGGATAAATTGGAGAGAGTCCAGTGGAGGGCAACAAAAATGATTAGGGGGCTGGAGCACATGACTTATGAGGAGAGGCTGAGGGAACTGGGATTGTTTAGTCTGCAGAAGAGAAGAATGAGGGGGGATTTGATAGCTGCTTTCAACTACCTGAAAGGGGGTTCCAAAGAGGATGGATCTAGACTGTTCTCAGTGGTAGAAGATGACAGAACAAGGAGTAATGGTCTCAAGTTGCAGAGGGGGAGGTTTAGGCTGGATATTAGGAAAAACTTTTTCACTAGTAGGGTGGTGAAGAACTGGAATGGGTTACCTAGGGAGGTAGTGGAATCTCCTTCCTTAGAGGTTTTTAAGGTCAGGCTTGACAAAGCCCTGGCTGGGATGATTTAGTTGGGTTTGGTCCTGCTTTGGGCAGGGGGTTGGACTAGATGACCTCCTGAGGTCCCTTCCAACCCTGAGATTCTATGATTCTAAGACCCCTAGATACTTGGACTAGGCCACTAAGGGCAGCGTCTCCCCTCTGACCTGGAGAGAGCAGTCCACTTTCTTCTGGGAGAGGACCATGACCTCTGATTTGTTGCTACTCATCCCAGCCACTTCACAAGCAGCAGCAAAACGTTTGAGTTGTTATTGTTCAGTTTTGTTTTGTTTTTAATATTCATGTTGCTATATATTTGTTAGAGAAGGCAAGGTCAAAGAAATGTGCCTTGCACTTGGAGCAGATGGCTGTGAGGTTTGTGATGGTCCTTAGTTCCTGAGGGAGTTCATTCCACAGTCTCAGATTCCTGTCTCCTTCAAAGATGAGCTTTGACCTTTATTGAAGAGGGCTCCATTTTGCGAGAAGAGTAACGCTGTCACATATAGTCTTCATCCTGGAGCTTAAGGCAGCCTTTTAGATATCCTGGACCCAGCCCATGGAGCGCTTTGACAGTAAGGACTGAGACCTTGAACTTGATTTGATATTCTATGAAAAGCCAGTTTAGAGAGCAGAGGACAGGTCTGATGTGCTCTCCATAGCCTGTGTTGCCTAGGAAATGTGCTGCAGCGTTCTGTACTAGTTAGCGTTTCCTAAGTGCTGAAGGTTTCATGCCCAGATGCTGTAGTCCAGCTGAGAAGTGACAAAGGGGAGAACAATTGAGGCCAGGTCATCATCCACCAGAATGCAATGAAGTCTCCTAGCCCACCAGAGATGATGATAAAAAGCATTATTTATGAATGCTGCTATGTAAGAGTTTGACAATTAAACACAATGACAAGACTTACACACAAAATATAGGAGCATGTATATAGAGAGAGTATGCAAGAGAGAAAGAAATGAGTGGATCTTTAGATAACTGGCTTAGCAGAAAGAGCAACATGAATGGATGTTGAAACATCCATGGCTGAGCTTAATGGGGAGCAATGAATGAAAACACTGACTTCCAAGATGTCAAATCTCTTTTAATCACTTGGCATACCCATCAGTTTAGACTTTAGATTTCCTTGCAGGAGGGATTGAAGGGTTTACTGATACTCATAATGTTATTTACTGATAGATATATGCATTGTATTCATGTATGCAAAAAATGCAGAACTTTAAATGCAATGGCTATTTACCCAGGTTCTTATATTGGGGCCCATTTCAGTATAATTTGAACAGCTGTTGTAGTATACAGACTGAGACAGACAAAAATGAACTGAGCCTTTCAGGCTTCCAGAGAAAGGAGGGCAGATTGTGCTTGATAAGGAAAAACAAGACAGAGACCCAAAGGAGACACCACGTGGTTTGCTCCAGGTCTCACACTCTGAGAAAGCTCATGGTTCATATTATTATGACTTCTGATAAGGCCATGATTGATATGAATGTGTGCTTGTAAGTTTTCTTAAACTTATTTTTATCAGTCTGCAGCAAAAATAAGTTGACTGGAAAGTTTTAATAATAATAATAGAGTTTCTATATAACCCATTGTATTTGGTGTTTCTTATCCTGTAAGACTGTGGCTTTGTAAACAAGGCTATAGACCAACTCAGCAGGCAAAACTCAGCAGGCAAAAATCCGCTGGATTCTATGAGTACCAGGTTTGGCCTGTACAGTTCAATTCTCTGTGGCTGCACTGAAATAAAGCTTCTATTGTCTCAGCGTATCTGACAGTGGCATGACACTCAAGATAGAATCAGCTTGTTATGTGCTGAGTTGTTTTGCCTCATTAGCTGGGTGTACAGAAAAGCATTTGAGCCACAAGCCTAGGCTTAAAGAAACTATAGTACTTCACCATCTTTTGACTGTCTACTGGAGCTTTCGGTATTGTAACATGGACAAGTGCTGAGCAGACAGGTTGTAGAGACTTCAGGAGAGGGGCCTTATCAAGGTTCCTTCCCCACTCTGAACTTTAGGGTACAGATGTGGGGACCTGCACGGACACTTCTAAGCTTAGTTACCAGCTTAGATCTGGTATCGCTGCCACCACTCACAAGCACTACTTTTCGTCCCTGGGTAGTCTTGAGAGACTTCACCAATTTCCTGGTGAACACAGATCCAAACCCCTTGGATCTTAAAACAAGGAGAAATTAACCATCCCCCCTCCTTTCTCCCACCAACTCCTGGTGGATCCAGATCCAACCCCCTTGGATCTAAAAACAAGGAAAAAATCAATCAGGTATTAAGAAAAAGGCTTTTAATTAAAGAAAAGAAAGGTAAAAGAAAACCCTCTGGGAGAGATTAGCATACCAGCTACTCTCACAGACAACAGATTCCAAACACAGAGGATGTTCCCCTGGTCAAAAAACTTAGTTACACAAAAAATACCCAAATACCCAATTTTGATAATTCCCTTAATGGTACCAAGACAAGTTACAAAGAAAATAAACATAAACCTATTTATCCCTTTCTAAAACTTACTACTCTGATAAGAGGCTGGTTCCTTGATCTTTTTCACTCTGGCTGAAACTGAAATCGACTAAAACAAAGGAAAACTTCCCTCCTTCCTTTTGAAACATCTTGTACCCCCATTGGTTCCTCTGGTCAGGTGTCAGCTAGGCTAGGTGAATTTCTTAACCCTTTACAGGTAAAAGAGGCATTAACCCTTAACTATCTGTTTATGACAGGCTTGTAAAACATGTTTCTTTGGTTTGATTTCTTTGGAATGTATACAAGTCTCATGTACTGGAAAAATTGTTATTTTCATTGAGATTATGTTCCCAGATATGGGTATTAATTTAGCAAAAAGAATCCTTCTTAACTAAAACTCTCTCTCTCAGTTAATCTGATGCCTGCCTCCCAAATTATATATTTAAAAACCACATTCCAGTGTATTATTTTTACTAGGGAAGAAAGTGTCTGAACAAGCTCTGCAAGGTCCATCATCCATTTATCGAAAGTACCAGATTCTAAACCTCCCCAGTGTTGTTTTACCTAATAATCATCTGCCAAACTTTTTTTTTGTCAAGGAATTTACAAAGCATCTGTTCTTGCAAAATGACAAATATGTATTTCCAGCTATACTAATTTAAGAGTTATCTAATACAGTCATATCTATTGGGCACAGAGATAAACCCTAATATATTACTCAGCATGGGTGGTAAGTTTCTTTGCATAAAGCTTTCCTAACACCACGTTTCTTATCATGAACAGAATGGTTTATGTAAATACAGACCAGAGATATTCAAAACACAGGTTTTCCAAGAGATACAGAATAAAAATACTATTGACTTTTGTGCAGTTTGAGGCTCTGACTAGTTCTGTCTTCACCCTTCAGCATTTGCAGAAGAGACTGAATTTCTGACACTCAATATGAAGAGACTCACATTCTCATCTTTACAGTTTTCTGCACCAGAATAAGGCTTATAGGGAAAAAAATAAAACAAACCCCCCAGGAGTGTGTTTATTAATACAACTTCTAGAACATCCTCTCTTTACAAGGTGTGGTCCTAATTATATCTTCATTTATTGTGACTATGTCCATGCAAATCTGCTATGACAATATCTCCTTTTCTGTAATCAATCCAAAAGCAGTGCAAGCAAAAGTGGCTCTCGCACTTTAAATTCTGTAAATCATTTATATTTGGAAACCTTGGGTAACCACTGAATACCATAGTGGTATTCATGATACCAAAATTGATCCCCACATCACTGTACATTTCTTACACTGTTTACCTTATCTGCAGTCTCTAGTGGTCTAATTTCTCCATGTCAGGACACGTTACAGTTTGCTTCTGTCCACTTATTTGTTACCCCTTCAGATTTGGTATCATCCACATATTTGATACCATGTAATACATGAAGCAGCTGTGAAGATTGCAGAATGGTGGCTATTATTTTAACTTTGGTTGCACAAAAGCCTCTGGAAACCCTGAAAGAGTTAAATGCTAAAATTAGAGAAAGCCAGTAGGAAGCATCATTGCTTGAAGCTTCATAGATGCACCACGATTATGCATCACCACTCTGCAGACCACCTGAAAGTGCTCTGAAAACACTTGACTTAAAGCAAAAAGACTGCTAAACCTGAACCTCCCCTCTAATAGAATAGCATAAAAGGTGGCAGAACTGCTGGTGTTCAAAAAAAGGAGTTGATGATCAGGAAAGGGAGATGAGGGTCAAAGAAAAGTAAGAGTCCAGCTTGGAGGGGGAAGTTGAGGGGAATTGAATGGGGGTGAGGGATGAGGATCATGGAGGCTATTAGCCAGGATGGGCAGGGGTGGTGTCCCTAGCCTCTGTTTGCCAGAAGCTGGGAATGGGTGACAGGACATGGATCTCTTGGTGATTATCTGTTCTGTTCATTCCCTCTGGGGCACTCGGCATTGGCCACTGTCGGAAGACAAGATACTGGGCTGGGACATCAATGCAGAGTGTTTGGGCCTTTGCACACCACCTTGGCACTCCTGGTTTCCACAATAACATGGCTCCTGGAGGATCTATGCACTCATGAAGAACCCTGCTGGCTTTAAACATCCCCTCCACCCCTTCAGAGTGGAAAAAATAATTCAAGGTGGGAGAAAGCAGGTGGGATCACACTTACAGTCAGTATTATGTTACTTGGCAATTTACTGGAAGGGGCAAGCCACAAAGATTGGTCTTCTCCCACGCTTTGTATGTGTCTACCTTTCTCCATCTGTGGAGCTTCATCCTCAAGGACTATGCACAAAAGGGTTGTGTGATCAGGGGAACAATGCAGTGGGGCCAGCACACCCTGACATTAATCCATTAGATCTGAGCCCCTGCAACCTGCAGATGCAGAGAGGAAGATCTAGCCTACTGATGTCATGTTTCTAAGTTGATACAAGAGAGATGGTTTGAGGGCTTGGGGATGGTTAAGTGTGAAGATATGATAGATATTATATGGAGCAAATATACTGTACAGTCTGTCTACATGTCTGGCCTTAGTTTTGTTTGTGAGAATGTATATTTTCAATTAGAATGCCCAGAGGAATGGAAGGACACTTTAAATATAAATAAAAAAACACATACAAAAAATAAATACTATAGAATATTCATGAAGATGGTTTACAGGAAAATGTGTTTTATTACTGTGTAAATTCAGAATTTCACCCAGGGTTGTGGGGATAAAATCATATTTCCTTCCTGGGTGCAGAGACAAAGCCTATTAGGGTATGCCTACACTGCAATTAAAAATCTGCAGTTGGCTCATGCAGCCTCTCGGGCTAAGGGGCTGTTTAATTGCAGTGCAGACGTTTAGGCTCAGGCTGGAGTGCAGGCTCTAGGACCCTGTGAGGTGGATGGGTCCCAGAGCCTGGGATGCAGCACAAGCCAGAATGTCTACACTGCAATTAAACAACCCCACAAGCCTGAGTCAGCTGGCCATGCCAGCTGAGGGTTTTTAATTGCAGTGTAGACATACCATCTGACTCCCGAAGACAAGTTATCTCTAGCATCAGTGCCCGGCAGTGCTAATCAAACAATTTTAATTAAATAACTCTATGGATTTCAGGAATTTTGCAATGGTATTTTTAAATTAATTAATTAATTGTTCAGTGTGATGAGGTTTTGCTTTCAGTGGGGAATGAGATAGCTGGTATGGGTTATGCTTGCTGCTTGTAAAAGTGATGGAACAAATGTCACTAGAGACTTTTGCTACCTTGGGCCAAACCAGATAAACCTTGACCCAGGTAGCATGATTAACTAGAGCTGCAGATCTCAAAACTAATCTTCCCTTTTGTCATTCTGGCTCTGTTATGCCAGTGGGGCTCATGAAACACCCAATAATTATAATGCTGAGGTTACCTTACAGATGGCTATCACTGTGCATGAACGAATTCACAAAAGCAAAGGGTAGAAATTAGGGCAGAGTACCAGAAATGAGGACCAGTTTTATTGTGTAATGCTGCATCATAAAATATTTCCCTTACATTTAGTTTGATAACTGCACAGATAGTATATTTGGGTTTATGTGTCCATATGCTTTATTTCTGGGAGCAATGCCATAAAGCATCTCTGATGATTTGTTGTCTTCTGTGGTCAATCTGGAAAGACATCCTTTATCATGAAATAATCTTTCGGTAAGCTGTGTTCCAAATTTTAAAATCTTGTCTCGATTAGATGAAACCAAAAAAGGGGCAAAGTATTTTTTAGGAATTTTCTCATCATTTTTGAAGCAGACTTCAGCAGCTCCTGAAGTAAATCTCAAAGCAGTTTGGGAAGTTAACACATTAAAAAAAAAACCACACAAAGAGAAGGAGGAAAAGTACCTTAACCAATATCTAGAATGCCTTTCAAATACAATTTGACTATGCAATGGCAGCATTATTTCCATCATCTGATGTAACCTATGGCAAATGTACTAATATTTCTTCTGAGTTAGGTGATCCAATCAATGTATGAGATTGTGTCAATGGGGTTCTACAAGGTCTGAGGACAGCATCTGGTTGATAATGACTGTTACTTCCATTTCACTAAGCTTTAAAACTGGCTCTTTGGGACTAAGTCACCCCACCAGCACTGCATCCTTTTTTTGGTGGTACAACAAGGCTCTACAGGAGGTTTTCTGGGGTGGGATGGGGACCGCAGTAGGAATGATAGAGATGATTACAGTATTCTTCAGAATCAATGAGGTACAAGCCTCTTCCCTTTAATCCCTATGCAGTAGTGAATCATAAGACCATAAGAACAGCCATACTGGCTCAGACCAACGGTTAATTTAGCCCAGTATCCTGTCTTCCAACAGTGGCCAAAGCCAGGTGCCCCAGAGGGTATGAACAGAACAGGTAATCATCTAGTGATCCATTCTCTGTTGCCCATTCCCAGCTTCTGGCAAACAGAGGCTAGGGAAACCATCCTGGCTAATAGCCATTGATGGACCTGTCCTCCATGAATGTATCTAGTTCTTTTCTGAAACCTGTTATAGTCTTGGCCTTCACAACATCCTCTGGCAAAGAGTTCCACAGGTTGACTGTGCCCTGAGGAATTAAAGACTGTCTATGTTTGTTACACTGACCTTCTTCTGGCCCCTTCAACATGCATGCTACACCAGCTTTGACTCCCTTAGTTAAACACTTTCTAGTTACATCATTTAGCATGGTGCTTACTATCCCACCTTTACATCACCTCTGCATTTGACTTGCTAAATCTAAGTACAAGGGAGTATATTCTAAAGTAACTGCAGTAAATATATTAACATTTGATGCTTCAGTACAACCCTATATTTATTTGATCATTTGGCTATTGAATTCCTGCTACTTAATTTTGAGTGGAAACATCTTCCCATCTTCATTATAGGATTCTTCAGGTGACCCCAAAGAACTAGTGCTGGTTAAGTGGTTGAGATGCAAGGAGAGGCCCCTCAGAACCTGCTGAAGTCACTATAGTTGCTAAGATATGAAATATTCTTCTGTTCCTAGGTATTTTATTAAATAACTTCATTGTCAAACAAACCATATACAGCAGAGCAGCTTATGACCCTAAATAATTACTTTCACAGAGAATGTTAACAGTACATACTCTCATGAATACTCCACTGATATTTTAAATGGGAGTAGGAGCTGCATAAAAACATGTAAATATAATCATAGTCAATATCCCTTTCTGCTTTAGCACTACAACTGCTACTGAACAACAAACAAATGTTCACCAATAACAAACCTAAAATGTTCAGGCCACTACTGCCATACCAATAAATCAAATCTAAAATGTTACTTTTACTCAGCTGACCCAGAATCATAGAACCATAGGGTTAGAAGGGACCACAAGGGTCATCTAGTCTAAGCCCTGCCAGGATGTAGGATTTGTTGCATCTAAACCATCCAAGATAGATGGCTATCCAGCCTCTTCTTGAAAACCTTCAGTGAAGGAGCTTCCACAATTTCTCTAGGCAGTTTTTTCCATTGTCCTAGTGTTCTGACAGCTAAGAAGTTTTTCCTGAGATTTAATCTAAATCTCCTATGCTGTAGTTTGAATCCACTGCCTTCTGTCTGTGGCAAGAGAAAGCAACTTTTCTCCATCTTTTTAGGGTAGCCTTTCAAGTATTTGAAGATCATTATCATGCCCCCCGTCTCCTCTTTTCCAAACTAAACATACCCAGTTCCTTCAGTCTTTGCTCACGTGGCTTGCATTCCATCCTTTTGATCATCTTTGTCACTTGCCTCTGGATCCTTTCCAGTTTCTCTACATCCTGATGACCACAATTGGACACAATACTCCAGTAGAATAGTACTATCACCTCCCATGATTTGCATGCTATGCCTCTGTTAATGCAACCCAACACTGCATTTGCTTTTTTTTGCAACAGCATCGCATTGCATCCAATCATTGTTATAGAAGCACAGAATCCAGCAGCAGTAGCTGGAGACAAGCTTTTAAAGCTCCTAAGGAAGCTGGTAATATCAAAGAGAACTGTGTTTCTAGGGCAATGGACAGTCACGTACAAGAAGCTGCAGATCAGAAAGCTAAGCTCCCATGTTCTCTTCACATCCCCATCTTATATCACTTCCAGTTGGAACTGAGAGCCCATTTTCATAGTTGCACTTACTTGCCCAGAGAGTAGTGATGCATGCTGGAGTGCCTCTTGTTATAATTCTACAATCCAACTAAAAAGTCAGTTAGGAGATGTTCCTGTTCGCCCCTCTATGGTAATTGCTAAATCATCCCTACCAGAGATGATTTACCCATGAGACTCAGAACTTTCTTCTGAAGAGCAAATATTTTGCTTCTGTGATGGATCACTTTGCACCAAATGGTGGGTATTTTCAACACATTTTCATGCAGAGAATATAATCACCCACCAGGTTTTTACCTCCACCCTTGTTTCAAACTACACAAGCAGAATATGTTTTTTGTTTGGGAATTTCCCTGTGTTAAACTGAACACGAAAAATTTAAATGGGTTTGAAAGGAGGGAAGTGCAGCTCTCACAAATCTATTGAGACTCTTCTCCTGCAGACTTTTGCAAGGGGGAGAGAGGCTGGAAGGGATAAGAGTAATGGTTGGTGAAGGAGAAAAGAGTATTATCTACTCTTTAAAATTCAGTCTCTTAGGGCTGGGTCCTAGGATAGTGTAAATCAGCATAGTTCCATTGAAATCAATTATCTTAAACTATTACACAGGCATTAACAACAGTGACTCACCACTACATTATTTCTTGTTGCATCTCCCGTTCCCCAAAACAAACAAAAAACAAGGCACTTTTCATCTAGCAATCATTAAATCATTGAATTTGCAGTTCGTAAGTCAACCCAAGCCAATCGGGAGACATGATGAACCGAAAGTCTTTTTTAAAGACCTTAACAAGAAGATATTTTGCCCATGATTTTAAAACTTTTCTGATTTTTTTCTTCTGAACTTCCCAGAAAAGTTCAACACTGAGACGCATGTGGAATTTCAGGGGGAACGACTTCTGCTGCGGGATGTCAGTGGAAGAGAGTGCTGCTGAAAATTGAATGCAATGTCAACCTTAACCCTGGAGCAACTACTGGTCAGTTCATAATAAGCTCAGTGTTGTTTTTCAGAGGGGAAAGTATAAATATATCTAGCAAATGTATTTAATACAATTTTTTTGCCAATTGGTGCTGCCACTTTCCTTGGTTCTGGTTTTGAAAGAGTTTTTATTTAAAATGGAAAACAAATGTATTACCTAGTTCCTCACTCATCTTCCTTGAAAACACATGCACCATAGGACACAAGGCTTATCCCAGGCTAACTGAGAAGTTTTTGTGAGAGCTCCTTGTTAAAATATTGACAAATGACAAGAGCAAACCAGGTCTTGAAGTCTCCATTTCACCTCTGATATGACGTCTACTTTGCAAGGGGAGGCTTGCCTCAACAGCAGCTCATCCAGCTCTCCTTCCCAGCTTTGTGTAGCCACAGCCTGATCCTGGAAACAAAGAGTGATCCCAGCACAGCTCTTTAATGATGATCGCTGATTTACAAAAATAGAAAAATCAGGAGGAAAAGATGAGATCTTTCCCTTTGACTGTTCTTCAATTTATCTACCACTGCATATTTCCCAGGCCTTTCATTTGAAAAGTGGCATGTATCTCCCTGTTTTCTCAGTTACAGCTCTGCTTTTTCCAATTTATTTTGTAGTTATTTCTTGCCTTATCTCAACAGTTTCTCAAGACTGCAGTATCTCATTAAAATGAAATTGGAATTGTTAACCTCCCTATTCTCAGTACTTTCTCCAGGCTTTCAAAGGATGCAAAAATATAATTACACTCATCAACTTTTAGAAACCTAGATGAATCCTTAACAAAGCCGAATACAGTTGGGCAATAAATTAGAACTGTGAAATAACATTAAGTCTCATCTAGGCTTCATCATGCTGAAGAAAGGTTCAGAGTAGGAAAAGCCTGGATGTTCTGGACTTGGGTCCATGAAGTTTGAAGTCAAGGATTGAGGTGAGGGCAGGTAAAGGAGTAACGATGAGTTGCATAAGAAAGGATTTTCAGAATAAGTCTATTAGGCTTTGCAGAATCAGGACCTTAGGCAAACTACTTAATTGCGTATAACACAGTAATCCAGGGTAAATCAAGCCCCATGTGGCATTATAGAATCAAACTAGTGTTATCAGAAGTGTAGTTGTATCACTGACAGACCCCAGTTATTGTCAGGTTGGATCAAACCTGGGGCCTCTGGAGCTTAATGTACAAGCCGCTTTTGCCTGACCTAAAAGACACTGCTCTCAGTGGTGGCAGATGACAGAACAAGGAGCAATAGTCTCAAATTGCAGTGCGGGAGGTCTAGGTTGGATATTAGGAAACATTAGTTCACTAGGAGGATGGTGAAGCACTGGAATGGGTTACCTAGGGAGGCGGCGGAATCTCCATCCTTAGAGGTTTTTAAGGCCCGGTTTGACAAAGCCCTGGCTGGGATGATTTAGTTGGGGTTGGTCCTGCTTTGAGCAGGGGGTAGAGCTAGATGACCTCCTGAGGTCTCTTCCAACCCTGAGATTCTGTGATTAACAAATAATGTCTACAATATGTGGAGACTAACCATGAACAATACACAGCATGGGTTTTTGAAGAATAAAAATGCAAGACAAACTTGATGGCTTTAAAAACTTTATAAACATTAGTTGATGAAAGAAACAGTCAAGTATAAATAGATTTTTGTAAAACTTTTGATACAGTGCCTCGCAAAATTACATCCCTCAAATTAATTTAAATTGGGTTAGTTGAGATTAGTGTCACATGGAATGACTAGTGGCTCAAGAACTATAAACACAAGTCCTTATAAATGGAAGTGTATTGTTCTGAGTGAGATGTCTTGAATATATCAAGGATTGGTGTTAGGTCCATTCTTACATAATTTTTTCATTCACGTTTTGGAAGGCATAGGGAAACAGCATATTAATGACATTTGCAAAGGATTCTAAACAGAGCACTTGCAACCCAATGATAGTGGAATAATGTAAAGAAGCATAATCATTTAGAAAAATGGGTGAAAACAACAAAATTTCATTCATCTTGGAAAGAATATATAAAGCTAAAATGATAATGTAACTGAAGTCAGAATCTGCCTTATGGGGTAATCAGAAAAAATCTTAAGGGATTCATTACTAGTGAAATACTTGTTGATTTGGGGAGCATGCTGAAGTACCATAATGTATGAAAAGATCCAGAAATAATAGAACGAGACAGAATCAGCCTGCACTGATGGCTGAGTGGGTCTGCCTTTGCTAAATGGAAACTCACGGAGTGAAATAAGTAGATACCAAAATTATGCCTAGAGTTACTCTAAATACCCAAGTGCCCTGGCACCTGTTAATCTCATTCACTCTTCCATTTGTTACTTGTTGTATCTTGTCTTAATTTAGGCCATGATCCTGTAATTGACTCCACTACAGGCAGACCTCTGCACCACTGAAGAGTTCCACTGAGTCACTCACAGGGTCAAGGTTCTGAAATAGATACTCTTTCCCGCAGGGACTGTCTCTTATTATTTGGTTGCAGAGGGCCCTGTGTAATATAGGCCTGATCTGACTGACTTTAGGGCACTACAATCATACAAATAATTGATAATGATAACAAAGGAACAAGATCCACTCAAGTCTTTGATGGCATTGTTCACAGCACATTAATAGAAAACCAGCTGAATATTTGGCAGAATACCCTCTCTGCAGGCTCAGAGCATTAAGTAGTCTACTCTGTCTTCCTCTTGCATTTAATAATCAGACCTTGTACTTTCTAATTTTAACATGTGTTAGAAGTTCTGAATATAAAATATATATGGTAATGATTCAGGAAAGGTATTTTTGAAGTTAAGAAGGAGTGGAGTAATGTGCTGAAAGAGTCTTTAAGAATTATCCCTGTCTCACTACACTGGCATGAGCATTGTCTCACTGGTGTCACTTCCAGTCATTTCTAAAAACCATTTACCTCTGTTGCCAACACACAGGCCTCTGTGCCCCTACCTGTATCACAACATGATAACAGTAAGGCCAAGTATACATATCTACAAAATTATGTTGACGTAAGCTGAGGAAGGAACAAACTAGTTCTCTAATACAGAGATTAGGAAAGGCAATTGGTCTCAGTCTCTTCCATTCTGGGAACCACTGGGGTGTTCAGGACTGTGAATCACTGTGTAACTCCACTTCCTCAGTGAGAGAGAGACATGTTGCTGCTAAATGGGTGTCAGATCCCTACCACCCCAGTCTGTTAATCAGCCAATCACCTCAGAAGCTCTGCCAGCCTTCACTTTGCCTTATAGGTTAACACTTGGCATATTCCAGCCCCTGACCCTCTTTGAAGAGCATACCTTCACAGCATCCAACCCCCGTCTCTAGACACTCACAGAAACTGCCAACTTTGCTGTCTCCAGAGACAGTGTACACACCCGCTTGTTCAGTTCATCTGAGAATTCACACCTTGCTTAATGCCACAGCATTGAGGCATATTTATAATAAAACAAGGATAAGTGTATTAATAAAGAGCAGAAATGTAAGTGATACTGAGCAAGGATAATGGAAAGTGAATTGGTTACAAATAGAAACAAAAATATAACATACTTTTGGGAGACCAAAACTTAACAGGCTAGATTAAATGAGGTTTCTAGTTTCTCACCCTCAAAATCTTTCTGCAGAACTTGCTGGGTTTCAGTCAGACCAGGATCCCAGATTATTATGAATCACCCCCAGCACCTCGGCTGTTCCTCAGTGAAATGAATAATGGGGCATTGTCCTTGCAGCCCCGTTATTACAGTTATCGTTGAAATGCATTCCTGCTGCTTGTTCTCCAGTGTGCTGGTGCCATGTTGCCTTCTCATCCCCATGTCAACTTGTATTTCCTATTTATTTCACCTGCAAATGTAGCTCCCATTGTATTTGGCTCACAATGCTTAATTTACTCATGACAGAGAAATAAGTACCTTTCCTCCAGTCTGGAAGAAAAGGTGTTTCTCCCTTTGTTTGGTTATAGACTTCAAAGCATAATATCAGTAGGTAAACATAATTCCTCATGTAGTGTCAGTATATACTTTTCAAAATGATATTAATAACCAGTGTGTCATTGGCTTTCATTTGTTACCTTACAAGACAGTTTTTGAATGAGTACTATGAAAACAGTGTGTTGGGTGTAGTGAGTTTGTCAGGCCTGACAGGAGTTGCTGTTACTGAGGAATAAACCCCTTGCCAGTTGGCACTGAAGGGTTCTTTAGATCACAAGAGCATCCTGTAATTAGCAGTGTAATTACATATATTAAAATATTTAATAGAAAACTCTGCAGTTTTTGTTAAGTTGGGTTTTGAGAAAGTGGAGTGGATATAAAGTTACCATATTTTCCGGCATATAAGACGACTGGGCGTATAAGACGACCCCCTGATTTTCCAGTTAAAACATAGGTTTTGGCCTATACTCGCCGTATAAGACTACCCCCCCTTCCGAGGCAACACCTGACTGCCCCGACTCCATCCACCACCATCCCAACAGACCCCAGGAACTCCCACGCGGCGCCTACCCAACCCTCCCTTCCCCATCCCCTGTCTGCCCCCCCAGAACCTCTGCCCGATCCAACCCCTCCTCCCCCGCCCCAGTCCCAGCCCTGGCCCTGGCCTCTTACCCCTGCCGGGGGCCAGGGTCGGAGCTGCAGCCACGGGGCCCGGCTCCCCGGGCCGACACCGGGATCAGTGCCGCAACCGCGGGGCCCGACTCCCTGGGCCGACACCGGGATCGGCGCCGCAGCCGCGGGGCCCGACTCCCCGGGCCCGGCCAACACCGGGACCGGCGCCGGCGCCGCAGCCGTGGGGCCCGACTCCCCGGGCCCAGCTGACACCGGGACCGGCACCGCAGCCACGGGGCCCGACTCCCCGGGCCTGGCCGACACCGGGACCGGCGCCGGCGCCGCAGCCGCGGGGCCCGACTCCCCGGGCCCGGCTGACACCGGGACTGGCGCCGCAGCCGCGGGGCCCGACTCCCCGGGCCGACACCGGGACCGGCACCGCAGCCGCGGGGCCTGACTCCCCACGCCCGGCCAACACCGGGACCAGCGCCGCAGCCGCGGGGCCCGACTCCCCGGGCCCGGCCAACACCGGAGCCGCAGCCGCAGCCGCAGCCGCAGCTGCGGGGCCCGACTCCCCTGGCTGGGCCCGAGCCGCAGCCGCGGGGCCCAAGCTGGGCCAGGTCCGAGCCGCGCAGGCGGGACCAGCCCGAGCCAGGGGTGCTTGGCTGGGACCGGGCTGGGGCCAGGAGGAGCCATCCCGCCCCCTCCCCCACACGCCCGGCTTACCTGCCCGCTCCTTTTTTCAGGCTTCCCACGAACATTTGATTTGCGGGAAGCCGGGGAAGGGGAGGAGAAGGAGGGCGGAGCGTTCACGGGAGCGATGTCATCTATTAAGCCTGCTCGGATTGGCTGAGTCAGCGAGGCTATTACAACCTTTGCCAATCCGAGCAGGCTTTGTATACATTAATAGAATACACCGCTTGTCGGGATTGGCTCAGCGCGGTACATACAGTATCAGCACAGGGACGTTCTGTATGTAGCCGAAGCTGTTTATACCCGGCGTATAAGACGACCCCCGATTTTTGGGAGTTGTTTTTTAGTATAAAAAGTCATCTTATACGCCGGAAAATATGGTAGCTGTATTCACCCTAGCATCACAATTAGCTAATGACATTTCCTGGTTACTATTAACTAATTAACATGACTAATAAAGCAAGACTAGAAGCTAAGGTATAAGTGCTGATGCTCAGTTTCTAAATTCTGTGTTCAAATATTGTAGACGTCCTTGAGAGGAACCTACCAAATGCCTTAATGCATGTCATAGTTTTTGTGAATGTAAAAGGAATGTCAGCAGCAGAAGAGATAAATTATATATAAGGAATTCTGTCTCTTCGGGAGAAAAAGAGAAATAAAACTAGACTAGACAAAGCATCCCCTGCAGTGGGCCCCTGGAGAGGACCAGGTGACCTAATATTTCTAGCTGATCTTTTGTCTCTAGTTTCTATGGTCCACTTTTGGCGTTTTATTTTTAGACACAGAATATTCTAATAAAAATGTTCAGAATTTAGCTGCAGACTGAACTGCAGTTTGGATTGCCTGAACTCCCTGATGTCTTAATACTACTTGAACAAAAGTTACTTTTTATGATTCGTAACAGCAGAACTACTCTCCCTCTCCCCTCCCACAGCCCCATATCATGGGGAAGTGCAAAAAGAAAGACATAAGATCTGTTTTTCAGGCTATTATTGAATCCCTTTTCAACAAAACTGCTGCAACTGTGCCAGCGGCAACTTTTCAGACAGTAGCTGCTAGCATGATTTCCCTGGCCAATGTGGAGAGGGATTTTTATTCTGGGAATCATTCTAACCAAACCATAATATAAACTTTCTCCCCCCCACCCCCAAACTCCAAGGTGGGGGTTCTTGGAAAAGAATCACCCCTAGTGGTCAGGAGGACCATGCTAACAACATCAGTGTTAACCATATATATAGTTAGCTGTTGGAAAAAAGAATGCAATTTATCATTTAAATTTGAAGCTGGATAGGCTTCAGCTGACTTGCAAAGAGAATAGACAAATACTGCAGCTTTTAATAAATATGCTCCAATCTAGTAGATGAAGATCTTTGAAGCATGTTTGAAAGGAACCTCCTCAGAACATCTTTCCAATTTCTATAATTATTTTTAATATATATGTGTCAAGTAAGCTAGTCATTAAGATGCATAATAATATGGTAGTGTTTTAACATACACACATACACACACACACAGTATTCCCTAGTCATGTTACTGATTTTTGTAGTAAGCTTTTAAGGGAACAAATATTGATGTTACCCAAATTAAGACTTGTTTGGATGACATCCAGTTCCCTAGAGTTCTTGTTTCAGACTCCATAGCTCTATTAGATCAGATTTCACAGGATGAGGTTAAAGAGGCAATTGCCTCTTTAAATTATCAATGATCCCAAGGGAGGGATAGCTTATGACATAATCTTATGAAAATGTAGCAATCTCTCAGCAAAAAAAGAACAAATATGTAATTATGGTTTTTCAAAAAGATTTTGATGGTGCTTTGCATAAATGGGGATAAAATTGACTTTAAGAACATCAAACGGATATCCTTACTGAATAAAGGTTACAGAATTTTGGTTTAAGTGTTATTTAGTAGCTAAAGTATCAGAAAACCAGTTTCAAATTACAGAGAAACTAATGTGTACATTAAAGAGTAGAAACACATGACCTAATAAGCTACCATGGTTAAAAGAACTAAACAGTGTTGGAATATCCCATTTTATGTTACTTCTGGGAAAGACAATTGGGGTGTTCAAATTAATATTCAAACCCGCCTGTCTATTGAGACCCTTACACCACACTGATTGGTATTGTATTTGAGCACAAATCATTTGAGCTAGATTCTGGCCCTAACCCCCTACATGCCATTCTGGGGATTTAAGGAGCTTGCAACAGCCTTGAGAGAATTCCCCCAGTGCAGAAGCTGCATGGAGCCTGTGTACATGGCCCTATGCTAGTGGTCCCCAAACTTTTGAGGGTCATGCCCCCCCTTACTCCTGTCTGTGCCCCCCCCCCTTCTGAGCTAGGGAGGCGGCTCAGGAGGGGTGTGTGGACAGGGGCAAGGCGCCCGAGGTAGGGCTGGGGACAGAGCTGCTGTGTGCAGGAGCGGAGCTGCAGCCGGGCTGTGGTGGGGGCTGGCAGCTGGGCTGACAGCCAGGTCTGACCCCGCTCCTGTCCCTGCCCCAGCCTCTGCCCTGGGCCAGGAACTGAGCCATGGCCCGCCGCCGAGGCTGGGGATGGAAGCCGAGGATGCGGCTGGGGGCAGGACTGGAGCAGAGCTGGGGGTGGGGAGAGGCTGAGTGGTGCTCCCTCCCCACCCCCATGGGGGCTGGCCTGGGGTCCAACATGCCCTCCCAAAGATTTCTCTGTGCCCCCCTGGTGGGGGGTGCCCCACAGTTTGGGGACCTCTGCCCTATGCTATTTCCTTTCACAGCTTCCTGCAAAGAGGCAGGCGAGGGGATGGAGCGCTATGGTGATTTTGGGCTTCAGAGCATCCCATAGGTGACCATGAGGGGCCTGCTGTGAGCCACAGCCAGCCCCAGAGCACAGAATCTATCCCTTTAGTCTGAAAAGGAATCTTTGTGTCCTCTTCAATGGAAGGTTTATGAGGAATTGCAAATTAGTGAGAACATTTTGGAGTAAATGCAGTTTCATTTTTATTTTATATTGTTAATTTTCTTTTTTTTAATTGGGATTTTAACACTTTATAGATATTTTAAACAAAAAAAGTGCAAGTAACCAAAACTTTTAAATCTCTGGACCAATCCCTGCCTGGGGTAATTCTATTCAAGTTCCTTTGCCCCAGAAAGAGTGAAAGTTAAGCTCATGAGCAAGTGTCCTCTTTCTCTGGTTCTTTTTTGCCACATTCTGCACCATCATGATCAGACATTGGCAGGGCTGTAGCCATCTCCGTTGTGGACTTTAGCTTGTTCTCTGGTTTTGGGGGGAAACTTTACCCTATTAGACATTGCTGCCACTGATATAATGCATAATGGGCTAAACAGAAGCATAGGCACACAAAGGGTGTAAGTTATACTCAGGTGAGTTAACTACTGATTTTCAAGGATGTAAATCTAAACAGGGAACTACTAGGGCAGAAGGAAAAATAAGAACCCAGTTCTGCATAGAGCTTCACGGAATCCTGTGTCCACACAGAGCCACATTTGCTTGAATGGGGTTCCACACAGGCACAGGGTTTTGCGTAGGACCCTACAGGCCCACTCTTACAACCCTTACTAATTCAAGTAGTCTCACTGTTTCAGATGGTGGATGTTCGAAAGGCATTCATTCTACACAGAGGGGAACAGCTGACTGGATCCCTGAGGTTGACAGACTAGTCAAGTGTTGCACAATCCACGTCACAGAGGTCAATAGATGCTTCCTGACACTTGTGACAGATAGACAGATAAACCCAACGGTAGTAAAATGGGGGGTTGAAAAAAAAAAAAGGGCCTCCTCATGCAGATGTTCAGACCACCACACATAAATGAAGTCCTTGTCTACAGAAATGCCCCCTTATACGTCTGTCTGTAAAATATTTGTACTCCATTATGCTGAGAAGCCATACTCTCAAGGATATTGTAGAGCCCAGACCTCTGTACTGTTCCAAGATACCATCCAATCATAGCTGCTGGAACTAGGAGTTCTGGGGGTGCGGCAGCACCCCTGGCTTGAAGTGGTTTCCATCAGATCCAGGGTTTACAGTTTTGTTCAGTGGCTTTCAGAACCCACATTGAACAAATTGTTCCAGCAGCCCTGAATCCAATCTTGGCATATGGAAGGCCTGCAAACTCTGATGTGCTTTAATGGCAGTCTTGCCTATATAATAACTACAATGATCAGTCCCTTCAAATTCATAGTTTATTTACTTTTTTGCATCTTACATTGGTATATCTTACACATATGAAATCTTTTAATATCTCTAGGCCCCTGACCTATTCTTTCAGATTTGGTCATTATCTCTTATTTCAGTTTTTTACCTCATGACTCATATAATTCTCATTATATTGCTGCTTCTGAAAGCAGTGAGAAATCTGCCAGGAACGGATGTAAATTAGACATAATAGAGGAACATTTAAGATTTATTTTAGCAATCAGTGTGATATTAAAGAGATAAGGATGAAAAAGAGAATGCTTGTTTAATAGAGAGTGAGATAATACGGAGCAAGACACAGAACAGTTTGTGAGGACAATCTATTCCCTCTGCTCAGATTAGCATGTTCAATCAAACCTTTACCACCTATAACGTTGTACTGATCTGACATTTTTTTTTAAAAATAGAAAGCCGAGATTTGGATTTATGAAAATCCTGTAGAGTTGTTAACATTACTATTTATTCAGCACCATTTATGTGCATAATTCTAATAATAAAGTAAAAGGCACAGATTCTACCCCCAATATTTTACATTGAGAATCACATGGGCAGGCCTCTGCCACACAGAGACCTCTTGATGTCAGTGGGTCTCCACATGGGATGAGACTTTTGCTAGGCTGAGCAATTTGCAAGGTTATTAACTAAATAGAAATATAACATACCGAGTAACACCAACAATCAAGGGAAGACAAAGGAAGCACAAAGAACATGGTTGCTGGGGTTTCTCTCTCATTTGCACACACACACACACACACCCCTACCTCTCTTGATGTTTATTTTTATAAGTATATTTTGTTCAATTTCTGTCCATTCACACATTCTATTTACTTGTGGGCAGCATTGATGTGGTGGGGATAAAAGTGACAGAGGGGTACATGAAAGTCCATGAGGAGAAGTAAGATGAAGGTGATGAATAGTGAAGAGACAGGGATGGGCAAAAGGCAGAGGTGAAATGAAAGGACAATCCCAGGTAGCATATTTAGACTGTCTTGGCAGCAAGGATTCAGTGAGCTATAAATCAAATGGCAAATCCATTAACAGCAAAGGCAATTCAAGGAACAAATGAATCATTAAGGAACATCTGAAGTGTGTGGGCTTAAGAAGCAAACCTTGAATATGCACAACATGTTTTTAGAGTTACAAGACAGTACACATTGGGGGATGGGATTGGTCAGAAATGTAAAATAACTTTAGTGGAAACCTTTTAAACAGAGCAATTCCTCTCTTCTCTACCACCTGGTACCGTATGGTGGAGACTACTGTTCTTAACTAAGCTCTACTGTTCTAAAAGAGAGAAATCATAGAAGGTCTTTTTCATGTACTTCCCAAGTATTCTGTTTCTGGCTTCTAATATCAGTTGGATGGTGTTGCATGTATTGCCCAGCAATGCATTACTGATTTTGGATGCTAGGCTGAATGGACAGAGGATACAGAAATCCACTGCTTGGATTTAAAATACGAGTTAGGTTGTACTAAACATTAAATGGATTTTATGGCCAGTGAATCATGCTATAAGGCAATACAGTGAAGAAAAGCATGGATCATCTAATTCAGCAAATGAGCTGTATCAGGGGATATGAAGTAGCCCATAGTGCAAATTTGCACTAAATCTGATGTCCAATATTTATCATTTTACGTGGAGGGTAGGAGAGCTGGGTATTTACATCTGAAGTCTGGGCATAGATGAATATATGGTTTTGGTCACAGCTGGCCCTGAGTTTTGGCTTTATTTTCCAGTTAGTGCAAGGTGCTCCAATGATGAGTTCTCTGTCACACATTGAGTCAGCAACTTGCAGGATTACAACCCCGATTCTACCTGGCTGGCAGTCCTCTTAATATGTTATCATAAACCAATCCTACCAGCTCTTAATTTGTTTTCCCTTCTCTGAACTCCTTCCTCAACTTGCATTCTATACTGCCTACCAGATTCCTGGCACTGAACATATGATAAATAATATTCTGTAAGGTATTAGCACATCCTGTGCACTAACCTAGAAAGGTTAAGTGACTTGCCAAGCAACATATAATGAGACTCATTGGTAGAAGTTGAAATAGAAACCAGATCTCCTGACTCCCAGTCCCATTTTCTAACCACTAAACACCAATCCCTTCCCCTTTTTAAAAATCTTTCCTCATAAATAATCACTTCAACTCCTAATAGTTCATGTTGCTCCTCTTTGAATTAACACAAGGTAGTTGACTTGTATCTAGTTTTAAGGTGACCAGAATCCAAGTATTTCAAACTGTAAGCATGCTCGGTCAACCATCAATCATGCCCAAACTGTCCCCAAAATTTAAGTGCAAAGAGAGAAGCTAAGTGAGTATAGGTGAATTCAACCCTACATTAAGGATAAAGTTGCTAGACACTCAGTTATTCCTGTCTAGTTTCTTACAGTCCAGACTATCTCTGAGAACCTGAATAAGTTGATTTTAAGGTTACTTTCATTTAACTCCAAAAAAGTTTTGTATTTATATTTTTTCATTTTTCTTTAGCCCTTAAAATGTTTTCAGCTTTGTAACTGCACTAGAATATTACACTTTAAATGACTAATGCAGTTCCCTAGGTTGGGAGTGCCTCTCAGGCATCCAAGTATAAATTTCTAGGGGAAATAAGACTGCCAAATAGTGTTCTCACATACAGCGTTTCACATCTAATTCCCCAGGCAGCACTCCACTGAAAATCTCCCTCCTACACACCATGCCACTCCTAGCATTACACAGAGCCTTCAATCCTGTGTTTAGAAAAAGAAATCTGTCTTTCACAGGGTGCCTCAAATATTAAAAGCTTAAGAAATTATTTTGAACTCTGAGGGTCTGAAATATTCCATGCTAAACAATGTTTTCACAGTGAAGAGCCACTCTAAAGCATTCAATTCCCAACCAACACTTCTTCCAACCTCTGCTCTCCAGTTATTTCTCATGTCTTCCAATCCATTTTGGAGTCCTTTTCTACCTTCCCCTGTCATAGGGGATTCCAACAGCACAGTAATTAACATGAAGCAGTCTTCATGGAACTGAAGATACACATGTATGCTACCACTTCCAGACGTGCTGCATGAAATGTACAGATACCTTCCTCTCTAAGAAAAATACAAATTGACCTCTAATAAGGATGACAGTATCTCTCTAAAAGCCATTGGTGTTGTTTACTTGGAAAATGGATTCAAACTACAGCACAGGCAGAATCTTTGTTTTTCATTATAAATGTATTCTGAACTGCTATTGCACCATAGTATGGCGCTCGTCCTAGTTTTGTGTCTGTCGTTGTGGAATTTATGTTCCATAACACTGGTGTTGTACATGTTATGCAATTCGTGGTCTATACGTTTGTTTCACACTTGTGCCTGCCGTAAAGGAGGTTGTCTTCATGATATTTCAAATCTAGGCTAACCTGGAAGTTGTGGACATTTTGCATGAAAGCCTTATTTCACAGGATTTCTTTCTCCCCATATTTCCAAAGCAAGGAATCCAATAAATATCCAGAATCTTGGGTGATTAGATGCACTGATCCTTTTGAGTTTTATTTTTCCTAATACACCCCTGTTAGGGGCAGATCACGGTCACATACTTCACTTCTGAATATGGAATCATGTTTCAAGTACATATCCAAGCAGCTGCACAGAAATCCATGGCAAAAATAGAGAGATGTGATTGGGGCGGGGGAGAGGAGATTCAGACTCAAGCTGTAAGACTTGAAGTAATCAATACCTTATAGCTTATATAGTGCATTACTCCCTGTTGACCTATAAAGTGAATTATTTTAAGATGAAATATAAGGCTGTTAGCTCAAGTCAAATCTTCTATATTCTGGAGGCAAAAGTGTCTAATGTTACTACTCATGTGACATTCGGTTGTCTGAAGCCTTCATCTGATTAATAACTGACATTTATATAAAATCTTTCATCCAAATATCCCAAGGTGCTCAAATAATATTGTTATGGTCTGGTTGAAACCTTGTTATGGGATTGAGAGTGATGAGTTAATTGAAGAGTGAGTTCACACTTAACTGTAAGCATAAACACCATCTAAGAGAAAAGACAAGTAACGAAAGACAAGGAGAGAGCCTGAAGAAGTCACTCACTCTGGAAGAAAGCTGAGGACAGGTTTTGGGATCTGGAGTGCAGCATAAAAAGGGTGTTCTTGCTGCTGTGCGCAAAAAAAAGCTGTTTTCTGTTGTTTGATTCCTTTTGCGTTCAGAAACCCAGGGCTTTGCACATTCTTCATAAATAAACAAAACTGCATCAAAGAACTACCTGACTACCACCAATTTTTACTCCTAACTGGAACCAGGGGCAGCTCTAGGTATTTTGCCGCCCCAAGCACGGCAGGCAGGCTGCCTTCGGTGGCTTGCCTGTGGGAGGTCCCCGGTCCCACGGATTCATCGGCACGCCTGCAGGAGGTCCGCCAAAGCTGCGGGACCAGAGGACCCTCTGCAGGCATGCCGCTGAAGGCAACCTGCCTGCCGCCCTTGCAGCACCAGCAGAGCGCCCCCCACGGCTTGCTGCCCCAGGCACGCGCTTGGCGTGCTGGTGCCTGGAGCCACCCCTGACTGGAACACCCACAGGGCCCCAGACTTTGACTAGCCACTCAGGTTAAAGGAGGCAATAATTCATATACATAGAAATGCAACCACTTTGAATAGAAAGCAGCAGCCATTCCACAGGACTACAATAAACAGTGACGAATATTTTACCCAATTAAAATTACACTGACTTTAAGGTAAGCAGACTATAAGCACCCAGTTAGACTTTGATGAGAACACTAGAGTAATACCCCTTCTCATGCACAACACTTCATGACTGCAAGTGATCAGGAACTTGGGTATATGTCTCATCCAAAAGAGAATACCTCCTAACACCAGTCTAGAGTACAGGGAATACTGATTGGAGAGGGAAATGTCCACCAACTAAGTCACTCACTCTACTTCCTACAGCACCTGAATAATCTTTGGGAATATGTCTAACAGGAGGTCAATAAAACCTTGCTTAATGTTAAACGATAATCTTCTGAGATAGCTCACAGCCTGAAGTAGATCGGCTATGGGCCTTGAACAGCCAAAGAGAATCAGCTTCACAGTAATGCTATTATCTGTCTCACAGTAAGTTGCGGCTATTTGTTATGTTATCCTCTACTTTGCCCTTATTTTCCTCTTTCCTGACATCTGAGTGTGTTAGTGCTATCTGGCTGTCATTAACAAGTCAGGTCAGGACAACATTTCCTTAGGGTGCCTGACAGTCTTCATTTCTTAGCCGTTTGACATACTGATTTTCTTGATTTGACATTTTCCTTTCGATAGATAGATTTGGGGGAGGGGGATGTACTTCTTCCATTTGTTGGATGTTTAATTTTTTTTAAAAAAAGGTTCAATCCATCACCATTTGATTTGAAACCTCTTTGAATCTTACATTAGTTCAAGATGTAAATCAAGTTAGTTTTGATTTTTAGGTCAGTTCAGGACTGTAACTAGTGCTATTTTTAAAGCCATTTTTCATCATTCTTGTACCATATCATCAAATCAGTCATTGTAGCAGAGATGTTTTCTTGGTGCATTTTCCACCCCACTGCCTTCTAATGTAGTCGGTGTATTAACACCGTCTGTACTATGCCTCATGCATGGCCATTGGCTGCATTTTTCTAGATGATTCAGTATGTCAAGGCAGCAGAGTGCAAGTACATGATGTTCAGTCTTATGTTAGGAGCAGGATAGTGCACTATCGGTTTTATTCAAGAGCCCAGAACATTCTGGGTTCTAATCTGAACTAGCTGTTAGTTTCCCGTGTGACCTGACAATAACTTTGCCCACCTTGTTGTGTCTGACACTTCAGTTAAAAAAATACAATAAAAAACAAAAGCCAAAAATCCTCAGCCTTTAAGTCTTTATTAAGGGAGTTATATAGTGCACTGAGACTATATCCTAAAAATGTAGTTAGTAAACGAGTACTTTTTCCTATTACAGATTGCATAATCCAATGCACACCACTGGATATTTTTTTCTCTCTGCTACTTATGCTTAGTTGAATCAGTAATAGGTAGGTGTGTGTGTGTGTGTGTTGGGGAGGAGAGGCTGTATTTCAAAACTACAAAGCTTTTTTCTAAATTTGTCACTTACCTCATTACCAGCAAACTCTTTCTGCACATTTCTATACTATGGATCACCTTCCAAGAAGCCCTGAGCTTAACCCTGCTGCAAAGCTATATATAACATCACATCATGTTTTAATAGAAGTTATTTGTTCCTGAAGTATCACTGCTTCCATGTCAGTCCTGTGACAGGACCAATGCTAGGTCCAGATTTTCAGATCATAGTTCTCTTGAAGTATAACACAGAGAAATGTCAAATAGTATCTGAACCAATTTCAACTTGTTTACTTGGAGTGCAATAAAAGAACAAGCTTTGAAACTATAACTTGTCCCAGTGGAAGAGCAATTATAGGACATTGTTCTCTTCCATTTAAAATGAATAGTTAGTATCTTGCTGGAAATCTTTAATAGCTTTAAAGGACAGGTTTAGTAGTTCTTCATTACTAGCCTATCAGATTTCATTAAACTTCCATCTTAGAAAAAAAAGATACATTATACCTTTATTCTGTTCTTATGCTTGAAAAGCAAATTAATTTTACTGCTGCATTACTGACTACAATTAAATATTAACTAGTAGTTCAGGGCTATGAATGTATGTAAGTAATCATTCCCTGAAATTAACCACCACCATTTATGAATACACTGCAAGCAATGGCTTTACAATTGTTACTGTTCCTAAAACAGGCTCTTTACTTATTTCCTTTTTTTAAAATATGAATTACCAGAGGGGAGAAAACCCTATCCAGGAAATTGACCTGAGTGACTGAACCCTATCCACTTCAAGTCCTGAGTGACTCAAGTCCTTCAGCTCCTCAGCAGTATGGAAGTAATGCATATTGTCCCCTGTGGTTGCATGGATGGAAAGAAGCTATTTATTTCTCACATAAGTACCTTTGCACAAGAAGGATACATAATAGCTTGTCTCCGACTCTCTCAACATTTTTCTTAGTGAGAATGCCTACATGCTCCACTGTAGAATTGAGATCCCA
Source organism: Mauremys mutica (assembly GCF_020497125.1). Taxonomy (NCBI): domain Eukaryota; kingdom Metazoa; phylum Chordata; order Testudines; family Geoemydidae; genus Mauremys; species Mauremys mutica. Next base: position 46,230,830 of record NC_059072.1, read on the forward strand.
TTATGCTAAGCGCTATACAACACAAAACAAAAGGCAGTCCAACGAGTTTAAATTTAATGAACAATAAGAGGGTGGAAGAAGAAAGATTCAGGCTAGAGTGAGAAGAACATGCAGACATGTAGGATAGATAACGTACAACAAAATGGGAGATGGCATCCTCTGTACAAAATGGAGCAAGGGAAAAAGTGACTCTCTCTAAGTATGGAATTCTTCTGCAGAGTTACTATTTTATGCCCCAATCCTGCAATAAAATACACAAAAGGATCCACCACACACACTTCATTGTGTGATAGTAATCCTGTGGAATAATCATCCACCATTAAGGTCCATTAACTGAGATGATAGTGGCAGCAACCTCAAAGAAATAATTTCAACCCATAGCCCAAACAATGATCAAAGGGGACGTGGAGAATTATAGACCAGTCAGCCTAACTTCAGTACCTAGTAAGATACTGGAACAAATTATCAAACAATCAATTTGTAAGCATTTGGAGGATAATAGATCATAACGAATAGCCACCATGGACAAATACGAACAAATCTTTCCTAACCAACTTAATTTGACAGGGTTACTGGACTACTGGATGTGGGAAAGTAGATGTGATATATCTTGATTTTAGTGGGGCTTTTGACACAATCCTACATGACATTCTCATAAGCAAACTATGAAAATGTGGTCTAGATGAAATTACTATAAGGCGGTGTAAAGGCGCAGGACTCACTCCTGCGGTGCCTCCTGCTGGTGTCTTGGGAATTAGCTCATTTCCAGCCTTGGAGCACCCTCTGCATGCCGGTGTCCTGCTGCCACTTGGCCCCCGTGTCCCTCCCTGGACTCCGGTGCCCCGTTATCTGGGGTGCTGCCCCCTGGCAGTAACCCCTCACTCTCGGGATCTCCCCTCCCCGAGGAACCCCCAACCCTCTATCCCCACCTCACCTCAGTCTTGGCTACTGCTAGTCACTACTTAGCCCCCGTTCACTGGAGCAGACTGCAGTGTATCAGCCACTCATCACAGACAAAGGGGTTTGGACCTGCTGCCTCTGGCTACCTGTGGGCTGCCCCTGCAACACAGTACCTAATAGGCCTTACCAGGCCTGCAGCCTGGGGCTTTCCAAGGCTGGAGCTCCCCATCTCTCTTGGCCTTTTTCCAGCCCTGCTCCACTCCAGATACCTGGTTAACTTCCCTGCAGCCAGGCCCTTCTCTCTCTGAACACAGAGACAGACTCTTCGCCTGATTCCTGGCTCAAGCCTTTATAGGGCCAGCTGAGCCCTGATTGGGGCATGGCCCCAGCTGAGCCTGCTTCCTCCCAATCAGCCCAGGCATCTTGCCCTTCTACAGCCCTCCTCCAGGGCTGTTTTAAACCCCTCAGGGCAGGAGCAGGTGACCACCCCGCTACAGGTGGTTACACAACTGGTTGAAAGACCATAGTGAAAGAGTTGTTAGCACTGATTCATTGTCAAACTGGTAGGATATATCTAGTGGAGTCTCACAGGGGTCCTGGGCCTGGTATTATTCAAAATTGTCATTAAAACCTTGGGCAGTGGAATGGAGAGAATGCTTATAAAACTTGCAGATGACACTAATATGGGAAGGGTTGCAAGCACTTTGGAGGACAGGGTTAGAATTCAAAACAACTTTGACAAATTGGAGGATTGGTCTGAATTCAACAAGATGAAATTCAATAAAGATAAAAGCAAAATATTTCACTTAGGAAGGAAAAAAGTTAAATGCACATCCACAAAATGGGGAATAACTGGTTAGGAGGTAGTATTGCTGAAAAGGATCTGGGAGTTTTAGTGGATGACAAATTGAATATGTGTCAACAATATGATGCAGCTGTGAAAAAGGCAAATATAATCCTAGGGTGAATTAACTGGAGTGTCATATGTAAGACATGGGAGGAAATTGTCCCACTTTACTCAGTGCGGGTGAAGCTTCAGCTGGAGTACTTTGTCCAGTTCTGTGCGGCACACTCTGGGAAAGATATGGACAAGTTGGAGAGTCCAGAGGAGAGTAACAAAAATGATAGGTCAGGTTTTTAAAAATCTTCTTTGAGAAAAGGTTAAAACACCAGGCATGTCTAATTTTGAGAAAAGAAGACTGAGGGGGGACCTGATAACAGTCTTCAAATATGTTAAGGACTGTTATAAAGGGGAGGGTGAATAATTGTTCTCCATGTGTACTGAAAGTAGTGTAATGACGATGGACCCCTATCATCGGTGGCCAAGATCAAACCTGGGACCTTTAGAGCTTAATGCATGAGCCTCTACTGCATGATCTTAAATTGGCCTGTGTCTTAGCCAAGGCTGTAGCAAACTCATTAATCTCTAGCTGGTATAGCTGCCACTAGAGGGGGACAGAGTGCCACACCAAGCAAGCATGGGTTACACTAGGACAGGCCTGCACAACTCGTAAAGCGGCGAGGGCCACATTCCTCCAAAGAAAACAGCTGCGGGCCGAAACCTCCCAGACCCGCAGAAACACCCCGCCCCAGGGCCGCCCAGCCCTGCGGAAACAAACGCTCCTTCCCCAGCGCCGCCCCACCAAAACAGCTGTGGGCCAAAAAGGAAGGTTGGGGGTGGAGAGGTGATACTTTATTTTAAATCAACCAGGGGCTCCCAGCTGAAGAGGTGGCTGGGAGCCCTCAGGGTCAAATTAAAGGGCCTGGTGCTCTGGCGGCTGGGGGAACCTGGCAGGGCTGGCTCTAGGTTTTTTGCTGCCCCAAGCAAAAAAAAATTTGGCTGCCCTGGGCTCCCCCCCTGTACCCCTCTGCTGCCCCAGTCCTGGGCTCTCCCCCCACCCACAGCCGCCCCAGCGCTGGGCTTCCCCCTTTCCTCCCCACCAGTGCCCTCCCCCCACCCCGCTGCTGCCACAGCCCTGGGCTCCCCCCACCAATGCCCCCACACACACCTCCTGCCGCCCCAGCCCTGGGTCACTGGTAACTCGCTCCCAGGGTGGGTCATTCAGCAGGAATTTTGGATGTGCACAGAACACAGACAGGATTGGTTCCCATATGGTTACAGAGCTGCAGTAAAGTGGAACAATTTTCAGCTTGTGTGATTGGAGGATATCTGGATCCATATTATAAGACTGTCCTCCATAAATGAGGAAAAGGTGAGGTGCCTTTATTATTCTTTTGTTCCACTCTTTCTTTCTATGGGGAATTTGCCAATGCAATAATCACTGTCTTCCTTTTAAACAAACAAAAAGGCAATGGCTGTTGAAAATAGCAATTCCAGTCCTAATAAGCATTTCTTGCTCAATTTTATCCTACTTTTTCTACAGCAAGTTACAGTGGATCAGTATATTTGATTTGGGAGAAATGAAGTAACAGCTGAGCTTGAGTACTCCTGAATTTTGAGGTGTTCAAATCTGGAAGGCAGGTGCTGAGGGGGGGGGGGAGGCTGTGGGCTCCGGGGGGGAGCATGGCAGCAATGTGTCTGGAGCTGCATGGAGCCAGACACGCTGCTCTGAGTGGCACGGTAAGGGGACTAGGGGTTGGAGAAGGGGTAGGGGGTTCCGGGGGGCAGTCAAGGGACAGGGAGCGGGGGGGTTGGATGGGGCGGAGGTTCGGGGGAGCAGTCAGGGGACAGGCAGCAGTTGGATAGGCATGGGAGACTCAGGGGTTCATCAGGGGACAGGTGGGGGTGAGGTCCTGAGGGGAAGTTGGGGAGATCTCAGGAGGGGGCAGTTGGGGACAAGGAGAAGGGAGGCTTAGATAGGGGCTGGGGTCCCAAGGGGCAGTTAGGGGCAGGGGTCTCGGGAGGGGGCAATCGGGGGACAAGGAGCAGTGGCATTTATATAGGGGGTAGGGTCCTGGGGGAGGGGTATAGGGGACAAGGACCAGCGGTGTTAGATAGGGGTTGGGGGTCCTGGGGGGCAGTTAGGGCAGGGGTCCGTGGAGGGGGCAATCAGCGGCCACGGGCCAGGATTCAAAGGGTGCTGGGCTGCCCTCCGCTGCGGGCAACCCAGAGCCCTCTGACTCCCAGCCGCGGCTGAGATTTAAAGGGCTCTGGGCTCCCCACAGCGGCGGGCAGCCCAGAGCCCTTTGATTGCCCACCGCCACTGTGGGCAGCGCAGAGCCCTTTGATTCCCCGCTGCGACTGAGATTTAAAGGGCTCTGGGCTCCCCGCGGGCCGTACGTTGTGCAGGCCTGCACTAGGACAAGACATAATCAGCTTAATCTGCAGCAAGTGACATCTGGGTTAGATATTATGAAAAACTTTCAAACTATAAGGGTAGTTACACTCTGAAATAGGCTTCCAAGGTAGGTCGTGGAATCCCCGTCACTGGAGGTTTTTAAAAACAGGTTGGACAAACATGTGTTAGGGATGGTCTAGGTTTACTTTGTCCTGCCACAGTGAAGGTTCCCAAAAATATAGTTTTATTGTATTTAGGTGCTTGTTAGTAGCACTTGGAACAAAACCCTGTTTGTTTTGGTTCTCCAATATGTATTAACATCCCACACACAAAATCAATTACAATGGAAATAATGCTGAAAAACTTTTAACTTCAAGGAAACTCTCCTTAGCAGTAATTTATATATTAAAAAATTGTTAAAGCCAAAAAATTCAAATTTAAGTCATTAACAAAATCCCAAGCACTACAGCTAGTATAGACATGTACAATTAAAGTCACTGAAACAATTTTCTCTCTGTCCCCTGTACACCCAGAACTTCTGGCATGTAAGATATTTATCCAGTGACAGAGGGAGAAACCAACATCATGCTTAGACAGAAAATTAGCCACAACTTTCACTATGGAAAGATTCCATAACATAGCACTTTATACCTCCAAAGTGCTATTCAAGCATTAACTAATTCTCAGGCCACCTTGAGAGGTAGACAAGTCTGTAGCTTGGTCACATTTCACAGAGAGGTTTCAGGAAGGTAGTGTGATGTGGTGGATTAGACAACGAGTGAGAATCTGGAGATCAGTGTCCTGCTACTAATTTTGTGTGTTATTGTGAACAAATTAGTATTTAACCATCAGAAAAGTAGGAATAAGTATGCTTACCTGCTGTACTTTCATAGGAGTGCCTTGAGTCTCAAACATGTTTATTAGGTGCTATGAAATCCTCAGGTAGAAGGTAATGTTGAAATACAAATTATCTCAGCCACACACTGAGGCAGTGATAACACTGAAAATTGAGCTCAAAAAATGACATCTTCAGACCCTAAGCTCAGCCAACTAGATCATATTGCTTCAGGCCAGTTAACCTCTCTTCCTCCCTCCAACTGCCCATACCTAGAATCCCTGAAACCTTAAAGTCTTCTTGTCTCAATACAAACCTAAAGCTAGTAGCCTGCGAGTGACCTGGAGCATGCCTAGCATACATGTGTATTTTCTGAAGAATGCACCAAAACTGTGTGCCCCTCAAGAAGCCCATTGGTTTCAATTATTCAGATACAGTTAGTAACAGTGTTGATCTGTTGCCAAAGTGTAGGCTTGGTTGACAGCAGGGAGTCAAAAGCAGATTTATAATAATTGAAAACTAACTTTAACTTGAATTATGGAGACACTCGTGCATCTCTAATGAAGACTGTTAAAAGCTGATATTAAGAGCTGCACAGAGGAAGCATTTGCAGTGAACGAGCTTCTTGGTCCTAAAAAAAAATTCAGAAAGTAGCCTATATATTCTTGAACACCATCTACTGGCACCTTATCTATTAACTATTTACATATATAAGACATTTCTCAATTATAGAAAGCACTGAAACCCCAACCCCAGAAAATCATACTGGGGCAACCCTCTGCTAGAAAGTGTTAGTAGGTTCCAGTGAGTTCTCAAGGAAAGGTGCCCCTTTTTTGAAAATAAGCTGCTCTTCTTTGGTGCATATGCCACCACATGGCTAATGGACTCTACTTTTCTGAGGACCGGGGTTCAAATCCTTTCCTACAGTATTTCATAAGAAGAAATTATATTTGGTGGTCTTGTTCTCGTCTTAGGAACTTTTAAGGATTGTGAGGCTAAATATATTGCTTCTTCAACTGACTGCTGTGCTTCTTGACCCAAGGGAGTGTTGAAATCAAACATATATGTTCCACATGGCAGCTCAGAACTCTACCTTTAGGTCAATAGGTTGGCCCAACAAAAATTTCAAAAAAATCAATTCACTCACATTCAGAATTTAAAAAAATATAAAATCTTAATTTCTATGGCATCCATCTGGAATGGAGTTAACATTTGTTCATCTTCTCTGTATAAAAAGGCTGAAATACACCAGAAATGACTATTCTTACTTTTCATTTAAATTACCTTCCATTTGTGCAAATAGCAAACACTCTCCAGTGTCTTCCATTTACAATCCATTCGCTAGTGAAGACTCACCTGGGAAAATTAAAATACATGTTCCAAAACAATGCAGAACATCTTCCAGAAGAGACAAAACACCCATAAGTACAGTCAAAGCACAAACACCAGCTGGACAAGCACTAAAATCCTTTATAAGTAAATAATTTTTAATGTCAGTCACAGGATTTCCTCAAAATATTTTCATCTTTAATTTTTTTTTTAAAAGTGATAACATTAAAAAGAATCTTGAGTTATTCCAGCCAGAAAATACTTCTGGTTATTAGTTCATTTTTTGTCTAGCAGATGGCAAACCTGAAGGTTAAAGTTTTTATTGAAAAGACTAAACATCTAATTTTAGGAATTAACTTAGCTCCAGAAAGCTTGTTTTAAGACAATCTTCTTCTCTGGGTGTAACCTCTTAGATGGAATTGCTCCTGTTTTCCTTTTGATACTGGGATATGAGTCCTGATATTGGGCTGCTGTACATACTAATAAGGAGCAACTTGTACTCTGGAAAACTGATTGACAACCAACCAACCAAAAACTCTACCTACAAATTACCTTGATCCTTCAAGTCTGATCTTGACGTTAATGGGGCTCTGTTAAAAAAAAAAAGAGTGGCCTGTCCTGTAGGGGTAGCTCTGCTGAGGCCTGCCTCAGTTTCCCCTTCAATTAGTAGTAATGTGTTCACTTTAATATCCTGGGCAATGAGAAGCCAAATAGTCTAATTAACAAAAGTGTGTCTTTAATTAAACCTTCCGAAAGGATCACTTGAACAACAGTTTAAAGCGGTGGTGGGCAACCTGCGGGTAATCCGTCAGGGTAATCCACTGGCAGACTGTGAGACAGTTTGTTTACATTCACCGTCTGCAGGCACGGCTGCCTGCAGCTCCCATCTATCTTTTCTAAATATTCTTTAAACTGTTCTTTCCCTGTTCTGGGTTGTGTTCCTTCCCCCTGGCATGGCAGGGTAGAGTGGGTCCCACGTAGTAGGGTCTGAAAAATTCAGACTGAATATTGAAAGAAGTCTTCTTGTTTTGGAATGTAATGCTGAGCAATGGCTTCCCTTTTATAATGATCTTATAATAGCAGTAAACGTGCCATTAAGTGCTACAGATAAGATGGCAAAGTAGTTTCAACAGTAGCCCTAGTTTCACACAGACCCCTGCCTGAGTGATGTTCCTTCTGGACTGAATTTTTCCATGCTTGGTCTTAGCTGAAAGGTGAATTTTATTGGAAAACACATTTGGCCATTTTTAAGGCATGTGAAGCTAAACCCCGGCTCCTAAGCACTTTGCACTGTGAAGAATTATAGTACAGTCACATGTTTTCCACCTAGATCACTCAGAAGTGCTGAATTTTTAAACATAGCATGTGAACAGAGTAGATCCACAAATAATTTGAAAAAATATTGGTTGGATATCCTGGGTATAATTAGGGTGTATTCTAAATATAAACCAGAGCGTCTTAAGATATGTAAAAAAGGTGTATCTAAAATACAAATTATAGGTACTTAGTTTTAATAAGAGTTGAATTTTTATATCATAATGCTAATTGAGGACCTGATTCAAACCACACTGAGGTCAATGCAAAGACTTCCACTGATTTCAGTGGACTTTGGAGCAGACCCTGACTGCCTTCAGCCTAATAATTTTGTTGCTGCTTTTACTGAGCTTGCTAGATTTGTTTTGTTTTTATTTTGCATAACAATATAATCTGAAAAGGTATGGCTCACTTGTTAACCTAAAGTATAATTTAAAACCTTCTCTGCTAATTACATAGTCCCATTGGTATTCACATTTTCTATTTTATTAAATGCTATTTATTACATTTTCCACTCACTTTAAGGTAATACTTTCCCATATGGGAGGTTACCTAGGGCCAAATTTAACTAGATCTCAGGTTATTTATGGAGAATTTTATTAGATTATTTACAATAGAGTAGAATTTAGTAAAAAAGAATGTTACCTGATCTTAACTTGCTTAAGGGAAGCATCTAATCTATTCTGATACTTTCTAATTGTCTTGTTCATAAATCTTCTCTTTGCTTGATATACCCCAGTTCTGCATTTTGTCTAAACCTTCATTCCTCTTCTTAGCTACATAACCAACACAGGTTGCCCTTAACGCGTTCTAATAGTGCCACATATAACTAGATAATCTTACCTCAGAGTCATAATTCAGAGTGTTCCCTGTACAGAGGATGCCAAGAGAATACTGAAAATATGGGTTAAAGTTATTTAGCTATCTAAGGCAGTTGGAACGGTTTTAAAGAAGCACACTGTCCAATTTCAAATTGACATCTATATATACACTTAATATTAACATAAAAGCTGGGGTTAGAGATTTAATTATTTTAACGTATATTTCGTAGCTGTTTGCAGTTATAAGGCTGTATTTCATAGGTATGACATCAAATGTGTGAAATACAGCCCCTTAATTAAATGACTGCAGAGGAAGAGGAATTCCTTTTTTGGACAAGTAATAGTCAGGTTTTGATTATATCAGTTAAATAAATAGATATGTGGTTGCCCTGACTCAATTATTTATTAATTAATAGTTTGTTGTTATTCATTTGATTTATTGTATCTTCAGTGTACAGCACTCCTAAATGTCAAAGAGAATTTCAAAATAAAGATAATTCTAATATTTTTAATTTATTTTTTGTCTTGTTTGCATGCACAGTATTTCTGTATGGCTTCGATTCAGGTACTTAAAATTGTGCCAAATCAGGGCCTTTTGTGTGGCCATGAACCAGTAATAATGTAATTTAATTTACTCTCCATCACTGCAGATCTGATTTAATTATCTAGGGTCACATTTTCCAAAGAAAGTAACTCCACTTGTATGTCAGCTTCACACCTATGTTTGCACATCAGTCAGTTGGGTATTTGTGCACACAAATGGCCTTTTATACCTCTACCTAGGTGCAAATATCAGATGTCATAGTCACTTGCTTTATTTGTGCATGCAGATGAAGGTCTGTAATTGAATGCACTTTTTTTCAAGTCTCCATGGCAGCTTGTTCCATTTTACTGTATTACCTTGCAGGAAATAGCAAATCAATGATACTCAGGAAGGAGGTGGAGGACATGACACGTTGTCTATAATTATAAAAACATGTTTGCATAAATAAATATCTCCTCTCTCAACATTTCATATGTTGTTTGTCTTCTTAGGACCTGATCCTGCAATGAGCTGCATGCAAGAAGACCTTGTGCCTGTAAGGATCCTGTTCTGGGCACTATACTTCAGGAAAGATGTGGACAAATTGAAGAAAGTCCAGAAGAGAGCAAAAAAAAAAAGATTAAAGGTCTAGAAAACTCAACCTACGGGGAAAGATTTAAAAATTGAGTTTGTTTAGTCTGGAGAAAAGAAGACTGAGGGGGGACACAGTAAGAGTGTACAAGTATGTAAAAGGTTGTTATAAAGGGGAAGGGCAGGGCCAGTGCAAGGATGTTTCACGCCCTAGGCGAAACTTCCACCTTGCACCCTCCCCCCCGTGCCCCCGCCCTGAGGCGCCCCCCCCCCACACAGCAGCTCCCCCACTCTGCCCTGAGGCGTCCCCCTTGTGGCACTTCCCCACCTCCCACCCTCTGCCCTGAGGCACCCCCCCCGCCTCAGCTCACCCCTGCTCCTCCCCGAGCACGCTGTGGCCGCTACACTTCTCCCGCCTCCCTAAGCTGATTGGCACCGCAAGCCTGGGAGGTGGGAAAAGTGAATCAGCTCACCCCTGCCCCGCCTCCTCCCCGAGCACGCCATCGCTGCTTCACTTCTCCCACCTCCCAGGCTTGCGGCGCCAATCAGTTTAGGCGCCGCAAGCCTAGGAGGTGGGAGAAGTGAAGCGGCCACGGCATGCTCGGGGAGGAGGCGGGGCAGAGGTCAGCTGGGGCGGGGAGTTCTCCTGCATGCCGCTCCCCTCCTTAGTTGCTGCAGGCAGCCCTCCCCACGCCCCCCTGCTCCAGCTCCCTCCGCCTAAATGCCGGTGGCGACCGGGGCGGCCGAAGATCCGGCCGCCACGGTCGCTGCTAAAGAAAATGGCACCCCCCAAATCCTAGTGCCCCAGGCGACCGCCTAGGTCACTTAAATGGTTGCACCAGCCCAGGGGAAGGGGATAAATTGTTCTCCTTATCCACTGAGGACAAGACAAGAAGTAATGGGTTTAAATTGCAGCAAGAGAGATTTAGGTTAGACACTAGGAAAAACTTCCTAACTGTCAGGGTAGTTAAGCCCTGGAACAAATTGCCTAGGGAGGTGTGGAATCTCTGTCATTGGAGGTTTATAAGAACAGGTTGGACAAACACCTGTCAAGGATGGTCTGGATAATACTTATCCCTGCCTCAGTGCACTGAACTGGATTAGATGACCTATGGAGGTCCCTTCCACCCTTACACTTTCATGATTCTATGATCTTACAGATAGTTGGAGCTGTGTTCTCTGATAATTAACGGCCATTAAAGTGGCAGGCAAAGGACAGGGGAGAGTTCATCCTGTGCAAGGGAAATCTTCACTGGCATAAAGTTAGTTGAGGCAATTCTGTTTCATCCTTCATCCCTGCTTTGTGTGGAGCAGTGGGTTTTAAGGAGACATGATAGAGTGGACCTCACCCTTCACTGGTGTAGGGTCCCTGATGGATATTATTGCAGTGGTTAAGCAAGTTAGGCCTGCCCCTGTGCACTGAAGCCAGGTAGCCCTGAGTCAGGGCACCACAACTAGATTCCTGTCCTTCTTTTCACTCTCCATGTGCAGCTTTGGACACCAAATCCTTAAGTACATGAGTAATTTTGTTCATGCTTAAAGTTAAGCAGGTACTAAAGTGCTTTCCTGGATCAGGGCCAGAATATCCTTCATCTTTCAGTATAAATCCCTAAATGTCTAGCCAATCCTTGCTAAACTAACAGGTGGGAAAACCATCCAGATTTTTATATATTTGCCTGAACTAAACACAATCTCTGCATCTTATGATGATTGACCATCCCAAAGTAGCTATGCAGCAGTATTCTTGACAACTGGTCCTTCACTGAAGACAGTCTTAAAAGATTTTACCTTTATTTATGAAATAGAGAAATTTAGTTATCAAATAGGTTAAGGGCCTGATTCACCATCCACTGTAAACAATGGGGGTTTCTCCATTAACTTCAGTGTGCTTAGTATCAGTTCCTAATATAATAAATTTACTGAATCACAACTATAAGGTACTGTTGATCAATGATCAGAGGATCATAATGTCCTACCTTCATATAATGTATTAACTCTACTGAAAACAATAGTACAATAACTGTTTTGTAGTGTAAATTGCATTACTGCTAGCTTTCTGTGATGTAAACAACTCAGATCATCAGTGCATACACATACAAATATATAAAACTCAGAAATGTGTCTAGTAATTAAAAATTAAATTATGATTCAACAGATGTAATAAGATGTAATTATTAATAACCTAATTTAAAAGTGTGATGAATACAAAAGCTCTCCCATAATAAGTACTCCCTGAAAGAAAAGAGGTATTGTTAATCTGCCGAGCAGTTGATGACACAGAAAATTATAAATAATAGAAACAGGGCACAAATTAATTCTAGATTAGAAAGACAGAATAGCTGATAATTGATAAATAGATGACCATTTTTCAGCAGTGAATAGGCACAATCTTCTATTGGAGATTGCTGTAATTATCCAACTCTTTCCAGCTGATGCTCCTAAATTAAAAAAAAAATCTCTAATAATAATACAGAATTAAACTAGATGCAGGGCACCAGCATTCTCAAAACAGACCAGCACCTGAATACTAATGAAATCTCTCTTTTCAGCACTCTTGGAGGGGTTTATATGTTCGTGTATAGGTTTCAAAGCCTGGAGTTTTAAGGTAAAAGGGTGGAATGCACTTTGTTTGGAAAATTTTATATGCCTATTTCTGAATATGAGTTTTACTGTGTTCTAGATACTTAGTGATTTTTACTAAACTAATTCTGGTAAAAGAAGAGTCAGGTTATTTTTATCTGAGATGCTTCTTAGATATAGGGAGATAGCCGGTGGTACAAAACTCTAGATTAGGCTTCACTTATTCCTTATGTTCTGCAAAGAAGATTCATCACCACAGTATCATGCACAGCCAGCATGCTTTTTTCAGTCTGCATTTTTAATAAGTTATATTAATATTAGTTTCTCCCACATTTCTAGTGTCTTTTATCAAAGCAATAAATCATATAGCTATTAAGCATATTTTGCATGGAAACTCCAGACAGTGGTATAAACTAGATGTAAATCTTTGCATTCCCTTAGGATCACTTTTTCTGTTCAGTTATCAGTTCTTTGAAAAGTCGAAACATACCATTGCTTGTATTAATCATGGCAAGAAATGCTATGACAGCCCATAGGAGAACCTGTTTTTTTTACTTAATAGCTCCTTGTACAAGCTGTATTGGCAAAGCCATTGCACAAGTTTAATGGATGGCTCTAGCTTGTAAAATGTATTGGTCAAGGTAGGTCATATACTGTAGTATTTACAGAAATTGAACCAGACAGGTTCAGTGACTCAGTAACTTAAATAGTGACTAAAAAACTGAGTATTTATTGTTGCTTTTATGTCCTCAGTAAAGACTTTGTACCATATGAAAGGTAATGCTAAAACATTTTGAAAGAATCAGATTTTTAATTCACATTATCTCTTCCAGGCAAAATTGCTGTTATGCTGTAATTTGTAATTTATGAAACTCATCATCGGAAGCTTAATGTACCTGATGAAAGTTGAAGTTAATGTGTTTTCATGCACACTCTCCATTAGAGTACTTCCTTAGCATCAGGACATGATGTTGCAGGAATCTGCCTCTCTAGCACCACATGCAGATCAGGTGTCTGAAAACCCATGCTGCCCCATGCCAGTTGACTTGGGCCCACAGGGCTCAGGCTAACTTGTAGGGTGACTATATTCCCCAAAGAGAAAACGGGACACCCCCAGCCACTTGCCCAAGGGGACCCCCCCCCCAATGCTGTTGCCTGGTCATTGAAACCATGTGCCCACCCCCACCCTCCCGCCTGAGGCTATTGCCCAGTCACTGGAATCCTTCAGGAGCCCCACAGGCTGAAACATTACTCCCCCACACACCCCAGCCCTGGGCTGGCATCTCCCTTCAACCCCTCCACACCATACTGCACCCCACTTTTTTGAAAAAAGTGGGCATTTGTCCTGTTTGCTCTTGCCAACTGATCAGAATGGGTCTCTCTGAGGTCTATGTTCTCTTGCAAGCTCCTTCACAGAAGTTTCTGTGGTTCCTCCCTTCAGAATGAATTCTCTCCACTTTTATTGGGCTCAGGTGTCCATTAAGTTGTCACCTGATGCCTCCCAGTCCCACCCCTCCGGTTGAGAAGCCACTAATTAAGTACATCTATTGCACCTGAGCCATAATTAATTGACTACTGACTTCTGTCCAGCCCATGATGGGGTTTTGACTCCATCATATTATGCCATTCAAGGCACTGAATCCTTCGTGGCCCAAAAGATGTACAATTTCTATTGAGATTTACTTAGTTTCTACAGCAGCAACACAGGATCTAGGAAAAATATCCAAATTTAAAATAAAAATTGGTCATTGTGAAAGTTCTCAAGTTAGCAGCGAGCCACGAGAATTTAATTCTCCAGTCTGCTTTAATGTTAAGGATCATTTTTGTTTATTTTAGTATAATGTACTCTAGAGCTTTTGTTTTTCACAAAGACATCCACAGAGGTGGCTTTTTTTTTTTTAATATTAACTAAACACATTTAGTAGAATGCCAGGGAAATACTGAAATTCACACTTCAGCATAAGATAGCCATCCAAAGAAGGATGCTGCGGTGCTTGAGGAACAGGGCTAAGATTCGGAAGAGTTCGGTTCTAATCTGCAGCACCACCACACACTTCCTGTGTGAACCTGGATGAGTCACTGTAACTTTCCATACTGCTGTTTCTTCATCTGTTAAAATGGAATAATGCAATATTTTCCTGACTTATAATGCTGTTGTGCGTCTAAGAGCCTGAGTCAAAGCTCATGGAAGTAAATGGAAACAGGCTTTGCCCTAAAATAATTAGGTCCAGATTCTTCACCTCACCCGATTGGAGAGCGGGTTGGCAACAAACTAATTGGGGCTCCCTAATTGTGTACTATCTCATCTCAGTGTCAGTAGCTTCAATTTACCACTGGCATAAGGTGTCCCTCTGTCCGTATGCCTGTGGAGATCATAGCTCAGCCATGCCCTTCTCTAACCAGTCTCTGCCATGCCCTTCCATGCCCCCAACCTGCAGCAGGCACTGGCTCGGCTGTCTTTGCCAGCTTTCTGCCATCAGAGAGCTGCCCTGTGCAGGGGGAGGTCTCCCCTATCCACGTCTAGCCAGTTTAAGTCCATTTAGCAGAGCAGAGAATCCAGCTCTTACAGTCTGTACTGTACTATACATTGAGATCCTTGGAAGGAAGTACTACAGTGCAAAGTATTCTTACTATCCAGCTTTCACAAATTTGACAATAAAAAATTCTGAGTGGCAGACAGAAAAATCAGAATCCTTCACTTCATGTTCAGTCATTATGTTGTAGAAAAAACTATCAAAGTGGCAATTAATAAAATGGAGCTTTTGCATTTGTGGAAGGGACTCCTGCTTGTGGTACAAACTGATGGGCACAGTAGCATCACATCAAGATGCTCTTTGGATGTAGAAGGTACTTCATGACAAAGTGTAAAGACTCTGCCAACAAGGCTTTCAAAATTAAATAAATCTACTAGACTTCTCTGTTCTAATTTAGCAGGTCAGTTTTTCTGTGAAACCCTGGAGATAAGAGAACTGGCAGAAATCTGAGGGGGAGGGAAGGGTTAGACCTGAATGCTCTTGGAATTTACCGATTGTGAGTAATGGTAATAAAAATTATGGCTGCAACAATGATGAGTCTCTGTTGTAATACATACTGTCAGGAGCAGCATCTTCCGTGACCTCTGATAATGTGATTCTGCCAGTGGACTCTTGAGAAACTTGCTGAGGCAAGCATTAGACCTGCAGAAGTGGCAAGCCATTCCTCATTCCCCAAACAAGATTCAAGCACTGAGCTTGAAGTCTGAAAACTGTAACACTTTCCATCCTAAATAAATAAAGTTTTTTTAATAAACGTAATATGAGAGCAGCATTCTTTCATTCCTATGGGTGATAATGATCATGATTGCACATAACCAATGGAATAGATCACTGTCTGTTCTTTTTCCTGTGTAAAAATACCTTTTGGCCACAGGAAAACTGCTGAATGAACAAAGTGATGGGGAAAAACATTGCCTTTATATATGGTTGGAGAAAATATAGTCATTTATTGCTGAAATCTTTTGTTATACCTTGTTCAGCAATAGTACTCTGTGTTTTATTCAGCAGCCCACCTGTGAAAGTACAAATGCAGCAATTATCTCTAAGTATTTGCTAGACAAATACAGCATATAATTATAATGGCAAAAACCCACAGAATTTGCAGTTCCATTGGAGTTTGGTTTTATAATATCAACATCACTTTAAAAAGAAAAGGAAGCCAGATGCTTACCTTAGACACTAATCCTTGAGAAAATGGTTTTTATCAAGAGTAATATGCTGTCAGAGAAGTAACTAATCATTAACTCTCCACCAGACTAACTGCTGGAATCTGTAACTACCAATTTCATGGGGTTTCTGCTTAATAGAAACTGTATTCATCATTTCATTTGCAGCTGAAGCACAGAAAAGTGGTCATAGAAGCCAAGTCAATTCCCTGCAGTTAGCAGCTTCTTGTCTACCTATTCTATTAAAGAAAAAATATAAAAACAGACAAACCTCAATTATTTATTTTAATATTGAGTTCTTTATAGTAATTATCTTTGAAAAAAGAAAGAGAGTGAGAGAGAGAGCTTTTACATTATAAAATAGATCTGTATGACAGCCAAGCAATAAGCAGGTAGGTAATAAAAGCAAAGTGTTAACAATCATTCATATCTTAACCTATTTACTGGACTAAAACACTCCTCCCAAAGGAAAAGCCCATAAAAGCCATGCATGATTCTGTGGCTTCTCTACATAGATCCCATCTCATGCATTATTTAGGATAAGGGCACAATTGTAACAAATTAAGCAGTATATGGACAACACTCCTAACCATTACATTACATCTGAGGCTGTAATCACAAGGAGTCTCCACAGACTTGCAGTACTGGTCAAAATATTCTAAATTTAATTTTTTTGATTGGAAAAAGGGATTCGTTTTTCACAAAATTTTTCACAAATAATTCATCCAATTTTTCAACCAGCTATGGGGACTTATCAGTCATAGAGACAACCAGATCATCTAGTCTGACCTCCTGTATGTCATAGGCCACTAAACACCACCCAGCCACCTCCACATGAAGCCCAACAACCAGAATTAGACCAAAGTATTAATGCTTTCTGGAGAAAACTAGTATGGACCACAGGCAGAACAGGAGGGACCAAGGTTCCTCAATGCCTGAGGTCCCTTCAGTGGCAGGGAATTGGTTAAGTGAGATATACCCATATAATCTTGGCAAGTGACCTGCACACCATGATTTCTGCCAATCTGACCTGGGGGGAAATTCCTTCCCAAACCCATATTCAGTGATCAGTTAGACCTTGAGTAGGTGGGCGAGACTTTTGGAATGAAAAGCACAGTCCACACCAATTACTAAATGTAGCTAGTTTAAAACGTTAATAAGAAAATTTGGGGGTTTGATATCATCACTTTAATTAAGCCTAAAGCAAGGCTGCTGTGTATAGAAGTGTTCAGTAACCCAGTCCCGGGGCACAGGTAGGCTGTTTCTGTCATCATCAGCTTCATGCTGGTCCGATCTGGAGAGTGCCCTGTATTGCACCACCACGTCCTTTATACCTTGTCTTGAAACATTCAGGCACAAATTATCAAAACTACCTCATCTATAAACATTCTAGTCTAATTATTTTCTCATACACTCATCATCATAACTAACTCCAAATCCGTCTAATACATTGTTACTGCTGCTAAAAGACTAATTGGTACCTCCTTAGCTACCTTTTTTAGCCATTGCTACCCTCCTCCTTACTCAATCCAGCTGTCTTTTCACTGCTTTCATATGCTCCATTATTTCTTACAACACTACTCTTATTCTTACTCATTTGCTTCTTGTGTCCTTTAAGTTGCTAGCTGGCTCTGTCCAGTCAGCGTCCATCCTCCCTAGCCTGTCTTACTAGAGAGGTCGACACCTGCCCAGTAAATCACACATTTGTCTGGTTTGCTTTCGCCCTGTTATCTACACAGACCAAAAATCCAGTACAGATAAAACACAAAAGCAGTTTTCTGATTTTTACAATCTTTGAAGTTGTTTTAGTAGAGTTTGGAGAGCCGTGTGAATAAGACACACAGAAAGCAGAAAAATTCCCTTTTACATTTTCTGACAGCACTATTAAATATATAATATCTACTTCTCTAGCATTATTTAAAATACATTTATTTAACATAGTTCATTATACATTTCTCTATAAGACCCTCCAGTCAAGCATCTGTACTACCTCAACACGCCGGCCCACCCCATCCCGTGTCCCATCCTCAGCCATGACCATCTCTGATGCTTCAGAGAAGGGAGTGGGAAGGAATACCTCAAGGGGTGGGAGAATTCCCTTCTTAACCCCTACAATTAACCATCTGAAGCCCTGAAGTGTTAGATTTTAGGAACATAAGATATGAACTGGAAGGGACTCCAAGAACTGCCGAACACACCTCCTGACCACCACAGGCAACACTATTATACAATCCCATTTGGAAATTTATCCGGCTCTATCTTAAAATTAATTAGATTATTTGCCCCTGCAATTCCTTTTGAGAGTCTGCTTCAGAATCTCACTTCTCTGATGCTGAGAAACCTTCTTCTAATTTCCAGGCTAAAATTATTCATGGAAAGTTTATACCCACTTATTCTTGTGTCAACATTGGCCTTTAGCTTAAATAACTCTTCTCCTTCTCTGGTGTAAACACCCCTCATGTATTTGTAGAGAGCAATCATAGTAAGGCTAAGACTTAGTCACAGGTATTTTTAGTAAAAGTCATGGACGGGTTACGGGCTGTGAATTTTTGTTTATTGCCCGTGACCTGTCCATGACTTGTACTATAAATACGCCCGACTAAAACTTAGCAACTCCTGGGGCCTGCAGGCACTGCTGCTCGGGGGTGTCCCAGGACACTGCTGCTCGGGGGTGTCCCAGGGGCCAACAGCTTGCTCCTGCACTGGCAGCAGGGGCTGTCTGCCCCCAACCGCCTGCTGCACCGAGGTCCTGGGGACCGCAGCTCCAAAGGTGTTCGGGGCAGCCTCGGGGGCCGCTGCATGCCCAAGCGGCTGGCCATGGATCTGCCCCAGCAGCCGCCCGAGTGGCTGGCCCCAGGACCTCCCCTGTGGCCATTTGCTCGGGCAGCCTTGGGGTCAGCTGCAGAGGGGTCAGCAGGTAGCTGCAGCTATGGAAGTTACGGAGGTCCTGGAAAGTCACGGGATCCATGACTTCTGTGACCTCCCTGGGAGACTCGCAGCCTTAATCATTGCCCTTCTCAGCTCTCATTTTGCTAGGCTAAATAAGACAAGATCTTTAGTCTCCTCTTGTAAAATAGGTTCTCTATTCCCCTGATCATCATCATAGTCCTTCTCTGCACCTATTCCAGCTGAAGTGGAATATGAACATGAAATAAAAATTTGAATATGAAATTCAAAATTATGGTGAAAAATGGGCAACTTTTTCATGATATTTTTCCTATTTTTGATCAGTTCTAGACTCCAATTTGAGGGGCAAGACAATGCAAGTAAAAAGTTCCCATCCCATCTTTTCCCCTCTGCACATACATGTGATGGGGTATCGGGGGAGAAGGCAAAGAGGAGCGAATAGGGCTCAAGGGAATCTTGTAATTCACTCAGTGCTGTTTTTTCATTATAAATAACAACAAAACCCTCAAAACTAAATGACAAGAAAGAAATTTCAAAGAGTCTGAGCTCTGCAATGGAAGATACTGCCACTAAGCAGTACCAAATTAACTACAGCTTTACAATGTGAAGTAGAGGAATTCATAAAATGTCACCTGACAACTGTGAAGCAATAGAAATGGAAGCCTTTTCAATACTCAAACACCATACAAAGTAACTTCTCCCCCTAACTATTCATCTCATACAATAATCAATTAAAAATAACCCACTCCACAATAGTTCCTCACAGCAGTTAATGAGCACAGTCTGAAGAACACTAAGGTGAAAAAGTGTGTCCTTTGGATATATGCTGTCCCAATTCAGGGCAACTGGCCCTGTATGCCCCCTCTATGGTCTAGCAAGAGCAAGCACTCTAAGCTTCTGGCTTGGCTATTATCTCTCTTGGGTGGAGACACGTCTCTTTCACTTCTAACCAGGGTATCTCCATGCTGGACAGTTCCCTGCCTTCACTGTGTTATTCCCTGCAAAGACAGGCTACCTAAGTAAAATTCTCTTGCCTTCTCTTCGGAGATTAATGATCGCTAACAGTTAGAAGTTACTAGGTCCTATGCAAGCCTACATTTTATTCTTAAGGTAAAAGCACTACAGAGAAAACATATTAAAACAATAAAAGAACCTACACACATTCTAATACGTTTACCAGAGATCACTCCAACTCTAACATAGGCTCTGACAGGAGCAGTCCTTATGGGTTCAAGTTCATCACAGCTTCAGCTCAGAACAAGCACCCAGTCTTTTGGGGTTTCTGTAGGCCCTGTCCTTCCAAATCTTCCCTAAGGACTGGGGCCCTCCATAGACCAGAGGTCCTCTCTGTTTGCTAGACCTGGAAAAAAGCCCTGAACCTGTTTAAAACCAGGCCATTTATCCAAAAATCCTTTCTTTGTCTACCGATCCCTAGAGTGTCCAGTTTGAACTGGTATATACTAATGTCTCCAGGGGGTGGCAGCAAAGGGTTGGTAACTAGAGGAATTATATTAGCATCCCCCTCCTCCTAGAGGCGTAACATACAATGCTACAACAACTCATGCACATAATTAATTGTCATGGATGGATATCCACATGCTTATAGACAGATGCCAGTGAGGGAAACCACAGTACCCAGGTAAATACTTAAATGTCTTTTACAGTAGAACCTCAGAGTTATGAACACCAGAGTTACGAACTGACCAGTCAACTACACACCTCATTTGGAACCGGAAGTATGCAATCACGCAGCAACAGAAACACACACACACACAAACACACAAAAATACAGTACCATATTGTGTTAAACATAAACTACTAAAAAAAGGGAAATTAAAAATAAAAGATTTGACAAGGTAAGGAAACTCCTTCTGTGCTTATTTCATTTAAATAAAGATGGTTAAAAGCAGCATTTGTCTTCTGCATAGTAAGGTTTCAAAGCTGTATTAAGTCAATATTCAGTTATAAACTTTTGAAAGAACAACCATAACATTTTGTTCAGAGTTTTAAACAACCTTCATCCTGAGGTGTCCGTAACTTGAAGTTCTATTGTATTTCACCTCAGCACAAATATCTTCATGGTGTGACTTTGCCTTGGAAAAGCCCAGCAGGTACACCCTTATTATTATTAATCATGGTTATTGCGGTAGAGCCCAAGGCCAACCAAGAATGGAGCCCCATTGTGCTAGTCACTCTAGTCCCATTTCCATTGGGAAATGGTCCCTTTCCCAAAAAGCTTATAGTGTAAATGCACAAGACAGACACAGTGTAGGGGAAGGGATATAACACACAAGCAGAATGAACAATCTGATGGCAGGAAAGTTCATGTTAGTTTCACAGTTCTTTTTATCTTTTCTTTTCTTTTTTTTAATCTTTTTATTTTATTTTACTTTATTGATGGTGGGGAGGGTGGTTAGGAGGGGATCAGCTGAAAGGAAGAAAGCTGAAGGGAGAGGGGACATTGAAGGTGAGAAGGTTTGCAGGACAGAGCAGGGGGAAAATGGGTAGGAAGGACAAGTGTGGAGTGAAGTTACTCACTTAGATTAGATACCTAGGGAATTCACACCAGAAAATATAAGATATTCCAAGGTCTGTCCAGGTCAGAGACAATTTTATATTGTTGTATAATAGATAGAGGATTCACTCTCTTAAGGGAGTTGGGCCATTCTTTATCTAAGATTTGGACTATTTGCTTTACATTTGTTAAAAGTGCTGTTAGAGTAAATTAAATGTCAGAAAGAACACTCTGTATTTTCAGTCCCATATCCTATTAAGACATTAAACTCTTACTTCATATTCAGGCAGGTGGTAGTGTACATTACCCAGTTTGTTTTCTATTTAATTTGAAAGATTTCACAGGGCTTTCTTATTGAAAAATGATGTACTATGAATATGAAATTGAATTCATAAGCAGAAAATTTATCAAACAAAAATGAAGATTTGACATTATATCATTAAATACACTCATCTAAATAGTGGCAGAAGGGGTTCAAAAGATAATTGTTGACTATTCAATTTAAAAACACTTACTAGAGAGGGGTAGCATAAGATGGGCTCTAATTAACTTTGCCACTTAAAGCAGCTATATGATTTTTACTTTAAAATAACTTATTTTTGCCCTGATTCAGCAAAGCACTTAAGACTGTGTTTGCCTTTAAACACATGACTAAACACATGACTATCCTGCAAAGCATATTAGCATGTGCTTAACTAATTGTGGCCTTTGTGAATAGTCTACATTTATGTCATTCTGCCTATTTAAACTTAGGCCAAGTCTACACTACAAACTTTTGCTGGCATAGCTATGTTGGTCCAAGGTGTGATGAGGTGTGATTTGTGACTGACATGTGCTGGCAAAAGCGCCTCCTATAGACTGAGGTAGCTTATTTTGCTATGTCAGCACTAGGAGCTCTTTGCTGTTATAGTATATTGGTATAGTATAGTTATACTGACAGAGCTCTCCTAGTGTACATCTGGCCTTATTAGTTTGGCAAAAAGCAGCTTCAACTACAGCTACCTCTATAATTTTATTTATTTAATGGCTTTATATTGTACCCATCTCTGTGACACAAAATCTGAGCACATTACAGAAATTAAAAGAACACATGCGGCCAACAGCTGGCACAAACCAGATAAGCAATACAGTCTCTTCTCTATTTATTCTGTATTTTTATGTTTCTGACTTAGGTTCTTATATGGCCTCCATTACTATAGTATCTGACCACCTAACATGCCTCTGCCTGTTCTGGTTGTGCTTAGACACCCACGGATATATTATTACCCTTGATGCATCTGTTTACGCACTAGCCCTATGCTATTGGGAAATAGTACTTCAAAGGCTTCATGCTGCAGGTTCATTGAAGTTACAGTGCTAGGACCTGACACATCTGCCACTCAAATCAATGGAAAGACTTGCATTGAGATCAATGAGAGTTGGATCAGGGCCGTAATGAATCAGCATTTCTAGCAGTGCTATTCCCAGATAAACTCTGGCATTTCCTAATTGTGGAGTGCTCAAGCTTAACATTCCTTGGACAATGCTTTTTGTTACATTTCCTAGGTAATTTTAAAAGAGGAAAAATATTCCATGTTCTGGAACTCTTTGGTTAGACACAACTGGAATGCCTTGATCCAAGACAAAGGAGAAAGAGAAGGGTTATTTCTAGGGAAAAGGCAATGCTCACAGTAACGTAAATTCAGGTAGTGAGGTCAGTTTAACAACACCATTTCACTGAGATAATACAAAAACATTCTACATCTATTTAGGTATTTTGGCATCCCAGGCAAATATTGGCAGTGTCAATAACAACTCTCAAGAATATGTACAATTGTGAAATCTTGCAGGATACGAGGCAAGTTCCTGAGACTGGTACAAAACTAGCACGCCTTCACTACTCTCTGGGAAAAAGCATTCCTAGTGGTCATCCTGGTTTTACATAACATCACTTGGACACTTCACCAAGAACAATTCATTCAGTAGGTAAATTAGTTTTGTCTGTGCAAAGAAAGTGACAAACTGAAATTAAATCAAATATTATTTATCCTTCTTAAGTGAAATGCCTTTCAGTTTCTCATCGGAATGACATTGGTAACAAATAGGAACGCATACAAGAACAAACAAAAATGAAACTGTGAGATATGAAGCTAAAATGCAAAATCTAATGTATTTCTAAGACAATTGGGTATTTACAAAGTCTAGTAAAGTTGCTACATTAGGTCTTCATACACAGCCAATTGAAGTTAACAGCATATAGGCCCCTATTCAGCAGTGCATTCAAGCATCTACATACCATTATGCATATGCTTAAGTTCATCCCTACTTATCAAAACATGTAAGCACATGATTAAAATTAAGCATGTGCCAAAGTGGCTTTGATCATAAATAGAGATAATGTTAAGCATGTGTTTATGTGCCTTGATAAACTGGGGCCTTACTGTGGGCACTCTGAAGGTTTCTGCCTAGGAAGATTTAATTTCAGGCTGCAGAGAATGCAAATGCATAAATTAATGAATATTTTGTTGCCTTTTTTGTCTTAATGCACCTCTTCTCTATTGAGTTACTAGAGTTTCCACCTTACAAATCAGGCAGTAGACGCTGAGGAAATATAATATATGGTACAAACATTTTTCTTCAGGCAATGGCTGGTCTGATCCCTTAATCAAACTGACTTTTTACTTAGAAAGTTTACCTCAGCTTTGGGTCTTCAGAAATTTGTTTTATTCTGCTTGACTACATTTATTTTAATGTATGTGTCTGTGCATACATGCACAGATCAGTGACCACTAACTGAACTAAGTAGCTAGGGGTCTCTCAGTGTTTCCATCACAATTCCCTGCTCCTGGCAATTGATAACCAGGCAGTAAGAATTTGCTCAGGACTAAAAATAAGGTTTATGCTTTAGAACATATTTTTCTCTATTAGAAAAAATGTTCATATTAAGTACTGAAAATTTGGGTGGGGGAAAAGGAGGGGAGGAGAGAGACTGAGAGGGAAAAGCTCCCATACTGCTTGTGATGCTTTTATACTCTTGTATCTGAAAATCTCTTTAGCTGCAATTTTTCAGACCATTATTCCCTAAAGGACATTAATGCTGTTGAGTATTTGCAAGATGAAACACATTTTAAAAGACTAGAGAGGTGATTCATTGCACAGACCCCTATTTGTTGCATATTGGACCTGTCTCGGAGTTTATATGCCCCATGCTGATTAATGCAGGAACTGGTGGCCAACGCTGATTGGCAGCCTCACGGCAGCTGGAAGAATAAAAGAGCTGAGAAGCAGAGGGGCAGGGCAGCTGCCAGAAGAGCAAGTGGGCCAGAGAAAGAGGGTCCTGCCAGCAAGCTGTAAGAAGCCACCCCAGAGTGACAACAACTCAAAAAAGGGATGACGAGAGGCATGGGCTGCAGAAGCCAGTAGAACCAAGGGAGGTAGGAAGGAGCTCGAGGAACAGCAGAAGAATTGTTGAAGATGGATTCTGCCTTCCTGGCTTAAGGGCCATGAGCTGGAAACCAGTGGAATGGGTGGGCCTGGGTTCCCCTACGTACTCCTTCACAGGAACTTAAGAACCAAAGGAGTTCCTGGACTCTTGAGGGAATACCAGATAAGCCATGCCAAACATAAGAGGAAGACTGTACACCCCAGTGGGACACAAATTAACATCCTTGCCTTTATAGGACAAGAGAGACTGGGGCGGCTCCAGGCCCCAGCACACCAAGTGCGTGCTTGGGGCGGCAAGCCGCGGGGGGTGCTCTGCCAGCGCCGCGAGGGCGGCAGGCAGGCTGCCATCAGCGGCTTGCCTGCGGAGGGTCCGCTGGTCCCGCGGCTTCGGCGGACCTCCTGCAAGCACGCCTGCAGGAGGTCCACCGAAGCCGCAGGACCAGCGGACCGTTTGCAGGCAAGTCGTGGAAGGCAGCCTGCCTGCCATGCTTGGGGCGGCAAAATTCCTAGAGCCGCCCCTGAGAGAGACTCAGACAAGAAAGACAACTGATTGTCCTGCTGATCCACATAGACTCTGTGCAATCCCCTGTCTGACCAAAGGGGTCGCTGATGCACTGAGGCAATAGCCCACAGGGCCCTATTGTGCCATATTTTGGAAAAACTCAAGATACAATTAAGATGTTTCCAGTTTTGCTGTAGCTCTCCATCTATCCCAAAAGTTTTTGCCTTAGAATGGAAGTTATTCTGTGTCCTACATACGGGCTTTTTTAGGTCATGATTCTGCAACCATGTTGCAGAACAATCTGCCTCTGATGAAGTGAAAGCCCAGGGGACCCCTGAAGGGCTAAACCCAGAATTATATCCTACATATTTGGTATTGTCAACCATGAGAGCCCAAAAGTCGTAAGACAGACCCATCCCCAACATGCACACCCCTTTCTCCTGTGAGATTTGCTTAAAAATCTTGCAATGTTTAAACATCACAATTCTTTACTGGTCCATATCTGATTGCTGACCCTTTCTGTGTGTGTGTGTGAAAAAATCCACCTCAAACGTACATGAGATGCACGCACAAGAAATGGGAGGAGTGGAAAGGCTTCCTTCTGTGAAGTCCCACTTTTCCCTCTCAACTCTTGGAACAACAACCTTTCCTTTCAGTCCCTCTGTTCTCCCACCACCAGGCCCTCTCCAGAATCTCCCCTCCACACTCCCCTTGCTGCTCTCCCCCTGACCTACTCGAGCAATCCCATCTTTCTGCTCCCCTTTTCCAAGTCTTCTTCAGCAGCTTCCCCCAGTCTTGCTCCCTTTGACATAAATGGGATCATTTATATGAAGAAGTGCTACCCAAACCACTACTCAGAATCAGGTCCTAACAGAGATGGAGATTTCCTCATTCATCTAAATGAGGTGTTAGATCTGAAATCAGTCAAAGATAGTTTATATGGCAACACTGCTAACGCTTTTGTTTTCAAGCCCACCATTATGTTTTTCCATCTCCCAGTCCCTGCCTATTCTAATCACCAGAGACTGCTAGCACAAAGGTTGTGTGGGTGGGCATCAGGCAGCTGATCTCTGATTCTAAGCTGCCTGGCCCCACTGGTAGCTAGAGGAGCCAAGGGGGATGTTCTCATTTATGCAACTGGAGAATTGGCTCAGTGGATCTATACTCTGTTTCTGCCACACACAATGCTGGGATGGAGATGGAGAATGGCACAGAAGCAAGCTCTGGCAGCTCTATTCCAGTGTGGAGCTACCCTCAGCAAAGGGAATTCTCCACTGTCCATTTGCAGATGGAATCCATCTACTTTACGCTAGATGGGCACCACAAAGAGGATGTATGCCTGGAAGTCTAACCACAAAGGAAATGTGCTGACAGTAATGATGTTGAAACAATTTTAAGTCTGGCTTGTGTATGTCAGAAAATACAGAATTAAAAATAAAACTCCCATTTTTACTTCCTTTTTTCCCCAAGTATTGCAGCTGATATGGATCCTCCCTTAGAAGACCTCAGAATAGCTGGTGCTCTTATGAGTTGCAATGGATATGGAGAGGTTTATAGTGAATTTCAGCCCTTCCTTTGATAAAGAGTTGTGCATATCATTCTTCCTATCTGATTTTATTTGAACTTACAGGATATTATGTGTCTAGGACTTTTCAATAATTTAAACAAAACTGTAATGTAACAGTTTTCATTGGAATAAAGCAGTGTTAATACTGTTGCTTCTAGAATTTTAATATGGCAGCAGTGCACTGTGTCCATTTAGATCTGCTCCTATTCCCTCATTTAGATCTGCTCCTATTCCCTCATTTACTCAGCAAGTTTCCCAGGATGTGCCAAGTAACTGAGGGAATGGTACATTGGTCCAAAAGGGGGAGAATGGATCTAAATAGACACTGTTCACTGCTGCCATATTAAAAGTCAGATCTTATCTAATCTATATATCTAAAGTTTATACTGTTACACATCACCATAGGACCTGAGCACCTTTTGTGTAAAATCAATAGCAATATCAAAGTCCCTAGCAGATTTCATGGAGTTTCTGGCATTTCTCTTTTCAGAGATCAAATCTCTTGTTGGGGCAGGGATTTTGGTTTTGATTTTGATTAGTAGTATTTTTTTCTCTCTCTTTCTTTTTTGTGAAGGGATGGTAGGTATTTATGGGAACAAGGAGGTGTCTTAGGTACTTATACAGGGAAAGCAGCCTAGATTTCTTGAGTTCAAATGGAAGCTATAAAAATCCTACATGCAGCGAATTCAAGATGTTGGTTCCCACATTCAGATCAATCACAATCATTTAGAAAGTGCTGTCTGTGTTCAGATATGCTATAGGGAATGAGTGCGGGTTCTGCCTTCTATTAGCTGTAGCTACGTCATGTTATTTCAGTATTAGAATAGTGGTTATTTTCTAATGTGACTTTAAAACTGTGGCCACTATGTTTGAATCACTGAATAGAAGATATGGCAACTCCTTCGGAGTTATTTGTCCACCACACGGGACAGCACTGTGCATATAATCTGGAGGTATCATAAAACCTCATAAAACAATGGTATTTTGCATTAACCGTTTTGCAAACATTAAGAGAGACAAGGCAGATGTGGTAATTATTCCTACTCACAACAATCATGGGGAATTATTCCAATGCTTTTAGTATTGGCATTCCAGTTAAATTGTATTACTATGCTCGTTATGTAGGTGAGAAAACCAAGGCAGATAGTTTGAGGTGTCAAAGGGAGGTTCTCTCAAAACCAGCATTAAAACTCAGAAGTTCTTCGTAACCAGTTGTGTGTCACCTTTTGCTCTAAATTCATCTCCCTAACTCTCATATTGATTGATCTGGACAATTTCTACATTGAAATAGACACTGATTTCTTTTCTATCTGTGTTAGATATGTATATCTATTAATCTTTTTCTTTTTTACTTTAGTTAAGTTCCCTTGAGTTATCAAGGCACAGGAAAACCTCACTCTTCAAGGGTATTTGCATTCAGCTATCTCTATCCCAAGCCCAGCCTTTAGTTTTCCTGAGGAACCTACATGTGTATGTCATCTACCCCCTGAAAAAAAACTGCTGCATCCAACAGACCAAAACAAGGAAGAGTGCCTTGTTGGCATCATGCTCTCAGCTATAAGAAGACTACCCGGCCTCCAGTTCAAAAAAAACCCAAACAATCTCAGAAGTGGCAGAGGAAACTTAACTTGTCCACCTGAATCTAAGACAAAAGCACAAAGGGATTGTAGATCACGGCAAAGATGCAGATTTATAGCTATCACTGACATGCATTTTAATCTACAGCATCCTTGGGTGTGTCCTTGGGTGTGTCTTGATTTTTGTCTTTCATTGGTTTAGGTGTTTGGACTAAAGGAATGTGATAGGCTACAAAATCTAATGCATGATAAAATATTCCTGTGTAGTTGGAAATATTCTGTGGCAATAAGTGAACAGTAAAGAGGCAGGGGCACTGAAAACCATAGGAGCAAACCTCCACATTGGTAACATAAGTCATGAATCACTCCATACTTTGAACTAAAACCAGAAAGTATCAGCCTCCTGGGGAAAGTAGCAGACCTGAACTCCATAATCTTTACTGTATAGGGGCAAGAGGCTAATTAAAATGCCCTAATTGTTGTCTGTTTCATATGGTCATTTCCAATGTAAGATAATAACTGGATGCTATCTTGTAGCATTACTTAAATAACTAGAGATCTACTACAGTTTGATTATAATATTTGCAGAAACCAAAAATAGGAATGATGATCTAACATGATACGGTGAGTGTAGGATTAATTTGCCCAACTTGTCCAAGAATCATTAGAATTTAGAACTGCAACGTTTTTCATTCTCCCTGGCTAGTGTCAAACACAGTGTGTTCCACAGAAGTAACATACTGTCAGCTCCTTGGAGCAGTGACTAAGGGTACATCTACACTACGGGATTATTCCGAATTTACATAAACCGGTTTAACAAAACAGATTGTATAAAATCGAGTGTGCGCGGCCACACTAAACACATTAAATTGGTGGTGTGCGTCCACGGTCCGAGGCTAGCGTCGATTTCTGGAGCATTGCACTGTGGGTAGCTATTCCGTAGCTATCCCATAGTTCCTGCAGCCTCCCCCGCCCCTTTGAATTTCCAGGTTGAGATCCCAGTGCCTGATGCGGCAAAAATCATTGTCGCGGATAAATGTCGTCAGTCACTCCTTCCGCTGGGAAAGCAACGGCAGACAAGCATTTCATGCCTTTTTTCCCTGGATTGCCCTGGAAGATGCCATAGCATGGCAATCATGGCGCCTGTTTCGCCTTTTGTGACTGTCACCGTATGTGTACTAGATGCCGCTCACAGAGGCGATTCAGCAGCGCTACACAGCAGCATGCTTTTGCTTTTGCATGATAGCAGAGATGGTTATAAGCCATATTGTACCATCTACCATACCATAAATTGGTAATAACATGATCGTGGCTACCAGTCCTTTTGCACTGTTCCATTTGCTGCTGTCATAAGTGCCCCTGGCTGCTCTTAGCCAGGGGCGCAAAAGCCAAAATTGGGAATGACTCCCTGAGTCAATCCCTCCTTTTTGGTATCTAAAAATAGAATCAGTCCTGCCTAGAATATGGGCAAGTGTACTAGAGAACCACTGTATCAGAGAACCAGAGAGCACAGCTGCTCTGTGTCAGATCCTGCAGAAATTATGAGCTGTATTCTATTCACAGGGGGTGCTCCTGCAACAACCCCACCTGTTGATTCCGTTCTTCCCTCAGCCTTCCTGGGCTACCGTAGCATTGTCCCCCCACTTGTGTGATGAATTAATAAAGAATGCAGGAATAAGACACAGTGACTTGTTAGTGAGATATGAGTGGAAGGCAGCCTCCAGCTGCTATGATAGTCCGGACAGGACAGTAAGGAGTGTGTAGGAGAGGAGCCCAGCATCCCTCTGCTAGTTCAGGGGCAATTGAATCTTTTCTTTACACATGAAGGGTGGGGGCTGATGGAGCTCAGCCCCCTGTTGCTATGATGACGATGGTTATCAGCCATACTGTACCATCTACCAGGAAAAATTAGGACCAGGCACCCTTGATCGACCTAACAGATGCTAGTCAGCATGGTTACCAGTCCTTTTGCACTGCCCCATGTGCCAATAGGCTGATGATGAGGACGGATACCAGTCGTATTGTACCATCAGCCATCCATAGAGTGGGGGGAGCAAGGATGTTGGTGTTGAGTGCTGCACCATCGCGTCTATCTGCAGCATTCAGTAAAGATACGGTTACATGTAAAAGAGTCAACAGAGGATTGTTTTCCCTTTCACTTCTGAGGGTGGGTGGGGGGGTGCGTAAATTGCCTAGCTATGCCCTGACCCACCGCGGACACTGTTTTTGACCCTAGAAGCATTTGGAGCTCAGCCAATGCAAATGCTTTTCAGAGACTGCAGGAACTGTGGGATAGCTTGAGTCCTCCAGTCCATGAGCGTCCATTTGATTCTTTGGCTTTCCGTTACGCTTGTCACGCAGCAGTGCGCTGAGTCCCTGCTATGGCATCTGTCTGGAGATATTTAAAAAATGATTTTGAATTTCGTCTTCTGTAACAGAGCGCTGACAGAACAGATTTGCCTGCCCTTACAGCAATCACGTCCGCATCGTCCATGCGGGAGCTCTTTCTTTATTTTGATTTTTAACTGCATCACCACCCGTGCTGATCGGAGCTCCACGCTGGGCAAACAGGAAATATTCAAAAGTTCGTGGGGCTTTTCCTGTCTACCTGGCCACTGCATCCGAGTTCAGATTGCTGTCCAGAGCGGTCAGTGGTGCACTGTGGGATACCGCCCGGAGGCCAATACCGTCGATCTGCGGCCACACTAACCCCAATCCGATCTGGTAATACCGATATTAACGCTACTCCTCTCGTTAGGGAGGAGTACAGAAACCGGTTTAAAGAGCCCTTTATACCGATATAAAGGGCCTCTTAGTGTGGACGGGTGTGGCGTTAAATCGGTTTTACACTCCTAAAACCGGTTTAAACGCGTAGTGTAGACCAGGCTTTTCTTTGCAAAATGCTCAACAAACAAAAAATTATTTTGTATAAACCACTCTGAACTGCTGTTGTTTCAGTTCATAGGTACATAGATTATAGAGCCACCAGGGACCATTGTGATCTACTCTAACCTACTTATAACAACAGGCCATAGGACTTGCCTGAATTAATTCTAGTTTGAACTGGAGAATTTATCTTTTAGAAAAGCTTTGGACAATAAACAGCATCTAAAATTATTTTTCTTTCTTCCTGACTTCTCTAATACCTAATAATAATAATAATTAATAAAATGCTCAAAGATTTTTAAAAATCGCTGTCAAAAGTATTGCTTGGGTGTTCTATGTTTCCCCTGTCTCATCTCCCATCAGTAAGTCTGATAACAAAGTCACACACACACATATACCCAAACAGAAACTCAAGTGTGTGGCTTTGGGCGCACATTTTGGTATTAAGAGAGACAGGCGTTAATGCATTATCTTTCACCTCTGGACTCTGGAGTGAAAATCCCAGTTTGGGTCAAAGGAGAAATTAGCTTAGTGGCCTTATCCTAGTCTATTGTGGACCTTCCGCCAAATCACATTCAACACACAGTTTGCTACGATTGTCTGTTCTCAAGAGAGACCCAGAGCTGCAATTTCATAGGTGATGGAGGTCAGGACTGATGTGCAGTGACAGAGCTAGGCAGGAAGAACTGTAACATGTCTTATATCAAACTTAGTTGTATCCAGAGTTAATAGTCCCTCTACTTTCATGAGTGCTACTATAGCCATTTTCCACAAATACAAACATTTAAAGGCCTGATCTTGCAAGATGTAGAGTGCCTCCAGGAGTAACTCGGGACCTTGCAGAATCAGGGCTACAATATGTCCATGTGGTGTCCGGAAAGGCTGTTTTGGTTCAATAGACAGAGATATATATTCACTTAACAGGTCTGTTACACTAACAGGTCCAATCTCTATTATGTTCCACTCTGTGATTCACTGGCACTTTAATCTTTTAACACATTTCTTTGTCAGGTGTGAATTTGCAAAGGCTTTACTACAGTCCTATATATGGGTTTGGGTTAGATAGATGGAAATATTGTATGCTTTATACAGCTCTATTCATTTAACAGGTATTTGTTTAAATGTGTTTCACTGTAATAAGAGACAAGGTTTGTGTAATGAAATGGAAAATTGCTAACTACACATGAGGTTATTAGAATGTTTTTTCCCCAAATCAATTTTGGCAGACAATAATAAATCTAGAAAATGGATTTGGAGTCTACATTTTATATGAGTAATCAGTAGATTGCTCTTGTAAAAATATTTTCCCATTTGCTCGTATCTAATGGGGAAAGAAATCTATTAAATAGCCAGAGTCTTATTTAGTCCTATTTAATAGTGAGATGCACCAGCCATAAGGCACAGTATGGGCTAGCTGGACTGGACAGTCTCTCCAAGCATAAAATGAACATATTTTTACCTTTATTCAGGCCCTGATCCTGCACTGGGAGCCTTGCAGGTGGCCTCCTGCAGTCAATGGGGCTCCATGAAGGCACAGAGGAGCACTCACATGGCTCTCAATAGAGGATCAAGGCCTTCATTTGTAAGTTGTGAGCCTTATGCTTAGTTAAATATTTTATGCTGTTACATGTTAATTTACCAAGAGTTTATGCAAACCCCTGTTCTTAAATAATTAGTCTTCTAAGCTCTTTAAGTGTTTGTACAGGGGCCTATCACAATGGGGCTCTGATCATGACTCAGGGTCCCAGGTGCTACAGCAATGCAAATCATTATTGTGATAACAACTCTATAAAGTTAAGCACATACCGGTACCAATATCTTTGCAGGGCCTAAGATTATTTTGCTAGTGCTTTGTTTTTCAGTACCATGGTATTATTAGTAAATTGCCCCATCTCATTTATTCTGAAGATATACTCATCCTCAGGTTCCATTTGCACAATTGACTGGTGCATTGTTTAGGGATCATGAAATTAATCCATATTTGGGCCCTTGTCTTGCACTAAGCTCCAGATGGGTGGATGCCTGCACATGCAGAGAATCTTGTTAAAGTCACTGGGGCATCACAGGATCACAAGGGTCAAGCCATGTAGAACTCACTCCTGGACTGGGGACTCACTGTTGTCTCAGACACTTTCAGTCTCAGAAGCCCAGAGAACTGACTATCCTTACAATAATTCTGTTTAAAGAATTTTTGTGATCCAAATAGTTGTCCAAGGTAAAAGCAAGACACAAATCTCAACCTGAAGCTGTCTTTCAGAGTGATTCCACAAAAGTTCCCTTTCTCAAAAAAATTTCATCTTTCAAGGACCCTATTCCTTATGTCAGTTGGACTGGACAGGAAAGCCAGTCAGTTAGTTGTGAAATAACCATAATTTAAAAGTAAATCCCCATCATGCATTAGAACTATCCATTAGGGAAACATTAGTGAGAAACAAATGAATGTTTCCCAGCTTGCAGCCTCAGACTGTCTGTTTTAATTTTGTTCATATGCTACTGGTTTATCTGTAGTGGATTTAATATTCTGCAATATCACATTGTATGTTATCTCTGAGGGCCTCTTTGTCTTGCTTTTCATTTATGACTCTATGCCATTATTTGGTTGTATGGAAGCACTTGGCTATTACTTTGTTGTTCCATTTCTGCTGCCAGAATAGTTTTGAGCAATACAGCTTACAAAACGTTATATCATAAAATGTAGTGTGTTTAACAGAACTTTTTGGGGTTGTTCTTAAGAACTTTCATTTCAACTACAGGAACTATAAAAGATATCAGCCCACACCCAATTTTGGCTCTTCAGAATATTTCTGAAGACTATTAAATATAAACTGTATATGAACAGTTCATCCTTGAAGAAACACAATGAGATTGAAGTTATTTAATGCTACCATATAAATTTCTATTTGAAGGTATTTCCAGTTCCAACATGAAGTATGTAAGATAATGGGGCAGAGCTAACAGGATGAGTTAGTGCCTTCCTTTAGCTATAGCATTGCTCCAGCAATAAAATGTAGATAACCACACACAAGAGTGTTGCACAGTCTTGCTTATTGTGGACTCCTACAAGCCAAAGGGTTGTTTTGTTTTATGTAGCAAAATTCTGATTTCTAACACTGAAATTATTATCCCATAATACTCCATCAGGATGCTTTCTTCATGACATTTATATGCAAAGTATTTAATTCAGCACAGAAACCTATTCACACCCCTAAAACAGGTTATGCATGATTAAGTGAACAATTGTTCATAGCACACAGTCAGTAACCTAATCATTTTATTCTTAATAACTCACAGAGGAAGCTCACAAGTGGTGATTATATACTGTGTGGGCTGCTTTCCATTCACTTTGCAGATTTCTATAATAAAACTCTGCCTGGGATGGAAACACTCCCCCATTTCTCAGTATTACAGGCTAGGGAGTCTCAACTTAGTGAGGGTTTGGAATGAGAAGTCTTATTTATCCTCAAATAGGTTAAGCCTAAGACTAAGCATTTATCAGAATCAGAGTTTT
Source organism: Mauremys mutica (assembly GCF_020497125.1). Classification (NCBI taxonomy): domain Eukaryota; kingdom Metazoa; phylum Chordata; order Testudines; family Geoemydidae; genus Mauremys; species Mauremys mutica. The sequence continues at coordinate 46,265,547 of NC_059072.1, forward strand.
AAAGTAAAATGCATCAGGGGACCAGGTTGCTCAGAAACTGACCAGAAACGTAGCTCACCTGAGGAGTTGTCATCTCCAAAAGAAAAATATCCCAGCCAACTTGAAAAGGAGACAAAATGAAATCAGATTTCATGACCTTATAGATTTGTATCTTGATCCTGGATCCTTCCTGGATCATGGAGAATAGTGTAATGATGCAGAAGGGAAATGATACCTTTCCAAGCTCCTATAAAAGATTTTGGAATATTTAAAAAGAACACACATTTTTAAATATATTTTTGTTCCAAACATAACAGTGTAACATTTCAGGATGGATGAAAGCTGTTCAGTCTATCCATTTCTTGCTGTCTTGTGACTATGTCCTGTTATATTTTCTAATTTTAAGGGCAGCAAATTTGGGTCCATTCTTTTGTACACCGTATGTCCCAACCGTCTAATAGTCTATTGATTTCAACGGAGTGTTAACAGGGGATGACAACACAGCAGATACAGTAGAAATTCAGCAGCAATCAAATCAAATTTAAACACACACACACACACATAAACCTTCCTCTTTAGATGGCATATACTTAACAGATTCCCCAGAAGCCTTTTTTATCCTATTCTTTTTGGTAACAAATTATATAGATTTATTATCTCCAATTTATAGAGATTATTGTTCAAAAACAAAAAGGCACTTTAATCATTCTTATAAATACAAGGATTCCATTGAAAGAAGCAATACTAAGGCTAGGATGCATTTTTTATGTTAAATATGGTTTATGATCAATAGAAGGTGATCTGTTTTCAAGTTGCTTATAAAAATATTGGCCCTGCTCCTGGGATGTACTGTGGTCTCTTTGTTCTGCTTCTTTAGTGTGAAGTGGTCCTTCCCATGCCATGTCAATTGCTTGGAGGCTTTCCCTTGTGTATGGGGATTCTTGGACAGCCTAGAATTTCTGCAGCACCCTTTTAAACCCTCACCCCTCAGCTGCTAGCATAGAATCAACAGCCAAATCTCACCCTGCACCCTACTAATTCCCAACTGTCATAGCAGCTATTTAGCCTTTCACCTAATCTAACATGTACCAAGGGACCAACCTAGTATAGAGTGGCTCCGGGACTGGGGAAAACCTACACTGCCTTACTCTCCTTTGTTGCAATGAAGAACTGGCTCAGGGAACCTGATAGTCCATTGCCTTACACCTTATGTCATCATTTACACCTGTGCAAAGTGGTGCATATCACAATGGTAGTATTTTCTGCTCACTTTCCACAGGTGTAAAATGAGTATGCAACAGCCAAGGCAGTGGCAAATCATACAGTCACATAACCAATTTTAATCACAGAATCATAGAAATGTTGGGCTGGAAGGGACCTCGAGAAGTCATCAAGTCCAGCCAGTTGTGCTGTGGCAGGACTAAGTAAATCTAGACCATCCCTGACAGATGTTTGTTTGACTTGTTATTAAAAGCTTCCAGTGATGGGGACTCCACAACCTCTATTGGAAGCTTGTTCCATAGCTTAACTACCCTTAAGAATTAGAAAGTTTTTCTTAATATCTAACCTAACTCTCCCTTCCTGCAGATTAAGCCCATTACTTCTTATCCTACCTTCAATGTCCATGGAGAACAATTGATCACCATCCTCTTTATAATAGCCCTTAACATATTGGAAGACTTATCAGGTTCCTCCTCAATCATCTTTTCTTAAGACTAAACATGCACAGTTTTTCCAACCTTTCCTCAGAGGTTTGCTAAACCTTTTATCATTTTTGTTGCTCTCCTCTGGACTCTTTCCAATTTGTCCACATCCTTCCTAAATTGTAGTGCCCAGAATTGGACACAGTACTCCAGCTGGAGCCTCCCCAGTGCCAAGTAGAGCGGGACAACTACCTCCTGTGTCTAAGGCTACGTCTATACTACCCGCCCGGGTCGGCGGGTAGCATTCAACTTCTCGGAGTTCGATAATCGCGTCTCATCTAGACGCGATATATCGAACTCCGAACGCGCTCCCGTCGACTCCGGAACTCCACCACTGCGAATGGCGGTGGCGGAGTTGATGGTGGAGCCGCGGACTTCGATCCCATGGCGTCTGGACGGGTGAGTAGTTCGAACTAAGGTAGTTCAAGTTCAGCTACGCGAATATTGCGTACCTTAGTTCGACCCACCCCCCTAGTGTAGACCAGGCCTTACATACAACACTCCTGTTAATGCACCCCAGAATCATGTTAGCTTAAATGATTACTGTGATAAATGAAGGGGGATAGCTCCCTTTTATGGACATCAAGCCAGCCAGTTAGCTATAAAGTCCCTCTTGGTGGCTGTTCTCTGCTTGCTTTACCTGTAAAGGGTTAACAAAGTTCCCCAGGTAAAGGAAAAGGAGTGGGCACCTGACCAAAAGAGCCAATGAGAGTGCTAGAACTTTTTTAAATGGAAAAAAAACCTTCCACTTTCTCAGTTGTTCTCCAGAGAAGGAGACACAGAGCAGCAATGCTATAAGCAGGAATGCTGTGTAAGGCTTGAACCAGGTATGAAAATTCATCTTCCATACCTAGAAGAAATCATTGGACAGGGAATGTTTAAATAGACGTGATTGGGTTTATTTATTTATTTTGGCTTGTGGATCTCCTCTGTGCTAAACCCCAGGTGTTTTTGTTTGCTTGTAACTTTTAAGCTGGACCCCAAGAAAGCTATTCTTGGTACTTAATTTTTGGAATTGCTCTTTTAAAATCTAGCAAAAGCCTAAGTTCCAGATGTATTTTCTTCCTTTTTGTTTCTAATAAAATTTACCTTTTTAAGAACAGGATTGTTCCTAAGAGATTTGTGAATGTTTGATTAGCTGGTAGCAACAGCTAATTTCCTTTGTTTTCTTTCTCAGCTCTTCCCCATGGAGGGAGGGGTGAAAGGGCTTGAGGTTACCCCTCACTAATCTCATTGTTGCCAATGTATGATCTCTAGACACAGGGTGATGATGAAGTGGCATAATGGCTAAAGGCCAACTCTCTTGAATACTAAGCAAAATTCATGATTTCTTAGTTCCTTTTTGCTATTACTACTTCATTGCCCAATATTTTCAACAAGTTATTCTGTGATGTTCCACTATGCAGGGGATAGGACTTACTAAAAGAGGTGGATATTTATCAACTCCTGAAATGGTATGTAGTACTTTTCAAAATGTACTATTCAGGGAGATGGCAAGGCTCAGGGTATTAGCAATGGAATACAAAGACTTTGATCTCTAGGGTCAGAGGAGAAGATTGCTCTTGTGCTTAAGGCCTGGACTTTGACTCAGGAGATCAAGGCTCAGTTCTTGGCTCTGCCATAGATTTTGTTGGACAAATTGTTTAATTTTTCTGTGCCTCAATTCCCGGTCTGTAAAATCAGAATAATAATATTTCCTTTTTTAACCCCCTTTATCTATCTTTTCTCTTTAGATTGTAAATTCTTTTGGGGACAGACTGCCTCATACTATGTGCAGAATAATATTAATAACAACAACATAGTCATGCCATATGCTCTAATCCAGACCAGTGGCCATCTGATATGAGTGTATTTGACCGGTCTTAAAGGAGTCACTGCCTTATTAAATTTCCCCTATAGATAGTGCAGAAAAAGTGCCAGTATGCACCTGTCAACAGAAAGGCCAAACACTCATTTAGTTTCTTATGTTCTAGGAGTGATCTCTAAATGAAAGGTTTGTATATATGTAAATAGTGAATACATATGGTGCTAGTGGATGGCGTGCAAGAATATGTAGGCACTGCAAATGGCTTCTTCTGTCCACACCTTTACATGGAGCGCTTATCATATTACTCTTAAAAGTTATCCTTGCTGGTCAGTGTTAAAGTGCAGGATAGATACACTTGCAGCAACACTGTCCCTGCTGTGTATAAGAGATTTTAATATCCAAGGCTGCCAATCTAGTACATTTCGTGCAAGTTAAATTCACTTATGCTTTTTAAACATAGTGCCGCATTTGGGAAAACTGAATACGTAATAAATGTGTATCCATGAAAATAGACTCATTGTCAAGCTAGCAGAATGTACAAGCTCAGCTCCTGCTGTCAAATGGAGTGTTGCACGAAGTTCCCAAAGCCAACCAGAATTCTTTTTATTTTAAAACAGATATTTAGCCTGTTCCAAAACTGCTGAACAAGACCATTTAAATACAAGCAAATAAGATGACTGATGAGACTTCTTGAACAACAAAAGGCCACATGCAAATAAGGGAGCATCAAAAATTATTATTTATTCATAATTATCTATTTAGATATATGAATAATTAAGAGGAGAAAGTGCCTATCCTTTGCTCTAGGGGACTTTTATATCAATTTACATAATATAATATGTATTCAGCTGCTTATACCCCACGCACAGTAGAATAACCAGCCACATGAATTGACTTAACGAACCCAATTCCGCTGAGCATTTCAACCCTCAGACACTTCCTCCATCCTTAAAGCCTTAGAAAACAGAAGAGCTGTCCAGCGTTTCCTGATGGTCAGTCAGTTCAGGCTACATCCAGAGGAAGTGCTGAGCTCCAACATCGAGGCACCCTCATGGAGAACGCTCTGCTAGAAGACCCTCCTTTCTTTTCTAAATCAAGGAAGTGATAGCTTGAATTCTTCCACTGATTGCAGATGTGGAAGTCTGTCCCAGGAAAAGAGGCAGTCTCTCAAATTAGTAGATGCCAGGTCATTTAGGGCTTTAGATATCAAACTCTACTTGGGAACCCACAGGCAGTGAATGCAGATCACAGAGCACTTGGTGTAATTCCCACATGGCCAGGACAAACCTCATTCTGCATCAAACTCAGTTTCTAAAGAGAGTTACTATATAGCACATGTAGCAATGTAATTTTAATCTTACAAAGGCAGGAATTATGGTAGCAAGACTCCATCTCAAATAAATTGTCAATCTTCTGGCAAGGTGCAAATCATATAATGTGGTCTTGGCTACTGCTGCTACCTGACCATCCAGCAGCAACCGATGAACTAATCAGAATCCCTAAATTGAAAACTCAATTGACAGATGGCAAACACACACCCTAACCCAACAGGAACAATATAATCCTCAGCATATCTGACAGTTGCTCTCCCTAGCCCACCAACATCACACCAGGATTATCCAAATTGAACTGCACCCAGTTAGTGCTTGTCCATGCCCCAGTCTTAAACAGGATACTTGACAGCATGCACTGGCCCGAGACTGAGAGAGACATAAAGCTGGGTATCACCCATGCCTTTTCACTATCCCTGTTAATGGTCCCATGTACATACTGAATTGAGGGGAGAAAAGCTGGTGCCCTCTGGAACCCCACTAGACAGTGCCCTTGGAGAGGAAGACCAATAACCCCAGGGATATTTGACAAATAAATAAAAACAACTCCTAGTCCATGGTCCAGAGTATTGGAAAGTGATCCCAAGCAGAGAAAATGTTGTATTACTTTGATTTTAACTCAACAGAGAGGGAATGAATCTGGCTCCAGAGACCTCTATGTGTTTTAAGAATTTTTTGTGAGGCTAGAAAACTTCAGAGTATTAATAGTTGTTGAGAACATACTTTCAGCAACATAAATATTCTGAATTTTACTGGCAAAGATGCCTAGCATAGGTTAACAGGATACATGAGTGCTGCTTATGAATGCCTGTGGTTTGGAAGGTCTGATCATTATTTTTTTATTCCCTGAAAAGTGTAAAATGTTAGCATGAGTCCAGAATAGCATTCAGATTGGGATGGCATCGCTAGTATTGTACTTTTGGGTCAGTGCACTTCTGAAGTGTGTAGCTGGAATTGAAAAACTTACAAATAATGCACTGTGGCTACAAATACCAAGGAATTCAAATCATCTTAGTGTGTAACTCATAGTCAACATTACTATGCTTGAGCTTTCCCACTGGTAGGTTCTCCCAGGCTTATAGAAACTATGCATGCAAGTTGCTATCCAGGGGAGAATAGCTGCCATATTGGTCATGTCTCTGAAAAAGCCATCGCTGTGGACTTGTTTCAGAAGAACAAGTTTTGATCTATATTTTAAGCAGCAGATGCTCAGGCTGCTAAAATAACCTGAGAAGATGTATTGTGTTTTCTTTTGTGCAGGGATCCTTTAACCTCTTCTATACACTCATGTGGGAGAGAAGAAGAAGCCTGACATTAAAATGTGTGTCTGCTGACTGTCTCCAGAGTAGGGAGGGAAAGAACTGAAATGAAAGCGAAGCTAGGTGTTGCTATATATATTACCCAGTAGACTTCATCACAACACACAGACATCATTTGTCAGAAATACCAAGTATCTTTTTTTAGAAGCCAAAGCTGCTTTTAAATTGAATCACTTTCCATTACAGCTTGCATGATAAAGGTGGAGCTGCTAAGGGCCTGACCCAGAGCCCATAAAAGTTTATAAAGGAGTCCCATTGACTTCAGTGTGCTTTGGGTCAGGCCCTCAAGCAGGGAGTCTCTTATTGAAAACGGCATGATAAACTTCAATGCACAGATTGATTGTGGCATCTAAATGGAGATCTGTGGTATAATATTAATGATAGACTATATCTCTTTGGGATTGTTGAATCTCTGCTAATTAAGGACTTGGCAATGAGCCCTGCTATGTGTCTGCACAGGAGAGCAATGGGGAACAAGGACCTGCCTTTAACCCCTGTGTGGGCTACCTTCATCACCAGAACCTACTGGGAGGGCCTGGAGAGCAACTGTCTCCAGGCTGCTACACCACTTCCCATGCAGGAGGGAAAGACGTGGGCATGTAGGGGCAGGGATGGAACCCTGGTCGTAATAACAAACTGCATTTGGCTAACCTGGACAACATTTTGCAAATCAACTGGCCTTTCACGCTAGGAGGGTGGAAGGAAAGACGTGGTTTCAAATGTAATTCGCTAATGCTATGAATAAATTACCAAAATACAATAAATTGCCTACTATCCTCATTCTTCAGCACACAAGCAGTTATGGTGTAAAAATTAGCATACTATGTTAGCTTAAAAACACTGCTTTTCAGACATTTCTAAGAGTGGTTGGGAGTTAGGTGTGTTTATTTTCCATATATTTACAATGCGGTTGCATAAAATTCCTACAGCAGATGGATGTGTTTCATTACAGAGCCAGTGGACTCTTGGTAGCTCAGGGTTCCAAATCCCGATAGTTTAAATGGAGAACAGAAACGGAATATGCAACTTTAAGGTTCAATTCCCTAGGCTAAGCAACTTGGGGATGAGAGGAAGAGACCTGAATTAAGCTATACAATTATTTGGTCTGATAGCTAAGGTCTATAAATAATTGGGTGTATGTGTTCCTTTCATCTCTGAATGCCAGATATAATTCACTTGTACATGCCTTCAAAATCAACACAATTAGTCTTGGAGCAAGGGTACACCGCGCTTTCCCCCACCCCTTCTAAAACTCATATGCAGAAGGAGGAGGAATAATTGATCAATTTAATAATTCTAAAGATATTTCAAAGGTACAAAATGCTCAAAAAAGGCAATGCTTTGGAGGCACTCTTTGCACAGAACTTTTGAAAGCTGCAATGTAGCCTGAAGCATAATAGTAAATCTTTGGAGGAAAATAAAACTCTGTATATTATACATTGTCTCTAAAGTTATCATTGCTGTTGTGAAACCTCCAAGGAAATTTTGGACAATAGTTTTGTAGGGAAAACAATCAAATATCTGATAATATGGGTATTATCTCGGGCTTCAATTACACACACAGATGGAAATGTATATTGTGCCATATTTTTCTTAATTATTTTAATTTTCCTGTAGTTTTCATGTGTCAGCGGGCATTCTTTCCTCAGAACCATTATAAAAAAATCAATAGAAGCTACTTGTGTTACAGGTTTTGGCTAATCAGTAACTGTCGTTTGATCAGGAGAGAGAACTGTGTGAGGTGGAAAAGTTAAAAGGAAAATGCAGTACAGACTAAGGGCCCAAACTGGCCAGGCACTGAGGTCCCAATTTAGCAAAGCACTTAGACATGTACTAAACTCCTAGAATTAGGGCCTGGTTGCTTTATGAGACGTGCTGAGCATCCTCAATTCCTATTAACTTTACTAGGACTGAAGAATACAACATACCACACAGGATTTGGTCTTAAGGGCCCAATCATGCAAACTCTATTTACATAATTAATCTTTACACCTGTGGGACATTTGCTTGTCTTCTATTGATGACTTTAGGGTGGCTACTCTAGTTCCAGTCTCTGTGCAGATGCATGGTGGGAGGGAGGTAGTAACCTTTTCTTCTTCTTTGTGGGGCTGATGAAAGGGCCAAAGGAAATCCAGATCTTGTGTTTGAGGGAGCACATGGATCACTCCCTCCTACACCCCTTGACATGGGAAGTAAGAGGAGTCATGGCTCTGCATTCTCTACATATCAGCTAGCAGAGCTGATTGGCTGTGCTGGGGGTAGTTTGCTACTCCTCATGAAGGGATATAGCAGTGTGCAATTTCCCTAAGCAATGGGGATCTCCAGGAGTTTTCTGGAGCAATGCAACTATATATATCACCCATTCCTGTGGTCCAGGTGCTATTTGAACAATCTAGCCCCAGTGATTAAAGACTACCATTGCAAGCGTGTGCAGGGTCACATCCACTTTCTGTTTGACATTAAGCCTGGATGTGTGCAGAAAAGACGGTTACTCACCTTTGTAACTGTTGTTCTTTGAGATGTGTTGCTCATATTCATTCCAATCAGGTGTGCACGCGCCACGTGCACGATCATCGGAAAATGTTTACCCTAGCAACACTCGGTGGGTTGGCTGAGGTGCCCCCTGGAGTGGCGCCTTTATGCACCAGATAAATGCCCCTGCCAACCCAGCGCTCCCTCCATTCCTTCTTGCCGGCTACTCCGACAGAGGGGAAGGAGGGCGGGTTTGGAATGGATATGAGCAACACATCTCGAAGAACAACAGTTAAAAAGGTGAGTAACCGTCTTTTCTTCTTCGAGTGCTTCCTCATATCAATTCCAATTAGGTGACTCCCAAGCCTTACCTAGGCAGTGGGGTCAGAGAGAGATGTCACGGAGTGCAGGACCGCTGAACCAAATGCAGCAACACCCCTGGACTGCTGCACTATCACATAGTGGGAAGCAAAGGTATGTACTGAAGACCAAGTTGCCACCCTACAGATCTCCTGTATGGGCACATGAGCCAGGAAGGTGGAGGACGAAGCTTGAGCCCAAGTTGAGTAGGCAGTAAGGTGCGTAGTTGGGACACCAGCCAAGTCATAGCACACCCGGATGCATGATGTAATCCAGGATGATATACGCTACGTGGAGACTGGGAGGCCCTTCATCCATTCTGCCACCACCACAAACAGCTGGGTCGTCTTTCTGAAAGGTTTCGTTCGCTCGATGTAAAAGGCGAGGGCCCTGCGAATGTCTAGGGAGTGCAGCTATTGCTCCCTTCGAGAAGCGTGCGGTTTCGGAAACAAAACCAGATGGAAGATGTCTTGGTTGACATGGAAGGCAGACACCACCTTAGGAAGGAAGGCGGGGTGTGGTCGCAGCTGTACCTTATGAAACACCATATACGGTGGGTCCAAAGTGAGGGCTCAAAGCTCCAAAACACGTCTTGCCAAGGTGATAGTGACAAGGAAAGCTGTTTTCCAGGAAAGGTACAGAAGCACCCGTGAGCCTGGATAGGACCAGATTGAGGTCCCACGTAGGGGCCGGATGCCAAATGTGCAGGTACAGATGTTCTAATCCCTTGAGGAACCTGCTGACCATAGGATTAGAGAAGACCGAGCACCCATTTTCGCCTGGGTGGAAGGCCGAAATCACTGCTAGGTGCACTCTGATGGATGAAACTCCTAGGCCCTGCTGCTTCAAGGACAAGAGATAGTCTAAGATAGTAGGTACTGATGCCTCCAGAGGGGCAGTATTGCTCAGAGCATACCAGCAGGAGAAGCGCTTCCATTTGGCCAGATACATGGACCTAGTAGAGGGCTTTCTGCTACCCAAGAGAACGTGCTGCACCGAGCGGGAGCAACGGAGCTCAGATTGAGTTAGCGATGCAGCATCAATGCTGTGAGATGGAGGGACTGTAGGTCTGGATGACACAGTCGGACGTGCTCCTGGGTGATCAGGTCTGGCAACAGTGGAAGAGGAATTGGTGCGGTCACTGATAGGTTGAGGAGTGTGGTGTACCAATGCTGCCTGGGCCACACTGGGACAATTGGTATTAAGCGGGCCTTGTCCCTTCGCAATTTAAGAAGGACCTTGTGGACTAATGGGAATGGAGGAAAGGCGTAAAACAGATGGCCCTTCCATGGTATCAGGATGGCATCCTACAGGGAGCCCGGGGAGCACCCCTGGAGAGAGCAGAACACCTGACACTTCTGATTCTCGCGAGAGGCGAAGAGGTCGACGTGGGGAAATCCCACTTCTGGAAAACAGAACGGATAACGTCCGGGCGAATCAACCACTTGTGAGCCAGGAAGGATCTGCTGAGGTGATCTGCCAAGGTGTTCTAGACTCCTGGGAGAAACGACGCCACCAGGTGGATCGAGTGGGTTATGCAGAACTCCCACAGTTTGATGGCCTCCCGACAGAGGGGGGAAGATCGCGCTCCCCGTTGCTTGTTGATGTAGAACATGGCTGTTGTGTTGTCCGTGAGGACTGCGACACAACGGCCCTGAAGATGCTCGTGGAAAACCTGACGCGCCAGGCGAACTGCTCTCAGTTCCCGAACGTTGATGTGTGGGGTTATCTCCTGAGAGGACCAAAGGCCTTGAGTACGAAGATTCTTGAGGTGAGCGCCCCAGCCCAGTGATGACGTGTCCATGGTCAGGACCAGAGAGGGCTGTGGTGCATGGCATGGCACTCCCCCACATACTAAGCTGGGGTTCAGCCACCAAGCCAGGGACAATAAGACCTTCGGTGGTACCATGAGTACTGTGTCCAAATCGTGCTGGCCTGGATGGTAGAGTGATGTGAGCCAGGCCTGGAGAGGACGGAGGCATAGTCGGGCATGTTTGGTCACGAAGGTGCACGACGCCACGTGGCCCAGAAGACCGAGATATGTGCGAGCTGTCAAGGACGGGAAGCTCTGGAGGCTCAGTATAATGGCTGCCATGGCCTGGAAGTGGGTTTGTGGAAGGCACGCACGGCGAGATTTGAATCCAGGACAGCTCCGATTAAGTCTATTCTTTGAGTTGGCTGAAAAGTGGACTTTTCAGCATTGAGCAGCAGGCCCAGGTGTCCGAACAGGCTCATGGTGAACCGAACATGAGATTGTACCTGGAGATCGGAGTGACCCCGAATGAGCCAGTCATCGAGGTATGGAAACACCTGGATCTGATGTCAACAGAGGGAGGCAGCTACAATGGCCATGCACTTCGTAAAGACCCTTGGTGCCATGGACAGGTCGAAGGGAAGTACAGTAAATTGAAAGTGCTGTTGGTTGAGCACAAAACGGAGGAAATGCCTATGTGGCAGGTAAGTCACTATGTGGAAGTACGCATCCTTCATGTCAAGGGCGGCGTATCAGTCTCCAGGATCCAGGGAAGGAATAATGGACCCCAGGGAAACCATACGGAACTTCAACTTTACCATGAATTTGTTGAGTCTGCACAGGTCAAGAATGGGCCGTAGCCCCCCTTTGCCTTGGGGATTGGAAGTAACAGGAGTAAAACTCCCTGCCCCTTAGTTCTCTTGGAACCTCTTCTATCGCTCCAAGAGCCAGGAGTGACTGTACCTCCTGCAGAAGTAGTTGCTTGTGAGAAGGGTCCCTGAATAGGGATGGGGAGGGAGGGTGGGAAGGGGGAAATGAAACAAATTGCAGATGGTATCCACTTTCCACAGTGCATAGGACCCAGCGGTCTGTTGTTATGCAGGACCACACAGGTAGGAAATAGGAGAGGCGGTTGGAAAAAGGTGGGAAAGGATCCTGTGAGGATACTGGTGCTCTGCCCTCAGGCACACCTTCAAAAGTTTTGCTTGGGACCCGCCGATGGTTTGGGGGGGCCCTGATTCTGGCCCGTCTGGAGAAGTCTTGTCTGGGCCTAGGGTTAGGGTAGGTGTGTTGAGGTTGGGGCCAGAAGGGCCTACGCTGTGTCACAGGGGTATGCATGCCCAGTGAGCGCATGATGGCCTGATTATCCTTTAGACTCTGAAGTCTAGAGTCAGTCTTGTCTGAGAATAACCTCTTGTCTGAGAATAACCCCTGGCCATTGAAGGGCAGGTCCTGAATCATTTGCTGCAGCTCCGGCAGAAGACCAGACACCTGTAGCTACGAGATGCGGCACATAGCTACGCCGGAGGCTAGAGTCCTTGCCGCTGAGTCTGCCGCATCTATCGAAGCCTGCAAGGAGATCCTGGCTACTTTCTTGCCCTCCTCGAGCGAGGCCCCGAACTCCTCCCTGGACTCCTGAGGAACCAGTTCCTTGAACTTCCCCATGGAGTTCCAGATGTTGTAGTTATAACGGCTCAAGAGAGCCTGCTGGTTAGCCACCCGAAGTTGTAGACCACCAATGGAGTATACCTTGTGGCCAAATAAATCCAGGCTCCTAGCATCCTTGGATTTAGGAGCAGGCACTTGTTGACTATGCCTTTCCCTTTCATTGACTGACTGTACAACCAGGGAGCATGGTTTGGGGTGAATATACAAGTATTCATAGTCCTTGGAGGGAACTAAGTATTTCCTCTCAACCCCCTTGGCAGTGAGAGGGATAGACACCGGCGACTGCCAGATCATATTAGCATTAGCCCGGATGGTCCGGATGAATGGCAAGGCTATGCGTGTGGGGGCATCGGCAGACAAGATGTCCACTACCGGATCCTCTAGCTCCACCACCTCCTCTGCCTGGAGGTTCATGTTTTGTGCCACCCAACACAGCAAGTCTTGGTGTGCACGGAGGTCTATAGGTGGTGGGCCAGAGGAGGTCGTGCCTGCAACTGCCTCATCAGGCGATGAAGAGGAGGACAGCCCCAGGACTAATAGTTCCTGGGGTAAGTCTTGCTGGGGCAGTTCCAGTTGTGGCCTCTGGGACTCAGGGTTCAGAATGAACTGAATGAGAAGCCCTGGAGGGGATGCCTTGGGCCTGGTGGTAGGCACAAGGGGTCCAGAAGGACCACTGCGGTGGTCCCCGAGAAGGATTGTGTCCCTCGTCCTGCCATTGATCGTCTCCATCCACGTCCTGGTCATGGGTGGGGTAGCCACTCTCTGCCTGGGATGACCTCGAGTTAGGCTGGGAAGGCCAAGGTGGGGCCTACCGGTTATGCTACGTTGCACTATCCTGCATCGATGGACCGCGTTGTAAGGATGGAGATCGGTACCGTGACCTGGACTGGGACCGACAATCATAGCGGTACCAGGAGGGAGATCTGGACACCGATGAAGATCTGCAGGTGGAACGGCGCCGGGACCTACTCCGTGGAGATAGGTGCCGGGAACTTAACCGGTACTGACTGTACCAGGAAGGCGATCTTCTCAACATGGAATGGTGTCACGAGTACAACCAGCGCTGAGATGATGATCGGTGCCGGGACTGCGAGTGGTGCCGTGCATGGCACCAGCATCTAGAGCAGGACCGCGATCTGGAGCGGTGTTGAGACATCCCAGTCTGAGATGGGGGACGCATGATAGCAGGCTTCCCTATCGATGGGACAGACTGCACCGGCAGTGCCGGAGGTTGCGACAGCCCCGACTCAGTGAGGGCAATTAAGTTGCGGGCCGCAAAGAAGGTCTCCGGGGTATATGGCAGACCGAGCTCGACCACGGTGCACACCAGGGAGCTCATATGCACCGGACTCAACGGCACTTGCGGCACCGGAATTGATGGTGCCGGCATTGGAGCCTTCGCGGGCCAGTCCGGTATAGGACGTTGCTCCAAGGGGGGCACAGGCGGTGCCTGCGACTGGGTAGAAGCAGCAGGTTGTTTGTGCTGCTTCTTAGACCCCGGAGATAGCGAGTGGCTCCAGGCCGGTTGCGGTGCTGGAGATGTCCAGTGCCAGGAGTCTTTGCTGGTGCCGGGTCTTTCCGGTGCCGGAGTGGCGCTTTGGGCCAATGGCGCCAGGTCTCTGCTTGGGCCCAAGGGCACAGGGCTAAGTGCCGTTTCCATGAGGAGCTGCCTCAAATGAAAGTCCCGCTCCTTTTTTGTCTGCGGCCTGAATGCCTTACAGATGCGGCACTTATCTGTTTGATGAGATTCCCCCAGGCACTTCAGGCAGGTGTCATGGGGGTCTCTAGTAGGCATCGCCTTGAGACAGGCCAAGTAGGGCTTGAAACCCGGAGACCCAGGCATGAGCCTGGGTACTGGGAAGGAGGGAGGGGAGAAACCCCCTTTCCTCCAACAACTATCTACACAATTTACTATTCACTAGAACTAGAAACTACTAACAACTACACTATAACAACTATCTACAGATAAAAACGAGCAAAGAGCTAGGGAAGTGGAGATCAGCTATGCCGCTGATCTGAGGGCGCGCTGGGTCAGCAGGGGCATATATCCGGTGCCATAAGGGCACTACTCCAGGGGTCGCTTCAGCCAATCCACCGTGTGTTGCTAGGGTAAATCTCTTCCGACGATCATGCACGCGGTGCACGCACACCTAATTGGAATCGATATGAGCAAGCACTCAAAGAAGAACTAATGTAACTATCTTAAGAAATGTGCCAATATATTCCTGTAGCTGTTCTTTGTCCTGTAACTTTAGAATTTAAAAGGAATAATGATTTCAACGTTAAAAACTCATTATCTGAAGTTAAAGCAGCTAGTAAAGATCACTTATGCTTCACCAGAAAGAATAACTGATTTCCTTCATAGATTATCAATATTTAGGACCAATTCACAGAATTTCTGGGGAGTTTTTGTACTGATCTCCCTTGTATCTCTAAATGTATTTGAGAGCATCACCTCCATAATCATTCAGCTGTGGGTTCTCCCAGTAGGGATGAAATAAACAAACAAAAGTAGATGTCCCATTCTGAATGTGATCCAAAAGTGTGATTTAGATGTAAAGATGATTCGACACACCAGGAGCTCATTTACTTGCTCTTCAGTTCTTTGGTTTTTTTCACTCTCAAAAAAAGTGTAATCCAGTTGTTTTCTTGATGTTTGCTGTACTGCTGCAATTTCATCTCTGAGAAAAAAAAAATCCTGATAGGTGGAGCAAAAGTCATTAAGAAACGGAATGAGCAATAAGTCCCTTGAGAATGTGCATTTCACTAGTAACTTGAACTGTGTGATTGAAAAAGATTGAAATGGTCCATTAAATGTTTTTCATTATTGCAAAACCTTTCATTTTGAAGATCAGTAGACGTAATCACCACCAGCCCACTCCCACTGCACCCTTATCTATGTAACTCATTCTGCTTCACTTCTAGAAACAAGCACAGTTAAGATTACATAGACCCATATTGCAGCAAAGTATGACTCTTGCTTGACAGTGTCCACTGTGCATCTGCCATTATTTTTCTGCTGCTAAAAATAAAAGTAGCATATTACACTCGTTGTATCAAAACAAATACTAGTAGTACTTAGCATGCTTTCAGTGCCTTTAAAACAAGTTCTATACATTATGATGCTATATTTTTAATTGTATGTAATATGGTTCATGAATTTGAAAAGCTGGTTTAATTATAATACATTATGCTAAAGTGGAGTTGCTTTAGCCTGTTAGAAAGAAGAGATATTGTGCAGTTACTAATACATAACTGTACATTTTCCCAATTCATGCAGTTTTCTGCACTCTGATTTGCATGATTGCTATAGTATTATTACTCTAATATTCAAACATCATGCAAACTCTTTTATTCTGATTGGCTGACAGTCCTTTATTAATACTAGTATTAGGAAAAATCACTGTGTGAATATTTCTCATTAACCATACTGAAAATATTCAAATCACTCCACTCTGGTTACCGTCGTGTCTCTGTTTTGATTGGCTTCTGTGCTCAGAATTTTCAAGCTGACAGCAATAAAGTTACCACCTCAGCTTCTCACTAAGTTTTGCTGAAGTAGGAAAAACTCCAACACAGAAGAAAACTGGGAATTTCCAGTCTAGCCAAAAAGCTTCTCATCCCCTGCAGTCATGGAAACTGGTCTCCACATCCCTTTCAAGTGACTGAGAACCTACAGAGTTCTGGGGTTAGAATTAAGCAAGAAGCAGAATTAGTGGGCACTCCATAGGTACTGCTGGGTGGTGACATCAGATTTCAGCCTTGATGAATCAGAGGAACAGCTACAGCTCTTCCTTTTCAGTAAATGACTACTCCACTGGCCCAGCTCCTCAAACCTCTTCCACAATGCACCGTTTGCGCTTTGGTTATCTCACATTTGGATTGTACATTTATCAGTAGGTGTATAAGGAGCCCATCATCCTGTTCCCTAGTGTGATCTGGTGTCCTGTAGTAGACACCAGCTAATACCCCATTTTGTTCTTTATCTGTTAGGGCATTAATCATAAGCATTCAAGATCATCGTGGCTCCTTTATCTTTGATTTATTATCTGTTTGGAAAGTATCAACAAGCTTGGTTTAGTCCTTAATTCAAAATTCCCCTGTTGTCCTGTTATTTAAGCATTTACAGTGGCTACCTGTTATCCAGAGAAGGAATTGGCTCTGATTCCTTACTTGCTATAACCTCAATACCCTGTGCAATTTTTAGGTAAAGGATATCTGGCCCCAAGCTAGTGTGATGCCTTTCCATTTGGCTGTCATGCCAGCAATTCCTCTAGATCAGGCATTCTATAAAACATTTCTCTTTTCCATTTAGCTTTGATTTATACAGTGTATGTGTCAAATATATTTTATGTAGCTTGTATGTTCCTTGTCTTTTTTATACTGAGATTATAGGATGCTCTAATGCAGAATATGTGAAGGGTGAATTAGGAATCAAAATATATTTTCTGAAATTAAAGATTTTTTATTCCTTAAAAATACAGTGAATTATGGTTAATTGCAAGAAAATACTGGTAAATAATGCAGCTGATCAAAATATATTCAAATTGTTTTGCAAACTTTTTTTGACCAGCTCACATAATAAATTTCCAATACACAAATGTGGTGCTCAGTGAAATTGTGCAACCCCAATACAGTCAGTAATACCCACAAATCACCTCTCTTCTTCCAAGGGCCCAAATGGACTTGAGGAAATGAGACACCTTTCCTTCTCCTTTTTGGACTTGTGGGCATGCTTTGGAATGCTTCTAATGAGAAATCCACACATGGAAAGGAGGGCAGAATTTGGCTTGCTAACTTTATTAAAATATATGCTTGACAGGACCTTGATTTTGTTGGGCCTCTTCTTTTTTATTATTTTATTTCATTGCTATTTTTTCAATATCACACTGATATATTCATTGAAAGCCTGCTCTTGCTCCAACTGAGGTCATTGGCAAAATTCCCATTAACTGCAATGATGCAAGATCAAGCCCTGAGAGAATAAGAAAACAAGAAAGCTTTTCAGCATCTATACGAATCTCCTCTAATCTCTAGTAAGAAATAAGTGGGTTTATTTGTTGTGGTCTAAACTCCCAGATTCCTAAGGGTAATAATTTATTAAACATTGTTCTTGTTATGCAAGTGTAAGGAAATTAAACAAGTAATTACCTCAAGTAACCATTTTCCAATTCACATAGCACTAGACACACTGCATGTTTGTTTAACTTTTTTATTATGAGACCCTTAACTATATCGCAACTATGTCTAAGGACTCTATTCATTATTTGTTTGACGCAAGGAGACCTTTATTTTTACAAATTCTTTTTTATGGCAAGGCCAGTTCATAGTCTGTTGTCTCCATCAGAAAGAACATTGGAACAAATCATTTGTGTTCCATTGTCTTAGCTGTTTTGTATAACAGACTGTTCATACATGGATTTCAAATGGAAGGAAAGCATGTCATCTACTTCTGAAGACATCAGGTAAGTTCAAAACAATGTGAAGAGGACTCTTCATAAGCCATTCATCAACACAGATGTCTTGATGAAGGTTGAAAAGTTATTGTCTATTGCAGAAAAACACAAAAGTGCATCAAAATGAACTTCAAGGAGTAGTACTTCAATTATTTAAAATATATGAATGTTTGCTCTTAAGCTTTTGACAACCGAGGAGTGCTTTTCATTAACAGAGAGTAAATCAAAAGAGAAACAGCATCTATGAGCACTTGGATACTACGGGGACAGGTGCTACAGAAAATTCTGATGACAGAAAGAGAGAGCAGCACATAAAATGATGAGACATCTGTAGACGTTTAGCTAGTGTAACTACATTGGCAATATTTACTAAGGTAAGATAACATTTCCAGAACTCACAATCCTCAATCTTCAGGGCAGAAAATAATTATCAGCTAGTGTCCAGAAGAAATTACTCCCTATATACTTGATCGTCCTCCTATTCCAAGCTCAACTGGATTTCTACATTCTGCCCCTACCCAAAGATAACACTGAGCCTGATCAAAAGTTCATTGAAGTCAGTGGAAAGACACCCATTGACGTCAATGGGCTTTGGATCAAGCCCATTGTCTGCTAATAATACAAAGTAAAGGATGATGATTTAAAGTTATTTGCTCAGCTGATGCTTCTTATACCCACATCAATCCTATGTATGCTGTTCCAGAATAGATCCTAAGAAAAGTACCTGTGCAATAAATGTTGGGTTCATTTATTTCAGTCACATGTACCTACCAGCAGTAGCTTAACTGCTGTTACCGGAACGACATCCATAATTTATTCCCATTGTGAATTTCTGCTTTTGGGTGGAGTATAAAGAATTGACTTAGTATGTTTATAAACTGCTGGGTACAGGTGAGGATTAAATTCCTGCAGGCTGAACTAGCAACATTAGTCCTTTGAATGACCTACATTTTTAATTCCATATGAAACTACTTCAATCTAGGTAGTAAAACTAATGAGGCTGCCACAACTGTGCAAAGCAATAATCAACAGCTACTTTATTGTTGTAGAGTGCATTAAGTCTGTGCATGAGGTGAACTGAGACAGGTTTTCTTCTTTCAGAAATAAAAATCTGATGTGTGTTCATACTATTTCTCTGAAAACAAATATTTCCAGTCTACGTGTTGACTAGAAAAGGTCCAAGATTATTAGTTATTTTCAAATAAATGTGAATAAACAAAAAAAACCCACTCTGTTCAATATGTGCAAGGAGAAATTCGGAGCTGGAGTATATTTCTACCCCAGAGTATTTACTTTTATGATTTAAGTAACAATAGCAGCAAAAAAAAAACCAGATGTGTGTTTAATCTATGAAAATAAGCACATCATGCAGTGATAAAGGGGCCACTCTTACTCACTGAGGATGCTAACTTGTAGGGAGATGTGTACTTCTGCAGTATTTTCTGTAGCAGGATACTACTTGTTGACCATTTCCGATGAGCAAGCAGGCTGCACAGTGTTGTTGTTGTTATGGGCCTGAATGTCTTCCAGCTACTACCTGTGAACCAACAAAGAGAAGCTTGATGGAGACAGAGAAGGTTTGTGTTAGATCTCAAGGCCAGTTACACCTTAAGCTGGACATACAGAGCTCAATCATGCATTTTCACAACCCCACACTAGAGGTGATGTGGTGCCCACCCAGCTCCGAGGGATGAGCCAGATACGTTTTTCTCCACACCACACAACATCAGCTGGAATCAAAAGGGACCTTGCAGTTTATGATTGCCAAGATGCTCAGCAGTAGGGGCACAGAACTGCCGGCCTTACCAACACCAAAACCAACACCTGTTCTCCTTCTAGAGAATGGACACCAGACTGGTTTGCTGATTGCATGCTAATTATGTTAACACCCGTAAAACTGACCTGCCCACCAGGCTCTTTGCAGCTCCTCCACTTCAATCCAAAATAGGGAAAGAACAGATTAAAGAATATTTAGATATTTCAGTGTATTAAATCAACAGACCCTGATTAAATTCATCTTTCTGTATTTAAGGAACTAGTTGAAGCAATCTCAAAACAGTTAGCTATTTCTTTGAAAACTCATGGAGGAAGGGGGAGGTACCAGAGGACTGACAAAGACCAGTCAGCCTAACTTCAATACCTGGAAAAATACTGGAACAAATTATTAAACAATCGATCTGTAAGCACCTAGAGGAAAATAGAGACATAAGTAATAGCCAGCATCAATTTATCATAAACTAACCTTGCCAGACCAACCTAATTTCCTTCTTTGACAGGATTACTGGCCTAGTGGATGGGAGGAAGCTGTAAATGTGATATGTTCTGATTAGAGTAAGACTTCTAACACAGTTCCACATGATATGCTTATAAGCAAACTAGAGAAATGTGGTTTAGATGGAATTAATATACATTGAGTGTACAGCAGGCTAAAAAACACCATACTCAAACAGTAGTTACCAATGGTTCACTGTCAAACTGGGGGCATGTATCTAGTGTGGTGCCACCAGGCTCTGTCCTGGGTTCAGTACTATTCAATATTTCCATTAATGACTTGGATAGTGGAGTGGAGGTTTATAATTGCTTTTAAATTTGTGATTGACACCAAGCTGGGAGGGGTTGCTACAACTTTGGAAGACAGCATTAGCATTCAGAATGATCTTGATAAACTGTAGAACTGGTGTGAAATCAACAAGATGAAATTCAGTAAAGACAATTGCAAAGTACTACACTTAGTAAGAAAAAAATCAAATGCACAACTACAAAATGGGGAATAACTGGTTAGGCAGTAGTACAGCTGAAAAGGATCTGTGGCTTTTAGTGGAGCACAAATTGTATATGAGTCAACGTTGTGATGCAAGTGTGGAAAAGGCTAATATCATTGTGGGGTATATTAACAGGCATGTCCTGTTGAAGACACGGGAGATAACTGTGCTGCTCTAGCCAGAATACTAGCCAGAGTCCAGTTCTGGGTGCCACACATTAAGAAAGATGTGGACAACCTGGAAAGAGTCCAGAGGAGAGCAACAAAAATGATGAAAGACTTAGAAAATCTGATCTATGAGGAAAGGTTTAAAAAAGTGGGTATGTTTAGTCTTGAGAAAAGAAGACTGATGAGGGAGGGGACAACAGTCTTCAAATATGTTAATGGTCATTATAAAGAGAACAGTGATTGTGCTCCATTTCCACTGAAAATAGAACAAGATGTAATGGGCTTAATCCACAGCAAGAGAGTTTTAGTTTAGATATCAGGAAAAACTTTCTAACTATAAGGATAGTTAAGCATTGGAATAGGCTTCCAAAGGAGGTTCAACAAACACCTGTCATGGATGGGCTATGTATGCTTAGTCCTGCCTCAATGCAGGGGGCTGGATTACATGACCTCTTGAGGTCTCTTCCAGCCCTACATTTTTATGATAATGCCCTCACTTTCGCATCTCTATAGCACAACACTCCACATATACACTTCACATTTTTATTTTTTAGGATGTGATTTTGATCACCCCCTTGTAACCATTGAGTCACATACCAAGCATGTTCTCCAAGCTCAAGGAGCCTACTTCACCAGATGTTTACAGAGAACTAAATTGGAAGCTAGATACAGATCTGGGAATACTGATTGGTGAAAAAAAAAGTATATTGATGAAAAAATATTGGCGGACAATTCCAACCTCTTGGTTCAATATTTCTGTCACTAAATAACGACACCCACATGGTTAATTTATACCAGGGCTGAGCCCCGGCACCTCTAGACTTGGCAGTTCATTATTCCAGAACGTCTGGGTTTGCCGTGTCAGTTATGGAAGTAAAAAAAATGCTTGAGCCCTGGCACCTAATTGCTTGAACCCCAGCTCCTCTTTCATTACAAATTAAGCACTGCATATAACTAAATCAAGGATGCAGGGTTAAATCTGGCCTACAATAGATAGAGAGTTTCCTTGTTCATGGCAAAAAGTTCCAAAAGATTTACAAGGAGCAGGAATGGTTCCTTAATTTGTAGTTTCTTTTCCAAAATAATTGTGATCAATTGGACTAAATTCCAGTGCTTCCTTCACCAAGGTCTCTTTGAGTAATGGTTACTCTCCCCACATCTTCCCTCTTCTGAGGAGTCTCCATATAGTTCCACTGTTCCTCAATCCAACAAAGGTCTTGAGAGGGTGTCAGGAAATGGCCTGTTTGGAGCATAGTTTCACTAACTGACAAGGGCAGTAACACTTGATAAAAACCCCTAGAAATTGCTTGCTAAGCTTTATGGGTGTCACCTAAGAGACAGATGATAGAGCACAGATACTCAGGGTTTATATATCACACTGGTTTTCATAGATTCCATGCCCAGCAGGGACCATTGTGATAATCTAGTCTCACCTCCTGTATAATACAGACCATAGAATGTCCCCAAAATAATTCCTAAAGCAGATCTTTTAGAAAAACATCCAGTCATGACTTAAAAATTGTCAGTGATGAATAATCCACCACAACAGCTGGCAAATTGTTCCAATGGTTAATTACTCTCACCATTAACAATTTATGCCTTATTTCCAATCTGAATTTGTTTAGCTTCAACTTCCAGCAAACTGGATCATGTTATACCTTTCTCTGCAAGACTGAACAGCCCATTATTAAATATTTTGTTCCCTGTGGAGATACTTATAGACTGTAATCACCCTTTAACCTTTTCTTTGCTAAGTTAAATAGATAGAACTCCTTGAGTCTATCACTATAAGGCATGTTTTCTAATCATTTAATCTTTTTTTGTGGCTCTTCTATGAATCCTCTCCAATTTATAAACGTCCTTTTGTAAATTGTGAGCACCCGAACTGGACACAGTATTCCAGCAGCAGTCACACCAGTGCCAAATATAGAGGTAAAATAACCTCTCTACTACTACTTGAGATTCTTCTGTTTATGTGTCCTAGGATAGCATTAGCTCTTCTCGCTATAATGTTACACTGAGAGCTCAAGTTTGGCTGAATATACACCACAAATCTTTTTTACAGTCACTGCTTCCCAGGTAGAGTCCTCCATCCTGTAAGTATGGCCTACATTCTTCATTCCTAGATGTATACATTTACATTTAGCCATATTAAAAAACATGTTGTTTACTTGCACCCAGTTTACCAAAGGATAATCACTCTGAATCAGTGACCTATCCTCTTCATTATTTACCACTCCCCCAAATGTTGTGTCATCTGCAAATTTTATCATTGGTGATTTTATGTTTTCTTCCAGGTCATTGATAAAAATGTTAAGAGCATAGGGCCAAGAGCTGATCCCTGTGGGCCCCTATTAGAAACAGACCCGTTCAATGACAATTCCCTGTTTACAATTACATTTTGAGATCTATCAGTTAGCCTGTTTTTAATCAATATAATGTGTGCCATATTTGTTTTACATCGTTCTAATTTTTTTAATCAAAATGTTGTGCAGTACTAAATCATATGCCTTACAGAAGTCTAAGTATATTACATCAACACTATTATCTTTATCAACCAACCTTGAAATCTCATGAAAAAAGATGTCAAGTTAGTTTGGCAGGATTTATTTTCCATTAACCCATGCTGATTTGCATTAATTACATTGCCTTCTTTTAATTGTTTATTACTCGAGTCCCATATCAGCTGCTCCATTATCTTGTCCAGGATCAATTGCAGGCTAACAGGCCATAATTACCCAGGTCATCCCATTTACTATTTTTAAAAATTGGTATAACATTAGCCTTCTTCCAGTCTCCTGGAACTTCCACAGTGCTCCAAGACTTATGAAAATTAACAGTAACAGTCCAGAGA
This sequence comes from Mauremys mutica, assembly GCF_020497125.1. Classification (NCBI taxonomy): domain Eukaryota; kingdom Metazoa; phylum Chordata; order Testudines; family Geoemydidae; genus Mauremys; species Mauremys mutica. The sequence continues at coordinate 46,289,178 of NC_059072.1, forward strand.
GCTCATCAGCCAGCTTTTTTAGAACCCCTGAAGGCATGTTATCTGGACTTGCTGATTTTAAAACATCTAACTTTAGTAGCTTCAGTTTAACATCCTTCAGAGATACTAGTGGTATGGAAAAAGTGTGACCATCATCATAAGAATGAGACTATATCATCTGTTTTTTTTCCCCAAACATAGAACAGAAAGATTTATTGAATATTTCTGCCTTTTCTGTATTATTACTGATAATGCTATCATTTCCATCTATAAATGGACCAATACAATTGTAAGGATTCTTTTTTTTTCTAATATATTTTAAAACCTTATTATCCTTAACTCAGCTGGCCACAGTTTTTGCCTTGTTTGTTTTTGCTTCCCTTCTCAATTTTCTACAATTCCTGACTTCTGATTTATATTCATTACTGTCAGCTTCCTCTTTCTTCCATTTGTTATATATATTATATTTTTATAGCTGCCTTCACTTCCCTTGTAAAACAGGTTAGTTTTTTAACCAGTGGGGATTTATTTCTCAGTTGTGGAATTGTGGCTTTTTGGGAACTCTAGTAAGGTGTTCTTAAATGATCCCAGTTATCGTTCACATTTTTTCTGATTAAATTCTTCCTCCCAGGTAATTTGGTTCATAATTGTTTTCAGCTTTATGAAACTGGCCCTATTAAAACACCAAGCATATATATTATTAGTCTGAACTTTATTACGCTTGCACATTACAAATGTGATCAAGTTATAATCACTGGTACCTAAGCTACCATTAGTTTTTCGTTATGTGATTAGTTCTTCTTTATCTGTCAAGACATGTTCTAATAAAGAATTCCCCCATGTTGGCTAAAACATTTTTTTGTCTTAGGAAATTGTCATCTATAATGTTTAGAAATTCCAAGGAACTTTTAGTACTTGCAGCATGAGGCCGCTAGCATATGTACTCAAATTGAAATCCCCCACAATCAAACAGGTTTTTTTTCCCCCTACACATTATCAGTAGGTGTATAAGGAGCCCATCATCCTGTTCCCTAGTGTGATCTGATGTCCTGTAGTAGACACCAGCTAATACCCCATTTTGTTCTTTATCTGTTAGGGCATTAATCATAAGCATTCAAAATCATTTTCTTCTGAGTTATCAGTGACTTGGAAACAGGTTATGCCATTTTTGACATAGAGTTCTATTCCTCTTCCCATTTTGCCCACTCAATCCGTCCTATATAAGTTATAATAATTGATTTTAACATTCCAGTTGTGCAAATCATCCAACCAGGTTTCCATAATACCAACTAAACTGAATTTATGCTCATAAATGAGTGATTCCAATTCCTCTTGTTTGTTACCAAGGCTCCCAGTATTGGTGTATAGGCAATTCAAAAATGTCTTCTTTTCATGTCCTTTGGTTTCTTGATTAATTTTTTTCTCAACATCTCAATTTTGTGCTGAGTGCTCATATCTTCCCTCTTTTTACCCTCCCCTTTTGCTATTAGTTTAAAGCCCTCCTGACTGTTCTAGCCAACTTGTCCCTAAGGAGACTGGTTCCCCTTTTACTGAGGTGGAGGCCACCCAAACTATACAGTCTTTTCTCTCCACAGAAGGTGGACCAATATTCCACTAAACCAAAACTCTCCATCCTACACCATTTACCTAGCCAGCGGTTCACTTCCAGAATCTTCTGCCTTCTGTCTTCCTTCACTCATGGGACAGGAAGGATCTCAGAGAACATCACTTGGACATCTTTCTTCTTCAGTACACTTCCGAATTCCTTGAAGTCATCTATTATCAGTGAGCTACCCCATGATGCAGGGTCATTAGTGCCAATAAGAATCATCATCAATGGATCCTTGCCAGTAAACTTCAGAGGTACAGACTGTCACACCCTCCCACTCAGGTGGGTCTAGAGTTGGAATAGCCTTGGCACCATTGACTCTAACATGCTGGGCAGGTCTGCTGAGCAATTGCAGATGGGAAGTAAATTGTTACTGGTATAGACTGGCCTATAGTAGTAGCTATTTAATTCCTCCCTTGGAGCAATGTGAGAGGCTGTAGGAATCACAAATCCCTCCTTATTTTGCCCTGGTGACATCAAAGCTACATGCTTCGCAAACAACTTTTAAAAACCTAATTGTTATTTAAATATGCCGAATAAAAAGTTGCTTACTAAAGAAATGGGAACAGATCCTTATCTGGCAGAGCTACACCAGCTGAGGTGCTGGCTCATACTGCATACATGGGAAAAGGGAAGTCAGTTGTATCTTAGACAGTTTAAAAAATCTGGAATCAGTGTTCCTACAAGATATACACCTCTACCTCGATATAATGCTGTCCTCGGGAGCCAAAAAATCTTACCGCATTATAGGTGAAACCGCATTATATCGAACTTACTTTGATCCACTGGGGTGCGCAGCCCTGCCCCCCTGGAGCACCGCTTTACCGCGTTATATCTGAATTCGTGTTATATCCGAATTCGTGTTATATCCGGTCACGTTATATCAAGGTAGAGGTGTATATTGTGAATCAACATAAAGCTATTAAACCACTACACCACACTCATGAAACACAACTCAGGGCTGCAAGCCTAACACACATTTGCATTGCAAAAGTGCCACAAATGTATCTCATGGAAGTAACTGAAGGCATGTAAACATTCTGACTCAATTCTGTGTGTGTAATAATTATTGAGCTGTACTGGTTTTCAATCATGGAACTATTTAAACAGAAAAAGTTCTTCCTGTCTTAAACTATTAAAGCAAGAAAAGCTAACATGCTGTATGAATGGGCACTGCAAGATGGTGAGTTACTATATGTTAACCACAACTGAAAGCACTCACCATTGTACAACATTTGCACACGTTGACAAATTTATTAAAAGTTAGATCAAAGTAAATATTGCAGTAAAAATTTTAAGAATATTCATTCAACTTCACAAGTGATTTTCGGTTTGACCCTGTTCTCAGACCTTTCTCATTCACTTTCTGCAAACATTCAGTGCCTGTGGTTTGTTAGCATGAATGTTCGTGAGTAAATTTTAAGCTAGGATGCCCAAATATTTGCTGAAACAATATTCAAATTGTACATTTGATTACATTTTTCACAATCAATGCTGTACTGCTAACCAATCTAGCAACAAAAACAATATCATGTGACTTTATTGAAACTAGTCAACTAATGAACAGAATATTCACAATGAACTTTTTGTGATCCATTTGTAGACCAAAAATTATTCTCTAAAGAAATGTGTGAGTCATGATTAACAAAGTTGAAAAATTCACAGTCTATTCAAAGACAACTATTGGTTCAACTTTACTAAATATTAGTTATCATTTCTTCAAAAATCTTTCTCTATATCTGACATACATGCTTCAACCTACAACCTAACCTACACTTTTTGGGTACTAGACAGATTTGATTGTATAGGATCATTGGGTATTTTGTTAGTACAGCACAGTCATGTAGCTTAGAAGGCTGAGAATTTCAGCCTCCTGCTGTCTGGCAATTACAGTGTATATGTTATATAGCCAATTTTTAAAAGATGGCTGAGAATCAATATAAAAGTGGAAATGTAGGACAGCAATAAAATAAGTTTCCAAGAAAGCTTGTAGTCTGCAAGAAGTCTGTGACTTGCTTAACATAACATAGAGGGTTGGAGAAGAAATAAATCATCCAAACAGCTTGGCTATACAGATTTATAAGCTATTTCTAAGTTATATGTGGTTTGTTCCCTTTTTCTTTTTCACCCATTATCTAAGGGTACTAAGTCTTCCTAATTAAAGGGATGATCCTTTAACTGTGAAATCTATATTCTATTATTTTCTCTATTTATTACACAACCTGTCTATTTTAAACATGACGCTGAGCTTCACTCCAGGATGATTATTAGTTTTATCAAGGGAACTATAGCAGCTCTCCCTACAAAGTAAGCTGGTTAGATGAAATTAAATTACCACTTTAGAGGAGGATAAATAGGTTTCTTAACACAAAAACTGATTGAAAAAAAAGGTAAGAAAAATATTAACGTGGGGAAGAAAAGTAAATCATAGTATAATTTTCTCTGTATCTTGATTTCCTGCCTCTCCCCCACCCCTTCAGGGCATGTCAATTTTTGGTCAAACCTAAAAACAAATATAGATATTTTGTTTAATAAGATGCAGGTACCTCTCAAATGAACCTTCTTACTAATGATCTGAAATACTTTCCTGGACCTTGCTGAGGGCTTCATTGTTCTGCTAGGACACTGGGCCACATTCAAGTGTTCTGGCCCTGTTCCTTCCCCCAGACTTTTCAGAGCGGCTAACAACGCTAGCATCACTAGCTGGGAGCCATTCTTGCTCTCAGGGCAGCGTGGACTGTGACTGTGACTGGACGTGGTACATACAAATGGGAGATTCTTATTCCTATCACCCTGTTCTACCTCATGGGGGCAAAAGACAATGTGCATCTTAGTTTAGGATTTTAAATAGAGATGAGAATCACATCCCAGCACAGCAATATGGTGGGTATTCTTCTATTGCCTGCATCTCTGCCTTTTCCAACAGGGATCTACTAGCAAGGTACCTGCATATAAGCAATAATAATGTACCATTGATTTTTTTCATCAAGGGAATAATGATCTCCCAATTTAATCCATCCATAGAGTGATGGAAATCTAAAACATAGGGTGGAAACAATGCTACTTGACAATGTGCGTTTCCTTTATTTGCCCACTTCAGCACATACACCACTACAACCAACCTGACCATATTGTAGTAAATGGGACTGAATAAAAGAATCTCTCTCTTCTTCAGTTTCTTCTTTCCTCCTTCAATTATACCCTAACACAGGTTGTGGTAGAAACCCCAAATAAGTCATACCCATTGCTTAAGGAAATCCTTGATATATATTGTTTTCATTTACTAGAGGTGATGAGATATATGGCAATAGACTGGAACCCCATAGCCACAAACCCAGAGGCAAGGAAATTTTGGCCTTAGCTGCTCAGTGGGAGAACAAAATGCTCTCTCCTGTATAACACAAAGCATAGAACTTCCCCAAAATAATTCCTAGAGCATATCGCTAAAACAAAAAATCCAACTTTGATTTAAAAGTTGTCAGCAATGTCTCCATCCACCAAGACCTTTGGTAAATTGTTCCAATGGTTAATTACTCTCACCATTAAAAATATACACTTTATTTCCAGCCTGAATTTATCTAGCTTCAAATTCCAGCCATGGGATCATGTTATACTTTTCTCCACTAAATTGAAGAGCCCATTATTAAATATTTGTTTCTCATGTAGATAGCTATAGACTGTGATCAAGTCATCCATTAACCTTCTCTGTATTAAGCAAAATAGGTTGAGCTTCTTGAATCTATCACTATAAGGCAGGTATTATAATCCTGTAATCATTCTTGTGGCTCAACTCTGAACCCTCTCCAATTTATCTGGAGTTACCAGCCCCACAACCCTCATTTGTAACAAACCCCTCACTCCTACCATGGCTGCACAAGCCAGGCAGCCCTAGCATCCCCTTCGACTGAGGAGCAGGAGAAATGTTCAGACAGTAAATTTGAGGCACGCACAGTTCGGGTTTTTTTGTTGTTGGAAAAGTGTTCTGTGATGGTGTTGTTTTAGATGTAGCTTTCACACATAGGTTGTTGCCAGTGGGACATCAATAATATGTGATGTCCTGTGCAAGTTGTCACAGAATTGAATATTGACATTCAAGTACTTATTCCACTTACTGCTTTCTGAATAGCATGACCATCTACCTCACGGTTTTATAAAAATTTCAATTTCATTTCATTGTATGTCTCTTTTTTTCTCCATTGAAAGGGGTTGTATAAAAACATATCCCCATACTGATGCCCTTTCAGAAATATGCCCCTCAAATAACAGAATCATAACATTTCACGCTGTTATCCCACCCATACCTTTCCCCCTCATATACAAAAGTGTAGGAAAAATCCATCAATACAGTAAATGTTGATGAGGAAATCAACTCAATGACCTCACTGTACAGCTTTGTAATGCACCATAATTGGGAAAATCTTGTAATATTGCCATGTTCCATAACTTATGCATTCAGCTTTCAAGGTAATGCCATTCATGGGAATGATTAGAACACAATCACCATATATGAGTTTCACATATAAACCCATAGATTCCCTTTTGCATCAAATAACATCAAGGATACAAAGCAGAGTTCTTATACGATTGCACAAATAACTCCCCATTCAATCACTGATATCACTGCATCTGTGACTGGTGAAAAAGTGCAGCGCTAAATTTCATCTTGTGCCTTTCTGCTTTAATTTCTCTTTTGTGCACTGCAGTGTAGGGACAGTTCAGGCCTTACCCTTGTAGCCTGATTTGGGGTGGGTTAGTAGGGTCAGTGGAATTTATCCACTTAATTTAATTTTATTTGATAATTAATTTTCTAATTAATTAGTAATATTAATAATAATTAATATATATTAATAATATGGGTATGGCTCGCCAATGTGTATGATCAGAAGATAAAGTTCGTCCTGAATCAGGCTTCACAGAGTTTATAAAAGGAGCTTCGGGGTATATAACAGGAACTTACACTGAGACAGAAATAGTCATAAAGACCTTTTATTAAAATCAATGAAACAATAAGAAAATGTAAAAATGTTAAAACAGTTCGAGATTACAAAGTTACAAAATATCACAGTTCTTTAAGAGATATATTTATGATAATACACTGTTATAAACTCACTCTGTGCAGTAGCACTTTGGGTGTTGTTCACACTTTTGGTAGATAGTGATAGTATGGGTTCGACTTTAACCCTATATAAATTAGGTGCTTTAAAGGTAAAGCAGAAACTAGATTCCTTTATATATACAGCTTTGAAAAGAAATAATACCACAGCCTATCAATAGTTAACAGCCTTTGTAGATGGGTAGCATCGATGCGTAGATGGGGTTGAGGCGATGGATAGACAGGAACAGATAGATGGGTGTATCGCCTGCCTAATGGTGATTTGTTTCACCTTTTATAGAGCATTATTTGGAAATCCTTCCTCCTATGCCCAAATTTCGTCTTCCCCCCACGGAAATGTTAGGGTACACCTGCCTCATAGGCTAACATATGTGTGCATATGAGTGACAGATATGTACACATTTGTGGTGTACTTGTTAGATTTGTGGGCAAAAATCCCTATTTTCACCCTTTACTGCTATTGGCTCAGCTAAAGGTCTCCAGACATTTGCATAGGTAATTTGTCTTATTATTACTTTTCTGAGTAAGGGTCCTAAAGGTTACCTTTAACATCACAGGATGTCTGACCTGGATGTCTGTCTTGCATTTCAGCTATTGCAAATCTATAAATCTATAAGCCTATTACATACTTAAATTTATCAAAAAGACATTTTATACAGACCAACAGATTAATCCTCAGGGCTACACCCTCTCGTACATGAATGCATTTTTAAAAGTATGCATGTACCACATGGATTCCAGATCTGTGCAGTTAGGCCAATAACTGCATTGCTTAATGGTTCCAGTATGAGTACTGTGCTGATGTACTTTCAGAACACTGTCTTGTCTATAACGGGCAGAAAATTGGGGAACTGTAAAGAAATGAAACACACTTGTGCTATTGTCGTACCCTATGTGTTCTGGGCATCCTCACTCTGTGCATTGCAACACCCACCCCAATAACACTGATGTTTTTGTTGGGTACTAAAGGTGACTTAAATTTTCTACTTCATATCATTGTATGGTCTAGAAAATTTTGCAGAGATCATTGTGAAAATGTTTTTAACCTCTCTCAAAGCTCTGCAATATCAGAAATCTTTGGGATACTCATCAAAGATGGAAACATGGCCGCCCAGAGGATTCAAGGGGCCTGGGGCAAAGCAATTTCAGGGCCCCTTCCATAAAAAAAAGTTGCAATACTATAGAATACTATATTCTCGTGGGGGCCCCTGTGGGGCCTGGGGCAAATTGCACCACTTGCCCTCCCCTCTGGGCAGCCCTGTGGGGAAAGTTTAGAATACATGCTATACTTGAACAAATTTATTAATTTTCAACATAACTGGTTTCCTGGACATACTAAGAAAAGGGCAGATTGCCATTTTTTGTAATTTCTGTATTACACACGTTGGATTTTAACTAAAAAAAAATGGGGGAAAAAACTAGCAATCACAGTCACTGCTACTTCTCTGCAGCAACCCTACCCCACCCCTTCCACATGTTCCAGGATACCTGCAAAGAGGGGTTTCCAATGGTTGTGAATTGAGACAAAGAACAACCAAACACTGACACAGTGGCTGCATTTTTCCCAGACAGCAACCCTCACCTTAAACGCTTTCCAGTATACCTGTTACCCATGGTGCCAAACAGTGGTAGGCACTTAAGACACAGAATAGGCAAGCAGCCGTGCAGAACTTTCCAGATCACAGACCCTTGTTCTAATGAGGGACTTCAATCACCCTGACATCAGCTGGGAGAGCAATAACGCAGTGCACAGACAATCCAGGAAGTTTTTGGAGAGTGTTGGGGACAACTTCCTGGTGCAGGTGCTGGAGGAACCATCTAGGGGCTGTGCTCCTCTTGACCTGCTGCTCACAAACAAGGAAAAATTGGTAGGGGAAGTAGAAGTGGGTGGCAACCTGGGAAACAGTGACCATGAGATGGTCGAGTTCAGGATCCTGATAAAAGGAAGAAAGGAGATAGCAGAATACAGACCCTGGACTTCAGAAAAGCAGACTGACTCCCTCAGGAGGCTAATATGAGGGTGAAAGGAGTCCAGGAGAGCTGACTGTATTTTAAAAAAGCCTTATTAAGGGCGCAGGAACAAACCACCTCGATGTAGAAAGAATAGCAAATATGACAGGCGACCAGTTTGGCTTAACAGAGAAATCTTCAGTGAGCTTAAACACAAAATGGAAGCTTACAAGAAGTGGAAATTTGGATGATGACTAGGAAGGAGTATTAAAATATTACTCGAGCATGCAGGGATGTAATCAGGCAGGCCAAAGCACAATTGGAGTTGCAGCTAGCAAGGTATGTGAAGGGTAACAAGAAGGGTTTCTACAGGTATGTTAGCAACAAGAAGAAGGTCAGGGAAAGTGTGGGACCCTTACTGAATGGGGGAGGCAACCTAGTGACAGAGATGTGGCAAAACCTGAAGTACTCAATGCTTTTTTTTGCCTTGGTCTTCACAGACGAGGTCAGCTCCCAGACTGCTGCACTGGGCAGCACAGTATGAGGAGGAGGTGACCAGCCCTCTGTAGAGAAAGAAGTGGTTCAGGACTATTTAATAAAGCTGGACATGCACAAGTCCATGGGGCCGGGTGCAAGTCATCCAAGGGTGCTGAAGGAGTTGGCTGATATGATTGCAGAGCCACTGACCATTATTTTTGGAAACTTGTGGCAATCAGGGCAGGTCCCGGGTGATTGGAAAAAGGCAAATATAGAGCCCATCTTTTAAAAAGGGAAGAAGGAGAATTTGAGGAATACAGACCAGTCAGTTTCATCTCTGTCCCCGGAAAAATCATGGAGCAGGTCCTGAAGGAATCCATTTTGAAGCACTTGGAGGAGAGGAAGGTGATCAGGAACAGTCAATATGGATTCTCCAAGGGCAAGTCATGCCTCATCAACCTGATTGCCTTCTATGATGAGATAAGTGGCTCTGTGAATATGGGGAAAGTGGTGGATGTGATATATCTTGACTTTAGCAAAGTTTTTGATATGATCTCCCACAGTATTCTTGCCAGCATGTTAAAAAAGTATGGATTAGATGAATGCACTATAAGATGGATAGAAAGCTGGGTAGATTGTCGGGCACAACGGGTAGTGATCAATGGCTCAATGTCTAGTTGGCAGCTGGTATCAAGCGGAGTGCCCCAGGGGTTGGTCCTGGGGCTGGTTTTGTTCAACATCTTTATTAACGATCTGGATGATGGTATGGATTGCACCCTCAGCTAATTTGAGGATAACACTAAGCTGGGTGGAGAGGTAGATACACTGGAGGGTAAGGATAGGGTTGAAAGTGACCTAGACAAATTGGAGGATAGGGCCAAAAGAAATCTGATGAGGTTCAACAAGGACAAGTGCAGAGTCCTGCACTTAGGATGGAATTATCCCATGCACTGCTACAGGCTGGGGAGCAACTGGCTAAGCAGCTGAAATAACTGGTTATGTAGTATAACTAAATATTTTCATGTGATTGTCAATATAATACCCAGGGTGACCCTACATGAAGGTAGAAGATCTCCAATTCTCACAAGTCCCAATCCCTGAAATGCTTTTGTAAGATGATATAAATAAATAAATAATATATAGATATAGATGATATAGATATATAGGGGATGGGCGAATAGGCCCAGTATTATAGTCTTCATTTTAAAGGAAAATAACAATTTCTAATTAATGATGTTAGTCTAGTTAGGGTGCAGGCTATGATCCTACAAATAGCGTTAGGCACACTGGCATCCATGGGTTTGTAGGCAGCACCACCAAGCCCTGAGCCTACCAAACGTGTACTCCACCACCATCCAGCAGCTACTGATCTTGAAACTGAATTCCCTTTTTCCAGGGCCCATTGCCATAAAGGTGCAATTTCATGAGCCAGGGCAGGAGTGGGTATGTGGTGTCCCCCAAAATAAAGTTTAACAGATACATTGTTCATGACAGTATTGTTTCTGGGAAATTAAGACTCTGCTTTCCCCTTCCAATATAAGCCAGATCTCCTCAGCACCCCGATGTCATGAACCTTTCTCATGTTTCCCACTTCAGCGTTCATGAACCTGCCCTCTGTGGTCCACCACCTTGCAAAACAATGGAATAGTATCCTTTGCAGCTCACATACTCACTTGCTCCTTCTGGCGAACAAATGATGGGCACGAGTGCCATCCGAAGAAGTGGGTATTCACCCACGAAAGCTCATGCTGCAAAACGTCTGTTAGTCTATAAGGTGCCACAGGATTCTTTGCTGCTTCTACGAGTGCCATTGATAGCCCCAGTACAGTTTGGGAACCCCATCCTCTGAAAGCCTACTATTATTTCAGGCACATTTCTTATGCCAACCTCATGTGGGTAAACAAGAGTGTTAATCATCTCACAGACCTCCATGACTATGACCCCAACAGAGGACTTTCCAAGTCCAGAGTGGTTTGCTATGGACCTGTAGCTGTCTTGGGTAGCCAGCTTCCCCAGAGCAATAGCACCCCACTTCTGTACTGGCTTCCCTCAGCTGAGTGTTCTGGTGCTGCAGGTAATGGTCCCTGTAAGCTGCGCACACATGTGGCCATGCAGCCATCTTGTATATACTGTGCAGGTCAGGCACTGTGCTGCTCATGTCTCCTCTGTGTGGCCTCAGCAGGGCAGGGAAGTGGTGTGGCCCTGCCGTGCTTGTCTCTCCTCCCCCGCCAGTGACAAGGCGTGTATGGCCCTGCCTCCTCACAGGAGGAGATGGCAGTGGCTCTGGAGCACCCCTTGTGCTACACTCTCCTCATTCCCCCTATACACACCCTTCTTGTCCCCCCACACAGACACCCTGCACATCTCTCACACACATAACCCAGACATACACACCTGTCTCTCTCTGTGTGTGTCTCTCTCTCTCTCACACACACACACACACACACACCTTGTTTGTGTGTGGGGAGGGGAGGGCGGACCACCTCCCTTGTACACAGCCCTCATCTGTCCTCCACCCCATTTTGTCCTTGGGAAAGTTTGGGTTTGCCCAAGGACAAAAACGTAGTGCTGAGTAGCATTTGTATCCTTCTCAATTAAAAGAAAATGTAAGGGAACATTGCCTGGTGGGTTGGTGCTAGCTCCTCTCGCATAGCTTCACAAAGTCTGTTTCCTTTTGCTGAAGTTCTGCAGTTACTACTGGTTGTCCAGCCATACCAGGCTAGTTGTCCTGTACCAGAAGCAACAGTAAACCAAGGGGATTCTGTGGCAATAGTGGCATTCATCATACATATCCAGTCTGCCTAAAGGAATTATCCTCGCCCACCAAGGCCTGAAGTCTTCAATGTCTCAGAAAATGCTGCTGAAATGCCATACAGTGTCTCACCAAGTACCTATTCCACCGCATAAATATTTCTCCAACAATAAGGAGCAGCAGCAGGACCAGTTCATCCAATGGATCCATGACTTTGACCTATCCTTGCAAAACTAGAAGTGAGGGATAATGTGATCCACAAGTGCCATTAGTACATGTGTGAAGGTGGGGAACAATGTTTTTCCACACATAGATCCGGGAAGGACTTCAGCATAATACTGCGAATACGCCAGTGACTCAGAGAACACTGGGATATGACCCCAGAAATAGTAGTGCTAAATTCACATATGCAGAGCAGCAGTGTGGACGCTGGTACGCAGTATTCTATGCATGTCCAGCACAACAAATGTGGACTCTTAGGACAGGTTTAGCTGGCTTGTGCCCGCATGAACACAGTTCAGTACTCGGGTATGTGCACCAGAGTAAACATAGCCTTAGTCTCTTTCAGACTGTTTTTGTTTCAGTTTAATCTGTGTCAGTTTATGTTGTCTTTCTCAGGCACATGTGTGCACATGCGCGCGCGCACACACACACACACACACGTTCCAGCAATCAGAACCCTAGCCCCTGTATGTGAAAAGCCTTGGGCTACATGAGTCAGCTGGTACTCAATCTTTCCTTGAGCCTGTGGTTTTGGATGCTACTGGTATGGTTTCAGCCACCTGATTACAATGCCACTGTATATTGAAACCTATTTCAGATTCATTGTTACTAACATACAGTAACAGAATTCACTTTAATTCCACAGAAATAAGATGTTATTGTTTAAACTTGTTTTTCAAAAGTAAAATGAAGGTAGATTGAATATAATCTGGTGACATTACAAATGTATACCATTTGAGTTTCAAGAAGCAGGTGGATGATTTAAAGAGAGTGAAACCAGTGACTGGATTTTCTAAAACACAGCATAAATGATTGGGTGCTCCTTCTTCTCACAAGTCTTATTGACCTGCCAAGTTGTCTCCATGAAGATTAAAAGTTCATTGTTTCTCATGTAATTTAATATTGGCTCCATGATGCTTCAGCCTAGATATTATCATGTCATATTTTGTAACGCAAAGATCTAATGGACTTAAGGACAATGTTTGCAATGTTGTTGTAGCTATGTTGGTAGCAGGACATTAGAGAAACAAGTTGGGTAAGGTAATATCTTTTATTTGACCAACTTCTGTTGATGAAAAGACAAGTTTTTGGGCTATATAGAGCTCTTCTTCCAGTCTGGGAAAGCTATTGTGAATGTTGCACCTAAATACAAGGTGAAACAGATTGTTTAGCATAAGTAGTTAACACATATACTAAGGGACCATTCAAGGCGAAGTGGCCCGTTAGCATCCCTGTAGTCATAGGACAAAAAAGAGGGGTTAATGGATTACAAATTCCTGTAATAAATCTGAAATCCAGTGTCCTTATTAAGACCATGATTTTTTAGTGTCTAGCAAAGATATGCATTTAAACTACCAGGCTTGTCTTCTGAAGGTGTTGTGAGGGTTTCCTTTGAGGATAAGCGCTGAGAGGTCAGATATGGAGTGATTTTTTTTTGGTGACAAATGTTCATCCATGGGTGATATGGTGTTTTTTCTGTGAGAGTTCATTCGAAGGCCTAGTGATTATGTGGGGGAAACCAAACAGTTGTTGTTCAGGCATTTGGTGCACTGGATGAGATACACCTCATGTTGTGATAGGCATGTGTAGGATCCATGGATCTTGAAAGGTGTGTTGTGGAGGGTACTGATCATTGTAACAGTGAAGGTATTTTTTGAGGAAAACAGACACTTTCTATGAAAAATTTTGTTTAAGTAAAACCCCAATTTTCTATGGAAAAGAGGTTTAATGGAAAAAGTTCATCCATCCTTATGGCCTAACTTCATTCTGAATATTGCTAAAATGTCATATCAATTTCACTGCAGATGTGTGAAATTCAATTTTAATAGGCTCATAACAGCAAATCAGAACTACTACAAACTTAAAGACACAGATGCTCAGTGAAGACTGTTTTCATGCCAACTTTCAGCTTTCTACAGACAGCTGCTTTGGAGCTAGATCTGTTAAAAATATTGTCACAGCAAAATATATATATATTTTTAGAACACAAAAAATATCTTTTCACTCTCCTTGTACCCCAAAATGGCTGGATTTTTTAGGTCTGATTTCCCAAAATTATTCACATTCAGGCGCACACCAAACCCAAAAAATTTCAGCATGAAAGATGAAGATTTCAAAAAATTAAGAGCTACTGCAAATGAATGGTTAGAAAGGAAATACCAGGACAACCTTAACTATAGATGTCATAGATGCATAGATTATTTTAAACCAGAAGAGACCACTGTGATGATCTAGTCTGATTTTCATAACATAGGCCATAGAATTTCATCCACTAATTCCTGAATTGAGCTTAATAACTTGAGTACTAGTTCTCCAGCTAAAATAATAAGGATTAATAAACTGGGGCTAAATTATGCCACTGGTTTTTAAGGAAAACTCCTCATTCCTTTTAAATGGGTGCTCTGCTTTAAACCATGTAGCCCAATATGGCTCTAAGTAATATTATTCATGGTTGCTTAAAATGGTCCTAACTAAAACTATCATGTGGATAGCGGCAAATCTAATAATGGCAAATGGTCAGGAACAAATCCTGCCATGCTAAATAAATTATCATCTCAATGTTGGTAGGCAGTGGACTGAAACAAAACTTTATACTTGCATTTGATTTAGAGAGCTAGTTCTCTTTCCACACCATTTGTTGATACTAAATACAGTTTACCTCCCAGTACTGATGGTTAACTCTGGGATCATGACTGTGGATAGAATCCAAGACCTCATTCACTATAATGGAATGCACAGCATGACAGGTTGTTGAGATGGGATGTACTCATTACCTTTTCTCATTCACTTTCTGTTTTCTAGTCAATGCTTTTGCAACCCGATCACAAACATATTTTTAGCTTTGCATTTTATTGTAATGGTTTATGAATATTATTGTAGCTGCTACTAGAAATGACATCCCAGATCAAAGGAAGCTTCTGGTGCTCTACCACCTACATATAGTTTATTGGAAATTGTTGTAATGAAACAAATTGTGATTTACGAGTAAGTTCTTTGAAGCTTTAACTATATAAAACCCATCTGATTTGGCTCACATAAATCTTAACATAATTAATTAATGTTTGCAACATGCCTTGAAGATAAATGGAAACTTATAAGTGCTAAGTAGTATTTTTAGTAATCTGTTCTTTACCATGTGTTCATTTATGTGTTGGATACTATGGTAAAGAACAGAATTATCCAACACATAAATGAACACAATATATTGGGGAAGAGTCAACATGGCTTCTGTAAAGGGAAATCATGCCTCACCAAACCATTAGAATTCTCAGAAGGTGTCAATACATGGACAAAAATAATCCAGTTGAAATACAGTACTTGGCCTTTCAAAAAGCCTTTGACAAGGTCTGACACCAAAGTCTCTTAAGCAAAGTAAGCAGTCATGGGATAAGAGGGAAGGTTTTCACATGGATCAGTCACTGGTTGAAAGATAGGAAACAAAGGGTAAGAATAAATGGACAGTTTTCACAATGGAGAGAGGTAAATAGCAGGGTCCCTCAGTGATCTGTACTGGGACCAGTGCTGTTCACCATATTCATAAATGATCTGGAAAAGAGGATGAACAGTGAGGTAGCAAAATTGTAGATGATACAAAATTACTCTAGATAGTTAAGTCCCAAGCTGGCTGCGAAGAGTTACAAAAGGATTTCACAAAACTAGGTGACTGAGCAACACATTGGCAGCTTAAATTAAATGTTGATAAATGCAAAGTAATGCACATTGGAAAACATAATCCCACTTATACATACAAAATGATGGGGTCTAAATTAGCTGTTAGCACTCAAGAAAGAGATCTTGGAGTCATTGTGGATAGTTCTCTGAAAACAGCCACTCAGTGTGCAGTGGCAGTCAAAAAAATCTAACAGAATGCTAGGAAAGGGATAGATAATGAGACAAAAATATCATAATACCACTATATAAATCCATGGTATGCCCACACCTTGAATACTTCATGCAATTTTGGTCACTCCATCTCAAAAAAAGACATACTAGAATCGGAAAAAGTACAGAGAAGGGCAACAAAAATTAATAGGTATATGGAACAACTTCCATATGAGGAGAGATTAAAAAGGCTGAGACTGTTCAGCTTGGAAAAGAGATGACTAAGAGAGGGATATGATAGAGGTCTATAAAATCATGAATGGTGTGGAGAAAGTGAATAGGGATGTATTTACCCCTTCACATAAAATATGAACCATGGGTACCCCAATGAAATTAATAGGCAGCAGGTTTAAAACAAACAAAAGGAAGTACTTCTTCACATAATGTACAGTCAACCTGTGGAACTTGTTGCTAAGGGATGTAATGAAAGCCAAAAGTGTAACTGCGTTGAAAAAAGGAATTAGATAAGTTCATGGATGATAGGTCCATCAGTGGCTATTAGTCAAGACGGCCATGGATACAACCACATGCTCTGAGTGTACCTAAGCCTCTGACTGCCAGCAGCTAGGACTGGATGACAGGAGATGGATGACTCAATAATTTCCCTGTTCTCTTCATTGCCTCTGAAGCACCTGGAATTGGCCACGGTTAGAAGACAGGATACTGGGCTAGATGGACCATTGGTCTGGGAGGGGGAGCGTGGAAAAGAGCAGAATGCCAGCAGCTCCTCCAGCAGCTATAACACCCCCAGCCCTGTCCTCCGGTGCAGCTGCTGCTGTAGTACACAGACAGAGGAAGAAGATGCAGCTCCATGAAGGGCAGGGGGTGGGGCTGGGGGTTCTGCTCCTTTCCCCGTTGTGATTCTCAGTAGAGCCCTGAACCGCAAGGCTCTTCCAAGAACCACAGTGAGGAAAGGAGCAGAATGCCGGCAGCTCCTCTGGCGCAGCTGTTGTACAGACAGAGGATAAGCAGCTCTGTGGAAGGGAAGGGGTCGGGGCTGAGGATGGTACAGCTGCACCAGAGGAGCTCACAACAGGGTTGCCAAGCCAGCTCCTTTCAGCTGGCTAAATTCACAATCCCAGCATCAGGATTCAAATTCTTAGCCTCCAGAAAGCTAAAGAAGCTGCATTTCCACTAGGCAGCTCTGCAACAAATTTCACTCTAAACCTACCTAACTAAACTTCAGTCAGTGCAGATTAGACCACAGCGAATTACTCTTATGGTGCTGCCTGCTGGCAGAAGCTTAGTTTCGATATAATGGAGGCACTGATGGTGTGTTAAGGGAAAGTGGAGTGATTGTCCTTCCTATCCTTCTTTTATTTAAGAAGTTTTCAATTTGGGGTGCTGCTGGATCCTCAATGATATCTGGAAGTACAGTTGGCACCAGGGGTGCAAAGCATCATTTTACAACTGAATCTGTTTAGACATATATTCTTAGAGCTAGATCTTACCACTATGATTCATGCCTTTGTGACTTCTAGACTTCATTACTGTGATGTGTACTGTTTGGGTCCACATTCAAAGACTACTCGGAAATTACAGTAGAAAGAATGCAGCTGCTCACCTGCTTGGCAGCGTTAGTCATATACAGCATACTAGATCTCTACTCTGAAAACTACTCTGGCTCCCTATTTGCTTCCAGGAGCAATTCAAAGTGTTGACTTTGAGCTACAAATTACTAAATAATTTCCTGAGAAATGTCTCTCAACCAGCAAGCTTGCCATGGCAGTTCATGTCAGCTGAAATGCTTGAGCTAACAGATCCAAGATTCAAACCACTGGGCAATGGTGGCTGTGCATTTTATGTGAACAACCCTCAACTCCAGAATTGGCTCCCGCAACTGTTCTAACAGAGAAAACAACAAGTAGGAAACGATGGTCAACAGCCATGACACTCTCTGCTTGATACAAAATACAGCTGGACCTTACTATGAGCCAGATCCTACCATCCTCTCTTGTTGAATAATACTATACTCCAGGAGTAGTGGGAAGTATCTCATTGGAGCTACTCATGGAGTAAAGTATTACTCAGCAAGTGTGAAAGTGGCAGAATCTGATTTTTTGGGTTCTAAGCTGAGAAGTGAATACATGCATCTGTTGCTCTACCTCAAGGGTGGCCAATATGAGCCTGAGAAGGAGCCAGAATTTACCAATGTACATTTCCAAAGAGCCACAGTAATACGTCAGCAGCTCCACATCAGCTCCATGCCCCAGCCCTTCCTGCCCACTGGCAGTCCTGCTGATCAACGCCTCCCCTTCCCTCCCACTCGCCATGATCAGCTGTTTCCTTGTGCGCAGGAGGCTCTGGGGGGGAGGGGGAAGGAGCAAGGGCATGGCAGGCGAGGGGGAAGGAGCAGGGGTGTTGGAGGAAGGGGTGGAATGGGGGCAGGACCTGGGGCAGAGCAGGGGTTTGAGCAGTGAGCACCCCCTGCCACATTGGAGAGTTGGCATCTGTAGCTCCAGCCCCAGCGTCTATGCAAGGAGCCACTTATTAACTTCTGAAGAGCCACATGCAGCTCCGAAGCCACAGGTTGGCCACCCCTGCTCTACCTGGTCAAATGAAACCTGTTTATCTGAATGTTCTTTTTGCTCCTGAAATGTATTGGATAAGAGCTATAATTAAAATTCTTTGGAAGGGAAAATGTCATTCTTTTTCATATAGGCTAACAGTACAAATAAAAGTTTAAATTCATGAAACTATATGTATCTCATCATGGAAAGGAGACGTTTGGATTCCTTGGTCTCTACTTACTTAATTGGATTTTGCTGAGCATCTGAAATCAACTAGACTTTGATCAACTGAACATCCAGAGTCACTTCCAAAAGCATGCATAGCCCTGCGTGGATACAAATTTCTATCTGCAGATGTGGATATCTGCAGGTAGAAATCAGTATCTGCTTCACTGCAGGGCTCTCTGGAACTGCAGCAGGGAGAGGAGCAGTACAGCAGCGAGCAGCCCTGACGGAGGACAGGGCTGGGGCAGTACACCGCAGGAGGAGCTGCCTGCATTCTGCTCCTTTCCCCGCTGCCCCTCCCAGCAAGGAAAGGAGCAGAACACCCAACCCCACCCCACCAGCCTTCTCTTCCAGTGGGGCTGCTGCTGTATAGACGGAGACACAGCTCCATGGAAGGGCAGGGGGTGGGGCTGGGTATAAATATCATCTAGCCTGTCCAAACCTATACTTGGTAAGTTCGGGTTTGGACAGGCTAGATGATATTTATGCTAAGCTGGCTGGTCTTGGCTTAGTCTTTGCTTGACATGGGGGTTGCCTTTCTGACTTGTCCTTGTGTAAACTTGCTGAATGATTATTACAACTGCTGTGTAGGATAAAGGTGATGTTTTAAACACAGCATGTACTCAAGTTGGAGGATATTACATAGAGCAGAGGAAATTATCAGGATAACAGATATACAGAATGTACTCCTAAAAGGCAATTAAAGAAAAACAAGAAAGTCCCTATACTGAGTAAGGGGAAATGGCCTAGTCAGCATGCATCGTCAGCGTGGGATCAATGAAAATAAACCAAATGGAAAAGAGACAATATGATAACATGAAAATAGTGTGGACAGCTATTTTTATGTAAACTGAAGTCTGTGCATATGTAGTATATGAGTTATAGACGTCCCCCGGGTTACGCAAACCGACTTACGCAAATCCGCACTTACGGAAAAGGTTCCATAAGCTAGATATAAGAGGGTTTTGTTGTTTTTTTGCATAATTGTCGGGTATAGGTTTCTGACTTATGAAAAATTCGAGTTATGCAAGTGTTCTGTTCCGGAACACCTTGTGTAAGTCGGGGAGCGTCCGTATATAAGAATATAAGATGCATAATGCTTAATGATGATTAGAAGAGAACTAATGAATATGTAATTAGTATGGGCATAAATGTGTCAGAATGTGAGGGACTAAACAGAGCATCATAGGATAAAACCATCATGACCTGCCTATGCTCCAGGAGAATGTAACTGGTCATTATCTTTTTCCATTTATCTGTCATTCATTGTTTTTATAGAATTGTAACAGCAAGGTATGCTTTTGGTTCAAATAAAGGTCTGGATTAATAAACCTGTGTGTCTTGGCTTAGTGTGTAAAAGACTTCACCTGGAACTGAATATAAATTTCACTGGAACTCAGAGAAGTTTTCAAAGGTCTGAATATACAGGAGACACTTTGCCTCACATCTGAGTCACAAATCCTCTGCTTTGTCCTTGCTCCAGGGTGGTGGTGGAGAGGAGAAAAGTAATTTGCCTCTGGGGTGTACCAGCAACAAATTGCAGCGCCCCTCCCCCACACACACACATCCACCAGCTACATCGGCCACTGTGGAGCCAAGACTTTCTCCATTCCCTATCCATCTTCCCTTGGGAGGGGGAAAGGATAGGCTTCTTACCAACTCTTACTGGTATGCCGTACAGACCTGACCGGCCTACTTTCATCCCTGCTTCTTACTCCCTCTTGCTCCCCTAAATGGGAGCATAGTGCAAGTCAGAATCCACAGTGAATAATTCCAACATTTTTCAGCCAATCATATAAACAATAGTCAAACACTAGAGCTCATCTAGACCAATGTAGAACAAGTCTGAAGTTTTTTGAGTAAGTTAGTTTTGAATTTATTGAAGGCTTCACTCCATAGATTTAGGGAGTTAGGATCATGTAGCTTAGCATCTGTGTCCTTTCCTGTTTCAGTTGCCAGTCTCCCAACATGCATTACATTTTGCAACATGTTATAATCATTACTATAATAAATATAGCTTGCACCATTCATAATTCCAACAAAATAATTCCTATAGCATAGCTTTTAGAAAAAAATCCAATCTTGATTTAAAAATTGTAAGTGATGGAGAATGCACCATGACCCTTGGTAAATTGTTCCAATGGTTAATTATCTTCACTGTTAAAAATGTATGCCTTATTTCCAGTCTGAATTTGTCTAGCTTTATACTTTCAACTTCTGAAGCTAGACTGCTGTTACACCTTTCTGTGTTAGACTAAAGATCCCATTGTCAAATATTTGTTCCCCATGTAGGTACTTACAGACTGTAATCAGACTCCTTCAACTTCTCTTTGTTAAGCTATGATTGAGCTTCTTGAGTCTATCACTGTAAGCCAAATTGCTCTGGTTGCCCATTTCCTCAGACAGAGAAATCTATCTCAAGACACTCTCACGCTATTGACACATTAAGCTCTGCTAGACCCTTTAGTCCAGATCAAAACATTTGCAAATTCTGCTGGAAAAGCCAACTTGTTTAAAATTTTCTCTGCACCAAGCCCTAAAACCTCCCAATAGATACATTGCTACAAGAACCTTCACAGGATTTCCCCCTCTCTCAGAGATACTGTAAGATGAATGATTAAGCACCCAACAGTCTGTGGTGTGTGGAAGCAGGGAAAGCTTCAATAAGGATTTGAAGGGGATTTTAATGCGTGTCAGTCAGTTAGCAAGAGTCAGGCCATACTGTAACCCTAATGACGTGAGACTTGTAGGAGCAAAGATAGTGCGAGGCGACAGGACAAGAACTGTGTACAAAGTTATTACGACCTTGCAATCACTAACCAAAATGCAGGCTTGCTTTTCTTAAGAGAGAGACAAATAAGATAAGCCTCTCTGCTATGTATAAACAAAATGTATTTGTTGCTTTTACTGTCTCCATGATTGCTAGAAATTGTCTGTAACAAAGGTATAAAGGCTTGATGTAATTGTTTACCAGTTGAGAGACCTGTCCAGGACTGGGGCGACCCTGTGTCCTATGGCACTCTCTCCCTCCATTGTAATTACTGGAGAAATAATAAAGTATTTGATTTTGCTGCACCCAAACAAAAAGCGAGAACTGAGTTTTTCTTCGACAATTTGGGGGCTCGTCCGGGATGGCAACGCCCACGGACCCACAGACGGCTACTACGGATCATTCCCCTTCGAACCCCATGGCGCCACATGAGAGGTATGAGACCTTTTGAAATCTCTATTGGGGTATCAGAGGAGGACTTTCCGTGAGGACGTCTGTCTCTGTTGGGCTCACGCCATCTGAACTTATTGACTGTGCAGCAGGATCAAATGCAAAGTGGTATTGGGGAGAGGCCCCAATAAGGTTAGTTTATAGCAGTACTGGGAACTGCTGAGTTGGCCAAGGAAATGCATAAGGTAATGCATAAGGTAATGCATAAGTAAATGCATTAGAATGCACCGGTGCTGAGGGGTTTTTACCGCCTCAAGAGGGGTTGTCATACCGCCTCATGGTATTGGTCCGGACCAGGTAAAGATGCATCGTGGTTTAAAAAAAAAAAATTTAAAAAGAGATAAAAAGGTTAAAAAAGGGTTAACAAAAAAAGGAAGAAAAGAGGACTTGGTGTGTGTGTGTGTACACCAGTGTGAGTGATCGTTATCGGAAGACGCCCAGAGTACCCTGTGAAGCGGAAGCTAATGATCAGGACTATTCTAACGCAAGCCCGGTAACTAGTGGATCTTTAGGAGATCCGACCCACGGTGGGCTGACTCGGCCTGGCATCGTCCGGCGAGGAAGCTGCCTGGGTCTAGGAATGTGTGAACCCATCTTCCCTCCCCCCCTTCCTTTCCGTGTGGGCTACTGACAGTCTGATCATCTCACTGGATGCAATCAGAGTACGCGGCGCCGTGTCTCCCAGAGACTAGCCGACGCTCTTTGCTGAAGGGAGGTGTAGGAGAGTCGTAGTCTTCCTTGTGAGTCTCTCCTGTGTGAGTGCCCTGTAGGGAAAGATCCTTAGTTTCTGAGCCGCTAGCGCGGACAGGGCACCCTCTCTCTGTGTGTAAGGGGAAAATGGGTAAGGGACTGTCTAAACATTCCACCTTACCCCCTAAGGGTGCCCCAGCATATTACATGTATGTACATTATGGTCCTAAAACCTGCAGGTATTTAGCGAATTGGAATCTTCACACGCGTGAAAAGCCATCTAAACAATGCCCATTAGAAGGTACCTTCAATCTAGATAAGA
Organism: Mauremys mutica; assembly: GCF_020497125.1. Lineage (NCBI taxonomy): Eukaryota > Metazoa > Chordata > Testudines > Geoemydidae > Mauremys > Mauremys mutica. The sequence goes on from NC_059072.1 coordinate 46,312,129, forward strand.
TCATATATCTCAGAGGAGCTTTTAATCACCAGAGAAAAGCCTCTGACACAGTGTGAGCAATTTGTCTAGGAACGGGTTAATTTGAAATTCAGCTTAGCCCAGAGATAAAGGGGAAGTTGTTTTGTGTTCAAGGTCAAGAATCAGTGCGGACTATGCGAAGTGCAAAGAAAAACTGCTTTCAGCCCCAGCTGCTTGTGGAAAATAAAGACAGGGGCAAACCAAAGGCAGTACAAGTTACAGAATTGGAATTATATTTGCAAAGCTTAACTTTCCAGTGGGACATGTGTGAGTATTAAAGTGGCTTAAGGCTTGGGGCATTCATATTTTTCCTGTGTGAGGTGGGAGCATTCCCAACACTCTCCATTGTTGTTTTATTATTTTGAATGAAGCTTTAAAATTTGATTATATGCAATGTCAGTCTGATCACCTGACATGAGGGATAATTGGTAACAGAAATTTGTCACAGTTTGGTGAGCAATAGAGAATGGGGGAGCCCTGCAGAATTTACACCATCTATCTGTTTTACCCTTGTTATTTTATGTTTGTTTTGTTTGGTGCTGTTGGTGTTATATGTTAAGAATAGCGTGATTAAGGGTGAGCCCTAATAGAATAAGGAAACACTATCTGGTTTTGTTCTGTTTTGTTTAACCGGTTACTGTTGTTTTTCTGCTCTGTTCATTTGGGCGTTGGGTGTGTGAGCGGAACTGAACTTCTCGTTCGTAATTCCTCAGAGTGGAAGCCATGTGTGCGATGAAGCTCTGAGGTTGTATTGAGATCTTTCTGTCCCGCCCCCCCTGTAATGGACAATGTAATAGAAGTAGAAAAATCTGGCTTAGACTGTAATTTTCTCTGCTTTCTGTGTAATTTGCTTTTCTGTTTAAGTGTCAGCAGACAAATGGGTGGGTCTCTGGGTAGACCCCCTAAAGGGGTTTGGATTGTGTGTTGAGTAAATGGCCTTTACGCAATGGCCATGTATTTTTGCCCAGGTGGCAAGCCTTACTAGGGAGGACTCGGGTAGTCTTGTAAGTAAAAATGTTTTGGGGAAAAGACCAGAAGGGTGGGGGCTAGTTGTGAAGCCCACCCTCCTAGCTAAACTGGTAGTGGCACAAGTTGTGCCTAGGATAGGGACGGCTCAGCGAGAAAAAAAGGATCGGGCCCAGGCGGGCAGGCAACAGACAGAGAGATTGGAAAACACGTTGGAAACTTTTGAGGGTGTAGTGGAAAGAAGGAGTAAGTGAATATGAGCATGAGAATTTCAAATACTCGGAAGGATATTTGGACTGGTGATTTGAATTGGTAAAGTGGCTGTTGGAAGGGAGTTGCTGGAGGGAACAGCAGTTGAACTTTGTAAAAATGCTAAAGAGAACAGTTTTTTGGTGTCTTTGACATGTTTGTAAATAAATTCAGGCAAATAAATTTATTAGATTGTAATAATTTGGCTGTGACCAATTTTGTTGAATTAGTTGAAGAATGGATATAGTGCTATGTAATTAAAATTGTATTAGGCTCTAACGGCACTGTAAGAGGTGATGTTTTCTGTCAGTGTTTAAAAGCAGGAGTTAAAAGTAAAAAAAGCAAGCCAGAAAGTATCTGTGTTAATGCAAGTTAACTAACTGATAAGGTAGAGGCCACTGAACCAGGGCTGTCTAAGAAACACATACGAGAAAATATGGGGTAATTCCTCTGTTTTGCCTAGAATCAACAAGAGTATTTGTATATTTTAAGTATTAAAATTAAGTATTTAACTGCCCAGAAGGGGTGGACCTCTGTTTTTGTCTTTCAGATAATCAAAGAAAACTAATGCCAGCTGCACAACATTCAACGTACCTTGATTTACTGGCACAGTAAAAAAATTATGTTGTGTGTTCTATGTTCTGTCTTGTGGTGTTTGTCTTGTGGCCAGAATTGTTGTTTAATATTTTCATGGGATGGTCTGATTTGAACTCAAGCAGAAGTGTTGGCTTGAAATGCAGATACTTGTTTTGTTCAACTTAGAATACAAAGTGTTTGGTTACATCAGAAAAATGTGATATACTAAAGTCTGATACATTTTCTTCAGTAAGAGAAAGAAACTACATTGGCCAAATCTTTTCATTAAGAATTGTTGTTAAAATTTGCATACCAACAGTCTTTGGAAGCAAGGACATGAAAAGTTAACCCACTCCCCATATTGTACATGGGATCCTTCTGGCTACCTCAGACTTTTAGCCAGAGGGCTGGGGATGGTGGAAAGCTTTTGGACTAGAGGTTATATTAAGTGAACTTCTCAAAGTGGGTGTGCTTGTCCTGGCTTGTTATTCCAAAGTTCTGTAATAAGGTTATTTTCATGAAAGGGTATATGTGGCATACATTGAATAATAAGACTAATGTACTGTATAACAGTAATGTTTATGTGTTCATGGTATGAAAGAAGGTGTATAAGTAAAGAGTAAAAGTTTCCTTTGTATGTTAACGAAAAAAAAAAAAAAGCCAAGAAGGGAGAAAAAAGAGAATAGCTAACATGCTCAGTCTAGGAAAGGGGGAATGGTTGCTGCAGTTAAACGAGGTTCGTGTGCAGCGGGCAGCCCACCCTCCTCCTTGGGGACCTTTTGTAAATATTCAGATTGATTTTATTTCAATGTCTAAATGTTGTGGTTATGGATATGTATTAGTTTTAGTTGATGTATTTACCAGTTGGGTTGAAGCTTTTCCCTGCAGGAGAGCAGATGTCAAGACTGTTGTGAAATTTTGCTTAAAGATTTTGTGCCACGTTTTGGCATCCCTGTGAGTATCAACAGTGATCGTGGAACTCATTTTACTGGACAGATTGTAAAGGAGTTATGTGCAGCTCACTGCCCTCACCACCCACAGTCTGCTGGGACAGTGGAACGCCAGAACGGGATTTAAAAAAAAATAAACTGGCCAAGATTTGTGCTGAAACAAACTTAAAGTGGCCAGATGCCCTTCCTTTGGCACTGATGAGAATGAGAGCCATTCCCAATCGAAAGACTGGACTCAGCCCTCATGCAATTTTGACAGGACGCCCAATGTGACTACCAACTGCATCCCCACTAACCCCAGCTCAGATGGACATTCATTTGATGGATAACATAATGCTTAAGTATTGTCAGGCACTAATGAAATGTGTTAAGTCTTTTTATACACAGGCGAAGGAAGCACTACCGAAGGATCCTGTGCGACCTTGCCACTCCTTGAAACCAGGAGACTGGCTCTACATAAAGATCCATCAACGAAAGACTGCCTTGGCTCCACGCTGGAATGGCCCTTTCCAAGTCCTGCTGTCTACCACCACCACTGTGAAGTGCCAAAGACTGACTGCCTGGACCCAGGATTCTCACTGCAAAAAGACCCCTCCACATCAGAAGAATTTTCCTACTGATGATTAGCCTATTCTTCTTCTAGCTCTACTGTGCTTCTGGACAGCAGGGAAAAAGGACAAGGTGACGTACTGGCAACCTCTCCCTTGTCCACTGACAGACCAACTGTGCCTTTAGACTTTTCAAGAAGAAGCAAAGCCATTACAGGGTGATATGTGCTGGCAACCTCTCCCCTGTAGGATGCTGAACCACAATTGTTTTGGGAAAGAAGAAGAAACACTCACTCCACTGACATTGCCTAAGTCCAGGAATTCCTGCCTAAAAAGGACATTGAGAACTGACCCTGGTGAAGAAACAAAGTATTGTACACTGGCAGGAAGAAATTTATGGGACCCATGCTTGGGGATCTGGTATTAATTGGATTTTGGACATTGTCCTTATCAGGTTTTCAAATCACTACTACATACCCAGATTGCTCACACTTCGACAGGTGGAACATTACAGGTGAGAGTTAACATGGGCACACAAAATATTTTTTTTTTGTTAAGACTATAAGACATTTGAGAAGTGCATTTGCCCATATCTGCATTCTGTAGATACTGCACAGTGCAGTGGCATGTAGAAGTGGAGGTAAGTTTGTTTTTGGAATCTTAACCTCAATTTCCTGATATTTAAACCTTCAGTTTTTCAAATTGCTACATTCTACTGAGTTTCTTCTTGTTTTTAAGATATATATTTTCAACTCTGGATCAATAGTATTTATTTGGGGGTGGGGGAAGAAAAGGGGATTTTACCTTGGGGGAATTTTTCATGAGGTCATTATAAAAATAATATACATTGTGTGGCAGAGCTCTGACCTTGCTCCCATGGGTCCTGCGCTTCTAGGCAGTTTATGCTAGCCTCAGTGGCTCACTGTGACCCTCCACGTAGCCCTTCTCTCTCTAGGGCCAGGGTTACAGTCTACTGAGCCCTTTTCATCATAGGCTGCAAGGAGGTTGGTGAGAGAACTCCCACAGTCTCTGTTCAGCCTCCTGTCCTGACAGGAACCTGACTTCCCCTTCCAGGAGATGTTCCTGTAGTGGTGGGTTGGGGGGAACCCGGTCCCACCCTCTACTCTGGGTTCCAGCCCAGGGACCCTAATGGTAGCAGTTGTTGGCAGCCAACCTTTCACTGCCAGAGTTGCTACATTTCCCTGGGCCACTTCCCCATAGCTCTCCTGCTTCTCCCTTCTTCACCCTTACCTTAGGGCTCCTTTAACGATGTTTTAGGGTGTCTTCAGTAACCAGCCCTTCAGCCACACTTCCTCTCCTCTGGCTCCCTGGCTCTCCTCTGCCTGACTGGAGTGAGCCCTTTTTATAGTATCAGCAGGGCCTTAATTAGAGTCAGGTGGTCACATTACCTGAATGGCCTCACCTGACTCATTACAGGTTAATTAGAGTCAGGTGTTCTCATTAGCCTGGAGCAGCCCCTGCTCTGGTCAGTCAGGGAACAGAAAACTGTTAATCCAGTGGCCAGTATATCTGCCTTCTGCTATTCTGCTGTACCCAGCCGGCCTGGTTCTATCACAATTGTTATACCTTAAATTAGTTATATATTGATTCCTAAATATAAATGTAGTGTCTCTCTTTTTACTGATGTTGATTTAAAAAGTTGTTCTTGTAGTGGACAGTGAATATCAGAGTCTAATGATGGATTCTTAATGCCATTTTAAGCCGATAAAGCTCTTCAAGATGCTACTTTACTCTTATTTACTTGGTGACAAAATCGTATTAATTCATTATATGGGACTTTGATGTTGGGATACTGTTATCTGTAGAAATTGGCTAGAATATAAGATGTTTCTTCTCATTTGTCAATCTTGGTATTCAGTGCAACTCTATTTCTAAATTGTCTTAGTCCCCCAGGGAAATTTCATCACTTTCCAGTCACATAACAGTTGTTTTTTAGCTGACAGAAATTTGATGAGTTTCCTGTAGCAGCTTCACTCAAATAACCTGTAAATAATGGGGATATACTGGTAGAAGTAGTTGAGAGGGTTTTTAAAGGACTTTTAGTATTTACCTATTGTCTGACTGCAAAACATTAATGGGTTTCTTCATTTAATAAATTGGAAAAACCAATGACTCATGTATAGAGCAGATGAGAGGACAGATGTGATGGGGTTTTGCATAGAAATTAAACCCCAGTGCCCTGAGATTGATGCACAGTTGATTTTGAATTTGTGATCGCTTCCATTTAAAACCAGCAATGTTGCCATGATAAATAAAGTTCACACCTTTTGCACCCAACACCTGATAAATGATATATTAGTTACAGCACTCAAATCCAATGTTCAGCATTCTTAAATACTTCTTCCATCCCTCTGTCACATTTAAACATCTTCTGCCCTTAGAATTGGCTGATAAAAACATAATTATTAACAAAATCTACCTGAACTGAGAAAGAACGTAAAGATATTTTCTAGTATCAAACACACTTTTACTTCATCTGTCAACCATATTTTGGTATCACTACCCTATTCAGTGTGTACTCTGATGTGGTTGAAGAGACAAAGTACTATACAAGGCTGATGAATGATCAGCCATTCCTCTATAGTTAGCTGGTCATTACTCATGCAGTATTTATTGAAGAGGCAAAAGCTACTTTTGGAAGTGGAATAATTAAAGATCAGTGAATATTATTATAAACTCTGTGGCCAGGGATTTTGTAACATGCCAGGGATTTAGCAACATAATAAAAATGGGCATATATTTTGCCAGAAAGGATAATTTTTTTTCAAACTACTGGTTGAAACCAATGAAACCATTTTGAGATATTTGAGGATGAAAAATTCAAATTTTTATTCTAAACATTGTTTTCTGTTATTTAATTTTAAATATGAAAATTTTGCATTTGCTTACAGGGAACTCCTTCTCTCACACAGTGGTTTGGGAGATTTTATTAAGGTATACAATATCTTTATGTGCTGAACCATCATCTGTTGAAAATGTTAAAATGCATACATATACAACTGTGTGTCAAATTAGGCGTCTGTCTATGTTAGATGTGCAGAATCAGAGATTTTTTTGAAAATGTGATCTTAAGGTAACAACAGAGGAAAATGATATAGGAAGCATTGTCTCTAGCAGTTCTATGGTCGCGCATTATCCAATACACATCTAGTCGTCAGACAATGTCTTCAGTCCTGGCAGGTTTGAGCCGACTTCCTCTGATTCATTGACTTCAGTATCTCCTCTGATTGTATACAGTAGGCAGGACTCAAAATCATAAAAAGAGTAAATCATAGAATCATAGAATTGTAGGATTGGCAGGATCCTCAAGAGCTCATCTCTAGTCCAATCCTTTGCGCTCATGGCAGGACTAAGTATTATCAAGACAATTCCTGACAGGTATTTGTCTAAGCTGTTCTTAACAACCTCAAATGATGGAGAGTCCACAACCTCCCTAGGCAATTTATTCCAGTGCTTAACTACCCGGACAGTTAGGAAGTTTTTCCTAATGTCCAACCTAAAACTCCCTTGCTGCAAGTTAAGCCCATTGCTTCTTGTCCTATCCTCAGAGCTTAAGGAGAACAATTTTTCTCCCTCCTCCTTATAACAGCCTTTTATGTACTTGAAAACTGTTATGTCCTCTCTCAGTCTTCTCTTCTATGGATTAAACAAACCCATTTTTTTTCAGTCTTTCCTCATAGGTCATGTTTTCTAGACCTTTAATAATTTTTGTTGCTTTCCTCTGGACTTTTTCCAATTTGTCTACACCTTTCCTGAAATGTGGTGCCTAAAACTGGACACAATACTCCAGTTGACGCCTAATCAGCATGAGGTAGAGCAGAAGAATTACTTTTTGTGTCTTGCTTAGAACACTGTTCATTTTTTTTGCAACAGTGTTAAACTGTTGACTTATATTTCATTTGTGATCCATTATAACCCCCAGATCCCTTTCTGCAGCACTTCTTCCTAGATAGTCATTTCCCATGTTTTGTGTGTGCAATTAATTCTTCATTCCGAAGTGGAGTACTTTGCATTTGTCCTTATTGAATTTCATCCTATTTACTTCAGGCCATTTATCCAGTTTGTCCAAATCATTTTGAATTTTAATCAAAATTTTATTCTCCAAAGCACTTGCAACCCTTCTCAGCTTGGTATCATCTGTAAACTTTATCAGTGTCCTCTCTCTGCCATTGGCTAAATCATTGATGAAGATATTGAACAGAACTGGACCGAGGACTGATCCCTGTGGGACCCCGCTTGATATGCCCTTCCAACTTGACTGTGAACCACAGATAACTACTCTCTGGGAATGGCTTTCCAGGCAGTTATGCACCACCCTTGTAGTAGCTCCAAAGATTGTAGTTCCCTAGTTTGTTTCTGAGAAGCTCATGTGAAACAGTATCAAAAGCCTTACTAAAATCAAAATATATCATATCTACCACTTCTCCTCATCCACAAAGCCTGTTACCTGTCAAAGAAAGCATTAAGTTGGTTTGACATGATTTGTTCTTGACAAATCCATATTGAGTGTTATTTATTGCCTTATTATCTTCTAGGTGTTTGCAAATACATTGCCTGGTTATTTGCTCATTATCTTTCTGGGCACTGAAGTTAAGCTGACTTGGCTGTAGTTCCCTGGGTTGTCTTTATTCCCCTTTTTATAGATTGGCACTATATTTGCCCTCTTCCAGTCCTGTGGAACCTCTCCTGTCTTCCATATGTTTTTAAGATAATCGCTAATGGCTCAGATATCTCCTCAGTCAGCTCCTTGAGTATTCTAGGATGTCTTTCAACTTGAAGACATCAAACTTGTCTAAGTAATTTTTAACTTGTTCTTTCCCTGTTTTAGCCTCAGCTCCTACCTCATTTTCTCTGGAGTTCACTGTGCTAGATATCTGATCGCTACTAAACTTTTTGGTGAAAACTGAAACAAAAAAATCATTTAGCACTTCCGCCATTTCCACATTTTCTGTTATTGTCTTCCCCCTCATTGAGTCTTATCATTTTGTATTGGATTGGCATTTTTTTAAATTATCTCCTACCTTCCTTGAGAACCTTCCTTCTTCCCTCTGATAATACAATGTTCTGCTGCCTACTGGATCAGTGGCAGAACCAAGGGTTTGATCTTGAGCAAATGACTTTAATTCCCATTTTCTTCAATCAGTACTGGTACCTCCCATGACCATGCCTCAAGAGATCTTGTCAACCCACGCAGATTTACATTTTCTAAAAAGTGCTCTTAATGTGCATTCCCACCTGCTGAAAAGTAGCTGTAGTCTTGTGACATTGGTCTCCTAGTTATTTCCATGAGATCTGAGGTAGCATGGTCTAGGTATACTTACTCTGACCTCAGTGAAGGGGAATGGACTAGATGAACTCTTGAGGTCCCTTCCAGCCTTACATTTCTGTGATTCTATGATTACAAACTTCACCAAACATTATTAATAGTCACTGAGTATCTCACCATTCCTGAATGGAAAAGCACTATATGAGAGCTAGGTATTAATGGTCAACCCTCAGTATTACATTATGGGGATTTTTTTTTAAACAAACAACCTTCACGACATGTAAGAATTTTAAGCATAAAAAGGGCAAATCTAGTGTTTAAAATTTATCCTCATAACTTACCAATACATCTTGACCACAAAGCAACTCTATACATTTAGGTGTCAAATGTTTTGTTAAACCCTCTGCAGAATTCATGCATTTTAGGTGCTCAAACATACTCATTCTCCTTTGATTATCCTTAAAATTCTCACAGTGCATAAGAGCACTGTCTTCTAGGTCAGTGTTTCTCAAGCTTTTTGATTCTTGGGACTGGCTTGCTGCCTCCCTAAACTCTGTCAAGAATGTTACCAGCTTTGCCCATTACTTTGGGGTATGCTCATTTATTAGGGTTACTCTTCTGGGGGAGGGAGGGTTCTGTATTTCTATCAATGTACTGCTAGTGTCACTTGTGTTCATACGGAGCTCTACTGCTCCCTGCTGCAAGTTCCCTCCCAATGGAGCTATCCTGAAGGACCTAGGTTCCACAGGGCTGGGTTCTTCCAGCTCCAGAATCAGACGAACATGCACACACATTAACAGAGTGCATCTGAGAGGACCGGGTTAATTAGCACTCCCAAGCTGACCCCATATATGTCCCTGGACTCAGTAGATTGGGTCGAGCAGCATTTCCAAGCTGTCTTTCATATGCCATGGGCACCGCACCAGAATAGATCATGCCTGAGCAGGCTGGGTCAAGCAGCACTTCCAAGCTGTCACCCTCATATGTCCCAGGTTCAGCATGTCTCTATCCCCACTTTCACATTATGATTATTCTCATAGTAACCCACTTACTGAGCAAACCCTGCAGGATTTTTGGGAGCTGCAGAGATCTTTTAGTTTAGGTACACGGAGAGTTGCTGCAGAGCGAATGAGAGAGCCAAAAAATACCCACGAGAGGGAGAGAGAAGCAACCAGCTTAATCATGAAAGTTATTTATTGCCAGGTAACCATAGGGGAGCTAAACAAACAAAAAACAGTTACAATATTAAATCTAACTTAAATTTGATTACAAAAGTCAGGTTTAGAAAAAACTATAACTGATCACACAAGTCAAGGTCAGAAGCCTATACTGAGAGAGAGAGATGAGTTCTCACCACTCCATGAAGCCTGAATCGATCAGGGGTCCCAGGTGGTGGTGGAAGCTGAGGGTCTGGAGTGCTGGAGACAGGCAGAGCCCCCAGCATGATCAGTCAGGAGAAGATGAAGTCCCAATGGAACTGATGCAGAGTTTGGATCCAGGCATCAGAGCACTTACTTCAGCCTGGGTAGGGGTTTTTGTAGAGAAACAAAAATGGTTCGCAGGAGAACACGAGATTTGTTTGTGTGTAAATAAGGGAGAATACCAAAGTTGTTTTGTTCAGGCTAGACAATGGGAGCTGATCATTCCTGGCTTTGGGCAGTGTTCCTTGGAGGGAGCTCACAATGCAATTAGGAAGCTTCACTACTTTGGATACCAATAAAGGATTTATTACTAGAATTGGTCTGATAACTGCTGAGCTGGGTGTGTGCAGGCCTGGGTTCATTAACACCTGGAGCAGAGATCTCCCATCATGCACTGCTTCCCTGCTTTTCTGGTCCCAGAGTTCCATGCGGTTCTTGCCTTAGAATCTCTGTTCTCCATTCTGTATGCTAATTGAGATGCCTCCCTATTCCATCTTTGATGCAAATGAGGCTAGGGGAGTTTCCTTAATCCTGTCCATACTTATCCCAGGGGTTTAGCTATGTCTCCCACCGCCTTTTCATTTCTTTTTGTAAGTCTTTCTTCTGATCAGTTTTGGTTTAGGCAGAGGCTGGGGGTGGGGGGGAAAAAAGGTCTTTCATGAGTCAGACAGGCTGCATACTGTGCCCTGGTTCCTGAAGAACACGGAGCTGACAGGTAACACAAAGATCTCAGGGACTGGTGCCAGTTCATGGATTGGTCATTGAGAAACACTGTTCTAAAGGATCATGATGTCTTGTACTCCTCAAGTGTTCTTGAGATGCTCATTCATACCATTAGGGATCACTACAAGTGCTCCAATAATCACTGGGATTTTCTTTGTTCTAGTTTTACACAATCATTCCACTTTGTGGCAGAATTCTTCATAGTTTGCAATCTTCTCTTTTTATTCCTTTTTTAAGTTTCTGTCTACCAGTATGGCAATATCAATTAACATGGTCTTGTTGTCTTTTCTTTAACTATGTCCATCCTGTTTGCCTACACTGTTCAGTCTGTGACAATTGCCAGATCCCATAAAAATCTTAGGCTGTTCATTCTCTAGAGAGCTTTCAGTTCGGTGGTTGTAATATTGCATGGTTTGTTTAAATCTGTATTTGCCACAGAGTCTCCAATGGAGACACTTCGTGACCTCATTATGTCTATTCAGATATTCTCTCTCAGCCAGGCTCCTGCAGGCGCTAAACACATGCTCCACTGGTGCCTCCATTTTGGAACACTTTCTGAAGTTTGGGGAGCAATTCTGCTAGAAAATTTAGTTTTAAACGAGGTTAAGCCTTAAAGACTTCTCTTGTGCTCTCATAATGAGACTGTCTCCTTTTTGAGGTATCCTTCTACAAGACGAGAGTCTCTTAATCTTTGATCACTAATGGGTTTGCTCTCTCTCCACTGCTGCCCATGCATTGATTTCTGTGTAAATTTTTCTAGTCTTTCTTTGGTGTCTTGTTTTGTCCTTTCTTGGGCTGGAATGCATGTTCACCCACTGCTTGTTATTGTGACCAGATGATCTTTTACTCTGGCTGACTTCTCATATATTCTGATGTGAAATTCTTCATTGTCAATTGCTTCCTCCACAGGTACAGGCCTTTTCCTCCATCATATCACCAGATGTACATCCTGTCCACTTCTTGATTGATATTCATTACTCTATGCATCACCATAAACTTTCTTGTTTGGATATCAATTTTTTTTTCCTCTTGATTCCATTTGACCACTCTAGTAGCGTACTATGCTGCTGGTATCAACCACATATTAATGGCTAAAATCAACTTCTAGTTGAGTTTTGCCCTTTGGGTTACTCTTATTTGTCTGTGTTATTATTTCTTCACTTCTTTGACTTCTTTCTTCTTCTTTCTGTGTTCTTGCTGTTTCTCTCCTTCCAGTGTTGGAGTATTCATTTCCTCCACCTCTCTCTTCCAGTTTTGCCAAAATCCAACATTGGATTACTTCTTGATATGCACTACAAGTCCATTTCACTTTTTGTTGACAATGATCTCCAATTTTCTTGGGTTGTTTGGACAGTTACATGATATCAATCTGGGGTGGCCCATCTCCACACAACTTACACTGCCAGGCAAAGTGTGTGCAGTCCAGCTAAGCTCTTCTGAGGCCTTCTTTATACCATTCATAATAATTTTCAATTTATCTGTGACCTCCACATTCAGTCAGGTTGGCAGGCTATCCCCCGCTAAGTGTTAAACCTGTACTTCCAGGCCTTGGGGTTTGGTATTAATTATTAATTATTATTATTATTACTACATTTGATCAACTGTATCTCTACATATTATCCAACATGATGGATATTTTAAAAATAATTTGTGCTTATATGACATTTATTATCAGAGGACCTCAAGCCAATTTACAGATATGAGACAATATACCTCACAGCCCTGCATCTCACTCAAATGAGGGGTTAACGGCCAAATTTTCAAACTGTCCATTAACTGGGGTTGCCAAAATTAGCTAGCCATTTGAAAATTTGGCCTCAAATAATTTGTTCCAAGGATATACAGGAAATCCGTAGTACAGACAATCCATGACAACTGCCCATTAAGGGCCTGATTCTGCACTGCTGTTACTTTGTTGACTTCGGCAGAGTTACTCCTGAACTGCAGCAGGATGAAATTCAAATCAGGCTTGGTGCCTGTATCACTACTGTTCAATATGTATGTATTCTTTGGACCTTTTGCTGTAACAATTGTGTAACATACAACAGCTGTTAGTCCACAGGTATAATGACACATTTATTGGCTATGAGAATATAAGGGGAAAAAACTAAGATAAAAATAAATACAATATTTTGAACCTCTTTACACCATTGTCCTGGAATTGCATGAGATATATGTGTGCTGTACATATTGCCTTGTTTTATTTACATGTTTGGGGCAATAAACAGTCCTTCAGACAGATGGTTGAATTAAGAAAGCTTTACCTTATGCAGTAAAATGAGGCTCTGGCCAGATGGACCTGTACATAGCAGTGCCAGAATTGTACCTTATCCATATGGACTGAAAAAATTATAGCAGAAGTAATTATTTTCATATTCATACTTGAAAACAAGCTAAGGGCTGCTTATTTGTATAGTTCTACTATACAACAAATAAACATGAAAATGCTGTTTCCTTGGATAGTTATGAACAATACATTAATTTGCAATATCTAATTAACGTTTGAGTTCTTTAAAAGGTGATCAGTGAAAAAGACTAAATCTTCCTAATAGTGCTGTCAAATGATTAAAAATAGTTAATCACGATTAATCGTGAGATTACAAAAAATAGTCGTGATTAACAGTTTTAATCGCACTGTTAAACAATAATAGAATACCATTTATTTAAATATTTTTAATGTTGGGGAGGAAGTGTGTGTGTGTTGGGAGTAAGAATGTGGGTGTGGGTGTGTTGGGGAAGAATGTGGGTGTATGTGTTGGGGGAAGAATATGTATGTGTGTGTGTGTGTGTGTTTTGGGGGACCACTGTCTCTTTGAACGAGGACTCAGGAGCCTGAACGCTTTTTCAGCCAGCAACAGCTGCTGTTGGCAGCACTCACTCCTGAGCTAGCAGCAGCAACAGCTGACAGGCTCCCCACAGTTCCCCAACCCCAGCTCAGCAGTGACCAAGTACATAGGAGGGGGCCACATCACATCAGCCCCTGACCCCCGCTCTGCACAGCAGACAGGACGCATTATCCCGGTCTGGAACAGCTTGGATGGGCGGTTTCATGGTTGGGGAGGAGACTGGAGTAGGGCAGCAGGAACAGTGGCACCTCTTCCAGAGGCAGGGACTGGCGCCCCCCTGAGCACGGCACCCTGGTGTGCGATTAATGCTCGTTTTTAAAAAGGCATTAATTTGTTTTGAGTTAATCATATGCGTTAACTGCAATTAATTGACAGCCCTAATTTTTATTTTTTATTACAAATATTTTCACTATACAAGTCAAAGCATGAAGGGGCATATGAATATTTAGCATATCTGGCATATAAACACCTTACAACACCAGCTACAACAGTGCCATGTGAATGCCTATTCTCACTTATAGATGCCATTGTAAATAAGAAGTGGGCAGCATTATCTCCTGTAAATGTAAACAAATGTGTTTTTCTAAGTGATTGTCTAAACAAGTAGTAGGACTGAGTGGACTTGAAGGCTCTAAAGTATTATATTGTTGTGTTTTTGAGTGCAGTTATGTAACAAAAAGTAATTCTACATTTTTAAGTTGCACTTTCACAATAAAAGGATTGTACTACAGTACTTTAATGAGGTGAATTGAAAAATACGATTTTTACAGTGCAAATATTGGTAATAAAAATATAAAATGAGCACTGTACACTTTGTATTCTGTGTTTTAATTAAAATCAATATATTTGAAAATGTAGACAAACATCTGAAAATATTTATAATAAATGTAAATGGGTATTCTATTATTGTTTAACAGTGTGATTAAAATTGCAAATAATCATGACTAATTTTTTTAATCTAGTTAATTTGTTTTGCATTAATTGCATAAGTTAAATGTGATTTGTTGACTGCCCTACTTCCAAATGATGCCCTGAGTTATGTATACATAAAGGGCACAGTTGCGTACTCAGTTTGGGATTTCTATGTTTTGACATCTCAGGGCTCAGTTATGGCTTGTGCAAACAGACACTTTTATGATGCAGGATTATGGAAGGGTAGGAGCCAAGAATGGCTGGAGGCATTATGCCCACAGAAGCAGGTGGAATGTCTCCAGGCACTTACTACACCTTTAGAAAACTACACTATGTTCACCTCAACAGGGCCAGCCTCCGGGCACTACCAGTTCACAGGGATAGTGGCACTATTACCATGGTCCCAAACACTTGTTTAACAGGGCACTGGGCTTTAAGGTGGCTGCCTGCCCTTCAATGCACCTATTACCGCCCTTGTATGCTTTAAAACTGGGAGCCATAGTTTCAAGCCATATATTTGCTACTAGGCATGTGCCCCACAAGAAATCACATGCAGGGCTTCCATCCTCTTAGAGATGGGAGACAGGAGAGATCCAGGGTCAAGTAAGGACCAGAGAGGGGAATCGCTCCATACTTCTCAGATGACAGGCCTGATAGGAGGATACCTATAGGGAGGAAGAAACAGCTTAAGAGAGGGGGGTAGAAGGGGTTCAGCTGGGAAGCTTTGCAGACAGGGGCCTGACGAGCATTGAGAGTATTTTATGCCAGTTAGGAGCATGATTTCACCTTCCCCAGCTAACGGATGAGCCCCACCTGCTTACATTCCAAAGGCATCATGAACGGGAGTGTATCACACCACTAGTCATGTTAGCTCCCTTTTATGTGCAGGCAGCATTTGCTTCAATAATGTGGCTGACACTTGTTCAGGTACAGTAGGAGGGGAAGGTTTCCCTATACTCTCTCCCCAATGCTCTTAAGTAGGAGCAGTCCAAATTTGGGCTTTGTGCTTTGAGGCCACTGTACATATACAAGAGAATGAAAAAACAAGTTTACAAGTCTGAATCCATTTTATACATATGCAAAGATGCTTAGTTCATAGTTCAAATTATGCACCAAAACTTAAGCCAGGTCTTTGAATATTTAAGAAGGGCAGGGAATGGTGTCTAATGGTTAAAGGATGTGACAGTGAGATCTGCCAGGGTCCATTCCTAGCTATGCTACTGAGTCAATGTATCAACTGAAGGGTGTCATTTAAATGTATCCATGTCTCCATTTACCTATCTGTAAAATGGATATGATACCAATATCACAATAGGGGGATACAGACTCTAAAATAAAGGACAATAAGGGACAGTGAGCTCCTCTGAAATAAGGGATCCATTCAGGAACATTACTTTCCCATCATTATATTCTCCATTACCCACCAAATCATAGAGTTAGAAGGGACCACAAGGGTCATCTAGTCTAACCCCATGCCAAGTTTCAGGATTTGTTGGGTCTAAACCATGCAGGACAGATGGCTATCCATTTCCTTTTGAAAACCTGCAATAAAGAAGAGTCCGCAACCTCCCTATGCTAGAAATATCTCCGTTTTCTCCTCCTTGTTCCTGCATTACAGCCATTGCTCATACAACTTACGGTGTCCTACAAAATGTGGTGGTACTCCTTTAAGAGGTGGACTCATGAGGGGTTGTAAGGTTTAATTAATATTTGTTAATTAGTTTGAGATCCTTTGATTGAAGGTACTAGGTAAATGCAAAGTGGTTTTATAATGAGTTACTGGAAAGCATTCTCTGTAGCACTTTGCTCTTGAATTTGCATAAACTAAACAACTGAGAGATGTCTGTGTGATTGTGAACATATTTAAAATGTATTTCCTTTGTTTTCAACAAAGGAACCCACAAAAATCCCACATTAATATTGACAAAAATACATACAAACTCAAAACACATCAAATTATCAAAAATGATTGAGAGATTAAAATATAGAATAGAAATTCTCCCAAACAAAATCATATATCAGAGTATTCCATACTAACAGAGCATACTGAAAAATGATTAGCTTTGAATACTTTTGGAGGGACAACCATTTCTGAGATAGTTATATTTTGCCACAAACATACCGGTAATATCTTTAAAAATACCTTTAAAACAAACTTTTCCCTAATATAGTTCTAATTTGGTTCTTGACTTCCAAAACCATTGTTTGGTGGCTGAATGTAAAGGAAATAGCAGCTGTCAGAAGTTGTTTACATATGGCATATTAGAGCACAGTAGAGAACCTCTACCTGAATGATCAACAGAGTGGTGGTCAATGTGAAACTCTAACACAAATCTTTTCCTTGATTATATCTTTTAAAAATTTGAATTCCTGAATTCTTGCCCAACATGAACTGTAATTTCCATCTTAATTAGTCTACTAACTTGTCTGTGTTGTCTTTCAACTTCATGCATGTTAAGTTGGTCCAATAAAAGATATTACCTGACCTACCACCACTGCATGTTTAAAGGAAGTTAGGCTTTATATTCAGTTGACAAGAATATGGTTCCATTCCAGCTGAGCACTCCTATTCAGGACAGCACTTAAGCACATACTTAAAATATGTGCTTACGTCCCTCTGAAGTCAAGGCCTCATCTTATCAACCCCCAGGGGTCAGAGTTAACAGGATGAGAAAGGCTGATGAATACACAAAGCATGGCTGGTAGTTTTAGTAGTTGGAAGATTTTGTTGCCTTTGAGTACTAAAATAGTATTTTTCCACCCATCTGTGTTTATCACAAAGGAATGCCTTCAGCTTTCATTCTATGTTTAAAAGTCTAACTTATGTAGTTAGAAGTTAGCTATTAAAAAGTCTATCAGCCTGCTTGTTTATGACAACCAACTTCATACAGTTACCCGTCAGTGGTGTTATTCCTTCAAGCTATTATTTTTAGCTCTATACAAAATATCCATATACCATATATACTCGTTCATAGGCCAAATTTTTTTTAGTAAAAAAGGGAAGCACCAGAGAAGGGGGTCGGCTTATGAATGGGTATAGAGAGGGAGAGGTGGGACACAGCCCCTCCCCCAAACAGAGGGCACAAGGAGAGGCAGCACAGCCAGCAGAGCCAGAAGGGAAGAGGTGGGGCCAGAGTCTCTCCGCTTCTGGCCACGCTGCTCTCCCCCCAGCCTCCAAAGCAGCTGCAGCTCCGGGGCTGGCAGGCTGCAGCCGTGCTGCTCGTCCCTGCCCCCCAGAACAAGCTGTGGCTGCGCCGCCCGGCTCGCCAGAGCACGCTGCGGTGGTGCCACCTGGCCCGGCCCACTGGAACATGCTGCGGCCACACCGCCCGGTCTGTTCTGCCGGAGCAGGCTGCGGCAGCGCTGCCCAGCCTGCTGGAGCAGCTCCAGCCAAATCAGAGACATCCTCCCCTGGCCCTCCCCAGACAAGGTGGGAAGGGAAGAGTGTGGGGGTCCCGGGCTAGGGGTGGGGTCATGTAGAGAGTGGTCACAGGGGTTACTCCCTTGACTCCCAGCTTCTCCCCCTGAAAAAATTTCCCCACCAGTTGCTGTCCTGGCCGGTCAGGGTAAGCAGATGGCATGCTGGGACACTTTGTTTACTTAGGTTTACCTCCGTGCCTGTGGACGCTCAAGGTAAACAAACCATCTCAGCCCACCAGCAGCTTATCCTCATGGCCTGGGAGCCAAAGTTTGCTGACCCCTGAATTATAGGGTCAGCTTATGAACAGGTTATAAAAGTTTCCATTTTTACTTATCCATCTTGGGGGGGGGGGTCAGCTTATAAACGAATCAGTTTATGATCGAGTATATATGGTAATTCCTTTTACTCAACTCCCTTTTAAGAAATGTTTGCTACTGTACATTAAAAATCAGTGCCATTTACTGCACAAGAGTGTAACGGGTTGGACTCACCCCTGCAGCGCCTTCTGCTGGTTGTCCTCGGGAATTAGCTCAGTCCAGTGTCCAGAGTGCCCTCTGCAGGCCAGTGATCCACCTGTCTGCTACTGGCCCCCCATGTCCCTCCCAGGACCCCAGTGCCCCTTTAACTGGGTCTCCCCCTCCCAGGGGAACCCCCACCCCACTATCCCCACTTTGCCTCAGTATTGGCTACTGCCCAGTCTCCATCTCGCCCCTGTTCACTGGGGCAGACTGCAGTATCAGCCACGCATCATAGACAAAGGGGTTTGGACCTGCTGCCTTTGCCTACCCCTGGGGTGCCCCCTGCAACCCCCAGTACCTCTTGGCCTAATGCTAGGCTGCAGCCTGGGGCTTTCCAGGCAGGAGCTCCCAAGCTCCTCTGCCTTTCCCCAGCCCTGCTCCACTCTAGGTACCTTGTCTAGCTCCCTGCAGCCAGAGGGAGAGTCTTTTATAGGGGCCAGCTGTGGCCTGATTGGGGTGTGGCCCAGCTGTGGCCACTTCCCCAATCAGCCCAGCTTTGAGAGCAGCAGCTCTCAAGCCCTGCCAGGCCGCTTTTAAACCCCTCAGGGAAGGAGCGGGTACCCAACCCACTGCAAAGAGGAATAGGAGAATGGCGTGGTCTTAATTTGGCACAGAGAACGCTTTATAGCAGTTTGGTATTTTGAGTGTCTATCCAACTGTATCACAACTGTTTTGTACTTTAGGAGAAATAAACTGCACTTCAAGCCTAATGACAACCCGCTTTAAGACAATTAAAATCCATTGTACTTGCTCTTATCGCTAAAAGAACTCAAATTAATTGGGAACAAAATCTTCTATGCTACAGCATAGCATTGTGTGAAGGGGAAGAGTGATCTAACTGGATAGAGGCTGTGCTCTAGCCCAGTGGTCAGTGTGCTGCAGTAACTACCAGGTAAGGTTGTGCATGTTATACAGAAACCACTCTGTGCACAAGCATGTGAGAGAGAAAGAGAATGAACATCTGTCCACATAGGCAGAAGGTTTAAATTAATAGAACATTTGGTACAATGAAATATCAATTTAGGAGTTTATTATAATCTCCATAAAAATAAAGATGTGTTTTGTCTGTTCTGGGCATACTTTAGTTTGTGGCAATCTGCAATAATTGTCCTATGTTTAAAAATATAATATTCTGGGAAGAGCTTTCTCATATAATTTCCCTGCTATTTTGTAATGCTACGATACTCTTTGTGACTTACAATGACCAGAACTAGAGATGTGCATAAAACATGTTGGGAAAGTTTGGTCTGATCTGTTATTTTTATAGTTTATATTTGTGAGAACTTTTTGAGAGCTATCTTGGTGAGAATTAAAGGAATAGAAGAAACTGGATTTCACCTCTGGACGAGTTTGTTCATGATATACAGTGGAGACTGGAAGTTACAATAATTAGGACTGCATATGCCTTTTGTGCAGATATGTGATTATCTGTGGGTAAGGTTAAAGTATCTCCACCAAGGCTGAAAATTTAGAAAGCTGGAGATTTTATGCATGCATCTTGATGTCCTCATCTGCATATTTGGTTAATACATATCACTTTATTTACAAAAATGGCTGCAGATATCCTGATAACTAGTCTGACAAGGCTGCAAAACAAAATGAGCTTCAAGAACAGAGGAATTGCTATGTTCTTGATTAGCTCTGGAATTACCCTGAACTACCATCTAAGTAACTCTGGTGACTCCTTGAGGCTGCTCCTGGCCCTGGGCTGGATGAAAGCTGTGGTTGGGTTGCTGGCCCTGGACTGGGAAGAGGACCTGACAGCTTCCAATCAGAAGCCAAGGGATAATCTGGGTGTGCTGCTGACCCTTACTGAATGCCTAGCTTTCACTACACCCTGCCCCTTGACTCCCTAGTTGGTTACTGCTCCATGCCCCCATGGCTAGGGTTAGATGGCTAGAATGACAGTCATTCTAGCCACAGCTCCAGGTCTATGCCCATGGGGTGGGTTTCAGGACTATGCTCTAAACTATTTCTCTATGGTTAGAATCATCAACCGACAGGGATCCTGCACTGAGCAATCCTACACATACAAATGCAGCCTACAGCATCTCCTCAGTTCTCTACATCAGCAGATTTAAAGGACTAGGAAGGAGCAATTCAGAGAGCAGCTAAACACAGGGTCCTCGCATCTCAACAGGAGAATGGCCAGGCCTGGGTACCGATCTGTGCTAAAGCCAGATTGTATGACAATGCTACCCAGGGCCGGCTCCAGACCCCAGCGCACCAAGCGCACGCTTGGGGCGGCATTTTGCTGGGAGGGCGGCAGGCGGCTCCGGCGGACCTCCCGCAGGCATGACTGCGGAGGGTCCGTTGGTCCCGCAGCTCCGGTGGACCTCCTGCAGAAATGCCAGAGCCGCGGGACCAGCGGACCCTCCGCAGGCACGTCTGCAGGAGGTCCCCCGGAGCCGCGGGACCGGCGACCGCCAGAGCGCGCCCCACGGCGCGCTGCCCTGCTTGGGGCAGCGGAATTCCTAGAGCCGCCCCTGATGCTACCTCACCATCTCTCTTATGTTCAGGTTAGGACACAGGGTACTAGAGAGGGGAGCCCAATCACAGAGAGCTCAGTTGTAGTGATGTTCTGGCAAAGGTCCCAACTCCTGGGAACCAGCAAGCAACCGATCAACTACACTGTGCACTGCAAATCTTCTCTGCTCTATGAATGGATTAGAGCTGGTGGGGAAATTGGGGGTGGGGGCAGCCTAGTCCATTGAAAAGTAAGATTTTTCAGCAAAAAAAAATCAAAAATTTTCAGCTGAGAACCGATGCTTTGAAATAGGAAAAGCCTCATGCTAGTTGTAAGTGTGGGTTATTTATCCCCCATTTCTCCTCTAGGGGATGAGTTTCCTGGACAGACTACATTTGCTGTGGTGCACCAAGGTCTCCTCCCTGGCTGAGCTGCTGTAGTGCCTCATGGGACTCTACATCAACCCCATTCCCACTCCTTTCCTGTCCTTCACACACCTCCCAATACTCCCTGTGTGACAATGAACAGGGAACCCCTAAAAAACTGTGCTCCACGGCATGGCACTACTTCTGCCCCCATCCTTTCCCCTGACACAAGCCACACACAGCAGAACCACATTAGTTTCACTATATCTGGGGACCTCTGCCTCTATGGAAAGGGGAGAAGATTTTACTCCAAAGCAAAGAAGAGTAGAAGTCCCAGATTGCTCCTATGCATTTCCATGGACTTTCACACCACTCAGAATGGAGCTTTACTCTGTTTATAGGGAAGTTTTGCTAGAGTTCTGTGGCTGAAATCTCTGTGTTCATAAACACTTCAGCAACAGCTGTTGCTCCAGCTAAGGAAATGAAGAGGAGATCACTGCCAATGTTCTCCTGGCTGATGAGAGTGAAAAAAGGGGCAGTATGAAGGCTCTTCCAAATACGAAGAAACATATAATGAAGTATTTGCACACAAACAATTAATCCACTCTAATAAGTAGTTTGTATGTCATTACTTTGGCTAGAAAGATCACTGGTATAATACACAAATGATTAACAACAATATATAGCATATTGGTCTTTCCAGCCAATAATTGTTATCATATAAGACAAGCATTAAGGAGGTCTAACCCAAAGGAAGAATTTAGCATGGGTCCCTTCTCCCAAAGATCTTCATTACAGTAATTTGACTTCCCAGGTCTCATAACACCTTATGGGAAGCTCATTCACATGGCACCAATCTTCTTCCTTTCCACTTTGGAAGGTATCTATTGTCATCTGGATGTTCTAGGATGTATATAGCATAGCCTGACCTGACAGACCCTTGCCAAAGCCAGTCAATACTGGCACTTGATCTTCCACTCAGCCATTTTCTCAACCAGAATGTTTGGCGTTCCCACCTTACCAATCTCTTTCTTTGGGTCCACCAGCCTCCTCTTTCATCTGACCCTTAATTCTCACCCTTGGTCCCAGTAGGCTGCATGCAGCTATTTGTGATTGCTAGGATTTTGTTTTCTGACTGCTGCAGCATTACATGTCTAGGAATCTGTCGAAGGCAACTGGCTGCCATTGGTGTTTATTTGGGGTTCACTGTCTTGTAGCTTTGTATTACAGAATTTTTTATTTTTCCTCTTGTAAGAAAAACATCTTCCTTTTTCAATAAACTGTTTCCCTATGTCTACCTCAAGCAGCCATAGTACTTCAGAGATATATATATTATTGGTGAAGAGAGTTTAAAGTATAGCGAAAAAGTGGGACCTTTCATTTTTCTGGTACGTTCTCTTTCTCATTTCATGAAAGCATGAGGGAGACCTCTGCAAATGGAGCATGCCTTTTTAATAAGTAGAACTCTAATGTTCATTTTCAAAAGTTGCATTTTTACAATACATTGTTTCAGACACTTAAAATCCTGTTTGCTGATGGTTTTATTTTTGGTGGGTTGCTCGGGGGAAGGGGTTTGTTTATTTGTATATGAGGTTGCAATTTTCACCATAAATATCACTTATTTTATACCGATACTAGTTTTCATTAAATATATTTTGCTAACATTTTAAAATCCTTCGTGGTCAAAGAGCACATTAAAATAGCGATAGCAGAAAACTTGATCTATGGCGACTCTAGCCTGTTAATATATAGTTGTAGTAAATACTGTATTTAGCCTGAAAATAATTTGGAGAGAGGTGAAATAGAGAGCAATTAAAACAATACTGGTGGGGGGAACTTGAACACATTTCATATTGCTGCTACATGAAGGATGTTGAGTGCAGCTGAGTCCTGGTATCATAAAGGTGTTGGAGCTGTTCATGGCAGCAGTTTCTGAATTCTTTTAATTATTAAATATTATGCCAGAAAACCTTAAAACTGGAAATGCATTAGTTCATAAGAAATTGAGCAGTTGGTTTTATTACTTGTTTTTCTTGTTAGAAAAGAAGCTTTTAAAACTACTTGCAGTGTTAATTGCACATTTCTTTCCTGTCTTGCAGAGAATGACATAAAATCACTGATGTGTTTGTTTTCATTTCCAAAACCTAATGTAAAAAAATAAAACCTACTTAGCATGAACTTCAATACTTCTTACCATAGAAACCTTTTATTATTACATTATGATAAATGTCCTTCCATAAGGAAAAAAACTATAAAGAAGGTGAAAGAAAATATCCATACACTTGTTATTCTAAAATATTTACCGCAGGCTTGGGTGGAATCTTAGCTTCCCTGAGCTGTGAGGGAAAATAATATACGTGCTAACTTCCAAGTATATAACAGCATGAATGAATCACTATAATCACTATTTTTTCCATTCACTCAAAACTGAGATAAGTCATTGATTGACCCCCATTGGCCAAATACACAGCAATGGTGGTTAAAAATAGTATAAATATTGCAGAAAAAAAGATTGCAGAAATCTATCCCTATTCCAAGATATAGCTAGGTCATATTGCAGAGAAAAAATTATATTAATTTTAGTGGTCACCCTCTCCTATGGTCTGGAGAAACAGCATTCATCCACTAGTCATATATACTATTACAGCTGATGTTAGGGAAACGGAATATGTGCTAGAAAGGCATTTTGACCCACCTTTTATTCTTTTGACTTTTTAAAAAAGCCTCATGAGACTATGTCTCCATATCCAAAAACTATCAATACTGTAATTATGAAACTCTAATCAGATCTGGTTTTTGACTAGCCCTGTGACAGTACACAAGGAGGAAGAGGGCACAAGAAACCTTTGCCTACTTACACTCTGGTCCACATGCCTGTCACGATCCCTGTGCTTGCACTCACTGAGCACTGGTCTTTCCCAAAGAGAGGGGGGTTAAGAGCAGGGACATAGACCAGACCACTCTATTCCATTCTGTATAGCTTCTTATACCATGCTCAACACCATGGGCAGAGGGTCACATAGGCTGGGGTAGGCTGTGCCTCCCCAAACAGCAAGGTGTGCCCCCAACCTGCTCCCCGTGTATGGCGGCTCCAGTCCTGCTCCAGCCCCCCAGTGCTCTGGGGCTACACGCCGCCCGCCTTCCCGCCACTCCAGAGCTGGGGAGGCTGCAGCCATGTGCCGCCCACTCTCCGGAGTTGAGGAGGCTGGGGCTGCACGCTGCCCGCCTCCCATGATCTGGGGCTGGGAGGACTGTGGCCACCCGCCTTCCATGCTCTGGGGCTGAGGAAACTGGGCCTGTGCACCACCCACCTTCCCAGCACTCAAGGGCCTGGGAGCCTGAGGTTTCGTGCTGCCCGCCCTCCCGTGCTCAGTGGCTGGGGAAGCTGGGGCTGTGTGCTGCCCACACCCCAGGGCTGCCTGCCTTCCTGGTGCACCTGGGCTGGGGAAGCTGGGGCTACGTGCCACCCCAGTGCTCCGGGACTGTGGGGGCTAGCCTGGAGCAGAACCTGGCCAGTGGCTGGGGGGGAGGAGGGGCGCTGGGCTCTGGCTGGGGCAGAAGGGGCGGGGCCTTAGGCAGAAGGGGCAGGGCTGGGGCTAGCCTCCTGCAGCTGGCAGAACCACGCCACCCATGCTCATCACCATAGTATCTGAGCACCTTCCAGTAATGTATTAAACAATAGGACTAACATCTGTCATGTGTTGTTTGTTCTCTCATAGAATCATAGACAATTAGGGTTGGAAGAGACCTCAGGAGGTCATTTAGTCCAACCCCCTGCTCAAAGCAGGACCAACACCAACTAAATCATCCCAGCCAGGGCTTTGTCAAGCCTGGCCTTAAAAATCTTTAAGGATGGAGATTCCACCACGTCCCTAGGTAACCCATTCCAGTGCTTCACCACCCTCCTAGTGAAATAGTGTTTCCTAATATCCAACCTAGGCCTCCCCCACTGCAACTTGAGACCATTGCTCCTTGTTCTGTCATCGGCCACCACTGAGAACAGCCTAGCTCCATCCTCTTTGTAACCCACCTTCAGGTAGTTGAAGGCTGCTATCAAATCCCCCCTCACTCTTCTCTTCTGCAGACGAAACAAGCCCAGTTCCTTCAGCCTCAACTCGTAAGTCATGTGCCCCTGTTAATTACAGCCCTGCCAAATTTTGGGGGAAGGCACACACCCAGTTGGATTTTAGGACATTGTTTATAGGGTGGCCATCTTGGTCTGGATAAGAACAACGTGACCTCCATGTTGTGACAGTTTCTTGTTCCCCTATTCTGGGGAAAAGGCGGGAAAGTGAAAAGAGCGGGAATCAGTTGTTGCTAAGTAACCAGTTTCTATATAAACAAATGAAGGGAGGGACTAGGGGCTCTTGAGCGCTGGAATCTTTGGGGCTTGGGTGTCTAAAAGCTCTCTCTCTGTGTTGTGGTACACCTTCCACATTGATTACTGGCCTACAGTAGCCACTCACTGAACAAAGCTGTCATCTTGGGGTTTATTAGTTATTTTCCTTTGGGAAGCAGATGTGTACTCTTGGACTAGATCAGATTAGTTAGATCTGACACTCACCCATAGACAACGCAGCGAGGGATAGGGTGGGTCTGAGATACTTACCTGTCTTTGACACCTGTGATCCACCATTGGTGTCCATCACTGTTTCTCACCAGTCCGGATTCTGCAGCCTCGCCACCAGCAGTACCAGAAGGAGGTAGAAAAACATCTTTGCTTATTGAGTGTGTGTGTGTGCATATGTGTGCTTATATTCCAAATCTCCAGTGTCCTTAATCCATCCCCAGCCCCTTCCTTCCTTCTCCTTTAGTAAATAAATTGTTGTTGTGAGTCCATATCCGTGTGGTGGTTTCTTTTATTCCAGCTCTGATAGATTGGCTTGAGGTGGGACCCAGAGGGAGGTATACTGAAAGGCTCCTTGAAGTCTTCTGGTCAGAAAGCCTCCCTAAAAATCCTTACATTCATTATCGTTGCCCTCTGCTGAACTCTCTCCAATTTGTCCCCATCCTTTCTGTAATGGGGGACCCAAAACTGGATGCAATACTCCAGATGTGACCTCACCAGTGCCAAATAGAGGGGAATAATCACTTCCCTTGATCTGCTGGCAATTCTCCTACTAACGCAGCTCAATATGCAGTTAGCCTTCTTGGCAACAAGGGCACACTACTGACTCATAACCATCTTCTCATCCACTGTAATCCCCAGGTCCTTTTCTGCAGAACTGCTGCTTAGCCAGTTGGTCCCCAGCCTGTAGAGGTGCATGGGATTCTTCTATCCTAAGTGGAGGACTCTGCACTTGTCCTTTATGAACCTCGTCAGATTTCTCTTGGCCCAATCCTCTAATTTGTCTAGATCCCTCTGTATCCTATTCCTACCCTCCATCATATCAACCTCTGCCCCCAGCTTAGTGTCATCTGCGAACTTGCTGAAGGTGCAATCCATCCCATCATCCAGATCATTAATAAAGATGTTGAACAAAACCAGCCCCTGGACTGACTCCTGGGGTCCTCCACTTGATACCGGCTGCTAACTAGTCATCGAGCCATTGATCACTACCTGTTGAGCCTGACAATCTAGCCAGCTTTCTATCCACCTTATAGTCCATTCATCCAGTCCATACTTTTTTAGCTTGCTGACAAGAATGCTGTGGGAGACCATATCAAAAGCTTTGCTAAAGTCAAGATATATCATGTTCACTGCTTTCCCCATATCCACAGAGCCAGATCTCTCATCACAGAAGGCAATTAGGTTAGTCAGGCATGACTTGCCCTTGGTGAATCCATGTTGACTGTTCCTGATCACCTTCCTCTTCTCCAAGTGCTTCAAAATGGTTTCCTTGAGGACCTGATCCATGATTTTTCCAGGGACTGAGGTGAGGCTTATCAGTCTGTAGTTTCCCGGGTTCTCTTTCTTCCCTTATTTTAAAGATGGGCACTATATTTGCCTTTTTCCAATTGTCAGGAACCTCCCCCGATCACCATGAGTTTTCAAAGGTAATGGCCAATGGCTGTGCAATCACATCAGCCAATTCCCTCAGCACCCTCGGATGACTTGCACCCGGCCTCACGGACTTGTGCACATCCAGCTTTTCTAAATAGTCCTTAACCTGTACTTTCACCACTGAGGGCTGCTCACCTCCTCCCCATATTATGTTGTCCAGGACAGCAGTGTGGGAGCTGACCTTGTCTGTGAAGACCAAGGCAAAAAAAAAAGCATTGAGTACTTCAGCTTTTTCCACATCATCTGTCACTAGGTCATCCTCTCTCCAGAAGAATTATGTGCAGAGGACAGTCTTGTTTTGATAGTTTGTTTTGTTTTTTAATATACATGTTGCTATGTATGTACGTCAGAGAATGCAAGGTCAAAGAAGCACGCCTTGCAACTGGAGCAGAAAGTGGTGAGATTTGTGATAGTCCTTTGTTCCTGGTGGAGTTCATTTTACTGTCTTGGGCCAACCCCTAAGAAAGTTGGGTCTCTTGTTTTACCTTTATTGTACAGAGTTCTACTGTTCCACAGTAGTGAAGTTGTCGACCACAATCTTCATCCTGGAGCTTTACATGATTTTTTAGATACCCTGGGCCCAGGCCAGAGAGCATCTTACAGATAAGAACCAAGATCTTGATTCAATATTCTATGGGAAAACAGTGTAGGGAGCAGAGGACAAATGTGATATGGTCATGGTAGCCTGTGTTGCTGAGGAGACGTGCTGCAGCATTGTGCACCAGCTGGAGTTTTCTAAGTACTGAAGGCATCATCTCCAGGTATATCACATTTCTGTAGTCAAACCAACAGGTGACAAATGTGTGAATAACTACGGCTAGGTCATCATCCACCAAGATAGGACAGAGTGTCCTAGCTAAGCAGAGCCTGGTGCAGAAGAAGAGCACACTCTGTCTTCAAAGGAGGTAGAAGCTCCACAAGTGGTCCTCACAGCAGAAGTCCCATGTGTCTGCGTAAAAGTCAAACATGATGCATCTTTTTCTGGGTAACTTTTTCACACACACATCTTTAAAGAACAATGGAATTGACTCCCTCTCCCCTCCTTTGCCTTGTTTAGCCTTCCCTTTCTGATTCCAATTCTTAACACTTTGTATCGCCCTCACTGTTTCCTTGTGTGGCTCTCTCTGTCCTTCCCCATTGTGATGCCCCCTAGGACGGTTTTATTCTTTTCCCACAACAAGCTAAACACTATCTAGAATACTCAGAAGCCCATTCCACAGCCTGATACCACCAAGGGTACTTCATATAGAGCTGTGAATTAGCTCCCTGCACTGCAGCACAGGCAACTCATGAGAGCAGACTCATTTTTATTCTTCCTTCTCTCTTCCTCCTCTTCCTCCTTCCCTCCCCCACTCCAGCTTCTTTCACTCCACCTTGTTCTTTCCTTTCATCTTGCTGTTTCAGGGCATGATTTTGCTCAGTCTCTTTCTAACAACGTTCATTACTTTTTTCATTCTTCATTTTTCTCTTTCCTTCTCATCAGGCTCTTAGGGAGAATCAGGAAAGGAAAATGTGTCTCTCTCCTCCATCTCAATCTCTTATTCCCTTGCTCCTCCTGATCCTTCCCCTCCTTTTTCCATCCTTCCTTTCCCTAGTGCTTTCTCTCTTACTCTGCCTTCCAGCATCTACTGTGACCCTTTTCTTACATTTCATCCCTTATTTTCACTAATATTTTACTAAACAGAGGGAGACATGTAACTTCTGTAGCAACTTTATGAAGTGCTAGGTCTGGGGTTAGAATCCATCTGTCATCAGAAGGCAGAGGTGTTTGCAGTAGGAGTTACGTGGGACTAATATCTCTGACTATGTCTACACTGGGAACTATAAGTTGTTATTTCCATCTCATGTAGACTTACTTTTGCTAGCTCTCATTGAGAAGAGTAGCCAAGTTGTATGGGCAGCAGGAACGGCATTCAGGCAGGTTTGTATTGGGCACAGCTAGCCTGTGCCTCTGCTCACTGCTGCCCATCCTACCTCAGCTGCACTACTACTTTTAGCATGCTAGCTTGATGAGAGCTTGTGCAAATGTGTGTGTGTGTGTGTGTGTGTGTGTGTGTGTGTGTGTGTGTGTGTGTGTGTGTGCTGGGAATCACAACCTCAGCTGCAAGTGTAGACATAGCCTGTATGAGATGGGGAACAGGAAATGTAAAAGATAGAGAGGGAGCAGCTTGAAGGTTTATAAAGATTGTTATTCACTAAAATTCACACTCCATTTATGAGTCCAAGTGGACTAATCCTATGATAAGAAGATCCCATTTAAACTGTCAGGAGAGATTTCCCTTTGAAAGTGATAGTGTCTGAAGAGCATCCAGAAATCAAACAGCCATTCACATACCAGTTACATCAATGGGCAGTTCTGCTCAGAAAAGTGACTGTTTGAAAATGGCACCTTCTTATTATTCACTTCTGTTCCCTGCTGGTATTCATGGTCACATCTGCCCATTGTAGTGGCAAACTATATTTTTAATGCTTTTGGTCCTTTAGCCTTGCGGATCAAACATATCTGAGAGAGAGACGGAGCTGCATCCTATTCCTTCTTGTGAATCATTAAAACAACTGTTTACTAAGGGCCAGTCATTTACAGACATGCAAGCCCATTGAAGGCAGTGGTGTTCACATATGTCAGTGACAGCAGAACTTAAAGAGAATGTACCAGAAGGCATAACTTGCCCAGCAGAAAGTTTGTTACAGCTGATGATGGGCAAGAAGTAAAGTACCTGTGATTAGTTTGCAGGGCTGACAGAAAAACACTTACTTTTATGAAATGAGCACATTTGATCCGGAATGATTGTGAACCAAACATAGATCCCCACAAAGCCAGTTTTACAGTCAATTTTCAGCATAGAGCTGCCCTTTAAAGAGGAAATAGAGACAGTTCTAGTACTGGCTCAGTCACAACCCTGAAATGACCTGTTCTGCCACAAATTTTGCTGTCCCAGATTGGAGAATAGCAAAACGCCATCATTTCAATTTCCATTGCAATGAACCCCTTAAATACTTACATTTCCATTCTCAGAAAGCTGCCAAGAACAGAAAAATACCACCTAATTAATGCAGAGTTTTCTATTCCTTTTAAATATGCTGTCATTGTTTTATAGCATAATAATAGTTTAATATACACTGTTACTTGTCAAAAGTACAGACAATATATAAACACTGAAAGCAAAATTGCGTGTGTCAAATCAGAAGAAATGGAATGTTTTGCTCCAGTAGGTTTTGTTACCAAAACTTAATTTGACTTTGGAGTGCCGGACAAGAATTTGTATGTCCATTAGGATAAAGAGAAAATAGTATGGGCTACATCCTTGATTACTACAGGAGTAAACTAGTTAAGCACCAATGCTGTACAAAGTCCTGCTGTTAAACATTTATATTGCAGTGGCACAGAAATGCCCCAGTCAGATTGGGACTCCATTAGGACATAACAGTTTTCAAGTACATAAAAGGCTGTTACAAGGAGGAGAGAGAAAAGTTGTTCTCCTTAACCTCTGAGGTTTGGATAAGAAGCAATGGGCTTACCTTGCAGCAAGGGTGGTTTAGGTTGGACATTAGGAAAAAATTCCTAACTGTCAAAGTGGTTAAGTACTGGAATAAATTGCCCAGGAAGGTTGTGAAATCTCCATAATTGAAGATTTTTAAGATCAGGTTAGACAAACACCTGTCAGGGATGGTCTGGATAATATCTAGTCCTACCTTGAGTGGAGGGGACTGGACTAGATGACCCCTCAAGGTTCCTTCTAGTCCTACGATTCTGTGAGTTCCAAATGCTTACTTGTCTATAGACTCTTCTGGGAGCAGTATCCCCCTTCCCTTCTATAGAGGGGAAAGAATGGCTGGAGCTCAGGCACCCAGGACAATGCCCAAGTCCCCCCCTCTCATCTCTTGATGCAATGGCAGGGAAATGATTAAGTGAGCTAATCCTATCAAGTGATCCACACCCACACATTGCAAAGGCTGGTGAAAAACTCTCTAGGTCACTGCCAGTCTGACCTAGTGGAAAATTCCATCCTGCCCCCACATGTGGTAGTTAGTTAGACCCTAAGCATGCGAGCAAGAACCAGACAGCTAAACACCTCTGAGCAATAATGCTCGGTGCCATCTCAGAGCATCAGCCCACCCTTTACAGTGTCCAATCTCCAACTGTGCCCATCCCTGATGCTTCAGGGGAAGGAGTAAAAAACACAATGCATTGGGAGAGGGATCACCTCCTGACCCCTGTAGGTGGGGGGCTGGCTGAAGCCCTGAAGCATGAGCTTTTAGGAACATAAGACATAAACCGGAAGTGGGTCCAAAGGCTGAGCCCTCCCCCTACCACTGCAAGTAACCCCATCACACTGTTGTATTCATAAACGTGTCCAACTGTCTCTTAAAACTAATTAAGTTGTTTGCCCCCATAACTCCTACTGGGAGCTTACTGCTTCCACCACCTCTGAATGACTTCTCAACTGGAGGCAGCTTTACTTGAATTGGTCTGTTAATGAAATGCAGATGTCTCCTGGGTGGATGGTGATAGCTTTTGAAAAGCTCTTTGCAACACTGCACAATAATACAGGGAAGAAAATTGAATATAGCTCAATCAGCTACAAATATAGAGGGGGGTTAGCTAGGTAGAATGTAATTGCCTTATTAGGCTCAGGACACCAGACCTAACACCCCTGCCATTGCTTCAATAGCTAGTCCTGATTTACTGTGATGTGACAGAGGTCAGAATCAAACCTGCCATGAGTTAATTTTCAGTGTCCTATGGCCTAAATTTGGCTGCTCTAATTTTAGGGAGCCCAACTTGAAACACTGCAAAGGAGCCTAATTTTCAGTGAATGGGTGCTCAGCACTTTCAGAAAATCAAACAAGTCAGACAAGCCTCAAGTTGAGTACACAATAATTAGGGAACCAAAAATCCCCAGTCAGTTTTGAAAAGCTTAGCCTGTATAGTATTCAAGAAGAGGGAGTTTTATCCAGCTCATTCCTTCCTCCTCAACCAGCACCTCGAACGTAGTACATATTGGTCAAAAAGTGGGGAGAAACAGTAGAGCTATCATGCTATCATGAAGATTAAATACAGCAAATGCAATTACTAATAAAAACAAAGCAAAAGAACTCTTACTACAGGCAAAACAGTAGCAAAGACAAGAAGTTCCCACTAACTAAATATTATGTAACTAGAAAAAGTCAAAGATTTTGATATTTATGGAAAAATAGTAAAATGTATACTGGATCTTAAGTAATTCATGTATTATGCTATTTTACAGGTACAGGCCAGTTTACAATGTTCGACAGTTATACTCTCAGGACTGGTCTACACTACGGGGTTAGGTGGAATTTAGCCATGTTAGGTCGATTTTAAAATGAATGCGTCCACACAACCAACCCCGTTTCTTCGACCTAAAGGGCTCTTAAAATTGACTTCTGTCTCCTCCCCGGTGAGGGAAGTAGCACTAAAATCGACCTTGCTGGGTTGAATTTGGGGTAGTGTAGACGCAATTCAATGGTATTGGCCTCCAGGAGCTATCCCAGAGTGCTCCAAACAGGCACTTTGAACTCCAATGCACTAGCCAGGTACACAGGAAAAGCCCCGAGAAATTTTGAATTTAATTTCCTGTTTGGTCAGTGTGGTGAGCTCAGCAGCACAGGTGACCAGGCAGTCCCCCTAGAATCACAAACGAGCTCCAGCATGGACCGAAAGGGAGACACTGGATCTGATCGCTGTATGGGGAGAAGAATCTGTGCAGGCTGAACTCCAATCAAAAAGAAGAAATGCTAATATATATGTCAAAATCGCACAGGGCATGGTGGAGAGAGCCTACAACAGGGACACACAGCAGTGCCGTGTGAAAGTTAAGGAGCTCAGGCAAGCCTAACAAAAGACAAAGGAGACAAACGGTTGCTCCGGGTCAGAGCCGCATACATGCTGCTTCTATGATCAGCTGCATGGCATTCTGGGGGAGAGACACTTGTAAGGGGGGAGTCTCACACAACAGGGAGGAGGATTTTGTGGATGAGGAAAAGGAGGAGGAGGAGGAGGAAGAGAATGTGCAGCAGGCAAGGAGTGAATCCGTTCTCCCTGGCAGCCAGGTCCTTTTCATCACCCTGGAACCAATACGCTCCCAAGGCAGGATCCCTGACCCTGAAGCTGGAGAAGGCACCTCTGGTAAGTGCACATTTGTAACTACAGTACAGGATTTATAAGCAATAGTGTTTTATGTTTGATTTGCCCTGAAGAATTGGGATGCATTCACAGCCAGTACAGCTACTGGAAAAGTCTGTTAACGTGTCTGGGGAGGGAACGGGAATCCTCCAGGGACATCTCCATGAAGCTGTCCTGGAGGTACTCTGAAAGCCTTTGCAGAAGGGTTTTGGGGAGGGCTGCCTTATTTCATCCTCCACGATAGGATACTTTACCATGCCAAGCCAGTAGCAAGTAGTCTGGAATCATTGCAGCGCAAAGCATGGCAACGAATGGTCCTGGGTCTTGGTCGCATTCAAGCAGCATTCGGTCTATATCTTTCTGTGTTAGCCTCAGGAGAGTGATATCATTCATGGTCACCTGGTTGAAATAGGGGAATTTTTGTAAGGGAACAGTAAAAGGATCCTATTCATGCTGGGCTGTTTGCGCTTGGCTAAAAAGGATCATCCTGGAGAATAGCCATGCGGTGTGGGGAGGGGTGAAGGGATCATCCCAGAAAATAGCCACATGGAGGGGTGGGGGAATGTGTGTGCTGCACATCCAGTCAAAAAAAGCAGCCCCTCCTTTAAATGTGAAACCCAGCCGGCATTGCTTGCTATAGGATAGGAGGGCACTGAAGTTTGAAACCATTCCCATATGTTATGAAGGCATAAGAAGCCAACCCCACATACCTATTGGCTTACCATGGCTGCCTGGAAACCAAATTCTGTTGCCCAGCCATGTGTGACATGTCACCATACCGGCAGGTGCTCAATATAAAAGGCAAAATGCGACCTTGTACCTAAAGCACATGTGCTGTCTGCTGTGAATTGCTTGATTCACTGTGAAAGAGTCTCACATTTGTTCTCAGAAATGTATCATCTTAAATTTTACTCTCCCTTTTTATCCACCCCTCAGGTGCAAATGTTTCTATGCTTCCCCTATCATCTCCATTCCTGAGGTTATCGCAGATTAGAAGGCAAAAAAAAAGCATTTGCGATAACATGTTTTACAAGCTCGTGAAGTCCTCCCACACTGATAGGGCACAGCTTAATGCATGGGGGCATTCGGTGGCAGAGGCCAGGAAAGCATTAAGTGAGTGCAATGAGCAGAGGCAGGAGGCGATGCTGAGGCTAATGGGGGAGCAAACAGACATGATGAGGCATCTGGTGGAGCTGCAGGAAAGCCAACAAGAGCACAGACCCCCACTGCATCCACTATATAACCACCTGTCCTCCTCCCCAAGTTCCATAGCCTCCTCATCCAGATGCCCAAGAACGCAGGGGTGGGAGGCTCCAGGCACCCAGCCACTCCACTCCAGAGGATGGCCCAAGCAATAGAAGGCCGCCATTCAAAGAGTTTTGATTTGTAGTGAGGCTACAATAAGCAATATGGCCTTGTCCTTCTCTCCTCTCCCACCCCACCCAGACTACCTTGTCAGTTATCTCACTTTTTAAAAAATTAATAAAGAAAGAATGCAAAGGGGGTGGGTTTGCATCAAGGAGAACACACACATCTGCCACAATGTAGCCTGGCCAGTCATGAAACTGGTTTTCAAAGCCTCTTTGATGCGCAGTGCACCTAGCTGTGCTCTTCTAATCGCTGCTCAAAATCGGCCACCAGGAAATTTGCCCCAACCTTCCACCCTGCCATAAATGTCTCCCCTTTACTCTCACAGATATTATGGAGCACACAGCAAGCAGCAATAACAATGGGAATGTTGGTTGTGCTGAGGTCTAACCTAGTCAGCAAAT
Source organism: Mauremys mutica (assembly GCF_020497125.1). Classification (NCBI taxonomy): domain Eukaryota; kingdom Metazoa; phylum Chordata; order Testudines; family Geoemydidae; genus Mauremys; species Mauremys mutica. The sequence continues at coordinate 46,347,317 of NC_059072.1, forward strand.
AGGGCCAGTGAGCTTTTAAACAGAGACAAACACCTACAAGATCTTAATCAAGCATTCTTAAAACTACAATATGCACCTGGGGAAGTGAGGAAACAGATTGACAGAGCGAGATGGGTCCCAGAAATCACCTACTACAGGACAGGCCCAAAAAGGAAAATAACAGAACACCACTGGTCATCACGTACAGCCCCCACCTAAAACTTCTCCAGCGCATTATCAATGATCTACAACCTATCCTGGAAAACGATCCCTCACTCTCACAGACCTTGGGACGCAGGCCAGTCCTCGTTTACAGACAACCCCCCAACCTCAAGCAAATACTCACCAGCAACTACATACCACACCACAGAAACACCAACCCAGGAACCAATCCCTATAGCAAACCTCGTTACCTACTCTGTCCCTATATCTACTCCAGGAACACCAATCAGAGGACCCAACCACATCAGCTACACCATCAAGGGCTCATTCACCTGCACATCTATTAATGTTATATATGCCATCATGTGCCAACAATGCCCCTCTGCCATGTACATTGACCAGATCGGATAGTCCCTATGTAAAAGAATAAATGGACACAAATCGGACATCAGGAATGGTAACATACAAAAGCCAGTAGGTGAACACTTCAATCTCCCTGGGCATTCTATAACAGATTTTAATGTAACTATTCTTGAACAAAAAAATTCAGAAACAAACTTCAAAGCAGAACTAAAATTCATTTGTAAATTTAACACCCTTAATTTGGGCTTGAATAGGGACTGGGAGTGGCTGGCTCATTACAGAAGCAGCTTTGCCTCTCCTGAAATTGACACCTCCTCATCTATTATTGGGAGTGGACTACATCCACCCTGATTGAATTGGCTCTGTGAACACTGGTTCTCCACTTGTGAGGTAGCTCCCTTCTCTTCATCTGTCATTTTATAATGCCTGCATCTGTAATTTTCACTCCATGCATCTGAATAAGTGAGGCTTTTCACCCATGAAAGCTTATGCCCAAATAAATCTGTTAATCTTTAAGGTGCCACTGGACGCCTTGTTGTTTCCAAGAAATATAGGTTCACCCAAGAAATGAATCCCCCAAGATACACATGCCCTTTGAAACACAGATCACAAGTGGTGTTTCACTTAGATGAGCTGCCATTCTTTCCTTCTTGGAAACCAGGGCTCCATTTATTTATAGTACAAGGAGAACATCTCATCCATGAACAGGTGCTGACCAAAATGATGCTCATGATTCAGCTGGCAGCATGTTTCCCTCTGAGTCAGTGCTGGAGCACTGCCCCAGCGTTATGTTTTGGGCCACTTTTCCACTGAAGGTGCCATATTTCAGATGAGATTCTTTCAGCTAGTGGGCTTATGCTTGACTCTGAAATCATCCACTTCTTTTTCTGTCCAGATGTTATTTATCCGATAAGCAATTTCCTCACATTTCTATGCTATCTTCTTGATAAATCACAGGAAAATACAAATAAGCAACGGCTAGAACCATAAACAAGCTATTTTAAATAATGATCCATTTTACGTGGGCTCTGTATAAACTCTTTGCAGCACTCTGCCTGAACAGGCTTGCAAAATTACCCAGCTAGCATTTTCCAGTACACTGAGATGGTGCCAAAGGTACCATTAAAGCTCTGTCTTTCTTTGTTGTCTCACCATGAAGTTTTCTCCACCTTTTGTCTGGCTTCTTTCTCCTTAACCTAGAAATACTCACAAGAAAATCCCAGTTTTACACAAAAGCCTAGCCACAGGGAATGGAACCAGAACTGAAAATTGTCTGCCAGCAAAACACTATTGGAATGTAGAGAGGATCATTGCCAAAGCCAAGAAGGCAAAATTGTCCCTGCCAATGGTTACTGGATCAAAGATAATTACTAAAGTTCAAAGACTGGGTTGTATCAAAGGATCAATCCACTTTCCAAGCTCTTATATCTGGAACAAAGGCCAATTGGAAAAGGCCAATATGGAGATCAAAGGAAATCCCCAGGCCCAGATGGCAACAGTGTGACACTGCCTAGGGGAAGTCACAAGATCAGAAATGATTATCAAGTTCTAACTGCCTAGAACAAAGGATTCATCTGCAATAGAAATTGTCAGTAATCAACACCTCTCGGTAAAGAACTCTTGACAGTTTAGTGACAGGTTTCAGAGTAGCAGCCGTGTTAGTCTGTATCCGCAAAAAGAATAGGTATCAAAGGGGTAGCCATGTTAGTCTGGATCTGTAAAAGCAGCAAAGAGTCCTGTGGCACCTTATAGACTAACAGACGTATTGGAGCATGAGCTTTCGTGGGTGAATACCCACTTCGTCGGATACATTGAATCTATTTCCCCCATGTTAAGTATCCTCACAGCTTCTTGTCAAACTGTCTTAAATGGGCTATCTTAATTATCACTACAGAAGTTTTTTTCTCCTGCTGACAATAGTTCATCTTAATTAATTAGCCTCTTAGAGTTGGTTGGGCAACTCACACCTTTTCATGTTCTCTGTATGTATATATATATCTCAGGGCCGCCCAGAGGATTCCGGGGGCCCGGGGTCTTCGGCGGCGGGGGGCCCTTCCGTTCCGGGACCCGCCGCCAAAGTGCCCCGAAGACCCGCGGCGGGAGCCCCCCGCCGCCGAATTACCGCCGAAGCAGGACCCGCCGCCAAAGCGCAGCCCGGTCTTCGGCGGTAATTCGGTGGCGAGGGGGGCCCCCGCCGCGGGTCTTCGGGGCACTTCGGCGGCGGGTCCCGGAACAGAAGGGGACCCCGCCGCCGAAGACCGGGCTGCGCTTCGGCAACGGCGGCGGTGGGTCCCGCTTCCCCCCCACCCCGGCCCTGGCCCCGGCCCCGGCCCCAGCCTCTTACCCGAGCGCGTCTCCGGCGGGGCCAAAGCTCCATCCCGCTCAGAGCCGCGTGGTGAGGGGGTGGGGCTGGGAGCTCAGCCCGGAGCTCGCAGCCCCGCCCCCTCCCCACGCCGCTCTGAGCGGGGCGGGGCTCAGGCCCCGTTGGAGCTCCCAGCCCCGCCCCCTCATCACGTGGCTCGGATCAGGGCGGGGCTCAGCCGGAGACTCGGCGCTTGATGCGCTGAGGCTCCAGGAGAGGGGCGGAGGCAGGAGCCTCCGCTCTTCTCTTGGGGGCCCCTGCGGAGCCCGGGGCCCGGGGCAAATTGCCCCCTTTGCCCCCCCCCCCCCTCTGGGCAGCCCTGATATATCTCCTCACTATATGTTCCATTCTATGCATCCGATGAAGTGGGCTGTAGCCCACGAAAGGTTATACTCAAATAAATTTGTTAGTCTCTAAGGTGCCACAAGTACTCCTGTTAGTTTAGTGACAGAGTCCCCAAAGTCTTGCACTTTTTACTTTTTCTCTTGTGCGGTGAGTGTAATTAGAATGGTAACATTTTACACCCAATCTGCACAAGTGACCACACAAGGGGAAAAGCAGTTGAGAATCAAGCCCTTAGGCCTCCATTGTAAGGCATGGCACTGTGCTGGAGGTAGTGTCTCTCTGCACCTCCGCTGGCAAGCTCCAGGAGGAATTCTCCTAGAGACAGGATTCCACCCTGATCTCACTTCCCAAGCATGCAAGAATACTGCTTCACCATTTCAGGGGGTACTGCATGCTGCTCCTTGCATGGACAGTGTTTAAGTGTGGTGGGGCCATTGGCCTACCTCCTTGCCCCCTGTTCGGTGTGAAGAACGCAGGGATTTCACTTGTGCCCCACTTCAGCACAGGGGAAGGATAGGGGTGTTCCTTGTGTCCTCCTTCCCCTCATTAGTGCTGAGACCAGCAAGGCACTGCCCTTACTGATTGTAAAATAAATGGTGTAATTCCAGGAACACCTAATGCTTAGCAGCTTCAAGGTCACAGCTATTTCTGCTCTGTGTTTCTCCTATCCTTTTCCCTTTGCCTTCCCCACCTTAGTTTGTGCATTTCTCCCCCTTCCTTCTCTTTGTGTTTCTCTTTTTTCATCTCCCCATCCTTTTTTATTTTTCTATCAGTCTTTTTTCCTTCTCTCTCTTCCCATCATTTCTCTCTCTCTCTCTCTCTCTCTCTCTCTCTCTCTTCCTCTCTTTTTATTTTATCACTCTTCTGCTCTCTGGCTTTTTGGCACATTCCCTCCCTTTTTAACTCTTCTATTTTCATACCTATTTTAACATTTGTGCCTCCTCCACCTACTTCTTTGGCCCCTACCAGACAGTGGAAGTACTTTTCTCCAGCTCTCTGTGAGACGATGAATCTTTGCACAATCCCAGTTAGTTTCTCTTTCCCTGTGTACAAAGAAGCTAATCATAGCCAGTTTCCCTCTTGGATGAAAAGAGAAAAACTCAGATCACAGTCCTAGTCCATTTCCTTTAGCAGAAGGCTCAGTGTGCCCAGCGCTGGAATGCTACATCAGCTGCTGCAGGCAGTGCTGAATCTTACATCTATGTGAGGACTGAATGAGTCTGCCAATCCTGCCAGCAATCTGACACCCATGTCCTGTACTAAGGAAAGCTGTAACTCTAAAAAACAGTTTTAAACATGGCTCTTAGGTGTTTGTTGTTCGGACAAGTCTGAAAGGCATTCATATCTTGCTGTGTTGGAGTGCTATGTTATAGTACTAAGCATTTTGAGCCACGGAAAATGATGCTGCTGCAGTGCATCTACAACAAGCCATGGGACAGGCTGAGAAGACAACTCATGGGCTACCCTTTAATGCCACCCTCCCACTACTTTCACCTTTGTTTCATGTGAGAACAAACATTTTCCCATACAGAAACCCGAGGGAAAAGAAGAGTGCTCTAGATAGGAGACGCTGAATTAGTAGCACATTCTTTTCATAGAAGTTTGATCATATTGACATATTCTTCCTGGATCCATCTATAAACCTTTTCTAATAAATCCTTGAGTATCCATTCATCCCTGTGAGTGAAAGCAAGACAGCTAGTGTACATGTAACAAACTGCTAAACACCAGAAGATCAGAGACGCCACATCATGAGTCCTTCATCCACTTAAATTTTCAGTAGTGACTGGTGGTGTTGGGTTCCTCGGTTTTGAGACACCTTAAAGGAGCCTAGTTTTCAGTGAGAGGGGTGAGGGACTCACCAGTTTCTGAAAATCAGCCCCTTTGAAGAGGATCCAGTTTTGCACCCCAAAATTGAGACACCCCCAATCACTAGTGACTTTGCCCAACTGCACTTTGTGGCAGAGGTGGGGGGACACAAAGTTGGAAGAGTAATGTTGGAGAACAGGCTTATGATGCTCTTGCTTGGGTTCCATGGCTTCCTGACCCCTCTGAAGTTAATGGGAGTTTTGCCATTGACTTAAATGGAGCCAGGATTTCACTCTATAGATATTCATTTTTGGAGCCTGCACGTGGCCTACCATGATGGATCCAATGGCCATACAAGCAAACATCTGTAAAAAGATCATGGGTAAGAGCCACTGAGCATTACGGTGCAGAGAGCACTCGAACTTTTATGGGCTGTGCTGTAATGTTAGGGGTATTATTGGCAATTATAATCAATTATTTGTAATACAGTAGGATAATCTATATGATCAGGATCAGGGCCCCATTATGCTTTGTGTTGTACAAACATATAGACAGACACAGTCTCTGCTCCAAAGAGCTCATTTGAAGCATGACCCAAGTGAATATGACAATTAAAAAGAGAGAAGGGGTTAAGAGAAGATGGTTACCTATGTAGCTATCGTATAACTTAATGTTTCTTAATGGTTCCAAAACTAATGAAGATTTTAGGTTTTTTTAATTAATTAACTGAAATTAGCTGCCTCTGATGTCCACACAACCTAGCCATCATTGATTGGCTGATATATCATTTACTTACAGTATGAATCCAGTCCTTCAAACACTTGCTATTGGAGGGTAATGACTATTACTGAGATTGGTTGTATTAACTTCAGTGGGAATACTCATGACAATAAGTGTTAAAAACCCCAATCCTGCAGAGACATACATACTTAATTTCATACACTAGTTCACTCATGTTAAAGTTAAGTACACATGCAGATTTTTGCAGGATTAACCCCTAATCCAGTAGCAAACGTTTGCAGGATTGGGACCTGTGAATACTATTTATGCAAGAATCCTTAACTACAATAATGCTGACAAATTTATTACCTTTTTTCCTCATTTTCATTTTATTCCTTTATTGCTTCTGTAGTTTTCTGTTTTATTTAGAGTCCTTCTGCAATGTGTACCTAGTGTCATTAAAATTATATATGTATATAAAAAGCTTACCAGCTCATTTTGAGAACCAGTGCAGTTATTGCACCTCTCAAGACTGCAGCCAAGCTCATTTATATTGTTGATGCATTCTCCAGCCAAGTCTGCACTCTTCTGCCCACTGGGCTAAGGAGAGAAATTCTCTCTTTCTCTCCACAGTAGCTGAACAGTTGCCACCCCCCACACTTACTTTAGTGCTTTCTCTTGCCAAGTCTGTATATTTCCTCCCACATTACACCTGCTTTTTAATCTTCTCACCACTGGCCTGGGAAACTAGTGTCTCTAGTCTGAGAATGACACAGGTGACAAATTAAATGACCTTCCTCCTACTGCTCCCTGAACTTCATCAATATTAAGGAACTCTAGTGGTGTGGTCTGCTGGAAGCAATTGCACAATTCTGGACTGCAATGTAAAGGACACTATACAATTGTGTAACCGTTTTAAGGCAATATTACAACCCCATTATGTTTCTTTTGCTGTCAATTACTTTCACATCACCACTTTGTTATAGTGTCTGGCCCTAGGGCCCTATAATGTTTCTATAATTATTTGGTAAGCTTTTCTGAAAATAGTAAATCTTCTAAAAATTCTGCCATCTCACCTGGATTAGCCCAGTGCCATCAATGAGCCTTCGCTTTAGTATCTTGTAGCCACTCTGATGGACTAAAATGATGTGGTTACCTTTTCCCTGCCAATATAATGTTTTCAGCACTAAATAGAGGCTCATTCTGAATGTTCAGTTTTAGTTTGCTTCCATCCTTATATGTTTTGGTGCACCACAATAGGTATAATTTTCCCTAGGGGTTAAATAATTTAATTTTAAAATGTAGGGTTTTTTTCTACAATCCCATTTCTATCGCTGCAAGGAATGATTGCGGACTGATTCCATCATGACAATAGTATGTGACCAGTAAGGACAAATATTGAGTTGGCTTGTGAGCAACAGCAGCATCTAGTGGCTGAGGACTGCATAAGTGCATTGTTCATTAGTGATGCTCCACCAATTAGATATATTTCCATAGGGAGAGGCAAGGATTGGACATAACACATATTTCTGCAGCAAGATACTAATTACAGTACAGCCCCTTTGCTTTCACAGTGTGCTCCGCAATGTTAAAGTAGGCAGAAAGCCTGTTCTTATCACTAGTAAACATGTAAACGTCGCATGTAAACAATTAATACAAAATTTAATTTACAATAGTGCTGCTCGTCCCACGTTTCTCTCCCAAAGAGTAAATCAGATAAATATGGAGTAGATTCTTCCATCCCTTACGTAAGTGTTATGCTCAGGTAGAACAATTGATTTCAACAGAATTATTGTTGATTTACACCAGCATGCCAAGACAGTCAGGTCCATGCTATATCAATATATAAATGCAAGAGCTTGAAAGATGCAGACGGCCTAAAAAATCTCAGAGGTCTTGAAAAGTGTGAATATTCAGAGGAATAAGAAATAATTATTTGTGAGCACTTGTCTCAGATGGCAGGAATGTTAGAAGCGATGAAAAACTTATCTCTGGAAATACGAGACATGAAATAATTACTACAGCTATATTCTCTCTGGATAAATTTTGGCAAAGCCAAATGGTAGAAAACTGTGCATACAAGGCAATATACTTGTGTATGACTTCTGTTTAAGTGGACTGCAGAGAATGCAGTTAATGTTGCCACCTACGAGTAAATTACATAAAATCCCATATTACTTCCACCACAAGATTTAATACACCATGTACTATGAACTAAATCATTTACATCAGCGATTTTGGGTGTGAAAGAAATAATGTGTTTGGGAATTTTTTTCAGAATTGCCAGCAAACTGAAAAATCCATTATTCACATAACCAAGAAGTCATAGGCAGAGCTTTGTTTGTTATATTCAAAATTAATTAAATCTTTTTCTATCTAAGGGTACGTCTACACTACGGGATTATTCCGATTTTACATAAAACGGTTTAGTAAAACAGATTGTATAAAATCGAGTGCACGCGGCCACACTAAGCACATTAAATCGGTGGTGTGCATCCACGGTCCGAGGCTAGCATCGATTTCTGGAGCGTTGCACTGTGGGTAGCTATTCCGTAGCTATCCCATAGTTCCCGCAGTCTCCCCCGCCCCTTGGAATTCTGGGTTGAGATCCCAGTGCCTGATGGGGCAAAAATCATTGTTGCCGGTGGTTCTGGGTAAATGTTGTCAGTCATTCCTTCCTCTGGGAAAGCAACGGGTGCGGGAGAGGACTTCAGGCTGGAGCAGGGGGTTGGTGTGCAGGGGGAGGGGTATGGGCTCTGGGCTGGGGGAGCAGGCTCCAGGTGGGGACAGAAATGAGCAATGGCAGACAATCATTTCGCGCCCTTTGGCTTTTCACCCATGGATCCTGTTTTGCCTCTTGTCACTGTCACCGTATGTGTACTAGATGCCGCTGACAGAGGCGATTCAGCAGCGCTACACAGCAGCATTCATTTGCTTTTGCATGATAGCAGAGATGGTTATCAGCCGTTCTGTACCATCTACCATGCCATTGTAAATTGGCAATGAGATGACGGTTACCAGTCCTTTTGTGCTGTACCATCTGCTGCTGTCATAGGTGCCCCTGGCTGAGATCGGCCGGGGGCGCAAAAGACAAAATTGGGAATGACTCCCCAAGTCAATCCCTCCTTTATGGTATCTAAAAATAGAATCAGTCCTGCCTAGAATATGGGGCAAGTGTACTAGAGAACCAGTGTATCAGAGAACCAGAGAGCACAGCCACTCCATGTCAGATCCCGCAGAAATGATGAGCTGCATGCCATTCACAGGGGGTGCCCCTGCAACAACCCCACCTGTTGATTCCCTCCTCCCCCAGCCTTCCTGGGCTACCGTTGCAGTGTCCCCCATTTGTGTGATGAAGTAATAAAGAATGCAGGAATAAGAAACAGTGACTTGTTAGTGAGATAAAATGAGGGGAAGGCAGCCTCCAGCTGCTATGATAGTCCAGACAGGACATTAAGCAGTGTGGGGGAGAGGAGCCCAGCATCCCACTGCTATGATAGTCCAGGCAGAACAGAATCTTTTCTTTACACATGAAGGGCAGGGGCTGATGGAGCTCAGCCCCCTGTTGCTATGATGAAGATGGTTACCAGCCGTACTGTACCATCTACTGGGAATGATCAGGAGTTTTTTACCCAGGCGCCCCCAGCCGACCTCACCGGAGGCCAGCCAGGAGCACTCACGGGCTGATGATGAAGACGGATACCAGTCCTATTGCACTGCACCATCTGCCACAAGGCTGATGATGACAATGGATATCAGCTATATTGTACCATCAGCCACCCATGAAGTGGGGCGAGGATGCTGCCGTTGACTGCTGCAGCATCACGTCTATCAGCAGCATTCAGTAAACATAGGGTGACATTTAAAAGAGTCAAGAGAGGATTTTTTTCCCTTTTACTTCTGGGGGTGGGTGAGGGGGGTAAATTGATGAGCTATGCCCTGAACCACCGCGGACAATGTGTTTGACACTACAGACATTGGGAGCTCAGCCAAGAATGTAAATGCTTTTCGGAGACTGCAGGAACTGTGGGATAGCTTGAGTCCTCAGTCCATCCTCCCTCCCTCCATGAGCGTCCATTTGATTCTTTGACTTTCCGTTACGTTTGTCATGCAGCAGCGTGCTGAGTCCCTGCTGTGGCCTCTGTCTGGAGATTTTTTAAAAATGCTTTGAAATTTCGTCTTCTGTAACGGAGCTCTGATAGAACAGATTTGCCTGCCCATACAGCGATCACATCCGTACGGTCCATGCTGGAGCTCTTTTTGGATTTTGATTTCGGACTGCAACGCCACCCGTGCTGATCGGAGCTCCACGCTGGGCAAACAGGAAATTATATTCAAAAGTTCGCGGGGCTTTTCCTGTCTACCTGGCCACTGCATCCGAGTTCTGATTGCTGTCCAGAGCAGTCAGTGGTGCACTGTGGGATACCGCCCGGAGGCCAATACCGTCGATTTGCGGCCACACTAACCCTAATCCGATATGGTAATACCGATATTAGCGCTACTCCTCTCGTTGGGGAGGAGTACAGAAACCGGTTTAAAGAGCCCTTTATATTGATATAAAGGGCCTCTTAGTGTGGACGGGTGTGGCATTAAATCAGTTTAACGCTCCTAAAACCGGTTTAAATGCGTAGTGTAGACCAGGCCTAAGGCAGTGATTCTCAAACTAGGGCCGCCGCTTGTTCAGGGAAAGCCCCTGGTGGTTCGGGCCAGTTTGTTTACCTGCTGCATCCACAGGTTCAGCCAATCATGGCTCCCACTGGCCGCGGTTCACCGCTCCAGGCCAATGGGGGCTGCAGGAAGGGTGGCCAGCATGTCCCTCGGGGAGCCACAATTGACCAAACCTGCGGACAGGTAAAAGGAAGCTTTTGTTTTAGGGTTTGTTTTTTTTTAAAACACAATGCACAATTAACTTGGGGAACTCATTGCTGCAGGAATTCTTATAACTACTACAGAAACATCTGGTCCTGGATAGTATCAGAGTCTTGTTGCTAAATTAGATGGACCACTGGTCTGAGCTGATGTGGTAATTCTGAAGAGCCAAAGTAGAACAGGTATCCTCCTCAACTCCATGGAAGAAACATAAATATAGCTGTCCTCTGCTGAGGTGAACATCCTTCTACAGTGGCAATCCTGTAACTGCATGTGGTAGCATAAGTGAAAGTCCAGGAAAAATCTTCTAACCAGATTTATAATGTTAAAAAAAAAAGTTGCAGAAAATTTTCATGTATTCATTCAGCAGTGGAGCATTTAAAATCACAAACAGTTTACTGGAAACCTTCTTAGTCTGTTCTTGAACCAGATTAAATACCAGAGGCAATTGGAGTATCCCCAAATGCATGACAAACCCAAAATAAAATATTCTGGCTTTGTAGGCCCAAACAAGCCTGAGGCAAGCCCAAGTATAGCATCCAAGTAGCCTATAGGGAAACATTTTCCAGAACTGTAGGAGACATGAGGAGAGCAAAGTGACCTTTGGTTACACAGTGCTTTATGGTTTAGTTTAATCCTGCTACTTGCCTCCCTTACTGAAATTAATCAGGTGGAAACTTGAAAACACACATTTAGCAAGGCATATTTTGGAAACAATAAGGCTGAGGTCTTCTATTCTCCTTTCAATATAAACTTCCTTGTACCAGGAAAATAAAGTCTGGGACAAAATATTTAAAGCTTTAGCTGGACAAACCCTTGTGGGTTTGCTTGAGATCTGGGTCCTACAGGATTTGCTCCTAAGAACAGTGTGGTGAGCAGTGATTTGCTCCATATAGACATGCACACACTCCTTGAGCCAAGTACCTCTTCCCCAGGGTTCATAGGGGACACCAGGTAACAGCTATCCCACCCGGCTCTTTGTGGGAGCATCAAATAAGAGCCACTGCTTTCTGAAGTTCAGGTGTTCTTTGGGTAGAGCAAGGTGCACCTGCAAACCAACTCCAACAGAGCAGCACGAGAAAGTAAACACGTTAAAAGTCTGGTCGGCGGCACAGCAGGGGCCTGGGGTTAAGGCCGGCTCCCTGCCTGCCCTAGCTCCAAGTGGCTCCCAGAAGTGGCCGCCAGGTCCTTGAGGCCCCTAGGCACATGGGCACCCAGGGAGGCTCCACACATTGCCCCCGCCCCGAGTGCCAATTGGTAACCACAACCAATTGGAGCTGTGGGGGCAGCGCCTGCGGGCGCAAGTGCAGCGCGCAGAGCCTCCCTGGCCACTCATGCACCTAGATGCTTCAGGGACCTGGTGGCCACTTCCTGGGAGCTGCGGTAAGCGCTGCCAGGACCCTGTACCCCTAATTACTTCCCACACCTCAACTCCCTACCCCAGCCCAGAGTCTTCTCCCACAGCCATACTCCCTCCCGGATTCTGCACCCCGCACCTCCCACAATACCCCATCCCATTGCCCCAGTCTACAGCCCCCTCCTGCATCCCAAACCCCTCATTTCTGTCCCCACCTGGAGCCTGCTTCCCCAGCCCAGAGCCCATACCCCTCCCCCTGCACACCAACCCCCTGCTCCAGCCTGAAGTCCTCTCCCGCACCCCAAACCCCTCATCCACAGCCTCACCGCAGAGCCCGCACCCTCAGTTGGAGCCTTCACCCCCGTCCCACACTCCAATCCCCTGTCCCAGTTGGTGAAAGTTAGTGATGGTGGGGAGAACGAGTGACAGAGGGAGGGGGAATGGAGTGAGTGGGGGTGAAACCTCGGGGAAGGGGCAGGGCAGGGGTGTTTGGTTTTGTGCAATTAGAAAGTTGGCAACCCTACCCAAAGCAATTCCTGCCCTTGCAGTGACTGGCTCCAGACCCCTCCAAAATGGCTTCTTCCCTCTCCAATGCTCCCAGGGGCTTCCTATTGGTCAGGATAGCTCTTCTGCCCAGAGTTTTACTTGTCAATCATTTGACTCTGCCCCCCTCCTTTCTCTCAGGCACTGCCCCTCCCCTGAGCAAGGGGCTGGTGGCCATCCAGGCACCCTCTATCCTTCCCATAGCCAACAGGGGCCCCTGTTGCTCCAAGTAGTGCTTATCCTCTCATCCTCTAGGCCAGTGGTCCCCAACGTGGTGCCCGCGGGCACCATGGCAGCCGCCGGGGCATTTATGTGCACCCGCCTAGTGCCCAGCAGGGGAGAGAAGCCGCGGCCCCGCACCTGACGGGGACAGAGAACTCCAGGGCTGCAGGCTGTGGGCACTGGTGTTCTCTGTCCTCACAGCTTGTCTCCGGCTTCTCTCTTCTCTCTGGATTCATATATTATGTTATATTAAACATGATGTTTTTTGTATTATTTAATGTACAAATACAAAATAAGCCTGGAAAAATTGTTGGCACCCACCACACTCTTCTGAAAACATGAATGTGCTACTGGCCACTAAAAGGTTGGGGACCATTGCCCTAGGCTGTCTAGTAAACTGTGAATCTGCCCCTGGCCTCTCTTCCTCCCAGGGACAGTGCCTCTCCCTGGGTTACAAGCACACAGAGCCAAGAATCAAGGTAAACTCCTTGGGGTTAACACTGGGATTAGAGACAGCTGTGAAGTTTAAATCCAGATCCCATGTTCACCAAATTCATGATCTGTTTAGATCTATAGCAGGGGTCAGCAACCTTTCAGAAGTGGTGTGCCGAATCTTCATTTATTCACTCTAATTTAAGGTTTCACGTGCCAGTTTTAATGTTTTTAGAAAGTCTCTTTCTACAAGTCTATAATATATAACTAAACTATTGTTGTATGTAAAGTAAATAAGGCTTTTAAAATGTTTAAGCTTCATTTAAAATTAAATTAAAATGCAGAGGCCCCCGGACTGGTGGCCAGGACCCAAGCAGTGTGAGTACCACCGAAAATCAGCTCGCGTGCCACCTTCGGCACCCATGCCATAGGTTGCCTACCCCTGATCCATACTTATGTTTCAGTTAGAGCCTCACAATCATTAACGTTTTCCAATGAAAGCCAAAGTTAAATATGCTGAGACATTATTACTCCAAAGAGAAGGACAATTGAGTTTCTACTTCCCGGCATTGGTTATTTGCAATGTAGTGCATGCGTTGGCAGTGAGCATGAGGATATTTGATCAATGTTTATGTTGTTAGTTCCATAGGCAGGAGTTGCTGAAAGGCCAAGATTTGACAAAGTGATTAAAGATTTTGAGTTTTATATTTTTGTTGCAATTCTCGTCCCTAGCTGGAATTTTCTAAGAACTTGCAATTTAGGGGGAAACAATGTGTCATGAAAACAGGGAGGTAGAGGTGGAAAAATTGCTGGGTGGACTCAATCTTGAAAGCTGAAGACCCTGTGCTCCTTTCTTTGTCGGTGAATGAAGGAGGGTCCTTCACCTGTAGAAGGAGGTGTTGTTCTGCCCTTCATCTACAACCCCACAGAAGACCTGGGGGAACCTCCTGGGCTTCATGCTCTGCAGACCAAAGGCAACAGAGCATGGGACAAGGAAGCCAGCTAGGATCCTCCAGTCTCTACACCCCTTTAGAGTGGATTCAAGGAGTAACCAGTGTCATGGCAGTGCTGAAACTAGGGCTGCTGGAGAGCATGTTGCCTGTTGGTTGGGGCACCAGAGCAGGAAGAGTCTCATAGAACTTGGCTCATTCACAGATTGCCCTTGGCCTCTCCCACAGGCAAGCAAACCCCACCCTACCAGGAGAATTGCCAGGACTTTCTGTTTCCTGTCCCTGTACAGGGGAAGAATAAAGTCCCAGATTTTACAGATTTGGGGCCTGATTTTAACCTCAAACCAGAGCAACTTCTTTGATTTTAATGGAGTAACTCCTCATACACCAGAACAGAATCAGGTCCACTGAAACCAAAGGTAAGATTAATTAAAATCAGTGTTAGATTGACTCAAATATTGACTTTTCTTCTTAGATGTTCTGAATCATTTGATTCCCTAAAAAGGGGATTCAGACAGTCATTTTCCAATATGTCAGTGATTTCTAGACAGATATCTAATATCTAAACTCATTTAGATGAGCCCTAGTTTGCACAGGGCTTGGAGTGATTCACAAAAGGCACTCAAGCTGGTTTTATGCCTGAATTTAGGAGATTATTTTCACTGCTGCAAATATAATGGAGAAAATATAAAAACAAGAGGACAACTGGCTCCTGATAAGGCAGACGCAAGCCCAAGACTTTGCAGTTCAAAGACAGTTTTGTGCGTAATTTTAAATACTGCATTAGCTTCTGCAGGCCTGTGAAAAGAAACTGCCTGCAGGATCCACTTTTCTAATACTAACTAGGGTTTGTTTGTTTTTTCCAGCTGCGCAATCGGCATGAATGGCTACTTATTCCAATAGAAAGAAATCACTTGATAACAATGAGTTCATGGCTATTCCTTTTTTCTGATTACAAAGGGCATTCCAAGGAGAGTGGTTTGATGAAATGTTTAGTGATTTCTTAGCACCTCCTAAATATAGTTTGTTTGTGATATTTTGTGTACTGAGTTTTTTGCATCAAAAACCTGTAGCGTGAATTTTCATGTGCTTTCATTGCAAATTTCTCTCTCACTTTTCAAACTTCACCTTTTTTCCCTTGAAAATGGGCTCTTCTTCATTGAAAGGAACTATTTTTGAGTGGAAAATGTGCACTATTTTTTTTAAAAGTCATTTTGATTTTGGAATGAAACGGGAAAAACTCATACTTTAAGTGCAAGGAAGGGGAAGAAGGTCAAAGTTCAAAGGGCATGTAAGGAGGAAGACAGAAGGCCATGAGTCTTTTAAACTAGAAAACAGCTAAGATAAGTAGTGCTCAGGGTAGAGTGACCAGATGTCCTGATTTTATAGGGACAGTCCTGATTTTGGGGTCCTTTTCTTATATAGACTCCTATTACCCCCCACCACCTGTCCCGATTTTTCAGATTTGCTGTCTGGTCATCCTAGCTCAGGGCCTATGGTAGAATACATGTAAATGGCAAACAGGAGGCAGAGGCATTCTGTCACAGCTGTCTGGCTTCCCTAGCACCTCAGTGGTTGAGAGACGGAAGCCACTGAGAAGTTCACAGTCAGGTCTCTAGATGTTAGGACAGGGGTTCTCAAACTTTTTTTGCTGGGACCCCCTTTGAAAATATTTCAGGCTGTGATCCTCCCCCCATACCGTGCCACACTTACTTCTACTCTGCTGCTGGTGGTGGTGCTGCCTTCATAGCTGGGCACCCAGACAGCAGCCACTACTCTTGCATCCCCGCCCCCCACAATAGTCTCATGACCCCTTTGAGTTCAGGACCCTCAGTTTGAGAACTGCTGTGCTAGGAGAATGGAGTTCATATGCCTGTCTATAATTCAAAACATTACAGCCTACTGGTTGAGGTAGGAAAGTAAGATCTAGAAATGTTGACGAGGCCTCATGACTCCAGAATTCAAGAACAATAATATCAGTCAAAAATATTGAGATTCATATTTATGACAATATCTTTGATTCATCAAGGTGGTGAAGCATGTGCCTAATTTTAAGTACAAGTAGTCCCATCGACTTAAGAACATAAGAACAGTTATACTGGCTCAAATCAATGGTCCATCTAGCCCACTATCCTGTCTTCCAACAGTGGCCAATGCCAGATGCTTCAAAGAGAATGAACAGAACAGGGCAATAATCAAGTTGTCCACGCCCAGCTTCTGACTGCTTCAATGGGAGTACTCACATTCTCAAGTTAGGCATGTGCCAAATACCTTGCTGACCTGGACCCTAAGGTTTTACCCAGGATGAAAAATAACCTAGTATTTATTTACTTTTAGGGTCATCTAAAAGGTAAAAGCTATGGACTTTTGTCTTTCTATAACAGATGCCAAAATATTTTCAGACTTTGATGTTTAACTGAGTAACCAGTTGGAGAGGCTGTTAACTGGTTGAAAGGAATGAATCTTCTTACTTAAACACATTTGCAGCAATACACAAGTATTCTTTCCATAGTAAAGATGCTCAGGTTAAAAAATAGGTACCAACATTTTATTAGGTAATAATTGGAGATATACCAATCTCCTAGAACTGGAAGGGACCTTGAAAGGTCATTGAGTCCAGCCCCCTGCCTTCACTAGCAGGACCAATTTTTGCCCCAGATCCCTAAGTGGCCCCCTCAAGGATTGAACTCACAGCCCTGGGTTTATCAGGCCAATGCTCAAACCACTGAGCTATCCCTCCCCCCAACCCTCATTAATTATGTGCCTGCTAATTTGTCACAGGGAAATACTCTGTGCAAAGTGGACATACTCTGACCATTGAACAATATAACATTCCTTGACTGGCACAGTCAAGGAATTATGATGTAATTGGAATAACAGAGACTTGGTGGGATAACTCACATGATTGGAGTACTGTCATGGATGGATATAAACTGTTCAGGAAGGACAGGCAGGGCAGAAAAGGTGGGGGAGTTGCGTTGTATGTAAGAGAGCAGTAGGACTGCTCAGCGCTCCAGTATGAAACTGCAGAAAAACCTGAGAGTCTCTGGATTAAATTTAGAAGTATGAACAACAAGGGTGATGTCATGGTGGGAATCTGCTACAGACCACCGGACCAGGGGGATGAGGTGGACGAGGCTTTCTTCCAGCAACTAACAGAAGTTGCTAGATCACAGGCCCTGGTTCTCATGGGTGACTTTAATCACCCCGATATCTGCTGGGAGAGCAATACAGCAGTGCACAGGCAATCCAGGAAGTTTCTGGAAAGTGTAGGGGACAATTTCCTGGTGCAAGTGCTGGAGGAACCAACTAGGGGAAAAGCTCTTCTTGACCTGCTGCTCACAAACAGGGAAGAAATAGTAGAGGAAGCAATAGTGGATGGGAACCTGGGAGGCAGTGACCATGAGATGGTCGAGTTCAGGATCCTGACACAAGGAAGAAAGGAGAGCAGTAGAACAGAGACCCTGGACTTCAGAAAAGCAGACTTCGACTCCCTCAGGGAACTGATGGGCAAGGTCCCCTGGGAGAATAACATGACGGGGAAAGGAGTCGAGGGAAGCTGGCTGTATTTTAAAGAAACCTTATTGAGGTTGCAGGAACAAACCATCCCGATGTGTAGGAAGAAAAGTAAATATGGCAGGCGACCAGCTTGGCTTAACAGTGAAATCCTTGCTCGTCTTAAACACAAAAAAACAGCTTACAAGAAGTGGAAGATTGGACAAATAACTAGGGAGGAGTATAAAAGTATTGCTCAGGCATGCAGGAGTGAAATTAGGAAGGCCAAATCACGCTTGGAGTTGCAGCTAGCCGGAGATGTTAGGAGTAACAAGAAGGGTTTCTTCAGATATGTTAGCAACAAGAAGAAAGTCAAGAAAAGTGTGGGCCCCTTGCTGAATGAGGGAGGGAACCTAGTGACAGAGGATGTGGAGAAAGCTAGTGTACTCAATGCTTTTTTTGCCTCTGTCTTCACAGACAAGGTCAGCTCCCAGACAGCTGCACTCTGCAGCACGGTATGGGGAGGAGGTGACCAGCTCTCTGTGGGGAAAGAAGTAGTTCGGGACTATTTAGAAAAGCTGGACGAGCACAAGTCCATGGGGCCGGATGCGCTGCATCCGAGGGTGCTAAAGGAGTTTGCCGATGAGATTGCAGAGCCATTGGCCATTATCTTTGAAAAATCATGGTGATCGGGGAAGGTCCCGGATGACTGGAAAAAGGCTAATGTAGTGCCCATCTTTAAAAAAGGGAAGAAGGAAGATCTAGGGAACTACAGGCCAGTCAGTCTCACCTCAGTCCCTGGAAAAATCATGGAACAGGTCCTCAAGGAATCAATTCTGAACCACTTAAAGGAGGGGAAAGTGATCAGGAACAGTCAGCATGGATTCACCAAGGGCAAGTCATGCCTGACTAACCTAATTGCCTTCTATGATGAGATAACCGGCTCTGTGGATGAGGGGAAAGCAGTGGATGTGCTATTTCTGGACTTTAGCAAAGCTTTTGATACAGTCTCCCACAGTATTCTTGCCAGCAAGTTAAAGAAGTATGGGCTGGATGAATGGACGGTAAGGTGGATAGAAAACTGGCTAGATGGTCGGGCTTAACGGGTAGTGATCAATGGTTCCATGTCTAGTTGGCAGCCGGTATCAAGTGGGGTGTCCCAAGGGTCGGTGCTGGGGCCGGTTTTATTCAATATCTTCATTAACGATCTGGAGGATGGTGTGGACTGCACCCTTAGCAAGTTTGCAGATGACACTAAACTGGGAGGAGTGGTTGATACGCTGGAGGGGAGGGATAGGAAACAGAGGGACCTAGACAAATTAGAGGATTGGGCCAAAAGAAATATGATGAGGTTCAACAAGGACAAGTGCAGAGTCCTGCACTTAGGACGGAAGAATCCCATGCACTGCTACAGACTAGGGACCGAATGGCTGGGCAGCAGTTCTGCAGAAAAGGACCTAGGGGTTACGGTGGACGAAAAGCTGAATATGAGTCAACAGTGTGCCCTTGTTGCCAAGAAGGCTAATGGCATTTTGGGTTGTATAAGTAGGGGCATTTCCAGCAGATCGAGGGATGTGATCATTCCCCTCTATTCAGCACTGGTGAGGCCTCATCTGGAGTACTGTGTCCAGTTTTGGGCCCCACACTACAAGAAGGATGTGGATAAATTGGAGAGAGTCCAGCGGAGGGCAACAAAAATGATTAGGGGGCTGGAACACATGACTTATGAGGAGAGGCTGAGGGAACTGGGATTGTTTAGCCTGCAGAAGAGAAGAATGAGGGGGGATTTGATAGCTGCTTTCAACTACCTGAAAGGGGGTTCCAAAGAGGATGGATCTAGACTGTTCTCAGTGGTAGCAGATGACAGAACAAGGAGTAATGGTCTCAAGTTGCAGAGGGGGAGGTTTAGGTTGGATATTAGGAAAAACTTTTTCACTAGTAGGGTGGTGAAGAACTGGAATGGGTTACCTAGGGAGGTGGTGGAATCTCCTTCCTTAGAGGTTTTTAAGGTCAGGCTTGACAAAGCCCTGTCTGGGATGATTTAGTTGGGTTTGGTCCTGCTTTGAGCAGGGGGTTGGACTAGATGACCTCCTGAGGTCCCTTCCAACCCTGAGATTCTATGATTCTATAATTGTTTCTTTTGCATAAAAACTGTTGGAAGAAATAAAACAATCATCTGTGAGTAAGAGGGACTATATTTAGCCTTATTCTGGAATCTGATTCTAAGGACAAATTACTCAGCATGGGACAATGATCTTCTGCCCCACACAGCCCTACCTCATTAAAAACCTTCTTCAAAAAGATCCTGGGGAAAAGGAGTGCAAGGAGGAGAGGAGAGGAGAGAGAGAGAGAGAGAGAGAGAGACTCTGATTGGGGGGAAAGATTATCACAGGATATGCGCAAAGTCGCTTCACATGCAGTTTAACTGTACACTTCCAATAGGTTTTCCACAGCTCAGTAATAAATATTTCAGCAAGCTGAAATAAATAGGTTATAGGAAATATCCAAGACATTAACACCTAGCAGGAGCAACTTTTCACCCCACATCTAATCAATATAGCTAACCATCTTGTTTAATATCATGTAGTGCAACGCTTTGTAGCAAAATTCACAGATTAAGTATTTCATGTAGGAGAATCGTAACATTTAGAGCTAATTATTAAGCATGTGAAGTTTTATTTCTGTGACTCATTCTCTGCTGGAGCAGGGATGGAAAAACAGTTAAAAATACTGATTAATGCATATCTCGTGAATATCTCACCAAATAAGCCAGATTCCAGCTTCTGCTAAATATAGCTAATTAAGTCCAAGATACAAAATTAAAAATGTAATAAAATTTAATGATTTGCTCTATAATGACAATGGTCTCTATTCAGGTGAAATGTTACAGTGGAACAGGCTTCCTCGCCATCTTCTTACCTTCAATGTAGTTTGGTCCCTACACTGAGACATTTTACTAGTCTGCTTCACAGAAGTCTTTTAGAAATAGACCCAGGTAGCTGAAGACTAAGGCTTTGTCTACACTAGCACTTTTTCAGTAAAACTTTTGTCAGTCCAGGGTGTGAAAAACAAAACACACCTCTGACTGGCATAAGTGTCCCCAACAAAAGTGCTGGTGTGGACAGCACTAAGTTGGCAGGAGATGCTCTCCCATCGACATACCCCCAACGAGCAGCGGTAGCTGTTCTAATAATGCCTACAGGAGAGTTCTCTCCTGCCAGCATAGAGCGGCTACATGGGAGTCCTTACAGCAGTGCAGCTGTAGCGGTGCAGCTGGGGCACTGTAAGGTCTGCAGTGTAGATGTGGCCTTAGTTATACTACTCCTTCCCCATACCTGCCCTCTAATAAATACAAATGTTAATTCTCCAGAGCCAAATACAAATGTTAATTCTCCAGAGCCAAAAATCTTATGTTATCAGGAAATGCAAACTTAAAAAAAATAATTTGGAAGTTAGTCCAGCTCTGACTGGACTGTCAGTCTTCACCATAAGTACAGAATCTCAGGATGAATGGCTGATATAATATTTCTAGCTGTGAAATGCTGCTTGCAACAAACACATTTGACAACCAAACCTGTTCTCTCAGCTACATACATTCATGTCCATCTGTTAGGATGGCATTGTGCCCCTTCACAAAGTAGCATGCCAGTTATACAAGGGCAGAGGAGCCAGCCAGAGAGGGGCTTAGGCAGGAGTCTATATTACATCACACCGACCAGCTCATCTGCAAGAATTCATTCCTCTGTGACAGCAATATCACACTGGTGCTACAAACCTGTTTGTGTTTGATCCTGGTTGTGAATACGTATAGGACAAATGGAATAAATAAAAGATGACTTGGTCATTTGGGGGGTACTCACAGCTGCCAAAAAACCTCAAGATAGATTACAGCTGATGGCTGAGAAACTCATAAAGGAGGCCTATCTATTCACTGACATGTACAGGCAGCAGGTGCTGCTGGGTGTTAAAGCAATTCCATGGAAAGTATTAGCAGCTAAAGAGTCACAGCCACCAGGGAGTCAAAGAGAGAGAGCCCAAGTGCAAGTTCTGGTCTTATATTGAGAAGCTGCCATGGGAAGAATAATAATTAGAAGTTGTCAATACAGTCCAGATCCCAGACTTGTTACAAGTCTGACGTTGCAACACTCATTTCAGTGCTTAAGTAACATAAAACTTAGGGAAACTTTCTATTGTCCTATCTATCTTGTGACTCACATGGCCCTCATCACCATAATATGAGTACTTTGATCACAAGGAAGGATGCTGCAGTCCTTATTTCAGGACTTACCAGATTTAATAGAATAGATATCCAAAGATGGATTTTATTGTCTGCAAAAAAATCAGGAAAAATGGTCCAGCAAGGGCACCCACTCTTAGGCTTCCTGCTACCCAGCAGTCACCTATCAGGTGGAGACACACATCTCTCTCCCTGCTGACTAAGGTATTTTCAGGCTGCCTACACTGTGAATTCCCCAACAAAGTCAGAGTGCCCAAACAAGCCTGTTTTACTTTTCATCTCAGAGATGGTAAACAGTGTAATGACCACAGTTACGTTAACACACAGCTCTTTCTAAGCAAGCCTGTTTATTCATATCATAAAAACACTACAGAAAAAAAAAACACTGAAATAATAATAACTAGAACCTATACATATAATCCCCTTTTCTCTCTTTTTTCCCCCTTATTTTTTGGTATTCAGCCAAAAACTTCACTGGTGAAATTATAGCTGCTGTTTCTACTTGCTCTGAGTTGATATGGAAACATTCGGAACAAACTACCTAGGGAGGTTGTGGAATCTCCATCATTGGAGGTTTTTAAGAACAGATTAGACAAACATCTGTCAGGAATGGTCTAGTTATTACATAGTCCTGCCATGAGTGCAGAGGGCTTGACTAGATGACCTCTTGAGGTGCCTTCTAGCCCTATGATTCCAAGACAAGGTGGCAGTATATAGGCTTGAATGACTGCAAAGTAGTTGCTTTTTCAGCACACTAGAAGGAGTGCAGAAAGCTTTTAAACATGCTCAGTAGCTGTTCTGAAGCTGGAGTTGAAGGCTTCATTCCTGCATCTACACACATATCCCCTTCCTTAGGAGCTGGAAGCTGCTGACCGATGAGTAATACGAAACTGGCAACCATTCTAGGCACTAGTCAGATCCTGACCCGCCCAGCAAGGAGCAGATAGCACGACCAGGAGTATCCCAAACTGAATCAATGCATTGACTCTCAATGCAGTTTCCTATAATTCTATAGGTTAGTTTGATCTTATTGGTCTGCAGCAGTTATATGTTAAGGTACCAGTCAAGCCCTCCTTCTCAAGAAGAAAAGTTATTTTATTTTATTTTATATAGCTATAGATAGATACAGATATAGAGAATACATGCAGATACACATACACAGTGGGTTATAGTTAAGGGGACAGTGACTTTTGCCACTTGCCTAAAAGTCTGCTTTCTTACTCTGTTGTTCTTAGAAGAAAGCTTAGAATTTAGTAAGTAGGAAACTTGTATTTGTGAAAATTTGTTCATGGAGAAGATAGAGCTGCCGGGGTAACTCAGACTGAATCTGTGGCTTGGATCTCAATACAGTTTCCTGTAATTTTACAGAAGTCAGTGGGTTTGAGACTTGGAAAACACCATAAGGAGAAATCACAGACTGGAGGCCAAATGTGAGCTGTATTACATCATTGAACCAGAGTGTGTGAGCCTAGCAGCTAAAGTAATTGTCTGATTTTCGTATTTAAAGCTGTGTTTGTGCTCAATATTGTGGATGCAGAAACAACTGGTTATGTGGCACAACTAAATGTTTTATCTAATAGCCAGTATAAAACCCTGGGTAAGCCTATGTGAAAGCAGAAGATCTCCAATTGTCAGAAGTCCCAGTTCCTGTACTTATTTTGTAAGGTTTAAATTTATATATATATATATATATATATATATATATATATATATATATATATATATATATATATATATATATATACATATGCTTAGGCCCCGTGGGGTTTTTGTTTTGTTTTGTTTCATTTTAAATGAAAAACAACAAATCTCTAATTGGTGATGTTAGTCTAGCTGGGGTTCATTGTAAATACTGTGCTGTAATGGTTTCTCTTTGGAGTGTTAGTAAAAATATATTTGAAATTGCTAAGTGTGTGTAAGTGAGAGTGAGTGAGAGAGACTGTCTTATGGAAGAGCCTAGCACTGGATTCCAGAAGAAAAAAAAAAAACAAGAAGGTAACTCCTATTATAATTTTCTGCTTTTAGTATTTAGAGGATTCCTATAGAAAAGAACAGCTGTAGTCTCTTGCAAGAATATGAATTAATGGTCTCTGCAAATATTTTGTCAGAGGAATTCAATAGCACAGAGTTGCTAAGTAACTTGACTTACTTTCCTTGGTGTAGGTTACACATGCATGCTAATAAGCTTACCAGAGATCATTGAAACTCCAGGCTCTGACTAGTGAGCAGTTCTTCAAATCACAGCAAGAGTTTTCTCTGTGCTTACCAGTTCACAACTGGGCCAAGTCCTTCTTTCCACTCCAAGGAAGAACTGGGGGGCCTTTTGGACGGCCCTTTTGGACGGAAGTTTCCTTTGGACGGAAGATCAAAGGCAGAGTCAATTTTAACTCAAGCTGTTTAACCAAAAGTCCTCTCTTTCTCTCTTGGTCCCTGGAGAATTCAGTTTGGACCAATATATGTATGCCTCTCTCCAGGTAGTGGTAGCTCTCTGGAGGAGTTACAACCTGAGTGCATATGCCTCCTATTGTTCTTAGTCTCTAGAGGGTTATGGTCCTGTTCTCCCATGAAATTACATACAATCCCTGGACCACAATGATACATAAACTTAATTCAATAAAGTTTGTCCAGGATATTGCCCTATCTTTCACAGGGATTGCTAAAGAGAGAACCTCTCCTCTGGAATCTCTCTGCTCTGATATCACGTACTCTTTTCATGTCCACATCTCTCACTCACAACTGTGTAATTATTTCAACATTTAGGATCTAATCCAATGGCCACTGAAGCCAATGGAAAGACTCCTATTAACTTCAGTGAGTCTTATACCATGATCATCACCATGATACATGGGTACCTGATAGATGCAAGCTGCACCTTTTGGTCTAATTTATGTGCACAGCATATACACAGAAAGTTTGTTTTTAATCTAAGTACTCTTGCTAGAAGGTTGCAACATAACACTGCATCACAGAGGAATAATAAGAGTTTCTTAGATATAGCAAGAGCAAAATACTGGAGTGGAGAACTACTAGGTATATCTTGTAGGAGAAATTTTCCCATGAATTCTACTCCACTACTGGACACTGAATTGCTTTGTGGTTTTTATTTCTGGTTGCATGATTCTGCTTTTTTTCCCTCTGATGTACATGGTGCTGTTACTTGGAACTTTTGCAAGATATCCATTCTGCAGAAACATAATTTGGAGTCAAGCTGGGAAATATTATTTAAATCCAAAAATATTAAAGTATGCCAACCTGCTTTGATTATGGGCTTATCTGACAAAATATGTCAATTACATTGCTACTGAAGTGACAAAATAGGAAAAAGTTAGCCCTTATTAAATTAAGTGGAAGAAATCCAAAGGGACAAAGTGTTCATGAAGCATAGAAAAGAGAGTTCAATTTTTAATACAGTTGGCTGTATCAGCTTCCAAGCTGAGCCTTCTAATCATGCACTGACTTAGTACCCTATTAGTAGTATTCTTGCATTTCAAACACACACTCAACCTGATACCTTGCTGTTAATCTATGTAATGTGCCATCTCCACACAACTCAGACCCTGCACTACTGTTCAGTTGTGTGGCAAACTAGTCAAGTAATAAATATCATTTCAGACACAGTACAATATATTTGTATATAGTGGCCTTCATACATGGGATCACAAAGTGCTTTTACAGACACAGTCAATCCTGTGGTAAAGAGATAAGAAAGCTTTTAAGGAGTGATTTAAAAAAGGGAAGTTACTTTTGGAGCAGGAGGGGGAAAGTTCTCTATAGACCTTATGAAGTGCAAGAGTGATTATTAATCCTGGGGAGTAAATGGGAGGGGAACCAAGAGTTAAGAAGGGACACATAGTCTAGAAAAGCACATTAGGGGTAGGTTGTTATGAAGTTAGGGCTACAGAATAGAATGAGCCCAGGCAATATTTTAACAAATAAAGGGGAATTTGGAGTTGGATTCAGATTGCACCTGTAATTCGTATTGTTGTGCTGTAGTATGTTATCTACAGTGTGATTTACACCCGCTTGTGTATCTCTTGTAAGTAAGTTGTTCAGGTTAATGGCACTCTAAAGCCAGACTGAGTTGTCCCTGCCCAGAGGGCAAGAACTAGAAGCTCCCCTTTGCATGGCTGCCCAGAGGTTTCTCACAGTTTCAGTCCCTGCATTCTTGGATGTTGAGAGATTGCTTGCTCCTATTCCTCCTGGCTGCCAAAGAGTGGGTGAAGAGGAGAGTGAAAGCAGAAGACTGGGTCAGGGAAATGCCCATCTTCCATGCTGGTCTGCAGAGTGGGGTTGGCACTCCGTAGTGGACAGTCTTCTCCATCTGTGCAGCCCCATGCTAAAGGAACAGTACCAGAGAGATAGTGTCTTCCTGGAGGGTGCTGCTCCCCTCCACTAGCTACTCAGAGCTGTGGCTCCAAAGTCATAATCTAGTCCTACATATTTTTAATAGGAATAAGAGGTTTGTGCACTTTCCTAGTTCCTGTACCTTGTATGTCCACAAATGAGGAAACATCAACACATCGAATTTAAAAAAAGGATGGTCTTGTGATAAAGGCACTGAATTGGGGCTCCGGAGTCCTTGGGTCAATTTCTGGCCCTGCCATAAGTTTCCTGTGTGATTTTAGACAAGTCACTCAGATCCAGATTGTTGAAGGCATTTAGGTGTCTAAAGATACAAGTGGGTGTCTAATGGGATTTTCAAAAGCACCAAGGTGCCTAATTCCAAATGATTTCAATGGGAGTTAGTTGAAAATCCCACTCGACACCCAAATGCCTTCAATAATCTAGCCTTTGGTCTCTGTGCCTGTCTAGTGGGCATAACACTACCTTCCTCTCTTCCTTTATCTATTGGCTAATTAGAGTGCAGAATCTTTTGGGAGCAGGGTCTGTCTCTTACTGTGTATCTGCACTGCCTACCATAATGAGGCCCCAGTCTCTGTTACGATATCTATGTGCTACTGTAATAGAAATGCTGACAGCCCCAACGGTCATTCAGGTTTGGTGCTGTGACCCCGTGTGCCAGGTCGCAATGTCTGGAATGTGGACCCAGGTCCAGACTTGTGGGACAAGAGTCATTACAGTAGGGTGACTATGGGGCAGGCTTGCTCTCCAGCCTTCCCAGGGCCTCACCTCTGAGTTTTTTGTTCCCCTGTTTTTTGGTAGGGTGGGAGGCCTCAGTTTCAGATTTTACCCTGGGCCCCCAAAAACCTCTGTGCAACCCTCAAAAAGAGCACATACTCCCACCAAGTACACAACCTAAATGTTAAAATACAACATTTTTGTTGTTTTGTTTTTTTGTATAGGCAAATAGTACAATTTCAAAAATTAATGCAGGTAGGACCACACAGAGACTTTCAGCATTTTTGCTTAACCAAATGACTCTTCAGTGAATAATCTTTACCCTGTTCAGGGATATTAAGAGCACTGTGGGACTGGATAAATATGACATATAAATTTCATAGTGATTCTCAGTATAATTTTCACTGTTCCTAAAATTGAATCTAACATAGTTTAAGAACATATACATTGGGCCTAATTCTACTCATTTATAGTGGTATAAATAAACATTTATTTTGATAGTATAGTGATATGTTAGAAGCAGTCTACATCTATTCCTCCACTTTTTAATCTAATCATGAAATTTGGACATTTACTTAAAGTTAATTGGACCACATTTAATATAATAGACATAGCGAAAAAGACCAGCTTCCACTCAGTGCCAACATTTTTCCATCCAACATGGACAGAAATCATGTATCAAGAAGTAAAATTGTGTGATGTTATTTGAGATTATCTTTTTAAATTACGAAAAGAATTTGAACAACCCCTGTCTATTGAGCTGCACTGAAACTACAAATATGAACATAGGAAATAAACATACTTAATAGGAATGTTACCTATGATATTTTCTCCTTGAAATCCCTGAAATGCTTAAATAAAAGCATTTTGAGTTTTGTTTGGGATGGATGCAGGGGAGCAAAGACAGGTAAGCTTCTACCACAGCAAACTAACGAGAGCCTGGAAGAAAGAGGGAATGGGTCTCCAAGATTTGGACCTATATTGCTTAGCCTTTCACATTTGCCTAACTGTAAAATGGCTCTCTCAGCACAGAAAATGACTTAACTCCATTTGGTGCATTGCAGACTAATATTACCATACCTTGCACAGTTACCAGTACCCTTGAGAAAATCTTTTATGCAGTACATCCTGGGATATATTACACCAGCTTCAGGCACTCACCAATTCAAATGTATCAGATTCCATATTCAGAACCATTAATGGACAATTCAAAGTTTAAGTTTTACTTTACAGACAGATATTAAATACATGTGGATACAAGAATGAATATATTAGGTAATATTATTATTTTCTCATATTTATTGCAGTACTGTGTTAAGGGCCAACAAAGGACAGGACCATGCACCCCCAGGAGTGAATGATCAAAATAGACAAGACAGACAAAGGGTAGGGAAACAGTGCATAGTGAACAACACCATGGCTGGAAATGTCATGTTTGTGCCACATGGGTGGTTTTTTTTGCTTTTGTTTTATTTAAATCCTTTTGGAGGAGTCAAGTTAGGAGGAAATGAGCTAGGTGGAAAGAGAGACAGGCAGGAGGGAAGAGGAGACTGAAGGAGAGAGCAGGAGGGCTTGGAGACTGGGGTTGAGAGGGCGGAAGGGGTTGATCAAACAGCCAGTCAGCACATGGGAGAGAATACTCAGTGAAAACTGCAAAAAGCAGTCTATATCCTTCAATCCCTGTTCAAAAATGCTTTCTGCACCTGCTCTGCCAGCTTCAGTCCATGTCTGGCTCCTCCTTTATAAGACTGGGGGGGAAGGGAGGGACACCACATGGATACCAGGTGGGAGTAGGATGGGGGTCCTACCCTGCACAGTTCTGTATTCAAGGGGTACTGCAGGGGAAGGTTGGCCCCAGCTAAGCCCCATTTCATCCTCTCACCTCCTGTGCAGAAGCTCTGCCAGCTTCAGTCTCAGGTAGATTTGATTTCTATTTACAAATTAGATCCCTTCCGTACCTTATATATATATATATTATATATATTATGTGCCCATCTCACATGGAACTTTCTCCTGATTACTGTGATCAAGGTGTATAACTAGTATCGGGCAATACAGAATATGGGGAAATAACCAAATGTGTTCAGAAGTCTGGAGAAAAAAGATCTCATAGGCAACACATTCTTTGTCCTGCTTAGTGACACTGAAGAGACCAACCCAGGGAGGGGACAGTTGTCCTCCTTCTTGAGGTTGGTGCTAGCTAAGTTGAGGAGGTAAACATGTCACTGACAGCATAGCCAGTGGGTGGCTGAAGAAATGGCTAAAATAACATGAATAAATGGGCCCCAGTTCCTTGCATGTCCCTTGATCCATTCTGCGGCAGCGTGGAGTTCAGTCAACGAGAGGTTGCTAAGAATCTCAGTAGCCAGAAAAAGGACTGCCCTCTCAGTGTGTACCTACAACTGCAAGACACTGACAAGGGACTACTCGATCACCCATCTAATGGAGGAGAGGGCCAGGAGAGCCTGTGATGTCCTTGGTCTCTACAAAACATGACAAAGAAAGGAAATGGAAATGAAATGGAGAGACGGAAGCATCATCATTCTAGGAAAAGGAGAAGGCACCAGAACTGTTGGAGGAATTGGTTTTATCATCAACAAGGAATGGTCTTTAAAAATCATCTCCTGCAAGTTCAAGTCATCACACATCAGAGTGCTGTACCTCCAACTGAACAAGAATAGTACACTCAAGATTATCCAGATCTAGGCTTCCACAAGCACAAGTGAAGATGATGATGTAGAAGAATTCTATCAGGAGCTTGAGGAAACTGTCACTCAAAAATTCACATATACGATTGTGATGGGAGACTTTAATGCCAAGTTTGGAAGAGGGAAAGAAGGCAAAAAGTTCATTGGAAGGTGTGGCATCAGCAAACAGAATTCATGAGGAGAGCGCCTGGCAACTCTGGAAGAGACAAAAGAAATGTTCATTGGCAACACCTGGTTTAAGAAAAACGCTAAGAGAAGGTGGACATGGATCATGCCCAATATGAAGAACAAGAACGAGATCGATTGACAAGCAGCGCATCATGCAAGACATCTCAGTAGTGCCATAATTCAACACTGGTAGTGACCATCGCTTGCTGAGAGCGAGACTTAACTTCAACGTAAAGATGGAGAAGAAAGCACTGCAGATGCCAAATCAGAGGCAGCAGCCGAAACTATTCGACAAGGCAATCCTGAAAGCGAACATTTCCAAGGAAGCCTGGAGACTCATAGAAAACTGTGATGAGGACTATAAAAACTTCGCAGATAAGTTGAGGCAATGTGTGAAATTAGCCAAGAAAGAAAAACCAAAAAGAGCGAAGGGAAGAATCTTGGTGGAAACGAGGAATTTGCTACAGAAGCGGAGGAATATGAAGTGAAATTATGGCGACAAACTTGAGTACTCCCTCCTCTGCAAGCTGATAAGAAGACGACTAAAGGGAGGACTTCAAGAAGTACCGAAATGAAAGGCTTTTAAAGATGGCTGAAGATCTCAGAAGCCTCAAAAATGCAAACAGGAATTGATGCGGTACAGGTCGACAATAATGGCGCTGAAGAACAGGGATGGAAAAGTAGTAAGTGACAGAACAGGGATGGAAGCTGTTTGCAAAGATTTCTACACCAAGCTGTTTGTGTCTCAAATAAATGTCCCACTACCAACAATTCAACAGACCAATGAGTGCATATTCCTGGTCCTCGTCAGCAAAGTTTGACATGCAATTTACCAAATGAAGGAAGGAAAAGCTCCAGGAAAAGATGGACTGACAACTGAAATGATGAGAGCTGGAGGCCATGACCTCTGGAAAACCCTTGTGCAGAGGTTTAGCCATTATTTGGAAATGCAGAAGATACCGTCCAACACCATTTTGCTGAACAAAAAAAGCAATCACAAAGATCTAAAGAGTTATCATCCAATATGCCTGCTCTCATATGTCTACAAGCTATTTACCCCAAAATAATAACAAATTGACTCTCATCGAATCTGGACAGGCAGCAGCCGAGAGAGAAGGCAGGTTTTCAAAGGAATTTCAGTACATTGGACCATATCTTCACTATAAACTACCTATTGGAGCGCTCAAAGGAATACAAATTCCCTTTATGCATTGCCTTCATTGACTATGAAAAAGCGTTCGACAGCGTAGAGATCAATGCAGTGCTGAAAGCTATTGCAGAGCAGGGCATCAACACAAACTACTAAAGGAAGCAAACTCTGAGTGCACTATGGATATAACTGTTTCCCCTTCGCATCCCAGTCAAAAAAGGTGTGAAGCAAGGTGTGAACATTGACTTAATACAGCTTTTAAACTTTACTATGCAGACGAAAAATGCTGCTTTCCCTTTATTTTTTAGTAATTTATGTTTAACACAGTACTGTACTGTATTATTAATTATTATTATTATTATTATTTTGGTCTCTGTTGCTGCCTGATGGTGTACTTCTGGTTCCAAATGGTGTATGTGATTGACTGGTCAGTTCATAACTCTGGAGTTTGTAACTCTGAGGTTCTACTGTACTGACTCAGCATGCGGATCTCAGCCTGAGAAGTGAAACGTTGACACCAGGGATAAAACAGGATCTATATAAAAGACTTAAATATGACAAAAAAGTATATCAAAATGGGATTCACTTGGACTGGAGACAGTGAATACCCTCAGTCACAGTGTGTACTACATAGTGAAGTCCTGTCAAATAACAGCACAAAAATATATCTTCTATGCAAACACTTGGGAAACAAAATATGAACACCACAAGGACAGAGTTTTTCAAGTAGACACAGGCACAGCTAATGGTGAGCAAGAAAGTTTTGTGCTCTGCTGATGAAGGTAATATTAAGGCCCTTAAAGCATAAACTTAGTGAGTTACAGAGTTGTGAAGTCAGGAAAACTTCACACCATAAAACAGGAACTAATACTACCTGCACCTGCAGACATGGTCAGCACTATGCTTGGAGAGAAGACTCAAAATTAATTCAGTTAGTGCCATTATCAAAACAGTGTCACATCGAATTGATGACATGGCCAATGATGTCCTAACTCAATTAGTGAACCGTATCACTAGCAGCCAGTACTTTGCTCTGCAGCTTGACGAATCTACAGATGTAGCAGGCTTAGCTCACATGAAGGTGCAATACAGGAGGATATTTCATTTTGCCAGTCACTGCATACGAGAACAGCAGAGGAGATTTTCCAGTTGCTTGACAGTTTCATAAATCAACATATCTTCTCGTCATGATGTATTGGCATCCGCATTGATGGAGCCAATGACTGGTAGGCATAGTGGAGTAGTGACATGTATCAGAGTAATCACTCCCAATGCGATGTGGGTGCAGTGCAGTATACATAGGGAAGCACTTGATGCCAATAGCATGCCTATCAACGTGGAGATGCTGAACAATACAGTGAGGATAGTAAACGTTATAAGTGCTCATTCTGTGAATTTTAGAATCTTTTTGCTGTATGTAATGAAATGGGAAGCAAGCACGTCAATCTATTGCTCCACATGGCGGTTCGATGGCTGTCACAGAGCAAGGGCTCGGCACACGTCTTTGAACTTCACTCCAAAATCACGGTATTCTTTACAGACCACCCATTCCCACTCACTGTCGCATGACACAGCCTGGCTCTCATGGCTGGGCTACTTGTCAGATATATTCTCTCCCCTGAATGAGCAAAATCCATAACTTCAAGGGCTGAATGCAACCATCATCAATGTCCAAGACAAAACTGAGTCAATGATAAAAAAGCTGGAATCCTGGGCTCACTATGTGAAGGAAAACATGAAATTTTCCAAAACATGCATGAATCCCTGACAACAAATGAACTACAGTTGCAGGACAGTATTAAAGGTGACATCAAGCAACATCTCACTGAACTGGTGAGGCAATTAATTACTTGAGTACTTTCCCATCAATGGGAAACAAAAACAGACGGGTCCATACCCTTCCACAAATTTTTCTGCAGTACCCACGCCACAAGACTTGTCAATAAAAAAACCAAGAGAATCTTCTGGACATCTCAATTGATGGCAGATTCAAGACCGAATTCCAACAAAAGCAGTTGATTGAGTTTTGGATCCAAATGCGAGCAGAGTTGCCAGAATTGTCAGACAGAGCTGTCAAGATTTTGACACCTATCACTCCAAACATTATGTTTGGTTTGCTCGAACAACCTCACCCGTCACATCAATGGTGAGTAGTACTATTCAGCCATTGTTTAAGTTGGTCAAAAGTAAGCATACATTAAAGTTAAAGCCATAAATTATTTGTATTATTATAATCCTATATATTAGAATCATAGGACTGAAAGGAACCTTGAGAGATCAACTAGATCAGTCCCCTGCTGTCATGGCAGGATTAAGTATTATCTAGACCAGTGGTTCTCAAAGCCAGTCTGCCGCTTGTTTAGGGAAAGCCCCTGATGGGCCGGGCTGGTTTGTTTACCTGCCACGTCCGCAGGTTCGGCCGATTACGGCTCCCACTAGCCGCGGTTTGCCGCTTCAGGCCAATGGGGGCTGCAGGAAGCGATGCGGGCCGAACCTGCGGACGTGAACCATGGCCAGTGGGAGCTGCAATCAGACACAGCAGGTAAACAAACTGGCCTGGCCTGCCAGGGGCTTTCCCTGAACAAGAGGTGGACCGGTTTTGAGAACCACTAATCTAGACCATCCCTGACAGTGTTTGTCTGACTTGCTCTTAAAAATCTCCAGCTCCCTAGGCAATTTAGGTCCTTAACCACCTTGACAGTTAGGAATTTTTTCCTAATGTTCAACCTAAACCTCCCTTGTTGAAATTTAAGCCCATTGTTTCTTTTCCTATAATCAGAGTTTAAGAAAAACAATTTTCTCCCTCCTCCTTGTAACAACCTTTTACATACTTAAAAACTGTTGTGTTCCCCCTCAGTCATCTCTTTTCCAGACTAAACATCATTTTTTTCAATCTTCCCTCATAGGTCATGTTTTCTAGTCCTTTAATCATTTTGATGCTCTTCTCTTGAGTCTCTCCAATTTATCCACATCCTTCCTGAAATATAGTGCCCAAAACTGGACACAATACTCCAGTTGAGGCCTAATCAGCTGCAGAGTAGTGCAGAAGAATTATTTCTCGTGTCTTGCTTACAACACTCCTGCTAATACATCCTTTTTTTGCAACAGTGTTACACTGTTGACTCATATTTAGCTTGTGGTCCACTATGACCACCAGATCTCTTTCTGCAGTACACCTTCCTAGGCAGTCATTTCCCATTTTGTATGTGTGCAACTGATTGTTCCCTTCTAAGTAGAGTACTTTGCATTTGTCCTTATAGAATTTCATCCTATTTACTTCGGACCATTTCTCCAGTTTGTCCAGATCATTTTGAATTTTAATCCTATCCTCCAAAGCAGCTTGGTATCATTCTCAAACTTTATAAGTGTATTCTCTATGCCATTATCTAAATCATTGGTGAAGATATTGAACAGAACCAGAACCAGAACTGATCTCTGCGGGACCCCACTCGTTATGTCCTTCCAACATGACTGTGAACCACTGATAACTACTCTCTGGGAATGATTTTCCAACCAGTTTTTCACCCACTTTATAGTATCTCCATCTAGGTTGCATTTCCCCAGTTTGTTTATGAGAAGGCATACAAGACAGTATCAAAAACTTTACTAATGTCAAGATATACCACGTCTACCACTCCCCCCAATCCACAAGGCTTGTTATCCTGTCAAAGAAAACTATCAGGTTGGTTTAACATGATTTGTTCTTGTCAAATCCATACTGTTACTTATAACCTTATTATCTTCTAGATGTTTGCACATCGATTGTGTTATTATTTGCTCCACTATCTTTCTGGGTACAGAAGTTAAGCTGACTGGTCTGTAATTCCCTGGGTTGTCCTTATTTCCCTTTTTATAGACTGGAAAAGGGAAAATATAGTGCCAGTCTTCTGGAATCTCTCCAGTCTTCCATGACTTTTCAAAGATAATCGCTAATGGCTCAGATATCTCCTCAGTCAGCTCCTTGAGTATTCTAGGATACATGTCATTAGGCCCTGGTGACTTGAAGACATCTAATTTGTCTAAGTAATTTTAACTTGTTCTTTCCCTATTTTAGCCTCTTCTGATCCTACCTCATTTTCACTGGTATTAACTATGTTAGATGTCCAGTCACCACCAGTGTTCTTGGTGAAAACCGAAACAAAGATATCATTAAGCACCTCTGCCATTTCCACATTTTCTGTTATTATTTCCCCCCCCCATTGAGTAATGGGCCTACCTTGTCCTTGGTCTTCCTCTGTCTTATGTATTTCTAGAAAGTTTTCTTGTTACCCTTTATGTCTATAGCTACTTTGATATCATTTTGTGCCTTGGCCTTTCTAATTTTGTCCCTACATACTTGTGTTAGTTGTTTATATTCATCCTTTGTAATTTGACCTAGTTTCCACTTTTCGTAGGATTTTTTTTAAATTTTTAGATCATTGAAGATCTCCTGGTTAAGCCAGGGTGGTCTCTTCCCATGCTTCCTATCTTTCCTATGCAGTGGGATAGTTTGCTCTTGTGCCCTTAATAATGTCTCTTTGAAAAACTGCCAACTGTCTTCAATTGTTTTTCCCCTTAGACTTGCGTCCTATGGGATCTTACATATCAGCTCCCTGAGTTTTCTAAAGTCTTTGTGATTGTGTATTATAATTTGAACAATGCTTGGATATTAAAGGGTTAAATATAAAATCTGTATTTTGATAGGAGTACATGGGCAGCTGGTATATCTGGAAGGAGGTACGCAATAAGAAAAGTTTGGGAACCTCTGCTGTGGAGAATAGAGCTGGTTGGAAAAACTTCATTGGAATATGCAGTTCAATCAAAATGAAATGCTTCATGAAATCAGGTCCATTCTGCCAGAATGTTGTTTAGGAAGAAAATTAAGAGAAAGGGAATTCCAGTGATGTTGAAATGTTCCATTTCAACATTTTTGGAACACAACTTTTTGTTCCTTGTTTTGAATAGCTCTTCATTTCAAAATTTGTATTAAATATTATAATACAAAAGTCAAAATGAAACATTTCAATGTTGTTGACACAAAACAAGAAGTTATAGGTCAGTGCCCCAAAAATCATAAGATTAATATTTTTTATTTTTAAGCCAAAGATAATGCTTTTGGAGTTCTTATTTGCTTCTGGGTTTTGAGTCGTCTGGGTGCACTTGGTCACATTTTCCAGTCTTTTTCTGAAACCAGGAATGCTAGAAACGTACTTTTTTTAAAAGAATGAAAACAGGTTCTCATATTCACTTGTCTCCCGCAGCTGGGATTTAAAGTAAAACATCAAAAATTGCAAGATTTTGTAATAAAATAGCATTCTGGTATGTAGCAGATGTCTCTCAGTCAGAAGTAGGAAGTACTACACTTGCAGCCATAACGTCTCATGTAGAGATACGATCATTTCCCACAAACTAGACAGA
This sequence comes from Mauremys mutica, assembly GCF_020497125.1. NCBI lineage: Eukaryota > Metazoa > Chordata > Testudines > Geoemydidae > Mauremys > Mauremys mutica. The sequence continues at coordinate 46,383,664 of NC_059072.1, forward strand.
TTCTGACCAAGGAGACACACATACAAAAAAAACACCATGTCTCTGAATGCTTTTGAAAATCCCAATAGAGAGGCCAGTGCCCAAAATAGGAAACAAAACCAAAATGACTTTACATTTTCCTTCACAGGGAATTTTGCAGTGTTCAGGTTTTATTCTGATTTGGAACAAAACCCAGTTTCAAGACCTTGAAATCCTTCATAAAATGGTACTTTCACTCTCTGAACAGCTCTAGTGGAGAAGCTACTGCCTCTCCATGATAATGAATGCTTAGCACCTATATATAGTGTACTACATTTTGAAAATGCTGTACAGTCATTAACTAATATTAGTCAAAATTGGCACAGTCCTATGTAGACCATCCTCAGTTCCTAATGAAGACAACAAAGTGTGAAGGATACTGTATCCAGTCAAGATATGTTGTGGGTGGAGAAGAGAGGAAGTGTTGATAGGAGAATATAGTTCTGCACTGGAACTTGAGGAATGTTTTTTAACCAACTTCTTGTGGAAACAGTGGGTTTTTAAACCAGTGTTCAGGACCTCAGTTTCAATGGCATTCAGGAGTACATCCACAGCAAGTGTAAATTGTTATAACTGAGACTCCTGACACTCCTAAGTCACTTTAGATCTTTTGAAAATGTGACCCCTCATCTAAATAAGGGCAGTGCATTGCCTTTACATAAATGCAAAGTAATGCACATTGGAAAAAGTACCCCCAACTATACATACACTATGATGGGGGCTAACTTAGCTACAACTAATCAGGAAAGAGATCTTGGAGTCATCATGGATAGTTCGCTGAAAATGTCCACGCAGTGTGCAGAGGCAGTCAAAAAAGCAAACAAGATGTTAGGAATCATTAAAAAAGGGATAGAGAATAAGATGGAGAATATCTTATTGCCCTTATATAAATCCATGGTACGCCCACATCTTGAATACTGCATACAGATGTGATCTCCTCATCTCAAAAAAGATGTACTAGCATTAGAAAAAGTTCAGAGAAGGGCAACTAAAATTATTAGGGGGTTGGAACGGGTCCCACATGAGGAGAGATTAAAGAGGCCAGGACTTTTCAGCTTGGAAAAGAGGAGACTAAGGGGGAATATGATAGTGGTATATAAAATCCTGAGTGGTGTGGAGAAAGTGAATAAGGAAAAGTTATTTACTTGGTCCCATAATATTAGAACTAAGGGCCACCAAATGAAATTAATGGGCAGCAGGTTTAAAACAAATAAAAGGAAGTTCTTCACACAGTGCACAGTCAACCTGTGGAACTCCTTGCCTGAGGAGATTGTGAAGGCTAGGACCATAACAGGGTTTAAAAGAGAACTAGATAAATTCATGAAGGTTAAGTCCATTAATGGCTATTAGCCAGGATGGGTAAGGAATGGTGTCCCTAGTCTCTGTTTCTCAGAGGATGGAAATGAATGGCAGGGGAGAGATCACTTGATCATTACCTGTTAGGTTCACTCCCTCTGGGACACCTGGCACTGGTCACTGTCGGTAGACAGGATACTGGGCTGGATGGACTTTTGGTCTGACCCAGTATGGCCATTCTTACGTTCTTATGTTCTTCCTAATTACATTCTAAAGAATGTGGTTTAATGGTTATACTTTATTAAGGTTCCATTTATAAGTGTGTTGTGGAGGGTTAATACATTATTAATAGATGTTTTAATAAATGGTTAATCAATTGTTATAGATTCCAACAGATCAATGGGTTGCTTTTAACCACAGCTTATAACCACCTATAAACTCCTAATGACGTACTTATCATCTAAAACATGCACTACTCATGTCAACACCATGCTTATAACATCTCTAACTTACAAGCCACACAAATGGAAACTAAATATAAAAATGTGACCAGTTTAATAATGACTTTGCTAAAAGAGTGCCACCTACTAACTCCCCGATATCCCTTCTGCTGATTCTAGACTTTGTTTTTATGTGTCCTTCTTTGGCCAGAGTCTGCAAGTGATTATGGCATCTCAACACAAGGCATTATGGCTACAAGTGTACTACTTCCCACTTCCTGACTGGGAGAAAGAGACTGAGGTTATCTGTAGAATCAACTTATGTCACAGCTTCCTACATACTGGAACTCTAGCAGTGTGGCCTCCTCTCATGACTTCATTGCAGAGCTTGAGATAGCAAATATTTTACTTTAAATCCCAGCTTCTGGAAATGAGTGAATGAGAATTTCATAATTTCCCCACTACCTTCTCCCTGCCAGAGCCTTTCACAGCAGTGTGTTGCTACACACTTCTGTGACAAGTATGGGATGCAGCCTGCCTTCCATTGTACTCTACAGGCTGCCTTAAGTGTAGACATAGCCTTATTCTTTGCCCTTCCTTCTGCATAAATTAAAAGTCTTGCTGGCAGCTGGAGGATGCATTTAACAATGGATAATATGTGCTCTTCTCATTCACAGAAAATAGGACTTTTCGTAAAACACTGGGTGGAATGTACAAACTTCCCAATTCTGCCCGATGGAAAGTGAGTTAATTATATTACTTTACATTACAAAAGGTCATACTGACATCTGGTGGCCTATTAAAATTGTCCCCATAAATTTCAATAGATGCTAATGTCAGAGTGGTGGCAATAAAAAAAAAATCGCGGTGCAGTTATGCTTGTTTCCTCGTGTGTTTAGTGAGGATTATCCAAAGTCTTAGTTAAGAATCTGGTAATGAATCCGCTACTCAGTACCATGCTGAAGTACTGTGGTTTAATTAGCTATCATGTTAATTCATATTGCTACTGATACAAGCTGTGGAACTCAAAGCTTTTTAATTTACAAGCTTTGGTCAACAACAATTAACAGCATTACAGCTGACGTGGTAATTGCACCATTACCATGGGAGTTATCAATAAATGTGAAAAGGAAGGATTGGTATTAAGCAGTTAGAGCTACAACCTATGGGATTCAGGAGTAGAGCGGTGTGAACTTTGCAGGGTGTGATTGGTGGCAGCATTTACAAGCTGAACCCTGCTATTCCAGTAGTGTGCATTTCTTAAACACACCTCCAGTGGAGCATCTCGCACCTTTCTTTGCAAAATCCCCCATTCTCTCTCTTTGCCACTGCTCACCAAGATCCAGACTGTATACTTCCTATTGTCATCTTTCAGGGAAGAGCCAACAGCCTTATCCCCTCCCACTGCTTTTGGTATTCATCCTGAAGAGTATTGCAGCTCGGCTGCTTCCAACATCTTCTATTTTCTAATGAGGAGGGCCACTGGTCCTTCCAAATCCAACGGGACTTGAGGGGCTGCACAGATGGATTAGGCCAGAGGCACTACAGCTCCAGCATAGGGTCCAGCTCCTGGAGTCAGGTGATTACATCAGAATCTCAGCTTTCACATTTTAAAACAGGAAGTTCCACATGACCGTGAAGAGCTGCAATATGTGAAAGGTGTATGTCTGAGTGATGCAGTGGTTTAGCAAATTCATGTGGACAGCCTAAAACACTGTGAGAAGAGTCATTTTGAAACAAAAACAAACAAACAAAAACCACAAGAAGTTTTGTTCTAAAAAATGTTGAAACAGGACATTTTAACGCTGCTGTAACTTTTCCCCAAGTTTTCCTCCTAAACAAAATTCTGTTGAAATTGACATGCTTTTGCGAAGCATCTGCTTCAATGTTTCTGAGAAGCAGAAACTTTGTACATAAATTACAAATCTTTGAAGAGCACAGAAGACATTTTACAGACAGAACCTGTATTTCCAACCTAAGGCAAAAGCAGAGACTGGTGGAAATTCCACATTAGATTAATATCAGAATCCTCTTCTCTCAACATTCTCGGAAATGGTGGTGGAGGCCCTAACTGGTAACCATCGAAATCAGCAGGAATTCTGCACTGGGCTTCTCTGTTTCATGAGCAAGCAAATACATTAAATGGAACTTTATTTGTTACCTGATGATAATCTTCAGGCAACCCCTAGCTAAGCATTATTGAACCCATGTGTGACATTCCCCTGATGTTATTTGGACCAGTGATCTGCTAGGCCATTCCAATCCTCGGCTCTGGGAGCCAGCCTTACCCTGCTCTGCTGTGAGAACCCCCACTCCCGGGATGTTTACGCACAGCCTCTGGCATGTAAGCTGCTCCCAGCTATGTGAGTGAGCACTTTTGGCCAGCCGCCGCTTGGATTGTGCAACCAAATGACACTAGCCAATATCTCCAGGCCCAGACGCAACCCTAGAAACCTCCATCGTGTAGTGTCCAGTTATGCCCGCTCGATGCTACAAGCTTATACGAGTTCATCAATTTAACCAAGAAATTGATATGTACCAGGCTTATTATCCCAAGGGGAGTCTCTGACATGCTTCAAACTAAATGCACTGCTTCAGGTAGAATAAACAAACAAATTTATTAACTACAAAAGATTGACTTATAATCATTTAAAATCTAAGTACAAGAAGTCAGATTTGGTCAAATGAAATAAAAGCAAAATGCATTCTAAGCTGATCTTAACACTTTCAGTGCCCTTACAAACTTAGATGCTTCTCACCGCAGGCTGGCTGGTTGCCCTTCAGCCAGGCTCTCCCCTTTGATGAGCACTTCAGTCACTTGGTGGTAGTGTCTGTGGATGGAGATTGAAGAGAAAGGAAGAGCATAGCAAACATCTCTCCCTTTTATCATGTTTTTCTTCCATCTTGGCTTTGTCCCCCCACCCCCACCCTTCAGGGTCAGATGAGCATTACCTCATCATAGTCTCAAACTGACCAAGGGAAAGGGGGTGACTCACTCAAGAGTCCAGCAGATCCTTTGTTGCTGCCTAAGCCAGTGTCCTTTGTTCCTGTGAGGCTGGGCTGGGTTTATCCCATACGTGCCCTGATGAGGTGTGAACTGCCCCTCTGTTCCTGGAGAGTTTTGCCTGAGCTTGTTTTAAGCCATGAGGACACATTTTCAGCCTCATAACTATATACATGAAATTACAATCTATAACATTAATATAACAATGCTCAGTGCATCATGAGCCTTCCAAAGACACCCGACATGACAAACTTTGCATTGGATACCACACAATCATATTATAAGGATGAACATGGCATTCCCCCAAGATACAGAGTGTCACACCGTGAAATTAAAATAGTAACTAACAACAGTAGGCCAGGGATCACTGTATAAGATAACCTATATCCTATTAGGAAAAGGTGCTCAGAGTGTTGGATAACCTGGAGACCTGATTTTGAATTACATTTTAGAAATTCTGCCTTCCCCTCACTACCTGTCTGAGGCAGGTTTCTTGAATTCCCCAGGGGCAACCCAGAAAAGACCCACCAGGTGGTAAAGTCTTGCTTATAATTTATGGGAGTGAACTTCTCAACTTTGTTTTACAGCTTACTTTGGAATCAAGCCACTCAAGTGCAAACAGTGCCTCTGGCAATCATTGATACAGAAGGACAGGCTGGTTGTGTCTAACAAAACACCTGGCAGTGTGAACTAGAATAAGACCTCTGAGCACTGAAATGGGTCCCTGGGTAGATTCTTTTTTTTTCTTTCCTTTTTATAAAAAATCAATTATTTAGAGTACATTGGTTCATTGTAACTAAAAAATTGTGACTGCGAAATGTAGTTTTCTTGTTATAGAATGTCAGTATAACTAAATTAAACCTTTTAAAATAGGCTTCCTTTTAAATAACTAAATTCCCAGCTTTAAAAATAAATCAAGATTCCAGATTTATACATATCTCTCACAAACAATAGCACAGTTTGCTATACTATACATTTAAAAGAATCCCCTGGATTAAAATTGTGTGTATCATGCTGTGATGTGGCCTAGTAAAGCTATCCTACTGAAATGGAATAGCTGATTTGTGTCATTATTCACATTTTTCTAATACTTCATAAGAATAAAATAAAAAGAAACCACTAGCAGTATTGTCTCAGACTGAACTTAAATATTCAGTATTTTGATTGTTACAGCAGCAGAAGCAATAGTACATATGTCCCCTATTTTTGTCATTGCATGTTCATGAATTCAAATAAGGGCATGTCTATGTACGCTTACTGCATGGCAAAATCTACAGTGCTGATGTACTGCTGATTCAAACAGCTGTATGTCAAAGCAAACTAGGCACTTTTAGTGTGCATCAGCAGGGTCCTCACAGGCACTTAGTGCACAGGACAGTGGAGCACTGTGGATTTACACTGCAACTTGTCATGAAGTATGAGTACATGTTGACTTTTCCTAAGTGTGTTGGAGCAGCTTTTAACCTGGGATTCAATCTTTTATAAGACATTACTTTCCAATCTTAATTACTACAATTTGTAGTGCTGCAATATGGTGATACTTCATAAGACTAAAGAGGACATCTACGATGATAACATTTCAGGTCTCTAATGAAGAGATTTAGGGCTCAGAAACCAGAATAAACAAAACCAAACTGAAAAAAAAATTAATTTGATCTGAGAAATTGAAACAGAATGAATGTTAATTTCTTCTGTTTGTGGTTTTTAAATTGTTCTTGTCTGGCTTTGAACAATGGGAATAATGATCCAATCTGTGTCACTGTAGTCAATAGGAGTTTTCAACTTGACTACAGTGGGAGCAGGATTTAGTCCTACATTTTAAATATTTCTCATACCCAGATATCTAGTAAGCCTGGGCCAGATCTTAGGCCTGGTCTACACTAAGGGGGGGGGGGGGGTCGAACTAAGGTACGCAAGTTCAGCTACGCGAATAGCGTAGCTGAACTCGAACTACCTTAGTTCGAAGTACTCACCCGTCCAGACGCCACAGGATCCAAGTCCGTGGCGCCCCCGTCAACTCCGCCACGGCTGTTCGCGGTGGTGGAGTTCCGGAGTCGACGGGAGCGCGTTCGGAGTTCGATATATCGCGTCGAACTCCGATATATATACTGACCCGGACGGTAAGTATAGACGTACCCTTAGAGTCACATATCAGCCTTCAACCAGTACTTATGCAGTCAGAAGTCCACTTTATTTCAACATGAGTTTTTCTGAGTAAGGACCTCAGGACTAGGTCTCATAGGTGTAATCCTCATCCCACTGAAATCAAATAGGAGTTTATTCATGTTACTTAGCAAATGCAACTCCTGCAAGAGAACAGAAGATTTCCTATTAGATTGAATATTATGCCCTCACAACAAAACTACACTGCATAAGTATTTAACATTGGTTCATGTGTCAGTCAAACTGAAAGTAAACAGATCAGATACTGAATGACGTTCTTTAATGACCTGAAAATCAAAAGGGAATCATACAAAAAGTGGAAACGGTGGATGAATTGCTAAAGAGGAATACAAGAGAATAGCACCAGCATATAGGGTAAAATGAGTTACACTTAGAAAGGGATGTAGAGGCAATAAAAAGAGGTTCTTTTTCTCATACTCCTAATGTATTTAGACAAAGGAAAGTGTTGATTCTCTACTTAGCAGAGAAGGAGAACTAATAATTGATATCAAGAAAGCTGAGGTATTTAATGCCTATTTTGCTTCAGTCTTCAATAAAAAGGTAAATAGTTACCAGATCCTCAATGCAATTAGTATTAAAAAGGGGAAGGAATGCAAAGACAAAGAACAAGTTAAAGATATTAGATACCTTCAGGTCAGCAGAGCCTCATGAAATTCATCTTAGGGTATGTTGAAACTATTAGCAATTATCATTGAGAACTCATGAAAGGGTGAGGTACCAGAAGGACTGGAAAAAAGCAAACATAGTATTTATCTTTACAAAGGAGAACAAAGGACTCAGGGATTTAGACCAGCCAGCCTAACTTTGATACCTGGAAAGATATTGAGTGGAACAAATTATCAATCAGTATATAAGCACTTAGAGGATAATTGGGTTAAAGGAATAGCCAGCAAGGATTTGTCAAGAATAAACCATACCACACCAACCTAATTTCCTTCTTTGACAGGTTTACTGGCCTAATGGATGGAGGTGGGGAGGGAGCTATAGATGTGATAACTTGATATTTAGTAAGGAATTTGACAGTCCCACATGAAATTCTCATTCGCAAACTAGGAAAATGTGGCCTAGATCAGTGGTTCTCAAAGTCAGTCTGCCACTTGTTCAGGGAAAGCCCCTGGCAGGCCAGGCCGGTTTGTTTACCTACCGCGTCCGCAGTTCAGCCGATCGCGGCGCCCACTGGCCGCGGTTCGCTGCTCCAGGCTAGTGGGAGCTGCGGGAAGGGCAGCCAGCACATCCCTCGGCCCATGCCGCTTCCCGCAGCCCCCACTGGTCTGGAGTGGCAAACCGCAGCCAGTGGGAGCTGCGATTGGCCAAACCTGTGGATGCAGCAGGTAAAAACCTGCCTGGCCCACCAGGGGCTTTCCCTGAACAAGTGGCAGACCGGCTTTGAGAACCACTGGCTTAGATGAAATTATGGTAAGATGGGTGGGTGCATAACTGGTTGAAAGATCCTACTCAAAGTGTAGTTATCAATTGTTCACTGTCAAACTCTAGGGAACGTATCTGCAGGGGTCAGTCTGGGGTATGGTACTATTCAATAGTTTTGTTTATGACTTGATTAATGGAGAAGAAAATATGCTTAGAAAATTTGCAAGTGACACCAAACTGAGAGGGGTTGGAAGCATTTTGGAGGACAGGATTAAAATACAAAACCACCTTGACAAGTAAGAGCACTGTTCTGAAATCAACAAAAGGAAAGTCAATAAAGACTACAGTTAGGAAGGAAACATCAAAAGACACCACTACAGAATGGTGACTAATTGGCTACATGGTAATACAGCTAAAGAGAATCTGGTGGTTATAGTGGACCACAAATTGAATGAGTCAGTGTGATGCAGCTCTGAAAAAGGCTAATAGCATTCTGGGGTATAGTAACTGTCCCACTACTGAGCACTGGTGAGGCCTCAGCTGAACTACTGTGCCAATTCTGAGTGTCGCACTTGAGGAAAAATGTGGATAAATTGGTGAGAGTCCAGAAGACACTTGTTCTCTATGTCCACTGAAGGCAGAACTAGTAATTGGCTTAATCTACAGCTAGGGAGATTTAGGTTATATATTAGGAAGAAACTCTCATTGTAAGGATAGTTAAACACTAGAACTGGCTTCCAAAGAGGTTGTGGAATCCCCATCATTGAAGGTTTTTTTAAGAACAGGTTGGACAAACACCTGTCAGGGATAGCCTAAATTACTTGGTCCTACCTCAGGGCCCTCTTGAGGTCTCTGCCAGCCCTACATTTCTATGATTCTATTTTCAGTAATGAGGCCTTACTTTTAGCATTCAAATACAAGCTGTCTGTTAAAAGGAAAGAGCTAGAGCCACTAACCACTGCATTAGAATTGTGGGGTTCCTTCTGTTGATGTACATCCCCATCTTTAACATTCATTTAATGGGGGGTGATGTGTGTAGCAGAATCCCCTCCCTTTCATAGTACATGCCCTTACTAAAGCGACCATTGGATGGAAACTGTACATTCCAGTATATTTAGGACCTGGGAGGACTCAGACAAATCCAGCTGGTGAGCAAACTTGCCATTTAAAAAGAAGAAATAAGCTTTAAATTCTTCAGGATCTCCAGGCTAGCCAAACCAAGTTCAAAGCAGTGATGAATTTAAAGTGAGGGGAAATGAGGGCAACTGAATACTTAAGACAATTAGCAGCTTCATTATTTAATCAAGAAGAAAGAGGGTTGATGAGAGTTGACATTTACATGTGAAACATGTCCAGGAGAGGAGTGTCATGTTGAGACAATAATGAAACAATGCAGAGGGGGAAACAACTGTGTCCACCCTTTTAATCATATTACATTAGCATTTTGCACATATGGAAGTGCTTCAAAAGGGTAAGAGGTAGCTGGCCCCCTACTGAACCAATGTATTAGTGTTCAAGAAGTGCACCAGGACAGAGAAATGAAAGAAGCTGGTTTATTTAAAGATAGGATCTGTAGCATCTAATGCTAAAAAGAATGAATCATGTAACATCAAGTGAAACTCCAAGCCAGGCATCCAAGTTGTTGATACTATTTTACACGTAAGGAAATGAAGACATAACATAAGAAAAAGAGAGAGAGTGTGTCCTTGTGCAGGTGCAGTGGTAGGGATGGACAGCTAACGAGGAGCATGACTGACAATAGATGGCCCTTTCTCACAGCAAAGACTACAGCAGAGAGTACTCTATAATCAGTATAGTCCAGATATGTAGAAAATGTTACTGCAATCAATACAAAGCTAATTGCTGATAAGTATTCAGTGTGTTCTGAAGAGCAGCTCTAGAAATGTTACAAAAACTACACTGCTTGTTTTCATAAGAACTTTTACATTTCTATTTCCTTTAAAAAAAAAACTTTAGTTGTAAGTTACAAATTCCATTAACTAAACCACAAAAGGCAAGAAATTATGTTTTTATTCTGGGGGCTTCAACATCTTTCCATCTCTTTCATTGTCTGATATTGGTTACTGGGTCAAAAGAATTCTGCTGTACATTCCTAATGTTGCCTTGTGCTTGCTTACATGTGCTCAGAGCACTGTTCAGCACAAGCAGTTGCACAAGAGGCACTGAGATGATTGAGTCAGGTCCTGACAGTTTCCCCTCCAAAAAAGGAGAAAATGGGAAGTTTTGTGCATACTGCAAATGTACGGTGGAAGGAAGAGATGGTGCTCCTTAAAGGTGGAAGTACTTTGCGCATAACTCATCCTTCCAAAGGGCCCATACACTGCAAGATTCTACAGCACTCCATTTTGTCATGTCTCCTGTTCAGCATGTGTAAAAAAATAAATACACTAAGGAGAGATTAAGGCTTTGTCAACACTGGCACTTTTATCATTAAAACTTTTGTCACTCATGGGTGTGAAAAAGAAAAAACAAAAAACACGCCCCTGAATGACAAAAGTTTTAATGACGGAAATGTGCACAGGGCTTCGTTGGCAGGAGCCGCTCTCCTGTCGATGAAGCTACTGCCCTTTGCTGGGAATGGTTTTATTTTGTCGCCGGGAGAGCTCTCTCCCCATGACAAAGAACAGCTACACTGCTTACCTTACAATGGCGTGGCTGCAGCAGTAAAGCCTAAAAGACCTTCTGGGAGGCATGCTCTTCAATATGCAGATGGCTCATCTTGGTCTCATTTTCTTCACACACAGATTTTGCAGCCTAATTAGTCAACCAATGCCTGACTGGACAAAATTGAACCAACTACAACTGACCCCAGATAATTTTGGATATATAACCCTGTTTGCAATCTCAGGTCCATTTGTACCCATTACTGTACCTTGATTCTCAAGTAGCAGCTGTGGCTTACATTGCCTTTTGTGATATAACTACCCAGGAAGCTGTGACTATTTTCTCTAATGCAAGTTTCCCGACGGTTATCCATTCCTTTTATTACTCCCAGAATACACTACTGTATTATATTCTACCTGAGGCTACAGTTGAAGCCCATCTGGAAGCTCCAACTAGCGCAGGATACAGCTGCCTAATTTCTAGTTAGGACAACCTACTGCAAGCACCACATCTGCTCTGAAGTCTTTGTGCTGGCTCCCTATTCACTTCAGCTTGCAACTCAATGGTTGGGGATTATATTTACAGCCCTAAATGGCCTGGAATCCTTCAAGCTGAGAGACTACTTCTCACCTTATTATCAGGAAGATCTGAGGAGACCTTCTCTGTTGTACCAGCCAATGGTGCAGCCCTTTTCTGTCCATGTCAAAGCACATAGAAGCCACATTTCCAATTACACTGGTATTCAACTGCAGTGAGTATCCTTTTTGCTGTCCATTTTCTCCCCATGAGCTCTTTTGTCGCCTTTCTCTGCACCCCTTTTGCTTAGCCTTCCCCCCCCCACACACTTTACTGAGTATTCTCAGCTCTCCACCACCACCACCCTCACCCCACTTTACCCCACCCCCATATTCTTCCTCTACTTGGAGGAGGGCCTGTAGATTAGTGGCCACACTAAACTATTGCTGCCTGTGTTGTCAAGATGTTATACCAATATAATAAAAACCAGCAGGGTCTTATTAAGAGGGATAAGGCAAAGATGCCACATTTATTGTAAATACCATAACAAAAGAAAAGACAATGTTTTCCTACTTATTTCTATTACTACTTATTCCTTATACACACACACACACACACATATATTCATCCACACAATCATTCATTCAGGTTCTGTATAGATGTTATAGTTACCAGCCTAGATGTTGCTCATGCCAAGTTACTGGCCAGGTATCTTGGTCATGAGGATGGAGCCGAGTCTGTGTCAGATGCATCTGATGCTCCTGGAGGCTGGCAGCAGAACCATAGACTCAAAGTCCTCAGTCTTTAGAGTCCAGTTTTATAGGAATTTATTCCTATGTCAGTTCATGAGAGTTGCTTCATTTTGCTGTTGCTAAATCAATCAGCAGGTGGCTGGCTCCATGTTATTAGATGTTTTGTTTTTCCTTCCTTTGAGGTGTGGTGGGTGGATTCCAGTTTGCCCTCCGGGGGTCATCTGGTTGATCCCACTTGACACCATTCATTCACATACATTCTCTATCTTTGTGATTCTAACCTGCAAGCCACCAGCTGTGTCTGTGTGAAGCCTGCTCAAAGAAATACTTTGTATAAAACTTGTTAAACATTAATTAACTCTAAGTAAGCCAAAACAGTAGCTGTTATAGTGTATAAATAGAGACCTCCACCCTCTGTAAGTTTTCATCTCACTTTATCTTTGCTTGTTAAAAGACAGGGAGTCTCAGGGCAGGTCCATACTCACCGCGCGGGTCGACGCGGTGAGTTCGACTTCTCGGAGTTCGAACTATCGCGTCTGATCTAGACGCGATAGGTCGAACTCCGGAAGCGCTGCGGTCGACTGCGGTACTCCACCACTGCACGGTGGTCTGGACGGGTGAGTAGTTTGAATTAGGGTACTTCGAATTCAGCTACGCTATTCCCGTAGCTGAATTTGCGTACCCTAATTCGAACATTGCTGCCAGCCTCCAGGAGCATCAGATGCATCTGACACAGACTCGGCTCCATCCTCAAGCAACCAAGTTTGTGTGGCCCACAGTTATCTTACTCTAAGTACAAGATAGTACCCATGCATCTCTGCCTGCCACACCCCGAGTGCTCTCGTACTGAGAGTTCTCAGGGGAAGCATCATAAGAGGAACAATCCTATCGCTTAGTGTTCCCTGTATAGTTACACTTGCTTCCTGCATAGAACTACTTGTGAGAGAGATAGCTATTTCCTGCAATATCCATGAGAAAGCTTCTGAATTAAATTTACAGTTCTTTTGAGTCCATTGTATTAAATGCAAAGCTTATGTATTGTGGGCTGGGATGATCAAAGGACTATTTTGAAAAGTGTGACAGATAAGAATGGACTTTTTGAACAATGCATGTGAAGTGAATTTCCCGGGAAATACCTAAAGAGAGATTAATGCAAATTCCCAGCTTCTAATTATGCAAAAAAATCTTGCCTTTTAACCTATGCCCTGTGAAGACCATTGTCTTCTGATTACCCGTGCCTAGAGACTGGATAAGAAAGGCCAAAGATGTACAAAAAACACATTTGTGGGATTTGAAGAAATGAGTCCTTTCAGAGCCCTTGCTGGAGTTGGGGGCTGATCTCTGGTAACCTTACTAGCATGCATGTATGCAGGTTCTTTTATATGTTTTCTCTGTAATTCTTTCACCTTAAGAATAAAACTGCTTGCCTAGAAAGGGCTGTGTGATATTTAGCATAACTGCCAGCAGTTTCATTTATAGAGCAAGCAAAATGCAGGTGCTGGCCTATTTAGTCAGTCTGACTTGCTGGGGATATCACAGTGTAGGCAGGGAAAGCTGCATCCTGGAAAAACCCTGTTCAGGAGGGAGCGAGCAATGTGCCCAGGAGAGGTGATGGCTCAAGAGCCAAGAGCCTAGAGTGGGTGTCCTCAAGGGACCATGAAAGGGGAATACCAAGAGTTGCCTGAACTATGACACCGCTCCCAGAACTTCACTTCATACTACACTTCTGTCATTTTGAGTACGATGCCTACATGAGCAGCAGTAGTGACAATTAACTTTGACTTTAGAAGACAGAAGGAGGGAACATGGGTCCATTTATTGTAACAGGGAGACCTAGAACAAATACCTTCAACAAGCAATGTCTGCATCATTAGTCCATAATATTGTCACCCCTCTCCTGAGTGGTAGCAGATTCAGGGGCGTTCCCCTAAAAGAGAAAACAGTGATATGGAGACTGAATATTTTTTAACATAAAGTGTTTTATTTCCACTATATTGATCAGTCTTTAACTAGAGGTTGTCAAAAACAGCGTGCACATGCACACACACACAAAAAAACTTTCAGGAACGTCAGCCCAAATACCAATATCCATCCCCAGGAAACAACCCTGCCCCAAGAATTGACTCTTATTAGAGAGATGAAGACACAGAGCAAACTCTCCTGCTGCTGTTTGCAACTGCTTTTCCTAAAGATCCTACATCACAAAACAAGACAGCATTTCTTCAAAGGAAGAACACTAAGAAAATGAAGTAAAAGATAATGTGTAAGACTGCCGTCTGGTGACTCCCATCATAACTTCTATGATTTTATGTTCTCCACTGCTTCAAACATTTTTCTTTCTACAGTAAACCTGCAAATGGCCAGTAAGACTTAACATTTTCTGGTTTTCATCTGTAATGTTAGCTTTGATAGTTTTCAGATGTTTCTCTTCCTTTTAAATATGCCCCTATTTCATTCACACATGCTGTATAACCCCAGGACTATCTGGTGATTAACTTCCCTCTTTTTCATTTATTAATATAACTAAAGCAACAAGAGTACACAACAAAATGAGCTTCTCACTTGTTAAGATCTTCATGGAGATTTTACTAAACTTTCATTAGACATTAGGTTCTCTCCAGTCTGTGAAAATTCTAAAGAGAAGGCAGACTGAAAAGTGTGTGTGTGTGAGAGAGAGAAAGAATATACACACACATTGTAGACAGTTATTAAATATATCAGGCAATATTAATTTAACTATCACATTTTTGGCTTCTGCTCACCCTCATGCAGTTCCACACGTTTGTATTTTATTATTAGAGCAGAGCAAATAATTCAGTGAATAATTTACTTAATAATTTAGCCTCTTTATCTGCTGCCAAAACGCTCACTACTAGATCACAATTTGCTTGAATAATTTGTTATTCAAATTTACATATGGAACTCTGAGACTATTTTATGGATTTCTCATGAACAGTTTGTTATGATTCATTGCTTAATATTCCATTTTGAGGTGTGTCAGTTAGCCATGATGGTCACTTAAGTCATACTTTTCTGTTCCCACATCAGATTACTAACTCCTATAATGAAGAGGAGGGTTGAAGAAACCCCTGTAGCTTTGAATCTCTCAGGGACAACATGGCAGGAGTAAGAGGCAGCTTGTCATTAGGAAGTTGATCCCATCCCAAAGAAGTAAATGGGGGTCTGACTTTGAATTCACTGAGAGCAGGATGAGATTCCAAAAGAGAAAACAGCAATGAACATCAAGTGCAAAAAATACATAAGCCATTGATGAATATGAATGTAACAGTGACAACTTTCTCTCATCATCCAGAGAACAGATCATATTGTGCTTTTCCCTATTCTTATAACTATTTCCATGAAAACAAGGAGTCATAGTTCTGATGACATGTTTTTTGTCAGACAATAGGGTGATATATAATCAAAATGCTCTACAGTGGGATTAAACTAAAGAGTTAGGTCCCATTCTTCCCTCATGTACATTGATATATATGTTTATCACATAACCTAAAAAACATCACTGCATACAAATCAAGTGCAAAGTTGATCTGTGTTAAATCTTTGTATTACTGTCACCTCATCCTTCTTCCCTTTCCCATCTCCATTTCTTTGTTAAACCCATTTGCTGTGTCTGCTCTTAATCTTATATTGTAAACTCATTGGGGCAGGGATTGATCTATTTGTAACTATTAGTTGCTGCTGTAATATAAATAAAATTATAATGAATAAATAGGAGCTTCACCCATGCAAAGGAAGGCAACACTGGACCCTTGGCATTCATCTTACTGCAGTAAGTACTTTATTGATGTTTGATGCTCCTGCAGTGTGGTTTCATGATGCAAATGCCTTGACATTGAGGGCGCCGGCCTCCAGCAGCCCGCCCGCGCCGCCGCCCACCCAGTGCAGGCTCTCCGCGCACGCCGCGTCCATGAACACCACGGCCCACTTGGCCTTGGCCAGCACCTGCTCCCAGGCCTGGCGGCAGGCGGCGAGCGCAGCAGCGGTGGGGCAGCCGGACATACTGGGCAAGGGGCGCGCGTGGTGGAGGGCAGCCCAGTCCCTGCGGCGCGAGCGGCGGGACAGAAACAGTCATCAAAATGCAAGCTGCATTTGCTGTCCGATTTCAAGAGTGCAGAAGGGAAAAGGCCACTTTGTCATTTCTGTTGAAACTGCTTGAAGCTGACACTTCTGCATAGAATTTTTCAGCATTTGTGGGAATCCATTGAGTGCAATTTGAACTTGAATTAGTGGACTTGCAAGACAAGGATTTATTAATTCAAAATTGAAAGATCTTGTCACTGAACTTCAAAATCTGGGAAGGCAGAAATCCACCCTGGGGCTACAACACAAGTGGTCTGAAATGGATGACCTTAAGTGGCAAGACCATGTTACATTCGACATTTGGAATTGTCTACCAGATACGTACAGTCACCTGAAGAAATATACATTTGGACTTCTCTCAATCTTTGGTTCAATGTACTTCTGTGAATAAGTGTTTTCCAACATGAATTTCATCAAAAACAAACTGAGGAGCCAACTACAAGATGTTAGTCTTGAGTCCTGCTTGAAAATGAAAATCACGGCATATTCACCAAACATTGAGCAACTCTCTAAAGATATCCAACAGCAGAAGTTGCATTAAAAGTATTGGTCAGTAGTAATAACTTTAATATGTTAAATTATTATTAGTTGATAAATTCTAACTCGACAAGTAGCTTTGTGTGTGATGTGGCTGTCGAAATATTTTGGTCATAGACAAAAACAAAAAAGTGGCTATTCTTCTTTGAAAGGTTGCCGACCCCTGGTCTAGTGAGAGATGCCAAAGATGGCTTCTTTTCTTGCTTATATCTTCCAAAGTTCAATAAACTTGTTTCAAGTGGAAAAAAAATAGGATAAATAGGATAACTAATTTTTGAGTTATACTGCTGTATGTCACTGGAATGACTACTAGCCATTCTCATTTTACACTATAAGCAATAAGAATCTGAATAGTAGGCTAGAGAAAAAACTCCTATAAGTCAAAGTGCATCAAATTTATATATAAAATCAGATCTCACTTTGTGCATATATTGTGAGAAAAGATATTTTCCCTGGCTCACATGTCCAGATACAGAAATATTGGCATACATCTATGCAAACTACGGTATATGTCCTTATTTAAATGTAGAGCATCCTGATTAGTACATTAAAAATCCACAAGAGATTGATGTGATGCCCCTCTTTCTGTAATTTGTAATTTTCAGTGTGGTATATTAAATATGTAGTGCTTCGATTTTACAAAGCCTGTTTGCAGACCCCATCTAGAATACTGATTAGATATACAGTACATTGTATAGAACAGTACTGTAGACTTCCCTTCTTTGTCTAACTTCCTTAGAAATGGCTATTGTTTTGGATTTTGTAGTTGATTATTGATTGCAGCCTCTCCAAGGGTACTCAATGCACTAATTGTCCCTTAACAGGTAACTTGCATTAGGGGCTGAAGAGGGCAATATCTGTTTTGCAGAACCTTCCCTCCAAATGTTAATGCTCATTCTCCCATTTAATTTTAGCAATATTGACTAACACCCTGAGTGGCAATGCCAAGTGTGATGGTGGTTGTAAAATATGGATAACTGAATTTATTCATTCAATCTATACTGTGAAATATAACTGTCTGAGAACTATATTCCGCAGATATTTTCTATTAGGGGTTCTCCTTATCTGATGTGCCTATTTCCCATTTATTAGGAATCTAATGCCACATACAGGTCACTCAGCAGATGTTGTAAGCCTCACAATCTCTATTATATTGTTGTCTTTGCACACACACACACACACACACACCTGTTAAGTACCTAATTCTGCCCTGGGCTTGCTTTTTCGTACTTGTTCTCTGCCAACATTAACTTTTGCTGAGGTTGAATTTTACTAGTTCTGAAATACAAGTGTCTTTTCATTCCATTTTTACACCTGGAATATTTGCAATTGCTTCCTCAGAGATCGACAGGCAAGTTCTCAACCCATTTGTCCCTTGGCTAGTTGTTAAGGGTATCTGGAATGCAGTATGTTCTAATTTTAGATCTCTGGCTAAGGCTATGTACAAAGGTTATAAAGTATCAGTGACTGAACTAAAATTCAATGTTCTAGTTCTGCAACTTGCAGTAGTTATATTTAATTAAAGTTTCTAAGAATTGTTTCTTTGTATTCCCTATTTTAAAAAAGGCATTTCAATTCTGTAAGGAGACTGGCAAATTCTTTGTGAAGACAGGAGGCCTATTAGTCCTTTCCCCTACATTTTTATGAGGGTCAAGGTCAAAACACATCACTTGCAGCAAAGATCGACATCTCCCTTTCTCCTTTTCAAGCAACAGTCTCAATTTAAGGAAGTTCTTAGTAGCCTTTTCACAACCTAAAGATATGCATCTGAAATATTCAGCAGGAGAAAGCTGTGTGCAATGAATGGTAGATTTTTTCCCCTCCAAACAGGATTGGCCACCAGGTTCTTATGCTCTGCCACATTATGCCAGGACATTAAAAGTTTGAAAGACCAGTCCTTGAAAGACTGTTACTCATGCAAGTGACTTCTGTGGAACTACTCATATGCTTAAAGTTAGTCATGTGCTTATATATCTTGCTGAATCAGGACCTAAATATTAATAGTTATTGAACCCTTAGATTCCTTGCCTTCTACTTTATTTTATAAGTGAGCTGGTTATTCTAGTTTTTTTTCCCTCTATCCTTCAGATAACTGTTTTTTTCCATATGTACAATGATCCTCAGTCTATATAGCCTGGGCCTGAAGTAGATAATATAAGCATATAACTTGTGTTATATGTGAAACAAGCAATTAAACCAATTAAGTTATATTACTTAAAGTTGCTAGCATCCTAGGCCTTGTTAAAACAAAAGGAGGAGATGGAGAGTGAGAAAAGGAAGAATGAATGGACAAGAGTGAAATGAAAGGACTGGACACCAAAACAGAAGAGAATTAACCATTGATATCTTCTAGAAATGAACCCTTGATGGTCATACCAGGCACTCAGATACCAGGATTATGGTGCAGTATAAATACCTGAGTGGAACAGAGTAGAACACAAACTCACCTTCATTATTTTGCAGAATGTATGTGAACTTTTCCACGGGCTGCCTCTTTGTCCATTGGCAGTGCCTTAAAATCACTACTTTAGCTATCAGAGCAATCTAGGACATCACACATAAGACAAAGTTTCTGTAAAAGAGCGATAGGACGCATTTAAGAATCTTCCCCAAATCTGAGCAACTAATTTCTATATTTATACGATATGATCCTGAAAGGTGCTGAGCAAGTCTAGGAGGGATTGAGTGCCCTCAACTCCAACTGAAATCCTGGGAATCCATGGGAGATGAAGGCACTCAGCAGTACCTTGAAGGAGGCACTAAGTACTTTGCAGGATCTAGCTCATAATCACTACTTGTTAGAAATGCTTTTGTACAAGCTTTGGGGTTTGAATACATCTTTGCATTTTGCAGAGAGTCAGGAATTACGCCTCTGATTCAGGCCTATCAGCATTGCACCAACTCTATTTTATTTCTCTGGACTTTTCTCTAAGTTAGACAGATATGTTCCAAAACAGACATTCATGTGTGCCAAAATATGTGGACTCATACTGCTGCCTCTTTCCACACTCCATCTGCCGTGCTAGCTTTTGTTCTACTGCACATCCTGAGCCACTCCACCTCCCACAAGACTAGTTGCCTGCAAATTGAAAAATGTTACCAACAGCCTTCCTCAGAAATTAGGAGTCATTCTGGCCTGTTCTTCTCTCTGTTCCTTTCTACCTTTAAATGTACATTAGTACACTGTACATTGTCAGACTACTTTCTTTTGTGGTGTAGCATTAGCTGTTGATCAGAATGAGACACCGGAGTTTCTGCAGGTCTAAGTGATGATTCACTAATGAACATTATATGAGTTGCATATACCAAGTCAAACATGTGAGGCTTGCCAGCTCTCTGGCAGTTTAGGATAGTATTCATGTCTAGATAACTACTCTTTTCAATATGAGAACTCACATATTTTCAACTGAAGAACCCAGTTCCTGTTTTCATCTTAGAATAATTCAAACCAATCCAGGTTTTGTGGTGATTGTACAGATTCCTCTGTTGTTTTTTAGTGATACTATATGAAAATTACTTCTGAGTAAAACCAAATGAGATTCAGTATATTGTCTTCAAAGAGTTGCCATGGTAATATTCATTAGCTGTGTTGTGATAAATACATAATGCTCCAGGTTACTTTGAAATATGAAAAAAGCTTAAAATTTGTCAGTCTCATCCCAATTCTGTCACCATAAGGATGGCATGAAATAGTCAGGGCTTTGATTTTTTGACAGTCAAAACTTGCCACAAAATAAGACAGTTTGGACCCTAAATTACCAGGAGATTGAAAGAAACAAAGTATCAAGGCTATAAAAGCCAAACTTAAAATAAATGCAAAAGCAGGGAGGGGCAAAGTTGTCTTTCAGAGGGGGGGAAAAAGTGTTTTATTTCAGTAACTTCACCCAACAGGAAAAAGGATTTGAGCTGTACCACAGTATTACAATCATATACAGGTTATGGGAAAAGAACTAATCCCCAGAACCAAGAGAAAGATACCCAATCTATGCAAGTGGCGTACACAAAGTTTTAAGACTGATCACTGTGTTCAGGGTTCATTTATTATAACAATCAACCTCTAAAGCATCAAAGACTGCACTAGCAGAGGGGGTGGGGGAAATCTAAAATATAGAACAAAAAAAGTTTAATTCTTGGTTCTACTTTGCAAAGTGACAGTGCAAAATGGCATCATGGGGTTCTGTGTTTATTGCATCCTAATGATTTCCATATCAAAAGTGATCTGTTTACAAGTAACAGAAATGTCTTTACTTGCAAGTTCATCCTGTTTTGAGAGCCACCTTAGGTCATTTCCTTGCCATACATTATCACCAGTAATAAAGGTTCTTCGGGCTAAATGATGCACTTATTTCTGTGATTGATGTAGTACTGATATGTAATGATGTTATGAATACTGAGATGTAGCCATTTTATGAACACTAATTCACCTACAACTCTGGGTTATTAGAATTGCCTGTATGTCTATTCCACTAACTTATTGGGGTTTGTGGAATGTTTATTACAGGGGTAGACAACCTATGACATGCATGCCAAAGGCGGCACGCAAGCTGATTTTCAGTGGCACTCACACTGCCTGGGTCCTGGCCACCAGTCCGGGAGGCTCTGCATTTTAATTTAATTTTAAATGAAGCTTCTTAAACATCTTAAAAACCTTATTTACTTTACATTACAACAATAGTTTAATTATATATTATAGACTTATGGAAAGAGACCTTCTAAAAACATTAAAATGTATTACTGGCACGTGAAACCTTAAATCAGAGTGAACAAATGAAGACTCGGCACAGCACTTCTGAAAGATTGCCGACCCCTGGTTTATTATATGCCTATAATGCTTAAATTCAGTGGGGTTAGTGAGGAAGGTGACACAATGGCCTCCCAGATAAGAACACCCAAGCACACACTTGAAAGACAATGGAATACTTCCAGGATCTAGGCCAGTGATTTTCAAACTGGGGATCGTGATGCAGTACTGGGTCACAGAGTGTAAGGCACTTAGTTGCGGTGGCTCTGGTCAGCACCGCTGACCAAGCCATTAAAAGTCCCATCAGTGGTGCTGCCTGGCTAAGGCAGGCTAGTCCCTACCAGTTCTAATGCCGCACTGCACCCTGGAAGCAGCCAGCAGCAGGTCCAGCTCCTAGCCGGGGGGGGCCACGGAGCTCCACGCACTACCCCCACACTACCATTGGCCAGGAGCTTGTGTGCCTCTGCTTAGGAGATGGACCTGCTGCTGGCTGCCTCCAGGAAGCCTGTGCCCCAAACCCCAATCCCCAGCTCCAGCGCTGAGCCTTCCCCCCCAAACCTGGAGCCCCTTCCTGCACCCCAAACCCCTCATCCCCAGCCCCACCCCAGAGCCTGCACTCCTAGCCCAGAGCCCTGACCCCCTCCCACACCCTAACCCCCTGTCCCAGTCCAGAGCCTCCTCCCACACCCCGAATCCTTCATTCCCGGCCCCACCCTGCAGCCATCACCCCCGCACCCCAATCCTCTGCCCCAGCCCTGAGCCCCTCCCACACCCACACCCCTCATCCACAGCTCCATTGGGTCACAGGCATCTACAATTTTCTTCAACTGGGTCGCCAGAAAAAAGTTTGAAAACCACTGCTCTAGGCCAAAGTGACACAGCTGTTGTGCCAGGCTGGGAGGACATAGATCAAGAGAACTATAAACAGTTTAAAAGTTTCTTGATCCCTGAAGGGGATGGGGACAAGTCACCACAGGTTGCCTAGAGACTGTCACTGAGCTCTGGCAGGGAGATAAAAGTAGAGTTTTGCAGAAAAGTCTATATAGACTTAGGCCTTGTCTACACTACAGGACTATTTCGAATCTACTTAATTCGAATTTGTGGATTCGACCTTATGAAGTCGAATTTGTGTATCCATACTAAATACACTAATTCGAACTTCTGAGTCCACATTCACGGGGCCGGCGTCGACTTTCGAAGCGGTGCACTGTGGGAAGCTATCCCACAGTTCCCGCAGTCCCCGCTGCCCATTTGAATTCTGGGATTTCCCCCCAATGCATGCTGGGGGAAAAAATGTGTCGAGGGTGGTTTTGGGTAACTGTCGTCATTGAACCGTCAATCACGCCCTCCCTCCCTCCCTCCCTCCCTGAAAGCGCCTGCGGGCAATCTGTTCGTGCACTTTTCTGGTCAGTGACAGCGTGGACGCCACAGCACTGCAAGCATGGAGCCCGCTGCGATCCTCGCCGTTTTCTCCTCCTCGCACTTTATCGTCCACCTCTTCCACATTCAGCTGCTGAGAAATTGGGCTACTTTTCAATGGTTCTGCAAGCATTGGGGGACCATAGGGGACGTTTTACCAACATGAACGTCGGATGGCCGGGCAAGGTTCCTGATGCATGTGTTCTCAGGAACTGTGGGCTGCTCAGACGCCTGCTGGAAGGTAGTTTCTTCCCGTACCACGAAATAACTGTTGTGGATGTGCATTTGCCTATAGTGATCCTCGGTGACCCAGCCTGCCCGCTAATGCACTTGCTCATGAAGCCCTATACAGGCGCCTGGGACAGCGACAAGGAACTCTTCAAATACCAGCGAGCAGCGAGCAGCGTGACCTGTGACTGTTCAGTTTCTTTACAGAGAAGCTGAACCTGCCCCTGTTTCTTTACCCAGTTACTGTTGACTCTCCTCTTCGGTTAAATACCCCGTTCTCCCCGTTTCCTCCACTTCCAAGACACGTGTAAAAATAAAATACATGTCACACTGTTACTGAGGAGAGGTTTCTTTATTCATGACTTTTCGTTAAAGGGTCGAAACTGGAACGCAGACTGCGGTGGGTAGGGTGTGCGCTGATGTAAAGACCGCCTCTAAACTTAAGGAATGACAGGCTCCTGCTCCTACAGCGGTCCGCATTGCCGGACTGCTTGTTTCAACGGAGCCTGCCATCCCTCCTTTTTGGGATTCTGTGTGCGGGCGGCTATGTGGCCTTGTGGCGGAGGAGGACGGATACAGATTCCTCTGCTGCATGACTCAGCGGTCCACAACAAGGACCGCTGTATAAGATCTGTACCCGACCTCCCCCGCTAAAAAGTCACATCCCCACCGCCCACACAGAACCTGGAAACCACCTCCCATACCGACCACGGTGCCTGCTGACTGCACTGTGTGTGTTACCCGCTGCTGATCCGGCCCCCGTGTCTGTACCCTGCGAAAGGTGCCTGTCCTATGCAATTAGCAACGCACTTCCCCACGCACCCCATTCAAACACAGTCTTCAGTGAGGAAACATGACGGAAACAGTACTTAACAGCAAAGTATTTTTATTACTTAAGTACACAGTTATGGGATGGGACTGGGATTGGGACTTGTTTGAGTCCGGAAGGGAAGGACTTATGCAAACGTAGGGTATGAGAGCTTTTGGTTACTTGAGCACTCTGCTGGGGTGCAGTGACAGTATTCACGGCCCAGGGCGGGCATCCTCCTGGTTATTTAGGGTGAGGGGGGTATGTGACTTTGTGGCGGGGGAGGGCGGTTGCAGAGATACTGCCGGGGGCTCTGTCCTGCAGCGGACCTGCAGAACATACACAAGTCGCCGGAGCGTGTCCGTTTGCTCCCTCAGTAGTACAAGCATTGCTTGAGTCGCCTGCTTGTGTTCCTCACGCCACCTCTCCTCCCATTCGCTGTGTGAGCGCTGGTACAGAGAGACTTTCTCCCTCCACTGCCTCTGCTGGTCCGCCTCGGCTAGGTAGCAGCCCACACATTCATCGAAAATCGTGTCCCTTGTCTTTTTCTTTCGCCGCCTAATCTTCGCCAGCCTCTGCGAGGTGGATGCTGTGGAAGGTCTGGAGACAGTGGAAGCTGTGAGATGGGAAACAGTTAGTTAATTCCTTGCAATGATACTTTTTTGCGAACAATTAACTGAGTCTAGGCTGTCTCTGTGAATTTTTTGTTGAGACCCCTGTGCCTGCTGTTGCACAAATCATTTGCGCGGTGGATTCTGGGTAAATGTCGCCAGTCATTCCTTCCTCCGGGAAAGCAAGGGCAGACAATCATTTCGATCACGTTTTCCATGAAATGCCCTGGCACACGCCATAGCGTGGCAACAATGGACCCTATTTTGCCTTTTGTGTATGTCACCGTATGTGTACTGTATGCCGCTGATAGAGGCGGACCAGCAGCGCTACACAGCAGCATGCTTATGCTTTTGCATGACAGCAGCGATGGTTACCAGGCATACTGCACCGTCTACCATACCATGAACTGGTAAGAAGACGGTAATAAGATGGTCATGGTTACCTGTCCTTTTGCACTGCGCCATTTGGTGCTGTCATAAGTGCCCCTGGTCGATCAGCCAGGGGCGCAAAAGCAAAATTTGGGAATGACTCCCCGAGTCAATCCCTCCTTTTTGGGTATCTAAAAATAGAATCAGTCCTGCCTAGATTATGTGCAAGTGTACTAGAGAACCACTGTATCATACAACCAGAGACCACAGCTGCTCTCTGTCCAATCCTGCATAAATTTTGAGCTGAACGCTATTCACAGGGTGTGCTCCTGAAACAACCCCAGCTGTTCATTCCGTTCTTCCCCCAGCCTTCCTGGGTTCCAATACCATTGTCCCCCCACTTGTGTGATGAAGTAATATAGAATGCATGAATAAGACACAGGTAGTCGTTTGTGAGAAATGAGTGGAAGGAAGCCTCCAGCTGCAATGATAGTCCAGAGATGACATTAAGGGGTGTGGAGGAGGGAGCCACTCATCCCTCTGCTAGTCCAGGGGCAATTGAATCTTTTCTTTACAATGAAGGGTGGGGGCTGATGGATCTCAGCCCCCTGTTGCAATGATGAGGACGGTTACCAGCCATACTGCACCATCTACCATGAAAAATTAGCAACAGGCGGCCTTGACCGACCGGTCCCAAGCAAGTTGGTACGGTTGTCATGGTTACCAGCCCTTTTGCACTGCCCCATGTGCCAATAGGCTGATGATGAGGATGGATTTCCATCGTTTTGTACCATCAGCCATCCATAGCGTGGGGGGAGCAAGGATGTTGGTGTTGAGTGCTGCACCATCGCGTCTATCCGCAGCATTCAGTACAGATACGGTGACATGTAAAAGAGTCAACAGAGGATTGTTTTCCCTTTTACTTCTGGGGGTCGGGGGGGTGCGTAAATTGCCGAGCTATGCCCCGTCCCACCGCGGACACTGTGTTTGACCCTAGAAGCATTTGGAGATCAGCCAAGAATGCAAATGCTTTTTGGAGACAGCAGGAACTGTGGGATACCTTGCGTCCTCGTTCCCCCCTCCCTCCATGAGCGTCCATTTGATTCTTTGGCTTTCCGTTACGCTCGTCACGCAGCTGCGTGCTGAGTCTGTGCTATGCCGTCTGTCCGTTTATTTATTAAAAATACTTTGGACCAGGCGTAACGTAACATTTCTTCCCCTACTTAGATGCAGGAGTCTCCGAGCGAGATCACCGTGAGGACAGGCACTGAAGGAGATAGAGAGCGCATGCTGCGTGAAATCTAGCACGAACCACGGACCTATGCAGCCGTGCTCTGGGAGGCAGTGCTCCCTGAATACCGCATGAAAGCCTCGCGCGGAAAAGTGTGCTATCACGGAGCACCCAATAAGGCAGCTCTCCCCAGGAACCTCCTGCTGATGCTTATCGATTAACGGCAGGAGAGCTTCGTGGCGTTCTCCCAGGAGGATTTCTGTTCTATCACCATATATACAGAGACCTCCTTTTCACACACTTCAGATTCCTGTTATATTAAGAATAAAAGTTAACATGGTTAAAGCACTTACCGACTGCTCCTACCCCTGATTCAGGATCCGGGTTCCTGGCCGGGGAGGGTTGGTAGGGGATCTCCGTGAGGGTGATGAATAGATCCTGGCTGTCGGGGAAACCAGCGTTGTAAGCGCTGTCGCCTGCCTTGTCCTCCACAAACCCTTCCTCATCTTCCCCGTCCGTGAACATCGTCGAGGAACTGTCCGTCGACACTGTCCCATCATCAGAGTCCATG
Source organism: Mauremys mutica (assembly GCF_020497125.1). Taxonomy (NCBI): domain Eukaryota; kingdom Metazoa; phylum Chordata; order Testudines; family Geoemydidae; genus Mauremys; species Mauremys mutica. The sequence goes on from NC_059072.1 coordinate 46,410,483, forward strand.
GTCACTGGTGGGGCAGTGGTGGCAGGCTCCGTAGCGTCCGTTGGCCGCTTTGATTTTTTGGTAGCCTTGTCTGGGGTCCTTGATTTTCACGCGGCGCTGCGTTGCATGACGGCTGTATCCTCAGTCTGTATCATGGCTTTGGAGACCTTCTCGTAGGTCTTTGCATTCCGTTCGTTGGAGCGCAGCTCCGAAAGCACAGACTCCTCGCCCCACACACCGATCAGATCCAAGAGTTCCCGGTCAGTCTATGCCGGGTCCCTCTTTCTATTCAGAGATTACATGAACTCCTCTGCTGGAGAGCTCTGCATTGCTGCCGGTGCTGCGGAGCTCGCCCCGATGTGCAACCAGAACGTCAGATTCAAACCGCCCAGACAGGAAAATGAATTCAAATTTTCGCGGGTCATTTCCTGTGTGGCTGGGCAGAGAATCCAAGCTCGGGCTGCTGTCCAGAGCGTCAACAGAGTGGTGCAGTGTGGGATAGCTCCCGGAGCTACTAAGTTCGATTTCCATCCACACCTAGCCTAATTCGAACTAGCCATGTCGAATTTAGCGTTACTCCACCTGCCGGGGTGGAGTACCAAATTCGAACTAAAGAGCCCTCTAGTTCGAATTAAATGGCTTCCTGGTGTGGACGGTTGAGCGGTTAGTTCGAATTAACGCTGCTAAATTCGAATTAAAGTCCTAGTGTAGACCAGGCCTTAGTCCTAAGGTCCCTATGTGGAAGATGGTTAAACACCTGGTAAACCAGACACACATGCAGTATGTCCTCGTCTTTAAAATACATTTTCTCTGAAATACTTTCCTTCTAAACACTTTGCCTTAAGGAGGCTTGTGACAGGGTATACAAACCCCACACCGGCATGGAAGGCGTTACGGAGCCGCTTTGGGCTAGAGTGGAACTGACCCACCTCACCAGCAAATCATGCCAGGACTGGAGGAGGAGTTAAGTCAGATGGGGACAACCCTGGGAAGGAAACAGGCTCTCTGCTGAAACTCTGCCCTTGCAGAAAAGAGAATATGGATTGCCTGGGCTAAGAGACTTATACTGAAGACTAGTGGACTCTGGACCACCAAAGCCCTCTGAAGTAAGAAAGGCAAATATCCTGGCTGAAGCTCCCTTCAGATTCTTTTCCTTTATGCTTTTATTTAACCTCATTTGTTGACTCCAGACTGTTTAGTTAGTTTCACCTGGGACCCTGATTGAGGGGTAAGGGTTCGGGGGGTTGGGGGTTGGGGAGGGAAGTCAGAAGGCCTGGGCCAGAGGGCTGAACAATGGCCCTGCTAGGCTGCCCCCACCCCCATTGGGTGCATCAATTGAATCCATACTCATATGCTTCGCATGAAGGGGGCACACTGCCAAAGACAGGTTTGTGACAAGGCTTTTGTTGTTGTTGGTTACCACTGTCGTGGCTTTCAGAAGGACCAGAACTGCAGGGTCTGAGTTTGAGTCAGACCTGCTGAGGCTTGATCATGGTTAGTACCAGGCATAGGTGCTGATTCTGTGGGTGCTCCAGGGGTGGAGCACCCACAGAAAAAAATGCAGCCCCCTGATCAGCTCTTCCCCCACCCGTGCCTCCCACCCACAGCACCACAGATCAGCACATCCTCCTCCCCCCAGCACCACCAATCAGCTGTTCAGTGGCATGCAGGAAGTGCTGGGGCGCAACGGGGAGGAGCAAGGGTGGGGGTGCACTTGGGAGAGGGGCAGAACAGGGCAGGGTGTTGGGGGAAGGGGTGGGGCAGGGCCAGAGCAGGGGTCGAGCACTCCCCAGAATATTAGAAAGTCAGCACCTCCGGTACCTGCAACTGCAATTCAGGGCCTGGGCCGAAAAAGAGAATTGTGTGATTCCACCAGGAATCAGGTGACAGCTTGAGGCCTGAGACCTGAAAGGGAGATGCACCTGACAAGACCAATTCACTCAGTAACTGACACATTTCACCATTGCATCCCTATTGTCTAGTATAGCCCTATAATGGTAGTAAATAATTCTAATTATAATGAAGCCAAGTGATCACAATCCAACTAATGTCTTCTTAGATTGTCACTGTAGTGCCACCAGAGGTGAAAACTAGCAAACTCTATTGTCACTGAAGTTAGAAAACATGGTTCTGATATACAGAGGAGTCAGCACTGATAAGTAAGTAAATGTGCCATTTTTTGTAGTCATTTTTAAGACCAGAACTGCTCATGTTCCCTGGAGGGACTATTCATGAGGAAACAGGAAATGTGGGGAGTTAGGCTGGGTGGGAGCAGCTCAGCCACATGGACAGAGGGGTGCAAAGGGTTTAATAAAGTTCCACTTGTTCAATTTAACCTTCGCTCTTTGCAAAGGAAACACTTAGATGCTGCCAGTAGCTTTCCAAATGAGTCCTTTTCCATGGAATATAGTGCTATCAATTAGCTGCACAGTGCCATTAATTACCAGCTGTCCTCTGATGGCTGCTGAAAGTTCTGCTCCAAGCTTGAGGTGCACAGCTACATCCATTCCTGCTAGAAGCTGTTTTTACTTCAAACAGTAAGTTAGTCCTGTTCCACAGTGCAGCAGTCAATTGTTTGGCTGAGTGTCAGAAGCAGCTGTTTACAGAACAATTTAATTTGCAGCCACCTCCTGGTTTTGCTTTGGTTCTCCTGCAGTGCTTAAACTGTAATGAAGATGATGGTGGATCGCTGCCATGTAAAGGTTTGCAACATGCAAAACCAGATTTACTCAATGGAAGCCAGGATGTATTTTTCATTTTCCATCAAGATAAATGTACCTTCTGTGATGCTGGCAGCCCAGCTCTTGCCCAGGCTGCAGGCATTAGCTAAGAACTGAAACTCCTAACTGGAGATTAGACCAATTCACCTGTATGTTAGTTTTGCTCAAAATAGGTATTAGTCTTGTAATAATGTAGTTAGTGCTTAATTTTTGCCAGGGCTGAGTCCTGGCACCTCTAGACCAGGCAGTTCGTAGCCCCAGCACCTTTGGGCTTGCTGCATCAGTTATGAAAGTAAAAATATTGCTTGAGTCCCAGCACCTCTTTCATTACAAGTCACTACTTCATTACAAGTAGTGTTTAGATTATGAAATGCTTGCAAGTTACTGCATGCGTTAATCTCACTTGCAGTGCCCCTATTCCATGTTATTAATAAAAGCTTACATATATCCTTTATAACTTTGAAAATGTTTGCTCTGAACTTGTGAACTCAGGCACAAGAATTGTTCCCTCCTCTCCAGGAGGACTATAAAAACAGATGGGTCATCAAGGAACATTGCAATTCAAAGGATTGGCTAATGGCCCTATTGCACCTGGGAAATCCTATGTTCAAAGAATCTGGTCCCCAGGACTTGGAAGCTGAATGAAGGAAATAAAACAAAGCCACAGGAAAAATGTCCATCTTTTTGGCTGTTTAAACTCTGGCAGGGCCAGAGACTCTAAACTGAAGCCAAAGATCCCCAGGGGCTGCCTCCTGGTCCACCATGAAAGACAGTTTGAATTGACAGACTGTCACTCTTAGGATTTAGATATTAGCTCATTTGTGTATATGTATGTTTGATTTAACCTGTAAATAACATTTTTTCCCTAGTTTATAAACCTTTAGATATTTTGTTAAAGGACTGACTACAGGCATTGTAAGATCAAGGGTACCAATTGATATGGGATATGTGACTGGTCTCTTGGGACAGGAAGCAACCTGAATGAGGTGTGATTTTTGGTATAAGTGACTATTTATCATGAAGGCCCATTTGTCTGGGGGCAAGATAGAGTGCAGAGTCTAAGGGGACTGAGACTCCATGGTAAGATTTAAAGTGATCCAGGGGTTCACATTTGTTACTGGGGTTGCCAGGTGTCCAGTTTTCAAATGGAACACCTGGTTGAAAAAGGACCCTGGCAGCTCTGGTCAGCACTGCTGACTGGGCCATTAAAAGTCTGGTTGGTGGCACAGTGGGGCTGGCAGACTCTCTGCCTGGCTCCACATGGGTCCTAGAAAGCAGCCAGCATGTCTGGCTCCTAGGCAGAGGGGTGGCCAAGGAGTCTCCATGCACTGCTCCCGCCCACAGGTGCCACCCCAGGTACCTACTTCGCAGGAAGGTAAGTAGGAGGAATGCAATCTTTTGTAGATAATAGGATCAAAGGAATTTTGGGGACAACGCGCGTTAAGTGGATTTCCTAGGAAATACTTGAGGAGAATGCAGATGACCCATCTCAAATCCATCCTTTTGAAGCTGCACTGTGAACAGAGACCTATTGCCCGGCTGCTTACCTGCTGAAGGTCTCTTCAAAGAGGGAAACTGGATAAATGAGTGACTCTTACTCATGTGTGTTCTTGTTCAGAGCCAAAGGTGTGATTGACTGGAAACCACCAGAAAACCCTTGGTGGGAGTTGAAGGACTGCTCCTGCCAGAGGCCATGTTGCATTTGGGGCAATCTGTGTTAAGTTTATTAGCATGTGTAGATTTTTTGGTTTCCATACATTTTCTCTGTAATGCTTTTACCTTAAAGAATAAATGTGCTTATTAGAAAGAATTGAGTGGTAACTTATAATTGTCACAATTATACCGTCCTGTGTCTGAGGAGAGATGCAAAGCAGGCCTACTTATTCCCAGCAAAAGACTGGTGGCCTAGCACAGTGAAGGCAGGGAACAGTTAAGCCTAGCTCTGAAGGCAGCATTACCATTAGCAGCAGTGCAGAAGTAAGGGTAGCAGTACCGCAACCCCCTCCCCATAGTAACCTTGCAACCCCCTCCCCACACAACTCCTTCTGGGTCAGGACCCCTGCAGTTAAAATGCTGTGAATTTTCAGATTTAAATAGCTGAAATCCTGAAATTTATGATTTTTAAAATCCAGTGACCGTGAAATTGACCAAAATGGCCTGTGAATTTGGTAGGGCCCTAACCATGAAGGCAATGGAATGGAGCCCTCTCAAATGGTTTCGTACTGGACATGGAATTGTGTTGCAGAAAAATTTTGGTGATGTTTTAGAGACGGTCCACTATGTCAATGTAGGCAGCCACAAACCATGGCTAATGCTGTGAGTTTGTCATGGCGGTCACAGAAGTCATGGATTCCGGGACTTTCCGGGACTTCTGCAGCAGCTGGTGTGACTGACCCCAGGGCAGCCACATTGACCACTGCTGGGGCAGTCTTGGGACACTCCCCTCCTCCCCCGCTAGAGCACTCACGCCGGTCCTGGATCATGGGCTGCTGCCCCTCCTCCCCCGGAGCACCTGCGGAGGTCCTGGGTCACCCCCTGTCCCAGAGCACCCAAGATTTAGTCAGCGATATATAGTTCAAGTAATGGGCAGGACACGGGCTGTGAATTTGTTTACTGCCCGTGATCTATCCATGACTTTTACTAAAAATACCTATGACTGAAATATAGCCTTAACCATGATACACATTGTTGAGGACTGCAAAATGACTCAGCTTCCTGGAGAGCTTCATGCCTTGAACATTGTTGATAAGAACACTGTGGCTTGGCTTGACCAGACTGCATACACTAAATAATATTTGCCCCACAAATAATAGAGAAACAGGGATTAAATTGTGACTCACATGTGAGTAAGAGTCATAATGCCTTCTGGGGCTACCCTAAGGGCTTGTCTACACTACAGGACTATTTCGAATCTACTTAAGTCGAATTTGTGGATTCGACCTTATGAAGTCGAATTTGTGTATCCATACTAAATACACAAATTCGAACTTCTGAGTCCACATTCACGGGGCCAGCTTCGACTTTGGAAGCGGTGCACTGTGGGAAGCTATCCCACAGTTCCCGCACTCCCCGCTGCCCATTGGAATTGTGGGATTTCCCCCCAATGCATGCTGGGGGAAAAAATGTGTCGTCATTGAACCGTCAATCCCGCCCTCCCTGTCTTCCTTGAAAGCGCCGGCGGGAAATCTGTTCGCGCCCTTGTCTGGTCGGTTACAGCGCGGACGCCACAGCACTGCGAGCATGGAGCCCGCTGCGATCATCGCTGCACTTATGGCCGTTGTCAACTCCTCGCACGTTATCGTCCACCTCTTCCACAGTCAGATGCTGAGAAACCGGGCGAGGAGGCTCCGGCAGCACGGTGAGGAGAGTGGCGCAGACCTCTCAGAAAGCAGGGTACGCCGGGCAGTGGAGATCATGGTGGCAATGGGTCAAGTTCATGGTGTGGAACGGCGATTCTGGGCCCGGGAAACAAGCACAGACTGGTGGGACCGCATAGTGCTGCAGGTCTGGGATGACACAGAGTGGCTGCGAAACTTCAGGATGCGTAAGGGCACTTTCCTTGAACTGTGTGACTTGCTGTCCCCTGCCCTGAAGCGCCAGGACACAAGGATGCGAGCAGCCCTGAGTGTGCAGAAGCGAGTGGCCATAGCCCTCTGGAAACTTGCCACGCCAGACAGCTACCGGTCAGTAGCGAACCACTTTGGCGTGGGCAAATCTACCGTGGGGATTGCTGTCATTCAAGTAGCCCACGCAATCGTTGAGCAACTGTTCTCAAAGGTAGTGACTCTCGGAAATGTCCAGGTCATCATAGATGGCTTCGCCGCGATGGGATTCCCAAACTGCGGTGGGGCTATAGATGGGACTCACATCCCTATCCTGGCACCAGCCCACCAGGCCAGCGAGTACATTAACCGAAAGGGCTACTTTTCAATGGTGCTGCAAGCTGTGGTGGACCATAGGGGACGTTTTACCAACATCAACGTCGGGTGGGCGGGCAAGGTTCATGACGCGCGTGTGTTCAGGAACTCTGGTCTGTTTAGACGCCTCCAGGCAGGCACTTTCTTCCCGGACCACAAAATAACGGTTGGGGATGTGCAGATGCCTACAGTGATCCTCGGGGACCCGGCCTACCCGCTAATGCCCTGGCTCATGAAGCCCTATACAGGCGCCTTGGACAGAGACAAGGAACTCTTCAACTACCGGCTGAGCAAGTGCAGAATGGTGGTGGAGTGTGCTTTCGGACGTCTCAAGGGGAGATGGCGGACCTTACTGACTCGCTCGGACATCAGCGAAAAGAATATCCCCGTAGTGATTGCTGCTTGCTGTGTGCTCCACAATCTCTGTGAGAGCAAGGGCGAGACCTTTTTGGCCGCTTGGGAGGTTGAGGCAAATCGCCTGGCTGCTGTTTACGATCAGCCAGACACCCGTGCTGAGAGAATATCCCAGCGGGAAGCGATATGCATCAGGGAGGCTTTGAAAGCGAGTTTCCTCGCAGAGCAGGGTAACCTGTGACTGTCCACTTGATTTTAAGAGAGCCTGATCATAAACCAAGTTTCCCCCAGTTCCGAAGGACGTTTTAAAACTAAGGACATGTTTTAGTAATTAATAATAAATCTTTCGTTGACTTTGCATTTCTCTTTCTTCGTTGAAACATGGAAGCACTCTGTGCTGGTTAAGGTGTGCACTGATGGGTGGGTTTGCAGGAAGGGGCGAGGGGTGCCGTCTTTGGATAGGGGTTAACATGACGGCTGTGGGTTTGGGCGTTGGAAGGGGTGAGGGGTGTGGGGGAAGGGTGAGTATCTGCCCCTGGATGAGGTCTCTTTTTGGGGCTCAGGGCACCGGGGAGGATCGTGACTACGGTCCAAGTGCATGTGAAGGGAAGCCTGCCTTTACATTCTGGGATGTCAGGCACCAGGACCCTGCACAAGCATACACATCAAGGAAAGACCCGGGGCAGCATACACCACACAGACTGTCCCTGGTGCCTAGTGACTGCAGTCTGTGTGTGCCCTGCAGTTGACCCTGCAGCCAAGTCTGTAGCATGGCACTGTGGGCTATGCAGTGAAATTACAACCCCCCCCCTACAGAACAACAGAAAGTCTTCTGACACCAGAAACATGACGGAAACAGTCAGTAACACAAAACCGCTTTTAATAATGTAGTACACAGTGGGGGGTTTAAACTTGGAGTTGGGACTGGTTGATGCTTTAAGGAAAGAGCTTGTACAAATTTACAGCGCGACAGTTGTCTCGAACATTATCGGTGTGCTGCGGTGCAGGGACAGTTCTCACGGCCCCTACCGCCCCTCCGTCTTGTCACTTTGGGTGAGGGGGGGACAGGACTTCTTGGCGTTGGAGGGCGGTTGCAGATGCACTGCAGGGGGGCTCTCTCCTCCTGACTGCGGTCTTGCAGAACATCTACAAGGCGCCGGAGCGTGTCCGTTTGCTCCCTCATTAGACCAAGCAGCGTTTGAGTCGCCTGCTGGTCTTCCTGCCGCCACCTATCCTCCCGTTCCATGTGTGTGCGATGCTGCTGACACAGGCTCTCCCTCGACTGTCTCTGCTCTGCCGCCTCCGCTCTGGAGCTGGCCATCAGTTCCTGGAACATGTCGTCCCTTGTCTTTTTCTTTCGGCGTCTAATCTGAGCCAGCCTCTGCGAGGGGGATGGCGGGGCAGTCCGGGAAGGACCCGAAGCTGTGTGATGCGAAAAAGTAGGTGATTTCCTTGAACAAATACATGTTTTCCAACAGTAAACACAGTCTAGTCAGTTTCAGTTAAGAAGACCAAACAGGGAACCAAGTCTCAGGAGATCTCGGAACTAGTCCGAGATTTCGGAATACGCTCTCATTGGCGGCGCGATTGCACTGGATAGTGCACAAGCGAGGAGAGACAGCTGCATCCCTCTTGCACAAAGTCCTGGTAAGCCTTACAGTACAGAGTGCTTATCAGTTACTGCTTAGCTGTGCTCTCCTGCTGGAGGCAATGTGCAAAGCAGAAAAGATGAGCGTTATGCGGCACCTCCCGCCAGTGAACGGGAAAGACCCCTGTATGCGTTTCCTCTGTGGCCTGCAACACGTGGCTGTTAAGCGAGGGTCATTCTTATGCAAAGTAAAACTCTGTTAAGTGAGGGTCATTCTTATGCAAAGTAAAAGTCTACCATGCACAATAGTAACAGTACACTAATTCCACTAATTAGATGCAGCACTTCCACAACGACATCACCCTGAGGCGTGTCAGGCGCACACAGAGAGAGCGGATGCTAACAGAAGCCCTGCACAGACCAGGACCATACGCTGCCATGCTCGTCGAGGCGATGGTCCCCCTGTACCTGAGGATGGCCTGGCGCGGAAGAGTGTGCTTCAACGGAGCACCCAATAAAGCACCTCTCCCAAGAAACCTCTTGCTGAGGCTTTTCCAGCTGCTCTCTGAGAGCTTTTTTGAACTATCCCCAGAGGACTATTGCTCCATTGCTGTTTGTGTAGACCTGCTGTTTGTCTAGTTTCATATTTAAAAATTGTTATATAGTATTTCTATTTTTTATATATATCCCTGTTTCTTAAAAAAATAAATGTATCCCTGTTTGTAGCACTTACCGCCTGATCCTTCCCTGATTCCGAGTCCGGGTTAACGGGCGGGGACGGTTGGTAGGGGATCTCTGTGAGGGTGATGAAGAGATCCTGGCTGTCAGGGAAAGCGGGAGTGGGTTCGATGTCGCCTGCGCCGTCCTCAACAGACCCTTCCTCATCTTCCCCATCGGCGAACAGGGAGGGGGAACTGTCCCGGTACACTATTCCGTCCTCGGAGTCCACCGTCACTGGTGGGGCACTGGTGGCAGACCCACCTAGAATGGCATGCAGTGCCTCGTAGAAGCGGCATGTCTGGGGCTGGGCTCCGGAGCGTCCGTTTGCCGCTCTGACTTTTTGATACCCTTGTCTTAGGTCCTTCACTTTCACGCGGCACTGCATCGCATCCCGGCTGTATCCTTTGTCTTTCATGGCTTTAGAGACCTTCTCGAAGGTCTTCGCGTTCCGCTTGTTGGAGCGCAGCTCCGAGAGCACAGACTCCTCGCCCCACACAGCGATCAGATCCTGGACTTCCCGGTCAGTCCATGCTGGGGACCTCTTTCTATTCTGGGATTGCCCGGACTCCTCTGCTGGAGAGCTCTGCATCGTTGCAGGTGCTGCGGAGCTCGCCCCGATGTGCAACCAGAACGTCAGATTCAAACCGCCCAGACAGGAAAATGAATTCAAATTTTCGCGGGTCATTTCCTGTGTGGCTGGCCAGAGAATCCAAGCTCGGAATGCTGTCCAGAGCGTCAACAGAGTGGTGAACTGTGGGATAGCTCCCGGAGCTGCTAAGTTCGATTAGCATCCACACCAAGCCTAATTCGAGCTAGCAAGTGCGAATTTAGCGTTACTCCACCTGCCGGGGTGGAGTACCAAATTCGAACTAAAGAGCCCTCTAGTTCGAATTAAATGGCTTTCTGGTGTGGACGGTTGAGCGGTTAGTTCGAATTAACGCTGATAAATTCGAATTAAAGTCCTAGTGTAGACCAGGGCTAAGAACAATAGGAGGCATATGCACTCAGGTTGTAACTCCTCCAGAGAGCTACCACTACCTGGAGAGAGGCATACATATATTGGTCCAAACTGAATTCTCCAGGGACCAAGAGAGAAAGAGAGGACTTTTGGTTAAACAGCTTGAGTTAAAATTGACTCTGCCTTTGATCTTCCGTCCAAAGGACACTTCCATCCAAAAGGGCCGTCCAAAAGGCCCCCCAGTTCTTCCTTGGAGTGGAAAGAAGGACTTGGCCCAGTTGTGAACTGGTAAGCACAGAGAAAACTCTTGCTGTGATTTGAAGAACTGCTCACTAGTCAGAGCCTGGAGTTTCAATGATCTCTGGTAAGCTTATTAGCATGCATGTGTAACCTACACCAAGGAAAGTAAGTCAAGTTACTTAGCAACTCTGTGCTATTGAATTCCTCTGACAAAATATTTGCAGAGACCATTAATTCATATTCTTGCAAGAGACTACAGCTGTTCTTTTTTATAGGAATCCTCTAAATACTAAAAGCAGAAAATTATAATAGGAGTTACCTTCTTGTTTTTTTTTTTCTTCTGGAATCCAGTGCTAGGCTCTTCCATAAGACAGTCTCTCTCACTCACTCTCACTTACACACACTTAGCAATTTCAAATATATTTTTACTAACACTCCAAAGAGAAACCATTACAGCACAGTATTTACAATGAACCCCAGCTAGACTAACATCACCAATTAGAGATTTGTTGTTTTTCATTTAAAATGAAACAAAACAAAACAAAAACCCCACAGGGCCTAAGCATATGTGTATATATAAATTTAAACCTTACAAAATAAGTACAGGAACTGGGACTTCTGACAATTGGAGATCTTCTGCTTTCACATAGGCTTACCCAGGGTTTTATACTGGCTATTAGATAAAACATTTACGGTAGTTGTGCCACATAACCAGTTGTTTCTGCATCCACAATATTGAGCACAAACACAGCTTTAAATACGAAAATCAGACAATTACTTTAGCTGCTAGGCTCACACACTCTGGTTCAATGATGTAATACAGCTCACATTTGGCCTCCAGTCTGTGATTTCTCCTTATGGTGTTTTCCAAGTCTCAAACCCACTGACTTCTGTAAAATTACAGGAAACTGTATTGAGATCCAAGCCACAGATTCAGTCTGAGTTACCCCGGCAGCTCTATCTTCTCCATGAACAAATTTTCACAAATACAAGTTTCCTATTTACTAAATTCTAAGCTTTCTTCTAAGAACAACAGAGTAAGAAAGCAGACTTTTAGGCAAGTGGCAAAAGTCACTGTCCCCTTAACTATAACCCACTGTGTATGTGTATCTGCATGTATTCTCTATATCTGTATCTATCTATAGCTATATAAAATAAAATAAAATAACTTTTCTTCTTGAGAAGGAGGGCTTGACTGGTACCTTAACATATAACTGCTGCAGACCAATGAGATCAAACTAAGACCTATACAATTATAGGAAACTGCATTGAGAGTCAATGCATTGATTCAGTTTGGGATACTCCTGGTCGTGCTATCTTCTCCTTGCTGGGCGGGTCAGGATCTGACTAGTGCCTAGAATGGTTGCCAGTTTCGTATTACTCATCGGTCAGCAGCTTCCAGCTCCTAAGGAAGGGGATATGTGTGTAGATGCAGGAATGAAGCCTTCAACTCCAGCTTCAGAACAGCTACTGAGCATGTTTAAAAGCTTTCTGCACTCCTTCTAGTGTGCTGAAAAAGCAACTACTTTGCAGTCATTCAAGCCTATATACTGCCACCTTGTCTTGGAATCATAGGGCTAGAAGGCACCTCAAGAGGTCATCTAGTCAAGCCCTCTGCACTCATGGCAGGACTATGTAATAACTAGACCATTCCTGACAGATGTTTGTCTAATCTGTTCTTAAAAACCTCCAATGATGGAGAAGAATATTACCATTTGTCTGCCAATGGCTTGCATTTGTGTAGCTGAAAACATACTCTTACCCATGCTGATTTTGGAAGGACAATGCCGCTATTATATATTGGCAAACCTACTTTCACAAATCACCTGCATCATGTGCCTAACCACCTATACTGTGTACTCTGTATTTACAGTGCCAGATATACTGAGTGCTCATTAAAGGATATTGAAGTACAAGCCATATAAAAATGGCAACTGAAAAGAAAAAACATTTTAGACCAGACTGGGAAGCTGGAGGCTTCTCCCACCCGTGCTTAATGTGAACTGAAAGAGGTGCCAGTGAGGGCTCAGCCTCAGCAAGCCCCGGCATAAATGAAGCCCTGTCAGAGAGATGCCACCAACCAATTAAAACGTCAAAAACAAAGATATAAAATATTCATGGGAACCAAGTGAAATACAAGATGAACAAGTGAATTGACAGGTTTCAGAGTAGCAGCCGTGTTAGTCTGTATCCGCAAAAAGAACAGGAGTACTTGTGGCACCTTAAAGACTAACAAATTTATTGAAGCATGAGCTTTCGTGAGCTACAGCTCACTTCTTCGGATGCATTTTCATTGTGGTCCAGTTTACAGTCATTCGACCTTGTCTTTCATTTCAGTATTGCCTGAAGAAGAGCTCTGTCTAGCTTGAAAGCTTGTCTTTACCAAACAGAAATTGGGCCAGTAAGAGATATTACCCCACCCACCTTGTCTAGCTCAGTACAATCACTTTTAGGCATGATGTTAGGACCTGACCCTGGAGCCCTAAGTATACACACATTTCACTGAAGCTCAGTAATCCGCTTTGTTCTGTTTGCTAACTCTTATGATCACTTAACATTTACCTTTTGTAGTTAATAAAATTATTTTTGTTTATTCTTAAACCCAGTTTGTGCAATTCATAACCGGGCGGGGGGAGGGGGCAGAGAGCTGTGCATATCTCCTTCCACATTGAGGGAGAGGGCAATTTTTATGAGCTTATGCTATATAGATCTCCATACAACATAAGCCAATATAATTTTGGGTTTACGCTCCAGAGGCTGTGTGCACAGGAGAGCTGGGCATTCCCCTAGCTGAGCCCTGCCAGAGAGCTAATTGCAGACTCTGTGTGACTCTACAGCTGGGTGTCCCCCGGTCTGTGTGTGTGCTGGAAAGGGGCTTGAGAGCCTGACACAGCAGCACAGAGTAAGGGAAACCCAGGCTGGTGGGACAGGAAGACTCAGTGAGACCCCAGCACATCAGGTGGCACCCCAGATGGGGGGGCGGGGTCTAACCTGTCACAGGTACTGCCTCCCAAATGAAACAGATAGTCAGGAAAAAAGGAAATAAAAAAAAAAAAAAAAAAGCCCCACAACAAACGCTCTTAATAACCAGATTACTCACTTCATACATTTGCCAGGAGGAGTCTGGACATTTTCAGTTAGCAGAGATGATATATTTCATTGTAAAACCCAGAAGGTTAGGAGACTAAGAACACATCCAATTCTCAAATCAGTTATCCAGGTGGTTTGCAGATGCTAATTTGACTACTATTTTTATGCAAGTCAATCTCTCTGCCATATGGTAACGGCTGAAGATTGTTATTTTTGTTTTGTTAACAAAGCAGAAATGGTTGACAACAGATTATGTTGAGATTTGAGCACCAAAAAGATTGAGTCTACATAGTACACTCTTTTGAGTGGTTTTCAAGCATAATTTCACAAATCTCAAAAGAAAGTAGGGGAGATACCACATTGTATATAAATGTAGGCAGAGTTGGACAGAGTAGGCTTATCAGCGGAAAGGTACAGGCAGAAGCTCTGCTCGGCCCGGTGGATGTCTGCTGTGCAACCACAGGCACTCACCCAGAGGTTAAGGGACTGGGCCACATGCTGGTTGAGGTCTGACACGCGTACAGTGGAGGAGATAATGGACTCCCTTATACTGGAGCAGTTCTTGCAAAGCCTCCTGGAGACGGTGTGCACCTGGGTGAGGAGACACCAGCCGGGCACCGTCGAAGAGGCGGCTCGGATAACCAAGGAGTATATAGAGGCTGAGGGACCCCGGGGGGAGGACTTGCTATGGAAAGACAGGGAACTGGGGCGGAAGGCTGTGGACTTCTTCCCCAGGAGAGGCAAGTAAAAGGGGGAGCCCAGAGAAGCACCCGAGAGGTCCACCTGCCTAACGTGCTGGCGGTGTGGGAAACCGGGGCACGTTAAACAAGACTGCCTGGACATGGAATGTGGCTGGGCAGACTTTTGTGCTTGGACTGAACGGGCGGGATGGAAGCTGAGGTTGTCCACTGTGCCTGTGAAAGTGGGGCAGAGACCCCAAATGGCTGTGGTCAACACTGCCTCGAGTTGCAGGCTGGTGCAAAAGGTGCTGGTTAAGCCACATTGGCTCATTCGGAGGGAAAGAATGGCCCTCAGGTGTGTACATGGGGATAGGAAGTCCTGCCCAGTAGCCCAGGTACCCCTGGAAGCGAAGGGTTGCGTCCAGTGGAAGCAGGTAGGGGTCCTGGAGAAACTACCGTGTCCGGTACTGTGAGGCCCCACTACTGGGTGTGAAATAACAGGGCTCCCTGCGAGGGAGGAGGGTGGATCCCCAGAGAATGAGGACCCCAGGGTGGGAGGATAGGCCCCGTCCTGGGAACCAAGACAAAACTCCTAGACAGCAAAGCCCAGAGCAGGGAGACCCGCGGGAAGCATATATGGGGGAGCTGGTCAGTCTGGACTCCCCCAGAGAAGTATCCATGATTGCCTATTGTTCACCTAAGGACTCCAAACTCTATAAAGATGCCTTGGGTCCCAATCCTCTTTATCTCAGATCTGCATGAAGCATCAAGCAAGCCAAGCTTAAGCCACAAGGCTGAGATCCCAGTCCTAACTGGACCACCCTGAATATAAACATTGGACTATAACCTATGGACTATTTCTGAAAGAACTTTGCAAGTACAAAGCTCACCATCTCCGCTTTGAATCTGAATCAAGAATTGTACTCATGTCTATATGTATACTGATCTTTTAACTAATACTCTTCTCTTTTTTAATACATTTTAGTTTAGTTAATTGTGTGTAAGCATGTATATGGGTAACATCTGGAATAGTCATTAACCTGTGAGGTAATGTTTCTGATCCTTTGGGATTGGTAAAACATTTATATATGATGAATAAGGTTTTCAGTAATCCTCCTCATATTTGACTTGGGTGTCTGTGTGGAGGCCTGAGGCTGCGTTACTTTAAGGGAACTGTGTTGGTTTCTGGATAACCAGTGAGGTACTACAGAAGCTCTTTTGTGTTGGCTTGGTAAATCTAAATATTGGAATATCCACCAGCTTTGGGGATTGTCTGCCCCATTCTTTGCGATTCACCCTAATTGAGTGACCTTGTCTGGCTCCCCTGGGACTCGGGTCACACCTCTTAATAAAAAATGCTGAAATTACTACCTAGCTTTGTAAGGTAATGTAAGTATATTACTACATCAAAGTGACTGTTGTAGTTGTATCAGTCCCAATATCAGAATTAGAGAGAAAAGGTGGGTGAGGTAAAATCTTTTATTGGACCAACTTTTGTTGGTGAGAAAGACAAGTTTTCCAGCTATACAGAGCTGTTCGCATCTGGGAAAGATACTCGGAGTGTAACTGCTAAATACATGGTCAAACAGATAGTTTAGTGTAAGTAATTAGCATGTATTCTAAGGGACCATTGATGGTGAAGTAGTCCATTAACACCTCTGTAGTTATATGACAAAAAGGAGGGTTAGTGGGGTACAACTTTGTCACAGGGTCACTCATCATACTGGTTCTTCCTGCTGGCCATTTTGGGAATTAGCTCTGGTCAGCAGGTGTGCCCTCTGGTGACGGTGGCTCTCCTATCCTTGTCTCTGCCTGCAGACACACTTAAGTTCCAGTCCCTTCTGCGTCTTTTTTGTGGCATAGCCCTCCGGCCATGTCACAATCCAGGTTCCCCTCTTCTGGGGGACTCCTTCCACAAAGTCTAGCCGCTCCTTGCAGTGGCTTGGCAGGCCACAACCTGGCTGCTTCTTCAGTGGTGAGTGGTGGGGGAAGAGAACAATGCCCACCCACTACTCTGGGTCCCAGCCCAGTGACCTTGTAAACAAAAGCTTCCCACTGCCCCTCCTTTCTTTCTCCACCAGTCTGTCTCAATCCCCTGGGCCACTTCTCCGCAACTCCAGCACTTTCGGCTCCTGCCTCTGGCTCCTTCGCCCTCTTCCCAGGGCCTCGGGCTTGCAAGGCCTCGCAGCCCTGGTCACAGTGCTAGCTCTGCAGCTCTCTAGGAAGCCAATCCCCCCGGGCTTCCTGCAGCAAACTGATTTGCTTTGACCTGCAGCTTCCCTTTTATATGGGCCAGCTGGGCCCTGATTGGCTGGTCTAGCCACCACCTTAAATGGCTTTTTCCTTGCAGCCCTCAAGGCTGGGTTTTAACCCTATCATGGCCTGTGTGGAGCAGACACCCAGTCACAAACTTAAATTCATAACTTTGCTAGACATTAAGGGTATTTCTACACTGCAATTAAAAACCCGCAGCTGCCTTGTGCCAGCTGACTTGGGCTAAGGAACAGTTTAATTGCTGTGTAGATGTTCAGACTTGGGCTGGAGCCTGGGCTCTAGGCAGGGCCATCTCTAGCGGGGTGTGGGGCCCAGGGCATAGGTGACAAGTTTCTATTTGCCGGGGGGGGGGTGCTCCCACCTCTTCCCACCCCACCTCTTTCCTGCCCAGTTCCATCCCCTCCCACAAGTGCACTGCGCCCTTGCTCCTCTTCCCTCCGCCCCAGCGACTCCAGACACAGCAAAATAGCTGATTGGCAGTAGGTGCTGGGAGGGAGGGGGAGGTGCTGATCAGCAGGGCCCACCAGTGGGTAGGAGGTTCTGGGGGGAGGGGGAGGCTCCCCATCCCCCCCACCTCAACTCCCCACCCACCTCCTCATGAAGTGTGGGGGCCCCCAAAGCACAGGGCCCAGGGCGGTCGCCCTGATTTGCCATACCCTAGGGACAGCTCCGGCTCTAGGACCCTGTGAGGCAGGAAGGTCCCAGAACTCTGGCTGTAGCCCAAGCCTGAACATCTACACCATAATTAAAAATCCCATTAGCCCACACCCTGCGAGCCCGAATCAGCTCGCACAGACCAGCAGCAGGTGTCTAATTGCAGTGTAGACATACCCTAAAAATCATGGTTTTAATAAGACACTGAATTTATGGCTTATTACAACAATCTGTAACCCATTAAGCCTCGCTTTTTGTCCTATAACTACAGGGATAGTTCTGAGTAGCCCGAAAGCTTGTCTCTCTTACCAACAGAAGTTGGTCCAATAAAAGATATTACCTCATCCACCTTGTCTCTTTTACATCAACGTGAGACATTTTGATAGGCAACTAATAACCTTCAGTGTGTTTCTTATGTTAGAGAAGCGTTGCTTTTAATCTTGACTTCAGTTAGCAAATGTCCAGGCTAATTAATTCTAAATTACTCATAGTAAAGAAACAAGCTGAAACTCTGTGGATCATTACTACTGTAATTATATATTCAAGTGAAAGCTCAGAATTGAGCAAACATTCAGCAAAAACAAACATTTGAATCTACACAAAACACAATTCTCACATGGCAAGGATTAGAATTAAACCCACCAAAATTCTACTGAAACTCTATTTTAATGCATCCTGTTATTCCTAAGGATTGTTGTTCGCAGGTGCCGCCAATGAAATGGTAATCTTGTGTATAGCTGCTTAGGAAGGTGAAAATAAGAGATAAGAGTAAAAGAGCTTTTGAATTGTACATGCACCAGTGAATTCAAGCTCCTAGAGTGACAGCCTGCTATGATCAATTGTACTTCTCGATGGCCTGATAGCACCAATAAGCACCACTATAGAACACATACAGTACATTAGAAACAATATTGTTAAAACAGTGTTTGCAAACTTTTATTTGAACTCCAAATAGCTGTTTTATTTGACCAAATTCCTGGCCTTTTCTCTGTTTACAATTATTTGTGTAAATGGGTTTTTGTTGGCACAAACATTTGGGGAATGTCTTGGTTTAAAAAAAAAACATATTTGCATGTGAACAAGTTATTTGTACACGAACAAGAGTATTCACTATTCCTTATTCATTACTCACTATTTTCTTTTAAATTGGCTATTCGTCATCCATTAGTCTGTTTAAAAAGTTTCAGACGTCCAACCAAGAAACAGAAACACGTGACTTAAGTGATCAATCACACCATGAATAAGAATACGTCAAAGTGAACAATTCACAAACAACCTACAGGGTGAATATAGTTCATGAAGAGTATCTCAGAAATCAGTCTCATTTTGTGAAAGAACCAGCAAACAGATAAGAGCTACATTTGTTGGATTAATGTGTTTTCAGTTAATAAATTGACCAATTCACGAGGGACAGAGCACAAAAATTATGGAGCAATGATTGTCTCAAGTGTGGACACACTTGGCAGGGCTACACAAAGGTTTATGGTTACAGGAGCCTTCCATCCCACTTGCATCTCCCTGTTCATGGGTCAATCACAATTGTGGTCCCTGTGCTCTTCAAAGTACAAGGTCTGTGCCCTGCTACCACCACAGGCCACCTCAAAAGCATCAGGAAGTAGGTAATAGATAAGGCCAGGCTCCAAGGGTAGCATATGCTGGACTCTCCAAAGGAATGGTACAGCAGGCCTGCTCCCTCTGCACTCGAGGTTAAGTTAGGAAATAATGGTTCCCATAAATGTAACACACTCTTTCCCATTGCAGAAACTGTATGGTACAGGATACATTTAGAAGCCTGGGAAGAGATCTTTTTTTTTTTTAAAGATACAACCAATTAGGTGGCAAACTTTCACTGAAAGTCAATGGGAGTTTGGTGCAGGACTCTCCTTTGTACCTTAGAAAAATCTCTCCCCTATCCGCTTGTTGAAGATAGGATAGCTGGGCAGTGTGAATAAAATTAAAGCTGGTTTATACTGTTAACTTTCAATTGCCTTACTTTTAGTACATTAACATATTTTTGCCATTTAATTGCAAATGACTAGATCTTTCTTACATTCCCATACAAGCTATGATAACTATGTAAGCCACAATAGAACAAATGTTAGCTTTAACTTTGAATTTTCTGGCTTCTGGTTATTTTAAACCTACTAAGTTAAACATTAACATAATTTCTGTGGACAAATCAGCTTCCTATTGGCCAATTTGCCCATTATGTAACTTTGTGGTTTACCAATGAAGAGCAGTAGGTTATGAAGGATTTGCAAAATATAATTTTATTATGCAAAACTTAATCAAGAAATTATGTTTTCCTATAGCTCAAAGTACTTCCTAAAACCCTCATTAGAATCCCTTTAATTAGTGTAGGCAAAATTGTTCAAGCATCAAAGGAGATCGTATTCTCTACCTCTGCTAGAAATGATAAAATAATTTTGCAATTTACATGCACTATTACTTCTGGGGAAATGTGTCCTGCTGACATTTTCTAAAAGAAAATGTTAAAGGAGTGTGTGTGTGTGTGTGTGTGTGTGTGTGTGTGTAAGTGCAGATCCTGTACTATACAAAGCAAGGAGGATGAAAATGGGACTTAGCCTATAGAAAATAGAATTCCAATTAGATATGTATAAACAAAGGAGACAAGATACTGTGGTTTTCAGTGCCATAACTTTGTATATTGATCTATATTTTAAAAGTCTAATTTCTAATTAAAACCGCTAATAACTTATGAAAAAAAATACTAAGGTTTCTAACGTACTGTCCTGTTCTTGCAATGCATTTGGATATGCTCCACTCATGTTGATACAATACAACAGAATGATGGAGGCCAGTCAATAGCAATCATTAGCCCAGCAGTGTACTGAGCACTGATAATGTGTTGATAGGAATGACAACTGATCTGGAAAGTGAATGAATGCCCTGTGTACAAACAGACTTCAGTGCTGGCAAATCTGATGCGTCTGAGAAGTGTTTCTCTAATACGAGTGCTCCAGGTATTGCTAGTCATGGCCAGAAAGGCAGATACACTCAGTAAATAGCTAGTTAATAGTGTGTTAGAAGAGAGACGTATCTGTAGCCTTTAGTCTCTGAACACCAAATGGCAGGTGTGCAGAGAAGTTATCAACACACAGACAAACACACACATACCTGGAGTAAATCTCTAGAGATATTACCTGTTCTCCCTATCCCACAAAGAACAGCCATTCCACAACTGTGGCTCATTAGTAGTGTTAAAATTAAAATAAGGGGAAGTGCAGAGCTCCCTGTCTTATGGGGAAAGGAGAGAGACTTTCCCTTGCTTGGGAGAGCAGTTCTTCCTCCTCCTTGGCTCATGCAGTGAGAGTGCCCTCTCCTGTTTCAATCTGCTTTACCTGCCATGCTGGAGGAGGAACCGGCCCCTCTCAAAGTAGCATCCATCAGATTTCCAGAACAGCCTCATTTTTATTCCTTTCCCTGCTTTTGTCAAGAGCAGACGCACCAGTTCTCCCACCTTTAGCTCAGCAGGCTTGCCCTTGTTTGCAAGTACATTGATTGCATGACATTAATATATTTATTGGATTAAACTTTAAAAGATTTCCGATGTGTAGGGGCCTTTTTCTCCAGATAGATGGTATGTTACTTCCAATTAGAGATGCGAGGTTCAGGGTCATTCAGGCAGTTGAAATCAGTTGCTTATGGAGTTACACTGACACGATAAGAGTGGTTTTCAGACACTATAAGACAGTAGTTTTCAGCCTGTGGTCTGTGGACCCCTGGGGATCCACAGACTATGTCTAAGGGGTCAGCGAGAGGTTGTTATTATCATAGTACAGTGGCTTTCAACCTATGGTCCACGGAGCCTGGGTATCCACAGACTATGTTTAAGATGTCCAAAGAGGTCCACACCTCCATTCAAAATTTTTTAGGGGTCCACAAATGAAAAAAGGTAAAAAGCCACTGCTATAAGACATTTATTACTTACCATTAGGCATGATAGTAGCTGTCATATGTCAGATTTTCTTGTGTCTGACATGTTGCCAACATAGTGGTACTCTGCAAAACATCATGAATTCTAACAGAATGGCCACCAAGATTGTGGCAATCTAATCTGTGCCATCATTTCATAAGAATACGTCCAAAACCAGTCCCTACAGGCCAGAGTCTCATGCCCTTACTTACAACAAGTAAATTCTTACTCTGCTAGTAGTCCTATTGACACTAATGAGACTAATTGTGGAGTAATTTACTACTTAATGTGAGTAAGGCATCACTTTCTAGTGTTAAAAAATAGTGTAAACAATGGCTCTTTTTACAGCTGTAGAAGTAACTGACCCTAATTGCTAGTGGTGGTTGTCTGTCACAAATTGAGAAGGCTCCAAATAATTTCCCTGTGAATAAGAGCATCCCTAATACAAACTAACAGGAGTACTTGTGGCACCTTAAAGACTAACAAATTTATTTTAGCATGAGCTTTCGTGAGCTGCAGCTCACGAAAGCTCATGCTAAAATAAATTTTAGTCTTTAAGGTGCCACAAGTACTCCTGTTCTTTTTGCGGATACAGACTAACACGGCTGCTACTCTGAAACCTAATACAAACTGTAACTCCAAAAGAAATGGGGAGACTCACATTTTAATTAAGACTGATTGTCAGAAAATCAATACAGTTAGCGCAGCAGTAGCAATCCATGATAGAGAGAGACGACGACGCTTTAATCAGTTAAACTTTTAGATTAATTTTTGATGGCTTTGTTCCAGCTTACAGCAGAAAACATTCTTCATTTGACATGGTTCCTATTCTATAGTTGTTGTTTTTTTTCAGTTGCCCGCTCTAATTAGTCAAGTGACAACTGCAAAGGTGTGGCCACTCAAAAACGAGATCTCAAGACAATAACTCTGGGATTTTGTATTCATATGCACCCGTATTGATTGTCTCTGTGTTGTACTAGGGAACAATCCAAGGACACAGCAATGCTGCTTAGAAGCTTTTTTTTTTTTTTTTTTTTTTTTAGGGTCCTTCTAATCATTTTCTTCAGAAATGCCCGGGGTAGGGAGGATCACTGTGAGACTCTCTTAATGGATTTTCCCCAAGATCAGTCACGGGGTTGAGGGGGCTCCCAAGTCAATTTTGAAATTGGCTCCTACATCACTTAGAGGCAGCTCCTCAAAAGTATTTAGGCACCTAAATACTGAGCCTGAAACACTGAGCCTGAAACGCTTTTGAGATGTTACTCATTGATCCTTTGTGAGATGGGCCATGGGAATGGGACAGAATTCTATTTTATGTTATGTGTGTATATGTGTGTATATGTCAGTTTAAAATAACGGAAAAAGTTGCCAAGCATAAAGAAAAGGAAAATATACTTTGCAAGATCATTACCAGTGTCTTGGAGTTCTTTTATAGTAAAACAGAAATTTGCCTTTCTTATATTATGCTTATATATATCATAACCAGTAATTAAATTTTTAATTAATGATTGCAAAGTTAATTATACATTACAGGATTCAGAACAGACTCTTGTTGCTATAGCTGAAGGATCATGCTGCCATTTTTGTGCTGTTAGGTAAGTCATGTATTGCACACTATAAAAAACACATGCTGAATGTACAGGTCATAGAACCAATCCTGGGAGGTAAGTAGCAAATTAATACAGTAGAATCTCAAAGATACGAACCCCAGAGTTTTGGACTGACTAGTCAACCGGACACCGTGTGGAACCGGAAGTAAGAAATCAGGCAGTAGTGGAGACCCCCTACCCCAAAGCAAATACTGTACTGTGCCTGTATTGCATCTTAAAGGTAGGCACATCTGGGCTGCCTGTCCCCACCCCCATGCGTGGGGCAGACAGACACTTACATTTAGGAGGTGAAGATGCTGGTGCTGCCAGCCCAAGGCAGCTGGAGTTGGCAGAGCAGAAGCAGTGCTGGGGTCTGTGCCACTTTCACCCTTCCCCCTCCGCCAGGAGGGGGACATGCTGTTTTCACCTCCCTGCCCCCAGCCGGGAGGGGGACGCACTGTTTTCACACACCCCTCCCCTGACCGGGAGGAGGATGTACTGTTTTCACACACCCCTTCCCCTGGCCAGAAGGGGGACAAGCTTGCAAACTCAGTCCAACTATCTATCTAATCTAATCACCCCACCCCCTGCCCTGCCCCTTCCCCGAGGCTCCACCCCTGTCCCGCCCTTTCCCTGAGACCACTACATCCCCCCATGCCTCTATTGCGCTCTCCCCCACCCTCACTCACTTGTTCATTTTCACCGGGGCAGGGTGTTGGGGTGTAGGAGGGGGTGAGGGCTCTGGCTGGGAGTGTGGGCTCTGAGGTGGGGTCAGGGATGCAGGCTTTGGGGTGCAAGAGGCGGCTCTGGGCTGGGGCTGAGGGGTTTGGAGTGCAGGAGGGGGTTCTAAGCTGAGGCCGGGAGTTGGGGCATGGGAGTGGGTGTGGGCTCCAGGAGGGAGTTTGGGTGTGTTACGGGGCTCAGGGCTGGGACAGGAGGTTAGGGTATGAGTGAGGGGTGCGGGCTCTGGGCAGTACTTGCATCATCCAGTTCCCTGGAAACAGCAACATGTCCCTTGACTCCGAGGCAGAGGTGTGGCCAGGCAGCTGTACATGGTGTGTGCTGCCTGCACCCGCAGGCACCACCCCACAGTTCCCAGCCAATGGGAGCTGCGGAGCTGGCACTCAGGGTGGAGGCAGCACACAGAGCCCCCTGGCCACACCTCTACCTAGGGGCGAAGGATCATGTCACCACTTCTGAGGAGCCACGCAGAGCCCCACTGTGCTACCAACTGGACTTTTAATGGCCCAGTCAGCAATGCTGACCGGAGCCGCTAGGTCAAAAAACAGACACCTGGCAACCCTAGTCCAACCTGGAAAAGAAGCTGCCAGCAAGGAAGCTGCCGGTGCTGAAATGAGAGCTGCTGCTGGAACCTGGCCTGGAGTGTCAGCTGCAGGAGCTAGAGCCCGAACTGCATTTTTGTTCAGTTATGAACATTTCAGAGTTTCGGACAACCTCCATTCCCAAGGTATCCATAACTCAGTTTCTACTGTGAACAGGCTGCTAATTCTATCATTTCAGACAAAAAAAATCTTGTTCAGTTTTCTACAGGGAGAGTGTGTCAATCAAGGCCCTGCGACATGGACAGACTGGATTGTAACATGGGGAATTGCCACAGCTAAACATTCATACTGTTTTTCACTCATTAAATAGATCAGCATGCCCACAAGAATGAGGCTGGTTTCTGTAAAGCAATGCAGTGCATCCACACACAATATTCTCTCCAGCCACTGCTGTAACTGCACATTGTGGTACCTATCCCACAATTTGCAGCAGAGTCCCCTGGAGAGGCGCATATGCATGTTTAGGTGTAGTGTAGGATTTTCAAAAGCACTCATCGTTGACCTAACTCTGCCCCCAATGAAGTCAACATTGAACACTGAAAATCCCCCCAGAATGTGCAAGTGTACATCATATGTATATAATCCATAGGTGATGTAGTCCACCATGAACACACTGCTGCCACATGGAGCTGAGGTTACTAAAGTCCACTTCTAAAAATCCAAACTCACTACAGGATACCTTGAGTAAAGATTCTTTAACAAAAAAAAGTCACTTCTCTTTTCATACATAATAGTCCTCATGTAGAAATACAGATAAGTCATCTGAGCACATTTTGCCATCATCTTGACAATAGGAGAATGCATTGTACATTGACTTTATAGCAATAAAGGACCCTGCCAGGTGGCAGGGAGGGGGCAAAAGTTGGGGGAAGGTGTCAAGCAATTATTTTCGGCTTAGTGTCTT
This sequence comes from Mauremys mutica, assembly GCF_020497125.1. Classification (NCBI taxonomy): domain Eukaryota; kingdom Metazoa; phylum Chordata; order Testudines; family Geoemydidae; genus Mauremys; species Mauremys mutica. Next base: position 46,435,430 of record NC_059072.1, read on the forward strand.
AAGAGGAGTTCTGTACTGGTAGCAATTCCAATAGTGACTCTAGATGACTTTCCCTGCCTTTTGACTACTACTCTGTTGCGCTGGAACACAGCAGTGTCTTGCTGGCCACCAACAAAGAGACCAACTTCCTGCCATTGTAAGGAGATTAGTTCCTAGTGCCCAGAGAATCAAAGTACACTTGCATCCAAGAGACTCTTCACCAATTCAACAAAACAATTCTTCTTTGAATCTACCTTTAGTTTATAGGAATACTGTAGAACCTCAGAGTTATGAACACCGGAGTTACAAACTGACTTGTCAACTGCACACCTAATTTGGAACCAGAAGTACACAATCAGGCAGCAGCAGAGACCAAAAAAAAAGCAAATACAGTACAGTACTGTATTACACATAAACTACTAAAAAGGGGGGGAAACCATTTTTCTTCTTCATAGTAAAGTTTCAAAGCTATATTCAGTAGGGCTGTCGATTAATCACAGTTAACTCACAATTAACTCAAAAAAATTACTCGTGATTAATTTTTAAATCACAGTTTTAATTGCAATAGAATACCAATTAACATTTATTAAATAGTTTTGGATGTTTTTCTACATATTCAAATATATTGATTTCAGTTACAACACAGAATACAAAGTGTACAGTGCTCACTTTATATTTTTTTTGTTACAAATATTTGCACTGTAAAAATGATAAAAGAAATAGTATTTTTCAGTTCACTTCATACAAGTGCATAGTGCAATCTCTTTATCATGAAAGTGCAACTTACAAATGAAGGGGTTTTTTGGTTATATAACTGCACTCAAAAACAAAACAATGTAAAACTTTACAGCCTACAAGTCCACTCAGTCCTACTTCTTGTTCAGCTAGTCACTAAGACAAACAAGTTTATTTACATTTATGGGAGATAATGCTACACACTTATTTACAATGTCACCTGAAAGTGAGAACAGGAGTTTGCATGGCACTTTTGTAGCCAGCATTGCAAGGTACTCACGTGCCAGATGTGCTAACCATTCATATGCCCCTTCATGCTTTGGCCACCATTCCAGAGGACATGCTTCCATTCTGATGATACTCGTTAAAAAAATAATGTGTTAATTAAATTTGTGACTGAACTCCTTGGGGGAGAATTGTATGTCCCCTGCTCTGTTTTACCTGTATTCTGCCATATATTTCTTGTTATAGCAGTCTCAGATGATGACCCAGCACATGTTGTTCGTTTTAAGAACATTTTCACTGCAGATTTGACAAAACGCAAAGAAGGTACTAATGTGAGATTTCTAAAGATAGCTACAGCACTCAACCCAAGGTTTAAGAATCTGAAGTGCTGTCCAAAATCCGAGAGGGATGAGGTGTGGAGCATGCTTTCAGATGTCTTAAAAGAGCAACACTCCGATGCGGAAACTACAGAACCCGAAACACGAACAAAGAAAATCAACCTTCTGCTGGTGACAACTGACCCAGATGATGAAAATGAACATGTGTCGGTCTGCTCTGCTTTGGATCATTATAGAGCAGAACCCATCATCAGCATGGACGCATGTCCTCTGGAATGGTGGTTGAAGCATGAAGGGGCATGAATCTTTATCGCATCTGGCACATAAATATCTTGCAACATCGGCTACAACTGTGCCATGCAATTGCCTGTTCTCACTTTCAGGTGACGTAAACAAGAAGCAGTCAGCATTACCTCCTGCAACTGTAAACAAACATGTTTGTCTGAGCCAGTGGTTCTCCACCTTTCTAGACTTCTGTACCCCTTTCAGGAGTCTGATTTGTCTTGCGTACCTGCAAGTTACACCTCACTTAAGAAGTACTTGCTTACAAAATCAGACACAACAATATAAAAAGTGTCATAGCACACTATTACTGAAAAATTGCTCACTTTCTCATTTTTACCACATAATAAATCAATTGGAATATAAATATTGTATGTACATTTCAGTGCATAGTATATAGAGCAGTATAAACAAGTCATTGTCTGTATGAAATTTTAGTTTGTGCTGACTTTGTTAGTGCTTTTTATGTAGCCTGTTGTAAAACTAGGCAAATATTTAGATGAGTTTATGTACCCCCTGGAAGACCTCTGTGTACCCCCTGGGGTACACGTACCCCTGGATGAGAACCACTAGTTTGAGCGATTGGCTGAACAAGAAGTAGGACTGAGTGAACTTGTAGCCTCTAAAGTTTTACATTGTTTTATTTCTGAATGCAGATTTTTTTATATAAATCTACATTTGTAAGTTCAACTTTCATGATAAGATTACACTACAGTACTTGTAATGTTGGAATTGAAAAATATAAAGTGAGCACTGTACACTTTGTATTCTATGTTGTAATTGAAATCAATATATTTGAAAATGTAGAAAGCATCCAAAAATATTTAAATGGTATTCTATCATTATTTAACAGTGCAATTAATTACACAATTAACTGCGATTAATTTTTTTAATCATTTGACAGCCCTAGTATTAAGTCAATATTCAGTTGTAAACTTTTGAAAAAACAACCATAATTTTTTGTTCAGAATTATGAACATTTCAGAGTTACAAATGGAAGTTATTCCTGAGTTGTTCGTAACTCTGAGGTTTTACTGTGGGATAATATCCCTTTAAATTGTTTGAGCTTTCTAGTGGCCTCCATCTTTTATGTTTCTGAAGCCACCCAGATCCCAGCCAAAGCAGCAGTGTGTATATGTAGCTAGACCTTGCATGTTGTCTATAGTTAATAAACAATTATTTGTACCCTTCTGTGCCTGGGTGAATTCTTCATATTATGTGTCATGCAAAGAGCAGAAGATACAAAAGTATCTTAGATTTGTCTTTACTACCCTTCACCATAGCATCAAGGCTTTCTAAAGTAAATTAATTCTGCATTAGACCTAGAAATCCCTAGTGGATTTCATGGAGGTGTCTGCTCAACTCCCTTTTCTGGTGTGGCTCTGCTTGAGTTGAAATATATATCAGAAAAAAAAATCTTTGCTAAAGCTGGAATTAAGGTTCCTGCCATGTTTCCCCAGCATTTCTTACAAACACATTTGTGATGAAAACAAACAAGGACATGCAGAGTTAAAGCTGAATTCTCACACAAGAACCCAAAATACTCACATCTGCCTCCAGGCCTACAATCATATCCATACAGCACAAACGGCCATTTTATCACAAAAAATGCCTTGCTCTTCACCATATTGTGACGATCCTTAATGGACTTCTTTCCATTCATATGCAATACACATTCAATATTTTCACCATTCTGGATTGGACAAACCAAGGAATGAAGGCAGGTAGTCCTCACTCCTTAATAAGGCCCTATTCTGAGAAGGTGCTGGTGAGGGCACAGTGCACTTCACAAGATGATGCCCTTGTTAATCCATGTGATGGACAACATACGGTGTCATTAGACACAAGTGTTTTCATATGCAAATTTTATGTCCCTATTCTGAACTTGTGCTATTTTCCTGTAAGTGCTCCAAGTTTATCTGGTTATCAATTCATCACACTTGGTATCAGAGACAGAATGGAAATATCTTTTACCATGTGTTCTGTATACTGCAAAGGGAGGAAGAGGGGAGAGTGTTATTGTTCCTATGTTTCATTTCCGCCATGTGCTCAGAATTAGCCAACCAATTTGCCCCAACAAACCAAGGCCATATCTAATCCTTCTGCCACTGAAGTCAATGGAAATATTGTCATTAATTTCAGTGGGAACTGGAACAATCAGGGCTGGCCTTACCATGAGGCGAACTGAGGCAGCCGCCTCAGGTGCAGACCTTGGAGGGGTGCCACTAGGACCCAGAGTGTAGAAAATTGTGTCTGCTGCTGGTGCATATGTATTCTCTCTGCTCTAGATGCACAGAGATGGTGGAGTGCTGTGCTGGAGGAAGGAGGGCACAAGAGACATAACAGGCAGGCAGGAGAAAAGGTGAGAGGGAATAACAGAAAGCAGCAGGAGCTGCAGGGAGAGAGAGGAGGAGGAGCCTCTTATGTACTCTCTAGCACCAGCAGGAGCCTGGACTGACTAACACCAACTTCTCAGGGAGCTTCCTGTTTCCTGCTGCTTCCCTTAACCCACTTGAGGAGATCAGGCAGTCAACTGAAGTAGTAGAAGCCAGTTAGCCCTTAAGATGCTGATATCTTCCCTCACTCAAGCCCTGCTACCAGCCTGCTTATTTGTCCCCTTCAATTGAGTGTTGAGAGCCAATATAGCTGGCACAGAACAGCAGTCATGAGTGAAAGAAGAAAATACTCCTCTGGGGCAGCATAGAGATACACAGACACAAATGTTCACGGTGAGCCTTATGGCCCCAGTGAGGATGTGAGTGGTGAGGAGATGCCTGACCTTCCAGTTAGTCAGAGAGCAGGTGACCTGGCAGCTACTGCAGCATCGATCTCAAATGGATGTGACCATGCACATTCCTGAAGTAAAGTGTAGATCAGAGAAGAGTGTGGTGGAGGCGCAAGAAACAGCTGCTGCTGAGTTTAGTTCCAAGTCTAGATGATCCAGGACTGTGGACCCACTTGAACAGTAGCCTGAGGGATTTCCTTGTACTGCATGGGCCACAGCAAGTGAAAAACTTCATGTTCCCCAAAGACAATGAAAATAGAAGTTTCCATCCAACACATTAAATGGCATGAAATCCCCAAAGTGGACAAAGTGGAGAGGCCATGGCTTATGTACTCAAAAACCTAGAATGCTGCATACTGTTTTTGTTGCAAACTCTTCCAGTCTAATGTTCCAGCCACAGGAATAAAGGACTGGAAAAATCTGGCTAGAAATCAGGCATGCCATGAGAAGGCAGCAAATCACCAGAGAGCATTCCAGAGGTAGAAAGAGCTTGAGATGAGACTAAGATTAAAGGCCACCATAGATGATCAGCATCAAGAGAAGATTGCATCAGAGTCTCTTTACTGGCAAAATGTTCTGAAAAGGCTCGTTGCCATTGTGAGAATGCTTGCTACCCAAAACCTAGCACTGCCTGGCACTTCAGATAAGCTATATGTGCCAAACAATGGAAACATCCTTAAAATTGTGGAGCTGATGGCTGAGTTTGATGCTGTACTCCAGGAGCATCTAAGAAGAGTCACCACTCAAGAAATGTACACACACCACTACCTTGGAAAAACAATTCAAAATGAGATCATACAGTTACTGGCAACAAAAGTCAAACATCAGCCTGTAACAGGTGGGTCCGGGGCTCAACCCTCTGAGGGGAGGAGGGGAGCCACACCGGCCCGCTTGTCTCACAGGGGTTCTGTCCTGTCTCTTTAAGGCTAGGACAGGCCCAGGCCCCCTGGTGCAGGGGCTGGGCGACAAACAGTCTAAATAGGTCTCAGGCCTTTGGTAGCAGGCTGAGCCAGTAACAAACAGTACAGGGGCTCAGGCCTTGGGTAGCAGGCTGAGCCAGTAGCAAGCAGTACAGGGGCTCAGGCCTCTTGTGGCAGGCTGAGCCAGTAGCAAGCAGTACAGGGGCTCAGGCCTTTTGCGGCAGGCTGAGCCAGTAGCAAACAGTACAGGGGCTCAGGCCTTTTGCGGCAGGCTGAGCCAGTAGGTAGAGGGGGACGACTGCCACCCGTGAGTGGGGTGGCAGGGGGGGACACAGGCCCACCCACTCCACTGTGTCCCGGCCCGGGGCCCTAGGCAGCGGTCCTCACCGCTGCCGGTCAGTGGGGATCCTGACCGCAACACACTGACATGGGTTCAGTCTGGTCAGCAGCCTGACTGAGGTCAGCTGCCCCCGGGCCACTTCCACTATCCCCCTCTTGGCCTACCTGGTCCACGGCGTCTCGCCCCGGGAAGTCCCACTGCATGGGCTCGTCCCAACCCGGGCTGGGGGGTAGGTCTGGTAGGTCCTTAGGGAAGTCCAGCCAATCCTGCCCCGGGGGCTCCTCGGGGTAACAGCATGGCAGCTGGGGCGTTCCCCCGGGCTCCTCGTCGTAGGTGGCGCGGGGGAGTTCCGGCTGGTCTTCCCAGGAGCGAGGTAGGGTGCTCTCCGTCCAGTCCAGGCAGTCGCTCGGGGCTCCAGTGGTTCCTCCGGTAGGAGCTCCCTCAGGCAGGTCTGCTCTCCCCGGTGGCTGAGAGCGGACTGAGCTGGGAGGCCCAGCTTTTATTCTTCCGGGTCACCGCCTGACCCTCTGAGGGGCGGGCTCACCCTGCTGTAGCCCCGCCCCTTCCTGTGTCCGGGGCTCAACCCTCTCTGGGGAGGAGGGGAGCCACACCGGCCCGCTACATGCCCCCCCCCTCAAGCCTGGCTCCCATACCTTGGGGCCAGGTCCTTCCATCTCCTCAAGGCGGGACAGGAAGTCGGCATTCGCGTGGTCCTTGCCCGCCCAATGCCGGATGGTAAAGGCATAGGGCTGTAGGGCTAGGTACCACCGCATGATCCGGGGGTTGTTATCCTTCATCCTCATTAACCATTGGAGGGGTGCATGGTCCGTGACGAGGGTGAAGGGGGCACCTAGGAGGAAGAATCGGAGGGCGTCACAGGCCCACTTCACCGCTAGGGCTTCTTTCTCGATCACGGAATAGTTGCGCTCGCGGGGGAATAGCTTCCGGCTGAGGTATATTACTGGATGGTCCCCCCCATCCGCTTCTTGCGACAGGACCGCCCCGACGCCGGTCTTAGACGCGTCTGTCTGTAGAACAAACGGCTTGTCGAAGTCCGGGCTGTACAGGACTGGTTCCTGGCAAAGGTGGTCCTTCAGGGTCTGGAAGGCCACCTCGCACTCGGCCGTCCAGCGCACCTGTCGGGGGCTATTTTTTGTGAGGAGTTCAGTTAGGGGTGCGGCAATTGATGCGAATTGCGGAATAAACCGCCGATAATACCCGGCGAGCCCCAGGAACTGCCGCACTTGGCGTTTCGTCGTGGGTGTGGGACAGTCCGCAAGGGCCTGTACCTTGCCTACCAGGGGTCTGATTCGTCCTCCTCCCACCGTGTAGCCCAGATAGGTGGTCTCCTGCCATGCGATCCTACATTTCTTAGGGTTGGCGGTCAACCCTGCCTCTCGCAAGGTTCGTAGGACCGTGGCGACCCGGTTGAGGTGATCTTCCCAGTGGCGGCTGTAGATTACCACGTCATCCAAGTAGGCGGCCGCATACTCCTGATGGGGCCGCAAGAGGTGGTCCATCAACCGCTGGAAGGTCGCAGGGGCCCCATGGAGGCCGAACGGCATTCGATTAAATTGATAAAGGCCTGAGGGGGTAGCAAAGGCTGTTTTCTCTTTGGATGCTTCGTCGAGTGGGATCTGCCAATATCCTTTGCTCAGGTCCAGGGTGGTAATAAATTGGGCTTCCCCCAGGCGGCCCAGGAGTTCGTCCACCCTGGGCATTGGATAGGCGTCAAACCGCGAGATGGCGTTCACCCGACGGAAGTCTATACAAAATCGGCGCGTACCGTCCGGTTTGGGGACCAGCACCACCGGACTGCGCCATTCACTGCAGGAAGGCTCGATGACCCCCAAGGCCAACATGGTTCGGACCTCTTCTTCTACCTCCTGCCGCATCCGGTATGGCAAAGGCCGGGTGGTTTCCCTGATCGTTTTCCCTGGCTCGGTCAGAATCGTGTGACAGGCCCGGGTTGTATACCCCGGGACTGCCGTGAAGGTTTTTTGGAAAGCCTGCAGGAGACAGGTAGCCTGCTTACGCTGCTCTGCCGTGAGCGAGGGGCCTATCGGGGGTTCCTCCACACCCCTTGTCTCGGCCGTGTCCGGGCCCAGTTCGGGCTCAGGCGGGCAAGGGTCGATCAGTAGGCCCTCTCGGTCACACCATGGCTTTAGCAGGTTGATGTGGTAGACCTGGAGCTTCTTCCGTCGGTCGGGTTGGCGGATTTCGTATGTCACGGGTCCCACTTGCCGCACCACCTCATAGGGCCCCTGCCAACGGGCCAACAGCTTCGACTCGCTGGAGGGTAGAAGCAGTAGGACCCGGTCCCCAGGAGCAAACCTCCGGGCCCGTGCCTCCTGGTTATAGTTCCGCTCCTGCTTCGCCTGGGCTGCCCGCAAATTCTCCCGGGCTACTGTCCCGGCCTGAGTTAGGTATTCCCGTAACTGGTGGACGTACTGGAGGAGGCCCTGGGTTGGGGAGACCGACTCCTCCCATGTTTCCCGCATCAAATCTAGAAGTCCGCGGGGTCTCCGCCCGTACAACAGTTCAAAGGGGGAGAACTTGGTCGAGGCTTGCGGAACCTCCCGGATGGCCAGCAGCAGGGGCGGTAGGAACTGGTCCCAGTGCCGCAATTCCTCGGGGGGAAATTTTTTTAGCATGTCCTTAAGGGTGCGGTTAAACCGCTCTACCAACCCGTCGGTCTGCGGGTGGTATACCGACGTATGCAGCTGTTTCACCCCCAGGAGCTTGCAGACCTGTTGGAGCAGCCGGGACGTGAAGTTAGTGCCCTGATCCGTTAGGATCTCCCTAGGCAACCCTACTCGGGCAAAAATCTTCATCAGTTCCCCCGCAATGGTCCGGGCGGTGATGCTCCGCAGGGGAACGGCCTCGGGGAAGCGGGAGGCGTAGTCCACGAGGACGAGAACATACTGGAAGCCGGCCGCGCTTCGGGGAAGCGGACCTATCAGGTCCATGGCGACCCGCTCAAAGGGGGTCTCGATGACTGGCATAGGGACTAAGGGGGCCTTGGATACCCGAGGCGGTGCGGCCAGCTGGCACTCGGGACAGGAGGTACAATATTGCTTCACCTCTTGATGGATACCGGGCCAAAAGAACCGCGCCAGGATTCGGGCGAGGGTCTTTTCTTGCCCCAGATGCCCGGCGGCAGGCACATCGTGGGCCAACTGCATCACGGCCCTGCGGTGACAACGGGGTACCAGCAACTGCGTCAAGGGTTCCCGGGTGCGTGGGTCTCGATCGATGCGGTAGAGCCGATCTCGCCGCAGCTCAAAATGAGGCCACTGCGTGGCCCGATGAGAATCCACTACGGAGCCGTCGACGGCCGCAAGTTGTTGGTAGGCCCGGCTAAGCGTTGGGTCCGACCGCTGGTCGCGGCAAAAGTCCGTATCGAAGCGAGGTGCTGAGGGAGTTGGTCCCGGCGGCCCCTGACCTTCTTGGTCTCCTCCCTCACTCTCCTCACCCGCCTGCCCCGCCTCTGGTGGAGGTCCCCGGGGTTCAGCAGCCAACCCCGGCGTTGCCCTGAGGACCTCTTCAAATGAGGGCCAATCTCGCCCCAGAATCACAGGATAGGCCAGGCCGGGCGCCAGACCGACGACTACCCGCCGGGTAATGCCTCCCACCGTTAGCTGGGCCCAGGCACTCGGGTAAGGTCGGACATCTCCATGGATGCACTGTAATTGTATCGGCGTCAGACGGGGGTCGGCCGGTGGTCCCAGAGTTTGGCGGACCAGGGTCTGGCCGCACCCTGAATCGATCAGGGCCTGTGTGGTCTGGTTCTCAACCGTCACCGGGATTATCAGCTTGGGGGCCTCCGCCCGGCGGGCCCGGCCGGCCCCTACGTAAACCTGCCCGAAACTGCAATCCATCTCAGGACAGTCTCGTTGTACATGTCCTGCTTTCCCACATCTAAAGCAGGGACCGAGCTCAGGGCGTCCACTCCGGGGAAGGCTTGTTCTGGTACTTCGGGGGGGGCTCCACCGGACCTTGGGCGCTCCCTGGGTGAAGGCCGGGGTAGTCAGCCGGGGGGCTGCTTCCCAGCGTGGAGTCAGGGTTCCCTGTCGGGGTCCCGGCCCGTGATCTGGGCCTCGTGGGTGGGGCATGTTCGACGCCCTCTTCTCGTCCCGGGGTCGTTCGGGCCCCGAGGTAGGTGGCCGGAAGGTGGGCCCTATCGAGGCTTCAGCAGCCAGGAAGCCCTCCATGAGCGCGACAGCGTCCGCTAAGGTCTTCGGTCGGTGGCGGAGTACCCAGGCCCTGCCTTTGGCCGGCAGGGTGAACAAACTGCTCCAACACCACCTGCTCGGTGACCTCCTCCGCCGTCCTGACGTCTGGCTGCAGCCACCTACGGCAGGCCTCCTTCAGGGTCTGGGCCACCATCCGGGGACGGGCTCCCGCCGGGTAGGTATGTCGCCTGAATCGCTGCCTAAACGTCTCCGGGCTAATGTCCAAAGCGTCTAGGACTGCAGCCTTCACGCGGTCGTAGTCGCGGGCTTCTTCGGTCGCCAGCCCCCGGTAGGCTGCTTGGGCCATCCCGGTCAAATAGGGGGCCAGCAAGGTGGCCCACTGGTCTCTTGCCCATCCCGCCACGAGGGCCACCCGCTCAAAAGTGACCAAGAAGGCTTCCGGGTCGTCATCTGGGCCCATCTTGGTCAGACGCAGGGGGGTCGCCAGACGCGGACCCCCCCCCGTGCCCTCCCCCGCGGGCCATTCAGCGGGGCGGGGGGCGGGCCCGAGGAGGTGCTGCAGCTGGGTCCCAAGCTGCTGCACCAGCTGCTGTTGCTGCTCTAGCTGAGCTACCTGTTGCTGTTGCTGCTGCTGGAGCTGGGCTGCGTCTCGCTGCCGCTGCTGTTCCAGCTGGGCGGCATGCTGTTGCTGCTGTTGTAGGAGCTGAGCCGTCTGTTGCCGCTCCTGGCTTTCCACCAGCAGCTGGAACAGCCGGTCAGTCTCCATCTTCCTGGCTAAGAGGGGCGGTCCGCCGCCCTCTCACCGGCCCCTTCTCACAGGGGCAAGGGATCACAGTCCCTGGTCAGGTGCCACTTGTAACAGGTGGGTCCGGGGCTCAACCCTCTGAGGGGAGGAGGGGAGCCACACCGGCCCGCTTGTCTCACAGGGGTTCTGTCCTGTCTCTTTAAGGCTAGGACAGGCCCAGGCCCCCTGGTGCAGGGGCTGGGCGACAAACAGTCTAAATAGGTCTCAGGCCTTTGGTAGCAGGCTGAGCCAGTAACAAACAGTACAGGGGCTCAGGCCTCTTGTGGCAGGCTGAGCCAGTAGCAAGCAGTACAGGGGCTCAGGCCTCTTGTGGCAGGCTGAGCCAGTAGCAAGCAGTACAGGGGCTCAGGCCTCTTGTGGCAGGCTGAGCCAGTAACAAACAGTACAGGGGCTCAGGCCTTTTGTGGCAGGCTGAGCCAGTAGCAAGCAGTACAGGGGCTCAGGCCTCTTGTGGCAGGCTGAGCCAGTAGCAAGCAGTACAGGGGCTCAGGCCTCTTGTGGCAGGCTGAGCCAGTAGCAAACAGTACAGGGGCTCAGGCCTTTTGCGGCAGGCTGAGCCAGTAGCAAACAGTACAGGGGCTCAGGCCTTTTGCGGCAGGCTGAGCCAGTAGGTAGAGGGGGACGACTGCCACCCGTGAGTGGGGTGGCAGGGGGGACACAGGCCCACCCACTCCACTGTGTCCCGGCCCGGGGCCCTAGGCAGCGGTCCTCACCGCTGCCGGTCAGTGGGGATCCTGACCGCAACACACTGACATGGGTTCAGTCTGGTCAGCAGCCTGACTGAGGTCAGCTGCCCCCGGGCCACTTCCACTATCCCCCTCTTGGCCTACCTGGTCCACGGCGTCTCGCCCCGGGAAGTCCCACTGCATGGGCTCGTCCCAACCCAGGCTGGGGGGTAGGTCTGGTAGGTCCTTAGGGAAGTCCAGCCAATCCTGCCCCGGGGGCTCCTCGGGGTAACAGCATGGCAGCTGGGGCGTTCCCCCGGGCTCCTCGTCGTAGGTGGCGCGGGGGAGTTCCGGCTGGTCTTCCCAGGAGCGAGGTAGGGTGCTCTCCGTCCAGTCCAGGCAGTCGCTCGGGGCTCCAGTGGTTCCTCCGGTAGGAGCTCCCTCAGGCAGGTCTGCTCTCCCCGGTGGCTGAGAGCGGACTGAGCTGGGAGGCCCAGCTTTTATTCTTCCGGGTCGCCGCCTGACCCTCTGAGGGGCGGGCTCACCCTGCTGTAGCCCCGCCCCTTCCTGTGTCCGGGGCTCAACCCTCTCCGGGGAGGAGGGGAGCCACACCGGCCCGCTACACAGCCATATAGAACAAATTACTTCAATGGTGCGTTTTGTAACAAAAACAGAACCTAGGGAAAATGTCCCTGCAATGGTGACTGTTAGAGGGTATTTTCTAGAATTTATTGACATTGATGCTACTACAGGAGCTGGTATGACAAATGTGCTTCTTAAAAAGCGGGAAGATAAGGGAATTGTGATAACTGACATGAGAGATCAGGGCTATGATAATGGTACCAACATGAGAGAAAAGAACAGAGGAGTGCAGACACGGATCCAAGAGTTAAACCCTCAAGCTTTTTTTGTCCCATGCAGTTCTCATTCATTGAACTTAGTGGTCAGTGATGCAGCATCAGCTTCTAATGAGGCTGCTGAATTTTTTAATGTAATTCAAAGCATCTATGTATTTTTCTTTGCATCAGCTCATCGATGGCACATTTTGAAGCAACATCTGGGAACATCCTCTCTGACACTGAAACCACTAAGTGCCACACGATGGGAAAGTCGAGTGGAGGCGATAAAGCCTATCAAACACCAAATTGGGAAGATAGATGATGCCATAGTCGCCATTATGGAGGATAATGCTATGACAGGAACTGTTTGTGGGAAAACAGTGGCAGAGGGAAATGGAACAACTGGACAAAGCAAAGTCATACCTACAGTCTTACCGGTCAGATGAGGGATTTCAAAACATTCTGAAGAGTGCACAGAAGTTGGCAGAGGAACTTCACACTGAAGCTATTTTCCCACCCATTCAAGAATACAAGCATCACCGAAGAAGAAGACACTTTGATTACAAGGCACGGGATAATCCCGTAAGAGACCCCAAACAACAATTTAAAGTTGAATTCTTTAACCAGGTCTAGATTGTGCAATACTGTCAGTTGAAAAACGTTTCATGTAGCTCAAGGAACACAGCAGTATGTTTGGGACGTTGTATGATATTCCAAAACTCCTCACTATACCTGAGGAAGACCTACACCAGCAATGCAGGGCACTAGAGACAGTGTTGACACATGACGACATGCGCAATATTGATGTGAGTAATTTAGGTGATGAACTGAAAGCCCTTTCAAGATACATTTCAGCAGTATCAACTCCAAAGGCTGTTCTGGAATATATGTGCACAAATAAGATGACCATCTTTTGTTGCTCTGCACATACTTCTAACACTTCCTGTAATAGTTGCCAGTGGAGAACGCAGCTTTTCCAAGGTGAAGTTAATAAAAACACATCTATGCTCCACAATGACACAGGAGAGGATGGTCGGCCTTGCAACCATCTCACTAGAGCATGAGCTGGCCCAGACTGTGGACCTCCAGGAAGCAGTTAAAATCTTTGCAACCAAGAAGGCACGGAAAGCACCACTTTGATTATTCAAACATAAAAATGCCAGTGTTTACTATGCAGACAAGAAAAGTTACATTTGCTGTTCAGGCATTTGAAAGTTAAGCGTTACTTAAAATTTTTGAACGAGGCATTTTAAGTTGTTTGTTCTCCTTTATTGGGGTAGGTAGCAGAGCAGTACCATGAGAGGAGTAGAACAGGAAGAAGGCAGAATTGAGACCTTTCAAAGTTTTGGCCCAAGTGAGGAAGCATGGGGGCTCTCTGCCTCAGGTGCCAAAATGTTGTGGGCCGGCCCTCAGAACAAGCCTCAAGGGCTTCATTCTGTGAGTCTGAGTGACCTCAACTCTCACTAAGGTCAGTGGGAGTTGAAGGAGCTCAGCAATATCAAATCCAAATGTACTCTCTTCAGTATAAAAACAGCCATCATTTAGTAACATAACCAGATGAACGTAAGTGTGGCAGCCCTGAACTTCTGGGGCTCTGCTGCAACTAAATGGTGAAGCAGAGGAATAGACAGAATGAGCCAGCCCTTATTTGCATATTTTTTTACCCATCATCTCAATGTGAACATTTTGGTCATTCTGGTAAAGAAAGATTTAAGTTTTGGGTGCAGGGGTAATGAAATATCCTTATTGTGTGAAGAAGGGCAACAGAACTGTACTTACTATGCCCAGAGCTAGGTGGTGCCATAACCTAAACTTCAGCTTTACATGGGTAGGCAGTGGACCTCACTTAGCAGCGTACCAGATGACTCAGAACTGGAACACGCAGAAGGCCTGCTCCTGTGTACTGTATGTTAGAGAAGCTGGGTATTATGTAGTGATATTATCCTTAATCAGCAACAAAAATTGCATGAGAATTGGGAAGGAATAGTTATAATTTAAAGAGGTTTAAGCATTCCCTTTGCACCTTTTCAATGAGACATTGAGATAGCTAAGGTACTTTCTTTCTATTTTATGCCTTATGAGTAAGACTTTTTAACTGTGTGACAGTGTTCCATAGCTGTGAATTTTTCCCTCCAGTCCTGTTACTAAAATTGTCCTTTTAAGATATGATAGCTACAAGATGGTATAATCTATAGCTATATTCTGAACAACAATAGTACAATTGTATGTTTGAGCAAAAATGTCACTGTAATGAATGAGCGTTGACAAAAGCAACAAATATTCAATTATTCCACATGGAAATGATCTGGTTATTATATATAGGACTCCATGCCACATTCTTAACAATATATTATGCTAATACTTGTTTTTCCCTATTGGAATAGCTACTAATTCTCTAATTTATTTAGCATTAGAGAAACAATAACTTTACATATATGAATTATCCCTTATGGATGCTTAATATTGACAACAGCTGCGTTTAGCAAATTACATTGTTTCTTCATCTCCTGTGAAGTGTAGCAAACCACTGTGCACATTTAGGCCTATGAATGCTTGCAGGTTTATTTTTCTTCTCTTACCAACTAAAAGGACAGTTAATCCCCAGAGCAAGGGAGGTGAAATGTGTTTTTAGCCTCCTGCTCACAATCCCACACCTGATTTTCTTTAATTCCTTCCATTCCTCTTTTTAAGCAAACAACTGTTTGTCTCCTTGCCTCCCACTCCCCAGGAGCTCTGCTACTGCAGACTGCCTGCCTGAATTTCCTTGAGGAATCCAATCCTCTTCCCTCCAAATAGTCATATTTCAAACAGAAATATCCACAGGGCAATGACTGTCACTTTGTATAAGTAATTTTTTTTTTGGCCGAGCAGCCTCCTCAGACTCCCCCATATGATGAGATTTTCAAAAGCCCTTTTTTTTCCTGTATTTTGTTCATAATCTGTGTTTGTTTGTTCATCATTTGTTTCAGATCCCACTGAAAACAAAACAAGAGGCCTGAGCTGACATGGTTCTTGAGGGCTGGGTTGAGGAGGAAAGGGATGAGAGGCTGGTGTTTCTGGGAGATCACCAGGTAAGGAGGCAGTCAAGCAGATTTCCTGAAGAGGAAGAAGCAGCCCAGGGAAGTGCTTGAGGGATGAGGAGGAGGGAGGCAGAACTAAATTGAGATGGAGCTCTAAGGGATGGGAAGGACAGAGGATGAGACAAAAGGGAGATTCCCATAGAATAGGGTGGTGATGGATGGGAAAGTTGCTATGGAATGGGGCAGAGATGGGAATGTCTGAGGATTGGTGGAAAAGAGAGACGGGGATGGGATAAAAGGAATGAAATGTGAGGCAGGGAGCATAAAGGTGATCAAAGAACCGGAGAGAGGGAGGAGGCAGAAATAGAAAGGGAAGAAAGGAGACTTGAGGTGAGAAGGCATGAGGGGCCAGAAGGAAAGCTGGAAAGAGTATGGGGAATGAGGGGGAGAACACACACAGGAATCAGAAAGAAGGAAATGGAAGGAAAGTAGAGTGAGAGCTTTAATAGTGACCTGAAACAAAAGCAAAATCTGAAGTGAAGTTTCAAACTATGAGCTGAATGCCCCACTAGGCAAGCTGGGGCAATCACTTGGCACAGATATCAGTTTAAACTCACCTTTTGAAAAAAAGAAATCTGTGTCCCACAAAACCACTTGCTAGTTCCAGGTTCACCAGAGCCATTATTCTAGGATGTTGGGTACTCATCAGGAAGGCTGTGAGTTTGCCACAGAGATCATGGAAGTCATGGATTCCGTGACCTCTGTGACTTCTGCAGTGGCCGGTGTGCCTGGCTCAGGGGCAGATCAGGCAGCCCTTGTGCCAGTCGCACCAGCCGCTGCTGGGGCAGTCTTGGGCCACTGACTCCTCCCCTCCCCGCAACAGAGTTTGGGTGTGGGAGGGGGCAGGATGTTGGGACACGGGACGAGGTGAGGCGGGCTCTGGGAGGCACTCACCTGGGGGGCTCCTCAGAAACGGCGACATCCCAGAGCACAGGCTTTGCAGGTCCCATTGGCTGGGAACCGCGGCCAATGGCAGCTGTGGGGGTGGTGCCTGCAGGTGGAGGCAGCACGCATTGCTGCCTGGCCATGCCTCCGTCTAGCAGCTGAGCAAGGGGGTTGTTGTAAGGGGGATATATAGTAAAAGTCATGGACAGGTCATGGGCCATGAATTTTTGTTTACTGCCCATGACCTGTCCCTGACTTTTACTAAAAATACCCATGACTAAAATGTAGCCTTACTCATCAGCTATAATATTGAATCAGTCTACAGAGGCTCAGGTAAGATGCAATTTTTTTAGCTTCCTCCTTTTATTATTTTATTAATTCAAATGTAAACTTAAGACCACTCCATAAATGAAAGTAAGTTTTGGAACTACCTGGGTTGATTGAGAATTGTAACTGACTAGACAGCTGGCATCACAGATGATATATCCTGTGGTGTCTGTATTGAGCCAAGAGCCAATGAGGTGATTGTGGGACAAAAACTTTTTAAAAAAAGGTTAGTTTAAATTCATATCTGTGCTGGCTACTGCCCAGGGGTGGCTCCAGGCACCAACGCACCAAGTGCGTGCCTGGGGCGGCAAGCCGGGGGGGTGGTCTGCTGGTTGCCGTGAGGGCAGCAGTCAGACGGCTTTTGGCGGCATGCCTGCGGGAGGGCCAGTTGTAACGTGGATTCGGCGGCAATTTGGTGGCAGGTACGCTGAAGGTGTGGGACCGGCGGACCTCCCGCAGGCAAGCCGCTGAATCTGCATTACCAGCAGACCTCCCGCAGGCATGTTTCCGAAAGCCGCCTGACTGCTGTGCTTGGGGCGGCAAAAAACAGAGCCGCCCCACTACTGCCCACAGTTAGCTTAGCTCATATTTCCAAAGTCCTTAACTTTTTGGTTTGCTTCTCAGATCCCTGGAGGAGGTCAGACAGAGGGAAGGAAAAAGGTAGGAAAAAGAGAAATAAAAGATTCACCAAAAATACAAAGTGAAAGGAAAGATGGGGGAGGGGAAGAAGCAGAGTGAAGGAAAGAACTGGGAAACAGGGAAGGACAAAACCAAGGCAGAGAGTCCACAACAATGAGTTGTTTCATTGTTTTACACAGTCTGATTGGCATACAAATGCACAATAAAACACAAGTGAATATTTACTTTGTCAGGCGATGCCAGAGGATATAATGCTATAAGAGATGTGGTGGGTGGATAAATGTTCCTACTTATGCATTAGGGGATAACTGGCTTTATTAGGAGTGGGTGGAATTGTTAATTTAGAATAAAATGCTTTTTAATGTACTTTAGCAAGGGTGATGCTGGAACCTCCAGAATATATTTTCCTGTTTTAATATTGGTTTCTATGAATGTCTGAAGGGAGATTCACAAGTACTTCAGGGTCATGGTTTTTTTTTTAATAGAACACAATTTGCTTCTAGGAATTTACTCACATAGAGAATTCCATATGAAGAGATTAGTTTTTAGGGCCTAAAATGTTCAGGTTTCCTTAAAAAATTACAGGAAATTGCATTTGTTAAGGAACATTTTCTATAACACTCCCCACCTTACTCTCTTCTTTAAAGCCCCAATCCTGCAAAGGCTTTCACACGTGCTTAACTTCACTCCTGGGAGCAGTCTCACTGAAGTAGGGTGATTACTCACATGGGTAAAGTTAGAGCACATGCAGGTCTTTATGTGATCCAGACTTCATTTTGTCCCTTCTGATCCCCCATTCAATTTAATCATGTGGCGCTATTCTTCAGTGGTTTAACCGAGGTGGTTCTGAGTGGAGAGCTAGGGCCAAGTGAGGATAAGTCATGCTCTGGATCATGGACCTTGCTTGGGTTTGAGTCATTTTATCCATCATCCTCACAGGCAGCAAGAGAGGGACCTGGAAGAACTATAGGGAGTCTTTACCCCACCTTCCCTCTCCAGGCAGGAAGAGGTTTTTAGGGAAGCCTTTTCATCCTCCTTCCCTGGGGCAGTAGTTAAGGATACCTCTGGGGGAGTGGTAGTGAGGGCTGGCTGGTTGGGATGAGAGCAGGCATGGGGAGAAAGACCCATTTGAGGAAAGAAGCCTCACCTGGAAGCAGAGTCAAACACAGGTCCTGGCTTGTTGTGCAGCTGGCTCCTGTCCTTCATACTCCTCCTCATTCATACCACATCCTGTATGTTCATAGGCAGGGCCTGTGACTTGGGTTCCTTGGAGGTATCCAAGGTGCTGTGGAGGGGGATGGAGGGTCTCCACCGAGAATGGCATGCAGCTCTTCGTAAAAGCATCAGGTCTGTGGCTCTTGATCAATTGTTGGCCTCCTGATATGCTTGCCACAGCTCCTTGGCTTTCACACAATTAATAGCCCAGCACACTTGCGCGACAATAGTTCCTGCAGTGGATTTCATGACTCCAAATTGATTCCCAACTGACTGGTAGTAATCTGGCATTGCAAGTTTCCACAGTGTGATCACCACTCACTTCTCCACTGTCAGTACAGCTCTCATATTGGTGTGCCTGCCCTGGAGGGCTGGGGTAGCCTCAGCACACAGATCCAGGAATGTGGCCTTGCACCTCCAAAAGTTCTGCAGCCACCGCTCATCATCCCAAACCTGCATTATGATGCAATCCCACTAGTCAGTGATTGTTTCTCGGGCACAGAAGCAGTGCTCCATCACGTGCAGCCGCTCAGTGAATGCCGCCAACAACCTTGAATTGGTTCTAGCTATGTCCCACAGCAATCTGTCCTCCAAGAAATCGTAATGATCCCTACTCATTTGGTTCATCTTGTGGTTCTGCAAATACTCCAGGATTTTGCATAATGTGTTTGCAATGCTCATGACAATAGTGCAGAGCAGAGCAGGCTCCATGCTTCTGTCAGAGATGGCGGACAACAAGGAGGGATGCACAAGTATTTGGGATTTTGAAAAAAGGCATGTAAATTATGGAATATAGATAACTTTATGGGATGGAGACAGTTGCAAACTGTGAAGTTGATCCCATGCTCCCAGTCACCTCTGTGCAACTCGTTTTGGCCCCATTATGCATTGCCAAAGCTTCCCAAAAGACACTGTGCTGGATGGTGGCGAGTTGCACAGTGGGATCCCTACCCATGGTGCACCACACTCTGCATCAATACAAGCACTCATAAGAACATAAGAACAGCCATACTGGGTCAGACCAATCATAGGCACCAACTACATGGGTCCTAACAGAAAAAAAGTAGTGGGTGCTCAGCACCCACCTGCAGGCCCCACCAATCAGTTCCTCTTCTTCCTGCCCAGCGCCTCCCACCTGCTGGCCATCCCTGACAATTAGTTCCTCCCCCTCCTCCCTACCGCCTCCCATCTGCAAGTGGGCCCCACTGATCAGCTCTTCCCCCCCAGCGCCTCCTGCCCACTGAGGATCATCTGTTCAGTGGTGGGCAGGAGGTGCTGTGGGAGGAGGGGGAGGAGTGGCAGAGTGAGGGCAGGGCGCACTCAGGGGAGGGGGTGGAGTGGGGTGGGGAGAGGTGGGGTGGGAGCAAAGTGGGAGTGGAGTGGAGGCGGGGCGGAGGGGAGGTTGAGCATCCCCCGGGAAATCAGAAAGACACTGCCTCTGAGACCAATGGTCCACCTAGCCAGTATCCTGTCTTCTGACAGTGGCCAATACCAGCTGCTTCAAAGGGAATGAACAAAACAGGTAATCATCAAATGATCCATCCCCCTGCCAGCTTCTGGCAAACAAAGGCTAGGGATGCTTCAGAACATGGTTTTGCATCTCTACCCATCCTGGCTAATAGCCATTGATGGACCTATCCACCGTGAACTTATGTAGTTCTTTTTTGAACTCCGTTATAGTCTTGGCCTTCAGAACATCCCCTGGCAAGGAGTTCCACAGGTTGACTATGCATTGTGTGAAGAAATACTTCCTTTTGTTTGTTTAAACCTGCTACCTATTCATTTCATTGGGTGACCCCTAGTTCTTGTGTTATGAGAAGTAGTAAATAATACTTCCTTATTTACTTTAGTCAAATCAGTCATGATTTTATAAACCTCTATTATATCCCACCTTCAGCGTCTCTTTTCCCAGTCTTATTAATCTGTTCTCATATGAAAGCTGTTCCATACCCCTGATCATTTTTGTTGCCCTTTTTTGTACCTTTTCAAGACCATTATATCTTTTTTTGAGATGGGGCGACCACATCTGCACTCAGTATTCAAGATGTGGGCGTACCATGGATTTATACAGAGGCAATATGATATTTTCTATCTTCTTATCTATCTCTTTCCTAATTCCTAACATTCTCTTAGCTTTTTTGGCTGTGATTGCATATTAAGTGGATGTTTATAGTGTAGACAGCCTTAGACCTAAGTCATTCAACTGCTATTGGCCTAGTATATTTATTAAGAAATAAAGCTGAATCTTGACCATTCCTCTGGGAAAAGGGGTTACTTGGACAATGTGACTGACATTCTAAAGTGTAGAAGGGGGACAATGGCTCCTACTTTTCAGCCTAGGATGAGGTAAGCCAGTGTAGAGCTCCGCTGTGCTGGAATACAAGTCTTACATAACCTCAGGACATGGCCAGAAACAGAAATATTTGTAAATAGAGTTTAGAATTGTTTCTTTAGAAGCAGCATGGGTTAGAGAACAGGCTACAGGCCCAGGAGTCAGGAGACCTAAATGCTAGTCTTAGCTCTACCAATGACCTTGGGCAAATCATGTTACCTCCCTGCCTCAGTTTCCCCTCTTGCCCTTTGTCTGTTTAGACTGCAACCCTTTGGGGGAAGGTATTGTCTCTCCTCTGTATGTATGTCTCAATAGGCCCCCAATCTTGGCTGGGGTCTCCAGGATCAACTGTAATAATAAGTTATTTCTCCATTTTCTGTCACATACCATATTAGGCTTTTTATTCACAGGAGGTCCCACTGATATCTGTGGTACGCTGTCTAAGGCAAGCCACATTTGATTCAGATCATTGAGTGTTCTTTACATTGTTTGTATTGAGGGGGGTGGCATGAAAAATGGATTGGATGTTCTGGAAAACATGAGGAAACAGCAGAAAATAATTGTATCAAATCTTTCTCATTTTACTCTTGTAAAGAGTCCAGTTGCTTTCAGTAGAAGTATTGGTGCAGGAATGTAGACAGTGACTTTTAGTGGAGGGCTACAGTAAAAAAATAAATAAATGGCAAAAAAAATGTGTCAGTGCAGTTAAGGTTGCCCAGTGATAGCTCATGCTCTGAGTTCTTGCAGAATTGCGAGTTCAGCTAAAGTCAAACGTCTGAAAACCAGGAAATAAAATCTTGATTTAAAAATTGCCAGTGATAGAGAATCCACCGCAGCCCCCAATAAAGTGTTGCAATGGTTAATCACATGCACTGTTAAAGACTTATGCCTCATTTTCAGTCTGAATGTGTCTAACTCGGTGGTTCTGAACCCTTTTTTATTTGCAGATCCCTAAAACATTTCAAATGGAGGTATGGACCCCTTTGAAAATTTCAAATGGAGGTGCAGCCCCCTTTCGAAATCTATTGTCTGTATATACAGTTGAATTCTCTTGAGTCAGTTTTCAGTCTTAATCTTTCGCAGATCCCTTAGATATAATCTGTGGACCTCTAGGTCTAACTTCAGTTTCCAGCTATTGGATGTTGTTATACATTTGTCTGCTAGACTGAACAGCCCATTATCAAATATTTGTTCCCCACGTAGGTACTTATAGACTCTTATCCTCTCTTTGTTAAACTAAATAGATTGAGTTCCTTGAGTCTATCCCTATAAATCAGGGTTTCTAATCCTTTAATCATTCACGTGGCTCTTCTCTGTTGAGCCTTGCATGGATATGAAATTTATATCTGTGGATGTGGCTATCTACTGATATACATTGGTATCTGCAGAGCTGCAGGACTATATCAGGAACTGCAGTGGCAAAAGCAGCAACATGTCAGGCCCCTGTTCCCAGGAGCCAGTGCCCCATGCCGGGAGCAACTCCAGCGTAGCTGTACCGACTGCAGCCTCGCCCCCAGCCACACCCACTGGGGCGGGTACCAGGCTCACTGGCAGCTGTCCCTGATCACACTGGTGTGTGCAAGCAGCTCAAATGCTTCCAGAGAGGAGTCCCTTCCACGCAGCGGTCTGCATCTCCTGTCCAGGAGCATGCGAGCCGCTTGCACACCCTAGCATGACCAGGGACACCTGCCGGTGAGCCTGGTGACCACCCCAGTGGGCGGAGCTGTGGGCAGGGGGTATTACTGCCACACCAAAGGGGCTGCTGGCATGGAGCACTGGCTCCTGGGAGCAGCAGCCCAGTATGCTGTTGCTTTCACTAGTGCAGTGCCTGGTACAGCCGTGCAGCTCGGTGGATAATGATTTATATTTGTGGATATCCGCATCTGTCATAAGTAGTTAGTTAAGGGTTAAGTTCTACCTGTAAAGGGTTAACACAGACCTGGTGAAACACCTGACCAAAGGACCAATCAGGGAAGAAAATTTGGAAATCCCAGAGAGCGGGAACTTGGGTCTCTGTGTTCTTTGTTCTGTGTTCTTAGCCGTCTGGAACTACACCAGCCCAGACGCTTAATCAAGTCTGCGCATCTTTCTGAACTAATTTCTTCTATTCAAGCTAGTGAGTATTAGAAGTACTGGGTAATTTCATATAAGAATCCTGTGTCTGCAATTCTGTGTGTTTGTATTGATTATTCGTAATTTTGCCTGTATTGTTTGTACTGAGGAAAAGGGAGACATTTCTCCAGGGATTAATAAGACTAGACCCTATGAATGTCTATCTTGGATTCATAGAGATTGTGTATTTTTTTCCTTTTTTTATTCTTTAATAAACTCTTTTAAGTTCAGGACTTGGTTAAGTTCCTTACCTGTGGATTCAGGGGAAGGAAGCTAGGCGCCACTCTGTGGAGACAGGGGTTGTCTTCAAGCAGAGAAAGCAGGGAAGGGAGAGGGAAGTGAAAGGAATCTTTCTCCCTCTGTGATTTGATCTGTGCTTCCCCAGGAAAGTCTCTGGAAGGAGGAGGGGGGAACAGAGGGGTGTCTCGATTCACCGAATTAAATCGAGTGGTGGCAGCGAGAAGGAACCCTACCCTAAGGGTTAGGGTGGGGGGAGAATACCTGCGGGTCCCCATCTTTGAACTCACAAGCTCAAAGTTTCTCGCAGGGATCAGTGGCTTCCTGCCTTCTGCATTTCAAAAGTCACAGGAAAAAAAACTGGCCTCAGGATCTTTCTCTCCTCACCAAACCCTTCCTGCCTTCTGCATTTCAAAAGTCACAGGAAAAAAACTGGCTTCAGGATCTTTCTCTCCTCACCAAACCCTTCCTGCCTTCTGCATTTCAAAAGTCACAGGAAAAAAAAAACTGGCTTCAGGATCTTTCTCTCCTCACCAAACCTGTTTTCCCTGTTGGACGGGATGAGCTCCGAGGAGCACCTCCCCCCACCCAAGGAATCCTGATCACACAAAGGAGGGACACACCTCCTTGCAACCAGAGCTAAAAATGTTTCTAGCTCTGAACTGTTAAAAACCTCTGGCTTGAGAATCGTTATCTCCCCAGCAAACCTGTGAGGGGCACTTCCCCCCACCTAAGGAATGCACACACCGCCTTCCAGGCACTGTATTGAAAATGCTTCTACTGTGGTAGAAAGCCTCTAGCAATGGGTTCGACACACCGCTGTGCCACCATGTCCTAGGGTCTCACCCCCACTTTTGAGCTTGTGAGTTCAAAGATGGGGACCCGCAGGTATTCTCCCCCCACCCTAACCCTTAGGGTAGGGTTCCTTCTCGCTGCCACCACTTGATTATTCGGTGAATCGAGACACCCCTCTGTTCCCCCCTCCTCCTTCCAGAGACTTTCCTGGGGAAGCACAGATCAAATCACAGAGGGAGAAAGATTCCTTTCACTTCCCTCTCCCTTCCCTGCTTTCTCTGCTTGGAGACAACCCCTGTCTCCACAGAGTGGCGCCTAGCTTCCTTCCCCTGAATCCACAGGTAAGGAACTTTTAACCAAGTCCTGAACTTAAAAGAGTTTATTAAAGAATAAAAAAAGGAAAAAAATACACAATCTCTATGAATCCAAGATAGACATTCATAGGGTCTAGTCTTATTAATCCCTGGAGAAATGTCTCCCTTTTCCTCAGTACAAACAATACAGGCAAAATTACGAATAATCAATACAAACACACAGAATTGCAGACACAGGATTCTTATATGAAATTACCCAGTACTTCTAATACTCACTAGCTTGAATAGAAGAAATTAGTTCAGAAAGATGCACAGACTTGATTAAGCGTCTGGGCTGGTGTAGTTCCAGACGGCTAAGAACACAGAACAAAGAACACAGAGACCCAAGTTCCCGCTCTCTGGGATTTCCAAATTTTCTTCCCTGATTGGTCCTTTGGTCAGGTGTTTCACCAGGTCTGTGTTAACCCTTTACAGGTAGAACTTAACCCTTAACTAACTACTTATGACAGCATCCATTGACATAAATTTTGTATCTGTGCAGGGCTCTGCTTCTCTGAACTCTCTGAGGGTTCAGAGCTAGCACTGTGCCTAGAACTTGTCTATACGGTGGAGGGAGGGAGGTGATTAATAAAGCGCGCTAATGTGATGTGCATTAATTGGCCTGTGCAGACTGCTGGTGTGCTTTAATGTAGTGCTGTTTGAAACATAGAACCTTTAGTGCACACCAAAAGGACTACACAGTCCAATGAATGCTTTAGAAATCATACCCCCATAAAGCGCATTACCCCATGGTGTAAACAAGCCCCTAGAAGGAGAATGGAGGGGAGGGGCATGACCCATCCATCAGCAACAAGAGCAGGCTCAAAGAGGTGTGAAGGGACCCATTTATCTCAATGAGATGTTCTCAGTTGAAAGTGAATACAGCCTGAAACAATAGCTCTGAGATGTGTGAACTGCTCCAGTCATGTCAGTGGGTGTTCCCGTTCCCCCTGTCCAGTCATAGAATTTCTGATATGTGTCAAGTATGCCCATTCTCAACTCCTTATTCCAGTCACAGCAGTGTGTGTTCTTGGTGCATGCTCTGAGCATACCTGTTTTAAGCTCCCTCACTTTGAGGGGCAGGGTTTCTCCACATCCTGTCTCAGGAGAAGGTTGGGAGATGGGCTCAGATCTCCTCTATAAGCTACTAGACACCTGAAGCTGGCCTGTGCCTGCCGACTCGGGTTCACAGGGCTTGGGCTGCGGGGCTGTTTTATTGCTGTGTAGATTTCCATGCTCCAGCCTGAGCCTGGGCTCCAGGACCCTGAGAGCCTGGGCTCCAACTATCCCAGAACACATGGGGGTAGGGAGTGGGGCTCAGAGAGCCATCCACTAAGGCAAGCCTCTAAGCAGGAGAACGGAATCTTCTTAAAGTGGGGGGCTACCGGTGCCCGAACCATGGCCCTGCCCTCATGCTGCCCATTCCCCCCGAACTCCCACCCTCACACTGCTCCTTCCTCCGAGGCCCCGCCCCTGTGCTGCCTCTTCCCCCAAGACCCCTGCCCCACTCACTCCTCTCCGCTCTCTCCCCCTGTTGCTCGCCCCTATGGCTGATAAAAAGTAATGGGACCATGGACCCCTGGCCTACCCTGTTTCAGCACCGCTGCCTCTAGGGTCCAGGCACACACACAGGGAGTCAGGGCTCAGTTGCTCCCAGAGAAGCAAGGCCCGCCAATCTCATCTTACATGATGGGGACAAAAAGGCTCAACCTGCCCAGATCCACACGCACCCCATTTTAATTTGATTTCCTCCAAAGGGCTAGTTAGCCCTGTTGGGTAACTCTTGACCATCTGAGACATGGTGTAATGATCTTAGCCCTGGTTTGATCTCTAGCGGTGTGCAAAAAACTTCATTAGAATGTGTCAAGCTTTAAGAAAAGCTGTTTTTTTTTCCAGGGGTTGCATCTCAGGGACCCCTTGGACAAATAGCCCCAAATTTGAAACAAAGACCATATCCCATGCCTCCATGTAGGACACCAAATGACGGGAATTCAAGTAACCATATCAGATTTTAGAGCATGTAGAACAATTGAAGTTTAAACAGAAGACTTGTCTTAACCTTATAACAAAACTGTCACTTTGCTATAATAGGTGTTGAATATAGAACCATAGAATATCAGGGTTGGAAGGGACCTCAGGAGGTCATCTAGTCCAACCCCTTTCTCAAAGCAAGACCAATCCCCAACTAAATCATCCCAGCCAGGGCTTTGTCAAGCCTGACCTTAAAAACCTCTAAGGAAGGAGATTCCACCACCTCTCTAGGTAACCCATTCCAGTGCTTCACTACCCTCCTAGTGAAAAAGTTTTTCCTAATATCGAACTTAAACCTCCTCCACTGCAACTTGAGACCATTACTCCTTGTTCTGTCATCTGGTACCACTGAGAACAGTCTAGATCCATCCTCTTTGGAACTCCCTTTCAGGAAGTTGAAAGCAGCTATCAAATCCCCCCTCATTCTTCTCTTCTGCAGACTAAACAATCCCAGTTCCCTCAGCCTCTCCTCATAAGTCATGTGCTCCAACTCCCTAATCATTTTTGTTGCCCTCTGCTAGACTCTTTCCAATTTTTCCACATCCTTCTTGTAGTGTGGGACCCAAAACTGGACACAGTACTCCAAATGAGGCCTCACCAATGTCAAATAGAGGGGAATGACCACGTCCCTCGATGTGCTGGCAATGCCCCTACTTATACAGCCCCAAATGCCGTTAGCCTTCTTGGCAACGAAGGCACACTGTTGAATCATATCCAGCTTCTCGTCAACTGCTTCCTAGCCATTCGGTCCCTAGTCTGTAGCAGTGCATGGGATTCTTCCGTCCTAAGTGCAGGACTCTGCACTTGTCCTTGTTGAACCTCATCAGATTTTTTTTGGGCCCAATCCTCTAATTTGTCTAGGTCCCTCTGTATGCTATCCCTACCTTCCAGCATATCTATCACTCCTCCCAGTTTAGTGTCATCTGCAAACTTTCTGAGGGTGCAGTCCACACCATTCTCCAGATCATTAATGAAGATATTGAACAAAATCGGCCCCAGGACTGATGCTTGGGGCACTCTGCTTGATACTGGCTGCCAACTAGACATGGAGCCATTGATCGCTACCTGTTGAGCCCGATGATGTAGCCAGCTTTCTATCCACCATTCATCCAGCCCATAGTTCTTTAACTTGCTGGCAAGAATACTGTGGGAGACTGTATCAAAAGCTTTGCTAAAGTCAAGGAATAATCCACTGCTTTCCCCTCCTCCACAGAGCCAGTTATCTCATCACAGAAGGCAATTAGTTTAGTCAGGCATGACTTGCCCTTGGTGAATCCATGCTGACTGTTCCTGATCACTTTCCTCTCCTCTAGGTGCTTCAAAATTGATTCCTTGAGGACCTGCTCCATGATTTTTCCATAACTAATTTTGTACCATAACTAATTTTTCCACTTTATTAAAAGTGAGGTAAGTGAGCTTCTGTTCCAAATTCAGGGTTTCCTTTATTTATTAATGCAATCCCTGAATTTTTGCTCCCTTCATCCCCTAAATGCCCAGCTGTCTATACCCATGTGGTATTAGTATTCATATGAGCATACCTTACTGTAATAGGAATTTTCCTGTCAAATCCTCAGTTGTGCCATACACCCTATAATTTTATTTATAAATAAGGATAAAATATCACTTAGTGATGACTTTGCTCCCATTTCATAGGTATGATTAAAAATAGATGGTGTCATTCATATTTCTTTTAGAATGAATGGGATTTTGTTTTGTTTTTTTAAAAGCATTTTCCCACAAGTAATTAAAAACACATTAATTCTTACAGTTTTAAGGTGCCTTTTAAAATAATATCAACATTTATAATTTTAATAGGTTTTTCTTGGTACCAAACTATAAAAGGGGCAATATGTCTGTCAGCATACTGCTCCTGTAGAGAGCAAACTACTGAATATATTTGACAAAGAACTGTCTAATTAGTCTACATTTTTCAAAAAATAATTGCCTGTCACCTAGTTAAACCATCTTTCTGGAAACATTTCCCAGGGCAGAAATTGAAATTACAGGTATGTTCACGTGAATCCTTGATAACATAAATCACTCAAAAGCTGTCCTATTTCTATTTTTTATACAAAATATATTTTCAGTGCTATTTTCTGTTTGAAGTACAAACTATAAAATTAAGGGGAAAAGATATTTAAAGGGTTTTCAGGTTTCCAGCAACAATTACTATACAAGTAATATACAGTAGCTCATTCCAAAAAACAAGGCCAATGTCTTCTTTTATGGCAAATGTACCTCATTTAGAATTGTTTAATACATTGCTGTTAGTTTTTCAGAAGACAAAGCCCAGACATTAACACTGGCATGAATAGAATTGGGTGAGGTTGAGGAGTGAGGCACTGAATATTAATGTTGTCATGCCAGGTAAAGATGGAAGCTATTTTTAGATCTTCCTTTTCAACTATGTTTAGAACAATAATGTATTTGTGATATTACTCCATGGGGACTTTTGCTCAATAAAACATAGTCAGTCAGTGTTGCAGAGGTAAGAGTACCTGAGAAAATAATAAAGCATATTTCAATAAATGTTAGTATCCAATATCTCATTATGTTTCATGCCTACTGATTCTAATGGTAATTAGGCACCAGGGGAGGAACAGATCTGAAACTGGGATAAACAACTAAATTAGAGATGACATTTACCCATTATATTCCCCCTGTATTATTATCCCAGAAAATTAATCTGGTATGATGCAACCAGAAAGCTGGTGAGTACATACTAGAGAATTCCCTATTTTTTTAAAGCAGTGCCCTTGTTTACATGAACTAGCTTTGCACAGCTCATGTGTTCATTTGTATGCCATATTTTATGAATAACCAACAGCAACCCACTCTTAATAGTAGGGGCCTGATCCTGAAAATGTATGCTTAATTTTACTGCTGTGATTTCAATTAGGACTACTCAAGGAAGGAAAATTGAATAGGTGTGTAAGTGTTTGCAGGATGAGGACCCAGAATTAAAAAGCCCCTGCTCATCTTGAATACTGAGGTTGGCATTTTCATCTGATTATTTTAATGCACAACAACTTGTGCAATATGTGCATAGTTAATTAAAACTTTATAGCAAAAATATCCTAACAGCCAGAGGTAAGAAAATACGGTTACACCTGCTCTGTGCCAGCTGGGAAGAGCCAGCTGTTCTCTGGCAGCTTTGCTCTACTGGAGTGGTGTAAAGAGGCTGGATTACAGTATAGAATCTGGTCCATAGAATGATAATGACAGCATTGCCTCTAATGAATGCCTTGTTTCATCTGGCTTTGGCAATTTAGGGAAATATCCCCAACTTTTTGTGAATTATACTCAAAGACACCCAGTTCAGACACTCATCTGGTTTTCAGCAAGATCCTATTCTTAACCATTAGTTTTCCCCAGTGTTCACGGCATTGTCATTATTACCTAAACCACAGATTATTTAATTTTATAAACATTTTACTGATAAACAATGCTGTTTTTACTAAGCTTTTTTGGACTAGTTACAATATTGAACTCTAACAATCTACCCCTTAAGTAGGAGTATTGCTTCTTTTAATTCTTTACACTTCAGTATGTCCTTTAGGAACAAAACTGACCATCATCATTAAAGTAGTTGTAGAAGCCAAAGCAAAAACTTCTGTCTTGTGGAATCCCATGCTACATGCTCTGCAAATGCTATAAGTGGAAATCCAACATCTGCTTGTATTCTCAGCACTTCGTTGTAATTCCGGTTACATGAGTATGACCAACACCTTATCAGTGAAGCAAGAATTGCAAATTTCCTCTAGTTTTCAATACATAAAATATTTTATAGTCTCCCCCTTCATTTGTGAGAGAACCATCAATTACAAACACAAAACAAATCATGTCAGTTGGACAGTGAACATTTAAAATTATGTTTTAATAACCAGACTTGGAGAAACAACTGACAAATGCAAAGTGCATAGAAATAAATAAATAAAGAGGATGAGAAAGGAGTGAAGCCCTGATCCATGACTGGGGCCCCTTTGTGCTAGGTAGAGTACAAAAATAAGACAGTCCTTGTTCCAAATAGCTTATAAACTGAACTATTGGAGAAAGATAGGAGAACCACAAAGGAACAATGGACAAATTACTCCTAGCTTCTGAGTATCAGTAAAGTCCTTGTAAAGCACAATCACCAGTTCATAGACTCATAGCATATTAGGGTTGGAAGAGACCTTAGGAGGTCATCTAGAGTAATCCCCTGCTCAAAGCAGGACCAACACCAACTAAATCATCCCAGCCAGGGCTTTGTCAAGCCGGGCCTTAAAAAGTTAAGTCAAGTCCTGTTTACTGCTCAGCTGTTATTTGGCTAAAAGTTTGTGTATATGTAGGTAGAAGCAGGGCCAGCTCCAGGATTTTTGCTGCCCCAAGCGGTGGAAAAAAAAAAGGCCGTGATCACGATCGGCAGTAGCTCCACCGTGCCGCTTTCTTCTTCAGCAGCAATTCGGTGGCAGGTCCTTCCCTCCGAGAGGGACTGAGGGACCTGCCGCTGAATTGTTGCCGAAGAGCCCGACTTGCCGCCCCTTCCACGTGGCCGCCCCAAGCACCTGCTTGCTGGGCTGGTGCCTGGAGCCGGACCTGGGTAGAAGTGGGCAAAATTTTAGAGACACTGAAACTTTTTTGAATTCATGTGGGTTTCACTAAATTGTTTTCGTCAGGGAGAAAAAATCAAAAATTCAAAACACTTGATTTCAGTATTTTAGAAACAAAATGGTTTCAATCTGAAATTGTTTTGTATCAAAACTGTATTTATTTATTTTTAAAATCAAACATTTAAAAATTCTTGAAATTGAAACATTTCATTTGATCAGAATTTTTTTTCCAGTCTGAGTCATGGAAAGTCTTAAATTCATTTTTAGTTATACCCAAAACAATTTTAGCATTTTTTTCAAAGTTGCCAGTAAACTGAAAAATCCACTATTCCCACAGTTCTATCTGTCTGTGACAAGACGTAATAGCAGTACCACACCATCTGCTGTAAAGCATAATACTCCTGCACACATGTGATGTTCTAGTGAGTCTTCCCCATTAATTAGTTATTAAGTTAATTTAACTAACTGGAAATCTGCAAGAAACTAGATTTACATCACAACTCAAGTTTATCTTCTGAATATTCAATATCAAAATAAACAAACATTCTGCACATGAAAATGTTGTTTTTAAGAAATATTGAGAGCAGGTTCTTCACCACATTCCATTTGTAATGGCTCATTGGAGATGATCGTCTCTTCAATAAAAACCTCTTCTAAATACTTTTACTCGGTTTCAAATAAAATTATAAATTTACAACAATGTACTACAAGTGTACAAAAATATCAATGATAAGATGAGGGATTTCTCTGCACTAAAGCTCTAACTGGAACTTTTAGTAAAGATGTGATTGTTTATTATATTTAAGTACTAATGGATAATATTATTAAATCTACATACATCAGATTTGGGAAATTCCTAAATCAGTTAAAGTTTCATAGAGTCATAGAAATGTAGGTCTGGAAAGAACCTCAAGAGATCATCTAGTCCAGCTTCCTGCACTAAGGCAGGACCATGTAGGTATTTGCCTAATCCATTCTTAAAAACTTCCAATGATGGGGACTCCAAAACCTTCCTTGGAAGCCTATTCCAGAGCTTAAATAACCTTATAGTTAGGACTATACCCTGTCTAGTTGCTTGTACAATTTCTGCCCATATTCTTTCTGATATATGAAACAATTTTTAAGTACATCTACATGTACTACCCCATCATCTTCTTCAGTTGCATTGAAGCTCTAGACTCATAAGCTCTAGAAAGAATATCAGCAGCAATTAATGATTTGACTGGCTGATATTCTAATTTAAAATCATATAAATACAATTGAAAACAAAATCCTTGTAACTGAGGTGGTGTGTCTGTCAGATTCCTTTTTGAAATAGTAACTAATGGTTTATGATCTGTTTCTGCCAGTAGAGATCTACCATAAATATGAAATGTTCTGCATGCAAAAACTGATGCCAAAGCCTCTTTCTATAGTTGAGCATGCTGACATTCTGTTTTCGATTTAGCTATAGGTGCATAAGCAATTGGTTTCCATAGATCACCATACTTTTGTAACAGAACTGCTCCAAGGCCTTCTTTGGATGCAACTGAAGATGATTTTGTAAGTCGGTTATTATCAAATGGTTTTAATACTGGAACTGTTTTTGTTAGTTCCTTAGCTTGCTTGGAAATTCTTGTAGATGCTGACAGTCTCATTTCTATTGATTATTTTTACAGAGTAAAGCCCTTCAATTTGTTTTTTGGGGTTTTTTTTTGGCTAGGTTAGATATATATTTTCATACAAAATTAACCATACCCCAAAGTTTCTGTAATGACTCCTTATCTTTTGGGTAAGAAATCTTTCCAATGGCTTGTATTCATTGTGGATGAATCTGTAATTCCGGACTAGTCACTTTTTCTCCTAGAAACATTAATTCTTACACACTAAATTTATATTTATTTTTGTTAAATTTCAATCCTGCTTGTTTTGGTCTAAATAATGCTTTAATTAATTTTATATGATAGAATCATAGGACTGGAAGGGACCTTGAGCAGTCATCTAGTCCAGACCCCTGCACTCATGGCAGGACTAAGTATTATCTAGACCATCCCTGACAGGTGTTTGTCTAACTTACTCTTAAAAATCTCCAATGATGGAGATTCCAAAACCTCCCTAGGCAATTTATGCCAGTGCTTAACTACCCTGACAGTTAGAAAGTTTTTCCTAGTGTCCAACCTAAACTGCCCTTGCTGCAATTTAAGCCCATTGCTTCTTGTCCTATCCTCAGAGGTTAAGAAAAACAAATTTTCTCCCTCCTTCTTGTAACAACCTTTTACATACTTGAAAACTGTTATCATGTCCCCCCTCAGTCTTCTCTTTTCCAGACTAAACAAACCCAATTTTTTCAATCTTCCTTCATAGGTCATGTTTGCAAGACCTTTAATCATTTTTGTCGCTCTACTCTGGATTCTTTCCAAATCCTTCCTGAAATGTGGCGCCCAGCACTGGACCTAATACTCCAGTTGAGGCCTAATCAGAGCGGAGTAGAGCAGAAGAATTACTTATCGTATCTTGGTTACAACACTCCTGCTAATATATCCCAGAATGATGTTTGCTTTTTTTGCAACAGCGTTACACTGTTGACCCATATTTAGCTTGTGATCCACTATCACCCCCAGATCCCTTTCCACAGTACTCCTTCCTAGGCAGCTATTTCCCATTTTGTATGTGTGCAACTGATTGTTCCTTCCTAAGTGGAGTACTTTGCATTTGTTCTTATTGAATTTTATCCTATTTACCTTGGACCATTTCTCCATTTTGTCCAGATCATTTTGAATTTTAATCCTATCCTCCAAAGCACTTGCAACCCCTCCCAGCTTGGTTATCATGCTCTTCTACAGTTCTTCCCCATGTTATTATATCATCTATGTACACCTGTGTGCCATCTATATTTTCAAAAATCTTTTGTATTGCTCTATGAAATACCTCTGGAACTGCACATAATCCAAATGGTAATATTTTAAAACAGTAACATCCAAAAAATGTGTTAATTATACACAGTAATTGACTTTCTTGCGCCTATCATATTTGCCGAAATCTATTAGAAGCATCTAAAGAAGAAATGTCATGGGACAAAATATTTTGTCCAAATATTTCTTCTCTGATATGTATTTTAAAATGTTCCCATTTAACATACTTATATAAGTCTTTTGGCTCTAAACAAATGTAAAAATCCATCTCTTTTTTCTACTATTGCTAATTAATTTACCCACTCAGTTGGCTCTTCCACACTTTTCCAATTCCTTTTACACCCTATTTCTTAAAGCTAAGGTATTTTTTTACTTGCATGTATAACTAGTTTCTTTGTTTCATTTAACTCTATATTATGCATCATCTCCAATTTACCAAAGCCAGTGAATAACTCTGTAAATTTATGTTTTGTTTCCAGTGTTTTGGAATCCTGATTTGTCTGAATTCTACCAATTAGATTTAGTGCTAAACATGTTTTTAAACCTAAAATAGAAATACCTTGTCCCTTAACTACAACAAGTGTTACATTTTCTAAATTATCTTTAACTAGGACCTGAAATTCACAAATACCCATAACAGGATTTTTTTTCACCACTATCAGACTTCAAATTAATATGCATTTTTCTCTTATTACAGGTTTTACTTTTAGATATTTTATAATATCTTCTAAAATTATATTAGCTTGTGCACCTGTATCTATTACATACAAAATAAATATTCCATTAGTAGATAGAGTAACTGTCCAATTCTCCTTTTCAAAGTGACTGTTTCACAATAACCAGACACAAATTTTCTTCATCTGTAATGTCAGCTCTATATTCCTTTTTTGGTATCATCTCTGAAACTTTTAAATTTTGAACTAAATGTATATTTCTAAGTTTTGCCAGACTTCTCTGTTTACAAACTTTTGCAAAAATAATTCTATTTCTTGCAGCGATGACAGGTTTGACCTATCATATTCATCACAATTTGATCTCCTACCATTGACTCAGATTCTGGAAATTACATATCTGACTTCTTGTCTTTAGATCTGTTTAAAAATTATTCAGAAGTCTCTTCCTTACTTTGATTTCTTGAGTGAAACTGCAATCTTTCAAATGTTTTATTTCTTTTTGGTAAACAGCATCCCTCATTTTTTTTAAAAAAATACAGACTCAGTTAACTCATTCTCAAATATTAAGCTCAAATGAATTATATAATGAAATTGCTTAAGAGCCTACACTATTCAAAAACATAGCAACCTTTTCTTCATCTTCCTTATAAATAGAGATCCAACTACCCTCAAAAATAGAGCAAATTCTTGTTTAAACCATTTCCAATTTTCTGCAGCATTTTTCAATATATTTAGGAATGTGGGAACACATAATTGAGCCATCTTATATCATTCAAACTTATTTTTCATTTTTGAGTAACTTTTACCTCATGGTTTTTTTTTTAAAACAAAACAAAACTTCTTCCAGGTCTTTTTATCACTTCCTTCATTTCCGGTAGCATGTATTGTTTTATATTCAAGCAATCTACTAGTCTTAATAACAATTAATTGCTAGTAATTTAACAAAAGTATTTATTAGATACATAGTTAATACATATAAGTGCATCCTAACTCAAGTCACCAGTCAGTCTGATGTAAAACCAACCTTTCCTCTAAGCCTTTTATCATTTTTGTTGCTCTTCTCTAGACACTCTCCAATTTGTCCTCAAGTGTGATGCCCAAAATTGGATCCAACTGAGGTCTCAACAGTTACTTCCAGTGTTGTACATATGACATTACTGGTTAACTCTCACCAGCATGATATTAATTTTTAGCAACTACATGACATTGTTGACCCATATTCAATGTGTGATCCATTATAACCCCAAGATCCTTCTCAAGTTTGACTTTTTTTTCTTCCTAAGTGTACTACTTTGCACTTGTCTGTATTGAAATTCATCTTGTTGATTTCAAACCAAGTCTCCAATTTGTCAAATTCTATTTTGTGATGGGATATCCACCCCCCACAAGGCTTGAAAGGGTTCAAGTGGCCAATTAACTCCACAGAATGCACCTGGAGGAGCAGAGAATTGATTGGGAGCAGGCTCAGCTGGACAGGAACAGAA
Source organism: Mauremys mutica (assembly GCF_020497125.1). Taxonomy (NCBI): domain Eukaryota; kingdom Metazoa; phylum Chordata; order Testudines; family Geoemydidae; genus Mauremys; species Mauremys mutica. The sequence continues at coordinate 46,471,186 of NC_059072.1, forward strand.
GTGGCCTGTATGAAGCCCAGGAGCTGGCAAAAGAAGGGGGCAGCAGGAAGGCAGGCTGCAGTCACTCCCTGAGAGGAGAGAGTTGGGAGACTGGCAAACCCAGAGAGGGGGGAAGCCAGGAAGTTAGGAAAGGCTCAGGGGAAAGCAGCAAGGTAGGACAGTGCAGGGCTTGGCTGCTGACCAGAGGGCCTTGAGTTGGAACCTGGAGTAGAGGGTGGGCCACTGGGGATGTAGCAGCAACAAGGCAGAGACTGCTTGATTTGTTCTGGAAAGACTTTGTTACGTCCCTGAAAGGAGGAACCATGTAGTGACCTTTCCGGAGGGCTGAGTCATGAAGAGGAAACTGTGGTTCCTGGAGTGAGAGGGGTCTATGTGACGAGAGGATGATAGGGGAGACACCACTAGAGGAGGGCATAATGCCTAGCCAAAGCTAATCCTCAGAGTGACCAAGAGGAGGCGCCACTAGCCAGGACCAGATTAACCTTTTGTAGGCCCAAAGCCATGCGGCTCCCATGGAGTTATCATGGGCCCTTTCTGAGTGTTGGCCCAATGCAACCCAGCCTCAAGTCCCTACCCTAGTATCCTAGTACTGCTGGGATAGGGATGAAAACATTTATTCAAAAACAAAACAACATATTTGAAGCCACACTTGAATGAGATCTCCATAGAGAACAAACTGGGCTAGCATTAATATATCCAGAATACTCCTGAATTTGGTTAAATATGTGGGAAGTGGTTGTCTGTTTAACACTCAAGGTTCTGAACACAAGTGCTTAATTAGCACATTTATGAGCCAAATTAAGCCCAGGTGTACCAGATAGTGGAGTTACAGCTGCATCTCACCACCACCACCTCCACCCAAAGTTATGTTTCGTAAATACATTTTTTGAAAGCAGGATTTTCTACTTTGGTACAATAATGTTTACAAAACTTTTTAAAGTTAGTTTCTTTAGACTATTTCTCCCTTTCCCTCACCATCCCTCATGACTTCAAGTGAAACAGTAAAGTTACTGGGGTGGAGTGTGGGGAGGAAAATTACTGGTGTCCATCTTTTGCAGGGAGAAAGGGCCACTGAGACAGACACACACACACACACACAGACAGTTACTTTACCACCAAGGCTACCACAACCCAGCCTCAAGTCCCTACCCTAATCTTCACACTTGGGCTCTCCCCGTCCCGCCTACTGCCCCACCTTCACACCTTGGCTCTCCTCAGTCTCCCTGCTACTGCCCAGCCTCCCCCCACCCCATTTTGCCCCAGGGCTGTCACCTCCCTCCCGTCTGCTGCTCCCCAACCTAACCCTCCATTTTAACATCCTGCTTCTCCCCCCACATGGAGTCACTGCCAGCTCCCCTGTCGCACCTGGACTTACCCCACAACTGCCCCTTCCCTCCAAACCGTGCTCTACTCCATCCCCTCCCCAGAGTATGGGGGGAAGTTTCTGGCACGGGGTGCGGCAACCAGCACTGCCCAGCTCTGCTGTCACCATCCCCACCACCACTGGGGAACACAGACAATCAGCCTTTACTGCACTGGGCCCCGATGGTGGCTGAGAGGGGACACACACCTGGTGCGAAACTGCAGGATTGAGACAGTTCCCAGGAGTCCGCAGCCGGGCATCAGGGTTGCCGGGGCGGGGTGCACATCGAGACTCACAGCACCGCTGCTGTCCCTGGCTCCCCACTGCCCCAGGAGAGCAGGGGAGACTTGGGGGCTGGGGGCAAGTCAGGAGCCCCCACCCCTATAGGTGCCAACTCCATGGGTGCTCCAGGGCTGGAGTACCCATGGGGAAAAATTGGTGGGTGCTCTGCACCCACCGGCAGCTCCCCACCGTATCCCCCTGCCCCAGCTCACCTCCGCCTCCTCCCCTGAATGCACTGTCACCGCTTCTCCTCCCAGCACTTGCCACCGCAAACAGCTGTTTCATGGTGTAACAAGCTGTGGGAGGGTGGGGGAGGAGCAGGAATGCGGCACAATCAGGGAAGAGGCAGGGCCGGGGTGGGGATTTGGGGAAGGAGTCCAATAGGGGCAGGGAGAGGGTGGAATTTGGGCAGGGAATTTGGGGAAGGGGTGGAATGCGGGTGGGGCAGGGGTGGAATCTGGGCAGAGCCAGGGGGCATGAGCACCCACTGGTGCCAGGAGAAGTTGGCACCTATGCCCACCCCATGCTCCACAGGAAAAAAGGGCACAGTGGGATCAGCACCCCCAGCACCAGGAACCCTCTCCATGCATCATTTCTTTGTTTTAGATTTGTTTTTGGTCCGCTCCGCTACCATCTGCTTCAATTGGGGTGGCTCGCAGCATGGTGCAGTGCATTCTGGGAGCAGTAATGCAGCTGGCGGTGCAGGTCCGAGGGCCCCAGCTGAATGCAGTGAACTATGACTCCCACCATACCCTGCAACACCCAGTCCCTGTTGTGTCTGTGCACTGCACAACCTGGGCTGCTGAATGTCAGCAGGTGCTGAGAAGTTGCTGACTCTTCACATTGCCAGGCTGTGGCCAGGGTCAAATTAACTTTTTGTGGGCCCCCATGTAGTCATTATGGGCCCCTTCCAAGTGTTGGGATGGTACCATTGGTGCCATTGTAAACCCGGTACTGCCACTAGCAGTGAGTGCACTTTGCAACAGTTTTGAATTAGGATCCTGACAGAAATCAGGACCCGCAGCATAGCCAGTCTCCAGGCAAAATACCAGTGCAGCTGGCTTGTAGTAGATTGCCTGATTGACTATGTCACCTGATCATTTGGAAGGATCAACAGACTGGCTCTTAAGCCCAGCTGCAACAGCAGGTTAGTGGCTGCTCAAAACACCTCCCCACAGCTGTGATAGCTCTTGTGCCCGCTTGTTCCCTGCCCTGCACCCAGCCCCTGCCTTGCCTCACTGATTCTCCAAACCTTCTGAGCCTGAGAACTCATTGGGGAAAAGAGTCTAGCTGAAAGAGAAGCTGGCTAAGACCCTACTGCTGGCCTAAATTACAATCCAGCTCCAGGGAGGAGAACTGGGACCTCTTGTTTTAAGAGGAAGTGACTATTTAGCATGAAACCCAAGCACAGGAAGGGGCAAGAGAGCCAATGAGGACTCAGAGTGGGCGTGACTGATGAAGTGGGCTACATTTTGTAGAAAGGTTCATCCAATCAGCCCCACAAAGAGGGTACATGTTCTGAACCAACCTAAGCTGGGTAATTGATTGAAAGAACCTGAGGAGCTGCTGCATGCAATGCACCTCTAGAACCAAGAGTGCCCACAAGGGGGGGGTGTTGGCATGCAGTGCCCTATGACAGTCTGGATATAAAAAGGTAATCTGTAGTTTAGTGTGGTAAAATTTCAGTTTGCCCTGATCTCTAACACAAGTCACTTTTGACTAATAAAACTACTCATTCCATCGTCTGAATTCTCTGGGTTTCCAGACCACAATATTTCCCACTAAATGAGATTTAGCTAAAGATGGGTGGGAATTTCAGAAGAACTCAACTTTGGCCTCACTCTGCTCCCACTGAAGTCCATATAGAAGCTTTATCGCTGATTTCAGTGGGAGAAGAGTTAGGTCAGGGCTGCTGAGCACTTTTGAAAATCCCACCCAATATGGCTTTACTATTGTAACTCAGTCTTTTTTACTCTTAGCTGAATTATAATAAAAATAAGTGCTGCTACTTTTCAATCAACTTCTGCCAATGGACAAGGGAAGGGGAGAATTGGTGGTGGTCTTTCATTTGTTAGGAGGCACTCCACTATTACGGTGATGAGGGTCATGTAAAGTACCAAGATAGATGGGAAATGGCTTTGACACAAACTACCACAAGCTATGATATGACCAGTTTCTGTATGCGCTGATGAAGGAGTGATCCTTTTACTTACACACAGCATAGGCCATGCTGCTTCATCCATTAAAAAGGCACACAAAAAAAGGGTAAGAGAGGAAGAAAACTCCATGCAATTTCTCTGTTTTCACCAGCTGGCATCATCCCCTACTCCATACAGAATGGGAAATGAGCTGGATGTTTGGTTTTCAGAACCTACAAAACAGTCTGGTGCAGAGGCCCTAAGAAAAACTTGCAAGTAAGTATAGACTCTGTAATGTGTGCTAAATTCACCTCAGACTGAATCCTTATGGGGAAATTTAAACCTCTGATGATAATGATTGATGATATAATGAAAGTGCTGACAGAAACTTGCTCATAGTGTTGAAAATGTCACAATTATAATAGGTGAAAAGGTACCACAGAGTTTCTTCAGGCTTATTGTATTTTTATTGCTACCCCTCTTTCAAACCTCAAGGGATCTTTCAACTTGTCACAATTTTCCTTTGTTGTTTTTTTTTTTTAAAGGGAAACTTGCTTCCTTTCTATGCTAATCCACCTCAGACATGACATGCCACCAGGAAACTTCTAAGACATAGGATCACAATTTGTTCTCTAATCATTACCAAAACAACATCTGACAGAATTGCTATGTTCAAACCTGTTTTGCATTTTCATTATAAACTCCATGCTTAATTAGCATTACAACTGAAACGTGGCACTGAAGTTCCCCTTCATTATTTGGCAATTTGAATGCGGAGTTACAATATACAGGTGAGGGCCACCCTTTCAGAAAGTTATCAGCACAGACCCATGGATCTGAACTCAGTAGGATTTTATCCATGAAGCATATAGTCAAATGAAGGTCCCTAATAACCATATGAAACCTTTATTGTTTGAGATAGTGGCACTAATGCATTGAGCACTGTGACGTTGCACTCCATATGTTTGTGGAAATATGCTTATGAGTGTAAATATAATGTAACTGGAATATGCTTTATGCAAAAGGTCTCTTGTAAGGTATCATTACAAAGCTTATGATCTACTGAGTGTATTCATGCGATTTATTTGCATGTATTATTTCTCTGTCTAAAGTTAGGAGAATAAGATATAAACTTGTATTACCGATGTAAACATGTTAAGTGGAAGCCACTAAGGGTGCTTCAGAATCAATCACCTGTAAATGGCTCTGTTTACCGGCAAACCTTCCGGGGGTATACCAAGCAGCCCTGGAAGAATGGAGACTAGGGGGTCTCACAGGACATGTGACCATGTCACATGATACTGGAATCCATTTTAAACCTGGTGCTTTTCCATTTAGGAGGGGTGGGAACCAGAGAGACAAACTATTCCTGCCTTGTGCCAAAGCTATAAAAGGGGGTGGAAGAGAACAAAGGGGGCTGCAGTCTTGAGAAAACCTCTAGTTACCACCTGAGCTGGAACTAACAAGAACTGTACCAGGGGAAGGATTGGGCCCAGACTAAGAAGTCATCTAGTCTGTGAAAATGAGGAGTCCTTGTGGCACCTGAGAGACTAACAGATTTATTTGGACATAAGTTTTCGTGGGCTATAAACCACTTCATCAGATGCCCAAATAAATTTGTTAGTCTCTAAGGTATCACAAGGACTCCTCATTGTTTTTACTGATACAGACTAACACGGCTACCCCTCTGAAACGAGTCTGTAAAAGAAGCTTATTAGAACATCACTGAGGGTGAGATTTACCTGTATTCAGTTTCTTAAATGTATTAGACTTAGACTTGCTTGTTTTGTTTTATTTTGGTTGGTAACTTACTTTATTCAGTCTGTTATAACTTGAAACCACTTAAATCCTACTTTTTTATACTTGATAAAATCACTTTTGTTTATTAATTAACCAACCCAGAGTAAGTTGGGGAGCAAACAGCTTGCATCTCTCTCTATCACTGTTCTAGAGGGCAGACAATTTATGAGTTTACCCTGCATAAGCTTTATACGGAGTAAAACGGATTCATTTGGGGTTTGGATCCCATTGGGAGCTGGGTGTCTGGGTACTGGAGACAGGAGTACTTGCTGAGCCATTTTCAGCAAAGTCTGCAGCTTTGGGGACGTGGTTCAGACCCTGGGTGTGTGTTGCAGCAGGCTAGCATGTCTGACTCAACAAGACAGGGTTCTGAACTCCCAAGCCATCAGAGAAAACAGGCTCAGAGGTAGTTTCAGCACATCAGGCGACAATCTCAAGGGGGTCTCTGTGACCAAGCCTGTCACAGGCACTTTGTATTTTTTTTAAAATGATTATGTTTCTGAAGTTGTAATGTATGAAAACAGATGGGTTATTTCAGCCTTGTTTTACTTTTTTGTTTTTTCATCCTGTTACAGTTCTAAGGTGAGCTACACCGATGATCTGTCTCTCCATGGCATTTCTTTCAAGTGCCATATACAGTACCCACCCTTCTGAGTGCAGCCCTATGATTCACCCCACCTTTTGCTTGATCATCAGATTAGAGCACCCTATTTCCCAACTGTATTACAGAAGGTCCAACTGGGTCTGCCACCTTCTATCGAGTCCTCTGTGAGAGCTGTGACCGGCTGGTAAAAGAGAATAGCCTCTTCACAACATCGTATGCTTTATTGATCCAGAGGAACATCAAAACAGAAAGAAAAGGGTTAAAAATAACAAAAGCCTAAGTTTTCATTTCCTTACCTGTCTCGGGACAGCTAACTTTAAGTAGCTTGTGCTTAACCAAGACACCCCCAAAGCACTGGAGCTGAGTGAGACAGGCTGCCCCAGCAACTACTGCCTCTCTGACAATCTGACCCACAGCTTGGCGGGTGGGGGGAAGAAGGGTTGTCTTCACATGCATCTCAGGTCACAGGCTTTTATCCATTTCAAAGTACTTTTGAATCAGAGTTCCTGCCTGTTGATCTCCTGTGGTTTCCATTAGGACTCCTGAACCTGGTCAAACTGGGTTATGTATGTCTAAAGAGGGGCAGAGGTAATCTTCCTGCAGTGGATACCCAATATTGTCCAACTGAGCACAGGCAATTGAATTCTGTCTGCTATCATCGATTTGGATTACTGTGTGATTTAACTGTCATCTTTTAACCAGCAATACAATAACCACCAACCCCACAGATATATCTATATAACGTTCATAAAAAATAATACAGCTACCTCCCAGATTCTTCACACATGCTCTAGCTAAAAAATAAAAAGACTAGATTTGGAAAAGCACCTATGTTTTTGCAACTAGATTTTGCAAGCACAATGTTTTACAGTGAATGGGTGACCTAGTTATTTAACTTTGAAAAGTGCTGTTAAGCAATGGAATAGCTTCATTTCATAACATTGTTTCACTCTGCATTGAAAGAATGATAAAAACAGAACATTATTCGGATTTCAGTAAATGTTCTGTTCTATGAAATTGTACATAGTGTACTTCCAGTCACATCAATCCCACTATAACGCATAGCTAATTTCTATGCCAAACTCAAAGAGAGCCAAATCCTGAGGTTCTTACTCAACATTTACTCTGTTCTTACTTGGGCAGAACTCATATAAGGTGGGAGTTTGCCTGAGTAAAAATTATTTGAGGAATTAGGATTTGAACCAAATGAGATGACCCAGCACATCTTTAATGATGCAAATGCCACATTTGTAAGCATAAGCTCTCCCTTTCGGCTCATTTCTAACACAGGAAGGCTGATATACTGCTTCAGGACTCCACGTTATACCTAGACACAATAGAATGAGCGCCCCTCTCCCTCCATAGCCACTCCATGCCCAATAAAGATGTAATTATTCTTGTTTCTGTTTCATCTGTTGGAATCTTAGTGCCAGTTACCCTCTCCCCCTTCTGCAGTAGGAGGGCTTTAGTTATCGCCTCTAGCTTTGAATTGGAATGGAAGTGATCACAATCCATGGAGATCTGTTTGGAGGATGCTGGGACTTTTTTAACATAAGATATGTTCCCCCCCCACACACACACACACACACACACTCTGAGTGGCATGAGTTTACATCCTGGCCCTGGAGACAGGGTGTAGGTCCCTTCCACCTCCCTCCCACCTATGCCTATTGCTTTCAAGGGGGAGGGGGCAGGATCAAATTCACAATGGGCAAACTGTCCTCAGGTCAACCTGCTCAGGATCCGTGCACCTTGTGTACAGCATATGTCACTCTTTGGGACCTATGTGCCTCTGAAGGGGCATTCCCGCACTGTGGCAGAGAGAAGTCTAATGAGCTCTTCTGGGCCTGTTCAACCCCAATGAGTCCCCACCTGCAAGGCTTGTTGTGTGGGTGGGGAGGGGGAGACTGCATAAAAGGGAAAACCTGCCACAGGCAGGAGCAGTGAACAGGAAGAAGACTGCCCCACCTCAGACAGCTGATACAGGCCTGCGAACAGGGAGACAGTAACAAGCCTCACAATTTCTGAAGCTGCATGACCCAGAACACCCCATGAGGAAGGGATGGTGGTAGACTCCATTTAGACTAAACCCAAAAGGCTGATCCAGGAAGACTGCCTGAGCTGTAGGTCACCCTTACTTCTCTAATTTCCCCTCTCCCATAAGGGAGGGAAGAGGACTTTTATTATGTTTCTTTGCTTCAAGAACCCCCTTGGATGTCCACTGGGGTAGAAAGACACTATAAGGACTTGAAGCAGGGACTTGAGGGGACCTCTGCCCCCTATAAATGGTGGGAAATAGGCATGACCATACCTGATACAAGGGTTTAAAAATAAAAGCCTTAGAGGGAATAAAGCTCAGCTGGTCTGCGTAAGACAGAATCGGAGCACTGGTATAAGTGATTAGCAGAGATGCAGCAGCAGCAAGCCACTCAGCAACAGCAGTTCCAAGAGCAATTGCTGCAGTAGCAGACTACCCAGCAGCAAATTCAGAACACACAACAACAGCAACAGCTGCTGAGGGAACTGATGGCCAGAAAAGCTACACCCCAGCCTTGTTCCTCCACCAATCCTGTTCAGCCCCCCTAACTGGGGCAGGCAGGGCTGGATTAACCTTTTGTGGGCCCGATGCCAAACATATTTGTGGGCTCCCATGGAGGCAATGGACCATGGCACAGGGAGATCAGTCCCCAGAGCGAGAGGCCAGCCAAGGGCAATGGGGCATGGCATGGCAGGAGCGGCCCTTCTCCACCAAGCCCAGTGCAAGGGCACTATTTACAAACAATCATTTGCTAGACGCACAGCAGACCACCCGGCCCTGTGCTGCCAGCATGCCCCTTCCCCTCAGAGGTGGGCATTCTATGCCATACAGCCCATGCACCTAACATCCCCCTGACTCCATATGGCCAGTATTCCCAGCACTCCCTCCAAACCCACCCCAAAAATGCACAACACCCTGTACAACACTGCCCAGTGCCCCCTGCCCACAGCCCCACCACTACTGCCCAGCACCCCACACAGAACCCCCGCTCCCTAGGAGGATGACCAGGTGTCCGGTTTTCAACTGGAACACCAGGTTGAAAAGGGATCCTGGCGGCTCCGGTCAGCATTGCTGATCAGGCCGTTGACTGTCTGGTTGGCTGAGACTGGCTAGGCTTCTGCACCAGTCTCAAGTGGCTCAGCTCCAGGGAGACAGGTGGGGCCTCACAGGTGGTGGTAAGAAGACGCTGCCCTGAGCCGGAGGTGCACTGTGGTCAGGCCAGGGGACAGAGAACCCGGCAGGTGGGGCCAGGGGGCAGAGAGGAGCCCTCAGCCAGCCGGCGGGCAGGCCTAGAGGAGCAAGTGGTGTGGTGGGGAGGCAGCGGGGTCTCAGAGTGCAGTGCAAGTAGAGCAGGCCAGGGCCCCTTCTGGGCATGGGCCCAGCTCCAGGGAGCCACTGGCACCATTGTAAACCTGGCACTGCCAAGCAGGGAGAGAGCACGACAATTCCAGCCCTGCTCCACTTTCAGACCAGCTCTGCCTCCAACCCTGTAGTGGGACTGTTCCTGTTCTGCCTCCAAGCCAGATTCTCCCCCAACCCCGCTCCAGCCCCAGCTCACTCTGCACTCTGTTCCACCCCCAGCCCAGCTCTGCCCTCCTTCTCTCTGCCCAGTCCAGTGCCTCTAGCTCCAGCTCCTCCCCCATCCCCAGTTCCACCCCCAGCTCTGTCTTCAGCCCAAGCTACACTGTTGAGGAAGCAGAGTGCAACTGGAAAAGTTTGCGCCCTACGGTCCTGGACAGGGCCGGCTTTAGGCCAATTGCACCAATTCCCCCGAATCGGGCCCCACGCCTAAGAGGGCCCCGCACCCAGTAGCCTTGCCGCGAGGGGGGGCAAGTGGCTGAGAATCCCTTCCCTGGCTACAGGCTCCTTTTTCATTTTTACTCACCCGGCAGCACTCCGGGTCTTCGGCAGCACTTCGGCAGCGGGTCCTTCACTCGCTCTAGGTCTTCGGCAGCACTTCAGCAGCAGGTCCTTCAGTGCCGTCAAAGACCCGGAGCACATGGGCGCCAACTTATATGGGCTCCTGGGGCTTTAGCCCCAGGAATATTCAGAGTGAGGGGCTCTGCTCCAGCAATATTTGGAGCAAGTTTTCTCACCTGCTCTGGGCTGCCGGCAGCCGCGGGGAGCCCAGAGCCTTTTAAATCCCAGCCGTGGCCGGGATTTAAAGGGCTCTGGGCTCCCCGCGGTTGCGGGCAGCCCAGAGTCCTCTGACTCCCAGCCGCGGCTGAGATTTAAAGGGCTCTGGGCTCCCCGCGGCTGCCAGCAGCCCAGAGCCCTTTGAATCCCAGCCCCTGGCCGCTGATTGCCCCCTCCCCAGACCCCTGCCCCAACTGCCCCCCAGGACCCCCACCCCCTATCTAAGCACCACTGGTCCTTGTCCCCTGATTACCCCCTCCCGAGACCCCTGCCCCTAAATGCCCCTTGGGACCTCAGCCCCTATCTAAGCCTCCCTTCTCCTTGTCCCCAACTGCCCCCTCCTGAGACCCCACCCAACTTCCCCCCAGGACCCTCCTACCTGTCCCCTGATAAACCTCCTGGACTCCCATGCCTATCCAATTGCTGCCTGTCCCCTGACTGCCCCTCCGAACCTCTGCCCCATCCAACCCTCCCTGCTCCTTGTCCCTTTACTGCCCCCTGGAACCTCCTACCCCTTCTCCAACCCCCAAACTGCTTACTGTGCCACTCAGACCAGCGTGTCTGGCTCTGTGCAGCTCCAGACAGTTGCTGCCATGCTCCCCCATGGAGCCCACAGCCCTCTCCCACCCCCAGCACCTGCCTTCCAGATTTGAACACCTCAAAATTCAGGAGTGCTCAAGCTCAGTTTGGGCAGCTTTTACTTCATTTCTCCCAAATCAGCTTCCCCTGCAAGGTGCCAACTGAAGGTGTTGGAGAACAGAGAGATCGGGTGGCCTCCTAATGCCTGGAAAAGAGATAAAGGCCGGAGGAGGGAGTGTCAGTGCCTATGCGGACTTCTGGGAAGTGCACGGTGTGGAAGGGGATGCTGTGATGCTTTGGAACAACTCCATACAAAGCCAGTCAGGACTCTGGGGGAGCCTCCTCTCTCAGAGCATACTGTCTCCAGGGCAAGAAGCTTACACCTTCCTGGGTCTGACCTCGGAGCATTCAGCATGCCCTTCCACATCATGCACTTTCCACAGCGAGTCTGCCCAGGCTGGTCCTGGGGCAACCAGAGGTCCCTGCACCCCAACTCCGCAGTCAGATGTGACTCTCAGCCAGACAGTAAAACAGAAGGTTTATTAGATGACGGGAACACAGTTTAAACAGAGCTTGTTGGTACAGAAAACAGAACCCCTCTGTCAGGTCCATCTTGGGGGGTGGGGAGCCCAGAACCAAGTTCTGGGTCTCTCCCCATTTCCCCAGCCAGCTCCAAACTGACACTCCCTCCTCTGGCCTCTGTGTCTCTTCCGGACAAGGAGGCCACCTGATCTCTTTGTCCCCAACATCTTCAGTTGGCATCTTGCAGGGGAAACTGAGGCACCCACACAGTATTCAGAGAAAATATTAAGAACATTCCCACTTCATCACAACAGGTGCAACAAAATATAATACTGTATATTGAAGTAGGCAAGTGCTGCTTCTGACTTTCCACTTTTAATTGACCCTTGTAATCTTGTGGCACTGACGCGTTGTAGCTTCATTTTATATCGGCTTACAGGGCAGGAGCGGGGGGGGCACCACCATTTTGGGCCCCACCAAAAATTATACAAACCTGCCGCCTATGCCGGAGCGAGTGAAGGACCCGCCTCTGAAGACTAGGAGCGCCGCCCGGTGAGTACAAGCCCCACATCATTTTTTTATGTGTGTTTTTTTTCTTTCAGTCATCCCTGATGGGGCCCCGTTGAAACTGTTCCAATTGGGCCTCGCACTTGCTAAAGCCAGCCCTGGTCCTGGAGGTAGACCTCATCTAGACTAAGCCCAAAGGGCTGATCCAGGAAGACTGCCTCAGTCCCAGCTCACCCTTACTTCTCTTTAATTTCCTGTGAACTCCCCTCTCGCATAAGGGAAGAGAGTGGGAAGAGGACTTTTCCTTTATTTGTTTGCTCCACAAGCCAGGTGGAGAATAGAGACAGTATAAAGGCCTGAAGTGGGGACTTGAGGGGACCTCTGCACCCTATAGTGCCCTTTACAACCATGGAAGTGAGCCTCAGGAGCAGGCAAATGTACTCAGTCAGACACTGTCCTCCGTTACACCCACTAAAGTTAACAGCGCAACTGACAGCAGAACTTGGCCTACTGCATTTAGTGTGACCAAACATACATTAACAGAATGGACTAGTCAGATTTTTGCTGCTGTGAACAATGGAAATAAATTGCATGGTGCGTTCATATAATTTTTAGAATGAGCCCGGAGCAGAATGTAGAGACTGTCATTTATTCTGACTGGAATGCTTAGTATGTCTTCATTATTTTTAATAGTAAATAGCCTGTGTAATGTGATTCTGTTAAAACCCACTACAAGTGGAATCTACTTTATCAAAGCAAAGTGCCTATTACTAGTCTGAAGTTAAAGTTATTGATTCTTGTTCTCAAAGATGTTATAAATCCTCAGATGACATTGAATCTTCCAGGTCACACAGGGCCCCTCTGAGGAAACAGTTCATATTTTTGCAGCCCCTATCAGAGTCTAATTTCTAGAAATAATACTTCAGGCAGCAGGAGACAATAATGAGAAGCTGCATCCCACTAAAGAGATTCTACATGGTACAAGGACAAAAGCACACAGAAAAGCACAAGGAACATTACTATCATCCACTTCCATTTGGAAAGAGACATTTATGGTTGGTATGTTATGCCATAATAGTAAACACACAGGGGAGAAATTTCTCAGACAATGAATATGAAAATTAGTATACAGTCACATATCAAAGGTGATTCTGCACTGAAGACAAATTATGTGGGAAATTATTTGTAAAGATTCTTTTATGTTTCTGTTATGGTATCAAGATTTAACTCAGAACACTGATCAAGGTATAAATGCAGATATATATAATGAAGAGGATGGAAAGAGGTTGGAACTGCTTCAACTAAAAAAACAAAATAATACACACACCTCAGAGAAACAGCTGTCTTTAAAACAGAGAGATCTGTGTAGTCCCACGTTCAGAAAAAAAAATCTACCGCTAAGACCCATCTTAGACTCTTACACCTTTTCAATTAGTTTGGGAGCTATATCTTCCCACAAAGAAGGTAACCTTTACTACATTACTGTATTGAGCACTTCTGGCCATTTCCTCCACTGTTCATTCTTGGCTGCCATCCAATAGATCATAACTAGTAGATGTGCTGCAGCACATCAGCTGATTTCTCATGCTGCTCTTAAGGGACTTGCAGGCTGTACAATTTGACCATTAAATTGTATCATTAAATAGAGAATAAGCTATGATTCATTTTGTACTGACTGTGCATGTTAGATATGAAAAAGATGTTAATTACAAAGTTGTTTTTATTATTCATTCACTTACACAAATATATGTGCCATATTAACCTGATATAGTTATGTCTGTCTATTCCTGTTCTTTCAGAATCTCTTCATACATGTGACATAACATGCTATGTGCCACATGGTTTAGGTCTACCCCAGGGAATACGTTTTGCTCTCAGAGTGTTTCTGAGGATTTATATTACCTGATATGCCTACAGTGGGTTACATTCTGCCTTTGGATGTGTACATATGGTTTCCACTGGCTTCATATGCAGGCAACTGAAAGAAAAAAAATGTGTCTAATGTTATGTGAATAGAAGTATTCCTTCCAACTAGAGATGAACCAATGAGGCAAAGTTCAGATTCAGGTGCAAAATCAAGTCTAGAATTCAAGTTTATATTCAGATTCTGTAGAAAACCTAAGGTAGATCCAACTGTACTAAAAACTCATAAGATCTTGTAAAATTTTAACCCAAAGTAGCCAAAAATCTTACAAGATCAGGTATTCCCACGTGATTTTCAGCATGTCAAGACAAATTCTTGCGAGAATAGCCCAAGACTTTGATGACTCCTTAAATAGAAACAAGTCTCCTTCCACTTTTGAATTCAATTGAAAGCTAAAGCTGAGGACGGGTTGGTTCAGTTCTGAGGATACAAGTCTACCTGTCATGCTGTCTGGTATGGGACACAGCTGAGAATGCCAAATTCAGGACAGACTGTAGGAAACAGGGCTGACACATCCCAAAACTGATGGCATATTCTATCAGAAGATTTCACCAAGCCAGTAACAAAAGTGAGCTCTTGTATCACTACACTATTTCACAGAGAGCCACACAACAACCTCTAGGCACTCCAGCCCCTGGTTACCACCAAAATAACTGGATTTAATGATGAAAGGTTATTAAAACCAAAGTTCACCATGCATTAGATTCTTCCAATTCCAAAAGATCAGACACTCACCCCCAGGTCAACATGTACTTTCAGGATGACACCAAATATCATGCTGCAGCCAATCTTTAGTAAACTAACTAAAGATTTATTTAAAAAAAAAGAAAAGAAGAGAGTTATTAAATGGTTAAAGGAATCATGTACATTACAACTGATTTCAGAGTCTGTAGTTCAGGATAATAGCAGTGATGGTAATTCTGCTAGCCTGCAAATAGTCTCTCTGGATCACCGAAAAGACTAGGGACCATCAGTCCTTTGTTCAATGCTTCTTTCTTGTTAGAAAATTACAGTCCGGGGAAAAGGTGCAGAAGTGAAGACAAAGTGATGTCATAGTCTGCAATTTATACCCACTGCACATGTGCATGGAAAGTTACTGGCACAAACATGGAGGCCTGGGTCACATGTGCCTTGCTCAGTCATGAGGCATTCATTGCTTGTGTGCTGAAGAGACCTCAGGAGGGGTCCCTGGAAGAGCTAATTGACCTTAATAGGCCATTAAGCAGGATGGCTAGCCTTGATGTAAATCTGTCTTGGGGGTGTTACCCAGAAACACTACAGGCCTTACGTGGCCCCGCCCATACTCCACTCCCTGGCCCCTTCCTGCTTCCCAGTGCTGTGCTGTGGGGGGCTCTTCCCCCGTGGCTGGGACCCCAGGCTTGGGGTGGGGCTAATGGGGGCCGGCCTGTGCTCCAGGGCTGGGGAGGGCCACAGGCTGCATCACCTGCCCACCCACCCAGCACTCCGGGGCTGAGGGTGGGGGGCCACGCTGCCCACCTGGTGTTCTGGGGGAGTGATGTCACAGTCTGCAATTTATACCCACAGCACATGTGCCTGGGGCTGGGGGCCACATGGGGGAGGCCTCTGGGCTTCAGCGGGAGGGGTGGGGCCTTGGGCAGAAGGTAGGGTGACCAGGTGTCCTGTTTTCGACCAGAACACCCGGTTGAAAAGGGACCCCAGCGGCGGCCGTTGACTGTCGGATTGGCAGCACCTCCTGGGAAGCAGCCAGCATGGCCCCTCTCTGGCTCCTACATGTAGGGGCAGCCAGGAGGCTCTGCATTCTGCCACTGCTCCAAGCACTACCCCCGCAACTCCCATTGGCTGGGAACCATGGCAAAGGGGAGCTGCAGGGACGGTGCCTGCAGACGGCAGGACTTGCTACTGCTTCTAGGAGCTGCTTGAGGTAAGCACTGCCCAGAGCCTGTACCCCTGACCCCCCCCACGCACACCTCAACCCTCTGCTCCAGCCCTCTTCCCCCTCCCACCCTCCGAACCTCTCGGTCCCAGCCCAGAGCACCCTCCTACATCCCAAACTCCTCATCCCCAGCCCCACCCCAGAGTCTGCACACCCATCCAGCCCCTTCCCATACTCTGAACCCCTCAGCTCCACCCCCCAGCTGGGAGCCCCCTCCTTCACCCCAAACCCCTCAACTCTGAGCCCACCCCAGAGCCTGCACCCCCAACCGGAGCCCTCACCCCCTCTCACATCCCAACCCACTGCCTCAGCCTGGAGCCCCCTTCTGCACTCTGAACTCATCACTTCTGGCCCAACCCCAGAGCCCACCCACCCAGTGGGAGCCCTCACCCCCTTCCGCACCCCAGCCCCCTGAGCCAGCCCAGTGAAAATGAGCGGGGGTGGGGCCTTGGAGAAGAAGGGACATGGGCATGGGGTCTCAGAGGAGGGGCGGGGCAAGGGTGTTCTCTTTTGTGTGAGTAGAAGATTGGCAACCCTAGCAGAAGGGAAGGGCCGGGACAGGGGCTAGCCTCCTTCAGCCCGGGGTTCACCCACTTCCCATGAATATAGACAGGATAATCATACTTAGCAGACGATAACTTTTCCAATGATGCCTTACACAACATACTTTGTACAGGATGTATCATAACTGTGCAACGGTGGTGATACACTAGTGTAAACATGGTCACCTTTCTTTTATACAGCATCACACCACCCACCAATAAAATTTGAAAGAGGTTTAAGTTCACAGTGTTGGCTCAGTCATCTCTTCTTCCCACGGACTAGAACATGAATGGTGGATGAAAGGATGGCACTTTTAGCTTTAAAATGTAGTGAGTGCACATGTATCAGTTAAAGTGACTTCAAGTAAGCTATGATATTTTCCCTAATGAATGATAACCTTAAAAATAAAAAACAGAAGAATACATTATCTTGTATATCAAAATAGAATGAAAGAGCAACATTTTGGTTAAAATACTTTAAAACACAAATGGCTAGAAACAGCAGGTAAGCACAGTGAAATAAACAAGGCAACAAATCAGCGATTACTGGCTCTACTGCAGAAAAACAAAGTAATGCCAAGCTACTGTGGACATCTGCAGTATTGCTTATGGATAGTGCAGACGGGCACCAGATGAGACACTATATTTAAACAAAAACTTTATTTAAACTGTTGACTCATGTTTCCCTCAATAAGCTTTTCATACACACAACACACCCACTCACGCAAATGTAATTAGAATAAAATAAACTGACCTGTTTATCAAGATATGTCTCCTAAAGATTGGGAAGGAAGAAAATGAGATACTTACTGTTAATTCTATTATTAAATTCTTGAAGATACTCAGATGCTACAGCAATGGGAATATATAAGATCTGAGACAGATAAAGAATGCAACTTAAAATCTAAAAAAACATTAATTACCTTGCAGATGGAATTTTAGCCCCGAGTTCAGGGTTAGTATGAAGACATTATCATGTGGTATAACATCATGTCATCCTTTTATTTCTGTACCTACACCTAGCTCTTTCACTCTCTCACCCAGACACAAAGAAGCAAAATGAAAATGATTTTAACAGAAATACATTCTCCCATCAGCTATTTGTTCATGGAATATACTATAGTTTTCTCATTCATGCTGTAAAAATTTGATTTCCTTTCCTGTTCCCTACAAACAGGGATGAACCCTAGCACTTCTATGCTTAGTAGTTCATAGTCCTGGCACCTCTACGCTGGCCACATAAGTTATGAAAGTAAAATAATTGCTTGAGCCCTGGCAAGTCTTTCATTACAAATTAAGCATTGCCTACCACTCACAGCTAATCAGATACTACTGAATAGTTTAGTACAATCCTGTCATTAAATCATTAATATCTCACAAAATTGTCAGAATCAGGCTAATAGGATTAAGGGCTAGTGTCTTTTCAGCTAGTTGATTGCACACTGTAGCTTCTGTGTCAATTTGATATCAGTTGATGGGACAGGAATCACAAACACATACTTGTCTTTCCCAAAGTAAGATTGGTGCTAATTAAAGCATACTTGACAGACAATAGGGAATTTTGTTTGACTTCAGTATAGGAAATTGGTCTATTTATGTTTTGTATTAGATACTGGTCATCTGTTTAAATTAATTCCATTCAAAATATGCATGTGATCAATGTCTGTTTTATGATGCAAGGTGTCAGAGGTTAAGTTTTTATGTCCAACCTTAATTTTGGCCTTTCCTGGCTTTGAGCATTTATCATGCATCCTTAGTGTTTTATTAATACATTTTTGTACATATTATTAATATATTTAATATCTTAGTTTCAAAAGATTGTTTACAGAACAAATAATATGACAAGGCACTCTCCAGAAGTTCAAAACCCTACTGGCTTACAAACAAACCCAATAGCACACTTAATTTCTATAATCTAAAAGAATTTGGACAGGTACTATAAGAATGCCCTATCCAATAGGTCTCAGTTGGTACTCAGGTCAGGAGGACTTTTTCCTGTGAACCTTAAAGTCTGTGTAGCAGGATGAGCACCTTTTCATCTCTCCAGAGCTCATAAAGGTACATTTTTGCAGAGATCCCTCTTGAGCAACTTACAAAGTCTCAAAACTCCTTCCTCAATCCTTTCAAAAGTTATAACTTCTCAAGAGCCCTTTTTACTTTACAAGATCCAGAGAGGCTGAAGCAAAAGCTCATTCCTCACATGATCTGCTGGAATAGAAGCATCTGCCCTTGCCTCAGGACCTGCCCAATTTACAGAAGCTGCAGCAGTTCTTCTGCCAGCCCAGAATGTACCTACATAAGAACAGAAGAACGGCCATACTGGGTCAGACTAAAGGTCCATCTAGCCCAGTATCCTGTCTTCCAACAATGGCCAGTGCCAGGTGCCCCAGAGGGAATGAACAAAATAGGTAATGATCAAGTGATCCATCCTCTGTCACCCATTCCCAGCCTCCCAGCAAACAGAGGGTAGGGACACCAGCCCTGCCCATCTTAACTAATAGCCATTGATGGGCTTATCCTCCATGAATTTATCGAGTCCTTTTTTGAAGCCTGTTATATTCTTGGCCTTCACAACATCTTCAGGCAGTTAGTCAACATACCTATTGACTAACAGCACTATATTCCATTACCCTTTTTGTTATGCAATGTATTTAGCCATGTGCACATGCTTAATGAATCATTCCTTAGCTGCACCCTTTACAAAAGGAACTCAAAAAAACAACCCAAAAAACAAAACAAAGCCAAACAAACAAACAAATCCTAAGGTGAAATCCTGTCTCCATTGAAATCAGTGGAGAAACTCCCATTGCATTCAGTGGAGTCAGGATCTCACCCTAATGTGCATGCTCAACACAAGATTTTTCAAAGACTCATTAATCATCCAAATTAATTTTCTAAATGAGTCCTCTGACCACAAGGTGCCTCCTGGTGCCCAGGCATGGTATAGCAGCTCTTTCACTAGGCTAGAAGCCCCTCCCAACAGTCACTTGACCCGTCAGTCCGTCAGCATCCTAAGTCCACCTCTTCTGGGGTCCAAACTGAAAGTCCCAACAAATGTCTTTTTAAAAAAAAAAATTTCTTCCCACTCTCTGGGGCTGTTCCTCAGTTTATCCTGTAGCCCCCTTGCTGGGCTCAATAGCCCTTCTGGTAAGTTTCTATACCCCCTTCCTTGGGGCTGGTAGGGGAAGCCAAACCATTCTTTATTCTGGGATCTGGCCCTGGGCCCTGTACTGAACAGCTAAGTCTGCTCCTAAACCTGCACTGCAGTTGCCACCCAGCCTTTTAAGTTCTCCTCTGGGTCTCGCTGTCTGTTCCCTGCTTAATCAGGGTATCTCCCAGGCCACCCTGCCTGAAGAGCTTTTCCTTACTCTCTGAGCTTTTCCTTACTCTCTGAGCTTTCTCCAGCCCTTTCCCCAGCTAGGCTTTATTACAGCGTAAGGCTTTATTACGAGCCTTTCTCATTACTTAGCCACTTTCTGCTTCATGGGGAATTTGCCTGATTTTCCTGAGGTGGGGCTCATTAGACTTTAAGGCCAGAAGAGACCATAGTGATCATCTAGTCTGACCGCCTATACATTGCAAGTCACAGAACCTAACCCACCCACTCCTGCAATCAGGTTGGCTTATCTTAGTCCATGGCTCTCCAGCTCATAGGATAATCCACTCTGTTACAAATAGCCATTGTCTGCAAGGTAAGCAAAGACACCTCAGTGAAGGCTCTTTCTTTATTATAACTTTCAATCCTGAACCATTTTAGCTATAAAGGATTTTTTTAAAAGTCAAGCATTTTTATTGTTTTATATATATAATATAATCGTGGAAATTCACTGTTGTACATGAACATACACACACACACATATACCAGTTTTGCTCAAGCTAGGACCTTGCCTGGAAAGTTCCATCCCAATAGGCAAGGCCGTACTTAGGCATATGCGGCTGCGTAGCGCACCCATAAATTTTGGGCACCACCCTCCCTGGCTGCGGCGCAGACTCCTCTCCTCTCTGGCCCTCCCCCATGGTTGGCCAGCAGGCTTCTCCCCGACCCAACTCCCTGGCCCCTCCTCTCTGCCCACTCACTCCTCAGCCACCTGGCTGAGAACTCTGGCTAGGGCGGGGCCTCACGGAGCCAGGAACGAAAGTTTACATGCGAGTGAGCAGCAGGAGCCGGGCCAGGGAGGGGGGGACCAAGCAAGCCTGGGAACAGAGTGGGGGGAATACCCAGAGGCTGGGAAGGGGGGGAGCCAAGCTCAGGGGTAGAGCTGAGCACAGGACTTCGGGGAGTGGCGGGGGCGGAGGAAGAACCGGGCTGGGGATTGCTGGGGGAGCTGTGCCATGCAGGGGCGGGGGGCAGGCAAGGCAGGGAATGGAGCAGGGGGGATACCTGGAGGCTGGGGGGGGGGAGCTAAACTTGGGGTGGGGGTAGAGGTGTGCACAGGACTTCAGGGAACAGATGAGGAACTGGGCTGGGTATTGCTGAGGTGAGCTGGGCTGGGAAGGGAAAAGCGCGGGGGGTTCTTTGTCTGGCGCAGTGATCAAGCAACAAATGCGCTAGGGCCTCCTGGGGAGCAGGTTGGTGACCCCGGGAGAGAGCAGCTGTTCTGAGCAGCCCCACACTGTACCTGCACCTCTCCCCTCTTTTGCCCACATGCCCTGTCCTGCCGGCAACTCCCTGCAATCTCTCTCCTAGTCTCCCTTTCACGCCGCCTCCCTCTTCTCTGAAGTTTAAGCCCAGACGCGGAGGATTCCCTTTGGACTGTCACCTTTCCTCTCCTCCCTTCCGCAGCAGGGATCAGCAGCGGATGCGGGTTGGGAAGAGGGAGAGGCACACACACAACCAGGCTGGGGAGGTGGGAAAGTTAAAGGAAAATAAAAGAAGGTGGTGTTTGCTCTTCCTGCCCATTCGCAATATTCCAGTGTCAACAGGAGGAAACTGACACTAAAACAATGGGAGGAGTGGGATGTACCTGGAGCAGAAAAGAAGCAATCAGGACTGCAGAATGCAAGGGAGGGAGTGACCTCTTAGCTGAGGAGGAAGATGGACTCGCACTTGACAAGGCTGGAGTAGCTGAAAACGTTTATTTAGGGGAAAGGGACATGATTTTTTTTTCTTGTGGATCCAAGTATCTCCAGGGCTCTCTCTCAAGCTGGTAGCATTTTGAATGAGAGAGAGTTCTAAACAGTGCAGAGTTGAGTGGGATTTTAAAGGTCCCTTCAAGAATGCAGCACCTTCTTTCTCACCTGTGGGAAAGACCTTTAAAAACGGCCTTAAATAATCCAAAACAAGAGCCACTGTTCAAATGAGACTTGGCTGGTTATGGCTCCAGCCCCACTGTTGAAGCACTGTTCAAACTGCGTGCTGAGTTATACCCAGTACAATTCCACTGAGCCATGTGTGGCAACCAGGTGTATAAATTAGGGCAGGAAAAAAGGTTGGTGCCTGAATATAATTCCTTTTCTTATTAAACGGCACATCCCAAGTACCGCTTTACTTTTCAGGAGTAGGGAGAATGAAAGGCCATTTGGGAGTTGATGGCCTAGAGCAGTGGCAAGCAAGGGCCTGGATGAGGGCTGGACTCAGCCATTGGTATCAGCTATTTCTTTTTTGTCACTCAAATGGATTTTGGGTCATGGCTGACATCCCAGCAATCATGTAAAACACTTCCCTGTGGCCTTTTGACATGCACACAGAGGTATCTCACTGCCATCAAAACCAAGCGCAGCATCCAGTTTGTGGACTGGTGCCCAACTGGTTTCAAGGTTGGTATCAACTACCAGACTCCCACTGTGGTTCCTGGTGGTGACCTGGCCAAGGTGCAGCAGGCCGTGTGCATGCTGAGCAACACCACAGCTGTTGCTGAGGCCTGGGCTCGTCTGGACCACAAGTTTGACCTGATGTATGCCAAGCGTGCCTTTGTTCACTGGTACGTAGGGGAGGTGATGGAGGAAGGCGAGTTCTCGGAGGCGCGGGAGGACATGGCTGCCCTAGAGAAGGATTACGAAGAGGTGGGGGCAGATAGCATTGAGGGTGAGGATGAAGGAGAAGAGTATTAACTTGTCTCGTCTCTTCCCTGTGCTGTCACTTCAGTTCTGTTTTCTCTGTTCCTGTAAAACTCTCTACTGTGTCCTGTAGTCATTAAAAGTGCTCTTCCTAAAAAAAAAAAAAAAAGTCCCTATCCTAGCAAGGGAGAGAAGGGGGAAGGCTGCAGGGTGATTTCTCACCTCCATGCAGACAGTGGCCTAAACTTGCCACTGTGGTGCTGGAGCCTCCACATTTATTTATTGACAAAATTTGCAGAAGTTTAAAGTATTGTGTACAGAATTTAATTTTTTGGTGCTGAATTCCCTCAGGAATATGGGGTGCTGGGCAGTTTGAAGGGGGCTGTAAGAGGGGTGCTGGGCAGTGGGAGGGTCTGTGGGTGGGAGATTGCTGGGTATAGGGATCTGTGGTGGAGATCTCTGGGTGAGGGGCCAGTGGGATGGGGGTTGCTGGGCATAAGGGGGTGGGAGGTACTGGGCGGGGGCAGTATGGCAGGGCATGTTGGCAGTGCAGGGCTGGGTTTGGGGGTGCAAGTGGGAGGGAAGTACAGGGGTTAGGAGTGAAGGCAGTACTGTGCAGAGATTAGGGGTGAAGGCAGCACAATTAAACTGTTTTTAATAAAGTGCACGTGGCAAGTTTTCCAATACTGTAAGCTTATGTTTGTGTTGCTAAGAGCAAGTCGGGCATAGGGGCACCAGTTTAATAATACTGCGTAGAGACCCATAAATCCTAAGGATGGCCCTGCCAATATATAAAATTTTCAGAAAGCTGAGCATCTAAAACCAAGGATTTAGAATCAAAATTGTTATGCAGTTTTTCACTCTACATCCAGTTCAGCAAAGCATTTAAACATGTGCTTAAGTCCATCCCTATGCAAAGCACATGCTTAAGTGCTTTGCTAAATAAGGATGGACTTAACTGTTTTGTGGATTAGGGATAGACTGCTGAATCACAGCCAAAACCAGTTGCTGCTTCTATCCATGTAACGCCTGCACAGTGCTTTGAAAATGAAGTGCTATAATTACATTAGCTAATGAATTATTTATATGCTGATGGTGTTTCATAACAAAGGCTGGCTGCATGATGAAAAGTGCAAAACCAATAACTTTAGTTAAAAAAGAACAAGTAAGGACAAAACATACTTTCTATTAAATTGTTCAAAATAGAGATTATGAGAAAAATTAATTCAATACATTTTACTTTTCAGTAAAAATGGTTAAAAGCACTTAATCATATTTAAAATCTTTATAAACCCATATTCCGCTCCACTGAAGATATCTAGAATCAGATTTGTAAACATTTGTGGGAAAGGGTTGCTCAGTTGCAAGCTGGCTGAGAGAGTAGCAACAATTTAAAAGTCGCTTTTTTTGGGTCATAGAAGTCATGGCTGTAACAAACATTCAGTCTTAATCATAACAATACAGAAACCCCACTATCTTTCATTACCTCAATAGTTAGACTGAGGATCTATCTGCATTATAATTTAATTATTTTGTAGTTTTAAATTAATGTATCTGAAGCCCAAACAATGACAGGCAAAATTGGAGTATACTTAAAGCACAAACTATGACAGTAATAACCTTTCTCTGATTATCAGGAAGTATTGTACTCTTAGAAAACTTGAAATATCACTGAGGTGGATCAACAAAATCTATAAATCTAACCAAAACAACTGCATTAGTCTTTCCCCATGTGATAGTGACAAGTTGCAGCCTGCAGTTCTCACGAATGTAATTTGTGACAGTTTTCCTGTTAGGGTACAGGCTTTAGGTCTTCTGATACAGGCAGCAATGAAAGAGAGGACAGTGAATTCTCAGGATAAAAATAGAAGTGCCAGGATTGGAAGCACTGCAACAAGTACAATATCTTCAAATCACTCAGAGCATGGGGGTGTCTAATGTAATCAAAGTTGCTTTTATGATGTTTCACTTCATAAGACTGGGATGCATTGCACTATATGGGATAAAGTAAACAGTAATCTCTGGCTTCATTTCCAATAAGTTTTAAATGCTTGAATCTCAAAATCTCTTCATTTAACAACTGAAGCACAGACATCGTAGAATATTTAACCTTGAGTATCCTGGGGAGAGATTGTGAATACTAAGCTTATTGCTCTTTCCTTGCTGCACACAATAAAGGACTGTACCAGAGGTAAATAATGTGACACTTGTAATTAAAATCATTATCACAAACACATTAAAGGACAAATTCTGTCATCAGATCTGGGAAGTAGATCTTAAATGAGCAGCTTAAGGCCTGATCCTGCAGTTTGTCACAAGCATGCAAATCCTGCACCTCTGGTGCCCCATTGACTTCAATGGGTATGTCAAAACAGCAAAGAAATGCCAGTGTTTGGCCCATGCCAGTTGATTTGGGCTCACAGGGATTGGACTCGGGCTATTTCATTGCTGTGTAGACTGCTGGGCTCAGGCTGGAGCCTAAGCTCTGGGACTCTCCCACCTCGCAGGGTCCTAGAGCCCAGACTCCAGCCCAAGCCTGGAAGTCTACACAGCAGTGAAACAGCCCTGCAGCCCAAGCCTTACAAGCCCAAGTTGGCTGTTCCGGGCCAGCTGTGGGTTTTTCTTTCCTATGCAGACATACCCAATGGGGTTCTGCTCAGAGAGCTGCCTGCAGCAGTAAGGGGCAGAATTGTAGCCATAATGGGGAAGCTGAAACATGTGAGTGGGGTTTCTCCAACATGTCAAACAATACTGTATGTGAAATCTACTTTGGGATGGAGCAATTCTTGGAAAGCAAGGTGTTGGTTAGAAAAATAAGGACACTTTTAGTTCAATGCTTTATTAAATCAAAGACTTGCTGTCATAGAATCATAGATTATTAGGGTTGGAAGAGACTTCAAGAGATCATCTAGTCCAACCCCCTGCTCAAAGCAGGACCAATCCCCAAATGGGGCCCTCAAGGATTGAACTCACAACCCTGGGTTTAGCAGGCCAATGCTCAAACCACTGAGTTATCCTTCCTCCCAAAAAATGATCATGGAGATGCTGGGGACACTGTCCTGACAGTGCCTTCCAGTCTCAGTGGTACGAGATGACAGAACAAGGAGTAATGGTCTCAAGTTGCAGTGGGGGAGGTTTAGGTTGGATATTAGTAAAAATGTTTTCACTAGGATGGTGGTGAAGCATTGGAATGGGTTACCTAGGGAGGTGGTGGAATCTCCTTCCTTAGAGGTTTTTTAAGGTCAGGCTTGACATCCTGGCTGGGATGATTTAGTTGAGGATTGGTCCTGCTTTGAGCAGGGGGTTGGATCTCCTGAGGTCCCTTCCGACCCTGATATTCTATGATTCAACTGAACCTTTTAAAACAAAAATTCATACTAGTGACAAGATTTTCCAACACTGCTCTTTGAGGTTAACCCTTCAGTTAACATAACTGTCAGGATGAGTTAATCAGAAGCCCTCCAAATTTGGGGTGGGGGGAGGGTAGAACACACAGAAACTGAGAACAGAGAGGCAGAGGGGAAAAAGCAAGAAAGCCAAGCAGTAGCCTGTGAGACAGTGTGAGCCTAGAGAAAGCTTGCAAGAGAGCTTTGGGGACTGTTGGATGAAGAGACTTGGGGCTGTAAACTAAGAAACTGCTCCTCCTGTTTTTGGTTCCTTCCATGAAGGAGTACTGGTACTAAGGGTACTGGGGGTGCAGCAGCACCCCATGGCTTGAAGTGGTTTCCATCAGATATAGGGTTTACAGTTTGTTCAATGGCTTTCAGCACCCCCACTATAAGAACTGTTCCAGTGCCACTGCTTCTGTGTGCAGAGAAGCAGGACTTGGTACATTCCACATAAATGAACAAAACTGCATCAGAGAAATACCCGATTATCACTAATTTCTACTTGCACTTGGAACATACCCAGGGCCCCAAACATCAGCCAGAAGCTTGGGTCTAAATGGGGCAATGATCCCAGGGCAAACAGCCTCCTTCAGGGTTCCTAGTCCATTCTCGTAAGCATCTGCTGCTGGCTACTGTTGGAGACAGGCTGGATGAGATGGATCATTGTCTGAACCAGCCTGGCAATTCCTATATTCCTACATTCCTAGAATGTTTATCTAAAATGTGAGCGTGATCTGCAGCATTTTCTGACCTGAGACATTAAAATAAAGGCATGCTTGTCACACAAGTGTTCTTCAGGTGCGACATGCTATCTCATTGCTCCTGCTGCTCAAAAATTTCAACTAACAAATACTGATCAGTAAGCTAGAGACAGAGACACATTTTGGAGCAAAAACAATATTTCCTTTTTTCCACTTGTCTCATCTGGTGCTCAGATATTGGAAAAGTATATATCATGAATCCATAATTCATAATCAAGGGTAGAGGCCCAGGTAGAGACAGATACATCCTGGAGGTGAATGCCTGGCTGCGAGGATGGTGTCACCAGGAGGGCTTCAGCTTCCTTGACCATGTGATATTGTTCCAAGAAGGAGGATGCTAAGCAGAGATGGAGTCCACCTATCAAAGAAGGGGAAGAGCATACAGACTGGCTAACCTAGTGAGGAGGGCTTTAAACTAGGTTAGATGGGGGCAGGAGACAAAAGCCCACAGGTAATTAAAAAACATGGAGACCTGAGAGAAGGATCGGAATCTGGGGGGGAGTATGGGCTATTATAGGAGGGATAAGGGAGAGACAAGAGAGAAAACGGGGGCGGAAATCAAATCAGTATCTTAGATGTCTGTATATTACTGTGAGAAGTAGGGGTAATAAGCAGGAAGAACTAGAAATGCTAGTTAATAAACACAACTATGACATAGTTGGCATCATGGGGCAGGGATAATACACATGACTGGAATATTGGTATAGAAGGGTACAGCTTGCTTAAGAAGAACGAGCAGGGGGGAAAGGGAGGAGGTATTGCCTTATATATCAAAAATGTATACACTTGGGCTGAGGTTGAGATGGAAATAGGAGACAGACTTGTTGAAAGTCTCTGGGTAAGGATAAAAGGAATAAAAAAAACAAGGTGATGTCATAGTAGTGGTCTACTACAGACCACCTAAGAGGAAGAGGAAGTGAATGAGGATTTTTATAAACAACTAACAAAATCATCCAAAGCACTGGCCTTGGTGGTGATGGGGGACTTCAACTACCCAGACATGTGTTGGGAAAATAACACAGCAGGGCACAGATTATCCAACAAGTTCTTGGAATGTATTGGAGACAATTTTTTATTTCAGAAGGTGGCAAAAGCTACTGGGGTGGGAGGCTGTTCTAGATTTGATTTTGACAAATAGGGAGGAAATGGTTGAGAATTTGAAAGTGGCAGGCAGCTTGGGTGAAAGTGATCATGAAATGACAGAGTTCATAATTCTCAGGAATGGTAGGTGGGAAAACAGCACAATAAAGATAATGATTTCAAGATGGCAGACTTCAGCAAACTAGGTAAGATCCCATGTGAAGCAAGTCTAAGGGGAAAAACAGTTCAAGGAAGTTAGTGGTTTTTCAAAGAGACATTTTTAAGGGCACAAGAGCAAACTATCCCACTACAGAGGAAAGATAGGAAGCATGGCAAGAGACCATCCTGGCTTAACCAGTAAATCTTCAGTGATTTGAAACTCAAAAAGGAGTCCTACAAAAAGTGGAAACTAGGTCCAATTACAAAGTATAAATATAAACAAATAGCACAAGTATGTAGGGAGAAAATTAGAAAGGCCAAGGAACAAAATGAGATTAAACTAGGTAGAGACATAAAGGATAACAAGAAAATATTCTACAAATATATTAGAAGCGAGAGGAAGACCAAGGACAGGGTAGGCCTGTTACTCAATAGGGGCGGAGGGAACAATAGCAGAAAATGTGGAAATGGCAGAGGTGCTTAATGACTTCGTTTCAGTTTTCACCAAGAAGGTTGGTGGCAATTGGACATCTAACATAGTGAATGCCAATGAAAATGAGGTAGGACCGAGTCTAAAATAGGGAAAGAACAAGTCAAAAATTACTTAGACAAGTTAGATGTCTTCAAGTCACCAGGGCCTGATGAAATACATCCTAGAATACTCAAGGAGATGACTGAGGAGATATCTGAGCCATTAGCAATTATCTTTGAAAAGTCATGGAAGATGGGAAAGATTCCAGAGGTCTGGAAAAGAGCAAATATAGTGCCAATCTATAAAAAGAGGAATGAAGGTAACCTGGGGAATTACAAACCAGTCAGCTTAATTTCAGTACCCAAAAAGATGATAACTAACCAATCAATTTGTGAACAGCTAGAAGATAATAAGGTGATAAGTAACAGTCAGCATGGATTTGTCAAGAACAAATCATGCCAAACCAACCTAATAGCTTTCTTTGACAAGCCTTGTGCATAGGAGGAAGCAGTAGATTTGGTATATCTTGACTTTAGTAAGGCTTTTGACACTGTGTCGCATGACCTTCTCATAAACAAACTAGGGAAATTCAACCTAGATGGAACTACTATAAGGTGGGTACATAACTGGTTGGAAACCATTCCCAGAGAGTAGTTATCAGTAGTACACAGTCAGGCTGGCAGGGCATAACAAGGGGGGGGCCGTAAGGGATCAGATCTGGGTCCAATTCTGTTCAATATCTTCATCAATGATTTCCATAATGGCATAGAAAGTACACTTGTAAAGTTTGTGGATGATAACCAAGGTCAGAGGGGCTGCAAGTGCTTTGGAGGATAGGATTAAAATTCAAAATGATCTGGACAAACTGGAGAAATGGTCTGAAGTAAACAGGTTGAAATTCAATAAGAACAAATGAAAAGTACTCCACTTGGGAAGGAACAATCAGTTGCACACATACAAAATGGGAAATGACTGCCTAGGAAGGAGTACTGCGGGAAGGGATCTTGGGGTCATAGTTGATCATAAGCTAAATATGAGTCAACAGTGTAATGCTGTGGCAAAAAAGCAAACTTTATTCTGGGATGTATTAGCAAGAGTGGTGTTAGCAAGACACAAGAAGTAATTCTTCCACTCAGGACTTTCAAATTGGAGAAAGTCCTGGGAAGCGCAACAAAAATTATTAAAGGTCAGGAAAACATGACATTTGAGGGAAGACTGAAAAAAATTTGGTTTGTTTAGTTTAGAGAAGAGCAGACTTGGGGGGGACATGATAACAGTTTTTAAGTACATAAAAGGTTGTTAAAAGAAGGAGAAAAATTGTTCTCTTTAACCTCTGAAGATAGGACAAGAAACAATGGTCTTAAATTGCAGCAAGGGCAGTTTAGGTTGGACATTAGGAAAAACTTTCTGTCAGGGTAAAGCACTAGAATAAATTGCCTAGTAAGGTTGTGGAATCTCTGTCACTGGAGATTTTTAAGAGCAGGTTAGACAAACACCTGTCTACAGGGATGGTCTCTACATAATACTTAATTCTGCCTTGAGTGTAGGGGACTGAACAAGATCTCTCGAGCTCCCTTCCATTTCTACACTTCTATGATTCTACGATAATAAACAGTACAAAAGGGAGGTTAGGCTAGTGTGACAGTCACTCTTTTTTCTCCGGGATTTTCTTTTCCCTGGGAAAGGACAAGTAAATTATTCTTTTTATAACTTTTTTTTAACGTATTGCTGCTTTGGAGACTGATCCTTGTGCCTCACACAGGTTCATCTACTGCCCTCCTCCTAGAGATGGACTTTTATGCATAGCCATCTCTGCAACTACTACATTTGCAGCCTTATAAAAGCTATTTTCCCTCTTTTTCAGTTGTTGTGGTTGTACATTTCTCTTTTCTATTCTATGACTCCATGCTTCATTTTTTCCCCTATGTCCACTTCATCTTCTAGTCTTACCTCCCTCTTGGCTGCATTCGCTATCCTACTTATGTGGCTGAACTGCTCTGAGAAGAGCATCTAGTCAGGCGATGCACCATCCAGTTTGCACAAACATGTCACTAGAGCAACTAAGCGTATCATAGAATGGTTCCTCTCTTCTGGAATGGGAGGAGAGGAGGGTGAAAGGGAAGCCTTTACTTGACAACATAATACAAAAAACTGCAGCGGCAATGGGGACAGGATGGGAAGAAAAGAGACCAGATCAGGCATCTTTTTTCAACCGGATCTAGGGACAGGAAATCATTTAGGTTTTAAAATGGATTGTGTGCTCACTCCTCCATTGCATGTACTGAGGTCCATGAAACAATGCTTTGTCAATGAAACTGTTACAAATCCAGTGTAATATGGATATTGCTCACAGTACAACTAAAAATTATGACACTGAGTGCTAAATAGGTATTGTGAAACTCAAACAAATTCTCTGTGCGTGTAGGCAAGAACCATTCATTAGTGGGCAAGGAGGCAGAACTCAGAATAACAAAGGGCTTGTGTAGATGGAGAGTTAGTACATGGCAAGTTGGGGCACAAATCTACCACATGCTGTGCACTAACTGACCGTGTGGACTCTGCTGCCCTTTGTGTACCCTGTGTGTCCTTTGTGCATACCTGGCAGGTCTGACTGGGCTCAGCACTTGTGGTTCTTCCTTTTGGGATTCTGTGGCCAGCTGTGTTTCTAGTGACTAGACAAAGTATTGTTTGTTTTGTTAAAACAAATCAAAGTGTTCTTTGTTTTAACAGTGGGAACAAAGCATTTAGAGGGGGAAAAAAGGATTTGAAAACAACAGACACTCTACTCACATGTCTGTCTTACCTAAAATCTTACTATCTCCTGATGGTGACTACATAGGCCTAACTTCTTCAGACATCCCCAGTGGGTATGTTTGCATGTCAGTCTGGCTTCCTGAACAACTCCCCAAACTACTAACTCCCACCACCACACCACACACTTGTCTTGAGAGAGCATCCTTATTAAATAGCTTCAGTCCTTTTGATCTTCTGGTTCCCTGGCCTTGGCCCTGCTCATCAAAGCCAGTTCTGTGCATTGCTGCAACCAAAACCTTCAAAGCTAATAATTCAGGAATTGTCTCTTTACAGCCCTCAAGGGTTTACTGAGGGGTGACTTATCTTGAGCCATTATTTCCCTTCCCTCTTATTTTCCTTACAGTCCCTGTCACAGGTACGAGACTAACTACAATATGTGTTTTAATATAGTCAATGAAAAGTTATACATCTAGGAACAAAGAACGTAGGCCATACTTACAGGCTGGGGGACTCTAGCCTGGGAATCAGTAACACTGAAAAAGACTTATGGGTCATGGTGGATAATCTGCTGAACATGAGTTCCCAGTGCAATCCCGTGGCTAAAAGGGCTAATGCGATCCTTGTATGCATAAACAGAGGAATCTCGAGTAGGAGCAGAGAAGTTATTTTATGTCTTTATTTGGCACTGGTGCGATTGCTACTGGAATATTGTCTCCTGTTCTGCTGCAGAGAAGAGCTACAAGAATGATTAAAGGACTGGAAAGCATGCATTATAGTGACAGACTAAAGGAGCTCAATCTATTTAGTTTAACAAAGAGAAGGTTAAGGGTTGATCGATCAGTCTATGAGTACCACCATAGGAAACAAAAACGTGATAATAGCTCTTCAGTCTATCAGACAAGAGTATAACATGATCCAGTGGCTCAAAGTGGAAGTTAGATAAAGAAATAAGGCACTTTTTTCTTTTTCTTTTTTGGTTAAACATACCATTGCAACTTATCAAGGGCAGGAGTGTAGCTGGGGGGGAGCAGGGGGAGCGGCTGCTCCCCCACTGACCACATTCTCCAAAAGTGGCACCTTAGGCGCTGACTCCCTGGGTGCTCTGGGGCTGGAGCACCCACTGGGAAAAATTGGTGGGTGCTAAGCACCCACCGGCAGCCCAGCTCCCCAGTCCCTGCCCAGCTCACTCTGCCTCCACTCCATCTCCTCCCCTGAGTGGGCCGCTGGGTTCTGCTTCTCCCCACTTCCTCCCAGAGCTTGCACCACAAAACAGCTGATTCGCAGCAAGCCTGGGAGGGAGGGGGGAAGAGGGGGAATGCGGCGTGCTGGGGAAGAGGCAGGGCCAGGGCACGGATTTGGGAAGGGGTCCAATAGG
Source organism: Mauremys mutica (assembly GCF_020497125.1). NCBI lineage: Eukaryota > Metazoa > Chordata > Testudines > Geoemydidae > Mauremys > Mauremys mutica. The sequence continues at coordinate 46,503,523 of NC_059072.1, forward strand.
GGCAGGGAGGGGCAGAGTCGGGGCGGGGCAGGGATTTGGGAAGGGGTCCAATAGGGGCAGGGAGGGGGCGGAGTTGGGGCGGGGCTGAGTGGAAAGAAAACAGCAATCTGGTAGGAAAGAACATTGAATATTAGAAACATAAAGCCATTTCACCTGTCACTATTTCTGTTGTTTGCTTTTTGCATTTCTCTTAATGCTGACAAGGGAAATCAATAAAGTCAGTTCCACCTTTGTTTACAGTCGGGTTCGCAGGGCTGTGAAGTTTGGGTTGGAAAACACTGCAGGGAAACTTTATTTGTTTGAAAACCCAAACTGTTTCAATTAGAATGCTCAGAAAAATTTATCCCAAATCTCTCTGCTGGCCTTGTTTTTACAAATCTAATCTTGGGTCAAAATTTGAGTTGTGGGGTGGATCACTGTCCAACATTGTCCATGCACTCAGAACTCCCATACATTTCAACAGGAGTCTTGGTTCCACAAAAAATACAGGATCAGGCTCCTGATTTTCTTCCCAAGATGGCAGCTGAGTTTTCTCTAGCAGCAGCAAGATTGGCTGCTTTAAATGCTATATTTACAATACCCCCCGCCCCAGAGATTGTACCCTGGACCTGTAGCCCCACAAGTACCAACCCCTTGAGCCAAGGGAACTACCTCATTGGCTGTGAGTAAGTGGAACCAGCCACTAGGGGGCACTGCACTCCCACAGCCTACCCAATGGTTACACCCATAGATGAGTGAATCTGATTTCCCCCCGCCCCCACTTTCACTAAAAATACATCCAGGATCAGCCCCCTCCCCCACACCAGCACAGAAGATGGCCTGGTCCCCACTGAATCCCTCTCACATGTCATGCAGTCCCCCTGCATATCTGGGTTGGTGAGGTGCTCCGCAGCATCCCTCACCACAGGTTCTTTTATGCATAATGTACGCTCCAGCAATAAAACCCAGAGACCTAATCTGAGCTCTCAGGCATCTCTCTTGCCTCTCTGCACTAAGCCTTCAGCCACTTGGAACTGCTCACTGCCTTCCCGAATGGGACTGTAGTTGACATTCTGCACATGTCACTGGTAATACCTTTGTCTGATCTTTTGAAGACATTTTGCTGCAGTAAATGGAACTTGGGGGGGGGGTCTGAATGGCGCACTGGAGAGAGGTGATGGATTGATGGCTCTGGTACCTAGAGTCACCTCTGTTCCTGTAGAACAGGAGAGCAACAGGGCAGCCAGCCCCCTTCCTCCCCCCATGATTCCCCAATGATGGGCTTCTGTAGATAAATCTCTGATAATTTTCATATGACTTTACATTGTGCCTCTTCATATAACCTTGTAGTGGGTCTACCCATGTGGGACCTCTGTTTTCATGAAACTTTGTATCAAAGCCTCATATAGAAACGTTGTATTGATGAGCCTTGGTATATGGAAACTTTGTATCAAAGCCTCACCTAGAAACTTTGCATTGAACCTCGTTATAATGTTATAGTCCCTAAGGATAGAGTAAGATAGAAGAAAAATGCATTTTTGCTAGCAGTAGAACAAGATCTTCCCCCCGCCCCACTCTTAATCAATTGCCCTGTTGAATGAACGAGGTGTAAATGAGGAAGGCGTGGAGTGCGAGCACCTCCAGACAGCTGCAACAGTTGGAGAGGGGATGGAAGCCAGACCACTCATACAGTAAACGTCCCAAATAACCAGAGCAGCTCCACTTCTGTTACAACTAGTCCTACTGAAGTCAATGGGACTATTCACGTGGGTAAAACCTCCCAAATCAGACCCAATGGCATTTAAGTGATCCTTCCTGCTAAATGCTATAATCCAATGTGCAACCACTCAAAGAAATACAGAGGGCTTTTTAACACCCAGTTTTCAGAGCACATCAGCACAACATTATTCAAATCAGCACAGATGTTTGCTGGAGCTGTGATACATTAGGAAAATTGTAAAAAGTCCAATTGCCCTTAAATTTACATTTCTGCATCTTTGGTAGGCTCACCCAAAGTTAGTCTGTAATATTATCACACAGCATAAGCATTTTAATTCTGACTGATTGCTGCTGAAGGGTTTTCTTCAGTTGTTTGTGCTTTTTGTTCTTTTAGGCACAGTCTATAACTTGGGGCTGTGCAGTGATAAAACAAGCCATTTGATCCCTCTCACTCATTTATTTTAATAGAATTTTTACTGGAAAGCTTTGGAAGCTAGCTTGAACTACTCAGTTGCTTTTATAGATGAGTTGAAACCAGTAGATGTACTTCGAGTCTTTCTGGGGCTGGATGCACTCCTCTGAGTAAGCCAGTTATTTGCTTAGCTGTCAATGCATCACATACTTACTACTGACAGGTTGAGTAGCTCAGCCTCTTTCCAAAGTCAATTCCAATACAATTCCCATTAAAATCAAGAGCTATTCATCTGAGAGTGTTTTTTATGATTGTTGAAAGTTCCTCCTTTAAAACAAATGACAGTAGAACCTCAATTACCTAGAAGTCTCATGGGACAACTGAAACCTTTGAATAATTAGGGTTAATTAGGTAGAGCTGGTTTTATGCACTGAAGCTGTTACAATCATAGCTGGAGGCTAAAATCCAGTCCTGTCTCCACCACTCAGTGGCTATCCAAGGAGCAGAACCTGTGCAGTCTTAGTGCACAAGTGGTAAGCCTGATGCATTGGGGGCTGAGGACATCCTCTTGTGGGGCATGGAGCTCATCTCTGCAAGGGCCTTCTTACACAAAGTGTGCTAGTGTCAGGACAAATGGGGCCAGGGCCAGAGATCCACTACACAGACCTTGATGTCCTCCACATGATGGGGAAACAATTCCTACCCAACTGCATATCCAGCCAGAGTCCAGACCAGCTACTGTGCAGAGGATTTTAGCTACACTGCCATATGTGCATAAAACCTCTTTGTCTCCTTCTGCTTCCTCTCCTTCTAGCTAAATTTAAGGAATCTGGCTAATAAAGAAGCAAAGGAAACTCCACTCCTCCCCCACCCCCCCAAAGTCTCTTTCAGCTGGCTGGCACTGGCAGAAAACCTTGAGGGACTTACGTGGTTTCCAGAAAATTGGGACTATTAGTTAAATAGGCTTTGGAAATCAAAGTTACTGGTTTTTAAAGATTTTTATTTCATGCCACTCTTCCCCAGTGATAGCACACTGCAGACTCTTAACAGCCTGTTAAATACTGAAACCTATAGGATTTATATCCACTAAGACTTGCATGTGTCATTGACAGCCACTGAAACCTACACAATTCTAACAATTCTTCTCCTAACGGTAGCATTTTTTTCCCCAATAACATGGAAACAGATGCTGATTTGACAAAAAGGAGAGGAAGAACAGTGATTATTTTAAATCACCTTGGACACTGGTTCACTGAAATATAGATTTTTTGTTTTAAAATAATCATTCATATCCCATTCTTTTCCATCGAGAAGGAGAAAGGAGAGGGAGGGAGCATCAGCTGGCTTCCAGGAGCAGTGTCGTTAGAACTTCGTTACATTTCAGAGGCTGAAGGCTGAGAGCTGCAGGTGCCATTTTCACAATGGCATGTGCAAATATTGGGTTCCAGAAAAAAAAATATGAAGGAAAACATCTTGAAGGGCATTCTCTGCTATATTTTTGATATTGTGATTTAAGAGAAAGTAAGCTAGGTAACAGCTCCTGAACTGTGTAGTTATACTGGATACCCCCACAGTCAGAACCCCCAGAGGTCAATCACACACCTCCTTTCATCATGTCCATTTTGAATTTAACAGTATTCAGCAAGATTATTAATATATTTATATATAACATCTCAAGTGTGCTCTGTGCTGGTGCAGGGTTCTGTCTGCACAGAGATCATTGCTGGATCAGGATCTGAATAGGCAACGCACAGAGAAAGAAGTAGGGAATAGAATGAAAAAATATTTATTTGGTGTGGAATTTGTATTTATTTTCACTCTGATTGTCCTGTTTTATGACTTAAATCAACCTTTCCTTATTTATTTAATGTTTTCCACAGATTTGTCAATATAATCATTTCCTCTACCTATATATCTCACGCACACTCAGCACCTAAGCCTCCCACTTCTCCATTAAACAGGCTGTTAATTTCCTCCAGTTAAACATTCCTTTTCCCTTGTTCTGTCCTTCCACACTATGACCTCAGATCCTCTCTCAGCCTCCTCTCCCTGCCTCTCCTCAGCAGACAGTCCTTCTCCTACATAAACAGACAGCTGATGTTGATGCCAACATAGGATCTTCTAAAGTAGTTATGGTGAGCCCCTTTAGTAACTTTTTCCTGACTGGAGAGTCACTGCCTCTGAGGGTCTGGCTCTCCTTCGGCGAGGTAGTACTGATACTGAGCCCCATGTGGTATCTTTGGAGAAGAGCCACTGGATTCTCGGTATCCTTAATCAATCCCTGCTGTGTCCAATGTCTGGAGAGGAGTAAAGATGGAGATCTGCCTACATCTCAGCTCCTTCTTCTGATTGAGAAGTCTCTGCCTTTCAGGGGGCTGGCTCTGCCCCTAGGTGGACAATTTGAGGCTCAACCCTATGTCATGCCTTCAAGTGGAGCTTCTGGAGGCCTATTTGTGCTCTTTTATATTTGGGGTGGAGGAAATACTAGCTGGCCCCTTAATCCCAACCTCCAATAGCAACCCCTCCTGGCTGTTGAGTTTCTGGCTCTGCCTCTGGGAGACGGGGAGGGGGCTCCAGCCCATCATGGAGCCTGGGCATGCTGAAGACTCAGTAGAAAGTTAGTTAGGTTTTCAATGGAAATAGTTATATTTTCACTGGTTGCAGCACAGTCACCTATGTCAACATTCCATTCACCAAGATAAATATTTATTCTCTGTTTTTTAAATCTATTGTAACTATACATAGATTAAATCTGCACTACAACAGCCCTTGCAGTACTGGGCTCTCTTGTTACTAATGTCCTGGATAATGCAATGCTGTACAAAAGACTTTATGATACAAAAGACTCAGCGTCATAATTATTGAAGCACGTTTCTTTGGTGCTAGGCAGCTCAGATGTATTAGCCATTTCAAATGTTGTGGATTGCTTGGTGCATGTTACTCTTGAGATTTGGGCCCAATTATGCAGAGCTAAGCAGCATAATTAATCTTGTTCCATGACTGGCTACGTCTATGTAGGGTAATTATTTATATATCCCTGACTGTTCTTGTTGTTGTTGTTTTTGTTTTTTTTGGCTAGTAAAAAATTACTCATAATACATGAAAAACAGTGTTAGGGTGAATATACAACACTATGGTTGATGACAGCTGTGCTTTCCACTATTGGCCCATCCTTTAGCTGCTTGATCCATCACCCACTGAGAATTACTGAATGTTAGGAATTAAGGCTCCTGTGCGGGGAGGGAGACAAGATATGTGAGAGAACAGTGCTGAGCCACCAGCATGGCTGCTGAGCATGATGTGGTGCTACTCCCAGTGCAATACCCTGATGTATCTTTCTGAGGTATTTATCTAGCCCTTATTAGTAATTGAGAAGCTCACAGTCTGACAGGTGTAAGTTGTTTCTGCTTACAACACTCTTGTGAGATCAGCAAATGCTATTAGTCCCATTTCACAGATAGGAAATGGAGGCAGAAAAAAACTAAGGGACTTTCCCAAGGTCACACACAGGAAGTCTCTGAAGTGAAAGGCTAGTACCCTAACCACTGGACCATTCTTCCTCTCACCAGTGAGTTGATGGGAGCTTGAGCTGCCAGAACCCTAGGCCCAACGTATACACTGAGGAACAGACAGGAAGAAACACTGCTCCCTGAAAACCAGTGGAAGCACTTCAGCAGCCAACTCTAGTGACAATCTCTGCTTTCACCGTCTCCTGAGGTTAATGTTATGTTCATGGTATATACATAGTGTCCTACGAAATTAACAGCCATGAAAAATGTGTCACGCACCGTGAAATCTGGTCTCCCCCCATGAAATCTTGTCTTTTGTATTCTTTTACCCTATACTATAGAGAATTTCTCAAATTGGGGGTCCTGACCCCAATGGGAGTTGCAGGGGGGTCCCAAGGTTATTTTATGGGGGATTGTGATATTGCCACCCTTATTTCTGCACTGCCTTCAGAGCTGGGTGGCCAGAGAGTGGCAGCTGTTGGCTGGACACCCAGCTCCAAAGGCAGCCCCCTGCCAGCAGCAACACAGAAGTAAGGTTAGCAATACCATACCATGCCACCCTTACTTCTGTGCTGCTGCCTTCAGAGCTGGATAGCTGGAGAGTGTGGCTGATGATTGAGGGCCCAGCTCTGCAGGCAGCAGCACAGAAGTAAGGGTGGCAATGCCATACCATGCCATCCTTATTTCTGTGCTGCTGCTGGCAGCGGCTCTGCCTTCAGAGCTGGGCTCCCAGCCAGCAGCCGCCACTCTCCAGCTGTCCAGCTCTGAAGGCAGCCACCGCCTGCAGCAGTGCAGAAATAAGGGTAGCAGTACTGCAATCCCCCCCACACACACACATCACACACACACCCAAACACAACTCCTTTTTAGGTCAGGACCCCAACAATTACAACACCATGAAATTTCAGATTTAAATAGCTGAAATAATGAAATTTACTATTTTGAAAATCCTATGACTGTGAAATTAACCAAAATGGACCATGAATTTGGTAGGGCCCTATATATACACAAAGAGTTAGAAACAAAACATAAATACTCTTCCTGAAAGGCAGCAATGCAACACTACTTTATTTGTGAGAATTCAAAACACCAATACACAACCACCAAGTGCTGAGACACATAGCAGGCTTTTCCCTAAGGCAGAGAGACACAGCTCAGCCCACCTTGCTCCAGACTAGCAGACTGACTGCTGAAGCCTCAAATTTAGGATTGCCATCCCTCCAGGATTGGCCTGGAGTCTTCCAGAATTTGCATCCATCTCTTGGTGACTACTGGAAGCAATTCAGGAGATTTTAATAGCGTAGCGCTTAGGTCAATGTAGTTAGGTTGACACAGTGCCAGAGCAGACACTACATTGCTTACATTGACTGTTGCTGTCTTTCAGAAGCTGTCCCACAATGCCCCACACTGACAGTTAAATCAGTGCAAGCGCTCCTGGTAATGACGCAAAGAGCGTAGTGCAGACATGCAAAAGCAATGTAATTACTACGGTGGCTGTAAGTCAACGTAACTTAGGTTGACTTAATTTTGTAGTGTAGACATGCTCACACTGTGAAACAACAGATTAAAGCTCATGTAACTATTGAAATCAGGGTAGCTACACAGGTATAGAACCAGAATGCAGTGGAGAATCAATCTAAAGCCTTGTTCACTTTGCTGAGCACTGCACACATTTCTTGATGCTATGCAGAAGCCTCTCTAAGCAGAGGCTGAGTGAAATCTGAGTAGTCAGCACTAGAATTTTGCCTCTCTGTGTCCCGTTCATCATGATGAAGATGGTGCAGGGAGTCTGCATGGTTGAACCCTGAGGGAATAAGCAAACAAGCCATAGTATAAAGCAATGATGTTGCATCATAAAATGTGCTTTGCTCATATAGGATCAGATTCTGACACCTTTACTCACAATGAGTAGCACCTCATACCATGTGTAGTCCCATTGAAGCAAGGTATTTTTTTATTCAATATACATCAGAGAATAAGAATATGACCCTTACTTGACAAGTGTTTTGTTTTATTGTTGATAATATTTTACAGTGCACTAATAAAAAATGGTCTATAGTATGACTTGATAAAATAACGAAATCTTGGTAAGTTTTTCTCCCACTGCATGGATGCATGCCATACCACAGTGATCAAAAATATCTGCCTATTCTTGTTACTGGAAAAAACTAAAATAGTGTTCTTTAAAACTAATGTTTGTTATAAAACTAGCAATTCCTAACATTCTAGCCTCTGCTATACCTTGCTGATCTAATTCACTCCAGTTTGCTTAGCAGCTGGTGGGGAAATGCTTCCCCACCCTCCATGGTTTTTGCACTTGCTCAAAGCTCCACAGGCGACTGAGCAGGGATGGGGAGGGGACACTTTTACACAATGTCCTGTGTAAATCAGAATGGCTGCTGCCTGAGCGGTCTGGAGAAAATTTGCCCACCCCTCCATACAAAGGCATTGTGCCCTGATACACTGGGTCACAGTGCCACTCAAATTTGGCCCAGCCACTGTTCCGGCCAGATGGCAAGGTGGCTGGCCCAATGGTGTTTTGACCTGGAGCATGGGGAGTCTGTTCCTATACAGTGGAGCACAGCAAAGGCCGCCAAGAACTTGACTCAGGGTGGCACTGGCTCATGTACTGTGTGGGTAAGAGAGAGGGGAGATTCCCTAGCTGAGGGAGACCCAGGGTTCCCTACAAGACAAAGGAAGGGGGACACATGGGGATCAGAACGGGGTCCCTTCAGGGGGGTGTGGGGACCAGATTTGCCCCGCCCAACAAAAAATATCTTAGTTGATGCCACTGCTCAGTGTACAATCAACAAAGAAAAAAATCATTTTAGGGGAACTCATTCAGTCCATTTCCTCTTCACATAATTTGATGAATGATGTTAGTTTCTTAACAGCCCATTTTGTTAATGGACAAAAATTTTGCTGAATCCAGCGATTGTCACTAATATTTGATCTTCCATTCTGTTATTGTCATCAGCACATTTAGATATCTTATTCTTCATTCCCTTATTTCTGTCATTTATGATAGATACGGCACTCTAATAGCCTTAAAACTGCTCCCTATGGGTCCCTCACTAATGACTGTCTACCAGCTTGAATATACTCCATTAATAACACTGATATTCTCTAACTAATTTCAATTTACTGTTTCTTTTTTTCTTTCCCTCTCTCCTTTTTTTCTTTTTCTTTCTTTTTTTGCCAGTTCCGGGAACCACATTTCAGAACCAAATTGTTGATCTACTATCTTGTCAAATTTGTCCCATTTATGGCTCAAACGACTAATGCCTTTTCACAGATCTTTACAACATCTTCAAACCAGGCTATCATTTTAGTCCCCGATCTTGTAATGGATTATGTGTGCACAGAGCTCTGTGCCTCTGTGGAATCCATTGCAGGATTGGCGCTGTAAACAAATGTAGCAAAACCAACAAATTTCCTAGTCAGTTGAACACATGTATGGAAAATACTTGAATCATAAATTAAATCCATGTTAAATATGTCCCTAGCAAGATCATGAGCTATTCCTCACATCTAAGGTTAGGTTGTAGGTACCTGCAGTATAGGACATGGTGATTTGCAGCATACTTACTTCATACTCAGCTATATTAGCATTACTGCATTTTGTGGTAAAACAATGCAGTTAACTTGTCTAAGTTGTAGTTAACATATCAGCATGATATGTTAAATATATATCATGGCATATCATATCATAGACGTCGTGACTGAGAAGTGTTGAACCTACATGCAAAGCTGCTGAAATTTGATGTATTTGAAATTATTAAATAATTGCTCTTATTTTGAAGTTGGTGTTGAGACATTTTACAGATTTACTTCACATGCTTTATTTTTAATTATTTGAACTCAGTCTGTTTTGTAGTTATGTGTAACATACAAATTATATTTGGTCAAATATTAGAAATATATTTCTTCATATGAGCAAATATACTCCTATGAGTAGGGTCTGCAACCATTCTCAGATGAGGAAACCTTGAGCTTCGATGAGTCTGCTTGCATAAGTAAGAGTTGCAGTCCCAGGTCTGTTGAGTTTAGCAAAAGTATATGTTCAATGTAGTCTACAGAGGACTTGATCCTGCTCCAATTGACAATCAGGCAAAAACTCCAAAGAAAAGCACAATCAGGCTTTTGTTCTTTTTATTCTTGTAAGTTTCATAACAATTGCTATTTTTTATTTTTCCTTTAAAAATGAAGGGCAACATCCTACAGTCCTTATTCAATTCTTACACAATCAAAACTCCCTTTGGAGACAATAGGAGTTTTATCTGATGAGGGCTTTGAGATTTGCCCCAACTGAAGCAGTGCTAAAGAAAATAGTCCTTTATTATATTTTACTGACTCATCTGCATGATATGAGAAAAACTGAAATAACTATTTGAACAATAAAACTGAATTTCCCAGAAATTTGTAGCTTATCTGAACCCATTTACTCTTCACACTTTCAATGCGCTGATTTGCTGTCACTGGCCCCTTAATCAGTTCGAGTGGCACTTTACTTCTCAAGTGGTTCAACTGAAATAAATTGGACAATAGGAAAAGTAAGGACTACTCAACATGCGTATAGGTGGTAGATTAACATGCATAGTTCATATTCTATAAAAATATAACCAGAAAATTCTTCAGTGATTATAGGCAAGGGAAGAATAAAACAGCCACATTGTGGAGACAAAAACTTTTCCTTGTTTATGGTGGTTTTTTTGTATTCTAAATGTTGGAGGTTTTAAACTACTGTTCTTTTTGGCAGGGTAGGATGGGTTCAGATATAATTTCAGAACAAAAATAATGGCTGCCTTTTGCTTCCAAAATGAAAATAAACCTATTTAATATAAGTTGACGGGTAATTTTTCTTGAACTTGCAGCAAGATTAAAGTAGCACTTTATGCTTAGACTATAAATGCAATAAGAAGAATTATGTGCGTGGATGAAAATTTAAGGACTACAGATTTCAAATTTATTAGCAAAGACCTGTGAGCCTCAAAAAAATGAAAAAGAGACATTTTTGCTTAGCATTACCAGAAGGGGATATAGAAAACCCCAATAAAACCAAGATGCCTGCCGCTAGACAAACATCGTGGATAATAGAAAGAACAGAGATCTATCTGGTGATGAATCTTTCTTAAGAAACTGCAAGAAAGCAGCGATAGGTGCTACAAAAATTAAATGGAGGCACTTATACTCACTTGGTGATCAGGGGTAACCCTCAACTTGCCTAGCCTTGTATAGTCCTTTGGTAAGTGAGATGCATTTAGACTTGCAGGAAGCGGTTTAGGGGAGGATGGGCAGATTCAGTTATTAGTTCAAGTCCATCAACAGTGGGATTAGCATTATATAAAGCTATGAATGAGCATGCATAAATTCAGGATTCGGGGGGGATGACTTAGTTTCTCTTGTTTATGTGGACTTTTCATATACCAGCAGAGGAGAGAAAAACATTATTAAGGTAGAGTGAAATGTGCTTGATTAACTACAGAAATTGGCAGTCGGTAGGGGTACCTTAGACTATTTTGAATCAAGTTTGAAAATGACTAGGTAACTAGTTGATAATGTCTATTCAGTTACAGTGGGTGCTTCCAGGAACTCATTATTACATTAAATTTGATCTAACTTATTGGCATTAATAATCAGATTTTCCCTGTGGTATCTAAATGGTGTGTTTTTGAATAAAAAGAGCAGTCCAGGGAGACAATGAGTCCTTTCTTCTGTTCTAGATATAATTAGGGCCCCTAATTTAAGTGTCGTATCAGCCCTCTGCTTTGTTCCAGATTGAATCTTGAGATGTTACTTTCAAATACATCAACAAATAATTTATATCTGTTTTTCCATTAGGTTAGCACAGCTGAAATAGAAATACCTCACCCTATCGAGGAACAACAGTTGGTGTTACTTGTGTTCCACCATTAGCTTTTTATGGAACTATCTCTTTTTCCATTTGTTTGTTTACCAGGTACAGTAATGTGAACAAGCTGTTAACAGTTTTCCCTTGACAGCTCCCCTCAATAAATCATAAAAATCTTTTGGCAGTAGCCCACAGTGAATAATATTTTTCTCTCTCCCTTAATCTTACTGGCTACTTTCTCCCCCTCTTAAGTACCTGTATGTGTTCTGCTTTCCTCTCATCAGCTGTTACATGTGTAGTTTCTACCATGCCTTTGTTGTCTGTATCTTCCTTACTAGGCTGGTTTTTTTCAGCCTAGCTTTGAGTATATTATACCTCTCTCAAGTGCGGCAAAACATCTACAGAGAACAATGAAAATGCCATGTTCATACTGCCAAGAGAGCTGATTAAATGTATACCATTCACTTGTCCCAAAATTCTCATTATAATCTTGGTCAAATGGATAGAGTTTGTATAATTTTTGTTCACATGGTAATCTTAATGCTGGATTTTGTTCTTTTATTCTCATTACAGTTTTTATCAGAAGAATGGAATTCTGAACCATTTTCTGTTCTCATTAAAACTTGATTAGATGAATGGATTAATTGCGTGCTAGCGTCTGCTCCCCTTACAATCTTTGCTGGGAAAATCAGCTCAAATCTTTCCACAAGGAGGAGGAGTTATTTTTAAAAAAAAACTTTTTTTCTTAACTTTATTTCTGAAGAATGTCATGGGTTTCAGAATAATTACTTTTGTTTCCATTTTCCCAGGTTGTGTCTCCTTTAGGGACATGTCACAGCTGACTGTCATTGTCACCATGCATCACTCCAAATAATGGAACTTGTGACCAAGCAACCGATGGTGACATATTACCCAGGAAACTTGGGGGGGGGAAACACACCCCTAGAGTGCACTTAAGTAAACCTCTCTCTATCCCTTAGTCCTGAATAATATGCTCATTAGAAATAAAGAAGCTTGAAAGTTGCATTTTAAGATTCAAGCATAAAAACAATGAAAGCTTTGATGTGCAGTAATGCGCATCAAGGGTGTTTTTATGAGATGGCTTTAAGATTCTAGGCAAATGGGACAGGAGTGAGAAAATAAAACATTCATCTTCTCTCATAGACTTTAAGGTCAGAAGGGACCATCATGATCATCTAGTCTGACCTCCTGCACAATGCAGGCCACAGAACCTCATCCACCACTCCTGTAGTAGCCCTGAACCTCAAATCATGATTTATACTTCAAATTACAGCGAATCCACTGGTTACACTAGTTTAAACCTGCAAGTGACCAGTGCCCCATGCAGCAGAGGAAGGCAACCCCCTCTCCCAACCCCCCAGGATTTCTACCAATCTGGCCCAGGGGGAAATTCCTTCCTGGTCCCAAATATGGCAATCAGTTGGACCCTGAGTATGTGGGCAAGATCCACCAGCCAGACACTTAGGAAAGAATTCTCTGTAGTAACTCAGAGCCCTCCTCCATCTAGTGTCCCATCACCAGCCACTGGTGATATCTGCTGCTAGCAGGCACCGATAGCTACATGCCATTGTAGGCAGTCTCATCATACCATACCCTCCATAAACTTATCAAGCTCAGTCTTGAAGCCAGTTATGCTTTAGCCACCACTGCTCTCCTTGGAAAGCTGTTCCAGAACTTCACTCCTCTGGTGGTTAGAAACCTTTGTCTAATTTCAAGCCTAAAGTTCTTGACAGCCAGTTCATATCCATTTGTTCTTATGTACTCTCTAATTCAGGAACATGACTAATCAGCAATACAATTTTATTTGCATGTATCCTTCTGCCAAAGGAGTATCAGAAAATGTGTTCTCCCAAGTGCAGATTTGGGAAGTCTGATAAATAACCAAATGATCCTGCAAACATAATCTAAGGCTAAGAATGTGTGTGCAGTTTGGAGCCTTAGTCATTAAACTAGTGCTAAGTAATGTCTTGAAATGCATCATGATGTCAGGGAAGGTACAGTACTGAAACCAAAATCCTATTATGTGCTGGACCCAATGCAGGAGGGGTGAAATTTTATCCTTGCTTACACCCATACAATCCATGGGCAAAATTTAGCCCCTTGTTCCTTCAATGGGTCCAGCACATAGGAAAATCCTGGTTTCAGTACACAGTCATTGGGAATTTTGCCAGAGTAGGGAGAGAATTCTGGATGCAATGTCTGAAAAAAAAATGTTATTTTCATTGGGTCAAATCCTGCACTCCTTCATTAGGCAAAACTCCCACTGACTTGTGCCCATTATTATTTTTGGAAAAGGTAAGGTGAGATTCAGTTGGAACCTATTCTTAAATATTGGAAAGCAAAGTCTGCTTTGGATTTGTGTAAATTATGGATTCAGGGACCTTAAGAGGAGTTTCTCACACAGCTGAGCAGAGCCGTGAAGTGGCTTTCTGCAGTGACCCACGCCAGAGACATAATTCTGTAACTGTTTTAATAACTGTGCAATATATGGTGCCCTGTCCTTTCTGTGTATTCCTGCTCATATCTATTGATTATTTAACAGAGCCCTGCTTCATGTGCTTTTACTGAAACCTCCATCCATATTGTTTCCAAAATTGCACACCTACAAACCACTTACAAACCAGCTTGTCTTCCTTTCCAAATGCTTTTTTTCACATTGATTGCCTCTCACACCGTGGCGTCAATGTCCCTGTGAAATATGGATAACCTCATTGCAAAACTAGGGTGCACCAAAGCGAAAATCTTCACAAATAATGCTGTCCTCTACAATGTACTGGACAGAAAACATGTATTAGGAAGGAAATGGAATTATATTCCTTTTTATTAATATTTTCTCTAGTGTTGTAGAATAGGTAATAATTATCTGCAAAAGTCTGCATTTATGTATTGATAAAGCTGAGCTCTTAAGAACATAAGAATGGCCATAGTGGGTCAGACCAATGTTCCATCTACCCTAGTATCTTGTTTCTGACCGTAGCCAGTGCCAGATGCTTCAGAGGAAATTCACAGAACAGAGCAATGTTGAGTGATCCACCTCCTAAAATACACAAATTCTCAGCAAAAGAAAATGGTCTTATTTGTGCCTCTGCTGAACCAGATAAAATTAATCAAGACACTGACTAGAGCAGGATATGAATAATTAGAATTACACAAATAATCTAATTTTGTATCATATGTCTTTTCCTCGTAATTTTCCTGTTTTTGAACAGCTTGTGATTTAGCTCTTGTTCACTGTCTTGGGTAATCGTTATTGTGTTTTATTTACTGTCAGTAACTACAGTGCCCATGTCCATGTTACACTCCTGTAGCTTTAAATAAAAGGAACTGGTTATATTGTACACTTCCAGTAAATAAGACTTGCAATATTTAATTGCCTTCATGCAAGAAGCAGTTTGAATGTAGGGCTTGAATGAATGTGTCTGAATGAATGTTCTGTATCATAGCTGATATTGACAAGACTTATAATGTTTCTAGTTTGCAATCAAATTAGTTTGTCACCCTGAAATGATCTTCTGGAGAAAACCAATCAACCAACCAAAAACCTGAAAGCCAAATGTTCGTTTCGTCCTAATTCCTAGCTGCCAATGTGTTCCTGCGTGCACATCTGTGACCTTTTCCAAAGCCATCTCCTGTGCTCTATTCTTGCTACATCTGGTGTTAGCTGTCCCAGTTTTATATTCTGAATATCTGGTCACCATATTTACTTTTGTGAGAAGTAACTACAGTGCCACTTGAATCAGTCTCCATGACCTCTGTGCTGAAGGGCATTTTCTGTCAGCTGTGATAGTAGCTTTGTGATTGCTCCTACTGTTGCTTTCTGCACACAAATAGCATGCCTACTCCAGTTGCCCTTTAGACACACTGCTCTGAAACTAAGCGTGTCTGACTCTGTGTAGGCATAACCCTGGAATGCCCACTGTGTACAAACAAAAGCTAGTGCATCTACTTAGGCATGATTTGAAAATGTGGACATGTAGGTTCCTTTTTGTACATATACAGCTAGAATTTAGAGACTCAAGCATCTCATGTCCTTTCCAGAATCTGGCCCCTACATCTACCTATATATCTTCTCACTAGTGGACAATCTTGGGCAGTTTTTCCATTGTCTGTTCAGCAAAAGTGCTCTACTACTAATTTGCAGGGGCGGCTCTAAGAATTTGGCCGCCCCAAGCTGGGCAGCACGCTGCAGGGGGCGCGCTGCCGGGCGCCGGTCCCGCGGCTTCGCGGGACCTGTTGCAGTTGGTCTGCGGCTCCGGTGGAGCTTCCACAGGGACGCCTGCGGGAGGTCCACCCAAGCCGCGGGACCAACGGACCCTCCACAGTCATGCCTGCGGGAGGTCAGCTGTCCCGCGGCTCCGTTGGACCTCCCGCAGGCATGACTGCGGAAGGTACACCAGATCCGCCTGCCGCCCTGCCGGGAAAATGCCACTCCACGCGCGCGCTTGGCGCGCTGGGGTCTAGAGCCGGCCCTGCTAATTTGCTTACTTAATGTAACTAACAAGCAAATGTGTTATACTTGGGTGTAATGCTGTGGAGTTACAGAATAACCTCAGTATTATTACAACTGGCATTTGAGCTTTAGAGATATTGTGTGGTGCACAAGGGGAGATAACCTCTGACCTGTAGCTATTCTGATACTTGTCCTTTTGTGTATCCTTTGATGTGTTGCTATTGAGCGCTTCTTGCTTTCCACCACTGAAAGACAATATATCCCCAAACTCCTTTTTTAAAACAAATGGCCTTTATTTAAAATGACTATGAAGTTGTGATGAGATATATAACGTTGGAAAAGACGAATGCTAAGCCTACATGTCTCTAGCATAATTGCACTTTGGCTCCTGTCAGGCAGGACCAGCAATGTTGACTGCCTAGAGCAGTAGGGTCATCACACTTGGCAGGTTGGTGGCACTATAATAATACTGATTGCTGATCTTGTGTGAGGTGGTTTAATACCCACACATCTTTTAGATACAGTACATAAAATTATCCTTTTGTATGTTAGTGTACAATTTAGTAACCAAACAGGATTCTCATAGATATCTGTGATTATCCCATATCCTAAGTAGAGACACACAAAATTTGTACTCATTTTGGTCCTGAACTAGCAAAGCATTTAAGCGCATGTTTAACTTGGACCCGTGAGACCACTTATTATCTTAAACACATGCATAATTATTTTGCTGGATTGGGGCCTCTAGCTATAGTACTAATGAAAGGACTTAATCATGTCCTTCCATGTAAAGATCTAGAGGAAAGGTAAAAATAGGGGGAAAACTTCTAGTAGTGGGGACAGAGAACATTATCTTTCAACCACATAGAGGTACCTGGGGAAATCTGCAGATCTCAAAGCATCCACTGTGGGTGAGGGGATTTGTGCAGTATCCCAGCCTCTTTTTAATTTTTGGAAGTTTGACAGCTCATAGCATGAGCAACACCAGAGAGGGACATTATCTTACACAGGGAAATCTCTGCAAGCTTGAAGGAGTATGATGTCACAGAAAATGATTCATACCTAACTCCTGCCCTCCTCACCTAGCCATGCGTACCTTTAAAACATGAAACTCTAGACATGTAGAGCTAGGTCCTCAGCTGGTATAAACTGACATCGTGTGTCAAGGTGAAGTTGTGGACAGCTGGCCTAGTGGCTAGAGCCACAGTCAGATTCCAAGAATCTGAGTCATGGGTCTCTCTAAGGTCAGACACCAGGGCCAGAGTCAGGCATCAAGGCCACGTTGGTGCTGGGAGGTAAGACCGAGGTCAGGAAGCTGAAGTCAGAAGCAGGAGAAACCAGATAATGGAGTCAAGAGGTAAAGCCAAAGTCAGGAATGGGGGATCAGGAGCAGCACGTGGAAGCAGAGTCTGTAGCACTAGCTAGCTGAGGTTTCATCTAGTTGCACAAACAAACTTCCTGTAGCCTCCCTGGAATTAAAAAGTACATCTGGACCAATCAGGAATGTGAATGTCCTGTCAGTTATGTGTTCTGTGGCTGGCACATCCTCTGGTGTGTGCATCCCTGATACTCATACGCTGTGAAGTGTTTCCAGTGGCAGAACTGTTACGTGAAGGTGGTTACTAACCAAGGAGTTGGCTGATCTAAGTTCTAGACCTGCTGCTCCACATGCACCCCAAAAGGGTGACCCTGCAACATCGTTTGGCTTCTTGGGACACTTTTTGTGGAAAGTCTCTATGAGATTGGGGGTGTTTATGTGGTGGGCCAGTTCCTAGGACCATACCTCTTTGAGTCCATAAGATATCATACTTGACTCTGCTTGATCCAGTATGGCCAAACTAGGTATTCTTCATATCACTGGACCTGGATGGGTAGTGGAGGTGGTTGCATTCAGCCACAGGTTTTCTGTGAATGACTTCAAAAGGGAGATATGGAAAACAGGGTATATTTTGAGCAACCTTGGTGGGTCGACTTTAATGCAGATGGGGTTAACAAGCTGGCAAATCTGAAATGGTCTGAGATACCGTGATCTAGTTTATGGAACAGTTAACTGGTTTCAAGAAGTGTGATTGATAGCCAAACCTTGATTTTTGGGTCCTCTTGTATCCAGCGAGCTGCATATTGCTTATGGGCCTGCTTTGCCTCTGTTGGGTGTTCCTTGAGCTCTTCCTGGAGATAGTGGATTTACTGGACCGTATTGCAGGCTGCTGGATTCTTGGAGATGATTGGGAACATGAGATGAAAACAGGGATGAAATCCATATTTGGTGAAAAAGGGGATTTGGCCCGTGGTGACATTGTCAGTGTTGTTGTATGTGAACTAAGCATATGAGAGAAGAGTGGATCAGTTATCTTTATGGTACAGTAATTAGTGAAACACCACAGGTATTGTTCTAGTACTTATTTTACTCTTTCTGTTTGCCATTTGTCTGGGGGGTGGTCCATGGATGATACGCTGGTACAGATGTTTTAATAGCTGGCAAATCTCATGCCAAAAATGGGGATGAACAAATCGGGAGATGAACGGGGCGGGAGTGGGGAGGCAGAGGGCTCCATGCATTGCCCTTGCCTGCAGGCACCACCCCCTGCAGCTCCCATTGGCCAGAAACGGGGAACCATGGCCAATGGGAGCTTTGGGGGAGGTACCCGCAGGCGAGGGCATGCAGACCCCTCTGCCCCCTCCCAGGGTGCAGAGATGTGGTGCCAGCCGCTTCGGGGAGCAGCACAGTCCGGCATGCGACCAGGGCAGGCAGGGAGCCTGCCTTAGCCCCGCTGTGCACTGCTGCCACCCTGGAGCCACTCCAGGTAAGCGGCGCCGGGCCAGAGCCCAAACCCCAAACCCCTGCCCTGATCCCCCTGCCGTACCCCTCCTGGACCTCAACCCCCTGGCCTGAGCCCCCTGCCACACCCTGCACCCTCTTGTACCCCAAACCCCTGCCCTGAGCCTCCTGCCGCACCCTGCACCCATCCTGCACCCAACCCCCTGCCCTGAGCCCCTTCCCACACTCTGCACCCCAACCCCCTGTCCCGAGCCCCCTCGTACACCCCACACTCTCTCCTGCACCCCAACCTCTGCCCCAGCCCTACATTCATGGCCCTGCATGCAATTTTCCCACCCAGATGTGACCCTTGGGTCAAAAAGTTTGCCCACCCCTGTGCTAAGGAGTTTTGTGCACAGAACTTTGGTGTGAGCATATATATCACAGGAATTGACATAGGTCTAAATCTCTGTCTGCATCCTGGGAGATCAAAAGAAGCAGGAGGCCAGACCTGGGGGGCATCATGGCATATAAAGAGTATCTCTATCTGGGGGTACCCTGGTAGGACATGGATGTAACCATTCATGTATGTTGTTATATCACAGAATGTGATCTCTTGGAACCACTACCAGGTTGCTCTGGGGAAGCTGCAACTTCCTTGGCACCTTGTGAAGCTGACCAGATCAGAGTAAGGAGATCCCATTCCACTGCAGCATCAGGGAATTTGCAATATTTGAGGAGGAGAAGGGGCTTTTCTCAATTATGGTTTTCTTACTCGTTGTAGTATTCCCCTTTATGTGACACAGCATCAGCTTTACCATTCTTGGTTTCAGGTCAATACATAATGTGAAATCAAAAGGGGGAAAAGAATAGTGCCCAATGAAACTGTCTTTAGTTCAGGGCTTTGGCCTTGCATAAATACTCAAGGTTCTTGTGGCCTGTGTATACCTGTATTGGGTACTGCACCCCTTTGAGCTAGTAGCATTCTTTGTCGAGAATCTTGTAGTTTTGTTCTGAGCGTTAGGCACACTGATGCAGTAATTGTTCAGGTCTGTGTCTCTGTGAGACTATGGCCCCAATAGCCTCACTGGATACATCGGCTTCTACTACAAATGCTTGGGTTGGATCTGGGTGTACCAGGATGGGAATCTCAATGAAAGCAGCTTTGAGTATTTGCAGACATAGTCAATGAAAGAAATGCCAATGCCCTGCTCTCACATAGGCCTTACGGATACCCCATCGATCTCTAGTCAAGGAACACAATCCGCTTTGGGTGAATTTATTCTTTGTCAGAACCTGAACAAAGGCCTTATGGGAATACCTCAATGAAAATCTAGCGAAGAATTGTATCCCTCCTTCTATATGTCCCCCTTAGATCTCAATCCTGTTTGTCAAGAAAAAGGATAGTACCCTGAGCCTTTCAATAGACTATTGACCTCTGAACAATATCACCATCAAGAATAATATCCCTTGCCATTGATCAATGAACTACTGGAGAGGGTAGACTTGGATAAAATTTTCACTAATCTTGACCTATGCAGCACCTAGAACCTGGTCCACATCTGAGAAGGCAATGAATGGAAAACAGCCTTTCACACTCTGTATGGACATTTTGCATGGTGTCAAGTATCAGAGGGGTAGCCGTGTTAGTCTGGATCTGTAAAAGCAGC
This sequence comes from Mauremys mutica, assembly GCF_020497125.1. Taxonomy (NCBI): domain Eukaryota; kingdom Metazoa; phylum Chordata; order Testudines; family Geoemydidae; genus Mauremys; species Mauremys mutica. Next base: position 46,523,892 of record NC_059072.1, read on the forward strand.
AGAGAGTCCTGTGGCACCTTATAGACTAACAGACGTTTTGGAGCATGAGCTTTCGTGGGTGAATACCCACTTCGTCGGATGCATGTAGTGGAAATTTCCAGGGGCAGGTATATATAAGCAAGCAAGAAGCAGGCTAGAGATAACGAGGTTAGTTCAATCAGGGAGGATGAGGCCCTCTTCTAGCAGCTGAGGTGTGAAAAACAAGGGAGGAGAAACTGGTTTTGTAGTTAGCAAGCCATTCACAGTCTTTGTTTAATCCTGAGCTGATGGTGTCAAATTTGTAGATGAACTGAAGCTCAGCAGTTTCTCTTTGAAGTCTGGTCCTGAAGTTTTTTTGCTGCAGGATGGCCACCTTAAGATCTGCTATGGTGTGGCCCGGGAGACTGAAGTGTTCTCCTACAGGTTTTTGTAGATATTTTTCAGATATTAGGAATGGCAATATACAAAAACCTGTAGGAGAACACTTCAACCATATCAAGTTTGCTGCTCCTTTAAAGAGACAGTACATAGCACCAGCTATTAGTTTGGTTGAAGAGTTTACTCTTCAGTCTGAAACACTGCACTGATACGGTTCTATAATGAAACAAGATTAATTAATTAACAAAGAACTGATATTTAAGTGAAACCAAGTAGAAGGAATTGGGATAGAAATGGTTACAAACAAACAAATGTAAAAATATGCTTCCAAGTTCTAAGACTAAAACCAAACTTAACAAACTACAGTCTTCTTTTCAAAGTGATTTTCTCACCCTGGTCATTCTTCCAGCATGGCTGGCTACTTCTTAGCCAAGATCCAACCCAGAGCTCAAAGTAAAAGACACCTTTTAAATAAATATCATGACAACAATGTGTGGAGTGCACTGAGCTGATCAAGATTCATTGATACATACCGGAAGCCCCTTGGCCTTCTATCATTGGGGTGCTCTTATGGTCACACTGGGCCAGGCAGGAAGATCCTGTCACTCAGGCCCTCTGTGAATGGCACAGCATTTGATGTGTGGGCCCCCAACGCTTATATCTGGTCAGTCTTTCTACTGCCAGAGTTGTAAGATAGCAATATGAAGGTCTTGTCTGTCTAGGGACTCTTCAGAACTAGGTTCTAGACCTGCTGCCCCTTACGCTTAGATCTATATCACTTTATACCATGCGAGAATTTGGCCTGGTGGGTGGCTTTCATGAGGTGGGAGGGAAGTGGGTATGATGCCGCAATAAGTGAAAGGAATGACATGGCCCCAAGCAAGTAACAATGTAAATATTCTAATTCTGCATCACTAAAGGAAGAGCTATGGAATTTCCCCTTCAAACATGCTGGGAAAATTGATAGACAAATGCACAGTAACAGAGACTGCATGTGAATGAGGCAAAAAAGTAAGACAGACTAGGAGAAGGATGAAGTACTTATCACATTAAAAGAACTTCAGGGGGCATTTGTGATGTTATTGAAAACAACCTGATAGTACCAGAATTTCCCTTTATTCACATCTGAAAATTATACCAAAAATTTTAAAAATGGAACTTTGGAAAAAGTGTTCTCACATTTGCTGTTAAATTGGTTCTATGCCTGACCTGGGCACCCAGTTTGCCAATAGCATCAGAAACACTAACATAAAAGAGTCCTAATTTTCATCTTAGCTCCTTTTCATTATCCAAAGGATAAGAATACCTTTATAGAGTTAAATGGACCATTGTGGGAAAAAATATAAAATACACTTATAGCAGTAAGTGGCTAATATTCCAGCAGTCTAAATGAAACAAGAGATTGAGCGACATCTGTCAGCCAATATAGGACAACCTCTTTCTTGTCCTCTGTTTTCTTCTATTTCTCAAAACCCATCTATAAACTGTGCTTGAGTTATGAAATTGCTCTTCCTAATGAATTTTTTTGCTGGCTGTTGAGTCAACTCCCACATGCTGCTTCTGTGGTAAAAGCCTATGCAACTGGTGTCATTTTGCTTTGGTATATAAAGGAAAATGTATATTCTATCTTTTATAATGAATGCTGCATTATGTATTAAAAGTGGATTTTCAGCATTGCTAAAAATGTACTGTAGCTGTTAGCCAATAAACTAAACTAAATATTGAAAATGTATCAGACATTCCTGAAAGTACAGCTGAACGTATCTAATTTGCACTAATGACTGGAAGATTCAAATTAGTGAGTAACTGAACAAACACATTAAAAAAGCAAGGATAGTGAATCACCTAAAGTGTTTTGTTCATTGATTTGATAAGTACAGTTTGGTAGTAAAGATTATTATGAGCTAGATGAAACCTTATTATGGGGTTGAGACTAATGTGTGAACTCACCCTTCAATTAACATAACTGGAAGCCTAAAACTCACCTAAAACAAAAGGTGTGAACAGGGTGTAGATTCAATGTAGGTGAAATGGCACAAATGCTTCTTCAAGAGATATTTGAATAGGTTAAGGTTGTTGGAATCAGAGGATCATAGGACTGGAAGGGGCCTTGAAAGGTCATCTAGTCCAGTCCCCTGCACTCATGGAAGGACTAAGTATTATCTAGACTGTCTGTTACAGCTGCCTCCCTGCTGCATTCCTTTTTTGTTTTCCTCTCTGTGTGGCCGCCCCTCCCAGCCATGGGGCTAGCAAAAGTCATAGCCTGGCCCTGCTCAGTGGAATGGCCTTTGCAGACTAACCAGAGCCATTGCTCTGCTCAGGCGGGGGTGGGCCTCTGCCTCCTTTGTTCAGACCTGGGCTCGGTGTAGGGGGCGCTGCCCAAGAATGCAAGACCTTATATGGCCACATAGCTGAACATGTAAGTCATGCCTGTGACTTAGAACTAGCCCAGACAAGTCTGTGCTCACCTGAAGTCTTTTCTCTGCTTTCTCTCCTCCTCTCTAACAAGGGGAACCAATCAAAATTACTGGTGGGAAACTGCCTAAGTCTGCCTATATAACCAGACATTTTTTGAACAGACTTTAGAAAGAAAGATTCCTGCATTGCTGCCTGGTCTGATCAGCCAGGAGTTCTGGGGGGTCCTTTCTCCACTCTCGTTTTATTTTTGAGCGTACCCCCGTTTTTAAACTCCCCTCCCATGAACAACGAATTTTGCCTGGAGATCTCCTGATTATTGTGAGCAAATTGAGTCCTCTCTGCGTCCTCTGATGCTGCAGCTATGCCTGCTTCTGCCTTTGCTGTTGTCCTGGGGATTGGTAAGAACTCTCTCTTGCAGACCCCCCCTGTTCTAGCTGCTGGCTCTCTTTCCCCAACAGACAGACCCAAGTTAACTCCTTGGTCTGCATCTGTAATCTGTTTCTGGTTCTGCAGCTCCTTTGCTGCTAGAAATAACCCTGTGCCTCCCTGGATTCTATCCTGGGCAGCCCACTTGCAGTTGCTCCACTGCTGCAGCCACACCCTTGGAGAACCACCCCTAGTATAAGGTGCACTCATTAGGTTAAGTTAGGTTTAGCATTATACTCTGTAAGTTAGGCTTAGAGAATTGTTGCATTGTGTTTTGTTACTTGCTAATTTGTGTAGTCTTGGTTAAGTTAGATCATAGATAAGATTTTGCTGTGTTTTGTATAATTGTGGTTAAGTCTGTCTTCCCACTGCAACCCCCCCCCCCCCCGAGCTTCTCTGTGTCCCTCTGACTCCTTACAGTCTCTCTGTTCTCTGTCTCTCTCTAAGTTTAAATCTCCCTCTGCTCCACCACGTGCTCCTCTTCCCCCATCCCGATCTAGCATAAAACCCCATTGGTTACCTTTTTTCTCTCTGATACACCACACATTCTACATTTACCCCACTGTGACACATTTTTACCTAAAATTGTTTGTTATTTAACATATTTTTCCATAACTGTTAGTTGGTTATATGCTGCTGTGACACACCTTTTTACATAGAAATTGTTAGCTACCTGTTACTTTTATACTTCAGTGTTAATTGTTTATCAACTATATTGTACCCCACTATTGAAACCCCCTACACTGTTCACCAAAAGAAACCCCTCCCCAATTGTCTACCTTAACAAACCCCATACCCCTCACTATTGAATTTTCCCTGTTTTTGCATTTTCTTAATAAAGTTTATTTTGCACCCCACCCGTGTGGTAATTGCTCCCCAAGATCCCATATACCTGCTGGCAGGGACATAGATCAGAGGTTCTCAAACTATAGGCCGTGGACCACCAGTGGTCTGTGAGCTCCATTCAGATCTATTGATAGTTCCCTCTAAGGTGCATGCCTGGGTGGCCGCACACAAGAGAAAAGGCCACTCACCTAATTAGTGGAGCTGCACAGGTATAGCAGATGCACATGTAAGGTGAGGTGGTGGCATTGGGGGGGAATAGGAGGTAGGTGGGAGGCGAGATGAGGGGGTGGGGCTGTGACAGGTTCAGTCACAGAGACCCCCTTGGGACTATCATCTGATGTGCTGAGACTACCTCTGAGCCCAGTTTCTCTGCCAGTTTGGGCCTTCAGAACTCTGCTTTGTTGAGCCAGAGGTGCTAATCTGCTGCAACACAGACCCAGGGTCTGACCCACACACCCAAAGCTGCAGACTTACCTGAAAATGGCTTAGCAAGTGCTCCTGTCTCTAGCACCCAGACACCCAGCTCCCAATAGGATCCAAACCCCAAATGAATCCATTTTACTCTGTATTAGCCTTATACAGGTTAAACTCATAAATTGTCCACCCTCTATAATACTGATAGAGAGAGATGCACATCTGTTTGCTCCCCCAGGCATTAGTCACTTACTTTGGGTTCAATAATAAGCAAAAGTGATTTTATTAAGTATAAAAAAAAGTAGGATTTAAGTGGTTCCAAGTAATAACAGACAGAACAAAGTAAGTTACCAAGCCAAATAAAACAAAACATGCAAGTCTAAGCCTAATACAGTAGGAAACTGAATACAGGTAAATCTCATCCTCAGAGAAGTCCCAATAAGCTTCTTTCACAGACTAGACTCCTCCTTAGTCTGGGACCGATCCTTTCCCCGGTACAGTTCTTGTTAGTTCCAGCTCAGGTGGTAACTAGGGGATTTCTCATGACTGTGGCAACCCCCTTTGTTCTGTTCCACCACCTTTTATAGCTTTGGCGAAGGGGGGGGGATCCTTTGTCTCTCTGGGTTCCCACCCTCCCTCTAAATGGAAAAGCACCAGGTTGAAAATGGATTCCAGTATCAGGTGACATGGTCACATGTCACTGTAAGACCTCATTCCTCCACAGGCTGGTTCCCATGTCCACAAGAAGGCTTGCGGGTAAATAAACCATCTACAGCCAATTGTCCTAGTCAATGGCTGCCATCAAGATTCTAAACCACCATTAATGGCCCACACTTTGCATAATTACAATAGGACCTCAGAGTTAACTTCATATTTCTAGTTTTAGATACAAAAATGATACATTCATACAAATAGGATGAACACACACAGTAGATCATAAGCTTTGTAATGATACCTTACAAGAAACCTTTTGCATAAAGCATATTCCAGTTGCATTATATTTACACTCATAAGCATATTTCCATAAACATATGGAGTGCAACATCACAGGGGGAATTTGAGACATGCAGGGCTGCGGGGGCCAAAGAAAGAGGCAACTTTCCCCAGCTCCAGGACTCTGGCTGCTCGGGAGAGATGGCCCTCCTTCCCAGCCCCAGCTCGGGGGCTGCCGTGGCGGGGGAGAGAGGGCACATCCATCGCATTACAAAGGTAAGACTACTGATATTAAAATATGAGTTGTGTGCTTTTATTTGTAGAACAAAAAAAGTTAATTATTACTTTTTTTTTTTAATATAGTGGGTTTATCCAAAGCACTTTACAATAGTTAGTAAAGATACAAATAACATTTGGAAAGATCATTAAGTGGTCTGCTGAGACCCTCAGCAATTTTCAAGTGGACTGCAAAAAAAAAAAATAATAATAATAATTGAGAACCACTAAGCTAGACCATCCCTGACAGGTGTTTGTCTAACCTGCTCTTAAAAATACCCAGTGATGGAGGTTCCACAACCCCCCTAAGCAATTTATTCCAGAGTTTAACCACCTGACAGGAAGTTTTTCCTAATGTGCAACCTAAACCCATTGCTTCTTGTCCTATTCTCAGAGGTTAAGAAGAATAATTTTTCTCCCTCCTCCTTGTAACAACCTTTTATGTACCTGAAAACTGTTATGTCCCCTCTCAGTCTTCTCGTCTTCAGACTAAACAAATCCAATATTTCTATCTTACCTCATAGCTCATGCTTCCTATACCTTTAATCATTTTTGTTGCTCTTCTCTGGACTTTATCCAATTTGTCCTCATCTGTCCTGAAATGTGGCACCCAGAACTGGACACAATACTCCAGTTGAGACCTAATCAGCAAAGCGGAAGAATTACTTCTCGTGTCTTGCTTACAACACTCCTGCCAATACATCCCAGAATGATGTTTGCTTTTTTTTTTTTTGCAATGGTGTTACACTGTTCACTCATATTTCGCTTGTGATCCACTATAACCCCCAGATCCCTTTCCACAGTACTACTTCCAAGCAGTCACTTCAAGAAACCTCTCCTCTGTACAAATGACAATGTATGCAGATTAGCAGAGTGCAAAGTTCTTCTGTAACACTTCTTTCTGAGATATCACTTCTAACCTGGTACAATATTGAAAATGAAAAGTAGAGAGTATTCCCATAATAATGTTGGGGCAAGGATGATAATTACATGTAAATTATGAATTATTGATATGACTGAATACGTGCCATGAAAATCTCCATAGAAAGGGTTAATTACAGAAGGCCAGACTCTGCAGGGGTTTTTCATATTCCTGATCAACATAGCTATGTTGACCTAACTTGTAAATGTATAGCATGCCCTAGCCTGAGCTGTTGTGTAGCTAGCCAGAAACAACTAGTGAGTGGACTCCAGGGGGACCTAACTCACCTAAATAATTGGGTAGCGCAATGGCAGATTGTGTTCAGTTTTGACAAGTTCCAGGTAATGTATACTGGAAGAAATCATTTGAATTCATACACATCAATGGCTTCTAAATCAACTGTACTCTTGTAGGGAAAAGACCCGAGTGTCAGTTTGGACAGATTATGGAAAACATCTGATTGATGTAAAGTGCTGCTCAAAAGAGAAAACAAAATATTAGGATGTATTCAACTGAATGGAAGTCAATACTGAAAATGTAATGCTATTGTACAAATGGTGGCACACCCTCAGGTGGAGTTCTGTGTTGAATGCTGATCACCTTATCTCAAAAAATGACATAGCAGAACTAGAAGAAATTCAACTATCTAGCTAAAATAAGTACCAGGATCAGAATAAGCTACAGTAAAGTTCATTCCAAATGAAATGGAGGTGATGCTAATGTATGGGGAAGCAGCTACAGGAAATGACAGGAATACTGAAGATTCATCTCTTGGCGGATTATTATTCATTGTTTTTATTATGGTTTTGCCTAGAGGCCCCATCTGAGAGCAGGTCCCTATTGTGACAAAACTGAGTAAAAAGCCCAGGCCTCCTGGGTCCCATTCCCATGACCTATCCACTGAGCCACTCCATGTCAAAGGCTTTACAATCTCAGATACATTTGAACTATGGAATGTCCATGAGATAGCGTTTCTTACCTTTGAGAGCACAGAGCAGGGTTTAGCTTTCAGGCAAGCCTTAACTGAGGCATTGGCTTTTCTTTCTAACAGTGCTCAGACTTCTGGGTTATAACTGATGTATGTTTGTTTTCATCTGTAATGTGCCCGAAGGCCATGATGATGGGCACATTAGTGAAATAAAACGAAGGTCACCGCAAACGGTGAAAAACCCCGTGCCCTGCAGTTCTGCATGAAGAATTGCAGAGCTGTAAGGAAAGAAGAGTTCCCTTATGCTGGAATTTATGGAAGTTCCTACAGACATTAGGGCTGGAGTAACTCCCCTACAACCTGGCCCCAAGGTGTGAGAGACAGATAGCTCCTAGGTTTGTCCTAAGGGCCAGTTGTTTCAGTTTAAAAAAATAATACCTTTAAAATATTCCCTAGGTAACAGCCAGAGAAGCACCCTTGTGGACTTTATGGTGAGGGTTACATGCTGACTGCAATCAGGCTCATGGGAATGACCTCAGGATTCAATGACTGTGCATTCTCTGCCAGCTTGACATGGCAGGTATGGAGAGAGGGGGCTTGTCAGATGTGACTTTACCCTAAGATGGGAATGTTCTTAGTGAACTGACATTTTGTGGGTTTTATGTAGGGGGGAAGCACCCTCTTGAAATCGGAGCAAAACTGAGACTATTGTATACAGGATCAGGCTCCTGGTCAATTAACTGTAGTAATCACAATAGCAAATTTGATTTCTTTTCTATATGAACAAAGAAGTGAGGGATTTTCAAAAGCATGTAAGTGATTAGGAGCATAACTCCCATTGGAAATAAATGGGACTTGTGCTCCTAAAGTACTGAAGTGCTTTTGAAAATCCCAGGCTAAACCATTTTGTTTTAAATACATTTATAAATCCTCAACCAGTGCATTGCATACATAACAAAAGACCATGAAGTCGGTTATTTGTGATTGAAATTTATAGCAAAAGACAACCCAGGCTCCAATTTCTCAGTTGGTAGTGAGAAATTGATTCAAGTATGATAGCCCGTTTGTAAATCCATGCTAGTACAAACTAACCAGACATAAAAGCAAAAGCATGGCAAAACAGTGGTACCCACAGACAGAACAAAGAAGTGCACTTAGTGATTTCATATACCATTTTAAAAATTATACTTTTCTTAAAACACTTCATATGTTCATAATTAAAAGAAGCCTTTCCATTAACCCAAGAAAATTGCATACTCTGTATTCCCCCCCCCCCCCACTGGCATAACATTATACTGGGGTATCTGCAAATATATAAATCAATGTTTTTAAAACCCTGATGCTGAAGAAACATTTAACCTACATTTTCCAGTGTGCATGTTGTGTGGGCGTATTTTTCTTAGCTGCCTTTCAATTTTGTGGATGAAATGCAGATGCTAATAGCACTACTACAATTTAGGAAGACGCTGCACAACATTTGTCCATGTAACTTAGTATTTATTCTCCTTTTACTCTGGTTATTTCAGTGATAGTTTTTCTTGTAGCAAATATTGCTTGGTATGCAAAATTATGGGGATTTGGGTTGTTTGTTTTACACATTTAAAGATCAAATTCGTTTGAAAATTTAAAAGCAGCCCACATATGGGGAATTATTATTGTAGTTCATTTGTACTGCTGCAGTACCTCCACCCCATTGAGTCAGGTGTTGTACAAACATAACAAAAAGACAGCTCAGCCCCAATCTAAATATGAGAGGTGAAATGACAGGTGAATGCAACAACTAGCTGGGGTGACGAAGCAAAGGTAGCAAAGAGACAATTATGAGCAGCATAATAAGCAATGACACAAAAACATAACTGCTTCTCTGTGAGTATACCAGATATTGCTATTTGAACACCATCCACTCATGGAGGACTAGTGGGGTATTTCCAATTCATTTTAATCCGTCCTTCTTTTACATGACAATTCCTCAGTTTGTCTCATTGAACAGCGACAAATGCATAGCTGGACACCAGTCAGACACACCTGTGTGTTCGCATTGTTAAAATAGATGTTATAAGAATGTGTTTAGTGTTTAGACTTTATGAAATGCTTGTAAGTTGCTGCATGCATTAATCTCACTTATAAGATCTATATCCCATGTTATAAGGTAATATTTAAGCATTTGCTCTGTAACTATAAAAGTGTTTGCAAAAACTGCAAGATCCCCCAGTCAGAAAAGAAGCATTACCAAGTGTGCAATACTAGTTTACAACAAGAGGTGTCAACTCCTCCCCAACAAAAGAAGGCCGAAAGACACCAGACAAACCACTATGGGACATCAATGGACAAAAAACTTTATTGATTGCTTCCCTAACACCTGTGAACATGGCACGTGCACAAGCTGTCATCCCATCGCAGCTTGAAGGCTGAGGGGAGTGCATAAAAGTCCCTGTCTAGAAGGAATTGTTATCACTATGCTGCTTGGAATTTAGAGATTTCTAAGCATGAGCAAGGGACCCCCAACCTGCTTAGCTTGAGTTAGCCCTAAAGGACACACACAGCTTGCATATTACAGACGTGTCTATTACCTTTTGAAACCTAAGACTAACTCATTTGGGTATGTATGTTTACTGGCATTAATCTTGTAAATAACTCATTTATTTTCTTAGTTAATAAATCTTTAGTTAGTTTACTATAGGATGGTGAGAGATCTAAGGTACAAGTGACCTGGGGTAAATGACTGGTCTTTTGGGACTGGAAGTAACCTGAATATTGTTGTGATTTTTGATGTAAGTGACCATCTATCACAAAGGCTGGTTTGCCTGCATTGCAATATAGACCAGAGTGCCCAAGGGCACTGTCTTGTTAGGCTGTTACAAGGCTTTAGAAGTTCACACTTGATACGGTTGGTGAAATTATAGAACATACAACCAGTTTGGGGTTTGTGCCCTGTTCCTTGACAGTCTGCCCTGCGCTTGGCACTCACACTTGTGAGCCACTCCAGTCAGTCTGAGAACCAGTACCACTTACAATCATGTCACTGGCTAAAAAGAACCCAGATGCAAGCATATAAAAGCTTTACACCAGGGGTCGGCAACCTATGTCATGTGTGTCAAAGACGGCACGCGAGCTGATTTTTAATGGCACGCTGCTGCCTGCTGGAGTCCCAGCAGAGAAGCGGGGGCAGGGCCTTGGGGAAGGAGGGTGGTGGAATACGGCCTATCCCTTCCAGCCCTTTGCCCTGACCCCCCCTCACACACACCCCTGCCTTTTGCTCTGAGCCCCACACACACCCCAGGCCCATGTCCTGAGCCCTGTGCCCCACACACCCCGCAGGCCCCCAGCCCTCACTCTTGCACCCCCACATACCCAATCCCCCATATCCCATGCACCCCCCAGATCCTGACTCTTGCACTCCCCGCATCCCCATCCCCACCCTGAGCACCAAATGGGAGCTGCCCAGGTAAGTGCCCCACACCCAAACCTCCTGCCCCAACTCTGAGCCCCCTCCCTCATTCTAGCTCCTGGCAAGACCCTTCACCCCCAGCCCTGTGCTCAGTGCACTCCCACCCTCAGCTCAATGCAGGAGGAGGAAGAGAATGGGCCAGAACCAGGGAGAAGGTAGGTACCCACTGTATGTGGGCAGGGCCGGGACCCCAGACTGGCAGCGGGCTGAGCGGGTCCAGCAGCTGGAATACTGGCTGGCAGGAGCTGGCAGAAGGAACCCCTGAGCGGCAGTGGGCTGAGCCGCTCAGCCCACTGCTGGTCTGGGGTCCTGGCAGCCAGCCCCGCACAGCCTGCTGCCGGTCTGGGGTCCCGGCCGCCGGTCCTGCACAGCCCGCTGCCGGTCTGGGGTTCTGGCTGCTGGATCCTTGCCAGCCGGGGTCCCGGCCGCAGGCCCTGCTCAGCCCGCTGCCGGCCTAGGTGAACAGAACCCCAGACCAGCAGCGGGCTAAGCAGGCCGGCGGCATAAGATCAGCATTTTATTTTAATTTTAAATGAAGCTTCTTAAACATTTTGAAAACCTTGTTTATTTTACAATACAACAATAGTTTAGTTATATAATATATAGACTTGTAGAGAGAGACCTTCTAAAAAACATTACAATGTATTACCGGCACACGAAACCTTACATTAAAATGAATAAATGAAGACTCGGCACACCACTTCTGAAAGCAGCAAAGAATCCTGTGGCACCTTATAGACTAACAGACGTTTTGCAGCATGAGCTTTCGTGGGTGAATACCCACTTCTTCGGATGGAAGAAGTGGGTGAATACCCACTTCTTCGTATGGAGTGGAAATCCATCTTACTTGACACCATGCAAGGCACTGCATTTAGCCGTATGGAGTGGAAATCCATCTACTTGACACTTCTGAAAGGTTGCCGATCCCTGCTTTACACTTTAATCAAGGCTTTAAGTTTTATTCTGTAGTGTTTTTTAATTAAATTAAGGGTTTTGAGGGTTATTTGCTGGGAAAGTTCATCTCTCTGTTACGGCTGGTGCAAACCAAAAGGGGAAAAGAGGATGAGGAACAAAACCACCAATTTCCATAAATACTAAGGCCTTGACCCAGCAAAATATTTAAGCAAGTGCTTATCTTTAAGATCGTGAGTAGTTCCACTGGAATAAGACTTATTAGGGCTAGTCTACACTGGCAATGCTAAAGTGCTGCCGCAGCAGCACTTTAACATGCCTTGTGTGGTCGTGGCGCAGTGCCGGGCTCTCCCAGCGCTTTTAAAAAAAACCCACCTCCATGAGGGGTGTGGCTCCCAGCCAGGGGCGGCTCTAGGCATTTTGCCGCTCCAAGCACAGCAGGCAGGCTGCCCTTGGTGGCAGGCTGCGGGAGGTTCCTGGTCCCTCGGATTCGGCGGCAGCCTGCGGGAGGTCTGCCGAAGCTGCGGGACCAGCGGACCCTCCGCAGGCATGCTGCCGAAGGCAACCTGCCTGCCGCCCTTGCGGTGACCGGCAGAGCGCCCCCCGTGGCTTCCGCCCCAGGCACGCGCTTGGCGTGCTGGTGCCTGGAGCCGCCCCTGCTCCCAGCACTGAGGCACTGTCTACACTGGTGCTTTACAGCGCTGAAACTTGCTGCGCTCAGGGGGTGTTTTTGCACACCCCTGAGCCAGAAAGTTGCAGCGCCGTAAAGTGCCAGCATAGACAAGCCCTAATGCCCAGAAACAGGGGGGAAAAACAAAACAAAACACTGTATTCCCTGTATACAAAATCTCAAAGGTACACAAAAGGCTGAATTTCCTGCTCTGAACAGCATTTAACCATGTAAGGCAGTACAAAGTGGACAGAACAGCGGCTGAAAATCTGGCCCAGCACGTGTGGCTTTCTGATTGGGTAGCCATCTTCCTTAGGATATTTATGTAGCCTTGGTACCCACTATCTGTTGTAATAGTTTGTTGGGCTCAGATTTCATTTTCAAGATACAGTATGCTGATTACATATATACATCCTTGGCTCCAAGATGATGTGATTTGGATGTGGGGTTTTTTTGCTAGCCTTTTAAAGTTCTCTCCAAGTGTACCCCGCATGCTGGTACTGAAGCAATTAATTCCCAACCACCACCCACCCGTTCCCCAAGGGGAGAGCAGAGGTGGGGAGGAGAAATGAATTTCTTTGCCATGTGTGTCTCTGCAGAAAGCATAGTAGAGCACTTTGGGCTTGGCTACACTTACAAGTTGCAGCGCTGGGAGTTACAGCGCTGGTCATGCAGCTGTGTAGGGCCAGCGCTGGAGTGTGGCCACACTGACAGCTACCAGCGCTGCAGTGTGGCCACACTTGCAGCACTTTCCAGCGCTGTATTGAGAGGTGCATTGTGGGCAGCTATCCCACAGAGTACCTCGTCCCATTTTGGCGCTGAGTATTGTGGGAAGGGGAAGGAAGTGTGCGGGTCATTCCGCTTCCTGTTTGCCAGCGCCCCGTGGTGCATCGCTTCACATCCCAGCATTCACTCTTTCCGGCAGCGTTTGGCGCCATTGTGAGTGTCTTTCTGTTTTACTCTCTGTGTGAATCGCGATTTCTGTGGCAAATGGAGCCCGAGCTGCTGAGGACTGTGTTGATGAGTGTCGCCAGCACAACACGTTTGGCAGTCGAGCTATTCCTTCAGCTCCAAAGTGACAGTGAGGAGTCTGACGATGATATCGATATCGATTCTCCTGCCGCGTGTGACACCAAAGTGCTTGTGGCATTCACAGAAATGCTCAGCACCGTTGAACGCCGCTTTTGGGCTCGGGAAACAAGCACTGAGTGGTGGGATCACATCGTCATGGAAGTCTGGGATGACGAGCAGTGGCTGCAGAACTTTCGTATGAGAAAAGCCACTTTCATGGGACTGTGTGCTGAGCTCGCCCCCACTCTGCGGCGCAAGGACACAAGATTGAGAGCTGCCCTGACGGTGGAACAGCGGGTGGCTATTGCAATCTGGAAGCTGGCAACTCCAGACAGCTACCGGTCGGTCGGGAACCAGTTTGGTGTGGGAAAGTCGACCGTGGGAATCGTTTTGATGCAAGTTTGCAAGGCAATTAATCGCATCCTGCTAAGAAAGACCGTGACTCTGGGGAGCGTGCAGGACATTGTGGATGGCTTTGCACAAATGGGTTTCCCTAACTGTGGAGGGGCGATAGATGGGACGCATATTCCTATTCTGGCCCCCCCCCACCTGGCATCAGAGTACGTTAATCGTAAGGGGTATTTCTCTATGGTTCTCCAGGCGCTTGTGGATCACCGCGGGCGTTTCATTGACATTTACACAGGCTGGCCTGGAAAGGTGCATGATGCACGCATCTTTCGGAACAGTGGCCTGTTCAGGAAGATGCAGGCAGGGACTTTTTTCCCAGACAGGAAGATCACAGTAGGGGATGTCGAAATGCCCACTGTGATCCTTGGAGACCCCGCGTACCCGTTACTGCCTTGGCTCATGAAACCCTATACAGGGAAGCTTGACAGGAGCAAGGACCGGTTCAACTACAGGCTGAGCCGGTGCAGAATGACTGTGGAGTGTGCTTTTGGGCGTTTAAAAGCCCGCTGGAGATGTCTGTATGGGAAGCTAGACTTGGGGGAAAGCAGCATCCCCGCGGTTATATGCGCTTGCTGTACCCTCCATAATATTTGTGAAGGGAAGGGTGAAACATTCAGTGAGGCATGGACCACCGAGGTTCAAGTCCTGGAGGCTGAATATGCACAGCCAGAGAGCAGGGCTAATAGAGAGGCCCAGCACAGGGCTACAAGGATTAGGGATGCCTTGAGGGAAGAATTTGAGGCTGAAAGCCAACAGTAATGTTTGCTGCCTTGCATGGGAGTGAATTGCACTGCTTACACTGTTATTCTATTATCCCTAATAATAATATGATTTGCAGTGCCTCTTTCTTTACTGGGCTAAGTTATCTTTAACTATCTGCTATAATAAAGACTGTTTTCAAAGCCAAGAATTGTTTTATTGAAAAGAAAAAAACTTCCTTGACAGACAGACACACAACATTTCATGAACACAAGAGGGCAGGGGTGTGGGTTGGTGAACTGTACAGTCACAAGTTTGCATATGTCCTGTCTGGAGTGCTGTTTAATGAATCCTGCACTTCAGGGTGCATATACTGCATGGTGATGAGGGTTGAGTGCAGAGGGTAAGGGTGGTGGTAGGTATCAGGGCTGGTTGGTGAACGTACAGGTGTTGGAGGCAGCTGGTGGTGGTAAGAACCTGAATGCTGGGGAAAGGCGGTTTGAGCTGACATTGGGGCACAAGGCAAAAAGCTTTGGGACGGGGCGGTGGGGGAGTAGCACGGTAGTGCTCTGCTTGCATGGCAACGAGTGACTCTATAGAGTCCGCTTGGCGCGACAGGATGCTTAGCAGCCGCTCCGTGCTTTTCCTCTTGGCCACTGCATTTCTCTTGCGGATCCTGCTCTCCTTCTCTCTCCACTCCTTCAGTTCTTTACTCTCTCGAGCAGAGTGATGAAGAACAGTTTTCAGCATGTCCTCTTTGCTCTTTCGGGGATTTTTTCTCAAATTTTGAAGCCTCTGTGATGTTGAACATCTGGGCAGTCCAGTAGTCAAGGTCACTGTAGAAACACAGAAATGACAACATTTAACACGGGCAGCATTGTATTCACTATCTCCAGACATGAATTGTTACACTGAGGGAGTTCTCACTTTAGCATTCTTTTCCCAAACGCATAACACAACAGAAGCCACGAAATGGTGAGTGAGGGGTGCTTATAGAGGGAGAAGTGGGGCTTGAGTGATAGAGGGGAGCTGGTTGCTTCGGGTAATCTGGAGTGCTAGAGGGGTTGAGTGAAGATGCAGCTGCAGGGGTGATCTTATCTCCCTATCTCTTCACTAAAGAGTCTCCCAACATTTTTCACAGGAGTTAATCCTGGAAGATGTCTCCTTGCTGCGAGTCACTAGGGAACAGCGGGAGGCTCTTTTAGAGCAATGTGGATTCCGCCCGGGACCCTACGCGGCTTGCCTGTGTTCAGAAATGGTCCCCCCACCACTGGCAGCACAGTGGCGCGGACGCATCACCGTCACTGGGACAAGGGACACAGTGGCTCTGCCTATAAACCTGCGCAGGCATATTGCCCACGCTCTGGATGAAACTTTTGCTGAGATAACTGAAGCAGATTACCGCGATGTGATAGACCACATCAACGGGCTATTCCACATCTAGAGGCTGGCATGCATGCAGCCATAACCCCCCTTCCTCTCCAGAAACATTTCCACCCAGAAAATAAAAGCCGCTTACCGTTAACCCGCTCCTCTGCTTGTCCTTCTGCAACTGCTGGCTGCTGCAATTGGGTACTTTCCTCCTGGCTTGAGAAGAGCTCCTGGCTGCATGCCCACTCTGGGGTGTCTTCCCCCATCCCAGTAGCTTCACTCGCGGTTTCCTCCCCCCCCCGCCGCCGCCGCCTCCGCCTCCTCCTCCTGTCCCCCAGCCTGCTCAGAAGTGTCCATCGTTATCCTGGGATTGGCAGTGGGGTCACCCCCAAGTATCTCGTCCATCTCCCTGTAAAAACGGCAGGTCGTGGGGGCAGCTCCGGATCGGCGATTCCCCTCGCGGGCTTTGTAATAGGCACTCCGCAGCTCTTTAACTTTCACCCTGCATTGTAGTGCGTCCCGATCATGGCCCCTATCCAGCATGGCCCTTGATATCTGCTCAAAGATATCGTAATTCCTACGGCCGGAGCGCAGCTGTGCCTGCACAGATTCCTCCCCCCAAACACTGATGAGGTCCATCAGCTCGCCATTGCTCCATGCTGGGGCTCGTTTGCCACGTGGAGGCATGGTCACCTGGAAAGATTAACTGATTGCACTCCACACACACCTGGCTGCAGCAAACAGGAAGGAGATTTTTAAAATTCCCGGGGCATTTAAAGGGCGGGTCACCTGAGGCAAGAGCAGTAGAGTGCAAACTGATGAGCAGAGTGGCTGAACAGGAATTCTGGGATAACTCCTTATTCCCTGGAGGACACTTAAAGCGCTGGTGAGTGTCCACACCTGCTGAGCAGCGCTGGATCACCAGCGCTGCACTCCTTATACCCCTGCCGGGATGGGTTTTCAGCCAGCGCTGCAGCCAGGGAGTTGCAGCGCTGGTTGTGCCCTGCAAGTGTGGACGGGGTGTAATTGCAGCGCTGGAAAGCCTCCACCAGCGCTGCAACTTGTAAGTGTAGCCAAGCCCTTAGAAGGGCTCAAAGGCATCTAGAGGAGAGGGGATCTGATAGTTTCTGGGCTCGTTCAGTAGCTGCCTCTGAAGTGTGCAGAGGGTTTCTATTAAGGCAAAGCTGTCTAGCAGGTTCCATACTTCATCTGCCATCTCACAGCTGAGCCAACTAAGTGGGGAAAATGTTATGAATGGGGAGGGAGAGTGGAGAAAGCCCTGTGGATTCAGCAGCTAAACAACACAGGACTAATGGCTTGTCGTCACTGCTGTGTTAACTCCAAGGTATAACTTAAATGTTGCCCCAACCTGATTTTCGTCCACACCCCAAATCTCTAGCTCCAGTTAAGTTGTGCTTTTAACTTGAATTAGTTGGACCATCTGTGTATGGGTTGAAGTTCCAGTGAGGATGCAACTACAGGGTACAGCTCCAGTTAGCACAACTCATCAGATGCTAATCCAGTCACTCGGAGCTGCTAACCCAATCACCTTATGTGTGTGGTTGCTCTCATGTGAGCTAAATGTTGCACTGAAGACAAGCCCTAAGATGAGTCTGCTGTTAGGGCTGCATCTCAAAGCCTGCACCACTTTGGATCCAGGCTAGAGTCTCTCTCTCTCTCTCACAGGACACTGTGGAGATGTCCCATGATTGACTTGGGGACTGAAAATTGCTGCTGGCTGTAAGGATCTTCTGACAGTTTTTAGCGAGGAGTTTAGAGGGGAATATGGGGGTACCATTTTCCTCTGGCTTTGAGAAGTCCAGGTGATACACAGACACCTTTGATACCACACTGCAGAGATAAGAAGTCATCTGCATGAGATGACTGGAGAGTAGTATGTATGCAGGTACTAAGGTAACACTGAAACAGAAACGTTTGTAATAGCAATAAAGTGAGGGATTCTGTGTGTAACTACCAAGAGAATTAGTGCATAATAGTTTTGTTTAAAAAAATTCCTGATTTCCAAATGCCCGATTGCAACTGCTTGTATGCGTGAAATTTTATTCTGGGGTTTAACTCTATCATTCCCCCCCACCCCCCAGTTTTGAAAAAAGCTGAGCTCTGGTGCATCAGCAGAGACGTAGACTGAGGCACAGGAAAGATGAGTATTATTCACATATTACCTCAGCACTCCTCTAACCTGTTACACAAGCACATACATAATTTCTCCATATTACAACAACCTATTATGATTTAGATATTTTAATTACTGATTGTAATGACTCAGAACAAAACACAGACATGCCAAATCCAATGGTTAAGATAAATGCTCAGATCCAGGGGACAAGTTACTCCAGATGAATTACTAATCAGCTTTAAAAATATATGCACCTTGGAACAAAAAGAAACATGTTAACAAAATGGCACCTGCTTATGGAAGTTTCACATTCTATTGCAGAATATTCACCAAGAGCTAAAAGGTACTAGGATATGTTTGCATTTTTTGTCAGAAATTAGGCATAGTATCTCAATATGAGCAGAAATTAAAACTGCAGGAATGCTCATAATCTGTGCTTTTATGAGACTTATTTTTTTATGTTGCGTTATTCAAACAAGCTATCTGATCAAATGAATGCCCTGATGCTAATTTGGAGCTGCATTTTGAAATGGTTATAGTGTAATAGAACTTCAGAATTTAAAGCTATATTTTGGCAAAGTACTGAATATTTTCAGTTATAGCTGGAAAACTTAATTATTAGAGCTGGTAGAAAATCAGAATCTCCATCCCTTGGTAAAATTTGATACTCCTATGCCTAATTCCTGAATAAGGATGAAAAATCAGAATATCAAAGTTTTTCTTAGAACAGAAAGTTCCAAAAAATTTTGATTTGGAAATGTCAAACCATTTCATTTTGGCTCAGTCTGACATTGAACTGCATCCAACTGAGCTGCTGTGGTGCCTTATAGGAGTGGTAGTTTAGATGCCTCTGTTATGCTGGCAGACCAGGTTCCAGTTCATGCCAGAGCCCCAGACCAATTAGATCAAAGTGATTGTTAAATGTATACGAGTGTATTTGGTGTTTAAACAAAGAAATCTAGTGGGATATCACTTACATTGTTTTCACTTATCTGTATCCTATTGTAATGTAGTAGCAAACATTTACATTGTGTACACCTCTGTGGCAGGGTGACAACTCACTGGTGCAGCGCCTCCTGCTGGTCATCCACGGAATTAGTTCTTTCCAGCCCAGAGCACCCTCTACAGGCCAGTATCTCACCTGCTGCTGGCCCCCCATGTCCCTCCCAAACCCCGGTGCCTCTTACCCAGGGGTTCTGCCCCACACAGCAACCCACAATCTGGGTCTCCCCACCCAGTATCCCCACCTTGCTTCAGTGGCTACTGCCAGTCACCATCTAGTCCCCACTCCCTGGGGCAGACTGCAATCTATAAACCACTCATTATCAGCAAGGGGGTGGAGGGTGAACCAGCTGCCTCTGCCTAGTCATAGGCTGCCCCTCTGCAGCCCTGGTGCCCTTTTGTGGGCCCTTAACTCAGCCTGCAGCCTAGGGCTTTTCTAGGCTGGAGCTCCCCAGCACTACTCCACCCTAGGTACCCTCCTCAGCTTCCCAGGCAGCCAGGTCCTTCTCTGGCCCTCAGCCCTCTTATAGGGCCAGCTGTGGCCTGATTGGGGTGTGGCCCCACCTGTGGCTGCTTTCTCCCAATCAGCCTAGCTTTTGTCCGCCACAGCCCTCTCCAGGGCTGCTTTAACCTGCTCAGGGCAGGAGCAGGGTGATCACCCCGCTACAACCTGATAACTAAATAATTAATCAAACGAGAAAGAAGCCTTATGGAATGCAAATGAAGAATTCTAACAGTGTACCAGATGCAAAGCAGAGATCCCCAGAGACAATCTGGGTACTCTGAAAAGACTTTTGAGAAACTGGCAGTTTATTACATCACTGCCACCATTTGGAATTACAAACTGTGACTCATCTGTGCATATATTTTATCTGGTTTAACCTCTCAATAATTCTCACTTCCTTTTCTTAGCTGATAAACCTTTAGTTAGTTTACTATAGAATTGGCTATCAGCATTGTCTTTGGTGTAAGATCTAGAGTACCAATTGATCTGGGGTAAGCAACTGGTCTTTTGAGTCTGTAAACAACCTATATGTGATATGATTTTGGTGTAAATAGCCATTTTATAACAAAATCCAGTTTGTCTGGGTGATAAGATAGAGTGGAGTGTTCAAGGGGACTCTCTGCAACTCAGGTAAGTCTGGTATAGTGATCCAGGAGTTCACCTTTGTTACTGGTTTGGTGAAATCTAATTATAGAACACAGCACCAGCTTGGGGTGTCTGCCCTATTTGCCCTGAGTTAGGCACTCGCAGTTGCGAGCCATTCTAGACAGCATCACAGCCTCATCCTCCCATTATTCTCTGGAATACATTTTCCATGATACACCATGGTCACGGTTCTCTCAGGGCAGTTCAACCAGAGGTGGGACTGTAGTTCAACCAAGGAGACATACAGGAGTGTCAGAAATGAGGGCCTGAAGCTTGGCCTGAGATCAGCTAGCTAACCGCAGCTGAAACCTTTAATTGGCCAGATTGCCTAACTGGCTGAGCAGCTTTGCCAGGACTGCTTTTATGCCCAGCATTAGCATTTGGCCAGTGGCTGCTCAACACTTATGCCCACAGCTGTGATCATTCCTGTTTCTGGCTCTGAACCTTGGCTCCGGACTGCCACTGCTCTGACCGTTAGGCATGACCACCACTTGTCCGTGACAGTTTTAGCTGCCTAACAAAAAAGGGAGGTAAAGAAGGGGAGTAGAAACGAGTTTGTTACTGGAATGGATCCCATTAAGGCCAGCATCTCCCTGTTGGTGGTAGTGGGCACCCTACAGAAGCTATGTACTCAGGCAGACCTCCCACAGGCACAGAATGCTACACTGCAGGCAAAGGCCATGTTACCCACAACTCCTCCCCCTCGGGAACCTAAACTCCTGTGCCGGTTCCTATTCCTGCTGCTCCCAGTCTTTACCCACTAATCAGTCATCTTGGCTGAGACTTATCATTAGCCCGCTGACCAGGGAGGCGCTGGCTTGGGCCTCCCCACTCCTGGAAAAGTCTAGCCACCTCTTGAACCAGTCTGAGAACTTTGTTCAAGCCATGGCAGTCATTTTTGATGACCTGACCCATGTGCACACAGCTGAGGCCGCACTCCAGACCCTCCAGCAGGCTTTCTGGCCAGTTGCTAATCATGCTGCTAATTATGCTAAGTATACTAATTTGGTACCTGGTAGTTAACACTGCATGGAATGAGGCTGTGCAGTGCTACTGCGTCCGGCTCAGCCTCAAAGATGAGATTAAAGATGAGCTGGCATGAGCAGACACACTGGCTGGTCTGGACATCTTGAATGAGCTAAGCATTAAAAACTGCCTGATGGAATGCTGACTAAAAAGAAGGTTGAGGTCCTGATCCCCATCTGTCTCACCAGGTCCAGTCTGCCAATGCCTGGCACTCTTGTCCCAGCCCGAAGCCATGCAGCTCAACCAAGGCCAGCCCTGATTCTCAGTATTGAACATGGGGCCTATCATGTACTGGGACATTTCATGTCAAACTGCCCTGCGAAAGCCCTGTCTGTATTTCCAGTCAGGAAATGGGAAACTCCAGCCCTGATACAGAGGTCCAGGCTCAGCTGGCATCTTCCCCTGTTGAGGTTCTCCCAAAACCCCTTCCACTCGGTTCCTCAAAACTCAGCTCGACTCCAGTCTCATCACTCAGGTTCCATTATTTGGCATCCATCAAACCTATGCTGAGTTGATGAGACTCAAGCATAGGGAGTGGGCATAGGGCATAACACACATTCAAAGTTATACAGCAAAACTTTACTTAATACACATTTTTACTAACTCTAATAGCACATGCATTCTTACCTGTACATTGCCTCATATGCTTTATGATTGGCATGGTTACTTTCCAGGAACCAATACCTGTACAGCATGTTCATGTACAGCATGTTCTGTCCATGTGCTGTTCGTGTAAAACCTGGTTTATCTTGTCCGTGGTTGTTCCTGCTTATTTTAGCTAGCACAGATATCCTGATTCCAGCATGCTGCTAGTTAAACCTCTATTTACAACTTAACCTTCCATTCACCTTCCCATTCATGTCCAGTAAGAAATGAGATCTTACTTATGCTTATTTATACAAGTTATTTATGTTCAGCCAGGCCTGCACTCCCTTGCTCCGATACCTCATGCTAGCATGGTCCAACAGAAGTTCAGCAGCAGGTAATCATAGTCCGACATCCCTCCATCTCTTGCTTTTTCTCCGGCACTCTGTTCTGTTGGAGGTTAACCTAAAAGCCACAGTGAACTCTGGAGCTTCAGGCAATTTCATGGATTTGGAGTTTGCCCAAGCTCATAATATCCTGACCCAATGCAAAATTCCTCCTGACTTCATAGAGGCCATTGACAGATCACTGTTCTCTTCAGGCCTGGTCATCCACCACACAGCCCCCTTAGAAGTTGTCACCCTTCAAGGTTACCCTGGTCCTCCAGTTGTGGTTGATTTGCTCACTGCACTCTCCAAACATTCTCAGCATCCCATGGCTCATCATTAAGGCTCCATGTTTGTCAGAGATCCTCTGCAGCTCTACTCGCCCCCCAATGGACCCCAAGACCAAAGAAGTTAGTCGGGAAGGAACCCCAGCAGCCTCTGTTATTCTCCCAACTGCCTTGGGAATACCTTCCAAGTAACAGGCTTTCACAGATGTATTCAACTGAAGAAAAAAAAAGGTTGGCATCTTGCCACTGCATGGCAGATATGATGGCCCCATTGACCTCCAGTCTGGAGTGGAGGTACCTTTCAGACAAATCTATTCCCTCTCAGAGCAAGAGCTACAGGCTCTCCAGAGCTACCTCAAGGAAAACCTAGAAGAGTTCATCCACCCCCTCCACATCTCTGGCTGGGGCTCCAATCTTCTTTGTGAGTAAGAAGGATGGCTCCCTGCATCCATGTGAGTGGATTATTGGACATTAAATAAGATTATGATCTGGAACTGGTACTCCATATCCTTTATTAGTGAGCTCTCTGCCTGGGTCTTCATCAAGCTGGACCTTCATGGAGCCTATAATCTAGTTCAGATTTCAGAAGAAGAGTGGAAGATCACTTTCCATATCAGGTATGGGAATTTTGAATAACTGCACAGCCTGAAAGGCATGACCAACACCCCAGTGACCTTTCAGCACTTCATTAATGGTATCTTCTGAGACATGTTGGACCAATTTGTAGTCAATTATCTTGATAATATTCTTTTTTGGAGGAGCAGGATCTCTATGTGTACCATGTCTTAGAAAGACTCTGGCAAAACCACCTATATACAAATCTTGAGGAAGCCTGCTAAACAACCAGTGGGGCCCCTTGACGATGAAAATACAAAAGGAGCGCTTAAAGATGATAAAGTCATTGCGGAGAAACTAAATGGGTTCTTTGCTTCAGTCTTCACGGCTGAGGATGTTAGGGAGATTCCCAAACCTGAGCTGGATTTTGTAGGTGACAAATCTGAGGAACTGTCACAGATTGAAGTGTCACTAGAGGAGGTTTTGGAATTAATTGATAAACTCAACATTAACAAGTCA
This sequence comes from Mauremys mutica, assembly GCF_020497125.1. NCBI lineage: Eukaryota > Metazoa > Chordata > Testudines > Geoemydidae > Mauremys > Mauremys mutica. Next base: position 46,547,638 of record NC_059072.1, read on the forward strand.
TCGGGACCAGATGGCATTCACCCAAGAGTTCTGAAAGAACTCAAATGTGAAGTTGCGGAACTATTAACTAAGGTTTGTAACCTGTCCTTTAAATCGGCTTCGGTACCCAATGACTGGAAGTTAGCTAATGTAACGCCAATATTTAAAAAGGGCTCTAGGGGTGATCCCGGCAATTACAGACCGGTGAGTCTGACGTCGGTACCGGGCAAATTAGTTGAAACAATAGTAAAGAATAAAATTGTCAGACACATAGAAAAACAAACTCTTGAGCAATAGTCAACATGGTTTCTGTAAAGGGAAATCATGTCTTACTAATCTATTAGAGTTCTTTGAAGGGGTCAACAAACATGTGGACAAGGGGGATCCGGTGGACATAGTGTACTTAGATTTCCAGAAAGCCTTTGACAAGGTCCCTCACTAAAGGCTCTTACGTAAATTAAGCTGTCATGGGATAAAAGGAAAGGTCCTTTCATGGATTGAGAACTGGTTAAAGGACAGGGAACAAAGGGTAGGAATTAATGGTAAATTCTCCGAATGGAGAGGGGTAACTAGTGGTGTTCCCCAAGGGTCAGTCCTAGGACCAATCCTATTCAATTTATTCATAAATGATCTGGAGAAAGGGGTAAACAGTGAGGTGGCAAAGTCTGCAGATGATACTAAACTACTCAAGATAGTTAAGACCAAAGCAGATTGTGAAGAACTTCAAAAAGATCTCACAAAACTAAGTGATTGGGCAACAAAATGGCAAATGAAATTTAATGTGGATAAATGTAAAGTAATGCACGTTGGAAAAAATAACCCCAACTATACATACAACATGATGGGGGCTAATTTAGCTACAACGAGTCAGGAAAAAGATCTTGGAGTTATCGTGGATAGTTCTCTGAAGATGTCCACGCAGTGTGCAGAGGCGGTCAAAAAAGCAAACAGGATGTTAGGAATAATTAAAAAGGGGATAGAGAATAAGACTGAGAGTATATTATTGCCCTTATATAAATCCATGGTACGCCCACATCTCGAATACTGTGTACAGATGTGGTCTCCTCACCTCAAAAAAGATATTCTAGCACTAGAAAAGGTTCAGAAAAGAGCAACTAAAATGATTAGGGGTTTAGAGAGGGTCCCATATGAGGAAAGATTAAAGAGGCTAGGACTCTTCAGTTTGGAAAAGAGAAGACTAAGGGGGGACATGATAGAGGTATATAAAATCATGAGTGATGTTGAGAAAGTGGATAAGGAAAAGTTATTTACTTATTCCCATAATACAAGAACTAGGGGTCACCAAATGAAATTAATAGGCAGCAGGTTTAAAACAAATAAAAGGAAGTTCTTCTTCACGCAGCGCACAGTCAACTTATGCAACTCCTTACCTGAGGAGGTTGTGAAGGCTAGGACTATAACAATGTTTAAAAGGGGACTGGATAAATTCATGGTGGCTAAGTCCATAAATGGTTATTAGCCAGGATGGGTAAGAATGGTGTCCCTAGCCTCTGTTCGTCAGAGGATGGAGATGGATGGCAGGAGAGAGATCACTTGATCATTGCCTGTTAGGTTCAACTCCCTCAGGGGCACCTGGCATTGGCCACTGTCGGTAGACAGATACTGGGCTGGATGGACCTTTGGTCTGACCCGGTACGGCCTTTCTTATGTTCTTATGTACAGGTTCGACCAGGACATGGTTGAATTCCTAGGGTCTAGTGTCTCCCCTATGGACAAACTATGGACCCATGCAAAGTGGTAGCCATATCCAGCTAGAGGCCATTGAAGAACATACAAGGGGGATAGTAGTTCTTGAGTTTTGCCAGTTTCTACTGGTATTTCATCAAGAGATTTTCTAGCCTGATCGCCCCTATGCAGACACTTCTGTGAAAAGGAGCACAGTTTTTCTGGGTCCTTGGAAGTTCAGTCTGCCATTGATCAAGTGAAGAGGGCATTCACTACAGCCCCAATCCTTATCCACCCAGACCATTTACTATGGAAGCTGACATGTCGAACTTTCCATAGGCGTGGTTTTGTCCTGTAATCAACATCACCCCTGTGCCTGTGAGTTAGGCTGGCTGGTCTATAATTCCCTGGTCTCTCTCTTTCCCCTTTGTTTGCCCTTCTCCAATCCTCTGAGACCTCACCTGCCCTCCAAGAGTTCTCGAAGGTACGCACTAAATTTTAAGAGACTGCTTTAGCTAGTTCCTTAAATAGTATAGGGTGAATTTTATCAGGCCATGTCAGTTTGAATACATCTAACTTATCTAAATATTTTTTAACCTGCTCTTTCCCTTTCCAGACCCAAGATCTTTCTCCCGGTTTAATATTAATTGCGTTAAGTATTGTGTTAAATAATTGTGTTAAGTGGTCATAATTTAACTTTTTTAGTGAAGCCTGAAGTAAAAAAGATTTTAACCATGTCAACCTTCTGTGTGTTATCCATTATTTGCTCTCCTTTCCCATTAAGTAGTGGATCTGCAGCTTCCCTTGAGCATTCTCTTACTTTTAATGTATTTATAGAACCACTTCTCAATTCAGTTTTTGAGTGATCCATATGCCCTGTTCAATAAAATGAAGTATTTCATTTTGAGTCAACCTGAAAATGAAATATTTTGTTTTGATTTTCCCAATGAAAAATCTAAATATTCCAGAAAAATCAAACATTTCCCCTAGAAAATGTTGATTTTGAGCAAATTACATTTTCTGTTGAAAAAAATTGATGGAAAATTCCCAACCAGCTTTACTAATTATTAAGGCTCCATGTCTGTCACGGAGGTCACGGAAGTCATGGATTTTGTGACTTTCCATGACTTCTGCAGTGGCTGGTGCGGCTGGTTCTAGGCTGCCCAAGCAGATCAGGCAGCCCCTGGGCCAGGCGAACTGGCCATTGCTGGGCAGTTTAGTCCCTCTAGCTCCTAGGCGGAGGGGTCAGGCTCTGTGTGCTGCCCCTGCCTGGAGGCGCCGTCCCTGCAGCTCCCATTGGCTGTGGTTCCCAACCAATGGGAGCTGCGCAGGGGCATGGAGCCCTCTTGGTCTTCCCTCCCACAGGAGCTGCAGGGACACGCGGAGCCGGGTAAGGATCCTGCCAGCCCCACCAACCCTCCCACCCCCAGCATCAGCAAGGGTCCTGGGGATATAGTACAAGTCATAGACAGGTCACGGGCTGTGAATTTTTGCTTACTGCCCATGACTTGTCCATGACTTTTACCAAAAATACCAGTGACTAAAATGTAGCCTTACTAATTATTTACAGAAAAAAAAGAGACAACATGCCCAAACTGAACTGGAATTATTACCTATGGAAATAAGTCAAGGAAAGGAGTCATTTATAGTTACAGTATTCTAGGAAGTCATAACTTCAACTGCTCAACATTTTACTTTATTGCTTTTAGAAAAAGTAAGATTGGATGTGCTAAGCTGACACGCTAAGCTCTCCAGAGCTATGTATTAACACCGCAGAGAAGCTCATTGCATAACACTTCAGGGTAGTGAAACAATATGTTACTGCCACTAGATGGCAAGAAGTACATACTCTAAAATAAATGCAGGAACATATAGTTCAGACTTCAAAATGAGATGTATTAGGTACTAAATCCTGCCCTGAGCTGCATGAGTGTGAAGAAAGTGAAAAAGTATAGAGATTTTGTCAGAGGGTGGGCTGGCCCTTTACAAGGATTGGGCTTAGCCCCACAGGCGCTGGCTTCCTCATTTACCCAGCCATGCTCAGCCCCTGCTCCGCCCCTGGCCCCGCCCCCACTCCACCCTTTCTCCAAGGCTCCACCCCAGCCCACCTCTTCCTGCCAGTTCTGCCCCCTCCCCCCAGTACGTCCTGATGCCACTGAACAGCTGATCACGGTAGGCGGCAGGTGCTGGAAGGGGGAGGAGCTGATCAGTGGGACAGCTGGTGCCGGCTGCTGAATACCCACTAATTTTTTTCCCATGGGTGCTCCAGCCCCGGAGCACCCATGAAGTCAGTGCCTACGCTCAGTCCTACTTGTGCCTTAAGAGATGGGTATTGGTTTGGGGCCCCATGGTTGGATCAAGTGACCAAGCATCAATCTGGAGTCAGTGCTTCCTATAAAATGAATTCTGGGCATTCAGATGGGCAGAAGTCTTCTTTGACATTTAAAATAAAGAAAAAGAAAAAAGATAGAGAGAGACCTGCAGAGAGCAGGAAGTTGCTGCTGTAGTAAAGACAGGTGGGTGGTTTTCTAGAGTAAGTCAGAAAGTCTGCAACTGAAACTGTGATATCAGGGTAATAGGGCAGCTTTGAGGAAGGGATCAGTTGGACTTAAGAAGTCATGATACAAGAAATGGGGGAGGCCTGGAGGATGGATAAAGGGATATGGGGAGCCCTGTGCTGAAGGTTAAGAACTGAAGAGTTTGTTTTGTTTAAATTTTTTCTTACCTCTGGAAGGGTAGGTGGATGGAGTGCACTGCATGATTTGGCCAGAGAGCTAAATAATATTGAAGCATTTGGCTCCTCCAAGAACAGGGAAATGGAGGCACAGAGACCCATGTAGTAAGGTTATGATGTCACGGGGCTTCTTTCCCCCCAAAATACACTCAGATAGTATCACACCACATGTACTCCTTTCAGCACTAGGCTGGGGAACAGCTAACAATTCTATTGGCTCTCTATGAACCCTAAAATGAGGCCCTCTGTATCCTGCACATATGCTGAAGTCAGCAAAATGCACCACAGGAGGGCACCTGAAGGCATTCTGCATCAAAAACTTAAAAATTCTGCACCAAAAAAAAATTTAAAATACCGTACATATTTTAAAATTCTGCAAAATTCTGCAAATTTTATTTGTCAAATAAATGTGGATGCTTCAGCCTGGCACTGGAGAGCACAGGCAACTGGCTGCATAGAGGTGGGAGATCACTGTGAAGCTCCCCCCCTCCTGCCCTCGGGTGCACCTAACCTTGACACAGAGCAAGGACCAGACTTGCCCCAGAAACACCCCAGGGCCCTTCCCCTACATGCCAGGTGCACCAAATGTGGGCAGGCAGGCTCAGCAAGGCACGATCTAAGTGTGGAGGGGCTTAGTTTGTGGGGTCCAGGGGTGGGCTGAGGGGGTTCTGTGTGGGGCAATCTGATTGCAGGCAGCTCAGTGGGGGATCTGGGTGCGGGGGAGATCTGGATGCAAAAGGGCTTGTTGGGGGGTTCTGGGTGCAACAATAATGGGACTCTGTAGAGAGGGGGTCCAGATGAAGGTGGTTGGGATCAGCAGGGGGGATGTCTGGGTATGGGGAGGGAGATAGAGCTCAGCAGGGGGGTCCGGGTGTGGGAAGCTCAGTGGGAGGTCCAGATGCTGGGGGAGTAGGGCTCAGTGCGGTGAGGCTCCAGGTGCAGCTGGTTGGGGCTCAGTAGGGTGAGGATCCTGGTGTGGGTGTCTTGTTGGGGTGGTCCAGGGGCAGGGGGAGTGGGATTCTGAGTGCAGGGTGGGGGTGAGGCTATGCAGGAGGCTCTGGGTATGAGGGGGGATCTGAATGCACAGAGGCTGGGTGGATGCGAGAGCAGCTCCCTGTACAGCGACCCTTCCCCCTGCAGATGAAGAGTGATGGGTGCAGGAAGCATGGGGAGGGGAGGTGTTAAGGGGCTATGGTATAAATGAGGATCATTCTACATATCTAAGTATCTGCCTATGACAGTGATGATAAATATTTATTTGTGATTCAGTAGCATTCAAAGGTCCTAATCAGTATCAGGCCCTCATTATGCAGACTACATACATAATACAAACATACATAGAAAAGACAGAACATAATAGAAAACATAATAGAAAAGACAGAACTGCCCCAAGACTCTTACAATCTAAATGTGTTTTGAGTTGGTAACCCAATTGCAATTAGTGCTATTGCTATAGTACTGATTTATTTTTTAAATGTATATTATCATTTAGCCCACTAGATGGCATGTGGTGTAGCAAAGAATGCTACTGGGGGGGGAAAGAACAGGTTGGTGAGATTATTCATTCAGGACAACCTGCCAAGAATGCTCAGAGGATGTATAAAAGAGACAAGTGCCAAGCAAGCTTCTTTCCCATAGTGACATTTGGATGAAACTAACACATGCCAAGCAGAAAATATTGCTCACGATGCTGTCTGGATAAAATAACAGTACGTCAAGAAGATCTATCCCTTACCAAGACATTTGGAGATAAACATCTCTCACACAGGCTTGCTAAATACCCTGATGTCTGATCAAGTACATGATGGGTAGACTTATCACTGACAATGAAGAGTGGACACAAGAGGCAAATACTGTTTGAACTCAGAACCCATCTAAGCTACTGAAACAAATGGCTCACGGGACTCAAAACACTGATGTCCCCAGCTAGATACTGTCCATCCCAGGTATTTTAATCATGTTGAAGCAGGTCAGTGAGCAAGTATGTTGATGGGGATACTGTCAAGTACTGTTGTTTAGTCCCTGCATGTTAAAGGAAAATAAGCCATTATGAACTTAACAGTAATATTGATAGACATTTTTGGCCATGTGATATTTTTCCACACTAGCAAAAGAAACTAAACTGCCTTGGCCATTTTTGACATATAGATTAACCACAAAACATTTACAGCATAGTGTTAAAATCTTCTAAAATGGAGCTGTGCTTCATATAGGTTGTGGTCAAAATTTGCACGATAATTAATGTTTAGAAAAAAGAATTGCATCCTCTTTTGGGGTGAATGTCACCCCAATACAAAGTATAAAGTTCCACTTTGATCCCACAGGCAAAATTCATGCTGGTGCAATGAGCTCACACAGGCCTTATGTACCATGTAAGCCTCATATTAAAAGCGAAATTTGTTTCAACTGCATAAAAGCTAATAAACCGGGCTTTACAATATGTGAAAGAATGTCATTGAGAGCTTAAAACCAGGGCCCAAGACTGCCATGGAGCTCTTCTTTCCTGTGTGTGTGTTACTCTGACCTTTGGGCTGGAAAGGTGACTGCAACTGTTCTGCACCACCTGTAAACATAGATCCTGTAGTCCCTAGCTTTTCAGCCACCAACCTCTAACTCTCACTGGTCTATGTTTGTCCAAGAAAGTGACCCATTCTGCAGGTACATAGGCTTCAATTCTCCACTAAATCTGAGTACCAGGACAGTAGATCCCTGATCCTCAGTCGCCAAGCCCTGCAGAAGTTAGCATGGCAGGTGGACTAACTTTTGCCAGAGGCAGAAGCTCTGTAATGGAGCTTAAACCAGCAGAGTATAAGGTGTACTGCAGTGCAGCTCCATGTCCCAACCTGTCCCCTCAATAGCGCCTTATGCAAGGGCTGGGATGACAGCTTGGTGCACTGGAGAATCCAGCCCATAGCGTGTAGAGGCAGTCCTGGGTAGCCGCTTTACCAGTGCTTCATCCAGATACAGCTCCAGCAGGGATGTGCATTGGCCCTCACCCAAGGTGAACTTCATAACCTTGTGCAGAGGCCCCCTTCATTTAAGCTGTACTTAAACCCTGCATTAACATCTTAAGTGAAGATTAAGTAATTGCTGTGCCCTGAAGTGAATCTCACCTTTGATGAAAGGCTGCCAACCTAAAAATTGCACTTTTCTAAAAAAACATTTATCTCCTCTTGTAACAACACACGAGATTGGACAAAAACAGTGTTCTCTGTTTTTCACTTTGTGCATTTGATAGCACTCTCTATATAATCTGGTTTACTGTTTCTTCTGTAGAGTCAGCTACTTAGCCAATGTCCCCTGTTGTTTGCTAGGGCCGTTCACACAGCAATAGATGAGAAAAACAATTTTTAAAGTATGAAAATGTCATCGTCAAACTAAAAATTTTGGCAGAGGGACTCGAGAGGTGTAATACCTGAAATTACTTCTAAGCAGTTTTCTAAACTGGTTAAATTTCAAATTGATAATGTCCCTTTAATGCAGGCCTTATGGCCTGTAGAGACTTGCGCAGGCTGTCTGCACTGCGGTAATATTTACTCCCTGGGAAAAGCCATGAAGAGAAATATAAATAAAATGTATCTTTGTAAATTCAGGACTGGGTAAGATATGCAACTTGGTCTGGAAGGCAGTGCCACATCTCAGAAATCTCAAGCAATTTGTCTCTACAGTAGAGAGACAAGCTGTCAATCAAATGTCTTTTTTATATATTGTTGGGAGGCCCCATGTGAATCATTTCTAGATTTGTTGTGACAGAACTGGAGCTGCTTTGTAATAATTTATGCATACTGTATGTTCTGGTTATTGAGATGTTTACTGTATGAACATATAGGTTTAGTTTAATGAGGAGATAAGCAGGAAGGGAAACAATGCCTCAAGAGAAACCACCCATTGGTGAGGGTTAGTAAGAGACAATGCCTGAGTTATTAGCTCTGGAGATCCTATCTCCTGGCTTCAGCTGATTTACAGAAGTGGTTTGGTGAGCAGGGCCCAGCCTTGGGAACCAGAAGATCAAAAGGACTCTTGTAGTTCAAAAAGAAACACTCTCTCAAGGGGTGGAGCAAGTGCTTTTCAGGGGAACTGACACAGTGACATCACTAGGATGCCTGAAGAAATCAGGCCTGCCTTGATTACCATCAGGGGATGATAAGCCTTTACTTAAAACAGATGTTTGTGCACTTTGTTGTAAAATTCTCTCTCTTAGTCTAAATGCTTTGTTCACACTGTTGAAACAAACAGTACTTTAAGTACACTGGAAGCTCTATACATCAGTGATCACAAACTCCGAAAGGGAAGAATCGCAGGTCTACAAACTCAGTCAGACTTGCTAGGTAAGCATGGTTGATACACAAAGATACTGTAGTTCAGGGCCCAGTATAACAGTGAGAGAAATTGTGGAATTCCACCCAGGAGAATTAAATGCATGAGGCCCAAAACCTGAGGGGGTGCCATCAGAGAGACCAGGACCAGGACAGAGGTGCAACAAGCTCCATAACCGGACCCTGGTTCCTGGGCAGAGAAGGTGGCTGTACCATATGCACTATAATGTTTACACTTTTATTGACTTGGAGGCCTTGTACCATCCTTCTTCTTTTTTCTGTTAACAGCCCTACTGCTCCTGTTTCAATTATATTTGCTTCAGCCTGGCACTATTTGAAATGCATCCACATTTTCAGAAGGTTATAAATTTTCTGTTCACAATGCCTCTCTTTTTCTTTAAGTGCAAGGAACCTGACTGAGCATTACAACTTTGACAAACATTCTGGCCATATACACAACTGCACATGTAGTGAAAACAACTGCAATAATACCCCTTCTCTCTGCCATGCTGATCATCAATTCTGTTTATTATAGTTAATGAATGCATGGGCTGTAAAGCTAAAATTGCATTTAGAGTAGATTTCATACACTGGAACAATTATTAGTGTCTATTATGCCACATTACCAAGGAGAGCCTAACGAGGTAATGAAAGTACAGTAAACTTGCAACAATGATCAATTACATATGCACTAGGAGAAAGCTGTGTAATGATTTGTAATTAGATGAAATCTGATTGCTTTGTAGTATAATCAAAGATTATGCAATACAAGAGCTGCACCATTTGCATATGCATATAAATTTGGCAGTACTTTTATGCAATGCTCTTGGGATTTTAAATACTCAAGCTCTAAAGTAGTTTAAAATCCAAAGGGCATTAATTAACCAATTCTGACTTTTTAAAAAAATAGCAATTTAAAATTGTATGTTTGCATCAAAAGGAGAAACATTTGCTGGCTGAAGCTTTTGGGAGGGCTTCCAGCATGAGCATTTTAAGGCTCTGCCCACACTAATATTTGCAAATCTTGTTTAAAACCTGTTCGAAACACAACTGCAATGAAGTGCTTTTTAGAACAGTTGGCATTCACACTTAGCACAATTACAGACCATGCCAGAACCCAGATACATGTATAATGTAGAGTCCCACTTTTGCCAACAAAATTGTTTGTAATATTGTTGTGCATTAGTGAATAGATACTCTGTTCTGTTAACATGGTTTAATGTTTGAGGCCCCACATCTACAAGTTCCTGAACAGATATGACCATAGTTCTGATACCCAATGCCTAACACACATCAACAATGTGGATTCACCAAACCATGTTGAACAGAACTATGCTTGACAACTGTTTTCAAACACAATTGTAGCTATGATGTTGTCGGGTACACTGGTCTGAACAACTAGGATGATTTAGGGCTCAGCTGTGGCATTAAGCCACAGCCCACAATAATAGTAATATTGAGGCACAGCATCCCAGCAGGAGTTGATGGACACATTGTGTCTTCGGCAGATATAATACCTTCAGAAGCTGCACCAAGCTTGGAGCTCCCTGACACTCCTGGGGAGGGAATCAGACCATGGCATCACCTTCAAGATAGTCTAGGGCTAAAATAGGTGCTAAACTAGAGAAGCCTTGGATTTAGGGAACATGTGTGCCCAGCTCTTGTACAAATGCTCCTTGTGTATCCTCCCTCTCCTTACACATCTGCTAAAACTGAACACAATTAAAAGCTTAGGGCTCAATCCTACAATGTGCTGATGTATCTAGCTCTGATCCAAGACTTAAGAATGTGACTAATCCCATTGACATCAAGAGAATTACTCATGTGCTTAAAGTTATTTAAGGGTTTTGCTGGATTGGATTCAGAGTGCTCAGTACCATGCAGGCTTGAGCCCTTAGTTTGGAAGGGGAAATAATTTGGAAGAATTTGAGATCTGACAGAGGTACATAAAATAAGGTCATTTTTACCTTGTGCCTTAATATTAGAACAAGAGGGCCCTCAAAGAAAGGAGATATTTGTAATGTGTAATTAACTTTTGGAGCTCACTGCTGCTGGATATAATTGTGATAACTAGTTTAGTGAGGAGGGTGTGTGTCGGGGAGGGGGTGTTAAATGATCATGGTTAGAACCAGGGTCCAGACTCCCCAAGGGGAGAATAAAGGGTTTTAACCCCAAAAATAAGAAATTAAACTGATTGCATACTATATTATTGTACAGTTAAATATATCAAATAAGATCTTTTATGAAAGCTTGTAATGTTCTAAACTTACTAATCATTATGAGATATGAACACAGGCTGTGGTTATGAATTTCTGTATTTGTATATTTAGAAAACTGTGCTCATAACCTGTGGTGCAACTTCAGTTCCACCTCTCAGCAGGGAGGTGTGAGCAGTCAAGGGCATCTCCTAAACCAGTTGTTTACACAAAACTGACTTCAAGTAACTATCCATTATCCAGCCCAGGACAAGAAGATAGTGGACCATTAGAGTTAGTGGGAAAACCTTGAGGGTATGTTTATGCTTAAACTGCTACACCAGCAATGCTGCAGCATTTGAGTGTAGACACTACCTCTTGATGCAGATGTAAGTTACCAGTGTAGACCAGCCCTGAGACAACTCGAAATAATATCAAGGGATGGTCTACACTGAAAAGTTACACTGACATAGCTATGAAAAATCCACACCCCTGGGAGATGCAAGTTAAGCTGACCTAATCCCTGGTGTAGACAGTACTAGGTTGAAAGAATAATTCTTCTATCGATCTAGCTATCACCTCTTGGGAAAGTGGATTACCTATAGCGATGTAAGAACCCTTTCCGTCACTGAAGTAAGTGTTTAGCACTGACTTGAGCACCCTAAGGGCATGGCTACACTTGCAAATGTAGAGTGCTTTGAGTTAAACCAGCCTTCACAGAGCGCAGTAGGGAAAGTGCTGCAGTCTGTCCACACTGACATCTGCAAGCACACTGGCGTGGCCACATTTGCAGCACTTGCAGTGGCATTGGGAGCGGTGCATTGTGGGCAGCTATCCCACAGAGCACCTCTTCCCATTCTGGGAAGGGTGCGGGGGCGCAGATCCTGTCCCAATGCCCCGTGATGCATCGGTTCGCATCCCAGCAATCCCTCTGCTTCCGTCCACAATTGGCGTCATCTTTCAACATTTTTTGTACTGCGTGCTCTCTCTTCCCTTTCGGTCTGCAGAAATGGAGCCCAAACTGCTGAGGAATATGCTGATGAGTCTCGCCAGCACATCACGTTTGGCAGTTGAGTTATTCCTTAAGATCCAAAGTGACAGGACTCCGATAGCGACTCGAGTAACACATATGACACGAGATTGCTTGTGGCATTCATGGACATGCTCACCATGTGGAATAGCACTTTTGGGCTCGGGAGACAAGCACTGTGTGGTGGGATCACGTCATCATGCAAGTCTGGTATGACAAGCAGTGGCTGGAGAACTTTCGTATGAGAAAAGCCACTTTCATGGGACTGTGTGATGAGCTTGCCCCCACCCTGCGGCGCAAGGACACGAGATTGAGAGCTGCCCTGACGGTGGAGAAGAAGGCGGCTATTGCAGTCTGGAAGCTGGCAACTCCAGACAGCTACCGATCAGTCGCTAACCAGTTTGGAGTGGAGAAGTCGACCGTTGGAATCATGTTGATGTAAGTTTGCAGGGCCATTAATCGCATCCTGCTCAGAAGAACCGTGACTCTGGGTAACGTGCATGACATTGTGGCTGGCTTTGCACAACTGGGTTTCCCTAACTGTGGAGGGGAAATAGATGGGACACATATTCCAACTCTGGCACTAGTCCACCTAGCCTCCGAGTATGTTAACCTATTTCTCTATGGTTCTCCGGGCGCTTGTGGATCACCATGGGCGTTTCGTTGACATTAATGCAGGCTGGCCTGGAAAGGTGCATGATGCATGCATCCTTCAGAACACTAGCCTGTTCACGAAGCTGCAAGCCAGGACTTTTTTCCCAGACCAGAAGATCACCATAGGGAAAGTCGAAATGTCCATCGTGATCCTTGGAGACCCCGCTTACCCTTTAATGCTGTGGCTCATGAAACCCTACACAGGGAGCCTTGACAGCAGCAAGGAGCGGTTCAACAATTGGCTGAGACAGTGCCGAATGACTGTGGAGTGTGCTTTTGGCAGTTTAAAGGGCTGCTGGCGCTTTCTGTATGGGAAGCTGGATCTGGCCAATAACAGCATCCCCACGGTTATATCCGCGTGCTGTACCCTTCATAACATTTGTGAAGGGAAAGGTGAAAAATTCACTCAGGCATGGAACTCAGAGGTTCAACACCTGGAGGCTGAATTTGAACAGCCAGAGAGCAGGGCTATTAGAGGGGCCCAGGATGGGGCTGCAAGGATTAGGGATGCCTTGAGGGAGCAATTTGATGCTGAAAGTAACCAGTAATGTTTGGTGCCCTGCACAGGCATGAAGTGCAGTGGTTCCAATGTTAGTAGGAATCTGTGTTTGCTACCTATGATACACTGACTTGCAGTGCCTGTTGCTTTCCTGGGCTAAGGTATCTTTTACTTTATGCAATAATAAAGAATGTTTTCAAAGCAAAAAAATGCATTTATTTATTGAAAAGAAACACAACTGCTTGGGAAACAGAAAGGGCAAGGGGGTGCAGTGGGGAAGAATACAATCACAGATTTGTGTACGTCCTGTTATCCTGCTCAGCCTTCCAGTTTGGAGTGTTGTACAATAAGTGCTGCACTTCAGGATGGCTATACTGCATGGTGATGGGGGTTGAGTGCAGTGGGTAAGGGTCGTAATTTTCAGGGCTTGGTGGTGAAGCTACGGGTGTTGGAGGCAGCTGGTGGCGATAAATACCCGGATGTTGGGGAAAGTGGGTTGGAGGTGACGGGGGCACCAGGGAAATAGTTTTGGGACAAGGGCTCTGAAGTGTCCATGGTGGTACTTTGAGTGGAGGTCAGGTCACCCCCAAGTACTGCATCCAACTCTTTGTAAAAACGGCAGGTCGCAAGGGCAGCACCGGAGCGGCTGTTTGCCTCGCGGGCTTTGCAGTAGGCATTCCTCAGCTCCTTCACTTTAACCCTGTACCGCAGAGCGTCCCGGTAATGGCCTCTTTCCATCTTATCCCTTGATAGCTGCCTGAAGGTATCGTAATTCCTATGGCTGGAGCGCAGCTGGGACTGGACAGCTTCCTCCCCCCAAACACTGATGAAGTCCAACACCCCACCATTGCTCCATACTGGGGATCGCCTGGCGTGTGGAGGCATGGTCACCTGGAAAGATTCGCTGACGGCACTCCATGCCTGGCTGAGCAAACAGGCAGGGCCACCCAGAGGATTCCGGGGGCCCGGGGTCTTCGGCGGCGGGGGGCCCGCCGCCGAAGTGCCCGGAAGACCTGCGGCGGGACCCCCCGCCGCCGAATTACCGCCGAACACCGGGCTGAACTTCGGCGGTGGGTCCCGCTCCGTCTTCAGCGGTAATTCGCCAGCGGGGGGGTCCTTCTGCCCCGGAGCGGAAGGACCCCCCGCCGGCGAAGACCGGGAGCGAAGAAGCTCCTGCGCCCGGCCCCGCAAGAGTTTTCCGGGCCCCCCGGAGCGAGTGAAGGACCCCGCTCCAGGGGCCCCGAAAAACTCTTGTGGGGGCCCCTGTGGGGCTCGGGGCCTGGGGCAAATTGCCCCTCTTGCCCCCCCCTCTGGGTGGCCCTGCAAACAGGAAGGGGATTTTTAAAATTCCCAGAGAATTTAAAGTGTGGGTCTGACAGTTGGTCACCTGAAGGCAGGGCAGTAGAGTTCAAACTGATGACCAGAGTGCCTAGAACAGGCATTGTGGGACACTTCTAGAAGCTGATCAGAGCGCATTAACAGACCAGGGCTTTCACACTGGCTCCGCAGCTCTCCAGCAGAGGGTGCAGCAAACGTTATTCCACTCGCCGAGGTGGCTTTAGGCACCAGGAGCGCTTTAGCTGTGGAGTCAGAGCGCTCTACATGCCTTGCCAGTGTGGACGGCTTGTGAATTAGAGCGCACTGGGCTGCTTTAATGTGCTCTAACTCACAAGTGTAGCCATGCCCTAAGTCACTTCTGAAAATGAAACATAGGCTGTTACCTATTGACAAATTTGCTTTGGAAGTCATAATGTTCTTGTTATAGAACAACGTTCTACCTGTTGGGTTTGAGAACCACCAAGGCCCTATTCATTCCCGGACTTTTAGCTAGAATGAGATGGTTTACATTGTTTCATATGCAGTTGTCAAATAATTTATACAGGCTGTCCAAGAATGACTTGGAAAACTTTTGGGGCAGTGGGGTTGCTAGATCTGCAGGCTGGCACCCAAATATTTATTTTTAAAACGATGGAAAAGGTAAGTGATTATTATTGATATTACAGTAGCATCTAGAAGGCCAAAGCAAAGTTAGGTTATACTAACTTCTGTACAAATACACAGAGACAATCTTTGCCCCAAAGAGATTACAATCTAAATATACAAGAGACAAAAGGTGGGAGGAGGGGCATTATTATCCTCATTTTACAGGTGGGGAATTGAGGCAGAGAGATTAAGTGACTTGCCCAAGGTCAGAAAAGAAGGCTGTGGGAGGGATGGAAATTGAACTTAAGTGTCTGGCATCCTGGTAGAGTGCTTTAACTAGAAGAACATACTAAGCAAAGTGAGCGAGTAGACAACTAAATGAATGCAAATGAAGTCTTACATGGTTTTAACTGGTCGTGTACGTAGGGAGAACTAATTTGAAATTACAGTAGCTGCAGATAGCCTGTAACAAAGTAACCCCATACAGAAAATGTCTGGGACCACTGTGAATAGGTCGATAATCATGTATGATCAATTACAGTAACTGTAGTCAGAGGTGAATGGTAAACTAGGTTGTACAATGGCAAAAAACACTGAGATAAAAACTAAACAGAAAGCATTAGGACAAGTTCATATAAATCACTGATACAGATACATTATTATATCACAGTTTTGGTTAATTCACCTTGAAAACAATACTGTGTAACATGAAAAGATTCAATTAAGAGCATCAAGTGCAGGGGTCGGCAACCTCTGGCATGCGGCTCGCCTGGGTAAGCACCCTGGCGGGCCGGGCCAGTTTGTTTATCTGCCATTTTGGCAGGTTTGGTGGACCGCGGCTCCCACTGGCTGTGGTTCACCATCCCAGGCCAATGGGGGCGGCGGGAAGTGCCGCGGGCTGAGGGACTTACTGGCCACAGCTTCCCGCCACCCCCATTGGCCTGGGACGGCGAACCGCGGCCATGGGAGCCGCGATCGGCCAAACCTGCCGACGTGGCAGATAAACAAACTGGCCTGGCCCACCAGGGTGCTTACCCTGGTGAGCCATGTGGCAGAGGTTGCCGACCTCTGAGCTAGTGTAAGGAGTGATGAGGGCATGAGGACAGAGATTAGAACCTAGCAGTGCAAAGGAAGGAGAAATGATAAGACATATTCAGAATAATTGTATAGTTAAGACAGATCAACTATGCTTCATTTGAGGCCCAATCCTAATTCTACTGAAGTTTATGGGAATTTTTGCCACTGATTTGGGAATGGCACCTAACTGCTCTGTGCCTTAGTTCTCCCTTCAAAAATGGGAATAAGAAGTTACATACCTAGCAAGATTATTGGTTTGATTCATTAATATTTGTCTTTGAGGAAGGGACCATAACAAGTAAAATGGGGCCCTGATTCTGACTGAAGCCTCTGTGCTTATTGTAATTATAAGCAGTAGTGAATGTATGTGTATGTATGTATGTATGTATGTATAAGTAGCAAAGACTATATTTGGTTACACAACATTTTCTATTATAAAACCCTGTTTTCAGTTGCTTATAGCTTTACCAAATTTTGACCCTTTGGACTTAAATTTTCCATGTTGGATGTCTGCTTTGAGCTAAATTTATTTTTAAACATTTCACACAAAAAAACCTAACACAATGAAACAAAAACCACCCACCCAAACAAACAGTTCACCTGTTTCTGAGACAAAGATTAGGGACAAATATGTTATTTTGTCCAGATTAAAAAAAAATCCTTACATCCATTTTGTTGGGAAGCTTTAATGCCTTGTGTTTTGGAGCAGGGACTTGAAGTTGATATATGTGGGAGCATAGGCGCTGATTCTGTGGGCACTCCTGGGTAAGCTTAGTGGGTGCTCTGCATCCACCAGCAGCTAAGCTCCCCGCCCCACCTCACCTCCTCCTCTGAGCATGCCACATCCCCACTCCTCCACCTACCTCCCAGCGCTTGTCACCACCAAACTGCTGTAGCAAGCTCCAGGAGGGAGGGGGAGGAGCAGGAAAGTAGCAGGCTCAGGGGAGAAGGCAGGGAAGAGGTGGGGGCAGGGATTTGGGGAAGGAGTAGGAATAGGGGCAGGGAGGGGGCAGAGTAGGGGTGGGGACTTTGGGGAAGGGGTTGGAATGGGGCCGGGAGCAGAGGGGGGTCAAGCACCCACTGGTGCCAGTAGAAGTTAGCGCCTATGTGTGGGAGTTTTTCCTCTAACGTGAGAGATGTGCACTGAATGAGGCAAGGGTCCTGTGGAACAACTGTATTTGATCATATAGAGACTGTATCACAATGCAACCTTAAATGTGGCACTTCCTAACGTCTGAGTGCTTGACTGTGCAATTTTAATAATCTTTTAATGTTATTTTTGTATAATTACAAATATGTAATGAAATGTATGTTCAGATTCTTAGAAGACCCTAAGAACTAAATGAATTAATGGTTGTCTATAATCAAATCCTTTAAGTGAACAAAGAACCAACAAAAACTGGGTCGCTACTAGAGATGGTTTACAGGTGTGGAAAGAAGTGTTCTGTAAATCTTGGGGATACGTAAATGACCCCTTACCACGGGGAATGGAGATGGTCTTTCAGTTTCTGAACTCGCTTTGCAAACGTTACCTCAGTGGCCTGGCCCAATGCAAGAGTGGTGTCGAGCAGGGGGACCAGCCTTACGCTGTGTGTCCCAGGGGAGACTTACCAGTAACATGAGTAAGGCCCCCTGGAGCCCCTCGGATCATGACTAGCATCGCCAAGCAGCCGCCCGGCGAAGGAAGAGAGGCGGGGCGCCCCTGGCCGCGTGCAGGGGAACGGCGGAGGGATACAAGGGCAGGGCTGGCCCGGCACGGGCACCACAGCACCCAAGGTCTATCGTGGGGAGGGGGAAGGGGGTATGAGGCGCCGAGTCAGGAGGGCGGAGGTGACAGCGACGGGACGTGGCCTCCAGCCTTGGCTCGTCTCAGAAGAACAAGCAACTCTCCTCGGCCGCGAGCCTCGCCTCAGCCTGTTGGGTAGAGATCTGGGCGGACCGCAGTGAGAACAACTAGGCGGGGCCGCAGAGAGTTCGCGCTTGCGCGTCGAGCCGCCCATCCCAGCAGCCCCCTATCTCCTGCGCATGCGCGATCGGGATTGGGACGCCGTTGCCGTGGCTGCGGAGTGACGGACGGAGCCCCAGGCCTTAGGGGGTTCCCCGCCCCACAGCGAGGGGTCGCGGCCCTTCAGCCCCTGCTGTCCTCAGCCAACGCTTCGCGGGAGCCCCGCAGTGAGCGCGCGGCTAATCCGGGTTTGGCCGCGGCGGTGGGCGGAAAGTTCCCGACGCGCGGGGCCGGGACGCCCCTGGGGCCGGGGCCCTGCCCCCTTCCGCTGCTGCGCCCGCTGAGCTGGCCGGGCCGGCCCGCCCCGCCGGAGGATGAAGAAGATCTTCGGCTTCGGGAAGAAGAAGAAGGGGCAGTCGCCGTCTAGCCGCGCCTCGCTGCCCGGGGTCGGCTACGAGGTGCGGGAGAAGGAGCTGGGCAAGCTGCACCGAGCGGCCGCCGGCGGGGACCTGGGCAGGCTCCAGCAGCTGCTGAAGAAACACGACATCAACCAGCTGGATAAAGAGAACAGGTAACGGGGGCGGGCGGGGCGCCGTGGCCGGGCAGCGCGACTCGGAGCAGCCCCTTCACCTCCCTGTGGCCGGGGCTCGCCAAGTGGGGCCAAAGACCCTCCTTCCCTAGCTCCAGAGAAGCAGCATTTACATAGGCGCCAGTGAAGTGGGCTGTAGCCCGCGAAAGCTTCTGCCCAAATAAATTTGTTAGTCTCTAAGGTGCCACAAGGACTCCTCGTTGTTTTTGTTTTATTGTAAACCAAACCCTCAGCTGCTCCAGACCACCGGGTCTCCACCCGCGGGCAGTTTGTGGCCCAATCGGCACACGGCGGTGGCCCATGTGACAGCCTCAAGGATGCCACAGGTTGTGTGGATGTGGCTCACATAACTGATAGAGAGCAGCATATGGGGTCCCCAATGGTAAATAGATTGAGAACCGCTGTACCCTAATGATGCTGTAGCCTTCCAGTGCAGCATGGGCACGGGTCAGTTTCAATTTAAACTAATGTAAATGGTGGATTCTCTGTAACTTTTGAAGCCTTTAAACCATGAGTTAAGAACTTAAGTAACTCAGCCAGAGGTGAGGGGGTCTGTTATAGGAGTTGGTGGGTGAGGTTCTGTGGCTGCAAAGGAGATAAGACATTAGATGATCACAGTGGTCCCTTCTGACCTGAAAGTCTATGAGTCTTATGGCTAGGGTGACCAGACATCCCACTTTTAAAGGGACAGTCCCATATTTAAGCCCCCCTGCAAGTGTCCTGACTTTTTCTTTAAAACGGGCAAATTGTCCCGTATTTTCTGCCCCCCACCCCCCTCAATCAGTACTAGTAGTTCCTGCTGCTGGCTCGATCCCCGTTTGCCAGCCACCCACCCACCAGTGGTGAGTGTGGGGGTCCAGTGGCGCTGATGGGTGTGGGTGTGCAAGGCTGGTGGTGGGGCAAAGCTGCAGCATGTGGGGCTGGCCATCCCCTCACTGGTCCATCAGTACAGCCCCCATTGGGTGCTGACTCTTGGTCATTAGGGCCCCATCCCCAGTCCCATTTCCAGCTGGCACTGGCTGCGAGCTGCAGTGGCTGGTGAGTGTGGGCGGGCGCTAGGCAGCAGCCAGTTAAGTGTTGTCCACCCATCTGCTCCTTATGTGCTCCACCTCTTGCTGTCCTCTCCCTGCTTTGCCCCTTCCTCCCCCTCCAATTCTGCTGCTCCTTCATATCCCCGGTCAGAGTGCTTGGCTCACCAATAGCCTGGTCAGTGCGCTTCTTCCTTCCCCCACTGCCTCTGGCTGGGCTGGCACCCCAGGAAAGCCCAAGGCCCTCTGGCTTGGGGCACTGGCCAGGAGGAGCCGAGCCTGGCATGTGCCAAAGCCCTGCACAGCGCTGGCACAGGGAAGCCGCTCCGCCCCTCAGCTAAGCTCTGGAGTGGCGGGGTGGGGGGGATGTGATTTCCAGCCTATTCGTGCCCCGACCGTGCAGGCTCCATAGCAGCCCCCCGGGCGGGCAGGGTCTTAGCATCCCCTTCACACACACCCCTACCCGGGGTCCTCCCCACAGGGAACACTGGGCTGCTCTGTCCCCTATGCACCCTCCCCTGCTAAGCCACCTCTCTGGCTGGGTTCATTGAAGTGCCTGCAGTCAGGTCCCTGGACCCTAGTGCACAATGCATCTTTAGGGCTTAATCCCTTCCTGCTCGTGCTGTAGCCAGGGGAAAGGAGGCTGTTGTGTTGTGTAGGTGGCCAACAGAAGCCTGGAAATGTTAGCTGCCTTTCAACACTATGCGGGCAGGAAGGGACAAGCTGCTTCCAGACACAAGGGTGGGCGGTGTGGAAGAGGTGAGCTCTGCAAAGACACTGGCCAGGTCATCCCTTCCCCCTCCTCTGTGGCTGGAAGCTGCTCCCATCCCATCCCATCCCTCCCCCACAGTGCTGAAAGGTTGCTGTGGGCCACATTCTGGTGTGAACCCTGGCAGAAATATGGGGCGAGTAGGTGACCCTGCATGCTGCCCCCATATGTTGCCTGGGGAAGACTTGGCGCCAGGTACCAGGAGAGGCGGGTCCGTCTCGGGGGCACAGCCAAGCATGGAGGGTAGAGAGTGCTGGGCAGGGAGGGGAGGGTCAGGTCAGTCGATCATGCCTTCCCTCCCTTCCCCGCCCCCGGAGAAGTGTATGGGAGTGTGTGTCACCTCTCCCTTTGTGAACCCTAAAGCCTTAAAGATAAGAAGGTAAATTTAAAAAATAATCCAACTACTCAGTATTTCTTTGTAACGGGCTCAGTCAACTTGATGCTAATTTGAACATTAGTTTTGATTGATTGCCATTGAACTCGCTTGAATATGAGAAATTTTACCAGGTGTTCTGTATTCAGCATAGGAAAATATGGTCACCCTACTTGTGGCAAAACTGTTTTCTCCCTTGAAACAGAAGTTCGGGAGCCAGAATGGCTCTGTAATATACCTTAAACGTTACCAAATGTAGGCACACTTTTAGATGGTTTTATGCTTTTTAAAACTGCCAGTTGCTTGCAGAGCTGTAATGAAGCATTTTAGCGCCTGTGGCGAGCAAGCATATTTGCGCCCCCTAGATGTGACCTGTGGGGGACATGTGGGGTCTGCTCGATTTCTGCCTCCTTTTTAGCACAGAGGTTTTCAAACTGTTGGGTACACCTTCCTAGGGGGATGCACCACATAGTTTGAAAACTGTTACCTCCTGGCCAGGAACCAGGGTGTAATGTCAAAAACAGCTACTGACAGATTTTGCTATCAGCAGCAGTTACTGACATCTACGGATGTTCTCTTTTCCTGCATTGTCACAATTTGCTACCTCTCCCCTTTGTAATCTTCTGGCCCAGGATTAGCAGATTCTGACAGATAGGAATCACATGTCACAGTTTGCTACCGCTCAGTTTTCCCATCCTCTCTGGTTCGGGAGTAGCAAATTGTGACAGGGCATCAACCATCCATCACAATTTGCTAACCTGGGCTCCGGCCAATGCAGCTGGGCCAAATCTTGCAAGTGGGTGGGGGCTGATGCTACTGGGCCCAATCCTGCACGCCGCCCCATTTTTGCATCCTTGCGGGCTCTGCACCAATGGGTGGCTGCCCTGCTCACCCCACCATAGTTACGGCCATGGTTGCTTGGTGCAAATTATTTTAAGACTGTTCTTTGCCTTTTGTATCCATTCAAACTCCTGTCCCAACTCTCCATTGGATGCTTATTTTTCTCCTCTGTCTTGGAAGAAGTTTTCTCCTCTGTCTTGGAAGATAGAAAACTGGCTAGATGGTCGGGCTCAACGGGTAGTGATCAATGGTTCCATGTCTAGATGGCAGCCGGTATCAAGTGGAGTGCCCCAAGGGTTGGTGCTGGGGCCGGTTTTGTTCAATATCTTCATTAACGATCTGGAGGATGGTGTGGACTGCACCCTTAGCAAGTTTGCAGATGACACTAAACTGCGAGGAGTGGTTGATACGCTGGAGGGTAGGGATAGGATACAGAGGGACCTAGACAAATTAGAGGATTGGGCCAAAAGAAATATGATGAGGTTCAACATGGACAAGTGCAGAGTCCTGCACTTAGGACGGAAGAATCCCATACACTGCTACAGACTAGGGACCGAATGGCTGGGTAGCAGTTCTGCAGAAAAGGACCTAGGGGTTATGGTGGACGAAAAGCTGAATATGAGTCAACAGTGTGCCCTTGTTGCCAAGAAGGCTAATGGCATTTTGGGTTGTATAAGTAGGGGCATTTCCAGCAGATCAAGGGATGTGATCATCCCCCTCTACTCAGCACTGGTGAGGCCTCATTTGGAGTACTGTGTCCAGTTTTGGGCCCCACACTACAAGAAGGATGTGGATAAATTGGAGAGAGTCCAGCGGAGGGCAACAAAAATGATTAGGGGGCTGGAGCACATGACTTATGAGGAGAGGCTGAGGGAACTGGGATTGTTTAGTCTGCAGAAGAGAAGAATGAGGGGGGATTTGATAGCTGCTTTCAACTACCTGAAAGGGGGTTCCAAAGAGGATGGATCTAGACTGTTCTCAGTGGTAGAAGATGACAGAACAAGGAGTAATGGTCTCAAGTTGCAGAGGGGGAGGTTTAGGTTGGATATTAGGAAAAACTTTTTCACTAGTAGGGTGGTGAAGAACTGGAATGGGTTACCTAGGGAGGTAGTGGAATCTCCTTCCTTAGAGGCTTTTAAGGTCAGGCTTGACAAAGCCCTGGCTGGGATGATTTAGTTGGGTTTGGTCCTGCTTTGAGCAGGGGGTTGGACTAGATGACCTCCTGAGGTCCCTTCCAACCCTGAGATTCTATGATTCTATGAAGTTTGAATGGAAGGAAAATTGTAAGACCACCTGTGGTGCTAACATCTCCAGCAATCAGGAAAGTAGCTTTCTTATAGCACCCTGGCAACTGCAATTGATGGAGCCATGAGGCACATTTTCTGCCTTTATTTTGTGGAGTAGAAGTACCATTGATGATCCATTGAACTAGGTATATTAAGACTTAAAAGATGCCGAAAGTTGAAGTGTTTAGTAGCAAAAGAAAATAATCTACAATATTTCAAATGCAAAAGATTCAAGGAGCATACGCGCAATGTAGACAATAGGAGAATTACAGGCTGTAATAAATTAAATATATTTTATTTATTGACACACTGCAAAGTTGACTGGGTTTTCTGTTTGGTGACATTGTTGTAAGGAAATAAAAATAACTATACTCTCTAAGCTGGTAATTAGCCAACCATAGATCATGTTTTGGAACAAGTGATCAACTCATATTGCAAGGAGTTCTACCTTAGAGAGGACTCTTATAGCAGGATTCAATGTTAGGACTATTAGAGTTGAGATTGGCACAAAGACAGGACACTTCTTGTGTTTTCTGCTTTGTTTTTTAGTGATTAAAGAATTAAAGGTGATAATTTCCTTATCTTACTCGGCCAATCAGAAGTTTTATAAACCCACTCCAGTGACCGTAGGCTTACATTTGCTGCAGTTGCTAGAAAATGTAATATATATATTATGTTTACAAAATTCAGAACTTTCTTGAAATTTTGTTACAAAAGCCAGTATCCTAACACTTTGGACAGTTTTGGCATTTTAATTATAAGGAAAAATTGCAGGTTTGGTTGTTATAGTCTAAGATTCCAATTCTGCAATCTGTTCTGCATTGCACTGGGGTCCTATTAAAGCACCCTATTTGGGCACGGGAGTTCACCTGTACAGGTCCAGTTGCAGGATCAGCATCTAATAAGTGTATTATTTCAAGGTTATTGTGGTTTTTTTAATAGCTATTATAATTTTCAGATTCTTAGTTTTGTAATGTTTTAAAGTACAGAAATGTTTTCCATTGGTAATATGGTTTCTTTTTAAGCTTATTTTTACAAAATCTAAAATTTGGGCCAAATTTAATTTGACATTATTCCTGTAACATAAACATCAAACTTCTATTTGGTTGTCTGTTAATTTGCTGTATCAACTTATTTTTAGGACACCTTTGCATCTTGCCTGTGCTAATGGACATTCAGATATTGTTAATTACTTAGTGGACAACAAGTGCAAACTAAATCTGTGTGACAATGATAACAGATCCCCATTGATGAAGGTATGCACATTATTTAATGCAGTTATGTAAGATGTACTGATATTACTTTTCCACTTAACTACAAACTATGTATTATGGAATGTATAAAATTACATTACTGTCAGTGGGTATGTAATATAGTATATAAACAAAATGTTAATGCAATTTTTTATTTATTAATTTCATTAAGTTGTGGCAATTCTAATAAGATGGAATTTAACTTGCAGAATTTATTCTCTCTTTTTCTGTTATATTCACAGGCAGTACAATGCCAGGAGGAAAAATGTGCAACTATTCTGCTAGAACATGGTGCAGACCCTAATCTTGTGGATGTTAACAGCAACACTGCCCTTCACCTGGCTGCCCAGACTGCTAATATATCTCTAGTAGTACAATTGCTTGAGTACAATGCCCATATTGATTCACAGAATAAGGTAACTCCTTATTTTTAGAAAAAGAGAACAAGAAAAATTGTAGATTTCAACTTCTAGTTTGGTGTATGTTTTTAAAGAAAGAATAACCCTCATTTTTGTCTTAAAACAGTATTTTTAAATTTCCTTTTAAAATCTGTTTTAATCAGAATCTTGGTATATAAATTATCATAGGTAAAGTAGCATCTCTGGGGTGGGGGTGGGGACTAGCCAAATGTTCCCCCCAGGCCTCCTGCGGAGCCAGGACTTTGGGGGACATGGCCTCAGCAGTCTCTGTGATCCCTCCCAGGAGTACTGTGTGGCCTGGAGCCATACTCATAATTTTCCTGAGGCTGGTGAAGAGGCTGAAGTTGGTTCCTTATTCCTGGTTACATTTTCCAAGTTTCTTATTTGTGCTACCACCTCCTTATGTGATTCCCAGTTCCTTATTCCAAGGCCAAAAAATTACTTAGAAATATATTCAATTTTTAAAAATGTCATCAAATTCATATGATTGTGATAAAAAATTAAATTCCTATTTACTTAATTGTTCATTAATTAATCAAGGAGCTAGGAAATAAATCAGTTAGTTTTTAAGGTGCCACCAGACTCCTCATTGTTTTTGTGATGAAATAAGTTTCAGGTCACCCTAAGTGACACATCCCTCTGACAGTCAGACAGTTCTGAAGGACTTGGGACATGCCACTCACTGACCCAAAACTTTGTTCCTGAGCAGTTGGCTGCTAAATTCATGCTTCCACCCCACTTCCATATTGTACATAGGGCTTCAATAAAGAACTGGGTTTTAACAGACAATATCTGACCAAATGCGTTTTGGTCGCCCCAAGTGACACATTCCTGTGATTGTCAGACTGTTTTTGAGGGATCCGTGACATGCCACTCCCTGATCTGCCCTGCTGGTTTCTACTCTCTCCAGTTCCCTTCCACATGTGACAATGATTTCCAAATCTGGTTGTCTAAGAAGCCTTTGTTTTCTTGCACAATGTTTCAATTTACGCTTCCAGACCATGTATTTTCCCCTCCAGTATGGGCACCAGCTTGCATTGCGTACATCAGAAATTTGTTCTGTATTCCAGCAGAAAGGAAATATAGCACATCCAAGGCAGGTCACAGCAGTTCTCTCATAATCCATATCTGCTAACTGGTGTAGCCATCCCTAAAACAGCAATCATACTCCTTCTCCAAACTCCCACCCAAACTCATCTGGTTTGCCACTCTAGTTCACCTGGCAACTGACTTACATTCTAAGACACAATGCTGAGCTTCCTCCCTCACAAACAAGGATGGAATAACCACTCAGAGACTGCAAACACTTGTTCTGTTCAAAGCCCCAGCAGTTCTGGTGACAAGGCCCTCCTTGAGACACAGACTTGTCTCACTTGGCCAGTTCAGGAGTATACAGCCCAGCCACAGAACTCTCACGAACAAATACAGCATTTGCCACGTCCTTCTACCTACAAGCCTAGGATCTACAACTTCTCCCTCTGAAACAGCCCTGTTTGCCCCTCCTGTTACCCTGCTAAAGGGTGTGTATGCGTTGGGGCCAGTGGAGGAGGTTGGTGATATGGGCCACAATTTTTCACAAAGAAAAGTTTCAAGTAAGGGAGTTCCACGTCTCAGCTACATCAGAACAGTTTAATGTTTGTGGCGACATATCACTTGGGGTAACCCAAGAGTTATTTGGTCATGTATAGTCAGTCAAAATCCAGCTCCTTGTTCAAACTCCATATACAAAATGCAAGTGGAATAAGGATGTGAGATGTGGCAGCATGCTGTTCAAGAATGAAGCTTCAGGTCAGCAAGAAGCCTGTCCCAGAATAGTCTGACAGCAATAGGGATGTGTCATATGGTGTGACCTAGAATTTATTTTATCATGTACAGCCACTTAAATCCCAGTTTACTTAATTTGTTATTAATTAAATAATCAGATAATTAGTAATTTAAATTTTTATCACATTGAAGCAGATTAATCTGATGAACTTTTAAAAAATGTAAACTTACATGGATATATTTTTAAACAATTTTGGTCTTCAAATAAGGAACCATAAATAAGCTGCTGGTACCACAAAAAAAAAAAAATCAACTTCAGCCTTTTTGGAGGGTGGCCCTTTTAAGAAGTTGCCAGAATCCCACAGAAAAGGGAAATTCAGCAGCAGAGGTGCCAGCAGCACCAGGGAACAGGGTAAAGAATTAACACCAGGTCTATGCTAGGAAAGCTTTGCTGGTACACTATATTGGCAAAGGGCTGCTAGTGTGGACACAGATTATACCAGCAAAGTTGTGCTTCCTTTCCCTCCTCGAGCGAAATAAGCTGTACTGGCAAAAGCACAGTTCTGCTGGTATAACTGTGTCTACGCTTGAAGCTTTTGCCTGCAAAGCTATGTCAGTCTGGGATCACACCGCTAACTGATATAGTTATGCTGGTGAAAGTTTGCAGTATACACCTGGCCTAATAACTGAGACCTCTGCTTTTGTGGTCCTTCCACAGAACCATATCCTTGGGGGCACATGGCCCCAGCAGCCTCCTTCCCCTTCCAGCAGCTAAAAGGTGGTGTCTTTACAACTTTAAATAGAAAGTAGGAGTTGTGTGCATGTGCACAATACATCTATGGAAAAAAAAATGTATCTTTATTCCATAGGAGGGGTATACACCGCTTACTATTGCTATAACTGAAAATCACCAAGAGATGGTTGAGTTTCTTCTTAGAAAAGGAGCCGATGTACATGCTAGAGACAAGTCTAAAAGGTAAAGTATAGGTCAAACTATTATTGACTAATCTACAGAATAAGCAGTAGCACAAAATTATGGATGTTACAAAAGTAATACGGAGGCAGGTCCTTTGGTGTAGCTGATCTTCACAAAGCACAGATCAAAGATGTGTGTAAAAAGGTACGTTAAAGCCTGCAAACAGCCCAATGATCAGTGTGATGTGGAGTGATCTGAATCCACCCACTTCCCTCTGGTCTTGGCTATCTTCCTTGCTAGATCTGCATGAGGGAAGTGCTGTGTTGTAAGAAAACCTATGCCATCTGAGCAAAATCTGGACTATTCTGGCTATACTAGATTCCACTGGTGATGTGGCACAAAGTGGAAAAGAATCTGTCCCTTAGCTTCTTTCTTGCTAGATGTCTACTTTTGAGAATAACCATGGTCATGAATAACCATTACAAATACATTTTAAAATATATAATCCTCCAATTTTGTATTAATTAGCCCAGCAAGGTTTATTTTTAGCAGAAGATGATTGCATGAATAAGGAATTCAGATTATATCAAATTCTGATCAGAGGATTAATTGACACTTCTCTTAGATGCTTCCCTTTTCCAGCAAGTGGAAGAAACCCCAATTCTGGATGGTTAGGAGTTATTTTACTGCATAGTAAGGCCTAGGAGAGGCAGACTTCATTCCTGCAGCATCTTCAGTTCTTTAACAGCTTGCTGTGTGTGCCCTTGATACATATCGTGGTATCCTAATGAAGACTTAATAGAAGGAAAGATCCTAGCACGTGCAGCTCACAAGTGATCATCTTCCCAATATGGATTTAGTCTGCTAGTGCAAAATCATGTATATTTTGCTGCTGGCTGGTCTCCCTAAATCAGACTTGTGATTGGGTATATCTCACTTCAAGTGCAAAATAGAATAAATCTTCTCTGTGAAATTATATTTCTGTGGGTTGGCTGCCATATTATTTGTGTCTGCCAAGTAATAAGTGCAGAAGGAGTCTGCAGTTTGCAGAATACATGCCATGTAAGAAGTGTATTGTCTATGTGATAAAAAGAAGAGCTTCTTGGTTCCTTGTCAGAAAGTAGTCTGCTTGGAAGCCATATTCACTATAAGTGAAGAAAGATTTTTCCTTGGTGAAATTTCAGTTCCTATATCTGTTTCATTGCACATTCAAAAATGGTTTGGCTATAACATGTCCCCTTAATATTCTTACACTCTGTTTGATTATGGGTATGGGAGAGCGCTATAAATGTTAAGTAAACAGCTAAGTATGCAAACTCATCTCATATTGACTTCTGGAAACTGAACTACCGTTTTTATCTTGGGTTCATAATCTAATAAGTCCTCTTCCACTGACTTCTGCAGCCATTCTTTTTCTATAAAGAGATTTTTAGGAAAGAATTCACACTGGTAGTACCAGACTGGTGGGAGGCCTAGTAGTGAGTTGAATTAGTGTTAGTAGAGGTAAGAATTTTTTTAAAAATTCCGTAATTCAAACATATCTTCTATATTGTTAGTGTTCTACTAACTTGTAAGACAACTGAGTGCAGTAGTTTATTTTCTCTTCTGTTTACGCTTGAGTCTAAATTTTTTTTGGGTGTCTTTTTTTGATTTTGTTTAACTTGCGCTAGGAAGAAAGATTAATTATTTTTTAGAACAAATAGAGATTAAAAAAATGAAGATGAAAGATCATATAAATTGATCTTGTGGTTGTTTTAGAACACCCCTCATGATTGCTGCCTCTGGAGGAGAGCTTAGTTTAATAAAAGTTCTCCTTCAGTATGGTGCTGACGTTTCCCATAAAGATATAAATAGATGGACATCTGAGGACTATGCTCTTATTGCTGGATACTCTGGGTAAGTTTTTACACCTCTTTCAAAACTGTGAAGTCAGAGCTGCAGATTTGATAATAGTCATTGGTAGCAACTCCATAGTTTAATACTGTATTGAAATTTTAATTTCAAGTTTGAAAAATAATTCCTCTGTTTCACCCCTCAGTGATTGAATTTAGTCTTCAAATTTGGCATGATAACTTGTCAAAAGACAGTTGAAAGTTCCGTGTTGATAGAACATTCAATATTTATATGTATCTATTTAAAATCTTGAGATATTCCTCCACAAAAAAACTTTGTTAAATTGGAATTTAAGTTGCTAGACTGCATATTGTGCAATACAAAACCTAAAAAGCAAGGAAATAAGCAGTTAAATCATTCAGCATTGCATCTGGATTTCATCTGTCAGTTCTCCATCTCAACCTCAACAACTAATATAATTAACCTGTAGAACTCATTGCTACAATAGATCATTGAGACCACTAGCTTAGTAAGGTTAAAAAAGATTAGATGTGAACGAGAACATGCACAGACTAGATAAGATACATTTTTGAAAAGGTATTGTCATATGTCAGGACATAAGCCAACTAGTAGCTGATGAGTATTAGGAATAAAATTCCCTTAAGGATGGCAATTCCATGGTTGTCTGCAAGAACTGGCCACAGTCAGAGACAGGGCACTGAAACACTGGTCTGATCTAGTATGGAAATTCCTATTTTCCTAGAAAAGAATAAATATATCCATAAAGTTTTAATCATCTACCCCTATCAGAGACTCTTGCAGGCTTCCTAAGGTCCCTGAGGTATCTGGCTGCTCCAGGTAGCATTTACTACCCTTACTGACCCCCTCAGTTCCCAGTGTCTCGTAGAGTTTCTTGCCATTTAAGAATTAGGAATTCCTCATAGCATTGAGATGATAATACTTAGGTTTTTTTAAATGAAGTAAAACAAAATTGTTGAAGTTTTAACAGGTTTACAAAGCCTTGCTGGGTAAATATCAGAGACTAAATTATTACTAAATTTTAAGCCTCCTGATCGTACATTTGTTACAAAATGTCAACAAAATGGGGTTAAATCTCGTTTCAGTTGCACAGAGGGACTAGGGAGGGATGTCTGTTTTCTCCTTTACCTTTGCACTGGCTATAAATCCTTTTGCACAGAGAATAAGGACAAACAAATCTATCATAAGAATTAAACTTGCAATAACACATCAGAAAATAGCTTCATATGCAGATGATGTAATTTTTTTTTTAATCTAAACTAAATATTTCCCTAAAATTAGTTTCTAAAGAAATCCGTGAGTTTGGGAAAGCATCTGGATTTAAAGTAAATTATGCCAAATCTGAAATGCTAGCTAAAAACTTGCCAGATTCTGAAAAGCAATTCCTTTAGAAAACATTTTGGTACACATGAGAAACAAGTTCTATAAGATACCTGGAAATTTAGATCTCAGATAGCCTAGATGCGCTCCAAGATTTAAATGTCAAACCACTACTTCAGCAAATTAAAAAAAGATCTGGAGTGCTGGGTTGGAAGAGACCTCAGGAGGTCATATAGTCCAATCCCCTGATCAAAGCAAGACCAACACCAACTAAATCATCCCAGCCAGGGCTTTGTCATGGGCTTGTTAGAATTTATGTGGAATAAGAAAAGACCAAGAGTGAATGCAGATACACCTTTACCCCAATATAACGCGACCCGATATAACATGAATTCAGATATAACGTGGTAAAGCAGCGCTCCGGGGAGGTGGGAGGGGGGCACAGGGCTGCACACTCCGGCGGATCAAAGCAATTTCGATATAACGCAGTTTCATCTATAATGCAGTATGATTTTTTTTTGGCTCCCGAGGACAGCGTTCTATCGGGGTAAAGGTGTACTTTGTACAGACCCATTAAACAGGCTGTGCTATTGTGACAGATTTTTGTTACCAATCTGTCTGAAGGCGTTAGTTGATCGGGCTGATGCCTCAGGATCTTTTCAGGGAGGAGATGATGAAGCACACCAAGGGTCTAAGTTTAAAGCTTTATTGATAAAATAATAAAATGACAGCAGAGAGTGCTGGGAACGCTCTCACATCACTCAGGGGAAGAAAGAAAGCGTTAATGCCTCAAGCCCTAACCCACTTTCATACACACACACGACCCAGGTTGTCCAAGAATCTGCTGTGCTCTCCGAGTTGCTTCATCTCTCAGGAGGGTTTTTAAGTCCTGGGTTCATTCGCTCTCACTGTTCTTGCTGTTATCGCTCCAGCTCTGCTTAACTTAGTTCTTCTCTTTTCACGGCTGGGCAACTGCTGATTTATTTGAGCCCATAACCTTGGGCTGGGGCCAGCGTCTTATCTTCAGACTGAGCTTGCTAGCTGCAGTGTTGAGTTAACTCGTTCTCTGCTCTTTTCGTCTGCTTTCCCCTTTTTCGGCCTCCTGTAACCTACAAAGGAAACTTCCATTCACACACCTTTGACCCTCCCCAAAATGCTTTGCGATGCTAGCAACAGCATTAGCAATATACAGTGCTGATCTGCCTTCCCAGGGGACTCCCTGAGGAAGGGGGCCTTGGGGTGTGACACTACCCTTTCCAAATATTCTGTGGTAATGTCAAGCCAACCAGCTCAAAGAAATAGCGATTAAGGGCTCTCTAACCCAGCCAAACACTAGGTCTTTATTGAATAAGAAAATTTTGGCCATGCAAACATTGTTTAGGCTACCATTGATTAATAAAAAATTATGCCCTCCAGAAATTCATACACATCCTTTAGCAAAGGCTACTCTATGGATTTATGATAGAAGTAGATAAATTATTTTCCCTCACTGATGACACCCATTGCAAATAATCCAGATCTTAACCAAAATCATGAATGAGAGAGCTTGAAGGATTGGGAGAGCCATGAAATATATAAGGTTGGCCTGCTATTCAATGAAGAAACTTCTGTTTGCTACCTCTGTACCACTTAAAATTCACCTTTTGTAGTTAATAAACTCATTTCCTGTTTATAATATAATCCAGTTTATGTAATTTCTAATGGGGGGCCAGAAGTTGTGTATATATCCCTCCACATTGAGGGTAGGGGCGAATTTCATAAAACCTTTGGGTTTGTACCCTGTTAAGGGAGTGGGCACCAGAGCCTGAATCTTTCCAGAGCGGATCTCTATCTCTCTGTGCAGCTGGGTGTGGCTCTGCCTATGTGATTGGCTGGAAGAGGCTTGTGAGCCTAGTCCAGCAAGACCAGGTAAAGGGGACCCAGGCTGGCAGAATAGACCAACTCAGTGGCATCCTAACACATCTGGTGGCATGCAGAGGGGCGGGGGGGCCTAACTGTCACAAACTCCACTCCGTCCTATTTCTTGTTCAGCCAATCGCTCAGACAAACAAATTTGTTTACATTTTCAGGAGATAATGCTGCCTGCTTCTTGTTCACAATGTCACCTGAAAGTGAGAACAGGTGTTCTCATGACCCTGTTGTAGCTGGCGTCACAAGATATTTACATGCCAGATGTGCTAAAGATTCATATGTCCCTTCATGCTTCAATCACAATTCCAGAGGACATCCGTCCATGCTGATGATGGGTTCTGCTCGATAACAATCAAAAGCAGTGCGGACCAATGCATGTTCATTTTCATCATCTGAGTCAGATGCCACCAGCAGCAGGTTGATTTTCTTTTTTATTTGTTTGGTTCTGTAGTTTCTGCATCGGAATGTTGCTCTTTTAAGACTTCTGAAAGCATGCTCCATGCCTCCTCCCTCTCAGATATCGAAAGGCACTTCAGATTCTTAAACCTTGGGTCGAGTGCTGTAGCTATCTTTAGAAAACTCACATACCTTCTTTGCGTTTTGTCAAATCTGCAGTGAAAGTGTTCTTAAAATGAACAACATGTGCTGAGTCATCATCTGAAACTACTGTAACATGAAATATATGGCAGAATTAGGGTAAAATAGAGCCGGAGATCTGCAATTCTTCCACAAAGAGTTCAGTCACAAATTTAATTAACGCATTATTTTTTTATGACCGTCAGCCACATGTCCTCTGGAATGGTGGCCGAAGCATGGAGGGGCCTACGAATGTTTAGCATATCTGGCATGTAATTACCTTGCAATGCCGGCTACAAAAGTCCCATGCGAACACCTGTTCTCACTTTCTGGTGACAATATAAATAAAAAGTGGGCAGCATTATCTCCTGTAAATGTAATCAAACTTGTTTGTCTTAGCGATTGGCTGAACGAGAAGTAGGACTGAGTGGATTTGTAGGCTCTAAAGTTTTACATTGTTTTGTGTTTGAGTGCAGTTATGTAACAAAAAATAATTCTACATTTGTATGTTGCACTTTCATGGTAAAGAGATTGGACTATGGCACTCGTATGAGGTGAATTGAAAAATACTGTTTCTTTTGTTTATCATTTTTACAGTGCAAATATTTGTAATAAAAAATAATATAAAGTAAGCAGTGTACACTTTGTGTTGTAATTTAAATGAATATATTTGAAAATGTAGAAAAACATCCAAAAATAAATTTCAATTGGTATTCTATTGTTTAACAATGCAATTAAAAGTGTGATTAATCACAATTAATTTTTAAAATCATGATTAATTTTTTCAGTTAATCGCATGAGTTAATTGCAATTAATCGACAGCTGCATAACACCCCAGCACACCTGTAATTTTTTTTTCAAATATTAAGATTTGATAGACATGCCTGGCCTGTTAAATATGAGTCATCAGAGATTTCACTCAATTTAATAGTCACTAGGAACAGCATGTCATAGGTGTTGTAATGATACTCTATAAATATGGTAACACCCTGTTAAATAGAGACATCTGATAACTATATTCCTGTATAATGTCTCTTTAAACAAAAATTCATTATTATTTTGTTTGATATTTACATGGAAAAGACTTGCAAACCTGTTAATACTTCCTAAATAAATAGTTTAGGTTTGTTTGACCTTTTTTTAAACATTAGAAAGTCTTTATGCTTTAATTGCCTAAAGGTTTCAAAAGTGCCTAAATCTCAATAAAAGTCATTTACATGCTCTGGAAAATTTTATCCACATTCTCCATTAACTCACACCAAGAAAATCCCATCACACCAAGATTATGATTCTGCAATTTGATCTGTATTTGAGGAGCTGCATGGACATCAGTGGAACTCCATGCATGTTTAAGGGTCTGCCGATGCAGATCAGATTTCAGGATAGGTATCTAAATTATTAAAATACATATTTAAAATGTTACAGTTTACAGTTAAAATTTTAACAATAGTCTCTAATACAGTGAAATATTGTACATAATCTTTTTAGACCGCACCATGAATAATGGATGTTATTGTTCTAGTAAATATTATATATTTAAATATCATATTACTGTTTCCATAATGTGTTTTCTTTCTGTCTATGGGTAGTCTTAGTAAACAACTTTCTGAGTATGCCAACTGGAAAAATGTAGAAAAACCTTCTCCAAACAATACAAAAGGCATGTCGGTGTTTAGCAGTCCAGACAGGGTTGGAGATGTTGGTTTTGCTTTGGGAGCACCTGCTACAGATAAAGAAGGTAGGATTGTTAAAAAAAAAAAATTCAATTAAATGAAGAGTCAGTAGCTACTTTACTCACGTCTTGTTAAAACTGGTTTTTAGTCATCCAGCAAAGGAAAGAGAGTGACCAACCTAGGAAGTTTTGTACACGCTCCCACCTCTCATTAGTTCGCTATGGATCTGAGCAGATTCTTGTTGCACCGCCTGTGACTGGTTGTGACCTGTCTTGCCAAAGGATTGCAGCCTCCTCCCGACTAGATCTCACTAGGATATATACAAAAAAAATTCTGCTGCTTAAAAGTATGGGAACTGAAATATTGTATTTGTTCAGGCAAGTAATTTTTCCTGCTGCCTATTCACTTCTGATGTGATTCACTAAGGCACCACTTTTGGAGATTGTGGTCGGTGTGGGGGCGGCTGCTCCCCCCCCAGCTACGCTCCTGGCCTCAGTCAGCAGCCGCCACTCTCTGGCCACCCAGCTCTTAAGGCAGCGCAGAAGTAAGGGTGGCAATACCTCAACCTCCCCTAAAATAACCTTGTGACCCTCCTGCAACTCCCTTTTGGGTCCAGACTCCCAATTTGAGAAACGCTGGTTTTCCCCCATGAAATCAGTATAGTATAGGGAAAAAGCACATAAAAGACCAGATTTCACAGGAGGAGACAGGATTTCAAGGTCCGTGATGCATTTTTCATGGCCATGAATTTGGTAGGGCCCTACTCATTAGCCAGTCTGATGCTGCCGCGTTTCAAGCACCAAGTCATTATTGTAGTGAAGGGGTGTGATTATGTATTCCTTGTTTCTTCTTTCTTTGCCTTTCTCTGTTTGCAAACTATTGTTAGTAATGAATAAAGTAAGTTTCTTTAAAGAAACACTTTGTAGGATTCCTTATCCCAAGGCTGATAGACCTCCCCTTTCTCTTAAGGTTTTTTTTGGCCTTTGTAGGATGGATCAGGAGCTAGGTCCTTACTAGCTGTTGAGCACCATCCTCTACCTACTTTAAATACTGTTATAAAAACAGCCATGTAGGTCTTTTTTGACCAAGATTGTCAGAGGAGCTCCCCATAGGAGTTTGCTTCATCAGCTGTTGTTCTGTCTCCTCTCTGGATCCCAATGATGCCTCATTGATGTATCCTTTCTTATTCACACCCTGCCTTCCAGTTGGGTCTGGTCAGGTGTCCAGGTGGTGTTTCAACAACTACTTTTTTTAGTGCCTGCTTTGTTGCATTGACATCATTAGTCTTAAGTCAATGAGAGCTATGAGGATACAATATACCTGAAAATCAACCATATGTATCTCAAGTTGGGCATTTAAGAACTGAAGTACCCCAAATTAGTGGACACTTAAAACAGCTTGGGCCTTAACTTCTTGGTATATCATGATCATTCTCATTTGTAAGGTAGGGAAAATGATCATCAAAAAACAAATAGGACAAAACGGTTAAAAAGGATTACATTTTTCCCCAACCAGCTCACATATTTTTAAACTGCTTTAAGGTCCATAAACTGCACTAGACTGGCAAACTGGTACAAATGGTTGTAGGATCAGAAAACTTTCTTTTAATTTTCCTGGACAGATGACCTTAATTAAAATAAATAAAATGGAATTAGATTTTAATATTTCTCTTCAAGAGCTATACTCTGTAAAATATGTGGAAAGTAGCGTCGCTGTAGTTTAATAAAAGATTGGGGGGGCGGGGAAGAAAGCATTAGAAATAAAGAATTAGAGAACAATTTGATGAGGTTCAAAGACCCAAAAACGCCCCTGCTTGCCACTTTGTCACTATTTCCTTACATTCTTCTACCCTTGCACCCCTACTTCTTGTTGGAAAAAATGTTCAGAAAACTTGAAATTCTTTTTGCATTTTACCATGTCTGTTTTAATGTTTTAAATTTTTATCAAAACAATTCTTAAATGTACTGTTTTGATTGATCATTGCCAGATTCAGTAAAAACTCCATTTGGGCAGAAAAACATTTGATTAGAATACAAACTGTGTACAGGTCATGACAAATTCTGCTAATTTTTAGTATCACTTTGTAATGTAAATTAAGCTAATGTTTTACAAATTGTGATTGATTAGGCACTACTTTATCTCAGAACCTGTAAACATGGTTTATTTTGTTTATTTTGGGGATCCTTAATGTGTACCAAATTCACGGCTGTGAAAAATGCATCACAACCGTGAAATCTGGTCTCCCCTGTGAAATCTGGTCTTTATTATACAGATTTAATGGGGAAGACAAGCGTTTCTCAAATTGGGGCAGGGGAGTTGCAGTGTTATTATAGTGGGAATGCAGTATTGCCACCCTTTTGCTCTGCCTTCAGAGCTGGGAGGCCGGAGAGCAGTGGCTGCTGGCCAGGCACCCAGCTCTGAAGGCAGCACACTGCCAGCAGCAGCGCAGAAGTAAAGGGTGGCAGTGCCATACCATGCCACCCTTTACTTCTGCGCTGCTGCCTTCAGAGTTGGGTCAGGACCCCTACAGTTATAACACTGTGAAATTTCAGATTTAAATATCAGAAAACATTAAATTTATGATTTTTAAAATCCTATGACTGAAATTGACCAAATGGGCTGTGTATTTGGTAGGGCCCTATTAATGTGCCTTAATTTTTCCTTATTTAACTGTTTAGTCTCTTTAAAAAAGTCTTTAAAAGACCGTCAAATAGATTAGTCAAAGATAATTACCAAATTCTAAGTTCACTGCTCTGTCAAAGAAAAAAATGTAACTTTGAAAGGCCATCATGTTTATAGTGCTTGCCAAATAGCATGTCCATGTTCCCCTGCTATATCTGGGGGATGTAGCCAGAGTCATAGGGTCTTTTGTGTGGAAGTGCAGAGCCCCTGCATTGGCTCTGGGATAGCTGCTTCATTCTGATTTCTGCTTATGGCTACCTGTGGAGTTCTTTCCACAGCATGGAGCACTCTCAGAAAACTAATATAGCTCCAGTATGAATTACTTTTTTCAGAATATTTCCTGTGGAGTTGGAGGTAAATGTGTGTCCTGCCCCTGTCCCCACCATACCTCTCCACACACTGTACACTCTTCCGACTTGTGAGTCTTGGGTAGGAGGAATTCTCTCACCACTTTCATATGGTTATGGACTGATATATGTAAAGAGGATCCCCTCCAGGCCCAGATTTGGGACAATAGGTAGGTCTTTTTATTATTTCAGGTGTGCACAAATAAGAGACACTATTTTAAGGTGAGCTGCCTTAAAGCTACAACTTTATTAGCAAGTATTAGAAACATACGTAACCATGCCTATGGGGAAATGGTCTCAAACCACGTCACAACCGGAGAATGTGTCCTGATCCGAAGTGTGATTGCATGGCATCCCCAGTGCAAAAATCTCTTTCATTAACTCTGGACAATGGAGCTCACAGGTTTAGCTTGCTGTCACAGACAAAACATCAGCTTTGGAGCACAGTATTTGTGAAGGGAATTTAGGCCCTCCAGCAGTCAAACTTTATTGTACTGCACTGATGCTTTCCCTGTATTCCATGTATATGGTGAAAATAAACATACCTGCAATACATGGAATGGGTGCTTATACAAATACCTGCAATACATGGAATGGGTGCAATACATGGAATGGGTGCTTATGCAAACATTATATAATATGGAATGGGTGCTTATACAACATTATATAATGTTTGTGTAAGCACCCATTCCATGTATTGCAGGTATGTTTATTTTATAAAACATTTCTCTATCAGATTTGTACTTTACTACTGGCAATCTCTAATTCCTGCCTCCCTGAACTCATGTGGTTCTAGTCTGTCACATTTCTTCATATGTGTGGGTGTATACATTAGAGATTGCCAGTAGTAAAGTACAAATCTGATAGAGAAATGTTTTCATTTTAATATTGAATTGATGGTATTTCAAATAATAGAGAATAAGATGAAAATTAAACTTACTAGTAGGGTCTTAAAAGAGTCTATACAGATAGCATTTCTTGTTTGCTTTCAGCACTATCATAACTGCTCAGTAGATTAATAACAGTCAGTAGTTATGTATTTCTTTGTTTCATCTTCATATATGCATGTTTCTGCTTTACAACTTTATTTTCTGATTTCATTGTTTCATCTGTCCTTTCCATGCCTTTCCCTAAATGGAAATAGAAATGCAACAGTCTCCCAACCAGACATCAAGAACAAGAGATTCAGGGAAAGGTATTCCATATGATAAGACTGCCAATGTGAAAATACCGAATTCAAATGTTTATACATATTTGATGGTTATTATTTTAGTGTGAATTCAAAAGTCCTTTAATGGCTTGATTTTACTTTTTAAATTGTTTTTTGTGGTGGTGATGTTATAGCTTTTGTTGTTTTGCAAATCTTTTAGAACTAATTAGTCAGTTCTGGCATTTGTCATGTAAGACTGCAGAATGTAGTGTGTTAATGTGTGTTGTAGTGTGTTATTAAGTAATAGAGTGTTCTTATTTAAATCTATTAATTTGATATTGCTCCAAACTTGAGATGGGCCTGAGCCAAAACTGTGGATATGAGCAACCCTCAAATACAGTTTGAATTTAGATCAAACACTTTATGGCTGGTCCGAACCAAACCCAAAGGTGTCTGAAACACCCTAAACTTGGAGCATGAATTTGTCTCTTGTCTTCTAAAGGAAAATCATAATTCATTATTGCTGTAAAATGTGTAACAATTATAGGTAACCATCAAGAATTGAGAACATTTTCAATTTAAAATAAATGGATTGCAACAACAATAATAATAGTCAAGACTCTCTTCTTCATAGCTGCCCCATCTCCTTCAGAAGAGACAATTGGTTAAAAATATATAATTTATCGGAATTCCTGCAAAATTGGGGGGGAGGGGTTGTGTGTGTACTATAATCTTTTGGGAAAAACAAAATAAAAAATTAAATTTTCTATGTCATTTAAAAAATTGTTTTTGAAGTCAACTTTTGTAATAAAACTTCTGATTTTTTTTTAAAAGGCATAATGTGACTAAAAGACTGATCAAAATCGCAGTGCAAAAAGAAACGTTTTGAAGAATAGTCAACAAACTAAATTATCAAATTTATAATAAAAATATTTTAAAAATGGAAAAAAAATGTTGGGGGAAAGGATTGTTTTTAAGAGAGTTACTCTTTTTGAGAAAAGGACAAAATTCATTAAAAATATTTGCACTTACCTCCATTCTTGCTAATCAGAATTTTTTAATCAGTGTTTCACCTATGCCCAGAGTTGAAGTTGCAACCATTCAGGCGTGTCTAGCAAAAATGACACAGCAGCTGTAAACAGTAAGGCAAAATATGAAAATTCTGCTGAGATTATGAAAAGATAATCATCAGTGTACCAACATTAATTCTGGAGTTATGAAGAATATAATTGCCATATTAAAACAAGTTTATTTGTATTTTGTTTGGTTCTTACGGAGGACATGTATGCCTTGAGATTAACTTGGCCTATGCTTAAGTAACTAACATGTTGCTGTTAATTTTCAGTTTCCTGACTTTATTATTTTTATTTCAGTCTGTTATTTAAGACAGCTCTTTGCTATTTGATTTCCATGTTAAGGAGTTTAAAAAAAAATTTCATGGAAAGTCACAAAATGCATATTCATCACATCTTTTAAAATAAGAATTACAAGAGTTAATGCACAATGATATCTCAAATATTAATTTTTCTGAACATAGAATAGTATTTATTTTCTGATCCTGGAAAATCCAGAGCTCCCTCAAATCTCACTAAAGTCAGTGGGAGTTGGGGAATCTCAACTATTTGCATTCTAATTACGTCTTAGATATCCCTGTAGTAAAGGCCCAAATCCTGCACAAATGTAACTATGTTCTTAACTTTATGAACAGTGCGTAGTTCCATTTATTTCTATTCGACTACTTGCAATCTGTGAAATTAAGCATGTCTTAATCTTCTGAGAGTCATGACCTAGGTTTTTATTGCTGACTAATTTATGGGTCCAGTCTTTGAGTGTGCTAGAGCTGCACTCTGAATAGCTGGGAATGAGGATGCATAAGTGGTTTTCCACCATCTTTTGGCCTCCCCAGTCCTGGGGGAAACAAGG
Organism: Mauremys mutica; assembly: GCF_020497125.1. Lineage (NCBI taxonomy): Eukaryota > Metazoa > Chordata > Testudines > Geoemydidae > Mauremys > Mauremys mutica. The sequence continues at coordinate 46,588,367 of NC_059072.1, forward strand.
ATCTAGTTTGGCCACTGTTGTATGTTACTGCCATTCCATTAGCGAAGGATGGTTCAGAGCAACATGCTCTACTCACATCCCTTCTGTCCCTTTCTGTCAAGAGTGGGTGATGTAGAGTAGGCCCAGTCAGCTTTCCACCACCTGGCAATTTCCCTATGCAAGGGTACTGCTTTCCATTCCCGATGCATTACCAGAATAATGCAGAGAAGACAGTGGTGCTGTGGACATAGTCCAACATATGTCAATTTATAGCCCAGACTGTAAATACAAAAAAGTTTCTATGCATATGAATCGCCCACAATTCCAAATTTTATCTTAGCAGTTTTACTTCCCTTTCACCACATCATGCCCACCAAAAATGATTAACTATGTTCCAATTGTTTACTAACTTCATTAACTTAGTTTCATTTTTAAATTGTATGTAATATTTTGAACATAAGTACAAAAGAGCTCACTAAACTGAAGACCTTATTTGTTTCATCCTTTGAACATACAGATTTTTTCAACTGATAATAGAAAATATATTTATATTCATACTACCCTTGATTAAGATGTCTGTACTAAGTTTCAGCCTCGAATTACTTGTAGATTTGCTCATGCTAAATATTTTTACTTATCTCTGGCAATTTCTAAGTCTTTCACTTTTAATGCTAAAATTATTAATTTCTTTTTTTATTTTAATATTTGAACAGTTATAGATGACTTGTCCCAAGGAGATTCAGTACGGTAAGATTTAAAAAAAATAACATATTTTAGCAAATCCTAGAGAGAGAGAGAGCATGACTTCTTATTGTCTTATGTTTTTGTTATTTAAGAAGTTCTGAAAAAGTTGAAGGGGATAGCAGCTGGCTTACATCAGAGGAGGAAGAACTAGATTTTACCCCCAAGGTAAAGTGCTCTTATGGAAAAATATTTCATAGCTAGCTATAAGATGAAGCATATATACTTTATTTTTTAACATTTGGGAGATTTTAGCAAAGATTTTTATTAATTTTTTTTTTGCTATGATTGAGAGACTTCACTTCTAGTCAGCCATAGTGCAAGTTTTCCCAAAATACAATTGCAGCTGACCTATCTTCACCCTTTCTATTCCCACCTTGAGCCCCTTCTAAAAAGACTTAGTTTTGGCAGGGTGTATGAAGGTTTTATGATTTGGATAAATATTCAGTAGATGATGAGATAAAGACCACCTCATATATTGTACTTATTTCTGCTCATTTCAACAACAAATTAATGAATTAAGGGTACAGCAACTATCGGCAGTTGCCAGAGGGTGGAGGACAGCAGTAAAGTTAAACTTGCAGTTAACTCATTGGCAAGGGACCTGGTGACATGGGTGGGGGATGACTTCGGAAGACTAACATGGGGAGAAGTGTGTGTAGGTATTCAAAATGCTCAGTTAATAATGTTAATGGATATTATAAGAGATGCTTGGTCAGAACAATGGCCTTAAGTATTAAATCGGGAGGCTAGCCCATATTTATCCACAATTGCAAAAACATACCCATCTACCTAAAAAATAACATCCCCCACGTGTGGGGAGAGTTCTTGTGTAATTGTTACTATGATATCATGGGAAGGAAATGCAAATAAGGTGGTCCCCTTAAGCCCTATGGAAGTAACTAGGGAAGGGGGAGCGTGTTGGGAGCCACTAGGAAATAGGTGGGGGGGTGGGGTGGAATGGGGTAAATTGGGCTGTCATCACATTAAGCAGTTGTATATCCAGAGGAGGAATATGGATGTGCCCCTCTCCTATGACTATGGAGGAGCAGGATCAATGGCCTGTTGCAAAGGGGGGGCATTTAGGGGTAATGTATATAAGGTATGGTGTATTCTGTTGAAAATGTATGCAATCCTGCAACATAACACTAGGAGGAAAAATCCTTCCAGTATATGACCAAATTATGAACTTCTGTACACTGCCACCTGAACTATGGTGCACCAATGTAGTGGACTTAATCGTTGTAAACAATCAAACCAGCACCTACTACCCCATGCCATACCAAGTAGTTAAATTGCTTTAAACAATACCAAATTTCTAATCACTAGTCACTAATTATAACCTATAAGTAATGTAGTAAGCCCTCCCACTCAGTGTACTGGACAACCCAGACCCAACCTTCTTGGGCCCACTATAATGGGAAGTCTGGAACACTAATTGGAATAGGTGTGGTATGTCCGTACGAGAGAAGGTGCAGGGGCACGGTACTACACAAGGAGCAGTGGGACAGATGGAGCATCAACACCTTCCACCTTGATGCCTGACCCTATCATGAAGTGTGTCACCATATGTCCTATGCTTTTCCATGGATACTTGGGCAGGAGGATCCCAAAAGAAGAAGGAGTGGAGTGTTAGGATATAGATATTCAAGCCTGTCTGTAAAGGCCTATTCTTTAAGAATTTAGGTATATGTTTATCATTTAGATAGTTATAGAGGTATAAAAGAAAGAATCTGTGTAAGGGCCTTCTCTCACTGTGACAGTCTGAGGCCCTGTTCTTAGGCCAGTGCCTTTGGCTAAGCAGCAGAGGCAGCCATAAGCTGGGAAGCGTGCGGTCACATCCTCACATTCCAAACTAGTCATATTAAAATAAGGCAATCTGGGGCTGTTAAGAAGGTGATCCAATCTATCATCTCCAGAGAAAGGGAAGAACCTAGCAGATGTAAAACAAAAACAAAAATAGTTTAATAGTTTTCTGTCTGGTAAAAACTCACTTATCAATAGACACAGCTGGGAAACCCTTATGTCTGTATAAATGTAGTTGTAAAATCCTCACTTCTGTATTGTTTTGTCATTATAATTCCCACTTGGCTATCTTTATTTGCATGGTCTCTTTTTGGTTCTGTAATTGTTTCTGTCTGCTGTATAATTAATTTTGCTGGGTGTAAACTAATTAAGGTGGTGGGATCTAATTGGTTAGCTAATCATGTTATAATATGTTAGAATTAGTTAGGTAAATTTTAGTAGAATAATTGGTTAAGGTATAGCTAAGAATAGTACTATATAAATTAGGGGCAAACAGGAAGTAAGTTGGGATTCGAAAATAAGGAAAAAGGAACTTGGATTTAAGCTTGTTGGAAGTTCACCTCAATAAACATCAAATTGTTTGCACCTTCGGACTTCGGGTATTGTTGCTCTCTGTTCATGCGAGAAGGACCAGGGAAGTGGGAGAGTGAAGGAATAAGCTCTCTGACAGAGTATATAAAGGTTTTATGATTTGGATAAATATTCAGTAGATGATGAGATAAAGACCACCTCATATATTGTACTTATTTCTGCTCATTGGAACCATGGTTTCAAGAGAATAAAGGTAGTTCTTTAAACTATACAATTACCTCTACTCCATTCCAGAATTAAGAATTTGATCTTGAACCGTAATACTTTTATGACAAGCTAACAGTGCATTAAAATGAAATTATTTATTTGCCTGTTCTTTCCATCAGATATTTCTTGTACCACTTAAATGCTTCACCATTTCCTCAGCAACAAATTGGGCTCAAGTGGGCTCAGTGGATTAGCACTGAAGTGGTTCTACCTTCTACTTTGTTATTATATTGCTCGTGATAACCTGGGAGCACTTAAATGCCCTCTTTCCTGGTTCTCCGATCATGTTCTTCCACCTCACTCCTAAAATACTTTTACTGGCTTTCTGATGATTTATCAGCTTCAAACTCCATTACTTCAACTTCAAGCATTCACATAGCTCGCCTTGCGTGCTTCTCAGCTCTCATTTCCTCTATAGTCCCACTTTTCACCCTACTCTCCGCACACTCCTGCTGCTTCCATATTGTCTGTTTCTCCCTCTGTGACTCCCACTATTTTTCTTATTGTCCCCCAACTTGGAATAGCCTTTTTCCTACATAGCTAGCTATTTTCAAATCCCATTCAAACTTCCAGTCCCTTCTTGAATCTAATTTCTTCTGGTTAGCCTCTAATTTATAATCTTCAGATTGGTTTTGTCTATTACAGGGGTGGGAAAACTACGGCCCGTGGGCCGAGATGTTTTAATCCAGCCCTGGAGGTCCAGCCAGGGAGCGGAGTCTTGGGCTTGCCCTGCTCTGGCGCTCCAGCCAGGGAGCGGGGTCGGGGGCTGGTTCTGCGCGGCTCCGGGAAGCAGCGACAATGTCGCATGTCCCTTCTCCGGCTCCTATACATAGAGGCAGCCATGGGGCTCAGCACGCTGCCACTGCCCCAAACGCCACTCCCACAGCCAATGCAAGCTGCAGGGGAGGCGCCAGCAGATGGGGCAGCGCACAGACCCACTTGGCCATGCCTCCGTGTAGGAGCCGGAGGAGGGACATGTCATTGCTTCCAGGAGCTGCTTGAGGTAAGTGCCATCCGGAGCTTGTACCCCTGACCTCCTCCTCCTGCCCCAGCCCTGATCCGCCTTCCAAACCCCTCAGTCCCAGCCCAGAGCACCCTCCTTCACCCCAAACCCCTTATCCCCAGCCCCACCCCAGAGCCCTTAGCGCCCCCCTCCCCGTACCCCAGCCCAAATCCCCCTCCTGCACCCTGAACTCTTCATTTCTGGCCCCATCCCAGAGCCCTCACCCCCTCCTGCACTCCAACCCCAATTTTGTGAGCACTCATGGCCCGCCATACAATTTCCATACCCAGATGTGGCCCTCGGGCCAAAAAGTTTGCCCACCCCTGGTCTATTACCACACTCATACTTGGTGATTTTGTTTTTAAAAGGGAGAAAATATGAAACTGAAACAACTAGTCAGTTGTCTTTGAAGAATGTTACTCATTCATAAGCAGTATTCTTTTCCCCCTTGTTTCCTATCTCTCTTCCTTTTCCTCACCTCATGGTCTGCTGTCACTTTTCCATGTGGTATCTGTCCACTTTAGCTCTTCAAAGCAGAAACTTTATCTTATGTCTGTAAAATATTATGCATATCTAATTTTTCCTTATGACATCTCAAACTGCAGAAAATAGTAGTCAGCTTTGTTAGTGTGTTTTTGTTATATGGAATTCAAATAGAAGCATTGACAGAAGACATAGAATCATGATGCTGTGACGTCAAGATGAAAACATATAGCTTTCACTAGGAAGTTTCCATGACCGGTGACATTGTCCTTAACCTTAGTCTCATCTACTTTCCCCTGTATTTTCTTTTCCCACCTCTGTAAATCTGCCCATTACCTTCCCTGCAATATTCTCCATGTGTGCTAGTGCCTCAGTTTCACCTCCTCTGGAATGCTTATCTCTGCTTTCACCTTGATTTTTGTAACTCTCATGTCTCTGGTTTCTCAGCTCTTCAGACTATAACATGTTTATAATACTGCTCCACACTATTTAGGTGTGTAAAAAACAGTTTAGTCACCTAATTTTATCCTCACATAACTCATTGGCTCCCCTTCAATTTCACGCTAGTTCACATTTGCTCTTTTAAGTTTTTAAAACACTCCATGAACATAATCTTAACCTCATCTCCCTCCCCATTCCTTCCAGACTGGTACTGAACTCCTTTTTTTGTCTCTTCCTACATCCTCATTACTGTTGATACAAGAGTCTTTTTCTCTGCAGTTCTCACTAAGTGGAACAAGTTTCCCATATCCTTCAGCCTCATTCACAATCCCTTTCATTTCATACCCCTGTATGCTATAAAAAAGAAATTATAAATTCAGAAAAAACTTTACTTAGTTTTAACTGAAAATATACTCTTCTGTTTTTTGATGAGCACTGGGATATTTGCCTAGGCTGAAATCATTCAGTCTAGGCAAAAATTCTGATTATAGTAGTCCAGAAATCTTTATTAATCTTACATGGATCATATAATCAATTTTCATGAGGCAAGAAAGCACTTCCAGAAATATCCAAACTTAGCAAAAATTGGGATCTTAGAGAATTTAATTTTACAGTACATGTTAAACAAAAAGGAAATATGTTGTAAAAGGAAATAGTTCTTCCGTTGACCAAGTCACATGTACACTGAGATTTGGGTTGACTTACCGGTGGTGTTCAGGAGTGTGAATGTTACAGAGTAGCTAGGTCGATATACATTTTAAGTGAAGACCAGGCCTCATACTCTACTAAAGGAGGACTGGGAAAACTACACCAGGGATTTTGAAATATATTTAATATTCATTTTTATAACTCTTCCATGTTATAGAAAATAGTTTATATTTGAACAAAACCTATTATCTCTTTCTTCCAGTCTGGGATCCTTTTGTGAAGTCAACATGCTGAATTTTTTGAGTCATACTCTTTTTTTCTGTCCAGTATCTAAAAGGTCATGAAGTTTGACTTACGTATTCATGTATAGAGTTAGGCAGGGGGGAAGATGGACTATTTTTCAAACACAGAGTCTTCAGAAAGAGCAAAGGGGATATAGGGAATGACTAACCAGTTTAAATCCATGAGAATTAAATGTTCTCCCCTTCTATGTACGCTGAGGTATGAAAGGCCCAGATTTTTAAAGGTATTTAGGGGCTGCAGCACTCAGTGTTGCATCACCTAAATCTCATTTTCAAAAGTGATATAGACACTTAGGCCTGGTCTACACTAAGAAGGGGGGTCGAACTAGGGTACGCAAATTCAGCTACGTGAATAGCGTAGCTGAATTCGAAGTACCCTAGTTCGACCTACTCACCCATCCAGACACGGCGGGGTCGAACTCCGCGGCTCCTCCGTCGACTCCGCCACCGCCGTTTGCAGTGGTGGAGTACCGGAGTCGACCGCAGCGCTTCCGGAGTTCGAACTATCGCGTCTAGATCAGACGCGATAGTTCAAACTCCGAGAAGTCGAACTCACTGCGTCGACCTGGAAGGTAAGTGTAAACCTACCCTTAGAAGCCTAAATCCTGTTGACTGTAAATTGTGTGTTGGCATCTAAGTGCCTGAGTTTCTTCTGAAAATGAGACTGTGATGGGGCATCTACCCCACACTAGCCTATAAAGGGATTAATTGAGCCCTAAGGAGGCTGCGCAGGAGGCAGCCAATTTGAAAGGGGCTGCAAGGAGCGGCCGATCAGGGCCAGGCAGGTCCATATAAAAAGGAGTGCAGGGGAGAGCAGTTTCAGTTGCTCCCAGGATCTTGAGGAGGGGAGGACTGGCTGCCTTGAAGGCTGAAGACAGCTAGCACCCTGGACAGAGCAGTGTTTTAGGCAGGGACTGAGAAAGCTTAAGATAGCTCCTGGTAGGCTGCAGCTGTAGATCTGCAGACTGAAGCCCTGAGGCAAGGGCAAAGAGGGTGCTGAGGCTGCAGGGAAGTGGCCCAGGGAAAGGAACTGAGGAATTGGAGGGGACACAGCAAGTGGTGGCTATTTACAGGGTTCCTGCGCTGGGACCCGGAGTAGTGGGTGGGACCAGGTTCCCCCACACACACCACCACCACCACTGAAGAATTGGCCAGACAATGGGCTGCAGTTGCCACTGAGGGAAGTGCCTGGACAGTGGACTGCAGTTCCCCTGGAAGGAGGGAGAACAGAGCATGACACAGCCAGAGGGCTGTGCCATGAAGATGACAACATGGTTTGGGAGTGATATGGGTCCTGGAGGAGAAATGACGGTGGCAAGACACCATCAGAAAAGGGCGCACTGGCTAGCAAAGCTAATCCCCAGGACAGCCAGCCAGAGGCACCACAACGGTGAGTCACACCCCATCACAGAGACTTAGGCTCCTAACTTAGGTATTACAGTGTTGAGTGCAGCAGTGCCTAAATACCTTTAAAAATCTGGGCCAAGGTGCTTCGAAATGGAAAATAAAACAAAACAAAAAATGGTATATGTGCAGCAACATTCTACCAAGTTTTCCTCTCCCTTAAAGTTATCACAGAATTTACCTCTTAAGTTGCTTGTTTACAGACTAGTTCAAAAAATATTTGAGTTTATATACCATATGAAACAATCAGCTACTTATGAAGAAGCCGCATACATTTTCCTTCTCCTCAGATCATATGCCTACTAGCAGTTTCCTGAAATAAGAAGTTGTTCTTTGAGTATTTTTCTACATGGATCCTGCTCTAGGTGGGCATGCGCTGTGTGTGTGATGATCAGGTTCTTTTGGCCAGCAGCGTTCACTGGGGCTGTTCCTTCATCCTGCATATGCTCGCACCAATTCACGTGAAGACATAGTGGGTAAAGCCACCCATGGCAGCGAGACTGAATTCAGCAGTGTTGGTCTGCCAAACCGTAACTCCCTCAATTAATGTTAGGATTAGTTTAGTACTTAACATTTTATTTTCCCATTGGGCTAAAATGTTACAGAGTAGCTAGGTCGATATACATTTTAAGTGAAGACCAGGCCTCATTGGGCTAAAAAATAAGTTAGAAAATATGAAGATCCTTGGTACCAAGGCATTAATGTCATGGCCAAAGCAAAGTCTCTAGACTTTAAGTCCTGCCCTCCTTGTTAGGTGGCAAATCCCAAAATGGCGGCCTTTCTAAATTACTTTTTTGCCTTGGAGAAGGCCACATACTTTGCAAGTGCTCCATCTGTAGATCTTTCTCCGAATGGATACAGAAAGACTGAGATGCTGCCTGAAATTGATTGTTCCAATAGAAATAATGAAGAGCATCTCTAACCCAGAGAATTGTGAGTTGAAAGGTGGTTCAACTGCTCATAAACCACATTCAGCTAGTTCTCTGGTAAATTCAGCCAATATCCCTAGCACCCAGGGCACGACAGCTACCAAAAGACCTCAGACCTCATCTAGAGTTCATGATTGATCAATATAGGTTTCCACAAGTGAGTCAGTTGCTCCTGCTGACCATGGCCAAAAGCAAAAACTGCACCAATCACCTTCCCTGGTACAATCAAAGAGTAGGCTGAGGAGTCATTCTATTTCTGATCTGGCCACAGTTCCTCCTTCAAAGCCTGACTCTCACTGCTGATCTACTGTCTGATGCATGCTCCTCGGCACTGGCCCCATGCCAATTGAGTTCCATAATCAGCCCATCTAATCTGTACAGATTATATAGGTTTCATCCACACTGATAAGGTCATCTCACAATTAAGGACCTTTCATGTGAAAGTCATGACCTTTTTAAGTCCTAAATAAAGAGTTCCACTCTTTTTGAAAGACTATAGAAAGACATTTTGGTCCCTAGATCTCTACAGTGTAGTCCAGAGGAGGAAGCATGTTACACCTCAAATTTTTTCCAGGCTAAGGTCAGCCTCTCATATTGTTATCAACAGAAGTCCTCAGAGCTTCCCAAGAAAAGACCTCACTACCAGTGAAGGAGAAGCTCAACCTTATCTTCTGTTAGAACTCACACGTCACCATCCCTGAGACAAGAAATAGATTCCACAGTCAAGAGTCCTGGACTGATCTATACAGATCTGTTCACCTGTTTCTCTCTCACACACACACACCCCGCCCCTGCACACCGCTTCCTTATCAACCTCCTTTATTTCTTTTTGTAGGCTGGTACTAGAATTAAGGAACACAAGGTCCTGGAAGTTATCAAAAAGGGTTATTTGGACTAGTTTCAGGCCTTGCCTACCCATCCCCATTCCTTCTAAGAGATTCCTCTTACAAGAGACAGTCATCCTCCTACTGCTCGGTGCAGAAGTTTGTATTGCCATTCTGAAAAAGAAGAGGATGACATCTCCAACTCAACAAATTCATCCATCACTTTGGGCTCAGGATGGTCACTCTGGCTTCTATAATTCCCTCCCTAAAACCTCAGGATTGATTTCTGCTCGGTGCAGAAGTTTGTATTGCCATTCTGAAAAAGAAGAGGATGACATCTCCAACTCAACAAATTCATCCATCACTTTGGGCTCAGGATGGTCACTCTGGCTTCTATAATTCCCTCCCTAAAACCTCAGGATTGATTTGTGATTTTGACCAGCAAACTGCATATTTTCATGTATGCCTTCCCCTCTATTGCAGAATTCTTTAGCTTGGGATTCTGTATTGGTGAAAGGAATGAGAAGTGTTTGAGTTTGCTCTGCCCTTTATGCTCTTGGGTGGGGAACATGAGGATGTGAAGGGTGCAGCCGCAGTCCCAGTGGAGATTGCTGGCCAAAAGAATCTGATCTTGCATGCTCCTGTGGGATCCATGTGGACAAAACATCTTGAAGCAATAGGCGTTGAAGTGTAAGTAACTGTTCTGTATCTTGATTTCTCTTTTTAAATACAAATCATAGAATGTCAGGGTTGGAAGGGACCTCAGGAAGTCATCTAGTCCAACCCCCTGCTCAAAGCAGGACCAATCCCGAGACGGATTTTTGCCCCAGATCCCTAAATGGCCCCCTCAAGGATTGAACTCACAACCACTGAGCTATCCCTCCCTGCCTGCTTATAGTATTAACATACCATTGCCAAAATACACAATAGGTTGTTAAGGAGCACTGAGTCTTTTTTTAAGCACCACCACCTGCTGAATAATTTGATCGAACATGGTAGACACTATAATTATTTATTAGGCCTTTTCCATTCTCATTAAGCATGGAACATGAATAATGGAAGCACTACCTGCTGAAGGTCCACTCTTTCAACTGTGGTTTTCATTAGATCTTCTGAAACCTTAGAAGTTGTACATGAAAATTTTGGAGTATGTTTTAAAAGCATTGCATAGGGAATTCTCTGTGTTACACCAGTGAGGAGACACATGATTAAATCTTCATGAACTTCTTTGAAAACGTACCCTAAAATACAGTCGTTAGTTTATGTCTGTCTGGATCACTAATCTCTTCTTACCCAAATTGCTGCAAACTTCTGTGTACGTATTTTTTTGTATCAATTTGATGACTGTTTCCTCTTCCACTCAGAGGATGAATTGCTGAATTTCTACTTTATTTCACGTGCATTGTGTGTTAAAATAGAAGCAGTAACATCTTCCCATCATGATGCAGGAATTTTGGTGTCATCAGACAGTGGACTGGGCCATTTTAAGTGACTAATCTGTTGACTAATCCTAGGGAATCTATCAAGTATTTAAGACTCTTAGACATAAAATTGAAACAAAATGGCCTAAATGCCAGTATTGCTAATGCCGACTGGATTAAGGAAAAGATTTTGTAGAATATAATACACTTTGAAATATATTATTTAATGATGTATGGGCTAAATCTTTTGGGCAAAACTCTCATTGACTGACTTCAATAAGAGTGCTGGTTGAGTCAGGACTGCAGGATGGAAGCCTCAACTGGCATTGTCAGTAAGAAAATGTTATTGAATTTAGTCTTCAGTATTTGATAAAAACAGAGGGGTGTTACTTACTATTCATGTAAAAACTCAATGTGCTTAAAGTTAACTTTATTTACAGAAACCACAGAAGCCAAGTTTGACTCTGCTAATGAACTCTTCCCATCAATTCAAGAAAAACAGTAAGCAATTTTGGGGGGAGGGGAGGGGAAGGGAATCTCCTTTACTACATTATACGTTGATAGGAAATTGTAGATTTATTATGTATTTTACTTCCTCTTTTAAGTATAGTTAATCTTTGCTTTTTTACTATAGTAGGTGAGAAAAGTAGCATTATGAGAACAGAACATATAGCCATTTCACAGCAAAATAAATCAGATTGTGAAGCTGAAGATGTCATTGAATCCCCTCCTAAGCCTTTTTCCCAAGTCAAGTCCTACCCTCGACCTCTCCATCCCTCACCTGGCTCCTGTTCAAAACCTTCCCAGATGACTCCTCCTCTCCTGGGGTTTAAACAGGTAAATTTTTGTTTGTGCAATTAATTTGTTGGTTCCTATGCTGTGTTTTTTCTTTTTCAAATTCATCTATGATTTTATGAAGATGGCAAGGATATTAGAATTGGAAGTCCTCAGTCATCAAAGCAAAACCTCAAACAAGTAACCAGAAATCACACAAATTTGGATAAAAAAGAATGTAAAGAACTAACAAATGAAGATATTTCAGAATCAAGCGAACAGGAGAAAGAAGAATTAGAGGAAGAAGAAGAGGAGGAAGATGATGAGGAAGAATTTAGTCAGGAAGAAAAGGAGGATGAAGATACAGAAGATGAAGAAGGAAGTCAAGATGATTACACAGAGAATGAGGAAGAGGAATATGTTGGAAAATTGGAGCATGAGCATGATCAAGAGTTAGAAATCTTCAACAATGCTGTTAAATCAGAAAGGGAAGTTAAATGTGGAAGCAAAAATATACACAATGGTGGTAGTCATGAAACATGTGAAGAGAAAGATCAGGAAATGCAGGAATCTGTTGATATTCCTGTGTCTTTTATAGCTGGACATTATGAAGGTTTAAAGGAAAATATAACTGCCATATCATCTAAGATGGTAAATAATGAAGTACCTTATGATTCATCAAAAAAAGAAGATGGTAGTGAACATGAAGAAGTTCATGAATTTCAGAACACAAATGAATTGTTACATACAGATAGAAATGAGAAAATCAGATGTAAGACCCGCTGTTCTTTTGAAGAATCTGAAATGACAGCCTGGAAAAAAGATGCATCTCCATCTGTCTTAAACAGTTGTTATATTAAGGAGGAAAACTCAAACCTAGTAGATGATATCTTTGAAAGTGATGATGATCCTTGGTCAGAGGCAGAAGATCCAAGGCATGAGAACAGAAGACAGGACTCAGAGAATCTTAGATTTCTAGGTGATCAAAATGCTGGAAAGGAGCAATGCAAGAATTCCGAGGGATTGGGTAATACAGTCTGTAAAACGCTGGAACCAGAAAGTGAGAATTTGCCTGTAAATAGCGGTGAAGAAAATCTAAAAGAAGCATTTCAACCAAGCATCAAAGTAAGTAAAAAGGGACAAACCCAATAACAAGGATTTTTACACAGGTAAGGCAGAAGATAAGACACAAAGTACTTGTATTGTAGCTGAATGGTTTGAATATAGTTAAATGAAAAACCTTAATAGACGATTGCTAACAAGAATCATGTAACTCAAATTTAATCTGATCTTCATTGAATAAAGAAATGACTGACTATAAATTTGTTTCTAATAAAGCAGAGTTTTCATGCATTAGTTAGGATAGTAGTGAGCAGCATTTTTTTTATTCTAAATGTGGTTATGATGCTATAGAAGGATGAATTTTAGACTCATTGTCCTGAAGTCAGTATAATTTGTGGCCTAAAGAATGATGCATAAAATAAATTGGGTATTGTTTGCAAGAGTAACTGGGCTCTGACAAAATCCAAATGTGTTATGAAAAATAAATTGAACTATAACAGCATAAACTGATTTTATTTATTTATTTTTACAAAAAATGAGTAAAAGAAGGTGGTTGGAATATAAAATCGCTTTTAGAATCAGATGGTCAGTTGCGCTCCTCTGGAACAATACAGATAAAGCCCATGATTAAGGGTGTGAGATCTGGGAATAAAAGCAGTCTTGGTTGAGGTGATCAACTAAGGAATGAAATTCCAGAGGAGATTAGGTGAATCTGACCATCTTTAGAAAATGCTGCAAGAACTTTTCACCATAGCAAAAATGATACTCACAACATTGATACCTTCATCCAAACAACAAAACCAAACCCACCTAAAACAAATGAATCATCCACCCAGCTAAACAAACCCCATTCCCAAGCAGAGTTTTTTGCCTCTAAAAGTGACTTTGCTTTTACTGTTGATTTGATGTAGGCATTCAGACACTACAATGATGAGTGGGAGTATAACATCTTAAAATAGATAGAAAGTAATTTGCTTTTGTTTAGTATTTTTATTTGGGAAGATATTTTTCATTCAATCTCTTTCTACTAGGAAGAATCATCAGAGGAGGAAGATGACATAGAGCAACCACAAATTTCAAATGTTGTAGATAAAAGTTTGATTTGTAATGGCAACCGTGAAGCACAGAATCCCTCAGAAGATACTGCTATTAGGAAAGGTAAATTAGTAAATAGTAATCCAAATGTTTTTCTTAGATTAGTTTACTGTGTGAGAGTACTAAGAAAAGATCATAATCTGCTGCCTCTGGTATTGTGAACCATGAGATGTTTTTCACTTGCCCTGGTACACTCTCAGGGAATGTCTCGGCTGATAAATCACTTGTTTCCTTTGTTTCTGAGGGACTCCAAAGAGTAAAAGACACACATTACAGACAGTCCCTGTCTTGAAGCATTTACAATCTAAAAAAGGCATAAAGTAGATTGGACATATTGTAAAGCACAGAAATAGGAATAGTTTGGATTTTTTATAGCCTACATTTTTAAATTAAGTCACCTCACAGATATGTCTAAAATGATGTTGGTAAGTTGAGGACAACAATCAGAAGAGTGGGTGAATGTTACGTCTAATTTCACAACCTTCAGTTGCTTTTAGATGATCAGATAGCAGCAGTGGCTAGTACTGATGATGATTTTCTTCTGTGTCTGGCAGGTAGGGTTCAAATCTATTTTTTGATGGGATATAGCTTCCATGGCCGTGCCTTTGTAATTTTTGAGTACTGCAACACACTCCAAATCGGGCTACACCTTAAAACCATTTAGAAACTGTGGCTAGTACAGAATGCATTTAAGTGGAGCTCCTCAGTGGCAGCATGGAACACCAGTGCTCTATAAAAAACCTTATTCTATTGAATCTTCTATACCAGTCCAGATATTTGTTAAAGTTCCTCCCAACCAGCAGATGCAGCCAGAACACTGAATTTTGAGGATGTCATCATGCCTTTACATACACTTCTAGCCAGATATAACACTATCCTCGGGAGCCAAAAAATCTTACTGTGTTATATCAAACTTGCTTTGATCTGCCCCCCCCCCGTGCTGCTTTACCGTGTTATAACTGAATTTGTGCTACACTACAGCTGCTCAGCATGTCATAGAATACCAGGGTTGGAAGGGACCTCAGGAGGTCATCTAGTCCAACCTCCTGCTCAAAGGGGGACCAAGCCCCAGACAGATTTTTGCCCCAGATCCTTAAATGGCCCCCTCAAGGATTGAACTCACAACCCTGGATTTAGCAGGCCAATGCTCAAACCACTGAGCTATCCCTCTGTAGCCACTGTAGCACCATTGTATATATGCTTCCTATATCAGTATACAAGTTGTTCTGTCAGTGTAGGTAACCAGCTTCCATGAGAGGAAGTAGTGAAATTGATGGAAGAATTCTTCTGATGATCTAGCTTATTTGCACCCAGAGTTAGGTCAGCTTAAGTGCTGCACTTAAGTTACAAAATACTTCACAGCCCTGAAGGACATAGCTAAGTCAATGTAATTTTTAAGTGTATACCAGGCTTTAGCCTTCAGTTTCTTTCTTCCGCGTGTATAGCAGGTGTTTAGCGGGCTCCCACTGGAGGAGAGAAGAAAGATGAAGGCCTAAAGAAAACAGAGTGACACACTGTGGTGTTGCAGCTACCTTAGCAGCACATGTGAATTATTTGTATACAGATTGAGATAAATTATGTATGCCTATTGCGATCTTATGAATACAGGGCTTATCTGATAGAGTACAAACGAATGTGAAATGTTTATAAGAGAAGTAAAATTTCATATTTATTTTATTCTGTAGATACAATGTCAGTATTAGGATTGGATGAGGAGGAGGATACAGAATCACCCTGGGATTCAGAGGTACTTTCCATTAATATGGCTATTATGATCCCACCAATTTTATTCAATTTACTACCACTCAAGAGTTTACTTTTATTGCATTTTTTACTTCTTCGTTGCTGAATGGATCACAGGGCTTGATGCTGTGGTTTTGAAGTACTTCTGCTATATTAGGGGCTGACTAGTTAAGACTGCTAATTACCTAGGTCTCCTGGCAGTGGACCCCCTCCCCCCAGATTCAATTAGTATTTCTAGCATCATATTGAATTATTAAATAGTTTAGTTGTTTTAAATGTTTTTGAAAGGTAAAAAAAGTAGGTATTTACATCTGTTGGTTTTTTTTTATATTATTTTTAAAAGGACAATGAAATCTTGTCCCCATTTAAGTCAACATTAAAACTCTCACTAAATGGATTTGGGGTCAGGTTTTTACCTTTTATCTCTGTCTGCAAGCATTGCCTCTGTAGAATTCCCTCTTAAGCTGATGCACATTATGAAAAACCTGTAACCATTGGAGCTGCATATACACCCTAGCTATGGTCTCTTGCCTCTCCCATATCCAGCGAATAACCCCAGTTGCTACTCAGTCCTTGTGGACTGCTTTAGGCAGCAAGGAGAATGTGGTGTTCTTTTACCACATTAGTTTCCTTTTGAGAGCGTTTAACTTTTATCCTTTTAAAATTTTAATCTTAAAGTTTTAGGATAGTTAGTGTTAGTCTTTGTCAACTTTTTGGCCTTGTTGGACTTTGTTTCTTCAGTCCTCCTTATAGCATTCCCTGTGCAGCTGTCAGCCTGTTGATTATCGTAGGGTGCATGCTCAACTCCCATAGACTTGTGTGCTGAGGACATGAAAATCAGATAGAGGCCTGGTCTACACTACGCGTTTATACCGAATTTAGCAGCGTTAAACTGATTTAACCCTGCACCCGTCCACACAACGAAGCCCTTTATATCGATATAAAGGGCTCTTAAAACCGATTTCTGTACTCCTCCCCGACGAGGGGAGTAGCGCTGAAATCGGTATTGCCATGTCGGATTAGGGTTAGTATGGCTGCAATTCAACGGTATTGGCCTCCGGGCGGTATCCCACAGTGCACCATTGTGACCGCTCTGGAAAGCGATCTGAACTCAGATGCACTGGCCAGGTAGACAGGAAAAGCCCCGTGAACTTTTGAATTTCATTTCCTGTTTGCCCAGTGTGGAGCTCTGATCAGCACTGGTGGCCATGCAGTCCCAAATCCAAAAAGAGCTCCAGCATGGACCGTACGGGAGATACTGGATCTGATCACTGTATGGGGAGACAAATCTGTTGTATCAGAGCTCCGTTCCAGAAGACGAAATGCCAAAGCATTTGAAAAAATCTCCAGGCTATGATAGACAAAGGCCACAGCAGGGACTCAACACAGTGCTGTGTGACAAGCATAATGGAAAGCCAAAGAATCAAATGGATGCTCATGGAGGGAGGGAGGGAGGGAGGGGGGACTGAGGACTCGAGCTATCCCACAATTCCTGCAGTCTCTGAAAAGCATTTGCATTCTTGGCTGAGCTCCCAATGCCTGAAGGGTCAAAAACATTGTCGCCAGTTGTTCAGGGAATATGTCGTCAATTTACCCCCCTTCCCTCCCCCAAAGAAAAGGGAAAAAAATCGTTTCTCGCCTCTTTTCAATGTCACCATATGTCTACTGGATGCTGCTGGTAGATGGGGTGCTGCAGCGCTAAACCGCAGCATCATCTCCCCTGCCCTCCCCAGTGGCAGATGGTACAGTACAATATGACTGATAGCCGTCCTCGTCATCATCCTGTGAGTGCTCCTGGCTGGCCTCGGTGAGGTCGGCCGGGGGCGCCTGGCAGAAATGGGAATGACTCCCGGTCATTCCCTTCTTTAAGCTTTGTGTCCTGGAGATTCAGTCCCGGCAGATGGTGCAATAGTGCTGGTAACCATCCTCATCATAGCAGCTGGAGGCTGAGCTCCTCTCCCCCGCCACCCTTTAATGAGTAATGGAGATATCTTGCCTGGAATATCATAGCAGCTGGAGGCTGCCTCCCCCTCATTTTATCTCACTAAAAAGTCAGTGTTTTTTATTCCTGCATTCTTTATTACTTCATCTCACAAATGGGGGGATAACTGCCACGGTAGCCCAGAAGGGGTGTGGGAGGAGGGAAGCAATGGGTGGGGTTTTTGCAGGGGTACCCCCTAGAATGGCATGCAGCTCATCATTTCTGCGGGATATCTGGGACTCTGACCCGAAGCGGCTGTGCTCTCTGGTTCTCTAGTAGACTTGCCCCATATTCTAGGCAGGACTGACTCTATTTTTAGACAAAACATAAGGGAATGACCTGGGAAGTCATTCCCATTTTTGTCCATGCGCCCCCGGCCGACCTCAGTGAGGCCAGCCAGGAGCACCCATGACAGCAGCAGACGATACAATATGACTGGTAACCGTCATTGCCAATTTCCAAAGCAACAGACAGTGCAATAGGGCTGGTAACCGTTTCTGCTATCTTGCAAAGGCAAATGAATGCTGCTGTGTAGCACTGCAGTACCGCGTCTGTCAGCAGCACCCAGTACACATACGGTGACAGTGAAAAAAGGCTAAACGGGCTCCATGAATACCATGCTATGGCATCTGCCAGGGCAATCCAGAGAAAAAGGGCGCGAAGTGATTGTCTGCCGTTGCTTTCATGGAGGAAGGATTGAGTGACGACATTTACCCAGAATCACCCGCGACACTGTTTTTGCTCCATCATGCATCTCAACCCAGAATTCCAATGGGCGGGGGAGACTGCAGGAACTATGGGATAGTAATGGGATAGCTACCCACAGTGCAACCCTCCAGAAATCGACGCTAGCCTCGGTACATGGATGCACACCACCGAATTAATGTGTTTAGTGTGGCCGCGTGCACTCGACTTTATACAATCTGTTTTTAAAAAACGGTTTCTGTAAAATTGGAATAATCCCGTAGTGTAGACATACCCAGAGATACAAACAATCATTGTAAAGAACTGCAGTTGTTATTCAAGCAGTCTTTTTATTTTTTAATTTTTTTAAAAAAAATTTCCCCCTACTTCATGTTACCACTTCTTCTGTTTATATCAAGGCTAGTACAGACATCTTAATTGACAGAAATTTTAACTAGCATTTTATTAACACTTTAATGAAAAATATTCATAAGTATTATGATTTTAAAAATAGTCTATATTATGACATTCCTTTTCTAAAGCTTTTTCAGAGATACGTGAGTACTATGTATACTGGGTAGCGCACAAAAATGTTTGGTTGTAGATCATTGCTGATACCCAGCAACGAAAAATATCTATACTTTTTCTGTGGAAAGCAATTAAAAATTAATTGTATCCAGGTTATCATGCATGTTTTTAATTAACCAGTGTGCTTCTGAAAGTCCAAGAAAACTACCAGTCAACCTATTAATTTCATCTGCTGTCAGAACTGACACACACATGCAGAGTATTTTTGAGGAACAAAATGAAGGTAATTTTATCATTGTATTATTATCCATACTTCATGAGCTTTTATAAAATAAGCTTAATTTTATATGTACGCCTTAGGAATTCTTCCAAAAAAAGAGTGGGTGGTTCTCTCAGTGGCAATAGAAAACTGCTGGTTAATTGTCATTATTGATAGATTTGGTTTTTTTTATTCTTGATAAGAGCAGAAAATGCTTTGACGTTAATTCAGGAGATGATCCATTTCAGAGGAACTATGGTAGTTTGTATGTCCTTGAACATTGACTAGCAGCTAAAGTGGGTAGTACACCTCTACCCCAATAGAACGCGACCCGATATAACACAAATTCGGATATAACGCGGTAAAGCAGTGGGGAGCCCCAGGCCCTTTAAAGCGCCACCCGAGCCCTGCTGCCAGAGCTCCGGTGGTGATTTAAAGGGCCAGAGGCTCCAGCCACTGCGGAGCTCCGGTGGTGATTTAAAGGGCCTGGGGCTCCCTGCAGTGGCTGGAGCACCGGGCCCTTTAAATCCCCGCCAGGGAAGCCAGTCCGGCACAGCATACCGGCTCTTGCCATACCGGACCAAACCCAATATAACGCGATCTCACCTATAAGGTGATGAGATTTTTTGGCTCCCAAGGACCACATTATATTGGGGTAGAGGTGTAATTGGAATGATACTCTCCTTAGGAGTTCAAACTGTATTTTCACTAGACTCTTGTAAATGTTCTTCAAAACCTTGACATGGTTCAGGTTATTTATTTGTATAGAAAGTTTTTTCTGACAGAAAAGATGGTATGAGATATTTTTTTATGGTCAAAAAGTGTTATGCTTTGCTGCTGTTATATTTCTTTCCTCTCTATAGTTTTATTAGCCCAGGAGGTTTAGCCTATGAAAGTTATAGAGAGATGGAGAGTTTTTGGCTTGATAGAATGTCTGACTCTGAATGACCTGAGATCATCCATTGTCTATTACTTGAGGACCTCATCATCTCCATCTTGAGAGTGAGAAACCTAAGGGGGAAGGAAGATTTGGGTGAATTCCCAGAGGCAAAGACAGATGTTAAGTATTTTATTTGCTTAGCAACTGTGCGTCTCATAAACGGTACTCTCAGTGCCCAGCTACTTTGGATCCATTGCATTTGTATTTTCAAATATCCCACTTTCCAGAGCTTAACAGATGGTTCTAGACAGAAAGGAGTGAATGAAGTAGATAATTTTCTTGGAAATATGAGATTTTTTTTCATTTTCGGAATTCACATTTTATCTATGAATACTAACTTATTTCTGAGTCCAGAAAGGGTAGTACTTGGCATCTGAGAAGTCTAATTTTCTTAAGTTCAAATGGCAAATGAGAAGTCCATAGTTGTATCTCTTTTGTGTGCCAAATAATCTTTCTGTAAAGCAGCGTAAAAGATTATTGCTCTATTCAATATTAAAAAAGAATAACAGTAATGGTTAATAGTTACAGATGTCTTTCGATTTGTTCAAGACATTTGACACCTCACATCTTGATTAGTATAATTGTGCAATACTTAGAGCTATCTTAGTGGCCACTCTGTTTCAGTTTGTGCAGAATTTGCTGGTCTGCCTAGAAAGTGGAGCAGGTCCAGCTGGACCCATCATCCTTGTTCTTCATTCATTCCAGTGGTTTTGGCTACAATTAATATTATTTGTCAGTCTGTAAAGCCCTGCATGGTTTAGGGCTGGACAATTTTGGACATATCAGACCAGATTTTCTGGAGTGCTGTGGCTCTTTGGCACTGCTCAAGCACATAAAGGTACTGCAATCTGGCCACAAATTCTCTACAGAGAGACCATGGGAGAAAGTCTCTGTTGGGTGTAACTTTGCCAGATCCGGGTCTGTGACTTTTCTCCCTGCCCCATCTGGTGTAGAGTTCCAATCTGCTATGCCAGGGGTTCTCAAACTTTTGTACTGGTGACACCTTTTACACAGCCCCTTATAAATTAAAAACATGTTTTTATATATTTAACACATTATAAATGCTGGAGGCAAAGCGGGATTTGGGGTGGAGGCTGACAGCTCGCGACCCCCCATGTAATTACCTCGTGACCCCCTGAGGGGTCATGACACCCAGTTTGAGAACCCCTGTGCTATGCCAATCCACTGTTAAGAATCAAGCCTCTTCTCGTTCTCTTTGCACCAGCAAAATGTCTGAGATACCTGATGTACTTTTGCTTACTGTCCCCAGAAGTGCTCTCTTGAGGACTGGAAGAAACTGTTCTCATTTGAAAGTTCTCGGCTATGGAACTTGCTACCGTTGCTGGTTAGCCAGAGTTCAAATCTGTTAGCCTGTAGAGCAAAGACTGACTGTTTTCAACCCAGCATCTGCCTGATATTCTAAACTTTCTTGATAATATCTGTCCTCTTCTGAATTTCTTGACTTTTCCTGGTGGGTGAACCTTGAGCACAAAAAGGGTAATACTTCCTCCTTTGGTAGCTACTTTTATATTGATCTCTCTCTTTGTTTTGCCTGGAAGCTAAAGTAATGGATAAAATGTTATTTGATAAAATAATACATAAACCTTAATATTTAAAATAATAAACTTTCTGCATGGTGCTCTGTGACTATTTGCTTATGAGGAGGGCAAGAATGTTCTACTGCTAAGACAGCATGTTTCTTCCTATTTTTGTCTTTAAAGAATTATGATTTTGTCACTCTCATTGGAACATGATGAACATATTGATACAATTAAATGAAAATTTCATATCATATGTCATTAGGTTGTAGCCAAAACTTTTCCATCTTTTTGAAGGCTTTAAATCCTGTAGTGCAGGGTTGCCTTGGGGAAGTCCGTTGCTTTGCATTCCCTTTACTTTGGTATGATTCTGCTAAAATAAATAAAATGTTTTTTAAAAAGATCAAAAGACAATTGTGGAAATACATTAGAAAGATTGCCATATCACTGGACAGCAGTTTTGTTGAGATGAAGTAATAGTTGCTTATAAGAACACCTGAATTTTGGTAGTATTAAAATTATGGTATACTTCCATTCTAACACATTTTATATTCCTCCTTGCAAAAGAGGGTCAAGAAACTACAGTATATGATGACTAAGGTAGAGGCTACAAGAAGTGTAGAGAGGCCAGTAGATCACATGGGTATGGAAATGATATTACACTAGACAAAAGTTGAAACTCTTATTGAGAATTGTATTAAAAGTGGACAATACAGCCAAACAGAAGAGTTGTTTCTGGTAATTCCTGGTAATCTAAGCACACTGATCTGTGGATCACTGAACTGAGATGACATCATTTAGTGGTTTCTATGTTGAGAATTTGTTGCCAGATAACTGAATTGAGATGACATTGAATCATAGAAGATTAGGGTTGGAAGAGACCTCAGGAGGTCATCTAGTCCAAACCCTGCTCAAAGCAGGACCAACACCAACTAAATCATCTTAGCCAGTGCTTTGTCAAGCCAGTACTTGCAGATAACTTGCATATAACTCTTCTCCGACTCCTCTCATCTACAGAAAATAGAGATTCTTCAACACACAAACACTTGTGGGGTAATCATAATAATAGTACTTTTGCACTGCTTTATGACACATTAAACTACTCCACTCCACTTTGGTTTTTGTAACTCAGCATGGCCTTATTGCTTCACATGAATTACTCTAGCTTGGCCACTTGAAATCTGAGGTGCATGTTTGAACAATCGTATGTTTCTATAATACTAACATGTGCTGGTTGCTATGATGTATTTAGCTTAACTAAAAATAAGACTTGTGGAATTAAAACAATGGTTGCAAATAGGCAATATATAGTTGTCACACAAGGTACTAATTTTGCATGAAGATCACTATTACACTTCAGGATTTTAAAAGACACCAGGTAATACTTTTCATCCCTCTTTTTTTAGGTTTTTGTGAAAAAACTCTTGATTCACAGGTAAGTGTCATTCATGCTAAGAATTTGTCTTACTAATTAAAGAATATATCATTATTTTGAATTTTATTTAATATTTGTGTGTTGGATTGTCTATAATAGCCAAAGACCACTCAAGCAATTTTAGAAACAAATGACAGCTCTTCTTGTCCTGCAAAGGGAATTGAGATTGGCAAAAGGCAAAAATCAGGTAATATTCACTACATCAAATTTTGGTGAGGGACTGGCCATCTTCATTAACAAATATTTATCTTAAACATTGCTTATTTTTTTTCTTTTGAAGATTTAATGGAAGAACTTGGTTTAGATGATGCAGATGATATTGAAGGTATTTATATGGTTTTTGTCCTTTTTTCTGACTTACATGTTTTAATTG
The DNA here is from genome assembly GCF_020497125.1 of Mauremys mutica. NCBI lineage: Eukaryota > Metazoa > Chordata > Testudines > Geoemydidae > Mauremys > Mauremys mutica. Next base: position 46,611,558 of record NC_059072.1, read on the forward strand.
CAATTTATACAAAAATGATTTATAGTCGATGTATAAAACTTCCATATTTAATTTGTTAGTATTCTGTGCTTTAACAACGTATCTTATGACATTTGATAATTCTTTCTTGAAGAACACGCAATAACGGATCCAAAAATATAGCCACAGTTTGAGATCCTAAATCTTGCATAGAGAAAATGTGGACTTAAAGGATTTTTAATTTTGTTTAATTTACGTTGATTTGTAATGTGTTTTTTCTTTTATTAATCAGCCAAGAGCTGAATTCAGGGTTCTGTGTTCCTGCTGCAAAAATTAGATGTTAAGCATATTAACTGAAGTGGGGGGAATACAAAACCTTGGACTCAGTTCTAGGCAGGTAAGTAAAAGAGAGAACTTTCATGTATTTTGAAATGCATTGTAAATAAAATATATAGCATACATGTAGTCTGTTTATGATTTAGGATCTCAAATTCTTTTTGTTTTTAAAAAGAAAAGGTACTTCAGTTCTCCCCACTTCGAATTCAATGGAGGCTAAGCTTCTTTTTAGAGAAATTTGTAAATGTGGGCTTGTAGTTTGAGAACAGAAAATGTGTTAAAAGCATGAGCTTCCATTTTTCTCTTCTTTTTGAAGTATGTGCTCTTTTGGAAGAAGCTGAAAGAGTTGGATACTTTATTATTTGTATTGCAGTAGCACTACAGAGCCCTAGTAATAGACCAGGATCCCATTGTGTTACAAATGCAGAACAAACTGATGGGCAGTTAGTAGCATATTTTGTTGGCTCTTACTGTTCATCTGCTCAGTGTATTCCAGTAAGTTCCATGACACCTTATTCTCTCCAGTTTCAGAGTCAGCCTTGAGAGAAATATTCACAAATATTTCTTTTTTCAAAGTGGCTTTAAGCAGTGTTCATGTGCATGGAGATGGTCTCATGTCACTAGTGGCTAGATCGGGTTGGGCAAACTATGGCCCACGGACTGGATACGGCCCCTCAGGGTTTAGGATACGGCCCGCGGGCTGGTTATGGCCCCTCAGGGCTTTGGATACGGCCCGCAGCTCCACTGGCACCTCGTCCCTGCGGACCCTGGGTGGAGGGGCAGAGGGCTCCATGCATTGCCTCCAGGGATCGCTCCCCACAGCTCCCGTTGGCTGGGAACGGGGAACTGCGGCCAATGGGAGCTTTGGGGGAGGTACCTCGAGGCGCGGCATGGGCAGAACACACGGAGCCCTCCGCCTGCCCCCTGGCAGCGCTTCTGGGAGCGGCACGGAGCCGGGGACAGGGCAGGTGTGCACGGAGCCTGCCCTGGCCCTGGTGCGCGCCGCTGCCACCCCAGAGCCACTTGAGGTAAACGGTGCCGGGCCAGAGCCCGAACCCCTGCTGTACACTGCCACCCAACTCCCTGCCCTAAGCCCCCTGCCCGCACCTCGCACCCCTCCTGCACCCCAACCTCCTGCCCTGAGCCTCCTCCCGCAGTCTGCATCTCTCCTGCACCCCTTGCTTGAGCCTCCTCGTATACCCTGCACCCCTCCTGCATCCCAACCCCCTGCCCTGAGGCCTCTCATACGCCCTGCACCCCCCCTCTGCCCCAATCCCTTGCCCTGAGCCCCTTCCTGTACACCGCATCCCCTCCCACACCCCGCACTCTCTCACACACCACAACTCCCTGCCCCGCATACAGTTTCCCCACCCAGATGTGGCCCTCAGTCCAAAAAGTTTGCCCACCCCTTGGCTAGATGTTTCCAGTGTCCAAGGGGCCTAAGAGCCCCTATTTCATTACTCTGTAAATCTAAGGGGAAGGGAAATGCCCTACATTTGCCAAGCCTGGAAAAGACAGAATGAAGAAGATACTTGATGCATTAGGATTCACGCAGGACAGTAAGGAGTTCAGCCAGACACCTCCCTTGGATACCTGGGTACCTTAAATGCTATGCTGTTGCGGCTCACAGCCCTGACACCAACAGCTAGCATGCAAGTTGTACCCTGGCTTCCACCGCCCGGTTTCCCTTTGCAGGGGGAACTCCACAACCGTTCCAGCCCTGAGTTCTGCCCCCAAATCACCTTTCTCTGCAGTGCACAGCCCCTCTGACTGTAGCATCCACAAAACCATATTAAGTTCGCTGCTCCTTTAAAGTGACAGTACACAGCAGCTTATTAACTTTACTGTGGTTGACAGTCCTTCCACTTCAAGCAAAGCACTGAGCTGGTTTATGGTAAAAGAAGCACAAGTGTATTAACAAAAAGACATAGGTTTAAGATTTACCAAGTATAAAGAATAAGGTAGAATTGGTTACAAACAAAAGTAAAAATATGTTTTTAAGACTAAAAATCAATTTAAGAAACTAGAGTAGTTTGTCTCATCACTGGCATTCTTCCAACATGGCTGGCCCATTCTTTAACCAGGACCCAACACACAGAGCTCAAAATGTTTGTTTTCTTTGACTATTTGAGTGAAGGATAACCATGAGGTTCTCTTCCTTTCTTTTCTTGGTCCAGTAAACTTTTGAAATGTATTCTTTGAAACATGAGCCCAGATAAAGTTTCTTTCTCCTTCATGGGTATAAATTCTATGCTATCTTCTCCCTCACTTTTTAGCTTGATAGCTTTATTTACTTTATTTGTATTGGGACCTTCATTGTCTCTGCCCGACGACCAGACTGGTCAGACAAACAAATACATATTCTTTTGTCCTAGACAGACTGGGCTTATGCATTGTTTGTCAAACACATTTTAAGAACATAATTCTAGCATGTATTTATAACTCTTTGTACACACTATACATATACTACACAATGATTTTGGGGGCCAGGTGTTACTAGTTATATATGATTCCTTACATGTGATACTTTTAGAGACAAATTATGACAACAGTGTGTGAGGTGTAGTGAGTATGTCAGACCTGACAAAAGTTGCTGACACAGAGTAGTGAACCACCAATGGGCATTTTTGTCACACCTCCCCCTGACATTGACGCAGTACAATTAGCTATCGTTTAGGCGTTGGTCCTAAATCCCCCTTAGCCCATAGGTTAAGAGTCACCTTTTCCCCTCCTTACCATCTCTATTTCCCCAGCAGTTGCTGCACACCCATCTGAGTCACTCAGGCCAGAGGATTCCAAAGGCATGAAACCAGATCTCTTACCACCCTGACTCTGCCCTGCTCCCAGAGGAGTCTTGGCCGACAGCTATTTACATAGCCATACTAGTGACTCACCACTCCCAGCAGTTTTTGGGCCACAACATCTTCCAGCTGTGCATCAGTTCCACTGCTCTCAGTGGAGTGCTGGCTCATAGCTATTTACCTATCTGTACTGGAGTCCTACTAATTCTAGCAGATCATGGGCCACAACACCTTATAGCTGTGCCACAAACACACATAACACTGACTCGGTTTCCCCAGTGAATGTTTACACCCTTAACCACTGAGTGTGGTCATGGCAGGCTTGTACCTTGGCTCTTGAGCTCAACCTTGTTATATCATTATAGAAAATAGCACATCAAGAAAAAAAAAAAAACTTCCAACATTCCCACAGTCAGAAGTACAGAATAACCTTTAGTGTCCATAGTGACTCAGGCTACAGGCGGAGTAACGGGGTCCATAATGCACCTGTCTGTGTGCTAGCACCTGGTCAGGCACACCATTATGTCCTTCCTCCAGCTCTCGTGTTTCTGTGATTTACCCCCCTCTTCTGTTCAAACTACCTGTGCTTGTCCTGGTCAGCAAACTTCTGTTGCTCCAACTCTTTGTCCTCACTTTGACACTTTGAGGTCTGTGTGTTGTGTCCTGGCTAAAGGACAGGCCAGCTATGCTGGAAGAATGACTGGTGAGACACTTCTTTGAAGAAAAGACTAGTTTAAGTTCTAATTCAATTGTAGATGCATATTTTTACTTTTGATTTTTTGTAAAAAATTTTAACCTTTTTCCTTCTACTTGGTATGACTTAAACCTATGTCACTTTGTTAATAAGCTTGTTTTACTTTAGCCATAAAGCAACTCAGTGCTTTGCTTGAAGTGGAAGGTTTGTCAACGCCAGTTAAGTTAATAAGTAGGGCTGTTGATTAATCGCAGTTAACTCACGTGATTAACTCAAAAACATTAATTGTGATCAAAAATATTAATAGCAATTAATCGCAGTTTTAATCGCACTGTTAAACAATAGAATACCAATTGAAATTTATTAAATTTTTTGGATGTTTTTCTACCTCTTCAAATATATTGATTTCACTTACAACACAGAATGTAAAGTGTACTCTGCTCACTTTCTATTATTATTTTTATTACAAATATTTGTACTGTAAAAATGATAAACAAAAGGAATAGTGTTTTTCAATTCACCTCATACACCTCATACATGTAGTGCAGAGGTCAGCAGCCTTTCAGAAGTGGTGTGCCGAATCTTCATTTATTCACTCTAATTTAAGGTTTTGCATGCCAGTAATACATTTCAACGTTTTTAGAAGGTCTCTCTCTATAAGTCTATAATATATAACTAAACTGTTGTTGTATGTAAAGTAAAAAAGGCTTTTAAAACGTTTAAGAAGCTTCATTTAAAATTAAATTAAAATGCAGAGCCCCCCAGACTGGTGGCCAGGACCCGGACAGTGTGAGTGCCACTGAAAGTCAGCTTGCGTGCCGCCTTCGGCACCCGTGCCATAGGTTGCCTACCCCTGATGTAGTGCGATGTCTTTATCGTGAAAGTACAACTTACAAGTGTAGTGTTTTTTTCTTACATAACTGCACTCAAAACCAAAACAATGTAAAACTTTAGAGCCTACAAGTCCACTCAGTCCTACTTCTTGTTCAGTTAATTGCTAAGACAAACAAGTTTGTTTACATTTACAGGAGATAATACTGCCCGCTTCTTATTTATAGTGTCACCTGAAAGCAAGAACAGATGTTCGCATGGCACTTTTGTAGCCAGCATTGCAAGTTATTTACATGCCAGATATGGTAAACATTTGGCTGCTCCTTCATGCTTTGGGCACCATGCGAGAGGACGTGCTTCCATGCTGATGGCGCTCATTACAAAAATGTTTGTGCGCTAAATTTGTGACTGAACTCGTTGGGAGAGAATTGTATGTCTTCTGCTCTATTTTACTCACATTCTGCCATATATTTCATGTTATAGCAGTCTCGGATGATGACCCAGCATGTTGTTCGTTTTAAGAACACTTTCACTGCAGATTTCACAAAACGCAAAGGAGGTATCAATGTGAGATTTCTAAAGATAGCTACAGCACTCAACCCAGGGTTTAAGAATCTGAAGTGCCTTCCAATATCTGAGAGGGAGGAGGTGTGAAGCATGCTTTCAGAAGTCTTAAAAGAGCACCTGGCACATAAATATCTTGCGACGCCGGCTACTTTAGTGCCATGCGAACGCCTGTTCTCACTTTCAGGTGACATTTTTGAAAAGAAGAAACGAACACTTTTATCGCCTGCAAATGTAAACAAACTTTTTTGTCTGAACCATTGGCTGAATAAGAAGTAGGACTGAGTGGACATGTATGCTCTAAAGTTTTACTTTGTTTTATTTTTGAATGCCGTTTTTTCCCCCCGACATAATGCTACATTTATAAGCTCAACTTTCATGATAAAAAGATTGCACTACAGTACTTGTATTAGGTAAATTGAAAAATACTATTTGTTTTTTACAATGCAAATATTTATAATAAAAATAAATACCAACTGAGCACTGTACACTTTGTATTGTATGCTGTAATTGAAATCAATATATTTGAAAATGTAGAAAACAGCCAAAAATATTTAAATAAATGGTATTCTATTATTGTTTAACAGTGTGATTGTTTTAATCTCATGATTAATCACGATTAATCTTTTTAATCAATTGACTGCCCTATTAATAAGCTGCTGTGTACTGTCTCTTTAAAGGAGCAGCAAACTTGATAAGGTTTGTGGATGCCATAGTAAGAGGGGCTGAGCACTGCAGAGAGAGATGTTTTGGGGGCAGAACTCAGGGCTGAAAGGATTGTCGATGTCCCCCTGTAAAGAGTAATTTGGCAGTAAAATCCAGGGTGTGACCTGCCTGCTTGTATGCTAGCTGGTGTGTCAGGCTGCGAGCCACAATAGCATAGCATTTAAGATACCCAGAATTCCAAGGCAGGTGTTGCCTGGTTTACTGGTTTGGATGAACCCCAAAGCGTCACAAATACCACTTTTCCATATTGCTTTCCTAGATACTGATTCTCAAATCATATCTGTTTTTAGAATATGGGGCTTTCAGAGCATAGCTAAATATCCCTTTCCCATAGTGTTTTTATGCAAATGAAATAATCAATTCCTTCTTCACTCTGTGGTCACTGCAAGAATCCCTCTATAAAGTACCCTTATTTCTTATGAAGGAAATCTCAAGACAGAAAGGGGGGAAAAAAAAAAAGATAGCATCAAACATGTTTTGTGGCTTGCTAAGGTACATGCAACCTATGCTCTGTTAGAGTAGTAGTCTCTGGATGTGCACAGATTGCCTTGGGATGTGTCTAAGTGGCCTTGGGATGTGTTTGACTACTACATGTGCATCTGAGGGTAGAAAGATGCAGTCTATTATGTGGTGGTCATGGATGACTGAGTATGCTACTAGAATTTAGCATTACTGTGTGCATTTTAATTCTTTTAAATCTGATATTCTTTTCAGATGTATCAGACTGGGATTCTACTAGCATTTCACTTAAAAATTTACCGGGTACTAAAAGCCCCAAGGTTTTGACATTTGGGAATCCTTCATCTTTGCTACCAACATTAATAGCAAAGGATGATGCAGCAGCCACGGCTTCTGGAGTTATTCCTCCAAGATTAGAAGAAATGTCAAAAGCTCAAACTGTGACTGCACCAGAAAATACCCATTTATATTCTCTCCAAAAACAACTCCTGCCAGTAACACTAAAAAGCAAAGGTATTTATTTGTCTGTTGATATAATCTGTTATAATTTTTTCCCCAATTGTTCATAGTTACAATTACTGTGGAAGAACTTATTTGAAAACTGGAATTTGAGGAGTGGAAGACCTTTTTGATCCTTCTATCTTGTCCTTCTCCACTCTGTCTATACCTTAATTTGGCACGAGGTGTGCCTGCATCCAATTTTCAGACATCACAAAGTCCCATTTCAAGTCAATGGAACTTAGGGCTTGTCTTCACTACAGCTGCTGGTCGATCTAAGTTTTGCAATTTGAGTTACATTAATAGCGTAATTCAAGTTGACCTAACTCAAGTCTACTTACCACGGTGTCCACACTACGCTGTGTCAATGGGAGCTGTTCTCCCACCGACATTGCTTCTACCTCTCGTTGAGGTGGAGTACAGAAATCGATGGGAGAGCGCTCTCCCATTGATTTAATGCAGTGGTGGGCAATCTCAAGCCTATCAGGGTAATCTGATTGCAGACTGCGAGACGTTTTGCTGACATTGACTGTCTGCAGGCACAGCCCCCCACAGCTTCCAGTGGTATGGTTCGCCGTTCCCAGCCAATGGGAGCTGCGGGAAGTGGAGGCCAGTACATCTCTGTGGCCCGCCGCTTCCCACAGCTCCCATTGGCCGGGAACGGCGAACTGTGGCCACTGTGAGCTGTGTGGGGAGCGGGGGCCTGTGGATGGTCAATGTCAGCAAAATGTCTTGTGGCCTGCAATCAGATTATCCTGATGGGCCGCTTGTGGCCCATGGGCTGCAGGTTGACCACCACTGATTTAGCATGTCTTCACTAGACCCACTAAATCAATGCCGCTGCACTGATTGCAGCAGTGCTTATTTAGCTGCGTAGTGAAGACAAGCCCTAAGACTCTAACTCTCATAGATTCTTTGAAAATGTTTCTCTTAATCACTATACCCTTTTTATACTGTTTTTCCCATATATATGTCTTATTTTTGCACAGTTATTCTTGCAATTGTTTTGGTAACCTGTTGCACACACTGATTGCCTTTGCATTGTTGATATGTTTTAAAAATTGTCTTTGACTCTGAGTCTCTCAGTTTATATTTGAGTCACATTATTCTAAAATTTGACACCAGCTGAAAAATATAGCTGAAGAAAAGGTGAACCATGGTGCAAGTCATTCATAAATAAGAGGCTTTGGACATGAACCTTTCTTCTGGGATGGTGATGATGAGGATAACATTCTGGGTTGGGAGTGGCGAGGGAGTAAACTCTGACACAAAGATGCATCAGCACCTGATTCACCTCAGGAAAGAAGCCCAGCTGCTTCAAGCAGTGCCCAGGAGATGAGCATGGTGTAGTTGCATATTAGGTCTACTTGGCGATGTTGTACAGAATTGTGAAGCTTCATGGAAAGCACATAATGACCCTTGCTTTGAAATTGCTGTTATTAAGCTGTAAATGATTAATGCTTCAAAGAGCATGGAAAAAACAAAGACCGTCAAAATCAGAATACTGCAATAAAAATAACTTTACTGTTCCAACAACAGGATCTCATTTCTCAATGGTAAGCAGTTGGTTTTCCAGTAACTTCATTACACAAACTGTAGAAATACAGAAAAATGTTGAAAAGAAACATACAAGACAATGAACATCAAAAGATAGTAATAGTATTCCTAGTTATCCTCTAACTGGAGATACGCAGCATTTAACTTGTTTTTTTCTATTTTAGGACTATACACTGTCACATTTCCACTTAAAATTGATGATAATAGCGAAGTCTTTGCAGTATGTCTGGTACTTCACCCTTTTGAGGATAAAACCTCTGCCTGGGGTAGAGTTCTTTTAAAAAAAATGGTTGATTTGTTTTTGTTGGGTTCTTTTCACATAGAAGGAGGATTCATAGTTGTGGGTACCATTATAATGGAAAAGTCTTTTTGAAGAGGAGGGTTTGCAGTGTTTCCTAAAAACAGTAAGGCATTGGATTCACCTGGAGCTTGTTTACATGGGAAGTTAGGGAACAGCAAGGTAGGGATGTGGATTTACATCACATTAGCTACTCTATACTAATTCTCCATGTGGCCTCTTATTGTGTACTGAAAATACCTTTTGTGCACTTGAGCTTAGTCCACTTTAAAGTATTCTAAGCTAAACCACCTGAGGGCACTCTTAGACCTCATCTGTATTATGAGGTAGGGCTGTGATTCCCAGCCAGTGTACACATACCTGCGCTAGCACATCGAGCTACCACTGGTATAAATAGTAGTGCAGTTGTGGTTGCATAGGCAGTGGCAGCACAGCTTAGCCATGCTGACTATATCCCCACTGGCTTCAGATGAAAGATTGTTCTGTAGCTGGATTCCCTGAACTGAGAATGTTCTGTCCCCAATATTTGCATGCTTAGTCCTGGGTTTTGTGATCTGCAATGTCCCACGGGAGTACAGATGTCTCAGCAGTTGATTGAAATTTGGTCTTTAACATAACTGGGGTTTTGATCCATTAATCACTATGAGAATTGGGACAAAAGCCATAAACTATCATTAGAGGCTGACTGAGAGGACTTGGACATGGGTCTGATGTATTTACAGCAACCTAATAGCTAACAGGCTTTATTTCCTGATGTGGAATAAATGGGGTTATTCTTTGAGGCACTTGAGAGAATCCTGTAAGGTTGATAAGATACCAGCCCAGAATACTTCTAAAGGATTTCTCCTTCAAGCAATTTCCTTACTAGTATCTCTCCAGTGGATGCTGAGATTTGGTATTGGTTCAGTCCTAACAGCCTTTCAGGCTCAGCAAATGTGCTTCACCATTTATCTTGAAAAGATTTATACCATTCACAAAGCAAGGCTTCAGCCTGTTGTTGTACCAGATTGGTTACTCTGCACCAAAAAATTAAAAATTCTGCACGCAGTATTTGAAAATTCTGCATATTTTATTTGTCAGAATAAATCATGACAGTTTGAATTATTTGGTAATTTATTTCAAAATATCTGTCAGCAAATATGTCTGTAACAAAACAGACAAAGATTCTGGTAATTTTTTTTTTGACAAATAGATTCCTTATTAGGCATATTAATACAGAACTTTGTGTAATTCATTTAAATTACAATACAGAACTGTATTTCTTGCACCTGTCAGAGAATGCAAAGGCTTGGGCGGGAGTCAAGGGTAACGAAGGAGCTGAGGGAGAGGGAAGGAGCCTAGGAGTAAACCTGGAGGATGTTGGGCGTAGGTGTGGTTTTTGACACCATCTCTGTAGGTACTGTCATTACTAAAACAATCATGTCTACATACCTGTCTAATATTGTATTGTATTACTGCTGTGACTGAGCAGGCCTGCAGTCACATCATGAACATGGCCCTCATTGAGGCAGAATAGCTCTGATTGCCAACCTAAGATGTGTTGTAATAGCAGATATGTTCAAAGCAGTCTCATGGTCTTCTGCAAAGCACAGTTGATGAGATCACTGATTCTCAACCAGGGGTATGAGTACCCCTGGGGGTATTTAGAGGTCTTTCAGGGGGGGACATCAACTCATCTAGATAATTGTCTAGTTTTACAACAGGCTACATCAAAAGCACTAGCGAAGCCCATACAAACTAAAATTTCATACAGACAACAATGACTTGTTTATACTGCTCTATATACTATATACTGAAATGTAAGTACAACAGTTATATTCCAATTGATTTATTTTATATCTGTATGGTAAAAATGAGAACATAAGCAATTTTTCAGTAAGTGTGCTGTGACACTTTTTATATTTTATGTCTGATTTTGTAAGCAAATAGTTTTGTTAAGTGAGGTGTAACTTGGGGGTACGCAAGGCAAATTAGACTCCTACAAGGGATACAGTAGTCTGGAATGGTTGAGGACGACTGGTTTAGATTCTGTTCAAGGGGAGGAATCAGAGTACATCTTTCAGCCTTCAGAACCTGTTTTTGAAAAGGGTTCCAAAACATTCCTATAGAGATCTTTTCTTTTCAGTTGTCTCTTATTTGAATTGGCCAATTTTTTGAAGTTCTTAGGAACATTGGAATTGCCATATGAGATGTGGCCAGTACCATATGCTTGGGAGACTCCCAAAATGTATAATTATTCTGTAAACAGAGTGGATTACTTTTAATCAAAGTTATTTAAATATTTGATTTTAATCTTGTTTTGCATTTGTACTTTTTAGTTCTTTCTAAAGAGCAATTGATTCCCATTAGTTGGTAACCATTAAAACATGTTGATTTGCAACTAAATTAGAGTCTTTTAGTTAAATTTGGTACCTCTTTTTGCTTACCACACAGATGCACTGTATGTATACACATTTAAGCAATTACATTGCTTAACATTTATTAGATGCTTAATTTTTCATTTTTTTTATTATGGTAGGAAACGGTGATTGATGTGTTTCTTATTTACTAGATTAATATTTTTACTCGCAATTTGTTTCAATCTCTATTTGGATGGGAATTAGAATTCAATTAAAAATGCACAAACAATATTTAAATAATTACCTTCAGTGTGCTGGATACATTTAAAAAAAAAAAGAATCAAAACATTTTGCATTTAAAACATCAAACCAAGGATTATTGTCTGAACTTTGTGAATTGAACTGATTGTTTCTGCTCACCATATCTTTCAAAGCAGCAAAGAATCCTGTGGCACCTTATAGACTAACAGACGTTTTGCAGCATGAGCTTTCGTGGGTGAATACCCACTTCTTCGGATGCAAGCAGTGGAAATTTCCAGGGGCAGGTGTATATATAAGCAAGCAAGAAGCAAGCTAGAGATAACGAGGTTAGATCAATCAGGGAGGATGAGGCCCTGTTCCAGCAGCTGAGGTGTGAAAACCAAGGGAGGAGAAACTGGTTCTGTAATTGGCAAGCCATTCACAGTCTTTGTTTAGTCCTGAGCTGATGGTGTTAAATTTGCAGATGAACTGGAGCTCAGCAGTTTCTCTTTGAAGTCTGGTCCTAAAGTTTTTTTGCTGTAGGATGGCCACCTTAAAATCTGCTATTGTGTGGCCAGGGAGGTTGAAGTGTTCTCCTACAGGTTTTTGTATATTGCCATTCCTAATGTCTGATTTGTGTCCATTTATCCTTTTCCTTAGAGACTGTCCAGTTTGGCCGATGTACATAGCAGAGGGGCATTGCTGGCATATGATGGCATATATTACATTGGTGGACGTGCAGGTGAATGAACCGGTGATGGTGTGGCTGATCTGGTTAGATCCTGTGATGGTGTTGCTGGTGTAGATATGTGGGCAGAGTTGGCATCGAGGTTTGTTGCATGGGTTGGTTCCTGAGCTAGAGTTACTATGGTGCTGTGTGCAGTTGCTGGTGAGAATATGCTTCAGGTTGGCAGGTTGTCTGTGGGCGAGGACTGGCCTGCCACCCAAGGCCTGTGAAAGTGTGGGATCATTGTCCAGGATGGGTTGTAGATCCCTGATGATGCGTTGGAGGGGTTTGAGCTGGGGACTGTATGTGATGGCCAGTGGAGTCCTGTTGGTTTCTTTCTTGGGTTTGTCTTGAGTAGGAGGCTTCTGGGTACACATCTGGCTCTGTTGATCTGTTTCCTTATTTCCTCGTGTGGGTACTGTAGTCTTGAGAATGCTTGGTGGAGATTTTCTAGGTGTTGGTCTCTGTCTGCGGGGTTAGAGCAGATACGGTTGTACCTCAGTGATTGGCTGTAGACAATGGATTTTGTGGTGTGCCCGGGATAGAAGCTGGAGGCATGAAGGTAAGCATAGCGGTCGGCAGGTTTTCGGTATAGGGTGGTGTTAATGTGACCACCACTTATTTGCACCGTGGTGTCTAGGAAGTGGACCTCCCGTGTAGATAGGTCCAGGCTGAGGTTGATGGAGGGGTGGAAGCTGTTGAAATCATGGTGGAATTTTTCCAGAGTCTCCTTCCCATGGGTCCAGATGATGATGATGTCATCAATGTAGCGTAGGTAGAGAAGGGGCTTGAGTGGACGGGAGCTGAGGCAGCGTTGTTCCAGGTCGGCCATAAAAATATTGGCATATTGTGGGGCCATGTGGGTGCCCATAAAATCTTTCAAGATTTTAGTATTAGTAGAGCTCATCCTCTCTCACCTAATTTTTATTCGTACATTGGAAGAAAACAAGCTTTCCTGGTTTTTCAACTCCCAATGGTTACTTAACTTTAAATGACCTAGTCATTGAACTGAACTATTTGAATAATCTAAAATGAAGAAAATATTCTCTTTGCCCCTGCTGTCAGACACCAGTTTAGCTCTTCAGCAAACTCTTGTTCCATGTGCTTGACCGGTACCATAGTTGAGCTTTCTTTAAAACTTCAGAGCAAAAATGTACTGTTTAATATTTTTTATTTAATTGAATTATTATAATAGATTATAGTAAATTTAGGCCTTGATGTAGGTTGTCATGATTTGAAGTTTATTTTTAAAAAGAAAAATGTATTTAACTTTAAATAAAATTGTTTAATACAAACTATTTTTTAAATTTAAAAACTAGTTTTTAATTTAAAATAATTTTTTTTAAATCCACTTTGTCTATAATATGTCTACAGGGGCAACTTCTTATTTATTCCAGACATCTTAGTTGTGGTGAACATTTGTGAGAGGGAAATTTTTAAAACTGGTATGGTAAATTTCTCTCCTGCCCTCCCTCTACTCCCGTATTTTCATATGAATTTTTATTTTAAATAGCATTCATTTTTTTAATACAGTTGTTCACACACACACACACACGTATGCACTGTTAAAGGATCATTAAAGTTGCAAAGTTAGATAATGCCAGAACTAAGGTTGTCCTGGTAACACTAATTTGGACTCCTTGTGCATATGCATTATGATCCATTCTGGAATTATGTGATGACATCCTATTTTTTTCCACAGGACACCAGTCTCACAGTGGTCAGTGTTCACTTAATGAGCAGCTATTCAATATTTTGTTTTCTCTTCACTGTTCATTGTGTGGCCCCAGGCATTATTTATTGTGCACTATTCAAATCCTGCTCTGAAGACAGAATTATTAATTGTCTCATAGGCTTTTTAATGGTTCTCATCACTATAATTATTTGTGAAGCACTCATACTAATTGATCTTCATGATACTCGTGTGAGGTGAGAGTAGTGGTAGTACTGTCCCTATTTTACAGACAGGGAACTGAGAGACAGAGAAATTAAGGTCAACTTTTGGATGCACGATTTGAAATTCCTAGGACCTGATTTTTCAGATTCTTTCAGTTACAGTTGTGAGAGTACAGCACTTCTGCAAATCAGGCTCCAAGGTCTCAAGTCGGGGATCCAGAAAATGAGGAACACACAATTAATGGCCACCTGTGAAAAGTTTGATTTAAGTGACTTGACTAGCATCACAGAGGAAGTCTATAGCAGAGGCATGGAGAGAATTCAGTTCTTCAGGGCTGCACTCAGGTATCTTAGCCCTGAGACTATTCTCTTTCTGCAATCCTCTGCCTCATTCATAGATTTTGAAGGATTAGATTTTTGTCAATAAATTTCAATTTCACCATGCATACGCAAACCAATGAAAATATTTCCATTGATGATAATCAAATTGTACAGAGAGACAAACTAAGAAAAATGGTGTTTGACAACTTCTCAGAGTTTGATTTAAAGATATTTGCTTTGTATATTTTGACATATGATGTTGACAATTTATTTTGTAATGATTATAAAGCTTTAACTTTTTGAATCTCGATGTCTGTCATTAAATAAATGTTTGACTCTCTCCCACCCACCATAATCTCACTCAACTCTGGGAAATTTAAATTGATAAAAATTGGAAAAGATACTTAAAACCCATAATGTTTTTTGCAGCTGTGAAAATTTAAATCAGTAATTGAAAAAAAAGTTTATAGATAAATAATTGAATTCTGGTAAGTCTACTCCCAATTTCTGCAATAAATGAGGTAGGGGTCCTGTAAACAGCCTCCTTTAGTACACAGCATTGATTGATCCCCAAAGCAGGTCCATCCTGTGCACTGAATGAGGCAGGCATCCTATGGAAAAATGTGATCATGTAATTAAACTGTGTCATAATACAGATATGCAACAAGGTGGCATGAGCAATATGACTGAGAAATTATATGTCTAATTATCTATTTCCAAGAGAGATAAGAGTGATATGTGTTTGGCATCTATTATTATAATGATCTATAATAGATTTCTTTCATATATATAAAAAGGAAATTAATTAGAAGAAAAGATTCAAAACTAAACCAGCTCTATCTTAAATCTGTACTTTTGTGTCAGTTTCTGCTTCAAAATTGCATAAGTTTGAGAAACTTGAATTTTCCATTGATGTTTTAAAACTTCCTTGTTGTTTAATGTATATATATTAGTTGTTTAATGTCTATATATATATATATAAAGAATTGATCTTTTGCAAAGTAATATAGGCAGAAGTAAATGCTGCAGGCTAATGCCTTTAAGTTACAATTACAAGCATTTTTATTCAATATTAATTTAGATGAACTATCCGAACCTTCCTTTAATATGCCATCACCAGATGAAGAACGAGAAGATGCAGGTGAAAACTACAAGAAGCAGGTATGTAAAGCAAATTTGTTTTAATTTAGATAAGGCTATCTTGAAAATTGTTTCACGCTAATGTTATAACCAAATAAAATTGACATTAGCCAGTTCACATGCTGAATTGCTGGATCATAAATGTCACAAAGCCCTTGCTAAGTACTTTTTAAAAACTGTAAATAAACTTTAGAGACCATGAATCAAATCAGCCCTGTAAACTAAAATCATTTTATAGGGTGGGGCTGGTAGTGTTACCTTTTATTAAGGGTGCCCAACACTTTCCAATAAAAGGACCTCTTCTCAATTGCTTATAACTTTGCCATACTTTAACCATTGGGGCTGAGATTTTCTTTGCTAGTTGTCTACTTCAGGCTGATTTTTTTGTTTGTTTGTTTGTTTGGAAAATTTCAGCCAAATAGGTTCTGCCATTTTTCAGAGTGATGCTAGGGAGAAAAACTTTGACTGGCCCATGTTAAAAAAGTCTGGCAACGTTTTCTTTGAAAAGCTCTGTGCTTTGGAGAAAGAACGTAAATTTGCAGGAAAAGTGAGGGGAAGAGGAGGTGTAGAGGAGATTCCTTTTGCTGTCCCCATAAAAATCTTTGCAAATTTGACCAAGTTACAGGCTTTTGAAAACTAGCAGTTCACACATTCATAGTGGAAAATTTAGATTTTTGTAGCTGAATTCCCCAAATATTCTGTCTGTACTGAGCGTGTTCTAGCTTGAGGCTGAGCAGAACTTAGTCTACAAATGCAGTGCTGGGCTACTGCAGTCTGTTCTGGGACTAGGCACCTGAACTGAGCGCAGGGAGACTGTGTCTCCTGTGCTTTCAATCACCCATCCACCGCCGTCCCCATTTCTCCCTCCACCGTGTGGAGGAGGAAGCTGCCTGATTTGAATAAAGAGGAGACAAGAACTGAGCCTAAGGACAGTGGGGTAGTAGATTGGGTCAAAAAGCCTTGAGAGATGGGAGACTGAGGCTTGGGGCTGGGAGGGTTGAAAACTGTGAATGGGAGAGAGGGACTGGGAGCTAGTAGGTGGCAGGGAAACTGAGATAAGATGAAGAGCCAAGGGGAAACTGGAACAGAGAACCTATGGGTTAGAGGAATGACATGATGAGGGAGAGGAGACAGATCTGACAAGGAGTCAGATTGTGGGGAGAGAACTGGGACAGGCTGGTCAAAGAGACTGGTGCAAGGACCTGCTATGTGTCTGTCAGATTGAATTAGGAGTCTTGGAAGGAATATTGGGCTTTGGAGCCAGAGGGGATGGGGGAAGATAGAGGTGACTGGAGGCCAGGTTGCAGGAGATCAGATTGGATGAGGAGCCGAGAGACTAATTGGGATCAGTTGGGAAGGAGACTGGGGAAAAGGAGCTGGGGACTTGGGGGGTGAGACTAGAACTGGCTGGGCAAGAAGACTGGGATAAGAAGCCTGAGGAGTAGGGACTGGAACTGGAACAAGAAGCAGGGGAAAGATGGACTGAGACAGACCATTTGGAGAAGATGTGGCAGAAAAGGCCTTGCTTGGGGGAGTGGATTGTGTGCACACTTCCCAGGGAGGCTGGAATGGAACGCAAGATTCCTGAGTGGCACCGTTTCTCAGTTGTCAGCAAATATTTATGAAACCTGCTGGCAAAGTGTCTTATCCCCTTTTTGTGTTTCTCCTCATCGAAGCTGACAAGCTACAACTGCTATCAATTACTCCATTAGCTCAAGTGGCAGAGGTCTATAGATCTAAAGGTTTCAACTCTACTAATGACCCATGGCCTAAAGTGATGCCACATGGGAGGGTTTTTTTTAGTTTGCTTTTTTAAAAACCAAGGAAATGATACACACAAAATGAGATTAAAAGAACATTATTACAGCTGCAAAGTCAAGCACTCAGAATTTCGGAAATGCAAGAATTAAGGGTGCCTATGTAGCCTAGTCTGACCCCCATGTGTGTATGCATTATGACACAGCCTTTAAATGTTGTTTCTTTCTCCATTGCATATTTAGATTTGTTTTCCAAGGCTGGTTTTTGATTGGCTAAAGCAAAGATTCATTAAACAAAGCATAATACAAACCTGTAAATCTGTATTTGTTACAGCAATAACCTTATTAAAATATAAATTACAAAATTGTAATTTTGGGACAAACCAATGAGAGTTCATGCAAAAAATATATGGTGAATGGAAGAAGAAAAATAAAGGAATCATACAAATTAAGGGCCAAGTTCTGTCTGCTTTACTATGTGTATAACCCAATTGGCTTCAGTAAGAGAGCTCTCTTCTTCAGCCTGCCTGTTTACATTGCACAAGATTTTACTTAGGAGACAAGATCTTACTTTCCTTTTTAACAAGTTTTTGTTAAAGGGACATGGGTATTCAATATAAACTATTTTAAAAAACCTGGAAGAAAACACCTGTTCGATAATGGTGCAGTAATAATTACTGTATTCATTAAACTAGATGATGGTAGCCAAAACATTAATTATTGGTATAGCAGAAATGAAGCCAATGAAACAGAATACTGCACAAAAGTTAATACCCCCTTCATTTTGCATGGCATGGAAATCTTGTGTCAGTGGTTAAACCCATTGGGCGTATTGTCATTAATTTGAATAATTTTGTAGTTTTTAAAACTTGAAAATCAAAGGCATAGTGAATTACAAATGTGGAGGATACATGCATATTATTGGAGCAGAATCAACTTCCACCACATATGGTGTCTTCAGCAAATAACTAGAAATAGATCTGAGTCCCTTCTTTGTTAGAAGCTGTGGGAGGGGACTTCTTGTGAAGAAATCTCCACAAGGATTCCCTCACAGAGATTATCCCAATCATCCCAGTGGGAGTTGGAGTTTGCCTCATCACCACAGAAAATTTGCTCCCCCAATCTTGGAGGATTTCAGGGGATCTGTGAGAGACCAGGCCATCCATGCAGCTGCATGGCCCCTGTGAGAGTTCTGCATCTTTGGATCTGTGTTACTATGACCTCCTCTTGGGTGGGGCAGATCCTGGAATTTAGGGTGAGGGGAGATAGCACAATCTGTGTACAAACTTTTCCAGGTGACTTCTGTGTTGAAATTTTCTCTAATTTCAAATATTTGAAAGGAGACATTGGGCTAGGATGGCTCCCCTAAGGGAATAACATGAGCTCTAACCTGTCTCTTCTTCCCCTAATTTGTTTTCTTCCATCTCCCATAGTGCAGTCTCTGGACCATTGAGAGAGGGGTCTAGATAGAAAGCCCTTCTTCACAGAGAGAAGGTGATCTGTATATGGGTGAACTCTTTCTCCACATGAATTTCAGAGGCACAATCCATTCCAGTGTCCTTCTTTAATTTATATATTTGAAATTACAGAAAGTAGACGGGTTGAAAATTTAAAATGAGTTAAGAAACTGCACTGCTCAGATAAATTCAATCCAGCCAAAATAAAAGATTCATTTTATATAAACAACACTCAATAAACCTTTTGAATATTTAGGGATTTTTTACAAGATTTGGTTACAGACCAGTTATTTTCAAGACTTCTTTGACTCAGATTTGTGCTATTTGGACAAGTTGGCAACATAAGCTTACTAGACTAATTGTAACTGCTGTTCTTTTACTAATTTTTCTTTCTCCATACCTGCCTTCTTAAGGATAAATACATATTAGACACAACCAACTTGACAGAAAAAACAGCATCTGATGATCAGACTGACAAAACAGAAATTTCATTTCCACATCCAAAAATGAAAACTGAGCCACTAAAACAAAATGAGGACTCACATGGTGATGTGCAATTAAATCCAAAACTTTGGGAAGAAAGGTATGAGAAAATGTGGGTTGAAAATGAGAAAAGGGAAGTGAAAACAAATTTTAAAAGCATTACAGCAGAGCTAAAGCAAATGTTTGGTGAAATTACCGATAATGAATTTCAGAAAACTATGCCCATGGAGGGGACATTACAAGATGACTTCAGTGAAGAATTGGAGAGCATTCATGAAGCACCACATAATTTGACAAAACCCACCAGTAGAATAGAAGGAAGAAGTGAATTTATGGACCTAGAACAAAAGGAATCCAGCAATGAAAACGTAATGTCCTATGCTTTAAATTCCAGTTCTTATGAGCATCCCAATCAGTATAGTATCCAGCTATGTGAAAATAACAAACAGTGTACTGAACATATATGGAATGTAAATGAAGAGGATTTTACTAACAATGTGGAAAGTACAAAAGAAGCTGTAAATAAAGAGAGGGAAGATCAAATAGCTGCTATGGAAATAGAAGAAAATGTGGCTGGAAATATTTCAAATTTAGAGAATAGTCCTGGCTATTCATTAAAACATAGTTTGCAAGAAAGCATTTTGGACAAAAGAGCTAATATTCCAGATGTTGTAAGACCTGTTTCTACAGATGATAAAAACACACTTCTTGCTGTAGCAAAAACCAAACGTGGAAAAGACTCACGCTATTTTAATGATAATATTCCCAAACACTGCTTTGTTGGCAATCCTAAAACTAGTAATACTGAAATTGAAAGTAATTTGAGAAACTCTCGACAATCTTGTGATGAAACTTTGAAAAGACCATTGGATGAAGAACTGAAACAGGATATGGAAAGGTTTAAGAATGAGGTAGGAATGCTGCAGATAGTATTCCTGGCTTTGGAGAAAGAGAAAGTACAACTACAAAAAGAGGTAGAGGTTCACCTGCTGCTGCTTCATTTTCATTGGTCTTTGCTCCACATCAACCATCCTGTTCACTTCAGCTATTCATCATTTCAGAAAGGTTTCTTCTTCAAATTGGCTTTTTGTGCAATGCAAATATATTTCGTATCTCTAGAGAGAGGCAGGTGGAGAGAATCTTCCTTTCCTCCATTATGTGGTTTAGAAGATTTAAGAAATCTAAAATTTGGTTGTTCTTAATAGTAGTCTACAATTCAAACATAAAGGACCACATTCAGTTGTAGTGTAAGTAGTTGCCATTGACTTCAAAGGAAATGCACACATTTACATCAGTTCTCACTTTGAACCAAAGAATGAAAATAGCTTCTGAACAGGGTATTGACTAATCTTTGCATCTGCTCTGTTCTGTGCATGTGTATCTTTCATTACCCTTTGCTGAAACTCTTCAGTTTGCAGTGAAACCATTCTTTGATTAGGTGTTTTACATTCAAAAAGAATTGTCTACACATTTCTGTTAATCATATCTATTATGTCTATATAACAAACACTATTCATTCCTTCTAACTTCCTGTCATTAATACAGTTACGCTCTTCATTGCTTCATGTTTTGAGATGTAAATTGTATTTCAGTTTTAAAGGGTATGTTTGTATTAAACTTCTTAGTAGTGAATGAATTCATCTTTTTCCCCCCCAAGAGTGAAAGTATTCCCACTCAAATGCTACCCTGTGTAGTGGAATATTATGTAAGTGTAGTTTTTTAAAATTAAAAACACTTTTTAGTTCCTTTATGTGAGTCATAGGAATACAGTTTAGTGTACCTTCTGGAGAGAATACCTCTTTATTAATTCAAGAAAATGATGACAAAAATATTGAGTGTCAAACTTTCTTATCCTAGGTAGAAGAGCAAAAGAGAAAGCAAAAATGTGGGGAAATGTTGGCAATGGAGAAAAGAGAAGATATTTATAAGTCACATATGCAAACATTGGCTGGAAATGGTATTAATCAGCAAATGAAACAGAAACTTACTATAAAAGGGAACCAGTATTCTACAGTAGAAAGTGGAGAAACCACAGAAGAAGATAAACACATGAAGAACAGTATTTCTTCCAGGGAAAGAGCAAAGTTAATTCAAATACCTTTGAAGGGGTAAGATAGTAAAAATAAATAATAATCTTCATTTATTTGCATGTAAACCTAATTGTCTTAAGTATTTTTTATTCTGTAGCTTAATGAAATAGTCTTCCACTTGTGAAAACTTGGGGTACACATTGTGCTTGCTTACAAGTGATACTACATTTACCTTCCTTCCTAAAAATAGTTAAGGACCTATTTTGTGCACTGCCCATTGACCAAATGAACACATTGACCAAGATTTAAAAAAAAAAAGGTTGCCAAAAGTTAGGTGAATAAAATAGACTTAAGACCCTAAATTAGCTGCTTTTTTAAAAAATGTTGAACCACCTAAAAGTTCTCATTGACTTCAGTATCAATATTCAGGCCAAATAATTTTCAAAGCCAAAATTAGACGGGCAAAAATATGATGGGATTGTGGAAACTGGTTGCAGACTTAGCTATAGAGAGACAGTGGCTCACAGTTTAATTTTTTCCTTTTCTGGTTGGGTGGAAGTTGTCTCTTTTATAATCAGTAAATTTATAGATTTCATTGTCATTCTATTCATGTGTGTGTTGCAGGAATAAGGGGAGAGATTATACTTTTAACGAGTTACCCAGAGTTGGAATAGTGTGCAGCTAGACAAAGCTTGGCTTGCCATCACACAGTTCCTTTTAATTTTGCTGCTTAGTGGCAGCAGGGTTTTCTTAACTGCAACCTAACCTTTTAGTCACTTTTTTCTTTTACTGCTGAACTCAATTGAGAGTGTAGGCAAACACTAGTTCTTCTTCGTGTGGTTGTTCATGTCCATTCAAAGTAGGTGTGTGCGCGCTGCGTGTACGCCAGCCGGAAGATTTTCCCTAGCAGCGTCCGTAGGGTTGGCGCAGGCGCCCCCTGGAATGGCGCCACCGCGGCATCCTATAAAGGGGCCCGCCGACCCTCCACCCCCTCAGTTCCTTCTTACTGCCGATGACGGCTAGCTGGAACTTCTCTTGTGCATAGCAAGTCGGCAGTGTCCTATTCTTACTGTTTAGTCCGTGTATAAAGTTGTATTATAGTTAGCTGATTAGTTCTCTGTACTTAGTTCTTAGTAGTTACGGGGTTCCCCCCCCCGAGTTTTCGTCGCCCGCTGGGGCATGCCCGGGTCCTCCGGGTTCAAACTTTGCAAGGATTGCGGGAAATTCATGCCCAAGAGTGACCCACACTCTACGTGTTTAAGAGAGCCACCAAAAGGACCGGTGCTCTATCTGTAGAGGCTTCCGCCCGCGAACTCTCAAGGACAGGGCTCAAAGACTTAGAGTCCTCCTGATGGAGGCAGCCCTGCAGCCACCCTCGGATCTGGAACCGGCCGAGGCGGTGCCCAGCACGTCTTCTTCGGTGCGGAGCACCCCGGCACCGGCATCAGGACTTAGGGCCCAGCCCAAGTCGTCAAAGACCCGGCACCGGACGGAGTCGGGTCATAGGAAGTCGGCCTCAGTGCGGCACCGCTCGCCTTCACCGGTGCCCGCCAAGAGGAGGAAGCCGGTGAGGGATAGGTCACCCCACCAGGATCCGAGGTCGACGCCGTCCGCGACTGCAAGCGGACAGGCCGGGCTACAGCCCTCAGCGGTTCCGTCGACTCCCGCACCGCAGAGAGGGCGGTTGAGTCCGGACCGGCCTAATTCCCCGGACCTTAGCGGAGACTTATGTCCTCCTTCGATGCCGGAGGCGTTCGAGGCTGCCTCAGATCTGATGGGACTCTCGGCGCCGGCCTCCCCATACCTCAAGGAGTTGCCTATGGTGGTCCGTCCCCCAGTGCAGTCTAGGGGCAAGCCGGCCATGCTGTCGCCTCCCTCTCCGCACCACACCACGAGGATGGCACCGGACCAGGCGAGAGGCCCGCCGCCGCCTCTGCACCGCTCTCCATCGGCACCGGGTGCTGCTCCCCCCAGGTCCTCATACTCAGAGACCTCAGACTCAGAGGCAGACTCCTATCGCTCCAGCCGATCACGGAGCAGGAGATCGGTGTCGGGGGCAAGCCACCACCGTTACCTGCAGTGGCAGCAACAATGGCAGCCACCCTCGCAGTGGCCATTTTGGACTCCCTGGGCCTACCACCAGTCGGTAGGCCAGGCGTTCGGCCCTCGATCAAGGTTGGCCTCGGTGTCCTCGACCTCGGTAGCCCCGGCGCACCTGCCTCCTCCACCGGTGCTGTCGCCGGGCAGGGGTTTGCCATTTCCAAGTTCAGCACCCCCTAGCAGAGCAGCGGTACCGGTAGTGGCTTCAGGTCGGGCTCCGCAGGCACCGCATGATATGGCAAGCCGCTCACTGGCGACCCCGGTACCGGTCGCGGTGCCGCATTTAGACTCGGAACCGGCACCGCAACCACAGTACCATGTGCCGCATGACCCTGAGGGACTGCATGCACCGCAGGAAGGGCCGCTCCATGTATTATCCTCGTCGTCCTCCCCGGACGAAGCGGTCTCTGGCATGACTGCGGCACCGGCCCTAGAGGACACTCGTATCCTTCAGCAGTTGCTCCGGCGAGCAGCTCAGAGCCTCGCGATCTAGGCAGAGGAAATCGAGGTGGACGCGGACCCTGTAGTGGACATCCTGGCCCCCTCAGGGCCATCCAGGGTGGCCCTCCTGCTGATAAAGACTATAACAGATACGTCCCGCACCCTATGGCAAACGCCAGCCTCGTTGGCCCCTACTGCCAAGAGGACGGAGTGGCGCTATTTCGTCCCCTCTAAAGGGCACGAACACCTGTACACCCACCCCACCCCCCGGACTCCCTGGTAATGGATGCGGCCAACCAGCAGGCGCGTCGGGGTTTCAAGGATTAACGCCAAAGAACAGGGACGCGAAAAGACTCGAGCTCTTTGGTAGAAAGGTGTACTCCATGGGGGGGCCTACAACTCCGCATTGCCAACCAACAGGCGATTGTAAGCCGATATGGTCACAACACGTGTTCGGCCATGTTGAAGTTTACGGAGCTCCTTCCCCAGGACTCGAGGTCAGAGTTTTCGGCTCTAGTGGAGGAGGGCAAACTGATCTCCCGAGCCTCCCTTCAGGCCACCTTAGATGCGGTGGACTCAGCCTCGCGCACCCTGGCCACGGGGAAGGAGACCTACCAATTGAGACGTTGGATCCTTCCACCCCTACCTTTGGGTCACGTCTGTCCCCCTTCTACCGTGCCTGGTCCCGAATCACGTCAGACAAATGGGTGCTCCGCATGGTAGAGAGGGGATATTCTATCCAGTTCTCCTCCCTTCCGCCCCACCAACCCACCTCCCTGTCCCTCTTCAGGGACCCATCTCACGAGAATCTTCTAACTCAAGAAGTGCAGTCCCTCACGGAGGCAGGGGCGGTGGAGGAAGTCCCTCGGGAGCTCAGGGGCAAAGGCTTCTACTCCCGATATTTCCTAATACCAAAGGCGAAAGGGAGCCTAAGGCCCATCCTAGACCTGCGGCGGCTGAACAAGTTTGTACGGAAACTGAAGTTCCGCATGGTCTCCCTGTCCTTGATTATCCCCTCCCTGGATCCAGGAGATTGGTGAACCGCCCTCGACTTAAAGGACGCCTGTTTCCATATTGCCATAATTCCCCGTCACTGTCGGTACCTCAGGTTCGTCGTGGCAGACGCCTATCTGCAGTTCACGGTGCTCCCATTCGGCCTGTCAGCCGCTCCCAGGGTCTTCACGAAGTGCATGGCAGTTGTGGCCGCCTTCCTGCGCAGGCGGGGCATCCAGGTATTCCCCTACCTGGATGACTGGCTCATAAAGGGCCGCTCCAAGGAGCAGGTAGAGGCACAGGTGTCGTTCATCAGGTGGACCTTTCTCGACCTTTGCCGCCTCTTGAACGAAGCCAAGTCCACCCTGTCTCCGATGCAACGAATAGCGTTCATAGGAGCAGTTCTGGACTCCACTCACGCCAAAGCGTATCTGCTGGAATCCAGGTTCCGTGCGATTTCCGAGCGTATCCTTGGACTGCGCCGTGCCCCGGTAACCACGGCGTGAGTGTGCCTCCGGCTGTTGGGCCACATGGCGGCATGCACCTATGTGGTGGTCCACGCCAGACTCCGGCTTCGCCCACTACACTCCTGGTTAGCGACAGTTTATCGCCCAGCCAGGGACCCCCTAGACTTAGTGGTGTCCATTCCCCGTTTGGTGGTAAGCTCGCTGCAGTGGTGGCTCGACTGCGGGAAGTCTGCATGGGTGTCCCCTTCGCTGCCCCGCAGCCCTCCCTCTCCCTGGTGACGGACGCCTCGGATCGAGGTTGGGGAGCGCACCTGGGTCACCTCAAGACGCAGGGCTTGTGGTCGCTGGAGGACCTCGAGTTGCATATCAATGTCAGGGAGCTGAGAGCGGTCCGCCTGGAGTGTCTAACCTTCCGGTCCCACCTGGCCGGCAGATGTGTTTCAGTCCTCTCGGACAACACGGCGACAGTTTTCTATATCAACAAACGGGGGTGCACGCTCCTCTCCCCTGTGCAGGGAAGCCCTCGCGCTGTGGGATTTCTGCATTCTCAATGCCACCCACCTGACGGCGTTCTATCTTCCGGGGGAGCAGAATGGTCTGGCAGACAGCCTCAGCCGCTCGTTCCGGGGTCATGAGTGGTCCCTTCGGCAGGATGTGGCGCGATCAATTTTCCAGCTCTGGGGCTTTCCCCGGTTAGACCTGTTTGCTTCAAGGGAAAACAGGAAGTGCCGACGGTTCTGCTCTCTCCTGGGCCACAGTCGGGGGTCTCTGTCGGATGCCTTCCTACAGTCTTGGGCGGTCGGTCTGCTCTACGCCTTCCCTCCGTTCCCCCTGGTACACAGGATGCTTTTGAAGATTCGCAGGGACCACGCGAGGGTAAATCCTGATAGCTCCGGCGTGGCTGCGCCAGCATTGGTACACGCCACTCCTGCACATGTCAGTTCAGGCGCCCCTGGCGCTGCCCCTGCTGCCGGACCTGATCACGCAGGACCGGGGCTCCCTCCGCCATCCGAACCTCGAATCCCTTCACCTCACTGCCTGGATGCTCCATGGCTGAACCCGGTGGAGTTGCAGTGCTCCCAGCAGGTCAGGCAGGTGCTGGTAGGTAGCAGGAAACAGTCTACTAGGGCTACCTACCTGGCAAAATGGAAGCGCTTCTCCATATGGTCGGGTCAGCGGGGTCACGACCCGCTGGGGGTCCCAATCCCCATTGTCCTAGACTATTTGCTTCACCTAAGACATCTGGGCCTCTCCCTTTCCTCCATTCGTGTTCACTTGGCGGCCATATCCGCCTTTCATCTGGGAGACCAGGGGTGCCTCGATGTTTGCGAACCCGCTGGTTGGGCGTTTCCTCAAGGGTATGGACAGGCTCTTCCCGCATATTCGTCAGCCGACCCCTGCCTGGGACCTGAATCTGGTCCTCTCCGTCCTCTCAGGGCTTCCCTTTGAGCCTCTGGCTTCGTGCTCCCTGCTGTACCTGTCATACAAGACCACCTTCCTGGTGGCGATCACCTCGGCCAGAAGGGTGTCAGAGCTTCAGGCGTTAACATCTGAGCCCCCGTACACTGTCTTCTACAAGGACAAGGTCCAACTTAGACCTCACCCTTTCTACCTAAGGTCGTTTCCCAATTCCACATGGGCCAAGATATATTTCTCCCGGTGTTTTATCCGAAACCACACTCCTCCAGTGAGGAGCGGAGGCTACATTCCCTGAATGTCCGCAGGGCATTGGCTTTTTACATAGAGCGTACCAAGCCTTTCAGATGCTTGACTCAGCTCTTCGTCACTGTGGCGGAGAGGATGAAGGGGTTCCCGGTCTCCTCTCAGCGAATCTCTTTGTGGATCGCGACCTGCATCCGGGAATGCTACCGTATAGCTAAGACCCCGGTCCCTCCGGTCACGGCCCACTCCACTAGGGCGCAGGCCTCCTCTGTGGCGTTCCTGGCTCAGGTCCCGACTCAGGAGATTTGTAGAGCGGCCACGTGGTCCTCCATCCACGCCTTCTCGGTTCACTATGCCATCACGCACCAAGTGAGGGATGACGCAGCCTTCGGTCGTGCAGTTCTCCAGTCAGCAGTGATCTCCGATCCCTCCTCCTAAGGTTAGGCTTGTGAATGGACATGAACAACCATTCGAAGAAGAAAAAACGGTTACCCACCTTTTAGTAACTGTTGTTACTGTTGTTCTTCGAGATGTGTTGTTCATGTCCATTCCAATACTCACCCTCCTACCCCTCTGTCGGAGAGCCGGCAAGAAGGAACTGAGGGGGTGGAGGGTCGGCGGGCCCCTTTATAGGGCGCCGCGGTGGCGCCACTCCAGGGGGCGCCCGGGCCGACCCTACGGACGCTGCTAGGGAAAATCTTCCGGCTGGCGTGCACGCGGCGCGCGCACACCTACTTTGAATGGACATGAACAACACATCTCGAAGAACAACAGTTACTAAAAGGTGGGTAACCGTTTTTTCTCATCACCTTTCTTCTTTTCTCCCCCTTTAAGGCACAGTGATGCTTTTGCCCTGAGCAAGAGGTAGCAAGTTGTTGATTTCCCTGTAGAGCAGACCAGAAGGAACACTGTGACTCAGTTGTTGCACGATCCCTGGAGCAGACAGTGAGTCACAGTCTGCTTTTTGGGTTCCCCCTTGCTTTAATAAGTACCCTGTACCAAATTTGTGCTAGCACAGTGTATTTCCGCTGGTTGCACCAGGATAGCGATGTTAGCTGGTTCGTTGTGATTGAAGCCAGTGCTCTGCCTGCTCTCTATTCTGTATCTTCTCCTGTCTTTCATCTATGTTGGGGTGCAAAGAATGAGCACTGTGGAGGCTGTGTTTTCTTCTCTCTACTGCTACCTATGAACCTGGTAGGTGGTGCAAGGGAATAAGGGGGCATTTATGCCTCTCTGTCAGGCCACAGTGACAACTAACAAGGATCAGAGTCTATCCACCTTATATCCCATCTATTTCTCCACCTCTGGAGTAAGGGTTTAGACAAGGCAGGATTTAGAATGACAATATAAAGAATTTTTGTTATATTACATATAATTAATAAGAGAATTAAAAATAACCACATGGTAGATTGATTAAAAGAGTAATTTGTAGAAACTAAACACTGCTTATATTTGAAGACAAAAGTGTATTCTAGTAATCTAAAAAATATTTACCACATGAATTTATTTTCTATAAATAGATGGAAATTTACAGTTTTCAGATATCTATTTCAACTTAACTTTAGATAAAGAAATGGATTAGTATGAGTCACATTTATGTCTGTATAAAGAATTCCATCACCATTCCTTACCTGTACAGAAATCTCAGAAAATTGTTACCAAGTTGATCAAATTGCAGATAAGTAGTTCTTGGAATTGCCCAAACGGTAAATAAGAGCACTTTGTGGGTTTGAGCCTGCAAGTTGCTGAGTCTTTTCCAGCAAACTATGCTTAATTTAAAGCATGTGAGTAGTCCCATTGGGGCTACTCAGCACTGCTTAAAGCACTTAACTTAAAGCACTCAGGGCCAGAGTGCTCAGCACCTGGCAGTATTAAACCCGTTATGTCTAGAAGAGAGTTCTAGGGTGTTGTTATAAACACACTATAAAACATTGAAACACGGGAAAATGTATGAAATTTGAAAATTCATTTTTGTCAAGAGAGAAGTATTTTAACCATTCCCTTCAGACACTGTTATAATACAGTGGTTCTCTCTGTTTCACTTTGACTAGAAAGGGCTAGATTTACTTATTGGTGGAACCTGAGCTGCTTGTCAGCAGTAGAAAGTTCACCAGTGGAGTAGGTGGACATAATGGTGCAAAACACCTACAATCTCTGTTCTGTAGGAGATCTAGAGCCATCAAGAACAGTCATCATAGTGGATTTGGCTGGTCAAGGAAAGGTGAAGGTAAATCAGCTGGGAGATGTACTGATTCAGTGAATCTTTCAGGTTTTTAAAGCAGCTTTTTCATGATGAAGAGCTGCAGTAATGCCACCTGCCCCTCAAGGTGAATCCCCATTCCAGAGCATCTGCTTCCATGGGCACAGAAGAGTGACATTTGCTCCTGCTGGGCTGAATCTGACTCAGGAATTCTAATGCATGTGGCAACATGTTATGTGTGGTGGAAAATTTGTGCTTAGACCGCTGGTGTGTCCTTCACTCTTTGGTGGAATCAGCTTCAGTACTTTATCGTAGAAGATATTTTTCTTTTAAGTGCTTCAATGTTCCTGGGTATTGTCTTCTATGTTATTTTTTAATTTGTCTCTGTTACAAAGTATTTTATTTAAAGATACTTAAGTACTGGATTTTTTTTTCTTTATTCCTGTTGAAAGTAGTAATTCTGCCTTGAATGTGAAGGATGTAAAGAAAAATGAAAACAAAAAGCGGATTTCAAAACAGAGAGGTAATCAGCAGATGAATTCTACCAATGGAAATCAATTCCAAGTACTGGATGATAGCACTTTGAGTGAAACATCTCAGGATGAAGGAAGGTACAGATATAACAATACTATATTTCTCATTTAAGACTATTAGAAATATAACTTATTTAAGATAGAAATGCTTGAGAACTAACACTAAAAATAAGTACTACAGTAGAACTTCGGAGTTACGAACACCTTGGGAATGGAGGTGATTCATAATTCTGAAATGTTCATAACTCAACAAAACATTTTGGTTGTTCTTCCAAAAGTTTATAACTGAACATTGACTGAATACAGCTTTGAAACTTTACTATGCAGTAGAAAAATGCAGTTTTTAACCATCTTAATTGAAATGAAAAAGCACAGAAACAGTTTCCTTACCTTGTCAAATCTTTTTCTAAACTTCCCCCTTTTTTTTTGTAGTTTACATTTAACGCAGAAATGTATAGTATTTGATTTTTTTTCCCTTTGCTACCTGATTACGTACTTCCAGTTCCAAAAGAGATGTCAGTTCATAACTCTGATGTTCATAACTCTGAGGTTCTATTGTATTTGTTTTAGAGAAACAAGTTAGGTGAGGTAATATCTTTTATTGAACCAACTTCTGTTGGTGAGAGAGAGAAGTTTTTTTTCCTCAGGTTTTGGAAAGATACTCACTGTCACAGCTAAGTACAAGGACAGATAGTTCAGCATAAGTCGTTAGCACATGCTATAAGGCAGTGGTTCTTGAAGTCAATACAAATTAAAATTTCATACTGGCAATGACTAGTTTATACAGCTCTATATACTATACACTGAAATTTAAGTAGAATATTTATATTTCAATCTATTTATTTTATAATTATATAGTAAAAATGAGAAAGTAAACAATTTTTCAGTAATGTGCTTAGTGTACCTCATCCAGTGCACTAAATGCCCCAATAACTATGTGGGTGGAGCCATACAATCACTATGCTCTCAAATAAACTCTCAAAGGGAAATGATAAACAACAAAAACATTATATCACCTGTGGGTGAACGCTTTTAACAGAGGTTAGCTAGAGAGTGATTGATCAGTCCTCATCCTCAAAGGAAACCTGCACATTTTCAACAGATGAGCCTGGCAACTTAAATTCATAACTTTGCTAGACATTAAAAATTAATAAAGACACTGGATTCATGACTTACTACAACAATCTGTAACCCACTATCCCCCCTTTTTGTCCTATGATTATAGGGGTGTTAATAGGCCACTTCATTTTGAATGGTCCCTTAGCACATATTCTAATTCCTTATGCTAAATTATCTATTCATCCTTGTATTTAGCTGTGACACTCCGAGTATCTTTCCCAGACCTGAGGAAGAGCTCTGTAACTCAAAAGCTTCTCTCTCACCAACAGAAGTTGGTCCAATAAAAGATATTACTTCACTCACCTTGTTTCTCTAATATCCTGGGACTGACACGGCTACAACACTGCATACTACTGTTTGTTTGTTCAAGTTTGTTGTTCAAGTATACAGACATTCAGAATAATTTAGTATTAGTGAGCTATCTAAAAAGTAAAGTAAATCTGTTTATTCATGTCTGACTATGAGTGACATCATAGCAGAATTTTTGGTAGCCTTCACAATCTGTCGCTAACTTGACCACTTAACAGCTGACCTTCCAGTGGTCTGACATGCCCCATCCATCCATCTTGCTGGTTGTCCACTAGTACCATGACCATACACCATTCTTTCCATAATAATTTTCTCAAAAAGCATGCAGTATGCCAGGAAATAAAGAGGCAAATGAATTGAGAGCTCGCTCTCTCTTATCTATAAAAACTTTCCTCCCCTCCAGGTTCTTTTGCTTCCTTTTATTCAGAAGTATGTAGCCCTCATTTTAGTACTGTTCTGTTCCCCTTTTCCTCTTCTTTTAATGCCTAGGGCTTGTCTTCACTATGGGGTAAGTCGACCTAAGTTAAGCTACTCCAGCTACATGAATAACGTAGCTGGAGTCAACGTAGCTTAGGTTGACTTACCGCAGTGCAAGGGTCCCCAGCGTGGTGCCCCCGGGTGCTATGGCGCCCGCGGGGGCATCTCAATGCGCCCGCGTTCTGGCCCCCAGGAGACCACCCGCCGAAATGCCGCAGCGGCATTTTGGTGGGGACGCCTCTCGATGACGACGCTTGTCGCCGACAAGTGATGTCATCGAGAGCCGTCGCTCCCGAATTTCAGCAGCGACGCCTCTCGATGATGCCGCTTGCCGTTGACAAGTGACGTCATCGAGAGGCGTCGCTCCCGAATTTCGGCGGGGACGCCTCTCGATGACAAGCGACGTCATCGAGAGGCATCCCTGCTGAAATTCAGCGGCATTTCGGCGGGTGCTCCACTGCCGCAGTGGTCCTTCGGCTGGCGCCCGCCAGCCAAAAAGGTTGGGGACCACTGCCACAGTGTCTTCACTGTGCTGCATCGATGGGAGATGCTCTCCCGTCAACTTACCTTAATCTTCTTGGGGAGTTACCGGGGTGGACCAGAGAGCGCTCTACCATCAATTTAGCGGGTCTTCACCCGCTAAATTGATCCCCACTGCAAGGATGGGTGGTACACCCCAGAGAATGGTGGGTAGACCGGGTACACTCCAACTGCAGCACATACATAGAAGGGTTGATGCAACAATTTAATTGGTGGATGAGGGGATACACATGGAATTGTCGCTGCAGAAGGAATCTATGGGCAGTAACATCGATCTCCCCACAGTGAAGACCAGCCCTTAGTATTTTTCTTTTAGGGAAAAAAGATAGGAGTATAGGAGGAAAGGCAAAATAAAAAAGGAAAGAAGACTTTGCTTCTGAACCCACCTAGCCTTCATTTTTGACACCTTCATGGGGGATTGGAGCATGGTTAGGGTACTACTTTTCCCCATTTAAAGAACTCCACATGGTGTTTGTGGATGTGGACATTAGCCTTTTTTGATAGCTGTAATAGAGATGAATTGAATAACGACTGCCATTGTTAGAATGGTATGCACTTGTATCTTCTAGCTGAGGTGTTTCTCATCCTTTTAGAGAGCCCGGACCAGCTTGCTACCTTCCTAAACTGTGTTTGGGAGATCTCAGGGACCAGTGCTGGTTCATGGACCAGTCATTAAGAAACACTGTCTAGCTTACAAGAAGGCTGGCTATTACTCACCATTAGGAGATTCAGTGCCATTCTGATATTGGGGTTGTCACTTTATCTGACTGCCAGATAACAACCTTGTTGTCTCCTCATTCCTTCATATAACAATATGAGTTGAACTTCTCTGCATCCCAATGCTCTCCTGTTGGGCCTGGGTCCTTCAAGTGTCACTGTTAAGTAAACTTTGGGTTCTTGTCTCAACATTCGCTACATATCCTGAATGCATATTAGAAGAGGACAGAAGAAAGACTTAGAAGAAAAGAAAAGTTACTCACTGGCATGTGTTTGTGATAGTTGTTTGTTCTTTCTTACATCTTACCCATTTCCCTGCTGGGTTAGGGTGGTGCTGCTCTCCTGTTCTTCCTTTGCTCTCAACTTTGCTGTCTGATTGGTGAGAAGGGGAGACAGATTGGTGCTTCCATAGATAAGTGACAGTATCTCGCAAATATTTTTGCCTCGTTGCAGAGCGCATCAGAAGATCACTTATTTCCATTATTTCATTGTGATATTACCCATTGCAATACAAGTATCAGGGGGTAGCTGTGTCAGTCTGTATCCACAAAAACAACAAGGAGTCCAGTGGCACCTTAAAGACTAACAGATTTATTTGGGCATAAGCTTTTGTGAGTAAAATTAACAGGGTGTCAAAGTCATTCTTTGCTTTTTTTTTTTTTTCCCCCTGTAATTCTCTTCGGTGACTAATTTATTCTTTAGCTATGAGTAATACAATAGACACTTGTTTGCAGCAACACCTTATAAGAGCAACTGCCGCTTATGAGCAACATTTTCCCTGGGAACACTTTCCCAACTGTGTCCATTTGGTAACAGCAACGTAACCATCGCATAAGAGCAACACTTGTAACATCATGATATCACATCCAGCGGCGGAGATTGGGGGGCCATGTACAGGCATTGCCTCCCCAAACTGCATCTTTGCACTCCCCTTGCGATCCTGGCCCTTCAGCAAAGCTCCAGAGAACACATCCCTGTCCACTTGCCCTGCCTGACAGAGCCTGCATGGAGAGCATGTGTGGGGGAGAGTTTGGGGAGAAGGTCTGGAAGAGCGGGATTTTGGGGGGCAGAGAGCTGGGATTGACGGAGCATCAAATGCACATCTGGAATGTTTTCTCCCTTCCTCAGCATCTGGCTTGGTGGGGTCGGGGGGCTGCTATTTTGCTGTGGAGACCCACGTACCCCCTCTTGCTCAGGCACTGAGTAGTCCCCTCCATCTCGGATGCTGGCAGTATGGTGTGGGTATGCTGTTTTGCAGTGAGGGGTCAGGGCACTGACCTATCCCCTTCCCGCCTCCCGTCTCTGCTGTCCATGCTAGGAGTCACCTCTTCCTCCCCTCCCTCATTGGAGGCTGTACACGGTGCCCTCCCCAGCCATCCATCTCTTGCCAGAGTGGAGCACAAACCTCCCAATGGGAGCATCCTCAGCCTGGCCCTGGCAGCCATGCTTGCTCAGCCATTTTGCCAGCTGGGGGCGCCCCTGCCAAACACAGGGTTCCCCTGACCAATTCCCCCCAAACTTGGGGTCCCCCCCACACATACACACACCTCAACTCCCACACACACAATGTGGCTGCCACATCCCTTCCAAAACCCTCTTAACTCTTCATATGCCTTTGGTCAAACACTCCCCACAACAGCAACCGCCACTTAGGAGCAGCATAGGGAAAGGGAAATAAGGACAATCCAGGGAATTACAGACAAATCAGCTTAACTTCAGTACCCAGAAAGATAATGGAACAAATAATTAACCAATCAGTTTGCAAACATCTAGAAGATAATAAGGTGATAAGTTAGCATGGATTTGAAATCATGTCAGACCAACCTAAGAGCTTTGACAGGGTTACAAGTGTTGTGGCTTGGGCAAAGCAGTAGATGTGGTATATCTTGACTTTAGTAAGGCTTTTGATACTGTCTCGCATGACCTTCTCATAAACAAACTAGGGGACTACAACCTAAATGGAGCTACTGTAAGGCGGGTGCATAACTGGTTGGAAAATCATTCCCAGAGAGTAGTTATCAGTGGTTTACAGTCCACCTGGAAAGGCATATCAAATGGAGTACTGCAGGGAGCAGTTCTGGGTCTGGTTCTATTCAATATATTCATCAATAATTTAGATAATGGCATAGAGAGTACACTTATAAAGTTTTCGGACGATACCAAGCTAGGAGGAGTTTCAAGTGCTTTGGAGGATAGGATTAAAATTCAAAAGGATCTGGACAAACTGGAGAAATGGCCTGAAGTAAATAGGGAAGGAATAATCTGTTACACACAAATAAAATGGGAAATGACTGCCTAGGAAAGCATACTGCAGAAAGGGATCTGGGGATCAGAGTGGATCACAAGCTAAATATGAATCCACAGTGTAACACTGCTGCAAAAAAAAGCAGTTATCATTCTGGGATTTATTAGCAGGAATGTTGTAAGCAAGACGCAAGAAGTAATTCTTCCACTCTACTCTGCACTGATTAGGAGTATTGTGTCCAGTCTGGGTGCCACATTTCAGGAAAGATTTGGACAAATTGGAGAAAGTCCAGAGAAGAGCAACAAAAATGATTAAAGGTCTAGAAAACATGACCTATGATGGAAGGTTGAAAAAATTGGGTTTGTGTCATCTGGAGAAGAGAAGACTGAGAGGGGATATAACAGTTTTCAAGTACATAAAAGGTTATTACAAGCAGGAGGGAGAAAAAACTGTTGTCCTTAACCTCTTAGGGTAGGATAAGAAGCAATGGGCTTAAATTGCAGCAAGGGAGGTTTAGGTTGGACATTAGGAAAAAATTCCTAACTGTCAGGGTAGTTAATCACTGGATTAAATTGCCCAGGGACGTTGTAGAATCTCCATTATTAGAGATTTTTAAGAGCAGGTTAGCCCAACACCTGTCAGGTTTGCTCTAGATAATACTCAGCCCTGCCATGGGTTCAGGGGACTGGACTAGATGACCTCTCAAAGTACATTCCAGTCCTATGATTCTATGATGCAAAAGGGCATTGATATGTTGCTACTAATGAGTGTCTACTGTAGTACCAACAGAGCTTAGAATTTGTTTTGCAAGGGACTTCGCAAAACAAATACTAATGTCTCTACCCAAAGAGTTTGTAATCTAAAATAACAGTTCTCAGTGTTTTTCATAGTGTGGAATACATTTTAATACAGAAAATCCTCAGGGTCCGTCTGCTGTCCTACTTACAAATGTTTGAGCATCTCTTCCTTTGTACAGATGCCAACACACTGTGGTAATTGCAACAAATAAATGGCCATACTGAGACCAATGATCCATCTTAGCCCTGTATCCTGTCTTCCGACAGTGGCCAGTGCCAGATGTTTCAGGGGGAACGAGCAGAACAAAGCAATTATTGAGTGATCCCTCCCTTGTCATAAAGTCCCAGCTTCTGACAATCAGAAGTATAGAGACTCCCAGAGCATGGGGTTGCGTCCCTGACCATCTTGGCTAATAGTCATTAATAGATATATTTTCCATGATTTTATCAAATTCTTTTTTGAACCTATTTATACTTTTGACCTTCACAGCATCCCCTGTCAATGTGTTCCACAGTTTGATTGTGTTGTGTGAAGAAATACTTCCTTTTGTTTGTTTTAAACTTGCTTTCTGTTAATTCATTGGGTGACTCTTGGTTTGTGTGTTATGTGAAGGGGTAAATACACTTTCACTTTCTCCACACCATTCATGATTTTATATACCTCTATAATATCCCCCTCGTAGTCATCTTTTTTCCAAGCTGAACAGTCCCAGTCTTCTTAATCTCTCCTCATATGGAAGCTGTTCAATCTCCCTAATCATTTTTGTTGCCCGTTTCTCTACTTTTTGCATTTCTAATATATCTCTTTTGAGATGGGGCCACCAGAATCACATGCAGTGTTCAAGGTGTGGGTGTGCCATGGATTTATATAGTGGCTTTGTGATATTTTCTGTCTTATCTATCCCTTTCCTAATTATTCCTAACATCATTAGCTTTTTTAAACTGCTGCTGCACTTTGAGCAGATGTTTTCAGAGAACTGTCCAATATGACTCCAAGATCTCATTCTTGAGTGGTAGCAACTAATTTAGACCCCATCATTTTGTATGCATTCTTGGGATTAGGTTTCCCATGTGCATTATTTTGCATTTATCAACACTGAATTTCATCTGTCATTTCTTGCCCAGTCACCCAATTTTGTGAGATCCCTTTGTAACTCTTCACAATCAGCTTTGGACTTAACTATCTTGAGTAATTTAGTATCATCTGCAAACTTTGCCACCTCACTGTTTACCTTTTTTCCATATCATTTATGAATATGTTGAACAGAACAGGTCCAAGTACAGATCCTTGGGGGACCCTGCTATTTACCTCTCTCCATTGTGAAAACTGGCCATTTATTCCTACCCTTTGTTTCCTATCTTACTGATCTATGAGAGGACCATCCCTCTTACCTCATGACTGCTCACTTTGCTTAACTGCTTATGAAAAAATATATATTTAGGGAAGTAGAATCTATTTTTAGCTGTCTATATATTTTTAGAAATAAGGAAGAGCTAGCAGCATGTAACAGACCACTAGCACGTACTTCAGATTAGCAGTCACCCATGGACCACAGTTAGAGAACTTCTAATCTAAAATATAGAAATAACAAAATCAGTGAGGGAAAGAACAGGATGAGGAGAGGAAGATAAGATCACATGGTGACTCAGTTCAGGTACATTTCTGAGTAATTAAAAATTAAGTTTATCACTGCTTAAAAGAAAGTCATGTCAGAAACTTTAATTTTTAGTCTTTTAAGAAAATGAAACCATTTTTGTGTGTAATACTCTGCAACATCCAAAGTTCATTGAAAAAATGTTCCTGTTGTTTCTTGTTGAGACCATATTTACATTTTATGTCACACTAAAAAGATTGTTTCTGCATTTATGGAATATATTTGCAAGACTCATTTAGATAGCTGTTGACAACCTAGAAAAGAAATAACTAAAATTAAACATTGTTGGTGGAGAATGGGAAATCCAAAATAAGTGGTTTAAAATTATCTTGGACCATAAGAGGCTTTTTCCTTAATGCCGAAAGAAGTGAAAGAACCAAAATCCCAAGTGTTGCGAATGCAGTGTTTTTGAACATCTATACAGAGAGCCATCCACTGCAGAGTGTAGTGAAGTGTACATGGTTCTGAGCAATGTGAGCAAGTGTCAGTGTCCAAGCCTAGTTGTAAGAAAATAGTATTACTTTTTCAGCCAGCTGCTTAGTACCTCATGACTTACCGTATTCTGGGCAATGTTCTTGCCAGTTCACCACTGCTCTCAGTTTATTCATCTTGTTGGACTGTGAGTAACAAAGCACTGTGTTAAGCAGCTCTGATGGTAACTCACCTGTGTACTCTGAGTCCTTGTCCACATCTCATGCAGGATTGACCGTAAAAGAATTCACATTTACTAAATAAATAAATCGATATTTCCAGAACAAATATGTGACTTTACTTCTATCTTAACATCAGTTTTCCAATATCAAAATTTATTTTTGTTTTCTAGACCTGGAGCCAAAACAGTAGATGAAAGGAACAAGGTACTGTAAAATAGCTTACTACACAAAAATATTGCTTTAAATGTTAATCATTTATATAGCACTTTAAGCACTCATAAATGGGCATGGTGTTTCACCAGATATGTAAATCACTATCCCTTCTCTGACAAGTTTACAGTCTATCATGTTTGAGACCACAATGTGTAGGAAATAGTTGAGTAAATGAATAATAACCTTGTTTTTGTTATAATGTATGGTAATTTACAATATTTCTTACTCATGAAATTATGTCTTGTTTGTAGATTGGCAAACAGATGGATGTTGCAGATGATTTTGATGAATTAACACAGTCTTCTGACACAGCTACAGAGGACTTAGAGTTGCCTGCTTCAACCTACAGAGATGCTATGTTGCTGATAGAACAGCTTAGTATGGATGGCAAAGGTAAAAGAGTTATGTTTCAATAGCAACTGAAGACAAGTGATTACAATTCATTAATGCTTTTCACCTGTGTGTCTTTGAATTCTCATTGTAAATTCAAGCACAAATTTTTAAATCCTAGGTATTTCTAGCAATTTGTTCCCAAACGTATTGTCTCCTTTGATCATAAAGAAGGATACATTCCCTGAGAGCCCTGGCTGTCTGAAGCACTGATTCAGGGTAGTAAGTCAGGATAACCCTCATAGACTGGGTAAAAGGACCTATTCCACCTCTAAAGGGTCTCTAAAAGCCCCAGAGCCAGAAACACAACAGGGGGAGGGAAAATCCCCAGCACAGGTATTAAGGGAGATAGCCTCTTAGAGTACGTCTACACTGCAATTAAAAACCTGCAGCTGACCCATGCCAGCTGACTCAGGCTCACAGGACTCAAGCTAAGGGGATTCTTAATTGCAGTTTAAACATTCGGGCTCAGGCTGCAGCCTGAGCTCTGGGACCCTCCTATCTTGTCCCTACAGTCTGGGTTCCAGCCCAAGCCTGAATGTCTACACCGCAATTAAACTGCCTGTTATCCCACGCTCTGCAAGCCTGAATCAGCTGCCATGGGCCAGCTGCAGGGTTTTAATTGCAGTGGAGACATATCTACAAAGACTCCACAGAATCTCCTCCCCATTCTCTATATATTTGCTGAGCTTTAGCTAGATATTTTCCTTTTCTCCCCATTATTTGTCTAGCTTCCACAAGCAGCAGACATTACAGAAGGGTCACCTATTAGTGTTGACACTTAGAGACAATGGTATCCAGTATTGCAGCAGCAGAGGGCTCCTTTATCCCATCCCCACAGCTGGGTATGTGGCCTCTGTAATACCTTTGTTAGAGGAAGTAGAGATCAAACTTAGTATCTGTCTCCAGTTTGCACAGAAGTCATATAGCTTTACTGTATAGTTTTTATAGCAGTGGTTCTCAAACTTTTTTTCTGCGGACTACTTGAAAATTGCTGAGGGTCTCGGCGGACCACTTAATGATCTTTCCAAATGTTGTTTATACCATTAGCTAACTATTGTAAAGCAGTTTGGATAAAAGCGCTATATAAAAAAAAGTAATAATAATTAATTTTTTTTGTTCTACAAATAAAAGCACACAACTCGTATTTTAATATTAGTAGTCTTACCTTTCTAATGCAATGGATGTGCCCTCTCTCCCCCGCCATGGCAGCCCCTGAGCTGGGGCTGGGAAGGAGGGGAGGGCCCTCCCCTGCCGCAGCAGCCACAGAGCTGAGGCTCGGAAGGAGGGCCATCTCTCCCCAGGAGCCACAGCCATGGAGCTGGGGAAAGTCACCTCTTTCTTGGCTGCCTCAGCCCTGCACGTCCCAAATTCCCCTCTTCTCACCCCACTGCCCCCTCCCACCTACCCCCTATTCCCTCCACGGCCACCACTTCACCTTACATGTGCATCTTCTCAAGGTCCAGGCACCTAATTAGTGGAGCCACGCCTGTGCAGCTCCACTAATCAGGTGGGTGGCCCTTCATTCTCTTGTGTGTGGCCACCAAGGCACGCACCTTAGAGGGAACTATCTGCGGACAACAGTTTAAGAACCTCTGCTCTACAGTATCTTTACATAGAACAAGCAATGACCACTTAACATGCCACAAAATTTCCCTATCGGGTATTACAAGGGAAGATTCTCCCAGGCATAAAAGACAGTTAGGTACCCTTTATGCCTTTGAAAATCTCCTCCTCTCTGTAAAAGCATGCATTTTGT
Source organism: Mauremys mutica (assembly GCF_020497125.1). Lineage (NCBI taxonomy): Eukaryota > Metazoa > Chordata > Testudines > Geoemydidae > Mauremys > Mauremys mutica. The sequence continues at coordinate 46,651,940 of NC_059072.1, forward strand.
AGTATATAGAAGTTATTGAATTGGACTTAAATCATGCATTCACAGTCACTGGAGGTGTAAAATGTTTTATGTACACACACAGAGTATGTATGTGTATACTCTGGTTCGTACTTCGCATAATGAAATAAAAATGAAAATAAAGTTTTAACATTGCACTTTTAATGTAAATGATAGTTTTATGTATTTTATATAAATTATACAGTGAACAGAAGTATTTTTAGAAAGTATTTCTTCGTCAGAGATGCAAAAGAAATCTAAAAGCAAGTATTATGTTACATTTGTTATGTTTGTTATATTGAATAGTACTGAAAGAGACATTTACATTTGTTTCCAGATACAGTATAGAAAATTAAAGCAATCAGAAGTGCTTTTGATTTTTTGCAAATTGAAATGGGCACATATCTTTACATTATTGATTTTCTTCACAAAGCAGATTCTATTAGTCTCTTGAAAATTCAGAACTTACTTCATGGATATGAACGATTAATAGACCGTGAAAAGGGCCGCTATACACAGCTCTTGGGAAAAGTAAGAAAGCTGGAGAATGAAAAGAAAGAGCTACAAACAGTATTGGACGAGACCAGAGAATTGAAATCCATGCTGGATCACCAAAAAATGGAATGGGAAAGCGATGTCAGCAGTCTCAAGTACGGAATCTTAAATTCTAATAAGCATTTTACCAGGTTACTTTGTCCAAATGCAAATAGCAAAAAGGATGCTGGAATTAAAGTCAATGAGACGATCAACATGCTTTTCAGTGTAATGCACATTCTTAAGTACTTTGCTGGATTGGACTAGTTCTCAGCATTTTACAGCCTCAAGCTCAAAATTGTTTGGTCAAAAACTTACTGTTTGATAGTAGTTCTGTCTGAAAAGTCTACCAGATATTCTCCATGCAATATTTTGTTCAGCTAATTGTTGTAATGTGGAAAGGGAGGGATTGATTTACTTGGGGCTAAAGCTGCCCTTTTGCCTCCCTCTGCTATCTCTTGCTCAGCTAAATCTCGCACCATACAGTTTCCCCCTTCTTGGCTGCCATGGTGAGAACTACCCCTGTAACCTCTGTCACACTAACCATAAACAATCCAGTGTATACCTTTATATGAAAGAGACTGTGTGGTGATATGCTTCTGGTAGAGTTTCCCAGTAAGGTCTGTTCCAGGCTGTTGTTTTTCCAATCTTCAGAAACAAGTTGCTTATTTACAAAATTAGGACTTTCTAGATATTTTCTATATAGGACCATGGGTACACATAGTGTTTTACAGACAAATGTGACCAATCCCTGCCCCCAAAGAATGACAGAAAACAAAAAGGAGATGGAGAGAGTATGGAAAAATGAGGGTTCTTTGAGTGGCTCTGCTATTCCCACTTATGAGTATTGCACTGCCTAGTGGAGCCTAATAGTAGAACTTTCTCAAAGCAGTGTCTGTTAGTCCTCGCACACCGTCTCCTAGCCTTCCCCTCAGTGTTTCCAAACATTCTGAGGGTGAGCCTTTCTGAGGGGGCACTGGTGCCCCCTACCACCTCAGTTCCTTCCAGCCACTGTGCCAGACAAAAATGAACCACTCCAGTCTGTTCAGGTCTGGGTTTTCTCCAGTTCTTACTGGAGCATTGCCCCCCCCCCCCGCCCCAAACTGAATATGTCACAGAGGTGCTGTATGGGGGGAGCATCTAGATTTCTCCCTTAGCCCTGCTTCCTCCCTGCGAAGGAACTACGGGAGGCAGGGGATGAGCGGCAACACAAGGCACTCTGTGCCTGCCAATCAGTTTGCCCATGTAGGTTGTATAAGGGGAGGACAGAGATCAGCTTCTGTTGACTCACTGCACAGTCCACGTGGGGAAACTGACCAGCAGGCACAGAGCGCCTGGCATTGCTGCTTGTCCCCTCTCCCTCATCTCCCTAAGGGGGCACAGAGGAATGTTGAGGGGGTTCAGCCAGGTGTTCTTTGCTAGCAGGTAAGCTTTGCCTTCATGATCTTTGTAAGGGGAGGGCAGGAAAGCAGCGACCCAGGAGAACCAGGCAGCACAGCTGCTTCCACAGTGTACAGCCCAGGTGAGTGACAGAGTGGATTACTCTTGGGAGAACTGGAATTCTGCACCCGGCTCAGCTGCTGGGAGAAAGAGGGGAGACTGGGGCTTCCTCTTCCCCTTGAGCAGCTGGGGCCAGGTCAGACCCACCCCAGGAAGCGCTGTATCCCTCCCCCACTTCCTGCCCACATCACTCCTCAGTCACAGGGAGAAGGAGTCACTGTATGGGGAGCAGCCCTCCATGTCCACACAACCCCCTTGCATTTGGACCCCCCCCTCTCCCCCCCCCCACACACAGAACCTCCCCCACTGAGCCCCCTGCCTCATCGAGCCACCCTCCCTGCACTTGAATCCCTATCCCACCCAGCCTTACCCCCCCGCATCCAGAACCAGAGCCCCCCCCACCAAGCCCCAGCCTCCCACCAAGCCTCACCCCACCAGTCTTTGTCCCCTCTCCAATTATATAAAAGTCAAACTATGCCTATGATGATAAGTATAGTTAGTTATTAGTTCAGTTTTGGGTTATGGTGGAACCGAAGAGAAAGAAGCTGGGTTTTGAGCCCAGCTGTCTTCCCGGCATCAGATGACCACATTCAGTGTCTGAAATGCTTGGGAGACAACCTCTTTCCTTCTGGGTGTTCCATCTGCTGGACTTTCACACCCAGAGCTCTTGATGAGAGGCACAACAGATTACAGCTGCTACTCCCTAAGGAGCTCCTTTAGGCCAAACCATCCAGTTGCAGAAACATGTTGGATCCAAGGTCTGAGAGGCCAGTCTTGGCTCCCGTCACTTTCTCCAGCAAACTGAAGAACCTTAAGGGTGCCAGGAAATCTGTTCTGGCTGTGTCAGTTCTAAGGAAGAAAGCAAGGGTGAAGACAAGCACAATTAGCAGTGACAGATCGGTCAAGGAAGATCAAACTTTGGGCTTCCACCTGAGCAGTATCTGAATAGTATGAATTTTTTTGGGGGTGGGAGGAGAGGCGTAATTTTGGTTTTGTTACTGTTCACATAAATAGCCTGTTTTTAGAAGTTGATTTTTGTGTAACAGATAAGTATTAGTATTTAAAAGGACACTTCAGTTTGATCCCAAATTTGGCATACTTTTGTTTTTCTTTTCTATTTACCAAATCCTTATATACTCTTTATTTTTGTAACAAATATTTGAATGTTGGGTTTTTTTTAAATAAAATGACAAGTAAATGAATACCAGCTCTACACTCATGAGCAGCTGTAGTCTAGCAGAGTTACAGTAAGTATGGCATTGAACCCTTTATCTTTGAAGTTCAGACTCAGATGTTGCATGTCAATGTTTTTTATCACAGGACACTTTGTCTTCCTTACTATTTGTAAAGTTTGGAGTCCACATTCTGAAATATGAATCACTTACATATTAGTAGTTACAAATACTTGGAAAATCTTTAGCACGATTTTAAAGCAACCATTTCCTCATATACAATCAGATTTTTCCTGTTGTCTAATGATTTGTGATATTGGTTAAAATATCTAAAAAGTCACCCAATACTCAAATGCTTTATTATTCACATCATGGAACAAGGAAACATACCATGCATTGTTTTTGTCATTGTTCACTGTCTCTATACTTATAGATAATTGGATTCACTTATCAGAAAAGAAAAAAAAATAAAATTGCTAAACTCTCCTCAAGGCCTTCATTCTCTGTTAACCTATAAATTAAATCGATGTTGTACCTTAAGGTTCAATTTCATGTGTTTAAAAAAATTCTTGTCATTTTTATCACATTAAGCTTGAAGCTTATGCTGATTAATTAGCAAGACTTTTCTAAACTTATTTTAGATTATTGGCTTCATTCTTTAGGTACACTCCATTATGAAAAAAAAACTTTGCAGAGGAGAAAACATTCTGCTTACTTACTACAAGGTGTGCAGTCAGTTTATTTATACAAAAGTCATGTTTAAAATCTTGCCAGTTTTGCCTTAGACACTAAGGCCTGGGCTACACTAGCGGAGGAGTTCGAACTAAGAAACGCAACTTCAGCTACGCTATTTGCGTAGCTGAAGTCGAAGTATCTTAGTTCGACTTAACTTGCCGCCGTGAGGACGGCCAGGTAACTGCCGCGGCTCCCCTGTTGACTCCGCTTACTCCTCCTGCCGAGGTGGAGTGTGGGCGTTGATTAGCAGATTGATTTATCACGTCCAGACGAGACGCGATAAATCGATCCTCGATACATTGAACACTACCCGCCTATCCAGCAGGTAGTATAGACGTATCCTTAGTTTACTGGTAGTATTACCTATACTTACTATTTGGAACTCCTAGTGAATATTACAGGTTCAGAGTTAAGATATTTAAGACAGCTGCCAAGTTTTACCTTAGTTAGATTTTGGGCCATATCTTCAACTATAGTAAAGTGTCATAGCTCCACTGATTTACATTAGTTTGAGAATCTGGCCATATGTTTTATTTCTAAGTTAATTGCTCTGTTTTAATATGCTTTGTTCCACATTATTAGTACAATGACTCAACATTTTGGATAGTACCTTTTTGGAAGGGGGCAGGGAGAATCCCTTCCTTTCCCACCTCCATGGTTTGGGATAAGATATAGGATTTGGCCCTTATGGCATTGAGGATACTTAAAATTAAATACTTTTATTAAGGCATTGTGTTCATTATGTAAAGAAATATGTTTTACAACTTCACCTTTTATAACTTTATAACCAAATATTGTGGTATTTTAGTTTGTTATAAAGCTTACATACTGGTGAGTTTCTGTGTTATGTATCTTCATAAAAACTTTTGTATAGCTGGCACCTCTGAATGAGGTTACAATTTGCTTTAAAAGTCAGTTTAAGAGTCACAAGATAAGAATTGAAGGTGGTGGGGATTTTAAAAATGTGCTTCTTCTGTTTGTTTATTCTTCAAGCTACATACTATGGAATATTTCTCTTTACCAAATTTTTAAGCGGGCTGAAATATCAACAGTTGAAATTCATGATGGATGCAAGCATGTTCCAGGGTTTTGGTTTTAAAATAATGTTGTGTTAAATACCAGGTTTACTTTGAAACAACAAGAAGAAAAGAGAATGAGTACAGAAATGCTGTATGAAAAAAACAGAGAACTGCTTAGAAAGAAAGAAGATCAGTACTGTAAAGAGATGGAGGAGAAACAACAGCTTGAGCTAACCCAAAGGAGCCTAGAAATGGAGTTGAGAACATTGAGAAATCACTTGAAACAGGTTATTATTTATTAAATCTTAAGATATGTAATTCAGCACAATTTTCTTGTATATGTTACTTCCCATTTGTTTTAATTCAGATGTGCTCTTCTAATATGTTTTAAGAAATGAGTTTTAAAATGTAAAGTCAAACGTTTACAATGGCAGTATATAATTCTCTACATGCATGCTCATGAAACTACGATTCTCTTTCAAGGGCTGGCTCTGCAGATTCCAGCACTCATTCTGAGAATGCATATGTTACTATGCTGCTTCTATAGATCTACTCCATGTTGTTTTTTATTTTTCTCAGACTGATCATATTGTTAATTGAATATAGGCATAAAAGGGACTGTAGTCCCAGCAGCCCTCAGTTTCTGTTATCTGCCAACAATCCTGATCTGTGGGGAGGCTTATTCAGACCCCTAATGGTCACTGCTTTCCAGATGCTATTGAGCTTGTGGTACTAAGCCATATTAAAAAATGTGGATATGCCAGGGTGGTATACTAGAAGTTCTTAATCTTCTTATTGATTCTCTAAAGTGAAGAAGATAAATATCTGATAATTGTTCTGTTTTGGTTCTTGGCAACAATATTTGTCATTTCTCCCTGCTTCATTGAATTTAGAGGAATGACAAATGTGTATCTTGTTTCTTTGTAACCTTATGATTGAGAACAAATTGTGTTATAAAGGTAGGCAGGTGTGGAGAAATTTTTAGTGACATCATAATTAGCCATGAAAGCAAAGCTCTAGTGTTTTGTGATGTCAGATGAACACAGCAAGAGAGACAGATGCAGATATGGATGTATCATTATTTATAGTATTTCCATATTTTTATTTTTCCATAATAAATTGATTACAAATTTGTAAAATTAAGTAGAACAACATGTTAGTTTACTGATTTTATTTTAAATTTGCTATATTTGCCTGTTTGAGTTCAATTTTAAGAATAGTTAAAATACCTGCCTATTTTTAGAGCTTATGAGATAAAGATAGAGCTTATGAACAAACATCAAGAAATTAAGGAAGGGTTTTGTCTCACTTCAGGACACTCTGTTAAGTTCCCCGGGCCTTATTTTCTTTTATAATTTTTCCTGGAATCCCATTATCTCCAGCTTAATATTTTGTTTGGGAATTTGGAAGAGAAGATCTTTAACAAGCTGAAAAAAATGTGGATTTAAGAAATATTTGCGAAGACTGCAGTTGTGTTGCTCAAAAGTGGATATTCTCAGAGGTTAGAGTGCTAGGAAATTTCCTTTTGACTTCTGTCTGTGTGGATTGTAGCAAGAGGTCTGGCAAATGTAGAATTAATAGAATGAAGAAAGTTATTCAGCCTCATCAGGAGCCCATTTCTTCTTTCTCTAGTCCGCCTCTTAGAGGCTCTGTTGCCTCTACTCCTTTGTGTAGAGCACATGTTCCCAGCAGACTTGAAAGCAGATTTCCTTCCCCTCTTCTATCATTTTCTATTCCTCCTGTGAGAGAGAGTGCTCGTAAAGGGATTAATTTTCCTTCAACTACATTAGACCTGGGATTCAGGAGGAAAACACCTCAGAAAATACAAGGCCTTGTGAATACTGTTCGAAAAATGGTAAGAATTTTGTGTCCCTTGGTGACCTCCTAGCTGTGAGAACTGTGTATGTTATTTATAGAGCCCTGCAAATCTGCAGATATCCACTTTATATCCACAGACCATGTTTGCAGATCATGGATGGATGCAGACTCAAATTTTGTATCTCGGCAAGGCTATAGTTATTTAGACTTTTAAAATGGAAGCAGGGTGTCCATTCTTGCAAAATGATTCTTTATTCAATACCAAACGCTGGAAAATTCATTTACCCTTATTTGATATTAGTGATACTAGGTGATCAAATTGTTTAATTGTAGATTCCTTACATTTTCAATACCAAATTAGTTTTCCATGAAAAGTAACCTGCTCATCAGAGATGACTGGGGTTTTTTTGGTACAGCTTCAGAAATAATCTAAAATTGTCCAATTAGTTCAGCTTAAGAAGTAAGTGACAAAGAATATTGAGAATATCACTTTAAGTTGAAAAGATCATTTGATTTATTTTTTCTCTTATTTTCAGAGAAAACACACCATTTTTGTGTGTTTCTGACTTGCATTTCAGTGTCAGTCTTCACTTAATGTTGACAGATTTTTTTTTTAAAAAGCAAAACGTCATAAAGCTATGAATTCATGGTCTCTATTTCTGAGAAATAGTTTTTATGGGGCTTGTATAGTTAGTTGATACTCAATGAGGCACTGACTTTATAAAATAAGAATCATGATTTCTATATTAAAGGATTGGGTATTTCAAATATGATTATTAAGCTATTGAAACACTCATACTGTATTTATGAGGTGTGTACCATTCAACTGTCTGCACATGATCCCATGGATCTTTTCACTAGGCTTGACCTACTTATAACCTTCAGTGTTGAAATGTATTTAACATTAAGGCTTCTTTACCATTGAAAATTCTTAAAATCAGCTTGCATTCCAACTTATCCTCAAAACATGATAGCAATTTCCCATTGTGACTTTTATGCCTTGTCTTCTCTAGAGAAACTTACTATGGTAAGAATAGCATGGTCCTCCTACTACACTTGTAGATCACATCCTGTTCTTACACATACGAGATCCAAATTGTTTTCATTGGTACCAACTACCATTTAGATTAGACTTGCTCTCAGTAGGAATAAATACTAGATTAGTCTGAACAATTTCAGCTTCTACAGGTTTAGTGCAAATGTGGATGGAACTAGTATGGTTCAGAATAAAATGGTTCAGGTGGTCTTTCTGTTACTGTCCCATATTGCATCATCAATATTTTGAAATCTCCCAGAATCAATTGCTTCTGGAAGCTGTGCCGGGAACTGTATGATCGGTACACAAAGGGCATCTGAAATGGTTTAGAACAGACTTTGTGGATGTTGCGAAAACTGCAACACTTCAGGACACCAGTAAGCATGGCTAGTATGGACACACTGAACTGTTTGTACAACAATTTGACAAAGTCTTGGATTGAGCACAAGTGTATAAATCCCATTTCAGCGAAGCACTGAAGTCCTGTTCTGCACAGCATTTAAGCATGTGCTTAACTTTAAGCACATACCTAAGTTCTATTAAAGTCAAGATGCTATACATTTCTGAGGTTTAATGTCTTAACTAAATTTTGCTGTACATTACTGTGCAGTGATATTAAGAACCTGACTTTTAGCTAGGTCTCAGTTAAGGCTTTGAGATTGCAAATGCAATTATTTGTGTATTTTCTGTGGCAATCAGGAGTTTAGTCAGCAATTGCAGTAATTACTGCAGGTGCAGTAATTGTATTTGCAACTTTAAGCCCATAATTTGGGGACATATTTTTGAAAGTTTAGAGCTATGTTTACTTGTGACCACTTTCATCTTTGAAAGAAAAATTTATTACAAAAATGTTTTTTTTTAATGTTTGGGGTGATCTAAATATTGGACTTTTTTTCAGTTTACTGTTAAAAGTAGATCAGGTAAAAACAATATTAAATGCTGTCTTTTCAAGATAGACTTCCATCCTATATGCATTCTAAGGAAGCAGACATAGCTGAAAGAGGTGTTCTTTAGGCAAATGTACAGAACCTCTTCATATATGGGTGAGGAAGCCATGATGAAAAGAACAATTATTACTATATCTAGTATATTTTTCCAATATTAAAATGTTTAAAATGTGTTTTTGTGTTAGGTTGAAGAAGAACGTAATGAAATCCAGAGACAGCTCTCTCAAGAACAGAGTGCCAGAGCTCTACAAGAGGGTATTTTGAACAACCATCTTTGGAAACAGAAAGAAATAGAAGAAGAGACTAAAATAACAGTAGCTAAAAGTTCAGAAGTAAGCAGTGTTCTGTCCAGTTCAAGTAAACTTACATACAGGGGCGGCTCCAGGCCCCAGCACGCCAAGCGCGTGCTTGGGGCGGCAAGCCATGGGGGGCGCTCTGTCGGTCGCCACGATCCCGCGGCTTCGGCAGACCTCCCGAAGGCAGCCTGCCTGCCATGCTTGAGGCGGCAAAATGCCTAGAGCTGCCCCTGCTTACACAGTGTTCATTATTAAGTGTAAACAAAGGATGTTTTGCTAATTGCGTTCACGTAAAATGCCATCCTTTGCCAGAATATTTACAATATATAAAAGTAATATAGTTTTGTAAACATTGCTATCTTTGTTTCACTTTCAGATTTAAAATTGGTATGCTGTGGATGGCAGTATCCACCAAATACTCTTAGAAAATTTGTAAAGTAAAAATGACTTTTCTCAACTTCAGTCATCTGCTTATTTTTTTGACAATATTCTAAAATGTTTTCTGTTGTTTTTTTAATTACTTTTAACTTCTGCTAGCAGTGCAGAGCCAGTGAAGCTGAGGGAGATTGATCTGGATCCTTTTCTGGCTCAGATACAATCATATACTAGATAACAAAGTTCCCATTTGAGTTCCTTACTACTAGCAGTGAGGGACAAAGCAGAATGAACACATCTATTAAAAATAGCTGTTTATTTGTAAACTGAGCAAATTTGGTACAGAAGCCACTGAGAGATAAACGTGGAATCCAGGAAACCCATTTTTACAGTCACTTTTGAGAGTGTAACTTCATCTTCAAAGTAATGTGATTACATTTAACATGCCTGAGCTTGACACAGTGAGAAGCTGTTTGTCAGGAGCACTCCAACTTTTGGTCATACTTCTTCCTCACCACACTACCCAAAATTCTCGGTACAGTGGATGAATTATCCCTTTCCAGAGCAAAAGAGATTACATATACATCTCCTATTTGATTATTATCTGAGTACATTATGCTGTTTGGATGATTGGAAGACTACATACCTAAGCTTCAGTAATATGGGAAAGAAGAGAGAGGGAAGGAAAACGAAGTATACATGGAAAAACCACACTTTAATGCCAAGATAATACATAAAGTTTAAAGATATAGTATATATATTCAAATAGAAGTCAGAGAAGGAGATAATAAATCGGGAAGTAAAAACACAATGAATCAGGTTCATTGGTTCTGTTGCTGATTCTGCAAATGGCATAACAAGCCTAAACCACATTTTTAAAGGAATATAAAGACACACCCATATACACTAAAGCGTACATGTACTCAGTAACACTATAATATATTTTAAAGGCTTTAGATTTAAAATATTTAAAGGCTTTGTTTATATTATTGTTGATATAAAAAAGACACTTGAATGTGGCTTACTGATTTGGTTGCTGAATAGTATTTTCCAGTTCCAGTGAGTTCATCCACTAAAAGATAATGTGGGTTCAGAGCCTTTTCATCCAATTAGATTGTAGTTTATAAAGCTATTTTAAGTAAGTTAAGGTTGATTATTAGAAAACATCAAAATGCATGTTTGTTCTCAGTTTTTTGAAATTTAACTCCTCTCCCTTCCTTCCCCCCCTCTCACCTCTGTTTATATGTTCTCAATTACTCAGGTACCTGATAATCAGAGAGAAAAGGATCTGTTACACAAAAATCAGATACTGCAAGATGAAATTGCTATACTAAGACTAGAGCTTGATCAAGTAAGAATTCGGCACCAGGAGGAAGAAACCAAATATTTAGAAGAAAATGAGGTCTTGAAAGAAAAAAATGAAGATCTTAGGAAGGAGCTAAAACTCAATGAGGAGGCTTTGACACAAACAGTTTTTCAGTACAATGGACAGCTGAATGTATTAAAGACAGAATCTGCAATGTTAACTTCCAAAATAGAGCATGCAAAAGAAAATAAAGATAGACTGGAGACAGAGATGGAATCATTCCGTTCCCGTTTGAACTCTGCTGTTCAAGAACTTGAGTGCTGTCGGAAATCAAAAAGTGATGTTGAGCGAACACTACAAAGAGAGCGTGATGAATGGCTTCGTTTGCAAGACAAGCTCAATCATGACCTGTCCAATCTGCGAGACACCAATAATATCTTGTCTCAACAGCTTAGTAAAGTCGAAACTAAAGCCAACAGTCTAGAAAATGAACTTCACCATGTAACACATACACTTAGAGAAAAAACTTTGCTTCTGGAAAGTACTCAAAGAGATCTAAGTCATGCACAATGTCAGGCAAAGGAACTTGATCATGCTCGACAAATTGAGAAGGATCAAATGAACAAATATATTGTAAAACAGGAATCTATGCAAGAACGATTGGCACAGCTCCAAAGTGAAAACGTCTTACTCCGGCAGCAATTGGAAGATATGCAAAACAAGGGGATCATCAAAGAAAAAGTAGTGAGTGATGTCCAAGACAGATTTAGTGATATATTCAGTAAACTTAGAGCTGATACTGAAAAGCAAGTTCATATAATGGAAGAGAGAAATAAGGAATTAATCACAAAATGTAATAATTTAAGGGAGCAAGTCTTTAAATATGAAACAGAGAAAGTAGAAAGAGAGGTAAGTGTAAAAATTTCAAACAGTGATTTGAGTTTTACCATTTATTCACTGAAGGTCCCATAACAAAGTTTAAAATTTACCCTTGTAAAATTTTGAAATACACCAGCTGGAAAAAATAATTTTGTAATTTACTTACAGGGGAATGCACTTATCTGTTTCGTACTTGGAATAGTAATAGCTTGTGGCAAATAAATCCCATCTCTGCTTTCCCTCACCTATGTATTCTGCTCAGAAGATTTGAGCAATGACTTCCGAATTCAGACTATTCAAGGATAAACCACTTTGTCTACAAGTGTGATCTCCTTTCAGTTTTTACCTAGTGGTATTTGTGCATCATGGAATGGAAATTAAAACTTTACAAACAGTTCAAGAAGTTCCAGATAGCATTAGACTGGAGTGGCATGGAACAAAGGAAAGCCACAGAGGCAAAAGATTAGAAGAGAGGAAGTGGGAAATAAGTGAGGCAATAGGACTGTGATAAATGAAGGGGGCAGGGTGGGAGATAGCTCCATTTTACGGACACCCAGCCACCCAGTAGCTATAAAATCACTCTTAGTAGCTGTTCTCTAAGTGCTCTACCTGTAAAGGGTTAAAAAGTCTCTCTGCTATGCATAGGTAAAAGGAAGCGAGTGGGCACCTGGCCAAAAGAGCTAATGTGGGAAGGCTAGAACTTTTGTAAAATTGAAACAAGACTGTCTTTTTGTCTGTCTGTTGTTGTTCTTGGGGAGAGGCAGTTATGCTGTGAGAAGCTTGGGCCAGGTATAAAAATCATCAGTATCATACCTAGAAACTACTCATCTAAAACCCCAGATATGTAAGTAGATCAGGAAATGTCTAGGAAGACGCGATTAGGTTTATCCCTTTTATTTCTTAATGGCTTGTGGACTTCACTATGCTAACCCCAGATGCTTTTGTTTTGCTTGTAACGTTTAAGCTGGACCTCAGGAAACCTATTTTTGATGCTTAATCCTTGTAGTTGTTTTTTTTTAATCTAGCAAAAGCCTAAATTCCCAGATGTATTTTTGTTTCTTTTTTATTAATAAAATTTATCTTTTTCAAGAACAGAATTAGATTTTTGTGTCCTAAGAGGTTTGTGCACATGTTGTTTAATTAGCTGCTGGCAACAGCTAAAGGTAAAAGGGCTTGAGGGTACCCCACAGTAAGGAGTTCCCAAGTGCGCCTTCCTGGGCTCTCAAAGGGGTTCTGCACTTGGGTGGTGTCAGCATCTACCCATCCAAAGTCAGAGAAAAGCTGTAACCTTGGGAGTTTAATAGAAACCTGGAGTGGCAAGTATTAATTTTTAGAGTCTTTGCAGGCCCCCACCTTCTGCACTCAAAGTGCCAGAGTGGGGAATCAGCCTTGGCAAGGACAAAGAAGAATATTGGAGAAAATTAAGAAAAGTAACAGATTAAGAAAGGGACGCTGAACACAAGGGAGAGTAAACTAGATTTGGGCATGGGTAGAAATCTGTTGAAGAATCCTTGGGAAGAGTGGACAATTGGTAAGAGACAGCTAAGTGGAGAAGAGCTGGCAATTTGAAATCTAGTCACCACCTTCAAATGAGAGCTAGTTTTAGGTACTACAATTGGTCCAAGCTTCGCCTGCTGGGTTTTATGCTTTTCAGTGAGATTTAAGCATGTTTTTGCTCCTTTGTTGCTGTATGAAAGACTGCACACAAAAATGGAAAGTGAGTGACTGAAAAGGAAAACAGCTAGAATCGAACTATAGATAAAGTGCTTGCAACTACACAAGAGTGAAAATCACCTCTGTGCAGAGGCCAGCACAAGTCTATATATCTCTGAGATCCCATTTAAGCCCTTCAAACTGAAATTTATATGATGCATAGGCCATGTGCTAGCATCTGCAGTGGGGTGAACTACACCCAAAGTAAACAAACAAGCCTGGAGGGAACTATTTTTTCCCTGTAATCTCTTTCTCTTGTAGTATTTTTATGTGCTACTTGTAAGAAGATTAGATACAAAATTTTCAGACAGAGTTATGATTTTTAAGTTGGAAATGTTCTTTCAGACATTTTCTCCTGTCCCTTGTCTTTTTGAAAATAAACCCTCAATGTCAGCAATTCTTAGGCAGATCTCTGCCTTAAGTTTAGTGTTGCTGGGAAATTATTGATACTCTGAAATTGCATTTACCTTTATGTATTATGATTCCAGAAACTCTGAGAAGGTCAGATATGTTAAGGTGTTGAAGGCCTACCTAATGACTAATTTATCAAGGTTACTTTAAAGAAGAAAAAAAGAATTTGTAGCAGGGCTGTCAGCCACTTTTTCCTGGAGTCTTTTTTGTAGGTCTTAAATGCTAATAAGTTAAAATAATAGATTCCATCAGGAGATGCTAAAAATAACCGGAGCTACCCAAATTTTAAGTACAATATGTCAGCAGAGAGAGGGCGGTGTTGTTCTAAAATAAGATGGTGGAAAATCAGAGAGGATTTTGATATGCCACATACTTTTTTATGGGAACCTCAAGAGGATTTAAAAATGTGGGGCTTTTTTCTTTAGTGGAGTGGGAAACCTAGAGAAAAGGATAGTAGAGGAGTTGTGAATATGAAGCAGTGACTTATTTTTTTGATAACCAGAGTGGTCGCTAATTCCTCTGAACACTTTTGAACAATCTCAGTGTCCTGGTAAGGAAGATAATAAAGGTTGGCATCTGGTTTAAAAAAAAAATAAAGTCCTAAATGTCCCAACTATACACTCAATCAGACTGTGGCTTTTATGCCTAAATGGAGAAATCTGCATTCTGGTATATCTTAAAAAAATAAAACAAAACCCGACTTAAAAATGAAAACTCTCTGTAAAAGTCCTTTCCTACATCACTGGAATGACCAAGACCCTTTCTTTTTAAATGACCATGAGGAGAAGATAGCACACATCCTAAACAGGCTAAAACATTTAACCTCTCTAGAAATGGCAATCCGAATTTGTTGGCACCAGCTGTCCAACTGGCTTTGATTGGCAGTGGTCAGGTGGGAGGGAGACTGCAGCTATTTAGGCACATCACTGGCAGACATGATTGTTTACCGTTTAGTGCTCTCCTGAATGGATTTGTTGACATATATAACCTAACAAATCAAAAAATATATTTTAAATCCTGATCTGGACTCCTCATACTAATTTTTGTAGTCTTTATTAATACAAACTTGAAAATATTTCATTAGGGTACAGTAAGACAACTGCAGCAAGAACTTGCTGATGCTCTTAAAAAGCAATCGATGTCAGAAGCTTCACTTGAAGTTACAACACGTTATCGCAACGACCTGGAAGACGACAAACTACATTTGCAAAAGGAAATAGACAAGATTAAAACCAAGGTATACAAAGTCTATTAACTTCATATAGTAGTAAATCTGTAGCTGGTTCATTGATTTTACAAATAGTGAAAAACATGACATGTTCTGCTTATTTTGAGAATCATATCAAATAGTTATATTCATGAATTAATTTAATTTACTTTGTTATAAATGGCAAGATATTACAAAATGTCACAATTCATGAAACTAAATGGAATCTTTCTACATAGGAGTCTATTTTAAAGATTTTGATAGCATGGCATTTCAAATACAAGTATATCTAGTGTCTTACTTTGTCACATAAAATTAGAAGCTGATTTCTGTTACTATTGTTTTACTGATGGTTTGTCACAACAGTTACCTTGTGGTTAAACTTCTACACTTACCTTTGACTTTAATGTTATAAAGGGAAGGAGTCCCTTGTCTTCCAATAGTAGCTTTACTTTAACTATTATGGTCACGCTAAGGTCTTGAAGCAGGGTGAGAGAATGCAAAATTGGCCTTTTAAAATGTTCGTTTTTTTCTTTAAATGTAAAGTAATTGAATAGTTTAATAGAGTCCTAGTTTATAACATGAGTTTTGCTTCTCTAAGCATTCAAGAAAAATATTCTGCATGATGTCAGCCTTCATTAGCTATAGGTAAAAATAGTTGTTTCTCATTACTACATTTTTCTTCTAATGGAGAAAGTCTAATCTCCTATTTTAGGCAGAACTGAGACAACATATTTTATTGGCAGCAGCAAGAAGATCTGTGCACGTGCACTGGAAAGACTAGAGTAGGGCATTTAATGTGAGACTATTAGGACAGATACCGTGCAAAACACAAGTTAAATAATTTTAATTAATCAATTAAACATACATTAATTTCTCATTAATTCATTGAATTTTGGAGCAGCAGCATTTCTCCAACTAATCAGTTCTGAATTCCTGCAAATAACTGATTCTGTCCTCCCTGCTCCTACAGTGTATCAGTCCTCTCTTCTTGCTCCATTTCTCCTCTAACAATTAAATTTTCAGCCCCCTCCTACAAAGCATTTCACCCTCTCTGCTATTTCAAGCATTTTATTCTCTCTCCACCCTCTTTATTTTTAGGAAAACACTTAGCTCTTCACCCCTCCACTGAGGACTGAGGCAGGGAGCAGGAACAGAAACTCCCTTACTTTGTGCCTCCGCCTCAGGCTGTGGTGGTGTGGAATGGGGCAGGAGTGGAAGCTTGTCTCACATGTAGTTTCAATCCTTTTTGTCATCCTTCTAATCTTGGAAACGTAGGTAGAGCTGGAAGCCAGAAAGAGTTGCATATTGGTACTAAAATCTAGCTTCTCTCCAGCCAGTTCCAAAGACCTCTTTGCAGGCGAGGAGGGACAGGACAAGTGGTGGTTGGCGTTTTTTGAGATAGTAGGCTATTCCTTAGGCACATGTTGTAACGCTGATTAGCAGCCTTCCCCCAGGAGACAGGGAAATGTGGTTAACTATTCAAATGAGGGGTTTTGCCATAGAGCCTGAAAACTTTGTCTGCATTTGACATATCTGAAGACTTTGTGTTATCAGAATAGAATTTAAAAAGAAAATAAGTTTATAGAAAGCAAACTAAACATATTTATAGGATAGTGTTTACAAGGTTTAAGTGAATTGCCTTGACACAGGATGCTAAACTTGTTGAAGTAATGCATCAAATCACAGTAACTGAAAGGTACACAATTTTATCACTCAGTGATAAAACTTCTTGTGTATTATTTTGTGGAAATAATTTTGGTACCACTATGGAAACTTAATACAAATCTTTTGCCAAATTGCCAGTCAAGCTTTATACAAATCAAATACTGTATGATTATCAAAACAGTTCAATCAAAAAAATTCTAAAGTTAGAAATTTAAATTGCTTTAACTACTGAAATGTCAGTTCAATTTAAAATCATCTTCCCACATAATTCTAAGCTAAATCTATTCTTGAATGCTTAGAGAAGCAAAACTCATGTTATAAACTTAAAACCCAATTAAACCTATTCCTCTTCCACACACACAACACCTACTAACATCAAGTATGCACTTGATGATTCAAAACCACTTCTCATTTTACTTATTATTCACCAGTACATATAACTACAGGTAACTTGTAACTTTAATAATGGTTTACCTCTTACTTCAATTCACATTTTCTCTATTATCTAAGGAGCTGTCCGTTTTGTGACATCGCAAACCATGTGTTCTGAAAAATGTATACGCTCCAGTTGCTGTATTCATTATTTCTTTTTCAGCTATCATTTCACAGCACCTACATACAGTTTATATTTAGAGTAGTGCAACGAGTAGTTTTCATCGTCTCAGCACTTTAAACACTTATTGACTTAAAATTATTTCTAGGCATCTAAGATGCAACTTGTTATTGAGACACAATGACATTTAAGTAATTTACATTCTTTCACAACTGTGGTACATACCTGATAACAATTTGTCTTAGAGTAACTAAATCCTCACTTGGACAAAGAAGATGCATGTATATGTCTTTTACTTAACATATTATCTAGTTCAGCGGTTCTCAAACTGTGGTTTGGGACCCCAAAGTGGGTTGTGACCCCATTTTAATGGGGTCGCTGGGGCTGACTTATATTTGCTGGGGCCCAGGGCAGGACTCAGGTTACAGGCCCCCTGTCTGGGGCTGAAGCCCTTGGACTTCAGCTTTGGCCCCTGGCCTGGGGAGGAGGTGGTTGGTTCCCCCTCCTGGGGAGGTGGGACTTGGGTGGTTTCAGGCTTCTTGGAGTACTGTAGTACCTTCTTGGGGTACCGTAGTAATTTTTGTTGTCAGAAGGGCGTCAAGGTGAAATGAAGTTTGAGACCCCCTGATCTAGTTTGTAAATAAATTCTTTAGCTCAGTTCAGTCTCTGATTTCTCCAGAAAAGTAGAAATATTGGATTATTACATCTATTTGTGCAACAGATTATTTTTGTAGTATTTTCTGCAACTGAGATTTTAGCTATCAATCCGTATACTTCATTTTTTTTTTAAAGTTAATTCATGTAACTCCTGTTTTCTCTCTCATTGCTGCCATCCTCTCTCATCTTCATACCCTCAGTTTGTTTATTACACCAACATGCTCCATCTTGTTTCAACTAAAATCTTGTAAGCTCTTTGGGACAGGGGCCATCTCTTTCTGTGGTTGTATAGTAATTAGCACAATGAGCCCCGATCCCCTCTGGGAAGTACTGGAATACAAATAATAAAATATCAGATCAGTTATAAAGTTGTGCAGCAACTTTAAGGTAAGGATGAAAATTTTAAACGAGATACAGTGGGCAAGGAGGAGCAAGTGAAGACATTCAAAGTCTGACCTGGTCTTATAAGATGAGGAGAAATCATTTTTGAAGCTGTGTTTTGACAAATTAGAGAGGAGCAATATGGGACTGGTGAGGCCAGTATGGAGGATGTTGCAGTAATAATTGAGGAAAAAGATGAGGCATGGACAAGGCTTTCAGACATCTGGACAGAAAAGAAAGGAAATGGACCAGGGATTTATTTAAAACAAATGTTTATGTACAGGAACCTGAATTTTCATCTGAAATTCAATAATGGTTTAAATACTTGCACTTCAAACGTCAGTTACCTTAAATTTGATTTGTTTACAGCTGCAAGAATCAGAAGATCAATATATTCAGTCTGAACGACGTATTCATGATTTGAAGAATGCACTGGATAGTAAAGAACGAGAAGTGAATGCTTCTTCCCAGAAATTGCAAGACCTTCTAATAGCATCATCTGGAACAAATAATGCTATAAAACAACTGGAAGAACATATACAAAGGTAAGAAAATTACAACATGTTGAAATATGGCCAGAAAAAAAAGGACTTTTGCTAATATGCAATTACAAATTACAGAATTAAATACTAAATACAATTTTAAAATGAGTTTTAGATTATGAAATTCATATGTAAATTATTATTTCAAAACTATTTCAAGTTTTGTGCTATTGTGGATTTACAGACTTGTCCAGAAAAATCATATTGTTACATATTAAAAAGTTTATTTGCTTTTAAGACTTGAAATTGAAAATGCCAGATTGGAAGCTACAACCAAACAACAAACAAGCAGAATTGAGATACTTCAGAAAGACCTGCAGGATTCTGCTTCTGTAAGTCAGCCACAGGCTTAACATTCTTGTGAGTTTATTGCACCTATGCATTAAGGCGGGGATTTTCAAAGGAGCCTAAGGGAAATAGATTCTCAAATCTGATGGAGTTACGCTGTTATGAAAATGCCAGTCTAATATAGCCAAATACTTGGTTTCTGAGAATTTTGAGACGGCATTATATGTATTATTATTATTCATTTGACATATTTTAAATTAGTTTCAGTATGATATATTTTATTATTAATACTAATGTGAATGTTTAAGATTTTAAATCAGACAAGTTTTCAAACATTCATTAGACATGTATATTGTTAAAAACATATATGTAACAAGCTAATCAGTAGAAGTTCCCTTGGAATTCTGATGATAAAATACTTCTGCACTAGTCTGCTGATGCTAAATGACATCATCTGAATAGAATTATATCCCTTGTATTATATGTTGGCTTCTCAGTTTTTACAACTGATTTCATGGCTAGAATTTTTTTAACATAATATAAATGAAAGAACTGTAAAGGTTTAAATATGCAATGAATAGGGGAAGAACACATGTATATAAGGAAAAGATCATTTTTAGGTTGTCAGCTGATAAGATTTTTCAATAAGCAGAGGTTGGTTTTGCTATGTATAGTTGATTTTTCCTTTTGCTTCCTAATATTGTGTTTAGTGATGTGCAATAAACAACAAAGTTGGATCCCTGTGGTACCTTCTGGGAGATTTTGACTTTTTGTTTAAGATCCGTTTTTCTTCTGTGATGGCTAGCTTTTCATTTAAATAAAATCCACATCAGAGAAATCACCATGACAGTTGTCACTAATTGTCATAGAGAAGTCAAATATGAATGGGCATAGAGATTGAACTGTCTACTCCACCCAAACTGGCAAAGCAATATGGGGAGCATCTTTAGTTTTCATCTTTCCCAATTTGCCATGAAGGCCATTGTTTTCAGGTCTAATATAGACGCATCTTACCATACACCTCTTCCTCAAAGATAGGCCTTTTGTCACATGCTCCTGTAGTTCCCTGAGTTTGACTGTGTGGAAATTGAGGAGAAATGCTAGCAGAAGCAAGCTGTTCCGAGAGGAATTATTCTTGATATCCACAGTCTATTTCAATCACTGGAGTAAGTGGGAAGTACTTTGGGGGTGGGGAGAGAGAGATACGATTAGGCTTTTTCTAGGCATGCTGTGGTAGAGATTTTATACGTAATGAAGGACCACCATATACCCTCAGGTACTGAGACACCTGCAGTGTAATAACAGGCCTGGATTTAGAGATTAATTGAATGGCTCTGAACAGAGGCCCCTCTGTGTGTCTCTCTATATATGGCAAATAACGTAGGAGAGAGACTTATATGTTGACTCTGCAGATCCACACTTCATCTGAGTTCTAGATGATGAGCCACAGTAAAAAGCTGAGGTTATATTGGCTGTGAACTTTATATAATTTTTGCCTAGAATATTTGGTTCTGAGAACAGGGTATGCATGCTTTCACAACAGTTACTGCATTTTACATAGTTCATAGACTTGTGACATGTAGAATTGTTGAGTAAATACTATGAATGCAAATGATTGGTACCGTATATACTCTATGAGAAGCCGGTTAGTTCATAAGCCGACCCTTCCCCCCCACCCCCCCAAGATGGATAAGTAAAAATGGAAAAATTTTATGACCCATTCATAAGCCGACCCTATAATTCAGGGGTCAGCAAACTTTGGCTCCCAGGCCATCAGGATGAGCCTCTGGTGGGCCGAGATGGTTTGTTTACCTCGAGCGTCCGCAGGCACGGAGGTAAACCTAAGTAAACAAAGTGTCCTGGCACAGCAAATGCTTACCCTGATGGGCCGGGACAGCAGCTGGTGGGGAAATGTTTTTTGGGGGGGAAAGCTGGGAGTAACCCCTGTGACCACCCCCCACATGACTCCACCCCTAGCCCGGGACCCCCACACTCTCCCCATCCCATCCCTTCCCACCATATCTGGGGAAGGCCAGGGGAGGATGTTTCTGGCCTGGCTGGAGCTGCTCCGGCAAGCTGGGCAGTGTGGCCACAGCCTGCTCCGATGGGCCAGACCGGGCGGTGCGGCTGCAGCATGTTCCAGTGGGCTGGGCCGGGCGGCACGGCTGCAGTGTGCTCCGGCGAGCCGGGCAGCGCGGCCACAGCCTGCTCTGGGGGGCGGGGCTGAGCGGCACGGCTACAGCCTGCCAGCCCCGGAGCTGCAGCTGCTTTGGAGGCTGGGGGGAAAACAGTGTGGTCAGAAGCGGAGAGACTCTGTCCCCGCCTCTTCCCTTCTGTCTCTGGTGGCTGTGCTGCCTCTCCTTGTGCCCTCTGTTGGAGGGAGGGGCTGTGTCCCACCTCTCCCTCTCTATACCCGTTCATAAGCCGACCCCCTTCTCTGGTGCTTCCCTTTTTTACTAAAAAATAAATTCAGCTTATGAACGAGTATATATGGTAATTTGTCATTCTCTCTGGATTGACAGTCCTTTTTTAATCTTGTGGGGCCATCACATAAGATATCCTTTCTATAAAACACAGTTTTTCTACCTTCTTTTGACTGATTTCAAGCACACACTCATTGCTCTGAGCTCCTTACAAAAAGTAGAAAATAAAATATAAACATTGAAACTATCATACATACAAAGCTATTTTTTACATTTTCTTCTATATTCCTTTTATCTACCATAATAGCTTAAAACCCTAACTGCCCACAACATATAACTCTCCCCTTTCAGTCCATCCTCTCTCCAAACATCTGAGAAAAATCTAAACCATTTCTTTATAAAAGTGAGAGCCGTAATGCTTCTGATATTTCCAAATTCCACTAGTCTATTGTAATTGGAATTTCTCAGTGGTTCCTGAACTTGCACCTCTTGCTTTGCAACACGTTGCACGCAGCTTCCAAAATCAAATAGGATCTCAAATACAGATAATATTTGTGGTTTTTTAATTTAGAAAAGAATGTGAATTTTCATTTAGCAAATGAACGACTTCTCAATTTTATTAGCACATTTTCAGAAGCCCTTTGAAAATCTGTTCCATAATGTCTGGAATGTTAGGGGAAATAATCAGTTGACATAGACATCAAAACAGATATGGCAGGCATGTAATAATACAAAAAGGAAAATATTCTTTGAATATGTCTGACTGTCCTTAGAAATTTTCACAATACTTGTTTGTTTCTTTGCATCACTTTTGTTCTGTAATTATATATGGACTTGAGTGTGGAAAGTTACAAATGTGATATCTTTTTTTCATGCTTGTATAGGTTCATAATCGCCTTGAAGACTTGATAACAGGCTTACAGACAGCAAAAATCAATTTAGAAGAACAGCTAAATCAGCAGGTAAATTAAAAGACACAGTTCACATGGTCATTACTTTTTTATCTCCTCTGCAAACTGTTATAGATGATAATGGTTGTGGGGCAGGAATGAAATAACTGTTTTTGGTTTGGGAGCTTTGTATGAAGGGGGAAATTACACAATACCCAGAGGAGTTGCATTCAAGACCTTATTATAGAGCAAGGTGTCTTAGTAAGGACTTGTTTATATGTTTCCTAGGAGCCATATTATGGGCTTAACAGTTCCTTTTTCTGAGGTGGGTGGGTGAGGTTATGTGAGGGTGGTCAGACTGGGTGATCATAATGGTCCCTTCTCACCTTAAAGTCTATGAGGCCCCTGTAAACATGTAATGTTTTCATCAACATGAACAGTTTCATGCATAATGTGTTTTGTGGCCTATAGGGAAGAAATGCTTATGTAGTTAAGGCACAGGAGTGGAATGTGGGAAACTTTCTGTTCTTGTCTCAGCTGTGGGTTGCCATGTCATCTTGAACATGTTAGAACAGAGGTGGACAAACTACAGCCTGCAGGCCACATCTGGCCCATGGGCCCCTCCTATCCGGCCCCTGAGCTCCTGGCCTGGGAGACTAGCCCCCTCCCCTGCAGCCTCAGCTCACTGTGCCGCCGTTGCAATGCTGTGGGTGGCGGGGCTGCGAGCTCTCACCGGGCAGTGCAGCTGCAGAGCCACGGCCTGACCCGGTGCTCTGTGCTATGCGGTAGCGTGGCTGGCTCCAGCTGGGTGGCGCGTCTGCCTGTCCTGGTGCTCTGGGCAATGCGGCTGTAGCACCGCCAGCCACTGGTGCTCCAGGCAGCACGTCAGGGGGCAGGGAACGGGGAGGGGGGGTTCAGGGTGGTAGTCAGGGGGCGGGGGTGTGGATGGGGGTCGGGGCAGTCAGAGGGCGGGAAACAGGGGGCTTGAATGGGGGCAGGAGTCCCGGGGGGGCAGTCAGGAAGGAGGGGGGGTTGGATGGGGTGGCGGGGGGCAGTCAGGAGAAAGGGTTCTGGGGGCAGTCAGGGGGCAATGGGGCAAGGGTTCCGGAGGGGGAAGCTTCAGGGGACAGGGAACGGGGCGGGTTGGATGGGGCAGGAGTCCTCGAGGGGCTGTCGGGGGTGAGAAGCGGGGTGGGGTCGAATAGGGGGCAGGGGCCAGGCCATGCCTGGCTGTTTGGAGAGGCACAGCCTCCCCTAACCAGCCCGCCATACAATTTCGGAAACCCGATGTGCCCCTCAGGCCAAAAAGTTTGCCCACCCTTGTGTTAGAATGTGCTTCATTTTCTCCATATGTTAAATGGGGATAGATAGTACAATCCTGCTCATCATTAGAGTCTTGTCAAAAGTCGAGAGACAAGGCTCAAGTCATCATAGTTGCCCCAGTGTGGCCGCGCCAACATTGATTCGGCACGCTGATGGACCTGGCGGTGGCCACTCCCTAGCCCTGTCCCGACCGACAGGATCTGCTCTCACAGGATCATAGGTGTCTCCTACACCCCAGCCTTGCCCCCCTTCACTTCACGGTGTGGATGCTGTGTGGTTGAACTTGGAGGAGCGGGCCTGCTCTAATGAGGTCCAGCAAATCCTTTTGGAAAGCAGGAAGCCTTCCACTAGAGCAACCTACCTGGCTAAATGGACAAGGTTCTCCCACTGGGCATCTGAGCGTACCATCTCTCCAATGCGCTCCTCTTTAAGTCTATCTTATATATGGAGATATACCTATCTCATAGAACTGGAAGGGACCTGAATCATAGAATATCAGGATTGGAAGGGACCTCAGGAGGTCATATAGTCCAACCATCTGCTCAAAGCAGGACCAATCCCCAGACAGATTTTTGCCCCAGATCCCTAAGTGGCCCCCTCAAGAATTGAACTCACAATCCTGGGTTTAGCAGGCCAATGCTCAAACCACTGAGCTATCCCTCTCCCCATCAGAGTACACCTTGCAGCTATCTCTGCTTTTCACCCACCAATCCAAGATCAGACAGTGTTTTCACACGACATGTCGGTCCGATTCCTGAGAGGCCTTGAGAGACTCTTCCCACTGGCCCGGGCACCTGTCCCATAGTGGGATCTTAACTTGGTTCTTTCTAGGCTCATGGGCCAGTCCTTGGAGCTTATGGGCTCCTACTCCATCTCCCACCTGTCACTGAAGGTCGCATTCCCTGTGGTGATAACATCCATGAGACGAGTGTCGGAGCTTAAAGCCCTGACATCGGAGCTGCCATATACGGTGTTCTACAGGGACAAAGTTCAACTGCGACCCCATCCGACCTTTCTGTCGAAGGTGGTGTCTTCTTTCCATGTTAACCAGGACTTCTTCCTCCCGGTGTTTTATCCGAAGCCGCACACCACTGGGGAGGAAAGGAGGCTGCATGCCCTGGACGTCAGATGTGCCTTGGTGTTTTACCTGTAGCATTCCAAGCCCTTCCGCGGGTTGACCCAGCTCTTCATAATGACAGCAGACCACATGAATGGCCTTCCGGTGTCATCACAGAGGATTTCTAACTTGGTCACCTCCTGCTTCCAGACCGGTTATAAGCTGGCACAGGTCCCTCCATTGCCAATTGTGAGGGCCTACTCAACCAGAATTCAGGCGTCCTTGGCAGCCTTCCTGGCGCATGTTCCCATTCAGGACATTTGCAGAGCTGCAACGTGGTCTTCAGTTCACTCATTCATGGCGCACTACGCCATCACTCAGCAAGCCACAGACAACGTTGGGTTCGGCAGAGCTGTGTTGCAATCTACACAGCCGTGAACTCCTACCTGCCTCCATTGACACCGCTTAAGAGTCACTTAATATGGAATGGACATGAGCAAGCACTCGAAGAAGAAAAGACAGTTACCTTTTCCATAACTGGTGTTCTTCGAGGTGTGTTGCTTATGTCTATTCCATAACCCACCGTCCTTCCCCACTGTCGGAGTTTCCGGCAAGGAGGAACTGAGGGTGGGGGGAGCCAGTGGTGCCCCTTATACCACGGCATGTGCGAGCTAATCCAGGGGGCGCCAGAGCCGGTCCTCTACGGATACCACTGAGAGAAAAACTTCCAGCACCAGTGCACGTGGCAAGCACACATACCTAATATGGAATGGACATGAGCAACACATCTCAAAGAACACCAGTTACGGAAAAGGTAACTGTCTTAGTGATAGAACAAAATGGATCAGGAATTGTTGGGGAAGCCTACACTATAAGGAGTTTCTGCTTGCCAAAAAGCAGAGGCATTATTACCATTCAGTCAGTCTACAGCAACTTCGTAAGTGTAAGGGACCCAAGCAAGAAATTTGCAAGTTTACATCATGATCAAGCATCGACAGTTTTATCAGGCTGTATAAGTTTGACTTCTTTTGATGCAGCCTTTAGCAGAAGTCTTGTAGGTTGGTGTAGGGCTGACAGAAAATCTGTACATAATATTAAAATTTGTGTGAGTGGTTGGAGTGAGTGTTTATATATTTTTGCTTCTAATCATCAATGCCTGCCTTCTATTAGATATAGAGAAATTTCACATGCTGATTTTTCTCTAGATACATAATACGGCATGCCATTTCTATCCATCAGTTCTCCCAGTGTTGCTCTTAGTTTTCTTTCTTGAGTTAACTTTATACTTCATATGATCTTCAGCTATAGAAGACCTCATTCTGGAGAGTTGAGTTGGAGTGGGCCCCTATGGGTTTGTTCCTCTAATTTCTTTATTGCTGTCTCCTGGTCATAAGTAATAAAACAGCCCTCTTGTTATAGATTGTTGGGTGGGCTTCTTAAGAGAGAAATTAGCAGATAAAAAGACGGGTACAGTAACTCTTCACTTAATGTCATCCCGGTTAACGTTGTTTCATTGTTATGTTGCTGATGAATTAGGGAACATGCTTGTTTAAAGTTGCGCAATGCTCCCTTATAACGTTGTTGGCAGCGGCCTGCTTTGTCCACTGCTTGCAGCAAGCCCGTTGGAGCTAGCTGGTGGGGAACCAGAGTGGACCAGCAGACTCCCTGTCAGCTCCCGTAAGTTCCCTGTGCAACAGCTGCTCAGCAGGCTATCAATTGCCGGGTAGTTCAGATGTCCCTCAGCATTGCTGTGTGCTGCTCCTGCCCTCTGCCTTGGAGCTGCTCTGCGGTGCCTTAGAGTGGGGTCAGTGTACTTAAAGGGGAAATGCGCATCTCTCTCTCTCTCTCTCTCTCTCTCACACACTCACACAGTCTGTCCGTCTGTGTGTGTCTCTCTCAAACACACACAGTGTCTCTCTCTCTGCCATGCTGTGTCTCCTCCCTCCATTCCTCCTGCCTTGTAGAGTGTGAAGCTACATTAACAACTATGTGTTAACACTTGAAGGCTCAGCCGAGTGCTAGTTCATCATTTAGCAGTAAGGCATTCCCTGGGAAATATCCCACTCTCTTCCACCCTCTGACTCCACTACCTCAATGAAGCTTCACAATCATCATTGTTGTGTACAGTATTAAAATGCTTGTTTAAAACTTATACTCTGTGTGTGTGTGTGTGTGTATATATGTGTGTGTATATATAGATATAGATAGATATATATAGATATATACACACACATACACTTTTGTCTGGCAAAAAAAGTTTTCCTGGAACCTAACTCCCCCATTTACATTCATTCTTATGGGGAAATTGGATTTGCTTAACATTGTTTTGCTTAAAGTATAATTTTTCAGGGACATAACTACAACGTTAAGCGAGGCATTAGTGTACTGATAATTAGGGCCTTCATATGTGACTACAATTTTTATAACTTCCAGCCTGACTACAATTTTGATGTTTGTTTGTTACATTTTTGTTCTGTGCAAATGCTTACTCTGTAGGTCCAAAAACAAACCATGCTGTCAATGACTGCAAAAGATACACATAATCTTTGGGAGGAGGAATTGAAGTCCAGATCCAAACTTGGAGTTCGTCTATCTCAACTTGACAGGGAAAAGGCTGAGATGTTGGAACAAGTAAGTCAAAAAAATACCCAAATAATTTGTCATTTTTAAGCTGTATCTGTATTTTAAATAGTTACATTTTTATTTTATGTCACCCTTCTTAGTATCCTGTGAAATTCATGCTTACAGTGGCATACAAATTCTGGGAAGTCAACTGACAGGTTTATAACAGAAGGTGGAAAGCCTCTTAAAAATCTGGAAGATTTTGTGTCTCTTGAGGAGTGATGTGGCATATTATATGATATGATGATATGATAGCCAGTAACTGTCAGATTCTCTAAAGCTACAACATATAATAGATCCACGTTCTTGGGTGTATGCTCTTTGTGCTAGATTGCCAAGACAGTCATATATATATATATATATATAATATTGTGTGTGTGTGTGTATATATATATATAATAGTCTGTAGTTCTACAACCATTGACTTCACTGGTGTGTTTTGTGCACCACTTCTGGAGAGGAACCACAGCAATCCCTTTTATATATCATCAGCTTTCAGTTTCACTGTATGCAGTAAGACTGGAGGAGCCCCCAGGAAATCTTGATGGCTGTCTCAGCTATACTTTTTAATTTAAAATAAATAAAAACAAGTTTTCCCTTATTAGTACTTTCTGTGCAGGTAAATTTATTAAAAATTACCATAAAAAATTTTCATTTTCCAAAAGTCACTAAACCTTGGAACAACATCAGCCTTGATCCTGGCCACAACTCAGAAGGTACCTTTATCAACTGGGGTTTCTGTGTTTTCTGACATATCCTGTTCCAGACTCCTTTGTCTTGCCAGTTTCCCGTGAAACAATAAAAATTGTTAGAGGTTTTGTTGTTCTCAATAAGCATTAAAACGTTTCTTCAACATGACACGCACACTGTTCCAATCCTTAGCTGTCCATCTAAATTGGGACAATTCCATTTTTGTTCCTACCTAAGATTATCCTTCACAGAGTCATCCTGGACTTGTCTCTGGCCAAAATCTTTCTTTCAGGACATTCACCAATCTGTTTCTGACTAAGCCAGTCTAGAATGATACAGATACAGAGCTCTTGATTTTCAGAGAAAATGAGAATGTCAGCTAAATAGGTGACCATGAACTGATCTGGAATATCCCTAAAGACTTCATTCATTCACTATGTGGCCCTGATTCACCTTTAATAGAATCACTGAGTTCTTACCAGAAGAGGTGTCATTATGCAGCCTGGTTCCAGCAGGTATTGGCTGCCAGGCATCAAAACTCAGCGGTGTATCTGGCAATGGGCCGAGATCCCTGCTGGAGGGCATGGAGCACAAACTCTTCAGTGTGCTCCCTGTTAAGATTGTCAAAAATATCTTCCATTGTCTCAAAATGTTTGAAAAGAGGGCCAAATATCTCTCATAGTGGGTAAGCCCACCACAGAGCCTCTCCAGTAAGCCGACTAATCATGATTCCTACTCAGGGAGTAATCCATGGGGTATTATTGTGGTTGCAGCACAAACAAGGTGACATTGATTCAAGAATCCCTGGAATTTGGTCCAGTCCCCATTGAACTTGTCCAGTAGGGGAACGTTGGACTCACAGATAATAGGTGTGAGAGTCAAAGGGACTTTAGCCACTGCCTAGGTTTGCACCTGGGTCTGGAGGCTGGCATTCCAGTTCTATAGTGCAGTCACCTGGGCCTGGATTTCGTGAGCCTGCACCTGGGCCTACAGGACTGCATTCTGTTCTTGAAATGCAGCAAACTGGGCTTGTTTTTCCTTTAAGGCCCATACTATGTCCATTAGGTTGAGTGGGGCTCCCACTGTGATTGTTTCAGAAGCGACCTCTATGTCATTAAGCCCAGGCCCTCCCTACATCTGGTCTTTTATGGGCTGCTCAAACTGTAAGCTTTCAGGGCGTGTGCGACCAACATAGTGAGTGGAACAGGACTTTGCCTGGTGGTGGTGGTGGTGACAGTTTGGGTAATGGCAAGTGAAGATCCGGGATCAGTCACTAGTCCAAAGGTGAAACTGGCGTCAGGGTCAAGGGGACAAGCCAAAGGTTAGAACCGGTGTCAGAAGTCAAAGCCTAAGCTGAAGGGTAAGCCAGAGTCGTAGTCAGGAACATAACCAAGAGTCGGAGCAAGGAGTCAGAAACCAGAATGGACCGGGAGACTGAGGCTAGAGTGGGAGCAGGCTTGGGGCAGAAAGTGAAAGTCATAGTAGGGCAAGTGCAACTGTGAGCGGTATGCATTGAGTAACTGCTGTGCTGCAGCTGCCGCAAGGCTGAAGTGGCAGACCAGTGGCTCCAGTAAGTGCAACCGTTTTGAGGGGGCTCACTGGGCCGGACTGAGAGTCAGCCAGCCTGGGAGCCAGCTGTACCTCCTCTACCTGAGAAAGATTCTGGACATTAGTTGGAAAGACTTCAGCAGCAGCAGAGATCTGAGAAATCGCCAACAAGCAACTTGTTTCCATCAGTATCAGAAGGAAGTGCTGGACAGATCTAGGGCATGTACTCCAGATGCCAACACAGACATCCACATGAAGCTGTCAAGTAGAAACCATCTGGTGTGAGGAAATAAAGGCACCCAAGAGAAACCTTAAGAAGAACTCTTAGCAGAGAGGGTAAAATAGTTGATCTCTATTCACAGAGCAAATGGAACCAGGAGCAAATGACAGAGAGGAATGGAAAAGACTTGTTTCCATCCTATGTGCTAACACTGGTGTGGGAAGGATGTAAAGATTGCTAGATTTTTAAAAGGGATAGTTTAGTTTTTCATCCTAGTAAAGAAAACATACCACTTTGTGAATGCTAGTGAAAATGAGGTAGGATCAGAAGAGGCTAAAATAGAGAAAAAACAAGTTAAAAATTACTTGGACAAATAGATGTCTTCAAGTCACCAGGGCCTGATTAAATGCATCCTAGAATACTCAAGGAGCTGACTGAGAAGATATCTGAGCCATTAGTGATTATCTTTGAAAAGTCATGGAAGATGGGAGACTGGAAAAGGACAAATACAGTGCTCATCTATAAAAAGGGAAATGAGGACAATCCAGGAAATTACAGACCAATCATCTTAACTTCTGTACCCAGAAAGATAATGGAGCAAATAATTAAGCAATCAATTTGCAAACATCTAGAAGATAAGGTGATAAGTAACAGTCAACATGGATTTGTCAAAAACAAATTATGACAAACCAACCTGATACCTTTCTTTGATACAGTAACAAGCCTTATAGATGGGGGGAAGCAGTAGACATGGTATAGCTTGACTTTAGTAAAGCTTTTGATACTGTCTCACATGACCGTCTCATAAACTAGGGAAATGCAACCTAGATGGAGCTACCTTAAGATGGGTGCAAAACTGGTTGGAAAACCGTTCCCCGAAAGTAGTTATCAGTGGTTCACAGTCAGGCTGGAAGTGCATAACGAGGGATCAATTTTGGGTCTGGTTCTGTTCAATATCGTCATCAATGATTTAGATAATGGCATACAGAGTACACTTAGAAAGTTTGCGGACAATACCAAGCTGGGAGGGGTTGCAAGTGCTTTGCAGGATACGATTAAAATTCAAAATGATCTGGACAAACTGGAGAAATAGTCTGAAGTAAATCGGATGAAATTCAATAAGGACAAATGCAAAGTACTCCATTTTGGAAGGAACAATCAGTTGCACACATACAAAAAGGGAAATGACTGTCTAGGAAGGAGTACTGTGGAAAGGGATCTGGTGGTCATAGTCGACCACAAGCAAAATATGAGTTAACAGTGTAATGATGTTGCAAAAAAAGCAAACATCTTTTTGGGATGTATTAGCAGGAGTGTTTTAAGCAAGACACAAGAAGTAATTCTTCTGCTGTACTCCACTCTGATTAGACCTCAACTGGAATATTGTGTCCAGTTCTGGGCGCCACATTTCAGGAAGGATGTGGACAAACTGGAGAGAGTCCAGAGAAGAGCAACAAAAATGATTAAAGGTCTAGAAAACATGACCTGTGAGGGAAGATTGAAAAACATTGGTTTGTTTAATTTGGAAAAGAGAAGACTGAGGGGACATAAGTTTTCAAGTATGTAAAAGCTTGTTATAAGGAGGAGGAAGACAAATTGTTTTTCTTAACGTCTGAGGATAGGACAAGAAGAAATGGTCTTAAATTGCAGCAAGGGAGGTTTAGGTTGGACATTAGGAAAAACTTCCTAACTGTCATGGTGGTTAAGCACTGGAATAAATTGCTTAGGGAGGTTGTGGAATCTCCATCATTAGAGATTTTTAAGAGCAGGTTAGATAAACACCTGTCAGGAGTGGTCTAGATAATTAGTCCTGCCATGAGTGCAGGGGACTGGACTAGATGATCTCTCGAGGTCCCTTCCAGTTCTATGATTTTATGTTTAATGGCTCTGATGTGTCAGGTTGTCCCCTTGTCTTGGCTCTTTGTTTTGTAGTCTGACAGTGAGAGGCCAAGCTGTTTCAGCATGGACACTTTCTAGATGGGTTACTTCCTGTATCATAATGACGTACAGGATAGCAAATACACCTCCTCCACAGAGACTATTGGCCCATTCAGCAAGAGCTCAAGCTCAAGAGAAACACTTCTATATTGGATATCTGTAGGGCTGCTACTTGGTCATCTGTGGAAGCATACCTTCACTCATAATTATGCCATCACAACTACTTCAAGATCTGCTGCAACTTTAGGAAAGCAATATTGCAATCATTATTTAAGTAGACTCCACCTCCTAACAGAACTGCTTGTGAGTCATCTGAGTGAAATATGTATGCGCAACCACTCAAAAAAGGAAAAACCGTTACATATCTGTATTGTAACGGTCGTCCTTTAGAGATATAGTTGCACACATGTATGCCAGCGCCTGCCTTCTGTCCCATCTGCATTGGAGTCCTGAGCCACCATATTCCATTGTAAAGGAACTGAGGGGGTGTTGAGGTGGCACTGCACTTAAGTAGCTTCAGGAAGGGTTATGGGGCGGTTCAGGGCACATGCACTGTCCTGATGGGTACTGCTTCAGAAAACTCTGGTTCCATCTTGTTGGGCAAGCGCATACCTCAGTGGAATACGTATGTGCAACCACATCTGGAAGAACAACAGTTACAACACAGGTAACCTTCTTTCTGTTGCCTTGCCATAATTCCAGATGCTGGCGTCCTTCAGAAACATAGTTTGCTACTTGCATAGGAAACTACCAGTCTCATATGAGCTACTATGAGTACAAAATGTGGAGCAAGTCTTGCCACATCATATATTCTTTTCTTGAAAAAGACCAGAAAGAATTCAGAAATGTTATCAAGGTACTTGGAAAGTTGCTTGATATTGCAGATACCACAGTAAGAGCAACTGCCTTTGGAACCAGATGCCTATAGTCATGGATTGCTATGGCAAGTGTTTGGCCTTCGGAAATAGGTACAACAGAAGCTTAAGGGCCGGTTGCCTCATGATGAAAACCATATTAGGGAGACAATTAAGGCTAATCACACTAATCCCAAGAAAACAAAAGTGATCTATAGTTCCCTCAGGTCAGGATTTCCCTTCCTCCATCCATCAGGAAAGTCACAAGTACCACATCAGATTCAAGCAGTACAGTTTTCCAGCTCTGGGATGGATGGATGAAGAGTAGCAGCCGACTGAAACTGAATCCAGAAGGACAGAAATGGGGCTGATATCAGAGAGGGACAGAAACTTTCAAGAACTTGCCATCTCCATAACATCATGCTTCTTTGAGGGTGTCTCCCCTCAGATCATGGAAATGGTATACATGTTCACCTGATCTCCTCAATTGCACTGGGTACCTCATTACCCACAACAATTTTTATTTTTATTTTTTTACAAAGAAAAATCCTTTTCCCACCTACTGCTGGCCAAAACCCGTTACATTCAGACTAAGCATTTATGCTCTCGAGGCTTGATTACTGGAATATACTTAACTAGGAATGAAATTATTTAAAAAAAATTGATTAGTTCAGAACATAGCAGCCTGCTTACAGAGCCACAGGCCTCCAAGAGTACATCACCATAATGCTCCCCTTTCACTAACTCATTGTTAAATACTGGGGACAAATTTAAAATTTCAGCCCTCTTCTTCAAAAGCCTCCATGGGATTGACCCATGTTACCTAAGCACCGTCTACATGATCATGACCTCCTCCAATAGATGTCTCCTACCAGGACCCTGAAAATGTCAACCATGAGTGAGATTAATGTAACAAATGCTAAACTGAGCCCACAAGTATGGGTAAATTTCTGGAGAGGGCAGCCAATTTCTTGTTCCACTCCAGCTAAGTGACTATGAACTTATATTGCTTAAGTCTTTTGCAGGGTCAAAGGATGTTTAGTGAGAGTCATAGTAGCTTCTTGATCCAAACAGGAGTCTGCTGTGGTGCTAGAGATCTTCCAGAAAGCAACATAGTACTCAGTCCACACTCGCCCACTAGGCATCACCATTTTAATGGAAAGGACTCCTTTTGCTACATTTTGAAGATTTTAGTGTGGTAATCCCAAAAAACACGTGTTTCTGTCACATGATAGTGCCTTCTCTGAGTCTACTGGGTTACTGTTAGATGAAACCCATTAGTCTCTGACATGGCCAAGTTAAACATAAAATGGCAACTTTTCCCCATGTATTTCTTGAAATACAGATTTCTGTGAAGATCATCCTTACTCTGGAAAGCCCACTCTATAATCAAGTTTTGGGGCTGATAGTCTTTATCTCTTGCTACTGCAGAAGGTGCCAAAATTCCATTGTGGCAATTTGATCCCATTTCCTGAGTGAGAACAGAGAAGAAAGTATCCTATTCATTTCAGTCCATACTGGAGGGATGCAAGACAAAATCTAATTTTTAGATAAGGAGATGAAATATACTTTCTACATCTGGAAGAACAGCAGCTAATGAAAACCGTAGAGTTTCAATATGAGATAATTGGTGATGCGAAGAGTGTCTTTATATTTACATGGATAGCACCTATCACAATGTGAGCAACATTGAAATAAATAATATTTAATAATAATGAACAGTGAATTAATAAGGTTAACAAGACTTAACATCAGTTGTATCTGCTTCCTAATTGGCCATGAATGTATGTTTAATAGAATTTTATATTAAAACATCAAAATTTTAAAACAAAGATGTATTCCAGCTTCTCTGTAAGGAATGTGAAGATCTGCTTCCGGTATGTATCATATATAGCAAATGAAAACTTCCATTAATACTATATGTAGTAACGTGTATATGTATTTTTTTTTTCATTTTGAAAGTTCGAGAGTGAAAGGAAAAAAGTGAAGAAGCTAGTAGAGTTAAAACGATCAGTGGACGTCCGACTGGATCAAGAAATGAAGAGAAACAGTGAATTGCAAAAAGAATGTAATGGGTACAGTTTTTTCAGCACTTCCAAGAAAATATCAAGTAAACTAAAACGTGACTTTGTTCTGTTTACAAAATTAAACTTTAACTGAAAAATGATTGCACAACTGACCTCACAAATTGCTTGTATAATGCCAAACTTTTAATGTTGTTCGCTTTTGTAATTGAGCACCTGTTGCAAAGTGCAGTGAGCAGGTATGGTAAGCCAGGCTTCCCTGCAACTCTTCAGGCAGGGAAGGAGAGAAAAGGACTTACACCTACAGACATCCTGATAGGGACAGCCAGAAGTTTGCCCTAAAAATGATTTCTGAGACTGAGAGGATGATTCCTCAGATTTGTCTATCAAATATATTAAAAATGGGTTTGAGGAGCTTGGCTATGGTTTCTAAAAATACATAAACAAGTCTGTTTGTCTTTCTACTGTACTTTCTATGCAGAATGAAGAAACTTCTAAAAACAGCTAAGAAGAAACTAAAGGAATATGAGAATGGAGAGGGTGTGTCCCAGTTTAGTTTCCAGGGAGAACTGAAGAACAGATATTCTGAAATGGACAATGAAGTTAGTAGATTAAGGACAAAGGTAAGTTCTAATATTTGAAACTCACATCATTCATTCTTCATATATTCCTCTCAGAATTGCTATAAATGTGGTGGCTACATTTTGAGTGGGATTTTTGTTGGTTTTATTCTCATTAAAGATTGTAAAGAAATAACCGTTCTCCGCTCCTCACCCGAAGAGCCTCATGAGATCCTCATGCATCTCACGGGCTCTAAAAAGCACTCGGGGGGGGGGATGGGAACACCCACTGAGATAAATGGACTAGTTCACACATCTCTAAGTTATTGTTTCAGGTTGTATTAATCTCAATAGGATGTTCTTATTCTGCTCATAAGAACACATTGAGATGAATGGGATGCCTCAGACGTTTTAAAGACTCCCGTGCTGAAGGAGGATGTGTAGAGAAGCCCTTTCCCTCTATCATCCCTCTGTCCTTCCTGCTTAAAGGATTATGTTTCATAGTGCTCTAAAATCTGCATGTTTGGACAGATTTTCTTGAAATTTGCATTGCTTTGTGGGAATACATTGTACGGTTACTGACCACATTTGGGATCATTTGAGACCGTAGTTCCAGAGAGATAAGTTCTGAAAAAGATAGCAGTTTTTCAGAAAGTTACTAGGTAGGATTTTTTGCACAGAGCCAGAGATAAAACTACTGCTGTGATGCAGCTCAAAATGTTCTCAATTGATTAGTTATTATCTATGATAGTGGACGGCATCCACTAGGTCTTTAGGGAATTTAAGGAAGTGTTCATTTCTTCAATTGCGTAGTTGTGCAGTCTGGAAGGATTACAATGTACATGTCCCAGTAAAGAAGAAACCGCGAGAGGGTTTCTATGCAACCATTTTATGCTTGTCTGGGTAGTTTGAGGAAATGTGCTGATGCCACTGCACCAATGAACAGCCCTCCACTGTTGCTTCTAGTCCTAATCTTTGTACACCAGTGCAATAAAGATCTAATAACTCATGCTGCTTGCTGCAAGTTGTCTGTTATAATATCATGTGTTTGTATTTTATGGGGAGGTTTACTGTGAACACAGCAGAATAGTCAGTAGCTGATTTAAGCAAAATGTTTGTTATTTTGCGTGGGGAGGAGTTGGCAACAGAGGACTTGTGGATTGGCAAGAAGGACAGGGACAAGAAGAGAGGTTGCAGTTACAGGAGGGGTGGGTAGTGAGGATGGATGATAGGCAAGCCTTGCATTCGTTGTTTACAGATTTTTCATTTTACTAGCCTCTGGGGAGGTGAGGGCAAAGGACTACTTCCAGATCTTTGAATAGATTAATGTGGTGTTTCCTAAAACACATAGTGCAGAAGTACAGAACTGACAGCACAGGTGACTTGATCGCTAAAGGAAGAGAAATATGTGTTCTGCCAGGGTGCCAACATGTAGATTCTGGGTGATTCCTCCTCCACAAGGATGTGGCAAAGTATAGAGTACACCACAGTATAGGGATTGCTGACACATGCTGATTTGACTCAGTATGCAAACTGCAGGAAGGGATATGAACAACTGTTTACATGACTACTAACTCCTATCAACAATTTATCTTTTCCTGGTAGCATGTTGTCCCCTTTCAGAATGTTGAGTTGAGCAAAACTCAAACTTCTGAAAACCAGGAAATGCACAGTTAAGCCCATGCAACATTTTTCTGACCTCATTCAGCAATGCCCAATATGTCCCATAAACACACCACTACAGCTGTAAGGTCCATAGTGTAGACATAGCCTATTTAACAGCCTTTTACAACTCCCTTGTGCTTACTCACACGATATCATCTCAACCATCACTTTCACTTAAACATAATTAAAGCATTAGAATCCTCTCATATTGCCCCTCACTGCTGACAATATCCTTTGTAATAAATGCCCTGTGCCTTCCACCATTTAGTGTAGGTATGCCTAACACTGTCTGCATGCAAATAGTTCCCATAGGTTGCTGCCATCTCCAGGGGAACAGAGCAAAGGTGATGTAGGCAACCTTCCCCCTCCCCCCCCCC
This sequence comes from Mauremys mutica, assembly GCF_020497125.1. Classification (NCBI taxonomy): domain Eukaryota; kingdom Metazoa; phylum Chordata; order Testudines; family Geoemydidae; genus Mauremys; species Mauremys mutica. Next base: position 46,689,165 of record NC_059072.1, read on the forward strand.
CCATAGTGTTGCATGGAATTCTGTGGATGAGAGTGAATGAGTTGTAAAAGGCGGTGAAGAGCTTGTACATTTCAGCAACCAGGGAGTGGCAGAGTAAAGGTATGTGTGTTAACAGGCCATATTGGGGCATTTCTGAAAGAGAGCAGAGTTAAGGTTGCATGGACAACCTTAACTGCATTTCCTGTTTTTCAGAAGTTTTGAGTTTTGCTCAACTCAGTGTTCTGCATGGGGACAACATGCCCCAAGCAACCTTCATTAATGTAGTTTTTTGCCATTGAATATACTTGGCTTTGTTCCAGACCATCTTCTTGAATCTTATAACATGTTAAGGCTCTGATGTCACCTGCCTTTTAGGGATTCCACCATCATATTTTAGGTCAGCAGGCAATGAGGTGGGCCTGTAGGGAGTGGAACTTATTTCCCCTTAACAGTTGTCTCAGCCCATCCTGCCCTACTGTTAAACACCTGAAAGTGTGTCCTAGAAGTAGCTTTTATTATCCCTATCTGGATTATATTTAGAAACATTTCCACCCTTCCTACGTAGGGCCAAACTTATTACAGTCTGTTCTCCTTATTTTTTATGAGTGTAGCTTTGTTGCTAGTGCACTATATTTTAGAAATTAAGTAACTTTTTTTAATTATGTATTTAGTGCTTTGAGTGCCTTCACATCAGGGCATTTTTATAAATAAAATTAGTAGTATTTGTATGACTTTGTTGCAGTTAAAATGTAAAAATTATATTTGAACATCAAGGAAGGGGATTTTTTTATATATTCCCTTCCATGCAGTTATGTTTATACATTTCAGTACAGTTGGAATAAGAAGGTCTGTTTGATACTGTCTGCATATTTTTACACAGTATTTATTTTCCTATTTTCCTTTTTTATATTAAAAAGGACAAGGAAACCATAAAATATGCAGTAATGACAGAAAAGATTGTTTTTTTCCAATGAGTTTTATTCAGGTTTCAGATCCTACTGAAAGATCTCACATTGTCTTTTAAATTCTTATACTCAAACTACCTTTTGATTTACCATAAGTATATTATTTCTTTGCTAGCATAAAAGGCTTCCTACAATCCAGTTTTACAAGTTTTAAATGGTTGCATAGCATTTTTGATACATAACAAGGCCCTATCTCTTATGCTCCTGTTTACTTTAGAGCATATGAATAGTCCCATACATGGGTAAAATGCTTGTAGGTTTGGGGCCTAAATGATTTTATTTTTTAAAGTATTTCTACAAACTACTGTATATAGGTTGAGAAAGAAAAGGACTTAAGCTGTTCTATGAAAAATAATTTAAAAGGTCTGCTTTTACTAAGTTTAGAATGATTTATATTCATTTTAAATTTAAAATTACAAACTTTTAAAATTATCTTGATTTTTTTTCCACTGACTTCCATTGAATTTAGAGAAATTTTGAACTCCCTGTTTGATAATTGAGTTTAAACTTTTTCAATGTGTACAGACAGATGACCTTTCCAAAAAGCTGGATATAGAGTCAAAAAAATCTATGCAGTTAGAGTCTACAAATCGTGATCTGCGAGAACAGTTGTCTTCCATGAAGATACTGCATAAGAATCATGAAAAGCTGGAGAAGAGCAAATGGCAGCTGGAAGGAGAAGTAGCTCATCTCAAACATCAAGTAGAGACTAATATGATGGACCACAGTCAAATAGAACAGTATAAAAGAGAGATTGAAGAACGAGCTAGACAAGAAATAAGACAAAAACTAGAAGAAGTCAATCTATTTTTGCAGGTTAATTTATTTGCTACTTACTATATGCTGTGTATTGGTACTTTAAACTTTATATTCCATATTCATTTCCAAGTTGAACTTTATATTTTAGGTGCTTTGTTTTCATCATAAAAGCTAAATATATAGTATTTCCATATGTTTCCAGTTTGGTAGTTAGGGAACTAGAGATACAATAGAAGGAAGAAAAAAATACAAAGAAAAGTAAAATTGAGTACAATCCCTTGCAGTAGCACCTGTGGGTCATTCTATCCCAAAGCCTACCCCAGACTTATTTTCCCTCATGACTCATTTTTTACCCTGGAGGGGATGCTAAGCTTGCCTTACTCTTAGAGGGATAGTATCCTATCACACTGACCAAGGTAGCTTTTGTTCTTTCTATTTATTTTGCAGAGCTACACTGATTTTCCCTCCTCCCCTCTTGTTTGGAGTTCAGTTTGTAGATAGAGAAGAACTGAGGGAAGATGAAGGGAATGGATTATTTATATCCTCGGCCAGTAGATTGTTGGGCTCAAAAGATACATGTCTACCACCTCACCTACGCCACCCTTTCCCTTCCCTCCACCCCTCCGGGCTATTATTATTGATGGTTCCATGGTCAGTGACCAGGCATGTTAACCGCTACAGTGTGGTTCTGAACACAGTATGTTGAGAGAACAAAAGTAACCTCCTCTTTTTGACTCCACATTTATTATTTCAATGCAGGAAGTATTATCTACCTGTGTATAGATCACATGGGATTCTGGCTCCAGCAGGGGGATCAGTTTCAATTAGACTATTGTCCTATAAGATTGAAAGTTGTGTAGTGCTAACTTTAATGTAATAGGTCCTTAATAAGGGACAGTTTCTTTCTAAGCCCGAAATCTTTCTATTGCATAGTGACTTCAAATGTCTCCCTGTATGGTTGATGGCACTAAGGAAGAGTAGTTCCCTATCTGAATAAGATAGTGTATTTATACTGAATATGATTAACTGTTGGAAAAAAATTCTTCTTTCTTCCAATTTATTAAAGTTGTATTATTTACTTTAGACGCAGGCAGCCTCCCAAGAGACATTAGAACAAATAAGAATTACTAATAATGCTTCACTGAGAAACCAACTGGAGCACAGAATTAGAGATCTAGAAACTGAACTGGCTAGAATAAAAAACACACAAGAAGACAGTGTCTTTCAAAAACAGTCTACGCAGACAGAACTGGAAAGATACAAAGATCTTTATTTGGAAGAATTAAAAATTAGAAAATCACTAGCAAGTAAACTGGATAGGTAAGTCAAAACCTTTATTTTAAAACAAATGGTAAAATATTATTTTTCCCTTCATTAACTTTCCTCCTAAAATGCCTCACTCCTTGACCTGCTCACCATAATGTGCATCAATCCAAGAGCAGGTATCTGTAGATGCAGTAGACTTTCACAACTAACTGGAAGACTGAGTAACATGTATTATTTTCAATATTTTATAAGTAGCAGAAATATCATTCATTTTTATAGAGTATATTATAAAATTCTTTTGATTTTTAACAGGCATATCTTCTGGCTGGTCTGTAATAATCTCTTGTACTTACAGTAAGCAAGAGAAATTGCAGTTCTTTGAGTAGTGTTCCTATGGGTGCTTCATTTCAGGTGCGTTTGCATCCCACATGTCTTTGATCAAAGATTTTCATCAGCAATGTCCATTTAGCCAGCACATGCGCTGCTGCTATCCTCACGCTCTACACTGAGGCTATATGAGGCTGTGCAGGCAAACTGCCCTCAGTTCTTTCTCAACTGCCTCAGCCTGAGGTGGAGCTTAGCATGTCTACATTGTGCCTGCCTTGGGTTCTTAATGAGTTCATTCTACTGATTTTATTTAGTTGAGTTTATTTGTTAGTAGTACTACAATATTTGGTTACTGGTTATTGAAAGATTGTTTTATTTCCTTTGGGAAAATCCTGTCTATGAGGGGCCTGCCTGGTTCTCTGGGGTTTAAATGTTGCCTCATGTGGACAGAAGCTATCCTGATCAGCAATGGACACTCTAAGTGGGTTCACTGCCTGGGAGAGTTGCATGGTCCACAGAAGTGTAACTTCCAGTTAGCCCTCAAATCCAGTGTACAGAAGAACCGTGACTGTTAATGAAGGAGTGCTTCCTTCTCCCCACTTCAGAACCAAGTCAGGAGAACCCCCGCACCCCGTCCATCAGTCCCTCTAGTGCCCCTTTGACTTTGGTGCTACACTCTGCTGAAAAGGGGAAAGCCTCAGAGACCTCCTCTAAAGATCCTAAAAAGAGAAGCTCTAATTTCCCTCTGAAGAGATCCATCTCGAAAAGCCTCGCTCTTCAACCAGGTCAGCAGCCTCAGAGACTTCATCCTCAAGGTTTGGTACCATAAAGGTGAAGGGCTCCTCCAGTACGAGTCAGGAAAATCCAGCAGCTTGAAGAGTAGAGCTGGCTCTGAGAAGGCTCCAGTACCATCTAGTGGAGATGATCAGAGAAAACAGAAGAATATAGGTACCATCAGACTTAATCCCTCTCCTGGTACCTATGTCAAGCTTTTCAATATCATGTAAGACTAAGCCTCCGTCTGCATCAGCTCTGCCTGTGAATCAGTCAAAACCATCATCACCATTCTGCAGGGACAAGCTTTCCAGTCTGCTGGCGCTGCAACAACATTCAGTGATGCAGCTCCACTCAGTGCTGCAAGACATTAGGTATCCGAAGGACTTATAAGTGATTGCTGAACCAGAATCCCTATTGCTGGCAAGTACCGAGCATCTTTAGGTACCAAGAACCTCCCAATCTCTGGACCTATATATATCCCCAGTACAGTCACTTCCCTTTTTGGTCTGAGCTCCCCCATTAGAGGAGGAAGAGAATGATGATGGAGACTTCTCTTCAGTATCCTCAATCTCTGTTTAGGGTTCTCCTACATACCCATATATAAACGCCCTTTCTCAAAGAGACAGAAGATGTCCTGGGACCTCTAAACTCCTGATGGGAGCAACCCTGGATACCACTCACCCCCCCCTTATGGTCCTCAATGACTATATTGGGATTCCTGGGCAGCTTATTGGCAGCAGTTCTCAAGAGCCCTGATCGGTTCCAAGAGTGTTGTCAAAGGTTCTGTCAGTGGTGGCTGCCTACCTGTGTCATCAGGCGATCACAGTATTCCCATACCTTGACGATTGGTTTCTCAAGGTTTGGTCATACCAAGAAATGTTGTCTGCCAAACAGAACACTTTTTGTTCTTGGACTTGGGTCTTCAATTGAAAGTGGGACAATCCACACTGACTCCTGTTCAGAACATACAATTTATAGGTGTATCCCTGTATTCCTTGGCATCCAGAGCCTTCCTTCAATTGGAGAGATCCACAACACTATCAAACCTTGTCAGAAATATTCAAAGGAAACCCTAGACTTCTGTCAGAAACCGTCTTCAACTTCTAGGTCACATGCACTTTTGTGACAGAACATGCAAGATTGTGCCTTTGCTGTTTCCGGTGGTGGCTCACACCAGTTTACTTACCAAACAGACACAGCCTAGACAAACAGGTGTCAGTTCCTCAACAAGTCAGATGCTCCCTAGACTGGTGGAATGTTCATCACAATGTAGGGGTACAGATCCCCTTCCTCCAACTGACACCAATGGTAACCATAACCCCAGATGCATCTCTGTTAGGATGGAGAAGGGCGCACCTCAGTGCTCTAATGTTACAGTGCAGATGGTCACCCTAAGAATCTACCCCCCATCAACCTGTTGAAGCTCAGAGTGGTCAGAAATGCCTCCCTTCATTTTCTGCCTCTCATCAGACACAGGTCTGTCAAAGTTATAATAGGCAATGTGGCCTGTATGTTATATATCAATCGTCAAGAAGGAGCGAGATCCCCTTCCCTCTGCGCTGAAGCAATAAGGTTATGGAACTGCTGTATAAAACATTGCATAGAATTTCAGTAATGAATGTCACAGCTGACACTCTCACCAAGTGTTTTGCCCAAGACTACAAATGGGGGTTGGAGTCCCAGGTTTTTGTTAGCATATTTCAGACTCCAGGATTTCCAGAAATGGACCTCTTTGCCACAGCTATGAACAAAAAATGCTATCTATTCTATTCAAGGAGGGGCTTAGTTCACAGTTTATTGGGGGACACCTTTCTCCTCACTTGGACAAAGAAACAGTTTTATGTGTTTCCCCAATGTGCCTCATTCTCAAAGTGGTGAACAAAATCAGACAGGACAAGAGCAGAGTTATCTTAATAGCCCCAACACGATCAAGGCAGGCCTGATTTCCAACCTGTTTCGCCAAGTCCTTTGTTCTGTGATAAATCTTCTAATCACTCCTCTCCCAGGGTGCCAGTCAACTGCTGCATTGTAATCTGAGCATTCTCCACCTGAAGGTATGTATGGCTCCTTGATGGTTTGTGGGGTTAGAGTTGGTCTGCGTTGCAGAAGTACGATAGATAAAATGGGAAAGATTCTACCAGAAATACCTTCAAAAAGTGGAGAAGATTTAGTCACTGGTGTGAATTCCAGAATCCTGTCCCCAAATCTGCCTTGTTTCCTCTTGTTCTGGTATACCTGCTACAACTAAAGCAAATGGGACTACCACTTAGTTCTCTCAAGGTTCAATTGGCTGCCTTAACAGCTTTCCATACCATTACTGGGGGGTTCTCACTGTTTGTTCACCCTACAGCCATAAAGTTCATGAAAAGTCTGGGTAATCCCTTTCCACTGGTGAAAATCCCCACCCCACTTTGGGACCTTAATTTGCCTCTTAAAAGTCTCATGAAATCTCCTTTTGAACCGAGGGTGACATGCTCCTTACTGAATTTGTCCACGAAAACAGCCTTCTGAGTGGCTATTACCTCAGCCCGCAGAGTCAGAGAGATGGGGCCTTCGTGGTAGACCCTCCTTTCACAGTATTCTGCAAGGACAAAGTTACCTTATGACCACACACCAGGTTTCTTCCTAAACTGTCTTCTGAGTTTCATGTGAGTCCGGTCATTTACCTGCCAGTGTTCTTTCCCAAACCACATAATTCCAATCTAGAGACTGCCTTCCATACTGAAACTGTCAAGAGGGTGTTATCCTTCTACCTAGACAGGATTAAATCATTTTGTAAATCTCCTAGATTGCTCATTTTGCTTGAAGACAGATCTAAAGGTTCTCAACAAAGTCACAATCTATATCTATAGCTTTACCTAAAAAGTTCCCAGTATCTGAGATCTGCAGAGCTGCTACATGGTCTTTGGTACATACCTTCTCCAGGCACTATGCCTTAGTCAGTGCCTCTAGAGCTGATGTAGCAGTTGGCAATGCAGTTCTTTCCTCTGTGCTTGACTCAATTCTGAAGCTTCCTTCTCCTTATGGGAATACTGCTTGGGAGTTACCTGAAGTGGAGCACCCACAGGGACATTACTTGAAGAAGAAAGAGAGGTTACTCATCCTGTGCATTAGCTGTAATTCTTCCAAGTGTGTCCCTCTTTGGGTGCTCCACTACCCATCCTCCTTCCCCTTTGCTTCAGAGTTTCCTTCTGAGATGGAGCAGTGAAGAAGGAACTGAGGGAAGTTTGCCCATGCAGCCTAATATAGCCTCGCTGCAAGGCATGAGGATATCAGCAGCGCATGCATGGGCCAAATGCACACTGCTCATGAAAATCTCAGATTAAAGATGCGTGGGGTGCACGCACATCTGAAGTGGAGCACCCACAGGAGAACACATCTCAAAGAACTGCAGTTACTGCCCAGGATGAGTAATCTCTTTTTTTCTTACCTTATCAGCCTCAATCCATAGAAAAAAGGCCTAATCTGGTGGTGCGTTTAGGATCAGTTCAGCTCCCATTATAACAGTACTTCTCAGGATTGGAACTACACTGAGAGGCAGGACAGTCCAATTATTAGGGTACTAGCCTAGGATTTGGGAGACCTGGGTTCAGTTCCCAGCTCTGCCAAAGATTTCCTCTGTAATCTTGAGCAAGTTGCTTACTCTCTCTGAGCCTCAGTTCCCCCTTATGTAATATGGAGATAATATTACTTTCCTTTCTCACAAGGTGTTGTGAGATAATATAAATACATTAAAGATTATAGTAATCGGGACTTATAACTATCTAAGATAAATTGTCTTGAGGTCAAATTTTGAGAAGTGCTGAGCATCTCTAACTCCCCTTCATTCCCAAGAGGCATTCAGAATCTTTCAGGATTTGGTTCTTAGAAAATTCCAGAGGGAATTGACAAAAACAACGAGGAGTCCGGTGCCACCTTAAAGACGAACAGATTTATTTGGGCATAAACTTTTGTGGGACTTCATGCATCTGAAGAAGTGGTTTTTTACCCACTAAATCTTATGCCCAAATAAATCTGTTCGTCTTTAAGGTGCCACTGGACTCCTCATTGTTTTTGTGGATACAGACTAACATGGCTACCCCTCTGATAGAGAGAATTGAGCAATTCTTCATTTCTAATATTCTTAATCATTTACAGTTATAGAAATAATAAAAATAGCTTGAAATTTGGATGAAAATGTTTAGTTGTAAAAGTGTGAGTAAAAAACTATATCTATATTTTTCACAGAGCTAATGAAAAGATAGCAGAGGCCAGTGCTAAACTCCTTCAGGAGCGCCACAGGAACAAATCTTTAATTGCTAACAGCATTGTAAATGGAAGTCTTTCTGCAAGTCCAGTCCTGGATACAACTCAGCTTGGCAATCTTGGCAATAATTTAACACTAAATAGAAGTCTTGGTCTTGGAGGAAGTTTCATAAACCCAACTGGAAATGCATTATCTTCAAAAAACAGAGTGGAAGCTTATCTGGCTAAGGTGAGCAATTATAGATATCATTCTAAATTATTTTTATATAATTTAGGTTAAAACCATAGTCTGTCTTAGTTTTATTAATGAGCATTTATTTTAAATGCAAAATATATATCCCAATGCTTGTAACCTAATAGTGTAAAAACCACAATCATTAATCATGAAAATAAATAAATATATAATTTTAGAGGGAAAAGAGAGACTATAGTACTTGCATACGGTGGGCCATATGGGCCTGTTTGCAAATAAGCATGCACACAAGACAGAATATCTGGCAATTAAGATTATTTTCTTCTTGTTGTTAGATGTTAAGAATATTTGTCCTAGGTTGCAGGAAACTCCTAACACAGGTGCATATTATGTATTTACATAGAAAGATCATTTGTATTATGAAAGGGTGCAGATAAAAAGCTCATGGTGTTGTCAAACTTGCTAGCTTTAATTAAAAAGAGATGTACAAAAATTTTGAAGAACAAGTATTAGTTAACAGTATTTTTGCCTTCCTCTGTTAACTTCCTAATGTTTATGCCATATACATGCTTCATAGGGATCCACTCTTTGGCAATTGACTTGGCACATGAATATTGGGACCCGTTAAAAAAGAGTGCTGTACAATGGGGTTGTCTGTATTTAGTATACATCCCATGGTGAGGAATTTATGCCATGCATAGTAAATATTTACTTTTTAATAACTCCTTATCTTAGTCTCTTTGGGCTGTCTCAGGTTGAAGAGTAGTATAATATGGCAAGATAAATGATACCATATATGTACTGTATTATTGCCTGATTTCCTCTTCCACTGGAATATGAATAGTAAATAATAATTAAAAGGTAAATGCAAATTCTACTTTGAGTGTGCATGCATTCCATACATGCAAGATTGGATTGTTTTTCAATAGCAGTGTCTATTGGGGCCATGCCTGCAGCCTGGGAGCCCTTGCAACCACCATAGCTGAGGATAAAAGTGGCAAGGCAGCCTCAACCACCTCTCAATTCCTTCTTACTGCTTGTGGCTACAAAATTGAACCCCGTGGTGTCCACTTTTCTTCATCTACAGAGAGTATTTGGAGCTATTGTTGTCTAGATATTTAGTTGGTAGCTTACATAAGCTTAGTTAATGCTATTGGGGAAAAAAACATTTTTACTTAATATCAGATTTCTTGCAAACACCCCCCCCCAGCCTCTCTGTGTAAGAGCTAGACACTTCTCCCCTCACCCCACATACACAGGCTCAGAATGGCTGAAGACAAGTCTCCAGGATTCAAGATTTGCTCGTCCTGTGAGACAGCAGTGTCCATCAGTGATGGACATTCAGGATGCCTCTTAGGTGTAAAAGAAGGAGACGTAGCTGAGTGATACTTGGTACACAAATATCTCTGAGTACCCTGAAGCTGCATCACCTGGAGACATCTAGGCATGCATCTTCAGATCCTGGCAAGTGACCTGAGAGACCTACTCCATCCAGTCAGTCACACACACTCCAGCAAGTTATGATGTCATCCAAAGCTCATAGAACACTCAGAATACCCATTCCTCTGGCATTGACCTAGGACAGTGACCATAAGGAGCTCTGCTCCTTGCACCAAGGAGCGTACAAATCTTCCTACCCAGTCAGAAGACTCAAGTCCTCACCTGAGGCTCTGACACTCTATTCCCTTCAGGCAGAGCCTCACCCAAGTACATCAAAGCCAGTCACTTCACACAGTAAGCACTTTGTCGCTTCTGATACCACTCAGGCGGCAGACTCCTCTCTGGCACCGGATAGGTCCATACCAATGGCAGCAGCACCAAGAAAACTGGTGATGCATACATCAGTACCATAATGATGGCGCCAGCAGCTTCTACGGCATTGACAAATGCATTGGTACCAACACAGGCCTCTTTGAAATTGAGACATTTCTCAGAGCTGGCTGAGTTAGCTGTGGGACCAATTTTGGAATCTCTGATATTGGACAGGCCAAGAGAAGTGATAAACCAAACAGGGTCCTCTGGTGATCTCTCAGTACCATCCACAGATCAGGCCAGTGTGCTCCATGGATGGAAGAGGCTGAAAAGTTGAGTTCCTCTAAGGAATACAGCAGACCTTCCTCATCTGAATGTGACCCATACCTCCTTTAGAAAACCCAGTGGAACACGGACATACAATCGAGGAAGGAACCCCCTGAGCAGCCCCCACAAGTATTCTGAATTGATAAGGGAACTTCTAAGCTGGTACTCTCCCATCCCATGTGTCCTCCTCCCTCTCAACACTCCTACCAACACTGGCTTTATTGGTCTCCATGCAGTATCAACCCTTACATCAGGAAACCAGCTTCCTCAGTGGTCCTCAGACCAAGACCACCCTTGCCTGCACAGCAGATTGAGCCAGTCCTAGTACCCACTCTCAGACGTCATCAGTTGCTGAAAGGAGAGCAAGACCTCAGTGGAGATGGTCTCTCCTCTGACCACTCACAACCTCTAGCTATGTCCTCCTCACCAGCTGATGAAACGACCAACCCTCCTCCTACATCCTCTTCAGTGTGGTTAAAAGTTTTTCAGGAACTGTTGAGACTAGCAGAAACATTAGATATCCTATTAGAGATAATCCAAGAAAAGCAACATAAGCTATTAGCCCTTTTCCACCCATCATCTTTAGGCAAAATGACTTTACCTATTAATTTAGGGCTTTTGGAACTAACAAAGGTCATCTGGGACACTCTTGCATCCATTCCCCCCACAACTTCCAAGTGCACGAACAGGAGATACCAGGTGCCAGCTAATGGGCACAAATACTTTTTAGAATCCCACCCTCAGTACTGTGATTGTCCAGGCTGTTCATGAGAAATCTAAACAGTCCAAATCCATTCCCAGAAAGAGACAAAGAAATTAGATCTTTTCAGGCAAAAAGATATACTTCTCAGCGAATTGTCAACTAGGAGTTGCCAGTTATCAAGCACTTCTTTCTAAGTATGATGCCCTGTTACAGGACAGGCTCTCCACCTTAACATACAAGCTCCCCCGTGAATACTAGGAAGGTTAAGGTCAACCATGACAGATAGACAGCTCACTGCTAGAACATTGCTCTAAGCAGTGCTTGATGCATCAGATATGGCAGCTAGAACCACAGCTATGGCTGTGTCAATGAGAAAGTCGTCCTGGCTATAGACATCTGGTATCCCTCATGAAGTCTAAGTGACCATACAGGATCTACCCTTCCCAGGTAATGAACTGTTGAACAGTTACACCAATGGGGCATTGCACTTTCTTAAAGATACCGAGGACAACCCTCCAGTCACTGGGGCTTATGTGTTCCAGCTCCCAGAGGTAAACAACAATGTTGTCAGTGATCCTTATATAAATACAGCAGCAATGCTAGTCTCAACAACGCACTTCATAGCCATCAAGGAAGAGGCAATGTTTTCATCAATGACATTCCTTGAGCTCTTCTTTGGCACCCTGCAACAGGGACAGTTGGTCACAAAACATCTCTGAAAGCAATGTCAAGAGCCCAGCTGGACCACCTGTGTATCGACTCCCTTCTATTCATGTTGGCAACCACCTGTTTTATTTCAGAGAAGGTTGGTCTGGGATTACTTCAGACCAGTCGGTCCTCAAGATAGTGAACAAGGTGTATCCCATCCAGTTTCAAGCTGTTACAATCTCCTCCCCACCCTTCCCATTCCTCCTCAGAGATCCCTCTCACAAGACACTTCTAAGACAAGAAATTTAACACTGGGAATAGTGGAGGAAGTTCCTTAAGGATTCAAAGGAAAAGGGCTCTACTCCCACTACTTCTTGATCCCAAAGAAGAAGGGGGCATGGAGACCGCACTTGGATCTTCAACATTTCAGTCTTTTTGTTCAGTGTTTCAAATTCAGGATGGTCACTGTAGCCTGTGTTATCCCCTCTTTGGATCCCATGGACTGGTTCACAGCTACTTTCACATTGTGCTGGGAGTATCACAAAAAATACCTTAATCACCCTTCGGCTTCATCTGACTTCCACATTAATCAGTCCTCTCAACAAGTCACCTACACCATTTAAAAAACTCTAGCTCCCTTCAGCCCTCTGGGACTCAATGGTGAACAAAAACAAATCAACACTAACTCCAGTACAATGCATTGAATTCATGGGGGCAATGTTTAGATTCCAGGTTAGCAAAGACATGCCAACCTCAACAGAGATCAGACATCATATAGCAGTTCCAGGTGCAGTTCATAACACAAGTGAGAACTTGTCTAAAGATTTTGCCACGCTTCACTTTTGTCCACTTGAAGTGTGGTTGAAATCAGTGTATCTGCTCAATGCAGCATGGACAAGAAGGGGGGCCCCACAGAAGTCCTGTGATAATTCGATTGGTGGGCACAACCAAAATAAATATGTTGGAAAGTTCCATTTTCCACATCCCTTCCATCAAAGATTAGTCATGGACATCTCCACATAAGGGTGGGGAGCACACCTAAATCAACTGCAGATTCAACAGAAATGGTCAGCTCCTGAATCCTCCCTCCACGTTGCTATGCTAGAACTCAGAGCAATTTGTTTGGCATGCAAGGCCCTTTCTGCCTCTCTTTCAGGGCCTTTCAATTGCTTACCAACAACACCATTGCAAAGTGTTACATCAACAGGCAAGGAGAAGCCAGGTCATCCCCTCTGTGCCAGGAATTCATACTTGTATGGATTTGGAGCATTCAGCATCACGTCATCCAACTAACTGTTCATCTTCTGGGGCATCAGAACATGCTGGTAGTCTGCCTCAGCAGAGGACTCTTGGAGATTTGTGAGTGGTCCCTCAAGTGTCCCTAGGCTATCTTGCACAGATGAGAGTCTCTGACAGTAGACCTATTTGCTATATGCCACAACAACAAATATCCAAGATTTTGCTCCAGAGAAGGCAGGAGTCTGGGATCCTCACAGATACCTTCCTCATTCTTTGGACACCAGAGGTGATGTATGCTTTTCCACCGATACACATGATCCCCAGCGTGCTAGGAAGCTGAGATAAAACTATTACTGTGATAACCCAACTTAATCCAGGCAGTTGTTTTATTTGGACCTGATTGAACTGTCTGTTCAGAAGCCAATCACCTAACTGGTTTTAACCAACCTATTGTCTCAGAACAATACCCAGGTCCTCCATCCAGACCCATAGTCCCTTCACCTGGCAGTTTGGAGTCTGGTTGACTGACACCTACAGAGAGGAGCTGTTTTTGCAGAAATCCTACTCATCTTGCTTCAGAAACATAAAGCCTTCAGCAAGGAAAATTTACTAGTCCAAATGAAAACGTTTGTTTGTTTGGGCTGAACAAAATCACTGCTCACCTCTAAGGACAACAGTTCCAATAATTGATTATTTGGTCTTGTTAAAGCAGTCAGGACTATCCCTGCGCTTAATTGGAGTCCAGTTGGCTGCAATCTCAGCAAATTGTCCCCCAATACAAAGTTACATGATATTTTGTCACTCCACTGTGGAAACATTTCTGAAAGGACTGATCCAAGCTTTTCCACCAGTCCCTGTCCCTTGCGATCTGATTGCAGTGTCTGGTTTTAATGGGTTTCTCCTTCAAACCCATGATTACTTGCTCCTTCCATCACATCTCAGTGAAGATGTGGTCTTTCCGGTGCCCATGCCCCTGTCCAGAAGGATATGGGTGTCATGGAGTCCCCGGGCGATGCTCTGGAACTGCTCCCCACAAAGCTGGTCAGGACTTTGGGGAGCCTCCTCTCCCTTGGAGCAGACTGTTTTCAGGGCAAGAAGCTCACATGGCTTCACCTTCCTGGGTCTGACCTTGGAGCATTCAGCATATGCCCCTCCGTGCGCTTCCCACAGCAAGTCCGCCCAGGTGGGGTCCTGGGGAAGCCAAAGTGTCCTGCATGCACCCCCACTTTGCAGTCAGACGTGACTCTTAGCCAGCCAGTAAAACAGAAGTTTATTAGATGACAGGAACACGGTCTAAAACAGAGCTTGTAGGTACAGAGAACGGGACCCCTTAGCCGGGTCCATTCTGGAGCAGACAACCCTGTCTGCCCTCACTTCCCATCCCCAGCCAGCTCCAAACTGAAACCCCCTCCAGCCCCTCCTTTCTGGCCTTTGTCTCTTTCCCGGGCCAGAAGGTCACCTGATCTCTTTGTTCACCTTTAGCGATCCCTTTGCAGGGGGGAAGGGCCCCGGCTATTTGTTGCCAGGAGACAGAGTGTCAGCCATTTATGCACGCTGGAAACTGAGGCACCCACACAGTATTCAGAGGAAACATTAAGAACAGTCCCACTTCGTCACAATGGGTGATTCAGGCCTTTATAGCAGGCCCTCTTTATACCATCATTCACAAGGACAAAGTCACTCTTAGGCCTCATCTGAAGTTCCTGCCTAAGGTAGTCTTAGACTTCCACATTAATGAGTCTCTTTATCTGCCAGTCTTTTTCCCCAAACCTCATTCTTCACCTGCTGAAGCAAACTTTTACACACTGGATGTAGTTAGAGCAGTCTTTTTTATCTGGACAGGACTAGATTGATTGATTGATTAGAGCTTCACTGAGACTGTTTGGTGCTTTTGTAGAACAGATGAGGAGACAACAAATATCCTTGCAGAGATTGTCTAAATGGATTTTGAACAATATATATACTTGGTATGTATTATTAAAGAATGGGATTACCCCAGACATATCTGGTCTCATGTGATTTGAGTCCACCGGGCCTACACTGCCTCTTTTAACGGTCCCATTGACTGAGATATATAGAGGAGCTATATGGAGTTCAGCCCATACTTTTACCACTCAGGCCTCTAGATCAGATGCAAGCTTTGGTCAGGTGATTCTTCAATCAGTACTTAAATAGGATTCCTTTACATACATCTGGGCACAGGATACTGCTTGCTTATCACTAGGACTGTCAAGCGATTAAAAAAACTAATCACGATTAATCGTGTGATTAATTGCACTGTTAATAATAGAATACCATTTATTTAAATATTTTTGGATGCTTTCTACATTTTCAAATATATTGATTTCAGTTACAACACAGAGTACAAAGTGTACAGCGCTCACTTTATATTTATTTTTGATTACGAATATTTGCACTGTAAAAATCAAAAGAAGTAGTATTTTTCAATCACCTAATACAAATCTGTAGTGTAATCTCTTTATCATGAAAGTTGAACTTACACATATAGAATTATGTAGCAAAAAAACCTGCATTCAAAAATAAAACAATATAAAACTTCAGAGGCTACAAGTCAACTCAGGCTCTAAAGTTTTACATTGTTTTGTTTTTGAGTGCAGTTATGAAGCAAAAAAATCTACATTTGTAAGTTGTCCTGATGATAGAGATTGCACTACAGTACTTGTATGAGCTGAACTGAAAAATACTATTTCTTTTATTTATCATTTTTACAGTGCAAATATTTGTCCTCAAAAATGATCATATAAAATGAGCACTGTACAGTTTGTATTCTGTGTTAGTAATTGAAAACAATATATTTGAAAATGTAGAAAAACATCCACAAATATTTAATAAATTTCAAGTGACATTCTATAGTGTAATACTGTGATAAAAACTGTGATTAATCGCGATTAATTTTTTTGAGTTAATCGCATGAGTTAACTGCAATTAGCACCAACAGTGAAATCTGTGTGGACAGTCACTCAAAAAAGAAAGGTTATTTAACTTTACAGTCAGTAAGTGAGGTTCTTCAAGATGTATTGTCCACACAGATTCCACAACCTGCCCTCTGTCCTTGCTAATTCAAAGTCCTGTCACATGGGATTCTTTATCAGGGAAGAAACTGAGGCCATCTCATCCTTTATATCCTTGGCTACGGTAGTTTTGAGAGCTCCCAGGACTCAGGCACAGCCCCAATGGATATTGATATTTAAAAATCATCTGATATTGTGCACATGGGGCACATGCATGTTCAAGGTGGAATTTATGCAAACAACACATCACAAAAAACCACAATTACAGTAAGGTAAGTAACTTCTCTTTCTTCGTTAAGTGCTTGCTCATGTCCATTCCTTATTAGGTGTGTGCGCTCGCCACATGCACCAGTGCCAGAAGTTTTTCCCTCAGCAGTATCCGTAAGGGACCGGCTCTGGCACCCTCTGGAGTGGTGCCCACATGGCACGGTATAAGGGGCACTGCCGGCTGCTCCCACCCTCAGTTCCTTCTTGACGCCAGTGACAGTGCTGGAATATCTGCTGCTTCAGCTAGCGTTGTTTCATGTGAACTTCTTGCAAACTTTGAAAAACTGTAATATAGTTGTATATAGTTAGTAGTTTCTTAGTTACCCTTAGTAGTACTCAAACTCTTCATTAGTCCCAAATGGGAGTCAGCTGGGGGATGGGGCATACCCCTGTCCCCAGGCTTTAAGCCCTGCGATTGCTGCAAAGGGCCTATGCCCACCAGCAATCCACATACCAGCTGCCTAAGGTGCTTAAGCGAGGAGCACATAAGTGACAAGTGCCGTATCTGCAAGTCCTTTAAACCTAGGATGAAGAAGGAGCGCAATATCTGTCTGAAAATGCTCCTAATGGAGTTGGCACTTACTCTGACACTGGAGCAGCAGTCTGACTCTGCACCAAGCACCGCAGACTCTGCGCAGTGCTCCACTGGCACCGTCTACGAGCCAGCACCAATCCCCCTCCACGGCTCCAGTCAAGAAGCTGAAAAAGACTGGAAGGGGAATTGTTAGGGATTGGTCCTGCTTTGAGCCGGGAGTTGGACTAGATGACCTCGTGAGGTCCTTTCCAACCCTGATATTCTATGATCTTCTACCTCCCGTAAGGGAAAGGAGAGAGCTGGAGGTGAGCCATGACCCGTGCTGGGCAGCTCAGTTGGGGCCCAGCTCAAGTCAAGCAATGCAGCCCATCCCATACTTCACCTGCAACTCCAGATAGTGGAGCAACCCCAAAACAAAGAGCACACAAACAAAAGCCAAGGTTCCTTCCCCACTCTGGACTTTAGAGTACAGATATGAGGACCTGCATGTGAACTCCTAAACTAAATTACCAGCTTAGATCTAGTTTTGCTGCCACTACTCCCAAATACTTGCTCCCTTCCCTGGATAGTCTTGAGAGATTTCTTGACCAAGTTCCTGGTGAACACCGATCCAACCCCGTGGATCTTAACACAAGGAGAATTTAACCATCCCCCCTCCTTTCCCCCACCAATTCCTGGTGAGTCCAGATCCAATCCCCTTGGATCTTAAAACAAGGAAAAATCAATAAGATTCTTAAAAAGATGGCTTTTAATTAAAGAAAGAAAGGTAAAAATCAAGTCTGTAAAATTAGGATGGAAAATAACTTTACAGGGTAATCAGATTCATAGAGCCCAGAGGAACCCCCTCTAGCCTTAGGTTCAAAGTTACAGCAAACAAAGGTAAATCCTCTTAGCAAAAGGGAACATTTACAAGTTGAGAAGACAAAGATAAAACTAACACGCCTTGCCTGGCTTTGAAATATGAGAGACTTGTTCAGAAAGATTTGGAGAGCATGGATTGATGTCCTGTCCCTCTTAGTCCCAAGAGCGAACAACCCCAAAACAAAGAGCACACAAACAAAAGCCTTCCCCCCACCAAGATTTGAAAGTATCTTGTCTCCTTATTGGTTCTTTGGGTCAGGTGTCAGCCAGGTTACCTGAGCTTCTTAACCCTTTACAGGCAAAAGGATTTTGGTGTCTCTGGCCAGGAGGGATTTAATAGTATTGTACACAGGAGGGCTGTTCCCTTTCCTTCAACGCCTGACGCCCTTCAAGCAGCTCAGGAGATCCTGACGCTCCAGGTGCTGCCCACACCGGCTCCAGCGGTACCCCGGTCTCAGGGAAAACCCATGCTGGGACCTATGCAGGTGTCCCCACCTCAGCGGCACATCCCGCCATCGCTCGCCCACCAGAAGCCATCACACCTCAAGACTAGAGAGGCAGGCTCAGCAGAGCCGTCTTTGGTCTTCACACAGGGGGCACCAATCAAGGGACTCAAGGTGTATCTTGCCGGTAGATTGGCGCAGACCCTCTGAGGCACGCGCCACCCGGCAAGAACTCCCAGACCGGCCCCGACTGTCTCCAAGGGCCCGGTACCAATCACGGGACTGACTGGCGATCAGAGATTGCCATTCACTGGGCCATCATTGCCCATCTCCTAGCAGTAGGTCGTCCTACTCAAGAAGAGCCTCCCAGCAATCGGCCTGTATTAGCTCCCGGTCCTGTTCGACATCCCAGTACAGGTTGAGTAGCGTGAGGTGTGGATCGCCAGGTCTCCGATGCAGATCCACCGAACACTATCAGTCCCCGAGATCCCGACCAAGACACCTGTCTTGTTCGGACAGGTTGCCTTTGGGACACAGTGACCGGCACCAGTCGGACAACAGCCACTGCTCCACCCAATCCTGGTCGCCTGGTACCGACCGCTCCATTTAAACCTCCAGCATGAAGCGAGGTTCCCTGACCACGGGTCAAGCCCCAGTACCTGCAGTGCTGCCTACATCATCAGCACCGAAACCTGTCTCATGGCCCCAGATGCAGTGGCCAGTGCCATTGTACCTGTGGAACCCTTGGGGGTTCACCCAACCCTCCCTGGTGTTGGGAGCCTCGGAGAGACCAGCGGCCTCAGTATCCCATCCCCCTCCGGCACTTGAGACTTTGGGGGGTAAGACCCCACAGATCCAGGAGGACCCAGGGGAACAAGCTACTGGACCACCAGTGGAAGTAGAGGTCCCTGCGGCACTGGTGTTGTCCTTATTGTCGCCAGACGAGGCTATCACGGGGCCCCCTCATCCAGTTCCTCAAGATGACACCAAAGTGCACCACGAACTTTTGAAAATGGTCACATCCATCCTGGGGCTTCAGGCAGAGGAACTGGAAGAACCCTCGGACTCCCTGTTTGATGTCCTCAGCTCCTCAGTTCCTGCCAGGGTGGCAATACCCTTTCACTAAAATCACTAGTGCCCTGTGGTAAACCCCCTCTTCCCTGGCCCCTATCTCTAAGAGGACTGAACGCAAGTACTTTGTGCCAACAAGGGGCATGAGTACTTCTTCTCCTACTCAGCCCCCAATTCCCTTGTGGTAGAGGCAGTTAACCACAAAGAGAGGCAAAGAGAAGCAAAGATAGCCCAGGGCCACCCCCAAAAATAAAGACCTAGAGAACTGGATCTCTTTGGGCGTAAGATTTATTCATCTTCCAGCCTTCAGCTGAGAGTGGCCAACCACCAAGCCCTCCTGGGATGATGTGACTTTAATATGTGGCAAGCCATGGCCAAGTTCGAAGGGTCGCTTCCCGAGGCTTCCAAGAAGGAGTTCCAAGCAATCCTCGGTGACGTCGGATACCGCTGATGCCTGCACCATGGCTTCCACTATCTCCATGCGGCAAGCCTCCTGGCTGCTCCTCTCTGGGTTGCCCTCTGAGTCTCAGCAGTCAACGAAGGACTTGCCCAAGGACTCCCACACCACCCTGAAAACCCTGGGTCTTTATGTCCCAACCCCGGCACGTAAGTGGTTCAAACCACAGCAGCCTCTGGGCCAGGAGAGCCAACCTCAGCAGGACCAGCCCCACAAATGTGCCAAGGGCTACAAGCACCATCTGAGCCACCCACCTTCACCCTCTGATCAGTCGGGCTCGACCCATGCCAAGCAAGAGGCCAAACATTTTGAGGGTGTGCCCAAGGGCAACCTACCAGACTATTCCCCGGATCCATCTGTCCCAGTGTTCTCCAATCGCCTTTCCCTTTTCCTCCCTGCTTGGACCAACCACTATAACCTTGGACTGACGGGTGGTCAGCACGGTGGAGCAGGATTATCCCTCCAGTTCCTTTCTCCCCCCGCTTCCCACCTGCCTTCCCCATCCCTTTTCAGGGACTCTCCTCACGAGAGTCTCCTCACACAGGAGGTAAAAGGGTTGCTACAGCTGGAAGAAGTTCCTTTTGAATACAGGAACAAGGGGTTCTAGTCCTGGTACTTTTTAATCCCAAAGGCCAAGGGCAGTCTACAGTTCATCCTGGACCAGCGAGACCTCAACAAGTACCTAAAGAAGTTAAAGTTCCACATGGTTTCCCTGGCTTCTATTACCCCTCCTTGGATCCAGGAGACTGGCATGCCACCCTCAACTTGAAGGACGCATACTTCCATATAGCGATCTTTCAAGGACACATACGCTTCCTCTGGTTTACAGTGGGGCCCACCACTACCAGTTTGCAGTCCTACCGTTTGGCCTGGCGACAGCACCGAGTGTGTTTACCAAATGCATATCAGTGGTAGCAACTTACCTCAGGCACCGGGGTATCCGGATCTTCCTGTAGCTTGACGACTGGCTCGTCAAGGGAAGCTCCAGGTCTCAAGTCCAAAGGGATGTCATGGTGCTTCAAGCCATGTGCCACCATTCCCCAGGCGATACTTACCTCGCTGCAATGGTGGACCGACCGTGAGGCAGTCCTGGAGGGGGTTCCATTCAACACCCCCTTCACTCCATCGAGTTGCTGTCAGACGCCTTGGAGGTTGGCTGGGGTGCGCACCTTGGCTACCTCCAGACACAGGGGATGTAGTCCCCGAAGGAGGCAAGGTTGCATGTCAAAGAGCTCCAAGCAGTCCAGCTGGCAGAGTCTTCCTGCCCCACCTGTCGGGCAAGGTGGTACAAGTCCTGACGGACAACACGGCCTCGATATTCTACATCAACAGGCAAGGGGGAGCGCGCTCATCGGCTCTCTGTCAAAAGGCACCCCATCTATGGGACTTTTACATCAGCCATGAAATCCACCTAGAAGCTTGTCACCTTCACAGTGTCAAGAATATGCTGGTGGACTAGCTCAGCAGGGACTTCTCCTCTCACCATGAGGGGTCGCTCCATCCAGAGATACCTTTAGAAGATCATGCAGGCTGAGGAACTCCCCAAGTGGACCTGTTCACTACCAGACAGAACAGAAAATGCCCCCGGTTTTGTTCTCGGCAAGGTCTGAGCAAGAGCTCCCTCTCCAATGCCTTCCGCCCGTTGTGGTCAGGGAGCCTGCTGTATGCATTCCCTCCACTCATCAGCAGGATCCTGGCAAAGATCAAGAGAGACAAAGTGCAGGTTGTCGTGATCATCCCAGCATGGCCTCGCCAGCATTGGTTCGGCATGCTCATGAACTTGTCAGCAGCCCCACCCTGACCCCTGCCCAACCGCCTGGACCTGCTGTCACAGGACCATGCTCGGCTCCTACACCCCAACCTCAAGTCCCTCCATCTCTTGGCATGGATGCTGTGTGGCGGAACCCAGAGGAACGGACCTGTTCGGAAATAGTCCAACAGGTCCTTCTGGGGAGTAGGAAGCCCTCAACCAGACCGACTTACCTGGCCAAGTGGAGGAGGTTTTCCCACTGGGCATCCAAACGTGGCATCTCTCCCTCGTATTCTTCCATACAGGCTGTCCTGGACTACCTGCTCCATTTGAGGAACCAGGGCCTGGCACACTTTTCCATTAGAGTGTATCTCGGGGCCTCTCTGCTTTTCACCCACTGATCCAAAGACAGACAGTGTTTTCCCATGTCATGATGGTCTGATTTTTTAGAGGGTTCGAGGGGCTCTTCCCACAGATGTGGGCTCCTGTCCCGCGGTGGAATCTTAACTTGGTCCTCTCTAGGCTCACTGGCATGCCCTTTGAGCCGCTGGGCTCTTGCTCCTTTTCCGACCTGTCATGGAAGATCGCATTCCTAGTGATGTCGGTGAGATGGGTCTCTGAAATTAAAGCCTTGACTTCAGAAGACAAGGCTCATCTGCAGCCCCACCAGGCCTTCCTGACGCAGGTGGTATCCATATGAACCAGGACATCTTCCTCCTGGTGTTCTGTCCCAAACTACACAAGACCAGTGAAGAGAGGTGTCTTCACATGCTGGACGTCTGAAGGGCCTTGGCTTTTTATTTAGAATGTACCAAGCCTTTCCGTAAATCAACTCTGCTCTTCATCACTACAGTGGATAGAATGAAAGGTCTTCCCATGTCCTCCCAAAGGATTTCCAGTTGGATTACCTCGTCCATAAGGACCTGCTATGACCTGGTGGGGGTTCCGCCACCACCGATTGTCAGAGCCCACTTGACGAGAGCACAGGCATCTTCGGTGGCCTTCCTATCCAGGACATCTGTAGAACTGCAACATGTTCCTCTGTCCACATGTTCACAGCTTCTTATGCCATCACTCAGCAGGCCAGAGATGATGCTGGATTTGGCAGAGCTATGTTGCAATCGACATGTCCATGAACTCCTACCCACCTCCTGGGGTACTGCTTTAGAGTCACCTAATATGGAATGGACATGAGCAAGCACTTGAGGAAGAAAAGACAGTTACCTTTTCTCTAACTGGTGTTCTTCGAGATGTGTTCCTTGTGTCCATTCCACATCCCGCCATCTTTCCCCACTGTTAGATTTCTGGCAAGAAAGAACTGAGTGTGCGGGGAGCCGGCGGTGCCCCTTATACCATACCATGCATGCCATGCGGGTGCCACTCCAGAGGCCACCAGAGCCGGTCCCCTACGGATAGTGCTGAGGGAAAAACTTCTGGCACTGGTGGTAAGCATGTGGTAAGCACACACACCTAATATGGAATGGACATGAGCAACACATCTCGAAGAACACCAGTTATGGAAAAGTTAGCTGTCTTTTCTTCATTAAATGGGTTCACAAATTTCTTGAACTGCTCAGCATTTACCCTAACAGGAATCACATGTTCAATGCATGATCTTCACTCTTATGAAGAATGCATTGGCCTCCTACTTTGAGGCTCAGGAACCACCAAACTATATTTAGATCACTTGAGTACGTGATTCTTCACAAATACCTCTCAGTTCCCTTCTGTGAATAAGACTTTTCTTTCAGCTCAGTCTTACTTTCTTCGTGCTCTCCCCCTCCCCCATTCACTCCACCATTGGTAGGAGCTGAGAAATATTTTTTTTCACTTCAGTGACAAGTTTTTCATTTTAGTTCTACAGTAGAATCCATTTAATCAGCATCCTGTTAAAAATGTGTCTGCTTACTTGAACCTGAGAAAATGGCTTCAGGACAAACCAATATGAATTAATGAATAGAAGTGGCAAATCTAAAGAAGACAATGTTCTCTTGATAATTACCAGCATATATTTAGGGCAGAATAGGGGACATGTTGACTATTGAAGAACTAACCCACGGCAGAAAAGGCAAGCAGCAGGGAATAGGCAAGATCCAGAAAGAAGGAAGTAAGAAAGGGGATGTAAACAGGATTTAGGAAGGCAAAGATTAGAAGTAGGAGACACAAAAGTTGAAGGGCAAAGGGGAGGAAGCAGCCGAACAAGGAAGAATAGGAGTTGGGATAGGAATAGAGTGGAGGGAATGAAGAGCAGCAGGGAGAGAATGGAACAGAGAAAATAACAGGAAGAACAAGGGGAAGGGAGGAATCAGTTCTATCGAGATAAAAGAGAGAACGCTGTTGCAGTTTAAACAAAAAGGGATAAGAGTTGTGTTTTTTTAAAGAAGCAGAAAAAGAGAGACAGAGAAGGGAAAGAAAGTGGAAATGGAAGTAGAGAAAATCAGAATAAAGAAATGTAAGCAGGAAAAGAAGACACAGGCAACTTTTAGGTTAGTGATTTTTTTTATGTCTTACTAGATTTTGTAGTGTGTGTGTGTGTATATATAAGTTACAGAAAAGGGGAGCACTAGGGATATACCTCTACACCGCTCTTGACAGTGCATACATGTGAATGTGTGCTCAGAATATACCTACTTTCTTTCTTGCCTTGACCTGCGTGAGGACATTAATTCCTTGTCCTACCTCCTGGTGCATCACATCACCACCAGATAATGCAATCTCAAAGCAGCAGATGAGGAGATCTTTGACAACAGACACCAGAATTGGTGAGCTTCTCATTGCTGGTTTACTTTAATCTCTCCTTACCTTAAGGGTTTTTATAATAGTGTATTTAAATGCTTTGGTCATAACTTATTTTAAAAGAATTAAATGAAATGAATTATAGGAATTAACTAACTCATTACTGCCTGAAATGAGGCCATGTGACAAATCAATAATAAGTTTCTATTATTTTCCCTTTTAGTGGGTACTGAGATCTGAGAACACTGTTAACAGTAGGAAGTTAATAAGCTCAACAGACATAATAATTTATCCGCCAAGAATTGTCTTGACAGATCTCCATTCTTGGGCTACAAGCCCCAAAATCATCAAGAATACAAGAATAGCAATTCACTGATCTGTTTGTTACTATATATTGGGGCCCCAAGACTGCTTCCACTATAGTCAGTAGTTTTCAAAATGATCACTTGCTTCAGTTGTACTGCAGTATGGTTAATTATATCAGGTCAGTTTGTAGATTAGCTGTAGTTTCAAAACCTTAGTTTTTAAAACCTTAAGTAGTGTTAATACTGTTTTAAATTGGTTAGTTCTAATCAGTTTCCTGATTTAAAGTTGACTAATCTCATATCAGATCCAGATAAAATATCTACCATTAAACAGTATGTGCCATGTGGTAATAAAGTTTCTGTAAAGGACCAGCACACCAGTTTCCTTGAATTTCTGGGAGAAGACCACTTCTTGAGGGGGTACTCAGTTTGCACTGGGCGATGCTGTTACCAAAAGGATCCTGTCTATATGGCTGTCAGATTATATTCCTCATTTCTGTGATCTGCTGGCCCAAAGGCTTTGTCAAGGCTTACTTGATCCAAGGTGAGACTGCTACCACAAGTTTTAGAGTGGTAGCAGTTTTTTTCTCCTGCTGATAATAGCCCACCTTAATTGATTAGTCTCATTAGGGTTGGTATGGCACCACCTATGTTTTGTCTGTGTATATATGTATCTTCCTACTGTATTTTCCACTTCATGCATCCGATGAAGTGGGTTTTAGCTCACAAAAGCTTATGCCCAAATAAATTTGTTAGTCTTTAAGGTGCCACAAGTACTTCTCGTCTTTTTACTGCTACCACAGTTTACCTCACAGACATCTCCATCTGTCCAGACAAATGCAGCTACTTGGCACACTCACCACATTATTGCTTGGATTTGGCCTCTAGGAAAACATCCTGTTTCAGATTCTCCATCTTCAAGAACTTGTTTTCAAAAAAGGGAGGGCAAACTCTGTCTTAAATAAACTCCCTCTTCTCAAGACATTGATCTTGTTGCTGGGAATAAAACTGTTGAAACAGACACCGGTGACAATGATGCCGATTGCCCAGTACATTTTGGCACCACTGCCTATTCTGTATCATCATCAATAGACTTGGCACTGGCCTTAGCACAAGCTCCTCCAGCACCAACAGTGACTTCATCAGAGCCAGCACCAGTGTCCCAACTCCAGGATGACACCGAAAGGAAGGGCCGAGGAGAGATCAGACATGGCTGCAAGCATAGAGGCACTGCCTCACAGAAAACGGAAATTATTCCGTCAAGGGCAGAGCACTTCAGTTCTTTACCAAGGGAATGGCACTAAGTAAGCCAGCATCGGCACAGAAAAAGGTGCTAGCACTAGCCATGATGCCAATTACAGCACTGAGGAATGCCCTCATGGAACCCTGTTGATCCCTTCAGGGACCTCATTGGTACCAATGTAATTAAGCCTCCTTTATTTCATAGAAAGCTGTCCAACCCTCAGAGACTAAATAGAAACCAATCTGAGCCTCTGCACTGGACTTAAATTTATTCCTTTCAAGCTCCAATTTTGACTCTGGCAGATGATGACTTCTGGCAGATTCATTGACTTAGCCTATATTTTGGAGTATTTTTGTTCATGCATTCTGAAATATAAAATATTGACTAGAAACATGTCAGTCATTGGCTTTCTTTGCACCATTAATTTTATCTATTAAGAATGATGTTCCAGACCTATTTGCACAAATGATAATACAGCACTAACGCTTTTGTCATCGCATACTCTCTGATTTTAGGTGGAAAGTTTTTGGAAAGAAGGAACATGTTTTGAAGATCCCTTATACAAACTTCTTTGGGGATTAACTTCCTTTCAGTATGTGTTTCACAAAATGGCAAAGGTCTTGAAGATTCACAGCATTTTAACTGTTCATGAGATTTCCTCCCAAAGCATTTTCTAATGGGTAATCCTTTTCAATAGGATTCATCAATTTGCCAGCCTTCCTAAAAATGTCAGATTGTAGCCTTTTGTGAGCATTTTCAGTGCTGCTTAATTATTGCATGGCACTTGGTTACCTTTGTGATAGGCACTTTACATACCTGAATATCTCTCTTCATTCTACTTCAGCCACACCACCTATTTGTTTAAAGAACAAAAGAATCTGTCACGTTCAGTCCCTTTCATTTTCAGGTGCTAAATCCAGGTCTAACGTTTAATTAGTAGTACAGTAGACCAGTTCTATAATTGTGTGGCAATCATGTTCCAACATCTTTGATTGGAGCCCTTACATCACATTAATTACAGCTAAATTATCTAAACAATTTTTTCCTTTAAGTTTTAAAAATGGTTTGGTATTTTCCAAGCATCTCTTAGGGTTGCATGAATGTAACTAATTCCTCTGTTGGGTTAATAATGTCAAACATTTTCTAAATGTTCTCATTCTTAATTTTGGATTTTTTCTTTAAAATAAAAGATAAATGGTGTGGAAGCCAATTAATAATTAACAAGGATTTGAAGTGATCTTAATGAATGTTAGTTAGTTAGCATGAGTTAGGCTAGCTGTGACCCTAATGACGTGAGATTTGTAGAAGCAAGATAATGTAAGACAGAGTGAACTGTGTGAAAGTTATTACGACCTTGCAATATGCAGTCTTGCTTTTTTCTAGTAGTGAGACAAATAAGATAGCAAAGAGGCTTATGTATAAACAAATGCAAATGTTTTTTTTTACTGTCTCCATGATTGCTAGAAATTGTCTGTAACAAAGGTATAAAGGCTTGATGTAATTGTTTACCAGTTGAGAGACCTGTCCGGGACTGGGGTGACCCTGTGTCCTATGGCACTCTCTCCCTCCATTGTAATTACTGGAGAAATAATAAAGTATTTGATTTTGCTGCACCCAAACAAAAAGCGAGAACTAAGTTTTTCTCCGACAATTTGGGGGCTCGTCCGGGATGGCAACGCCCACGGACCCACAGACGGCTACTACGGATCATTCCCCTTCGAACCCCATGGCGCCACATGAGAGGTATGAGACCTTTTGAAATCTCTATTGGGGTATCGGAGGAGGACTGTCCGTGAGGACGTCTGTCTCTGTTGGGCTCACGCCATCTGAACTTATTGACTGTGCAGCAGGATCAAATGCAAAGTGGTATTGGGGAGAGGCCCCAATAAGGTTAGTTTATAGCAGTACTGGGAACTGCTGAGTTGGCCAAGGTAAATGCATAGGTAAATGCATAAGGTAATGCATAGGTAAATGCATTAGAATGCACCGGTGCTGAGGGGTTTTTACCGCCTCAAGAGGGGTTGTCATACCGCCTCATGGTATTGGTCCGGACCAGGTAAAGATGCATCGTGGTTAAAAAAAAAAAAAAAAAAAAAAAAAAAAATTAAAAGATAAAAAGGTTAAAAAAGGGTTAAAAAAAAAAAAAGGAAGAAAAGTGGCCTTGGTGTGTATGTGTGTGTGTGTACACCAGTGTGAGTGATCGTTATCAGAAGACGCCCAGAGTACCCTGTGAAGCGGAAGCTAATGATCAGGACTGCTCTAACGCAAGCCCGGTAACTAGTGGATCTTTAGGAGATCCGACCCACGGTGGGCTGACTCAGCCTGGCATAGTCCGGCGAGGAAGCTGCCTGGGTTTAGGAGTATGTGAACCCATCTTCCCTCCCCTTTCCCTTCTGTGTGGGCTACTGACAATCTGTTCGTCTCACTGGATGCAATTAGAGTAAGCGGCGCCGTCTCCCAGAGACTAGCCGACGCTCTTTGCTGAAGGGAGGTGTAAGAGAGTCGTAGTCTTCCGTGTGAGTCTCTCCTGTGTGAGTACCCTGTAGGGAGAGATGCCTACTTCTTAGGTCACTTGTATCTAGCTGGCAATGCAGGATTGTTCTTCACTATATATTTGCAAGTGCTTTTATGTGGTTTACTTTTGAAATATCTCAAATGTTTTTGAAAAAAAAATTCAATAATCTTATTAGGAAAAAGCTTTGAGGTGAGTATCAGAAAGAGTCTTACTGTCAGGAAAGTCTTCCAGTTATTCAGCCTAAATTTCCCTCTCCTAATTTCATCCTATAACTCCAAATTAAATTCCCTTTTACCATCCTAAAGAGTTGCTCTCTAGCCTTGTTTATTGATTACATCCTACAGATATTTGTAGATAGTTCACACACACTTTTATATACTACATATCCATAGTAAAATCTTAAATTTACCTTTCAGGGCAGGATTATCTTTTTATTCTAATAGAGATGATTTCCTTTCCTAGATGAAAGTAAGTAGAACTACTATTAGATTCATGGGTAATTTACCATTCCCCTCTCTTCCCATAAGAACGCATAAGAAGACTGTTCTAGAACCTCACTCCCCTTCTGACTGTTAGAAACCTTCCTCTAATTTCTAGCCCAGATTTATTCATTGCCAGTTATACCCATTTGTTCTTTTGCCAACATGGTCCGTTAGCTTAACTAGCTCTTCTGTCTCCCTGGTGTTTGCTCCCCTGATATACTTATAGAGAGCAGTCAGATTCCCTCTCAGCCTTTTTTTTTTTTTTTTTTGGTTAGGCTAAACAAGCCATGCTCTTTTACTCTCTTCTTATAAAATAGGCTGTCCATTCCCTGATCATCTCAGTAGCCTTCTCTGCACCTATTCCAGTTTAAATTAATCTTTCTTGAACATAGGCGACCAGAATTGTACACATTATTCTAGTTGAGGTCTTACCAGCGCCTCGTACAATGATATTAATACTTCCCTGTCTCTATTGGAAATATTTTTCCCAATATATCCTAGGATCACATTTGCCTTTTTTATAGCACATTACATTGGTGGGTCACAGGCATCCAGTGATTCACTAATAGACCCTAGTCTTTCTCCTCCTTTGTCACTTCCAACTAATGAGTCCCTAGTTTATAGGAGAAGTTCTTGTTATTTGTCCCTAAGTGCACGACCATGCAGTTTGTACTACTAAATCTCATCCCATTTCTATTATTCCAGTCCTCCAGGTCATCCAGTTCTTCCATTTTGATACGCTGATCCTCCTCTGTAGTGATGCTGCCTCCCAGCTTTTCCCATTTTACTCAGCTCCTTTAAGGTAGATCCTCTTTGTTGGATTTCCAGCTGCCATGTATTCTAACAAAACAGGAGTCTGATCTCAGGAGCTTAAACTTTCAATGTCTGTCAGTCTTTTTTTTCATTAATGTTTTCATTAAGCTGCAGAACTTTTAGCCATATTCTTTCATCTATTCACTGGTTAGGGAACAACTGTGACCCACTTTAATGTCAACATTAATCATCCCAGATCACTGAATAGTTGATTTGTTTCCAAAGGGTTATACCTCTTAGCTTCTTCTTTCAAACATGCTTCAGAAAAATAAACAGAACTCTCAGCAATAAGTTCAGTCATTACTGGAGAACAGTTGAATAAAATACATATTTCACATAGCTGTGCAAACTGAGAGTATCTATTCATAGCACAGTATTTCATCATCATATTGGAAGACAGCTTCTTTTTACCCATTTCTGAAGAAGTATAAGTACAAGATATCTATTCCATACAAAAAATGATGTTAAGAGATTAAAGTTTCAGAGTAAAGGATTCAAGTCAGAAATACCAAAGAAAAGGCTGCATATGTTTGTTACTGTGTGTATAATACTATAGAACTCGATCTTGCTTCCATTGAAGTCAGTGGCAAAACTAGGCTGGAATTAGGCCCCCATACTATTAGGTCTTCTTCGAGTGCTGTTTCTGTGGGTGCTCCACTGCAGGTGTTGGTGTGTCCCGGCGCCATTGATCGGAGATCTTTGGTAGCAGTGTCTGGTCGGGGTGTGCGTGTGCAGTAGCAGTCTCGTGGCACCGCTGGTGCCTCATCTAGCACATGCACACCCTAACCCCTTCAGTTCCTTCTCAGCCCCCATCCTCAGCTTGAGACAGAGTCCGTTAGCGGTGTCACTAAAAACCTTCAATAAAAGTAGATTGTTAGATAGCCTGGTTATTACCTTTTGTTACTTTAATTAGTATAGTTATAGTTAGCGTTAGTTAACCTTAGTTAGATAGCCATTTAAAAAAAAAAATTTGTTTTCTCATCCCCCTTTTTTTTCCACAAAAAATGGATGCCGTAAATATGCCTGGCTCCCCAGGCTTTTAAAGACGTACTTCATGTAAGGACACAATACCAATTTCTGATGGCCACTCATTACGTGTCTGATGTTTAGGTGAGCTTGCTACAAGCTCGCTTAGAGTTCATCTCGCCACCATCATGGCCTTCCATCAACAGGTAAATGGGACTTTGATATTCGCTCACTCAATTACAAAGCAATTTTTAACCGGCATACAGAACATGTACCCGAACATCCTAGAACCCACACCAGCCTGAGACTTAAATCTGGTGCTCAGAAGTCTAACTAGGACCCCATTCAGACCTTTAGCCATATGCTTGTTACTATCTATGAAAGTGTCATTCCAGTTGCCATTACATCGGTGCAAAGAGTCAGTGAAATAGCGGCTCTCGTGGCTCACCCCCCATACACAATATTCTTCAGGGATAAAGAACACATCCTAAGTTTATGCCCAAAATGTTTTCCTCGTTCCACCTCAGCCAACCAATTCACTTACTTACATTTCATCCAAATCCACGCATTAACACTCAAGAAGTGGTCCTGCACACACTGGATGTGCACCATGCCTTAGCATTTTATCTGGACAGAATGAAGCCATTCCGAAAATCACCTTGACTTTTTGTGTCAACAAGAGAACGATTGAAGGGCTCTGCCATATCTGTGCAAAGAATATCTAAATGGATATCCAGCTGTATCCATATGTGCTATTCACTACACAACACTGAAGCCCGTCCAGGCATCAGAACCCACTCAACAAGAGCTTTATCTACCTCCATAGCATTCCTACACAATGTGCCCATTCTAGACATCTGCAGGGCGGCCACCTGGGCCTCTGAACGCACATTCATGAACCACTACACAGTTACTCTCAGTTCAAGTTCAGACACAAGACTAGGTCTCTCAGTACTAGCTTCAGCAACGAACTCAACTCCAAAGCCCTTTCCATCCTCATTAGGGCACTGTTCTACGTTTACCTGAAGTGGAGCACCCACAGGGACAGCATTCGAAGAGAAATTTACTCACCTTGTGCAGTAACTGAAGTTCTTCGATATGTGTGTCTCTGTGGGTGTTCCACTACCCATCCTCCCCCCTCTATTTTGGAGTATAAGCTAAACACTCCACAGTAGAGAAGGAATTGAAGGGGGTCAGGCCATGTGCCTGCTAGATGAGGCACCAGCGGCACCGTGAGACTGCTACTGTGTATGCGGACCCCGCCCAGACACTGCTACCAAAAATCTCCGATCAACAGCGCTGTGATGCACTGACACCTGAAGTGGAGCACCCACAGGGACACAGATCTTGAATAACTTCAGTTACTGCACAAGGTGAGTAACCTTCTCCTCTGCCTGACTCCTGCCTTATTCACTACAAAGAATGGGTGGTGTACAATAAACAAGACACAAGTTCTCAGATTCTCTGCCTTATTTGAAGCCGTTTTGTTTTGCATTTTCAACAGTCAATCTGAAGTAATTCAGAAATCTTGATTTACAGATTAACAGAGAACAAAAACATTTTTCTCCCTCTGCATCAAAAACCACTTATTATCTCTTCAAACTTTCCCAGTGGATAAATCTCTGTGAAAAGTCACATACTGCTTATATTTGGAGATAAGGCAAAGTTCTTAACAATTTTTATTGTAGAGCATCATGGGCAGCAGGTATAATAAACCAGGGAATTCTAAGCCTTCCCTGGCGAAGCTGCCACCAACCTGCTGCTGGACACCTGGGCTACGGTGGCTCTGTCCCTTCGCCTTTCCCGAGACCCCCACCTTCTGCCGCTACCTGCATGCTGCTACTAACCATGTCCCTCCTCCTTAGGGGTGGGGGAGTGAGGAGGGAACAGGGTGAGCCAGCGGGGGGAGGGTCTGGTTGGGGAGTGAGGCAGCTCACTTGGTTGGGCATGGGGTGGGGGGAGCAGCTCGGCCCGGCTGGTGTGGCTGGGGCCGGCCCGGCGCTCAGTAGGGTTGTAGCTGGCGTCTTGGCCTGGTATCCCGACTTGGGGCGGGGAGCCAGGGCCCATCCCATTCGGGGGGTGGCTCAGCCCAGTGTTCAGCCTGTCCAGGACGGTGGGGGCTTGGTCCAGCATGGCTGGGGCTTGACTGGCGCTCCGTGGGGTAGGTGGCCTGGCATGGCTGGGGTGGGCAGGCCACAGGGCTCCTCCAGTCGCGGGGAGGGGCCTCAAGAGGGCTCCTCCTGTTATGGGGGGAGGTTGGAGCTACAACATGCAGAGGGGACGGGGCCTCGGGTGGAAGGGGGCGCCGCCAGCAGACTAGCCTCTCCAAAGCGGAGGTTCACCTGCCCGCCCATGTGAAGCATTATGGGCCCAATCATCCTTTTACTGCTATCAATGTGAGTTCTTTCATGTAGACTAAAGTGGGAACAGACCTGGGCACTGTCCCATGGAGTAAAGCATGTTGCATTTTTTTTCTGATTGCAGCTTAAAACATAATGGTATTTCTCTAGATGGCAGCAAACTGATATTTTCCTCAGCTCAAGTGGTAGATCCTGTGTTTCTGTAGCCAAGCAGAATTCCAGTCTGAGCTCCACAAGTGTTCATTATTATTTTGAAGTGATAGCCTCTTAATAGTTTAGAGATTACAACCACAGTCCCATTCTAATTGATTTTTTATCCCTTTTCTAATGCAAAGAAGAGAATTTTCCATGCTCAGAGATTTTTAAGATTAAGTTCCATTTTCAGCTAGAACATTTTCTGACTGTTTTAATTGTTTTAATCTCGAGAACTTTAAAATGTCTTAACAATACCCTTCTGAAACTTTAGAAAAGTGTTTTTCTTTGTATTTTTCTACATTACCTCACAAAAATTGAAACTTAAGTAGATTTTGACATTGGTTTATGCAAGAAATAGCATTCAACAACAAGAATGATAAAATGTTTTTAAAATTGGTGCTATTTGAAAATCAGATATGAATTCTCTATCAGCGGAGCTGATTTGAGGCAGCAGTGAGTGGCAATAGAAAATATTTTTTGTCAACATCCTTGGGTGATTTTTCAAAAGTGGAAAGAGACTTTGGGATGTGGTAAAATAGTTGGTTTCTTCTAACACTAAATAAGGAAAATTGGACTAATCGTACAGCGACCCTGTGTTTGCCTTCTTTGTTATTGAGCTTCTTCCTACAATCCTCCCTAAATTCTGACTTTCCAAGGTTCCTTCACAGATTTAAAGAAACAGTACACATTGTTACATGCCTCTCATACACATTGTTTCAACAGTGCTTGCTTAGGTCACCTGTAAATTGGAGATGATAATTAAGGTTCCATGTTTGTCACGGAGGCCACGGAAGTCACAGATTCTGTGACTTTCCGTGACATCCGTGACTTCTGCAGCAGCCCGTGTGGCTGGACTGGGAGCTGCCTGAGCAGCTTGGGCAGCCCCTGGGCCAGTTACACTGACTGCTGCTGGGGCAGTCTCGCCCCCAGCAGAAGCAGGAGTTTAGGTGTGGGGAGGCTCAGGGCTAGAGGTTGGGGTGCGGGGCAGTGCTTACCTGGTGGAGGCTCCCCGGAAGGGCGACAGGAACTCCCCTCCCTCAGCTCCTAATTCCACGTACTACCTCCACCCGCAGCTCCCATTGGCCGCGGTTCCCAGCCAATGGGAGCTGCATAACCAGGGCTTGGGGGCAGAGTGGAGGCAGCATGTGGAGCTAGGAGCTGGAGGTTGCCGCTTCCCAGGAGCCAGGTAGGGAACCTGCCGCAGCCCTGCCAACCCCTGCCCCCGAGCACCTGCAGCACCTGCCCCCCAAGTACCTGTGGCGCCCCCCAGACTGCGGCCCCCTGCATACCTGCAGCACGCACCCACGTCACCCCTAGGGTCACCTGTCCCCCCAAGTTTTAGTCAGGGGTATATAGTAAAAGTCATAGACAGGTCACGGGCCGTGAATTTTTGTTTACTGCCCATGACCTGTCCATGACTTTACTAAAAATACCCATGACTAAAACGTAGCCTTAATGATAATGTTCACTCAGCTATGTGTAAAAGGCTTTGAGATGTATGGATGAACAAGTGGTTTATGTACATGCAAAGCATTATTAAACACATTTTTAAGATGGAGCAACTAACGCATAACAAAGAGGTTCAGTGACTTGGCAGGGAAGAAGAGTCTCCTAATGTGTTAGGCACTGATTCTTTAATGAAGATACCTAGGTTTCAGCCTTGAAATTGACACTTAATGTGTCAACTTTTTGGCACTTTTTACCAACTTTCAGTAAAGGTAGGCTATGCTGTGCATGCATCCATGACTATCTTAACAGCATAAAGAATGAAAATATACTGCCAGATGCAATTGAAAGAGACATTATTCTGCAGAAGCCATTATTAGTTTGTTCACTGCTAGCCGCTCCTTTGATTTAATAATTTGGTGATCTTGTCCATCCCACTAAATAAAAAAAATGTAAATGGTCTTTTCATTTACCTACACAAAAGAAAAGATAACAAGGTAGTTACCTGGCACATCATCTAAAAACCAAAGCACTTAAAACCAAAGAAATTATTAGTTAAGAACCTCATAAATCTGATGCTGGGCATATAAGAAACATAAACTCATTATTCATATCAAATATTTTAAAAAGCATATTTAATCACATCGCAACCACCTTAACTCTGACCCAGAATAAATACTATATTCATCAGTAACCTCAAAATGTAAATGCTGCATATAAACCCCTTTTGAAAAGGAAACAAAAAAATATGTACACGTTAACGACCCACATTGGTCAGCCTTAAATACTAAACTACAGATAAATAACACAGTTTTCATATTAAAAATACAACATTATTCTTAAGAAACAGCAACTATAAGTATTTGGGAAATCCACTGCAAACTGCATCTGTAGTAACTTAGATAGCCTATAGTGTTACGGGGGGAGGTAGGTTTAAACTTGCTAGCCCATCTCAACTCCTCTTAACTCTCTGGATCCCCAACAGCAGAGCTTCTCTGTAGCCAGGAGGAAGTGAGAAGTATGCATTGCCATCCCTTGTGCAAGGGCAGAGTGAGATCTGTGTATGGCGTGCTATACCTGCACACTGTTCACTAGGATAGGTTCTAGCCAATAGGCCCCAATCTTTCGGGGAGCTCTGATTACTTTAGGGGAGATCTGCCCATGCGGAGTTCCTTGCAGGACTGAGGCCTTAGTAAACATTAAACAAAGGGCTATGCATAAAACTAATAGATGAATATTTTAAAACATAGTTAATAAAAATAAACTTTAACAGTTTACCCTGGAAAACAGTAGTGGTCTCTATTGCCAACCACACTAAGCATGAGTCAATATAGTTATAAAGCACATCTATTTATCTGTGAAAATAAGGGGAATCTCCTTATTTTATGTCTAAATTTCAATTCTGTTTCCAGTCTTCTTCCATCTGCACTCTCTTGTAGTATAGTATTCAAAAATCCTAAGTAATTTTATTTTCTTCATGTATTTACGGGTCATTTTTCATTTCTGATTTCCAAGACCTATAAACTTATTGGCTTTTGTTCTTACTTCTTCAGCTCCTTGATCAAAAGTCTGTTTCTTCCTTCTCTTCTCTGCAACCAGATACATGGCAAGGTGTGTAGTCAGTATTGCTTAATACTATGTAGTTCTTTGTACTGGGCACGTTTTTCTGTTTGTATTGTTTAAATTTTAATTTCAATT
Organism: Mauremys mutica; assembly: GCF_020497125.1. Classification (NCBI taxonomy): domain Eukaryota; kingdom Metazoa; phylum Chordata; order Testudines; family Geoemydidae; genus Mauremys; species Mauremys mutica. The sequence continues at coordinate 46,725,520 of NC_059072.1, forward strand.
AAGAACAAATTTTGTCTCGATTGTCATAATATTACAAATTTAAAAACTCAGTTTATACTTTTGCTACACTTTACAAAAGCGAATAGCATAATTATTTAAATTAGCAAGACAGTACTGCTGTGTTTTATATATTTGTATGTAACGCTGACAACATCTAAAATGATACCATTGATCAGTACTGAAGAATGGAATGTACAGAATCATATTTATTATATTTGAGTCATGGCTGTCTTTAAACAGCAGGGCTTGGTGTGGATATCATTTTTTATCTTTTAAGTAAAAAGTTGTTTTCCAACTTAGTCTTTCTTTTGTAAAATCCACTCTTGGAGTTTCTCACGAGGACTGCCTTATAGTTATCTAATCCACTGAATCCTGGAAAAATCCTTCAGTCATGCATTTACTGTGTATGGACTAGTGTCATGCTACGGTACTGTATATATTGTATATGATGACCCTTTCATTTCCTTTTTGCCTATCAGTCTAGCACTCAATACTTAATCATTTAAGTTTGTATTTTTTATAGTTTCGTTTTTCATTTTTCTTGGTGTTAATAGTTTTCTGACTCCTTTGTCGTCCTCCACTCCTCTTTCCTGGGGAAGGATAAGAACTCCCAACCAAAGACGGAAAAAAAGCTGTCAACAAGCCCTGGAGTTTCATAGGATCTTAAAAGCCAAAGATCTTTATTCTCCCTAAAGCTGATAAACAGAAATTCCCCAAGTAAAAATTTGTGCTAATCTTACCAACAATTATTTCTTCCCAAAAGACATTGCAGATAAGAAGGAAGCTACCCTTAGATAGAACTTTGAAACTTCTTCAGTGATCCATAGAGTTTGTCTACACGGCAGTTAGACACCCAAGGCTGGCCTGTGCCAGTTGACTCAGGCTCACAAGGCTCAGGCTGAGGGGCTGTCTAATTACAGTATAGACCTTCAGGCTCAGGCTGCAGCCCAAGCTCTGAGACCCTCCCACCTGGCAGGTTTTTAATTGCTGTGTAGATAAACCCATAGACACTCATTGGCAAGCATATTCTTCACTAGAGCCATGATGTCCTGTTGCAGTGAGTTGAAAAGCCTGGACCACCAGAAGCCCATGACAAGTTCAAGTCAACACTGAAGAAACTATCCGTAGCAACTACATTTGTAGCAGATGGATCCATGGACTCCAGGAAGCTGGCAGCAAAAGGCTGTGCAAGACTATTCAAAGCAAATCCCCCTGTGCCTCAACTTCTTAGGTGGGAATCCTGTTTAGTTAGACACTGGGATTCTCTACACCAGAAAAGATAAAAGGACTACAGTTCTTGTACAAAACCTCCTTTCATTGCTACCCACAACACAGGCCACCAGATAAGGGACTTTTCTTATTTCTGGGTAAACACTAAACCAGTAACTCACAGGCAAGTCCTGCTCAGGGAACACATTCAGCCCTTGTTTTCGATCCAAACAGTCAGTATGGCTGCAACTATACCTGATTCCACCCAGAAATACTCCTGGAAGGCACTTAGGCACATGATTCCAGTCAACATTAGAATACAACACTGATAATCTCTGGTGCTCCAGGCTCTTCTACATCTTTATCCATTCTCCAGCCTTAAGACACAGCAAACCATCCTGAAGTAGATCTCTCATCTCCCAGAGCTATGGGTAGTAGAGCCTCTCTCTCAAGACCAAATGTTTTCAGGGTTCTATTCCATACTCTTCATAGCAAGGGAAAGATCAGAAAGAGTCCAAGCCATCTTAGACCTCAAGAGGCTGAACAGGGCAACAAAGAAGAATTAAATTCAGGATGGGTTTCTAGCTTCCATTATTTTTTACAATCTCTCCAGCAGACCTGACCAAAGCTTATCTGCATATTCCACTGTTTAGAGTGCCTTGCCACTCAGTACCAGTCAAACCCTGTGCTCTCTGGAGGGTTCTTTCTCTTCTTACTCTTTCCCCAATTGTGTCTGTCTTACTCCCTTACTGAAGCAGTTTCTTCTTCCCAAAATGCCGAACTGGTGAGTAAATTAACCTTGTAAAGGGAAAAAAAAGGATATTAACCAGTATTTAAATTCTTCCATTTGTTTCTCAGAATATTGAATGGGTAAATCTCATCATTTGTAAAATTACTGTTCGTGAGGTACTCATCACTGTTATATCTGCGTACTAGCTCCATATATTTCGAAATTATGCTTTCTTATATGCTGGCTGTTGTTGTGTCTTGTCTTTTTAGATTTTAAATTCTTCAGGTCATTGACTGTCTTAATGGAAAGTCTATTGTGGACACTACAGAAATACAAGTTATAAATAGCAATGCACAGTACCATGGGTATGAATAAACAAAATGCTTAGGAAGAGCTTGCAATCAAAACTGTAAAAGTGACAGTAACTAATTCCTTTGAGAGAGGAACACACTTTTCCATTCCCCCTAGTCAATTTAAGCCACTTTATACAAAGGTGCAGAGCTTGTTCTCCAATCCCATAACCATCATTCACCATCCTTAGGAGAAGGATGACAAAAAGAGATGAGTGTTGCATCTTTCCACAAAGATAGAGAGAAGGTTCTCAGTGTGATCTGAGGGCCTTGCAGTAAACTAATATTGTACATTTTTATAGCAGCTAAATTAAATACTGATATTTTATTTTTATATACAATTTAAGTACTCAATCTTGCAAAACTTATTCTTGCAACAGTATCTTCATTGGGTTGCAGGACTGGGCCTTATATTTTTAACTGGCCAAACTTAGAATTAGATCGGGGTGGGCAAACTTTTTGGCCTGAGGGCCACATCGGGGTTGTGCAACTGTATGGAGGGCCGGGTAGGGAAGGCTGTACCTCCCCAAACAGCCTGGCCCCCGCCTCCTATCCACCCCCTCCCACTTCCCGCCCCTTGACTGCCCCCCTCAGAATCTCCAATCCATCCAATCCTTGTCCCCTGACCGCACACTCCTGGGACCTCCACCCCCTATCCAACCCCTCTGCTCCCTGTCCCCTGACTGCCCCAACCCCTATCCATACCCCCGCCCCTGACTCCCACCCCTAGCCAACCACCCTCTGCTCCTCGTCACCTGACCACCCTCTCCTGGGACCCCCCCTGCCCCTAACTGCCCCCCCCGGATCCCACCCCCTTATCCGCCCCCCCCCCGGGATCCCACCCCCTTATATACACCCCCCCCGCTCCCTGTCTCCTGACTGCCCTCCCAACCCCTATCCACATCCCCACCCCCTGACAGGCTCCCCGGGACTCCCACTCCCAACCCTCCCTGTTCCCTATCCCCTGACCACCCCCCAAACCTCCACCCCATCCAACAGCCCCCTCCTCCCTGATTGCCCCCCATGACCCCCCGCTCCCTTACCCAACCCCCCTGCTCCCCGTCCCCTTACCAGCAGCAGGAGCTCGCAGCCGCGATACCCAGCCAGAGCCAGCTGCGCTCCCCACGCTGCCCAGCGGGAGCAGCGGGCCAGAGCGCGGCCCACGCAGCGAGATGAGGCTGCATGGGGAGGGGGAGGGTGTAGGGGGGGGAAGGGGCAGGGACTAGGCTCTCCGGCCAGACGTTTGCCCACGTCTGAATTAGATGCATATATCCACCCTTAAATTTAATTGTGATTTTATTCACATATCTGAAGGTAGAATTTAGCCCTCCGTTACTAATTGATTGTGCTTGTTTGTATGTGTTTAACTACTAAATTATGAATCATTTATTATTAGTTAAATACATTAATAAGCCAACAACTAGTAAGGATGGTTTATTAAGCAGTATGTGCATGAAGGGGAGTAAAAGCCATGAGTCCGACACTCCTCTGAGCTATAGAATAGTTAATTATAGTTTGTAAAAATACTTCATAGGAACAGAAGAGGCTAATTAGCAACCGTCTAGTCAGTTGGGATTGTCTGGCTTATTTGGTCCTGCCTCAGCGCAGGAGCCTGGACTTGATGACCTCTTGAGGTCCCTTCCAGCCCTACATTTCTATGATTTCTATGAAGGTATAGACTGTTTTACGATGCTGCTGATATTATTCAACCATCAGAATATGAAGACTCAGCTAATCAAGATTTTCTCCAAAACAAAAGTAAATCTCTGTTCAGGATTTTCGTTTCACTTTTAGTTACACTCTGTAGTTGTTTTTAAATATATAGCAATATTTTTGTGACAGTAACTACCCTAAACTGCTTATATGTAAAATATTGTTAATATTTAATTTCAGATGCAGCAGGAACTAGAAAAAAGTATCACTAAAGAACTTGACCAAGGTAATTTGTCAGAGCATGTTAACATTTTTTTTCAAAAACTGAATGTTACTCAGTATTTATGATTTTGTTATAATTCAGAAATAGTATTTAGCTGTTATGTTATACACCATTGCTGTTTCTACTAATTTTCAAATTTAGTAAAGTTCTTTTTGCAAGCACTGCCCACTTACCAAAGTGCTGTACAGATTATGTAATTTCCCCCACCAAAAAAGTCTTAATCTGAAGTCAATTTTGCAGAAATTCCCAAATAACACACACATAGGATTAACACAAATACAATAAATCCTCTTTTAAGATTTTTCACGAACTTTAAAAAAACACTTCTCCTCTCACACTTATTTTAATCAGTATTATTGTATATAATTGATATTCATTCAAATTTATCACTAGAACAAGCAAATGTCATGCCGTTGTCTTCATTGGAATTTAGTGTGCTTACAGCATCTGTGGATTTGATCTATTATTTTCAATAGCCCTTGAAATACTAATGGTTATTTACTGATTAGTAAAAAGGCTAATGTATTGCTTATATAATTTAAAAATATGGTTTCTTCCTTTGTGAATGTCCCTTTTATGTCATTTTCATAATGTTTTCTTTGTATTGATTTAAAAATGTGTATCTGCTGTCTCTGGACCTGATACAATACCCACTGCTGTCAATGGAAAAAATTCAATGGGTTTATGACAAAGTTATTGTAAAACTATAACACAACATAACACAGAACATATATGGTCATTTGTTTTTCTTGTTCTTTCTAGCCACAGCTGAACTTGAAACTGGATCTGTAAGAGTCTCTCCTGTAGGATCTACTGATGGATCTTCAAAAAATCTAAATGTGGATCAGGATCCGGTTTCCAGGGCAACACGGCAGTATCAAGATGTTTTAAAGAAAAATTATATGATTTGAACAAAACATTAAGTTTGTGGAAATGATTTTGTTTACATAACATTTTAATGGTTTCCCATTAAATGGGTTCAGATGTGAAAAATCTTAATTACAATTTAAATATAAAATATAAAGGTATTTTATAAATATCAGGCACATTGCACTTGTCTCTAGAGAAACACCACATAGTTATATAGTCTCCTTTTAAATTAAATATATAAGCCATACCTTGTTTTCATTTGTAACTAGCAAAGGAAATGCAGAGCAGTGTTCTTGAGTTTGACAGAACTGCCTGAATGTTAGTTGTTACAACAGCTGTTCTGAGTCTTGTCCCATTAATTTTCTCTGATGTATTTTAACCAAAGCATTTCCTGAATTCTGTTTTGTGTGTTTTCTCTTTTACATGTATTTTATGTTTTTAAATGTTGTTTTAAGTAGCCATTAGCATGTTCAGATCTGATGCATCTGTTTTGTGCCCAGTTCTGTAGTCCTGACACAGGGAAAACTCCTGTTGATTCACTGTAAGATTTACCTATATTAGGTTGGCAGAATTAGGCTCTTGCCTGATTTGTTTTTGCTTTTATTCCATTGTGTTTGTGTTTAAAAAATACTACATATCTATAATAATGCCAAGAGATTTGTAGTGTGTGTTTTATATGGTAGGGGAACTTACCAATACAATGCACTGAATTTTTAATTAAATAATACAGCAACTTGGGGCATTCTGAGTTGTTAGTAGATCACTGCTATGTTGTAAGTACAACTCTTCTGTAGATGAAATAGAGTAAAACTATATATATATCTATCTATATCTATATCTATATCTATATATAGTGTACGCCTACCTCCAATTTTCTTGATATTTTCCAAAGTTGGTGCATGGAAAAGCTAAGTTTTGCATTATTACTAAAAGCAGAAGACCCCTTGATCATAAATCTAGTAAACTGGATTTAAAGCGAGTCTGTTTCAATGATCAAGACAGTTTTACTTATTCCAGCAATTCATCCGTTGTTACTGAAGACCCATATTTCTGCCATTAAATATCTTTAAAAGTCACTAATGTTGTGGTTCAAGATGGTGAAACAGAGGAAGAAATTCCCACTGGAGAAAACATGAACAATGATTATATTGAGATGAGTAGGACATGAAAAATATATCCTGTACCTACTACTCCAAGAGCTAAGCTAACTAGCCAGGGTGGAAAAGACCTGTGCCACCATGTCTCTTAATAGTTTTAAAGGAATAAAACAGTTTTGTACAGTGGGTGTATTGTATTTACTTGTAAAATACTAGATTTCAACTGTTCAATAAATTTTTTAATGTAACATGTCTCACTTTTGTTTTACATTGCTTCTCTTCCGGACTATATTTGTGTATCATTTTCTGTGTTGTTTCCAGTGTCTGTTCTTTCTTTCCTTCCTTCCTTCTCCTACCATCCCTTTACTCCCTTTCCTGTCTTCTGCTCCACCCTCACAACTGATCTCATCTCTAATACTTTTATCTCTCCTTTCTCCCCACAAAATGTCAGTCCCCTGTCTTTTTCCTACACACCCATGTGCATGCTTATCCACATACTCCTTTCTCTCTGGTCTTCTCCTTCCTTCTGATTGAAGGGACAGCAGCTCAGTGGGCCAGGGAGAATGGCCCCTACTGAGTTCAATATCCCATACAAAACTTTCACTCACCCTGAGCAAATTGCTTTTTAAAACCTCATACATATACAGTTTAGGGGAGATATTGCAGCAGATCCTTTGCTGGTGTCGTTCACCATAGTCCTATTGGCTTTAATGAAACTATGCTGATTTACAGCAGCTGAGGATCCAGCTCATTATCTGTCACCTCTAGATACCCCAGCCAAGACTCAAGAATGGGTGCCCCTAAAGTTAGACTCCTAAATAGTGACCTAATTTTTTCCAAAGTGTTCAGCGCTCTCAGCAGCTCTCATTGAAATTACATCTCTCCCCCACCACCACCACCACCACCACATCTTTAGGGGAAAGCACTAGTAACTCAAACTACAACTCAAAAATCAAAATCATTTTTGGCTCTGGAGTCTTCCCTAAATGCCCCTAATATGAAATTGAGCATCCCAAATTGGTAATCTGTTAGCAATCAGTCAGCAAACCCTTCAGCTAACCAGAGCCATTTGTATTCCAGGACACAATGGGACAAAATTCCACAGCAGCAACTCCTAAATTTCACTATAATGTTAATTTATTGTGTATCAACATCGTTATGATCTCCACTGTAATGAAAACATACACCACTGTGGCTTCTAGTAGAAAATAATCATTGGCATAAAACTTCATTATACTTTTCAACCATGATTAGTTTAGACTAGAGCATTTGTTCTGGTATGCTGTCTTGGTGGTTGGGCTTCAGCTCCCATGGCAACACAGCTCACAACTTCCTTCTCCCAATATTTGCTACCAAAGAGAAGCTTGTACTGTAGTCTGCTTAAGCATTTATCTCACCAGAACTCAGACTTCAGCTGCTGCGCTAGCTAGTCTCTGCTTCTGTCCCTCCCTCTCTCTGACTATATTCCAGTTCTCACTCCCCAACCTCCTGCTGCCTAGGTCCACAGAATATTGCAAAGAGCATGCACTGTAATCCAATTAATTCCCTGTGATATGGAAAGGGGCAGAGCAAGAGGCAGGTACAGACAAGGTACAGGGTAACAAAACAAAATGTCAGGTGTCTGCAGCGGTGGCTCCAGACACCAGCGCTCCAAGCGCGTGACTGGGGTGGCAAGCCGCGGGGCGGTGCCCTGCCGGTCCCTGCGAGGGCAGCAGTCAGGCTGCCTTTGGCAGCTTGCCTGCAGGACGTCTGCCAGTCACGCGGATTCGGCGGCAATTTGGCGGCGGGTACACGGAAGCCGCAGGACCGGCGGACCTCCCGCAGGCAAGCCGCCGAATCCGTGGGACCAGGGACCTCCCGCAGGCAAGCCGCCAAAGGCAGCCTGCCTGCCATGCTTGGGGCACCAAAAAAGCTAGAGCCGCCCCTGGGTGTCTGACTGCAGCAGCAGGTGATGCTAAAACAGAAATAGTTAACTTTGTGACATCTTGAGGAAACTGCCAAATTACCAGTTACAGAATTGCAGTCCATGTGGCTCTGATTCAGATGAATGGGGGAAGTGACCCTTCTCCAAGCTATTAATCAGCCTCTCTTCAGACACCGGCAGATGACAGTGCATCCATTTACACCTGATTAAGGGTTTTGAAGTTTTCTTTGCAACCACAAGGGCTACAAGGTGTTTTGCTTTTTAAATGAAAGCTAAGATTCTGAAGTCCAGTTCTGTGGCAAGGGGCTGAATGGCACAATACACAGGATCCTTTAATATCTACTGTGATCCAAAACTCTTCCTGTTCCACACTGACCATCATTCTTCAAACAGAATTAAATGCAAATGGAAATCCATTCATATTTTGCTCTTGTGTAAAGAGAAAACAACATAGTATGGAAACCAACCTACTTCTATCTGTGTCAGGCTGCAGCGTAATGGGAATTGTGCCTATCTGGCTCTCAGCCCACAAAACCATGTCCTACCAGAAAAAAGGGTTCAGGCTTAAGGATGGAGAAGGGGCCTCTCTCCACAGGCAGGCCCCACACTAAAATGAAAGTAGCACTTCAGGCAGACTATGACCAGATCAAGGGCCACATGAGGACTCCATTCCCCATACGGCTGCACCACCATGGGATTATAGAGAGATAAGTGAGATATCTCTTCCCATGTTCAGAATTACTCTTGATTTATTGAATTAAGCCTGGAGTGGTACTAAATGACTTCTGCAGTACATCCATGGTGCTACATAAACTGGGGAGAAGACAGGCATCCTTCCAGGCTCCTGAAGCCATCTAGCAAGCTAGTCCTATACACAAGGTATAGCAGCACCTCACCTCAGTTGAGTGGTGGCCAGGCCAGGATCAACAGTGTCTATTAATGTTAATAAAATATTCCCGTTGCACCACTACAGTAAAGTTGCATCACAGCTTATGTTTAAAGCTTGACCTTCCTAGATCCTCTAAAATCAACATTCTTAGTCAGTGTCCCTTTGAAATTTGGTGTGCTTCAGGAAGGTGACAGGTAGGGTTAGTCACCCAAAGTTGGGGTGATTTGAACTAAGGTGGTGATATAAGCCCTGAAAAAGAAGTCCTTTTTTAAAGTTTCCAGGTGTTTGGGTTTTGTGACCAGCTGTCCCGATTTTTTTTAGGGACAGTCCAGATATTTGGGGCTTTTTCTTACATAGGCTCCTATTACCCCCCACCCCCGTCCTGATTTTTCACACTTGCTGTCTGGTCATCCGCCACACGCTCAGTCTGGGGCCTCAGCGGATGCAGGGCCAGGGTCAGTGGTGGCTGACCGGGGCCCAGGGGTGTAGCTGCACCCACCGCCATCAGGGGGGAGGACACAAAAGCGCCTGACCCCGATTCTCTTGCGCTCCCGCCTTAGCTGTGCAAAGTCCCGGCACTGGTTACTCTGCCTAGCAACAGCTCTCTCCGGCCAATCAAAAATCCAGGCTGGCAGCACGGCAGCCAATCGAAAAAAAAAATCACATTTCTATAGCCAATCATAAAGCTCCAAGCTCAACCTCCGCAGCCAAACACAGCACCATAGAAAAAGTGACAGGTTGCCCGGCAACATGGCGTGACGTACGGCCAATGGGAGGCAGAGCCCGCCCTCATACTATCCTGCCCAGCAACGTCTCACTAAGCGGCTAAAGCCCGGCAAAAACGGAACAGACTTAACCAATCAGGAAGGAAAATAGGGTGAGTGACAGTTCAAGCTTAACCCCTTGGAGCGATCGGGCTGCTGCGGGTTTGAGGCCCTTTCCCTGGCTCTTGGTTCTAAGCTCGCTCCACAGAGCGCTGCAGTGAACCCTGTGACCGAGCGGGTCACGTTCAAATGTGCAAGTCCCTTCAGTCAGCCTTGCTGTATTTTCTGAAATGAACGTTGTGTTTTCTTCCCTTAATAAACGTTTTCCTTTGTTATACACAGGCCGTGCGCGTGGTGACGTCTTGCCTCTTAGCGGCGGCGGCCTGGGGCAGTGTCCAGCTTTCCCAGATAACCGGCCTCAAGCCAGTTCTATTTTGTATTGTTAAGAGGAGCCCCCTGGATTGTGAACCCAGCCCTTGTTGCTGCCTACATCACATGGCAGAAGGGTTACATAGCTAACTTCTCCTCCTTGTTTCCCAGTATTTCTTAGAGCCAGGCAACCAGGGCTGGCTCCAGCCTTTTTGCCGCCCCAAGTGGCAAAAAACAAAACAAAAAACCCGTGATCAGCACTTAGGCGGCAGCTCTACCGCTGCCACTTCATTATTCGGCGGCAATTCGGCGGCAGGGCCTTCCCGCCGAGAGGGACCGAGGGACCCGCCGCAGCCCCACCAAATTGCCGCCAAAGAGCAGGACGTGCTGCCCCTTCCCATTGGCCACACCAAGTACCTGCTTGGTGCGCTGGTGCCTGGAGCCGGCCCTGCATGCAACCCAAGTACAGAATTGGGGGAGAAGATTGTCCAAATTATTTCTGGCATAATAAAGTTCTCTGCCATTTCAAAAGCTCCACAAGCTTTCAATGGCCATGTGACCTCCCTGGGCCCCTGCTTCGCTCCCCGCATCAAAATCTGAAATGGCGCTCCTGTGGCATTTTGGTGGGTGGGAGGGGCCAGTGCACCATTGAATTGGGAGGCTACATCAACCTATGGTAGAGACCCAAATTGAGGTTATTTGTGCAAGGGGGGGGTGCAAAAATATGAGCCCCCAAAATAGCCATTTTTTAAAAGAGTTTTTGGTGTTTTGTTTTATTTTTGCACAGATCTAGAGATCAAACTATTGCTGTGATGTGGGTCAAAATGGTCTCACTTGGACAAGTTTTAGCCCAGGTAGGGCATGATACCCACTAAATCTTTGGGGGACCCAAATTGAGAATGGTATTTAAGAATGTGTGGTCGTTTCTTTGCATGTGTAGTCTGGAAGGATTACTGTGCACATGCCCCAATAAAGAAAAAAACATGAGCAGGTGTCTATGCAACATTGCCCCAGTGAACACCACACCACTGAAGTTTTTAGTTTCAATCTTTGTATAGCACTTGTCCCAGTAAAGATTCTTGAGGGACCCTGCTAGCTACCTCTCTCAAGTGTGAAAAACTGACTGGTTATTCCTACACTTTATTTCCTATCTTTTAACCAGTTACTGATCCATGAGTGGACCTGAAAGTCCAAGTACACTATATCCACGTATTTGCATTCTAAGAGACTGATGAAACATGATTTCTCTTTACAAAAACCATGTTGAGTCTTCCCTAATAAATTGTCTTTAGCTCTGTATTCTGATAATTCAACCAATTTGCCTGGCACTAAAGTTAGGCTTATTGGTCTGTAATTGCCAGGCTCCCCTTTGGAATCTTTTTTTTTTAAATCAGCATCACATTAGCTATCCTCCAGTCATCTGGTATCAAGGCTGATTTCAGCAATAAGTTACATACCTCAGATAGTAGGTCCACAATTTCTTATCTGAGTTCCTTCCAAACTCTTGGGTGAATACTATCTGGTCCTGGTGATTTATTAGTTTAGTTTATCAATTTTTTCCAAGCCCCCCTCTAATGACACCTCAAGCTGGGACAGTTCCTCAAATTTGTCACCTAAGAAGACTGGCACAGGTATGGGAAGCTCCCTCTTTGCAGAGGATGTGAAGACGGATGCAAAGAATTCATTTATCTTCTCTGCAACAGCTTTGTCTTCTGTGAGTGCTTCTTTAGCACCTTGCTCATCCAGTGGCCCTACTGATAAAAAATCAGGCTTCCTGCTGCTGATGTACTTAAAAGTTTTTTTGGTTGGTTGCGGGTTTTGCGGGGGTTTTTGCTGTTAGTTTTTGCATCTTTTGCTTGTTGCTGTTCAAATTCTCTTTTGGCCTGCCTAATTATACTCTTACACTTGACCTGCCAGAGTTTATGCGCTTTTCTATTTTCCTCAGTAGGATTTAACTTCCAATTTTTAAAGGATGCCTTTTTGCCTCTAACTACCTCTTTTACACTGTTAAGCCATGGTGGCATTGTTTGGTCCTCTTACAATGTTTTTAATTTGGGATATACATTTAATTTGAGCTTTTATTATGGTGTTTTTTAAAAGTTTCCATGCAACCTGCAGTCATTTCACTTTTGTGACTGTTCCTTTTAACTAGCCTCCTCATTTTTGTGTAGTTCCTCTTTTTGAAGGTAAATGCTACTGGGGTGAGTTTCTTTGGAATCCAAACTCTGACCCACCACAAGGATGTTAAATTTAATTACATTATGATCATTATTACTAAGTGGTTCATCTACATTTGCTTATCGGACCAAATCCTGTGTCAATCAAGAATTGTCTCTCCCCTGGTGTGTTCCAGGACTAGCTGTTTCAAGCAGTCATTAAAGGTATCTCAAACGTTTATCTCTGCATCCTGTCCTGAGGGAGATAATTGAAATGCATCAGGTGGGACCCCCTATGGTGCCTTGAGCTGGACCTTCTGCTCCTGCTATAGTCAGAGCGGTACAAGTCTGACTTCGACTCTGATGTTTCAGAACAGGAGGACCAGGGCGGCACTGCACCTCTTGACGTAGAGCGTCGGGAGCCTGGGGACCGACTACGCTCAATGGATGGAGGTGCTGGCAGTGTGTGGGAGGGTGCTGAGGTGATGGGGATCAGCATGGTATCATCACCAGCTTTCCCTTTGACTGAACGGGGTGCCAGGATGGAGCCTGCAGTTCTGGCGCATCCTCCTGCCTTGGGGGTGAGAACGGCATGTGAGTCTCAGCAGATCCTGTGCCACCTCAAAAGCCTCTGAGGGGTTTGGCAAGCGTGATGGGCCCAGACTCGACTGCCTCACTTTGGCAGGAGTCAACATAGCCCCACTCTGAGCCTCAGAGCCATGACCTGACAGAGTTGCCACAGATGGCTGGTCCCTTGATCTTGCTGAGGGGGGTCGGTCTCTTTCCATCCTCTTCTTCTTCTGCGCCGGCAATTGGGACCGGTGCCGAAGGCTGGAGTGCCCCCGAGAGGCTCCATGATGGTGCCGAGTCTCCTTGGCAGTGTCTTTCTTTGATGCTAGATCTCTCGAAGAAAGCACTGGAGCGCGCCGCGCCAAAGAAGACGTACTGGGAGTGGGATGAGGTTGGAGAGATGCCTCCATGAGGAGTATTTTAAGCTGCTGCTCCCTCTCTTTAAGAGTTCTCAGTCAGAATTCCCGACAGATCTTGCAGCAGTCTTTTTCCCTCCCCCTGACACTATAAACAGGAGGTGTGGGGGGTCACTTTTAGGCATGTGCTTCATGCAGTCCTGGCAAGTCTTGAAGCCCAGGAATTGTGGCATGCCCCGATGACAAATAAGGGAGGGCAGAAAAATGGAGGGAGGGAACCCCCCCATAACTGAAACTTATACATGAACTAACTGTGCTATACTAACCAACTAGAACTATCTGCAGCAAAAACCGAAAGTACTGCTAAGCCACTTGCTGAAGCAAGAGCAAGGGGAAGTTCCAGCTACCGTCACTGGCAGTAAGAAGGAACTGAGGGGGTGGCAGGTCGGCAGGGCCCTTTATTGGGCACCATGAAGGCATGACTCCAGGGGGTGCCCAGGTCGACCCCATGGATGCTGCTAGTGGAAAAATCTTCCAGCTACTGTGCACATGCGTGCACACACATCTGATTGGAATTAACATGAACAAGCACTTGAAGAACTGGCCCTAGCGATGTTCCATACGTAGGCACATTCGATTCTCCATCTGAGTATCAGGTGCCAAGATTATTCAGAATAACAAGATAACACAAGCTTGTATCTGGTCTTTCTAGTTGCCATTACCTCTGAAATGCAACTTTTGAAATTAGTTCCCCTATCTGTACAAGAGCCACACTGCTGTTGTCATGAGGAAAAGGTTACTCTTATAGCTCCAGAAACCTTTCTGATCACGATAAGTTTCTCTTTCCACAATTCCTGGGAAACATTTCTCTTGTTGTTTTGTTCTAAACCTGGGAAGGTTGTGGCATAAATGGAGTACATGTACCAGTTGTGTCCTGTTCATCTCATGCTATCCAAAATGTCAAGGTCATAAGGCATCGAAGTTGCTCCAGGCAAAAAACAAAAATCCTGCACAGGTGGCATGCTAGGCATCACTGAAGTCTTTAGAGGCACTGGAAGGAAAGTGTACGAGCCTCATCTGAGGAAGATTTGCAAAGTCTGTTTCTATTCCTCCACAGGAAACTGCTACTGGGTGGGTTCCCACATAATTCCTTAGCTTACAGAGCTCTGGCTCTTTATGGAGGGAAACTTCCATTCTTGCCTATTATTCAACTATAATAATAATTAAAACATTCTCCCCCCCCACACACACACACACATTTCTTGGATTCACTGCTTGCTGCTTCCCACTAATGATGAATGAGGAGAGATGCTGTGCAAGAGAATGCCAAATTTCTTACCTGATCATTTTCTTTCCATTAGCAGCTTCTCTCCTCATTCAGCCCACCCTGGTATTCTGGTACATGACTAGAGGGAAAATTAGGTATTTATAATTGTCTTAAGGTTAATTTAACACATTGTATCACATTGTAACTCATTGCCTGTTGGGTTCACTCCCTCTGGGGCACCTGGTATTGGCCACTGTCAGTAGACAGGATACTGGGCTAGTTGGACCTTTGGTCTGACCCAGTATGGCCATTCTTATGTTCTTATGTTGTCTTAATGCTAATAATCAGTTGCTGTAGTATTTCTACAGCTGTTGAAGAACTCCTCCAGTGGCCTGTATGGAAGGGTGGGGCTTAGTCCTGGAGCCTCCAGAAACAACACTGCCTTGGAATTCTGGAGGGGGGGGGTTAACCTATTAGAGATGAGCAAGAAGAGAAACTGCTAAAAGAAAGTTATCTAGTAAGAAATTTCTCATTCTTTGCCTAGCCTGCCCTTTTGAAATCCATGCACAGAGGAGACCCTCCATGTATGGATTTACCCCATACCACACTGTTCCACCCTCCCCCAGGGAGGCCTTTCCTGGGGCCTAGCATCAGCCCTCAGGAAGATTTGGAGAGTGAATGGGCAGGGGAGAGGTGTGGTAAGGGGCATGTACCTTATGCCTCCTTTGGCCCTGCAGAGATTTCCCCAGAGAAAATAATTCAGGTTATGGAACCTCCCACTCAGCGATCCGGGGACAACCTCAGGCAGCAGGCATTCCTGGTAATGTAACTAACAGCAGGTGTGGTATCAGCTGGCGGGGGCCAGAGCTGTTGTGAAAGCACTGAGCTTTTCCACAGATGGCCTCCAATAGAACCTTGGGTACTCTCAGGTTTGGGCCAGGTCCCATGGCCTATTCTGGTAGGGGAGCAATCCCACCTCCCTCATGGGATTTCTGTAAATGGCTGCTCACAGAGATTTCATCCCAATAAGCCATCTCCTTCTGGTTTTACCATAGGAGAGGATGGTGTGGGCCCATATACTTATCTGCCACTTTGTAACCTTTGTTCTGATGTTAGGTAACTGTTCATTGTATTGTGAAAGTCCCTTGTGTGACTTGGTATAGAAGCTGTTAGGATTTTGTGCTAATGAGTTATATAATTTTTTACTGATTTATCTATACACTGGCTGTTATATAGTTAGTGTCAGAAACACCTCTTAATTTCCTTGCTAAGATATGTCACAAAGGCAGCTTGCTAAGGATTCTTTTAGGATGAACTTCTAGATTTTTAAACTGCATCGTGGCAAATTCCTTTTTCAAAAATAAGTTGCACTTTCACGGGCTATAGGCTAGCTATACAAATACGATACCAGGAAAATTTCCTTTCACAAACTGTATCTGATCATGTCCATTAGTTTTTAACCAGGGGCAAACATTTTAAAAAAGCCCATCCAGCTTTTTGCTTTATTCAAGATGTACTGAATTTTGTCCAAAGAACGAGCATGCTGTTTCATTGTTATTCATTGGCAGAACTGTTGCTTGAGGGACCAGTTAAAGCTCATTCAGGTAGGGCTGCTGTAGAGATAGTAGTCAGACAACTCAATCCTGACTCTTGAGATTTGCAGGCAGCCACTTGTAATTCATTACAGGGCTTTACAACTATGACTGCTTCTACACTGCTTTGCACAAAGAATATAAATCTGGCCTATATTTACACCTAGGACCAATTCCCAGCTGACCATCCCCTTCTTCTCTTTAGCCTCTCTATTTGTCACACTACATACATATATATATATATGTGTGTATATATATATATATATATATATATATATATATATATAGCCTGTTGTAAAAAGTTATATTTGCTTAAAAACACAATGCCATTGCTTTTTTATTACCTGTTGGCAGAGGGAGCTGAAGTTTCCAGACACTGGCTGCTGGAACAGAGGTATTGAGAGTCAGCATTAGCACCAGCCATAGCATTAGGGACTGCTGTTTACTGTTGCCATAGGGATAACAAAACTATTCAATCCATTGCCTCCAGAAGTTCATCTTGCTCCTGTGCACAAGTGAAAAATCAAGGGTGGACGCTTTGGGATCACTCCCTTTAAGAAGTAGCATTCTATAGCTCCAGAGGGACTAAAAAAATTGTTCCACTCCGAGGTTAAGCAGCATAACAAAAGTGTGTCTATTACTGCTGAAACAGTTCAGTGTGTCCACTTTGCTGGTGTGCTCTGCACACTCTCCAGCCATCACTGTGAGCATAGAGGCACCTATTCTGTAATTCTAGACACAGCTCTCTGGAACAGGCACAGAGCACCAGAGTAGGTTCTTACTTGTCAATATGTTATCTAGGCAGATATATCATCAATGAATGTGGGTACATTAACTGCCTTTTCCAGATGTATATATTTTGTCCATAATTATGTATTCATTTACAAGGAACAGTGTAAAGATTGCTGATGCACAATATTGTATTCTGCTCCTCTGACCCTTCTGGAACAAGATTTTGAAATGCATAAGGCAAAGTCCAACCTGTGGAAGCAGAACCTGCTCAGTCACAGTCTCAGCACCTCTCTCTTAAAAGAGCATTAGACACTATGAAAACAAAGGTTAGAGCATGAGGAAATGCAGAGTTAAGGGAATACTTCTTACACAACACAACCACACAACCGTAACCCTGCCCTTGTATGGATGCCAGGATGACCTTATAACATCACAGTCCTTTCCCTTTCCCTAACATAGGTCAACATTTCCCCTACGCCCACCACAACTCCAAACACAGAGAAGGGAATACAGGCATTCCTAAACTTTAGGTCTGATGGAGAACCAAGATCTGAGGAAAGCTTAGCACTGACACAAAGGCACTTAATTGGAAACTTCCAGAGCAATGGAACAGACTCGGCACTGAAGAACCTGTACTGATAGCACCAGCCAATTTTTGGCTAGAAAAGGCACTGAATTCCTGAGTACCACACATGCCCTGAGATAAAGATTCAGATGACAGAACCAGCCTCTTTGGCACTGGAGAAGATCTGGAAGTGAAACTAGACTTAGTGTTCTAACTCAAAACCAATAATGGTGATGGGCACGTTAGGGTCTTCTAAAGTTTCTTTTGCCTGGGGCCTGACCAGTGGATGGATTTGAAGAGCTGGCTTGTACGGCTTGTCATGAGGAAGGCCAGGAGCTAAATGTGTCTATCCTTTCAAGTCCAAGGCATGAAGACACAGCATGCCTGTAGCGAAGTCGAGATTCACCGGCGCGGCGCCTCCTGCTGGTCATCTTGGGAATTAGCTCTTTTCCAGCTTCGGCACACCCTCTGCTGGCCGGTGGCTCGCCTGCCTCATGTCCCATGACTCTCCTGGACCCCAGTTCCACTGCAGTACCCCAACACTCTGTGTCTCCCCTCCCTGGGCAACCCCCAACCTTCTAAACCCACCTTGCCTCAGTGGCTACTGCCAGTCATCATCTAGCCCCCACTCACTGGGGCAGACTGCAGTCCGTAATGGCCACTCATCACTGGCAAGGGGTTAGGACCTGCTGCCTTTGCCTATTCACAGGCTGTATCTCTGCAGCCCCAGTACCTCTGTAGGCCTTCAACAAGGTCTGCAGCTTGCGGTTTTACCAGGCTGGAGCTCCCCAGCTCCTTTGCCCTATTCCCCAGCACTGCTACAGTTCAGGTACCTTCCTGTCAGGCAGCTAGCCCTTCCCACTCCAGGGCTAGAGTGAGACTCCTCCCAGCTCCTGGCCCCCAGCCCTCTTATCAGTCTAGCTTGGCTGCTTTTAACCTCTGTCTATCAGAGTGGGGCAGCTGTCCCGCTACAATGCCAAACAACAATCTGGGGAATGGCCTTCCCCAGTGCACAGGGTAACTTCAGATTGCCCCATTTACCAACACTTAAAAGGACAAAGCAGGTGTCATCCCCCTTGAAATATCTTTCTGACCATGCTGAGATCAATTGTATGGTTGGGGAGCTGGGAGTGGAAGGGTCTCAGCTTGTACCCAAGAGAGGTGATGCTTTCAGGCAGGAAATTGGAACAAAGAACTTTGGGATTGAGAAACAGAGAGCTTTTGAAGCACAGAGGAGAAAGAGGGTCTGTGGGGAAGCAAACTAAACCCCAGTCCCCAGAGGTGGGGGTGCTCAAGTGAAGGTAGATGTTGTATCAACCAGGCAAGGTACTAACAAACTTCAACAGGACTTTATTTTTAAAGTGGAAACCTCTTTACCAAACTGCTGCTGCACCCTCTGTAACTCTCACTCTGCCTCCTCAACTCCTCCCCGCTCCTTCCTGTTTCCTGTCCTTTCAGACTCCCAACAGCCAGTGCTCTCAGTTCTAATAATCACAAGCGACATCTAAACACCACAGTAGACCAACCAAAGCTTTGGATAAGACCGATATACACTTAGATAGTGTGTTACATTTTTCTCTTGCTATGCTCTGGTCCTTCTATTATGATTAAATAATACTTCACAGAAAAGGAAGATGTGTTCAATAAATATTTCTGTTCTATATTTGGGGCAAAAACAGATGATGCTGTCTCACCATATGGTGATAACACTCTTGCCATTCCACAAAATCTGGAGGATGTTAAACAGAAGCTTCTAAAGTCAGACATTTTAAAATCAGCAGGTCCATAAACTTGCATCCCAGAGTTTTAAAGGAGCTGGCTGAGGAGCTCTCTGGACTGTTACTGTTGATTTTCAATACGTCTTGGAGCAGTGGGGAAGTTCCAGAAGACTGGAAGAAAGCTAATGTTGTGCCAGTTTTTAAAAAGGGTTAACAGGATGAGTAGGGTAATTATAGGCCTGTCAGCCTGACTTTGATCCCAGGAAGGATAATAGAGTTGCTGATATGGGACTCAATTAATAATGATCTAAAGGAGGGTAATGTAACTAGTGCAAATCAACATAGGTTTATGGAAAATGGATCCTGGCAGAGTAACTTGATATCTTTTTTTTGATGAGATTACAAGTTTGGTTGCTAAGCGTAATAATGTTGATGTACTATACTTAGACTTTGGTAAGGTTTGGTGCCCTATGACAGTTTGATTAAAAAACTAGAACACTATAACATTAACATGGCACACATTACATGGATTAAAAACTAGCTAAATGAAAGGTCTCAAAATGTAACTGTAAACAGGGAATCATCAACATCATGAGGGTCTGTTTCCAGTAGGGTCCTGCAGTGATTGGGTCTTGACCCCCATACTATTTAACATCTTTATCAGTGACCTGGAAGAAAAAAAATCAAATCATTGATAAAGTTTGCAGATGACACAAAAAATTGAGGAGTGGTAAATAACGAAGAGGACAGGCTCCTGATTCAGAGCAATCTGGATCACTTGAAAAACTAGGTACAAGCAAACAATATGTGTTTTAATATGGCTAGACATAAATGTATGAATCTAGGAACAAAGAATGTAGGCCACACTTGCAGGGTGGGAGACTCTATACTGGGAAGTGGTGCTTCTGAAAAAAATTGGGAGTTGCAGTGGATAATCAGCTGAACATGAGCTTCCAGTGTGATGCTGTGGCCAAAAGAGCTAATATGATCCTGGAATGCATAAATCTAGTTGAGACCTAACTGGATGCAGCTCAACCAAAGGCAGTGGTGCATTTAAAATCTCCCTCCCTTGTACTAACCGTCAATACCACATTAAGTAATTGAGACCACCCACCAGGGAAATAACCTACTCCCTTCCCTGACAAACCAAGGGACACACCCCACCCATGTACTTATTCACTACCCCCATACTGACTTGGACTCCTTATAGTCCATGGGTGGCGTACCCGAGCCCACTTATCCACTGACACTTTAAAAACTCTTGCACCCCAATCTGGGTCCATGCTGGTTATGTATCTCTTCATCCTTGGAACCGATACCTGTAATCCCTCATGTACAGTGCCTTCCCTCTTGTGTATATTTAAATTTTAAACATTAACTTTAATAAACCTGTTCTTATCAGTTTAATTCCCTCAGTGCAGATCAACCTAGTCCAGATCTGATCATTTTTTTCTGGTAAGTAGATGGATAACTCTTCCAGACTGAGAAAATAATTTTAATACAGCTCTGGCGAGTCAGTTTTACCTAACTGATGTATGTAGCTATGATGTCTTTCTGTGTATTGCACATTTAAATGTGTAAGGACTCTGCCTTTGCGCAGTAATTACTGCTACTGCAGCCTTTTCCAGCACAGGCAGCCTAGCTTCCCTCGGTTTAGTGCATAGTTACATCTGCCTAATTTACAATATTTAGCTCCTATTTAGTGCTTTTGATCCATAATCTTAAAGCACTTTACAAAGATAAGTACATACATTTAGTAATTGTACATGCAAAAACACATGAAAAATGAACAATTTGTTCTACTCTGACATTAACCTGCGCCAACAATATGTAAAGAACTAATGCTTAACAAAAATAAGTTACACATTAGCAAATAAACAATTCATTCTCTTTATTCAGCTCTTCCCTAAAGTTTAAGATGCAAGAGGGATTGTTTAGAGTACAGGACAAGAATCATTTTTGTTCTGGACTTTAACAGTCTTCCTTCCATCTGACTACTCTGTTTAAGTCCCCTGTTCACAATGAATAGATCTCACTATTCTAGTAGCCTAATGTGTGTTAATGCAAGTGACAACAAATTATGTTTATTCTGATATTCACAAACACCACAGAGGTGCACCAAAGTTATGAATGTTATGACATTCGTGAATTGGTGTGATTGCTGGAATGGTTTAATAAACAAAATACATTTAGATGGTTTGTGATTACCCGAACAGTGTAACAGTCCTATTACCTTGATAAAGGCAAGTTTGCAATACTTTGGAAACATGCATCATGAAACTTCCACATACAGGTTAGTAAACAAGGATCCTAGTATTAGACTTTCATTCCTGCACTCAAATCAGAACTATATTTGTCCAACACACATCACTATTTGTAATACTGAAATATCACACATTAAAAAAGCTACTTGTTGGCAGAGGTTAAATTGACTTGTGTTTATGAAGTGTAATTTACAGATCAACACAGTAAAGCACACTTCACCTTTAAGAGTAGTGATTTATGTTTCTATTTCACAAATGGCATTCACAAGTCGTTTATGTATAAAGTGTCAAGCCTGCCACTGAAATTAAATCCTAATGTTAGATGTATGTTTACTTTGCAGTGAAATTATACGAGAGACTTCAATAAAATGTAGATTATTTTAATTTACATATCAAACTACAACACATTCACAAAATAAAGTGTGGCCCAACCAAGTTATAACAATTTGTAAAAATTCTTCATGCTGTTTTTTAAATAGTTCTATACAGCCAAAGTTTACAAAGTCCTTGTGCATCCTTGTGTTTCTCCTGTTCAGTGTGCTACTGAGTTCAAAGGTTCTGCTCGAATATTCCCCAAGTCAAGTGCTGAATCTGTCTCTTCATCAATTTCACCAATGACAGCACTAAAGGACAAAACAGATTAAGTACCACTAGTAGAAATTGTCCCATTTTGAAACAAGACGGAAACCACAAATATAGTGACTTGCTATTCCAAAATGAGATTTGTGATTACAGAACTGCAAAAACTTCGGTAATTTTTCCCCATAAATTTTGTTTGGAGCAAAAAAATAAAATAAAATTGAACAATAAGTATATTCCGCAAACATCTGGCAATCTAGAAGCCTGAAAAGATATTGTACGTTTTGATGCGTCAACAACTTTGGATGAAATCTGTCTACTCCTAGTCACTGGAACAGGGATTTGAATTTGGGTGTGTCACATTCTAGGCAAGTGTCCTAACTGCAAGGCTGTAGAGTTATTCTCATTTGCTTTCCCTGGGGCAATGACTTCATTAACACCATGATTGTCTATGACTAACAATGTATAGTCATTGGGCCCAGGAAAGAGTGAGAATGATTCTACAGCCTGGTAGATGGGGCACTCACCTGGGATATGACTCTACAGCCTGGTGGTTGAGGCACTCACCTGGGATGTGGGAGACCTAATTTCAAATCCCTGCTTCAAAGACTAATTATTTACAAAAAGTGGAACAGCTTCAAGAGAGATTAAGAAAGCCCTATACCAGAATACTCCATAGCCCAGTGGCTAGGGCACTCTCCTGCAATGGGAGCAGTGATTTGAACCTGGGTCTGATACATCCTAGGTGAGTAGCCTAACGGTTATCAGGAAGGCATCAACACCTCCAGACATTTTGTGAATTCTTTTCTTTGGTAAAAAGGCCAGAAAAATAAAAATAATTTGTTTTTAATGGAAATCAAACATTTTGTTTGACATTACCAAAAGTGTTTCAAATTTTTCAGTTTGGTTAAACTATTTGGCAAACTCAACACAAAATAGTTTTGGTAGACTGAAAACTGCATTTTTTGGCAAATAAACTATTCATCTGAAATACTTCATCCAGTTTATTCTTTACCATGATATTTACAGAATATTAAACAATGCTCAGCCTGCTCCTATCATGTTGACCAGTTTTATTTCCTTGTACTCCAGGATCTGTTGTTTCATCTTATACTTAGATTGGAAGCTCTTTGGGGCAGGTATGGCCTTTTTGGTGTGTGTGGGTAGAGTACCTAGCACAATGGGGTCCTGGGCACTATGGTAATACAAATAAATAATAAGTCCTAAATCCACAAGTGAGAACTCATGTTACAATTTTTATTACAGGTCACCAGGTCTGAAGTATACAATTCCTTTTCACCTCTAGGTCAGCGGTTCTCACAACAATTTTTTTGGTGGTCTCAGAGTGTGGCCAGCAACTCTTGCTGGTGGCTGCTCATATAAAGTTTCCTAAAATACTTAATTAACTTTAAGAAAAACAAATAAATATGCACTATACATGTCCAAATCAATGCAATTCATTTCTGTAGGGGTTTTTTTTTTGCAGACTCAATAATAAAAATATATAGTTGTATTTTGGTGTCCCTGGCCTCCGCTGCCTCTCACAGCCTCCCCTCCAGATCCCCTCTGGCATCTGCTGCCCTCCCAGGACTCCCTAGCACCCTCCTAGACACCACTGCTTCCCCCTCATTGCCCCAAGCTCCCTTCCGGGGCCTCACACTCCAGGCTCACCCTGCTCCTTGCTTCTTGACCATGGTGTGAAGCCCAGAGCCCCACATCTGCACCTGGAAAAGAGGGGGGGTAAAGCACAGAACACCACCACCCTGTGGGGTTGAAGCTCAGAGCCCACCACCAGAGGCCCACAGCTGAAGGGGCGGGGGTGGGAGTGTGAAGCCTGCCCCCACAGTCCCACAATTGAAGATGGGGGGGAGAGGGCTGAAGCCCACCCCTAGGCCCTGCAGGGAGGGGCCGCTGCTTTGCCCTCTCCCCATCTCTACCCAGGAGGCTGTCATGGTTGCATTTGAGAAACAATGCTCTAGGTTACCAATTTGAATATGACTAAAGCTGTTACTGACCAAAAACTGAACCCTCTGATGGCTCTATTCAGGGCCTTTGTAAAATGTCTTCCTCACTTTCTAGTGACAAGTGTGCACATCTTCATCTGAGCTAGTACTAACTGGGACGCTTCTTGGCTATTTCAGTAAGGGGTCCCAAAACTGAAGACTGAACTATTTTAGCCATTCTACAGATGTTTGCACACTATGTCAAGGTTGAGGGAGGTTTACTGTTACTGTCTATTCTGAACCTGTGGATAAAGAGAACTTAGGGTTTTTAGGTTTATCAATCTGACATCTTGCATCATTACAGCTTTAAACATTTTTAACTAATTCTGATTTGATTGGATTAGAAAAGAATAAGCGATACTTACACATTATCTCCTCTAACAATGTACAATCCCAATACTACTTGTTCAACTCCTTGTGAAGAACTGAACACTCGTTCATGGCTTTCATCCAAAATCAAGTTGATGGTCTGATCAAAACCTTTGAGGGTTCCCTGAAAAGCGCACAAAAAATTTAAGTATTCCAATTATCTTTAAGTTTTTTATTTTAGTTCACAAGAATAACTCAGGCAGCAATATACTGTAGAAGAGATGATCAATCTAGATTTTACTGTGAGCTTTAAAGCTGAATAAACATGTGCTGTTAGAGACTGGAACTTGAAAGAAGAGAGTCAGTTTAAGATTATTATCATTTACTATCACGTTACAAGTAACAGTTAAGATTACTGTAACTTTAATATTAGAGAAGTGGTTTTCAAACTTTTTTTCTGGCAACCCAGTTGAAAAAAATTGTTGATGCCTGCGTCCCAACGGAGCTGGGGATGAGTGGTTTGGGGTGCGGGAGGGGCTCAGGGCTGGGACAGAGGGTTGGGGTGCAGGGGTGAGGGCTGCGAGGCAGGGATGAGGGTTTGGGGTGCAAGAGGGGGCTCTCAGGGCTGAGGCAAGGGGTTGGGGTATGGGAGGGGGTCACGGTTCTGGGCTGGGGGTGCAGGCTCTGGGGTGGGGCTGGGGATGAGGAGTTTGGGGTGCAGGAAGGGGCTCCAGGTTTGGGGGGGCTCAGGGCTGGGGCAGGGTTGGGACATCAGCTTACCTTGGGCGGCTACCAGTCAGCGGCGCAGCAGGGGTGCTAAGGCAGGCTTCCTGTCTCTCTTGGCACCACGGACCACATTGCGCCCCAGAAGCAGCCAGCAGCAGGTCTGGCTCCTAGGAGGAGGCGCACAAGCGGCTCTCGCCCACAGGCACCCCCCGAACTCCCATTGGCTGGGAACTGGACAATGGGAGTGCGGATCCGTTGCTCAGAGCGGGGGCAGCGTGTGGAGCCCCTCGGCTAGGAGCTGGACCTGCTGCTGGCTGCTTTTGGGCGCAGCACAGCGTCAGGACAGGTAGGGAGTAGCCTGCCTTAGCCAGGCAGCACCGCCGACAGGACTTTTAATGGCCCGGTCGATGGTGCTGACCAGAGCCGCCGCAACCCAGTGCCTTGCATGCCATGACCTAGTACTGGGTTGCGACCCGCCATTTCAAAACCACTGTATTAGAGGGAGTTACTTTTTTCAAGTGTACTTTGTACAGTTGACAGCCAATTACAGATAGCCAATTTCCCTGTTTGTGTGGGTCTTTCATACCCCAACAGTATCTGAAACTTGTTTTTAAACTGACAGGACTTTAAAAGTGATGTCTCTTTAAAAAGGTTATTTAGGCTCTGTAGGGAAGATGAACAATGTTCAAGATGAGCATTTCCATGCTTTGTTATTTGTGTGTAGCATCTACCATTAGAAGTTGAATGATCTAGTTATTTTTAAAAACCACACAATTCAAATACTATTTACATAGTACTAATTTTATATTCACCACAATCATTCTTCCATCAGAAGTAATTACTGCAACAGTACCTAACAGTACAGTCAAGGAAATGTTTAAAGAAAACATATTCACAGCTTGAAACAAGATGAGGGTGTTATGTTCAACACAAATCTGTAATATAAATTATGATTCAAGAGATTAACTTTGTGCCCTAAGAATTTCTTACTCAAAAAATTGTTAAAGAAACGTGTTAACCGACTGATTAAATCAACCTCTGAAATTAGCAGTGGTCTGGGATAATTTTTTTGTTCTGTCAAACCAGCTTCATTGTGCTTTCATTTGCAGGAGAGCCATAAGTCAAAGCAGCAGATCCCCAAATACATAGAGTGAGGTATTTTGCTTTATCATCAGGACTGGCTTAGACAGCCTGTGCTGGCTGCCTAAAGCATTTGAGGTAGGCCATCCCATTAGAGTTTCTGACTCGGGGCTATTTATTTTGTTCATAGATTCACTGAATTTAAGACCAGAATTCGATCATTAGATCATCTAGTCTGACCTGCATATCACATTTTACCCACTTACCCCCATATTGTGCACCATAACTTGTGCTGGGCTAAAACATATTGCCCCCAAAACCAACCAGTGTTGCGCTGCAGACACAAAGAGATATAGAATCCAGCACATCCCTGGCTGGTTTGGTCCAGTGGTAAATCACCCTCGCTACTGATGCCTTATTTTCAAGTGGAACGTGCCTTGGTTCAGAGTCCTGCCCTGATCTGTTCAGCCCCGGCGTTTTCATCCACCGCGCTCAGACCATTAGCCCCACTTTGCAGACGGGGAAACGGAGGCACGAACACTGACGGGACTCGCCCGAAGTCAACCAGCAGCGCAGTGGCGGAGCCCAGACCCAAACCAGGTCTCCTGAGCCCAGCTCAGTGCTCTGCCCCCTCGGCCGCGCTGCCCCACGCCAGGCGGCACCGGGAGGCCTCGCCCCCTTTAGGGCACCGTAGGCAGCACTGGCCCAGCCCCCTCCCCGCAGAGCCCCACGGCCCGGGAAGGCCGCGGCCTCCACCCCCGCCCGGGCCGAGCCGGTGTGTGTGTGGTGGGGGAGGGGCCCCCACAAGGGTCTCGGAGCAGCAGCCGCCACCGACCGCTGAGGCGGGGGGAGAGAGGGCGCTGCCGCAGCACACAAGCCCTTCCCGGCGGAAGGATACGGTTGATGTAGTTCTCCAGCGCGGAGGTCATGGCGGGGACGGCTCCGTTCCGCGCGCTGCTTGCTAGCACCACCGGGGCCGGCAACCGGCTCCCGCGAGACTTCCCGCGCCAAACGTTCCGAGACGCGGCTGGCCTGCCTCACTGCGCACGCGCAGGCTTGGGAGGGGCGGGGAGATGTGCGTGGGGCCGCGTTTCACAGCCGCGGCCGCCAGGGCTTTCGCGCGGCTACGACAGCCCCCTGGGCGGGGCCAGGCTGAAGAAGGAGCGAGGTCGGGGCTCGGGGGCTTCAGCGCTGCGCTGGCGGGCGGCGGGACCAGGGCCCCGGCCGCGGGCTTCAGTCGCCAGCTCCCAGCCCCAGCCGCGGGGTTTCGGCGCTGACCCCCAGCGCTGGCCTCCAGCCATGGGGCTGCAGGCGCCGACCCCTGGCCGTGCCGCGGCAGGCTCCCCGCGGCTCCGGCCCCCAGCTCCAGGCTCTGGCCCCCGGCCCTGGCTGTGCCACTCCCGCCTCGGCTCTGGGCTCTTGCCGCGGGCGCTGGCTCACGGCAGCGGGTGCCAACCCCCGGCTCCAGCTGAGCAATGTCGGGGCCCACCCCCCACCCCCATCTCCACTGGACTCCTGCCCCTTCATCCCTCCATTGCCCGGGCTCCCGCTGCGACCCCAGCCCCGCATCCATTCCACCGTGGCTCCCGTGCCCCCTCCCCTCCACTCCAACCCCCCCATCCAGGGCTTAATTTGTCCTGGGACTTGCTGAGAAAAGTGATGTTAACAAACATTTAAGTACCTCTTTTCGCAGCAGACATACTAGCTAGCTGGGAGGCTGTGAAAAGAGATACTTGTATGTATGTTAATATCACTTTTCACAGCCTCCCAGCTAGCAATTAAGTGTCCTGTGAAAAGTGATTGATATTTAACAAACATATAAATATCACTGTTCACAGTATTATTTTTATTGAGTCTGCAAAAAAAAACCCTACACAAATAAATTACAATGATCTGGATATTTATATGTCCATACTCATTTGTTTTTCCTAAAGTTAATTAAGTATTTTAGGGAAAAAAATGTGAGTGTGGCCACCAGCAGGAGTTGGTTGCCACATTCTGAGGCCACCAACAATTTTGTTGTGAGAATCTCTGGGCTAGAGTATCTTTTAGAAAGACATCTTGCTATGATGGAATTATTATGGAGACAACTGAATGTTATGTTTCTCATTGGAGGCAGAATATAATTCTCTTCAATATCAGGTGGTCAAAGTTTGGACAAGTGCCAAATGCAGGCCTTGGAGCTTCATGTCATGGCCTTGCTCATTTCAGTATCAGTGTAGCACAGGCAGATAGCAGCTCCTGTCAGGCTTCGTGCTATCTTGATCTCAGTGGCCTAATCATGCCACGTTCGGGGATCAGTCATCTCTGCAAACAGCTGCATTTTATACACACTATCTGCAGGTTCTTAGCAAACAGCCACCGTTCCTGTGGCTCGCTTGGCATGACACAGTCACAGTCTGTATCCAGAGCTGGGCAGAGGGGCAGTTACTGGGGCCCTGCCCTTTGCCCCCCGCCATCACACCCTGGCTTGGAAGCATTAAAACTCAGCCACTTCTCTCCCCCTGCCCACGACAACCCAGGGCAGGCTGCAGGTATGCTCCTCCCATCTGCTACCCAGCAGGGGTAGGACTGCAGCGGCACGGAGCTGGCCTGGGGAGACCACGAGCTGTGGGCTGCAGTTGCAGGCCTGTCACACTAGCCACTGTGCAGCCCTGGCAGCCCCTTGCCTGGGAGGGACCCGCAGCTGCCGCCCAACACCTATTGCCTCAATCCTCTCTGCACCACTCCACCACAGCCACTCTGGCCCGCACATGCACACTGAGCGTAACTACAAGCATGCCTACCGCTATCCATCCTCAAAGCTTTTAAGTGCATGCGCACTGAGGTTTTTTGGCTCCGATCAGCCGCTGCAAATTCCTGCCCTAAAGCAGTGCGTGATAGGTATCAGCCCTGCCTGAGATTTACACAGTTTAATCAGCGCATGTGCGACAGTTCAACCCCCTAATCCAGTCAAAAGTTGTGGGCCTTATGCAGGAGTTAGTGGGTGAAATTCTACAGCCTGTGTTATGCAGAAGGTCAGACAAGGTGATCATAATGCTTCCTTTTAGCTTTAAAAATCTAGGAATGACAGTGCGTTTCATCTCCGAGGCAGTCATCACTTGGTTGCCATATAAGCCTCTGATCTTATCTCCTCCTCAGCCCTTGTTCTGCCTATGTGTCACCTCTATGCATCCATTTATCTCCACAGCTGGCTCCCTACTTGCTCCTATCTTCCTCACATCCTGGTTAATTATAATTAGCATAGACAATGTTTCCTCAACCTCTTAAAAAAAAATCTGTAAAACTCACTTACTCTGTGATAAATTCTGAATAAAACGATCTTCTGTGACTTTGTTTCTGTACTGCATTGAACCAGCCTTAGAATATAATCCCTTCAGGGCAGGATCTATTAATCATTTTGCACACCTTACCTGTTGTACAGCACTGTGTATATTTATTTATGGTTCTATACACAGTAAATAAAAATAATACATGTACTTCTGCTAAGTACATATACACTATTCTGTTTCGGTTCTCATACCTCACTCTTCACCTTAGTATCTCAGTGCTTCAAATTATTAATGATTATTTAGTATATATTGTTGAGAACATGCTAGGTGCTTTACATACATGTAAATTACACTGCCATTGTAGAAAAAGTGCTTGTGAGCTTCATATGCTTAGGGCCAACCCCCATAATCCATATGTCATTAAAAAAAAAACTGCCAAAAAAGGGAGCAAGAAGTGAACAAAGTAAAGCTTCCAAAGGCAGCATCTTAAATTGCATCTTTTCTTCTCAGCTCTGTGAGAAAGTAGTTGTTATTGATGTCAATGTGGGTGTTATTGCTCCTTGAGGGGGAATAAGGTATACTTACAGGATGGATCATTAACAAATTGAATATATGGCATATTGGTGACACATGGGTTTTAGCCCACGAAAGCTTATGCCCAAATAAATTTGTTAGTCTCTAAGGTGCCACAAGTACTCCTGTTCTTTTTGCTGATACAGACTAACACGTCTACCACTCTGAAATATGTATTGATGTCATACTGGTAAGATGCACTTATCAGAATCTGTATGCACTGCAGCTTTTCACCTTCAGAAGATCAGCTTTCCATTACTGAATGAGGGGACATTATGTCCATTACAGATTTGTCTCTGAATGCCTCAGATGTCTGTTGTGGATATAATTTCTGTTCTGATTGTTGTGTTGTTGAAATTCTTTATTGCATATAATTATAAACAGCAATTCCAACAACATAAATATCAAGGAGAACCTCATTCTAGGTCTGACAGGCATGACTATTGCTCAGGTGACATGTAAATACTGTTAGACCTGATACATTGATATAAATGTATACATAGAAAAGTGTGCAGTCAGATGCCTGCTTCTTATACCTTACTGAATGGACTGTCATATGATATTCCCACTATAGGAATTCAGGACCGAAAACCTATTACACACTCACTCTATCTATTTTTCGGCTGACATTAGTGACTCTCATGCTACCACTTGGCATTCCATGAAAAGAATCTCTTACATCTGAGCTGAATGCTGTAACTATATGCAATCTGCTATGTGTTGGGTCATCAGGAATTATAAACAAGAGAGCTTTTGTAACATTTGGGCAAAATTTGCTTTTTCCACATATTCAACATCCTCATTCATTGACATATACTCACAGAATGCTGATCACCCTGAAAATTCATGCTGGGATGTTAAGTTGCTATTTACACATCCCTATTTTGAGGTATCCTTTTCGCCTGTTATTTTTTAATTCAGAAGGACTGTTCTGGCCCTTCCCATCAGTTTCTATTGTGAACTGGATTGAAACATCCAGTAGTGGATCATATTTATCAAAATGAGTTAGTCATTCTCCCTCTCTTTTTTTTGAACGAGAGATAATAGAATGTCTCTTTTAATACTTCATTATCATGTCAAGCAGTGAAGAAAGGAATATTTTTATTTGTACAAGACATAGTAAACCAGTTTTGGTTTTATATAGTGCCTTTCATGCTAAAGGTATCTCAAACACTTAACAGAGATCAGGCTAGATACATGGAGACAAATTTTGTGGCTCACTCCACTCCCTTTGTACTGCGCCAGCAGTGCAAAAGGAGCAGAAACCAGTTGGATCTCACTTTCTGGGAATTCCACCATCTTGGTGAAATCCTCAGTGTGTGCAAAGCTGACATGTCTGGATCCCTTGCCACCCACCCACTGACCTTGGGGGAGGGGAATAGCTGATCAGCAGCACTCTGCTTCTCTCTGGATGACAGATGGTCCCTGGGAGGGAGCCATAGTCATCCAGCATAGCACTGGCCTCAGGAACGCAGAGCTTCAAGTATCTATCTTTTGCCCTAGCTGAGACTCTGTCCCTGATAGTACAATGAATTACTATATATGGACAGAGAGACAAGGAGGTGACATAATATCTCAGGGGTTGGCAAACTTTTTGGCCAGAGGGCCACATCGGGGTTGCAAAATTGTATGGAGGGCCAGATAGGGAAGGCTGTACCTCCCCAAACAGCCTGGCCCCTGCCCCTTATCTGACCCCTCCCACTTCCTGCCCCCTGATTACCTCCCTCACAACCCCTGACCCATTCAACCCCCCCTGCTCCTTGTCCCCTGACCACTGCCCCCTCCCAGGACCCCCCGCCCCTAACCCCCTTTGGGGCCCCACCCCTATCCAATCTCCCTGCTTCCTGTCCCCTGACTGCCCCAACCCCTATCCACACTCCCACCCCCGACAGGCCCCCCAGGACTCCCACACTTATCCAACCCCCCCCCAGAACCTCTGCCCCATCCAACCCCCCTGCTCCCTGTCCCCTGACTGCCCCCGGGATCCTCCACCCCTTATCCAACCCCCAGCCCCCTTACCATGCCGCTCAGAGCAGCATGTCTGGCAGCTGTGCCGCCCGGCTGGAGCCAGACACACTGCCTTGCTGCCCAGAGCGCTCCCCGCAAGGCTGTGGGGGAGAGGGGGCAGCAGGGGAGGGGCCGGGGGCTAGCCTCCCCAGTCAAGAGATCAAGGGTCGGACAGGACGGTCCCACGGGCCGTAGTTTGCCCACCTCTGTAATATCTTTTATTGCACTAATTTCTGTTGGTAAGAGAGACAAGCTTTTGAGCTTATCCAGAGCTCACAGAGACCTGTTTAAGCTTGAAAGTTTCTCTTTCACCAACAGAACTTGGGCCAATAAAAGATATTACCTCACCCACTTGGTCCTAAGATATTAGAGAGACAAACATGGCTACAACAACACTGCATATGTACAGACATAACAGCCATCAAGCCCTCAGATTTATTGAGCAAGTTAAATCTCTTAATGAGAAACCTTTCCTTTTGTCTTGTGTTCTGCACTTCTCATGATTATACTTACTATCTCACTTTGAATGTTATATTTCTGTAATATGTATATATTGATTATTATTAAATAACATGTATTAAAAAGAACATTTGATGTTTCCCTCTAGATTAGAACAAGGTCACTTTCCAGAACATTCATCTGCCTCCTATTTGATTATCAGTAATCTGCCATCAGGTAGCTGCTATGACTGATTGTCTTTCAGTGGGTTATACAACCACGGTGGCAGTTGAATGTGCTCCTCTGGCTGTATCTGCACACGATCCTGGCTCCTCAGAAGCTGCCTAGCCAGGATGAGAGCACTATCAGAACTGCAAGAGGGCGCTGCGCTGCTCATCTGCAAGCAGATACCTTCTTGTATGTGAGCCTTGTGGCTGGAGGGATGGGTGATTGATGACCTTGTTACTGTGTCTGTGTATAGGTAATTTTACAGCTTCCAAAGTGTGCTGGCCTCTGCTCCAAAGGCAGCAGGGGTCAATGCTTTATTAGGCTGCAGCTAGAGGCGAATGAAATCCACTCCTAGTGTGCTGCTAGAAGTCATCTCATTTGATATGACCTGTAGAAATCCTTAGTTAAGGAGAGGTGAAGTCCCCTAGAAATAATCCCACTGACAGGGGTACAACATCAGTCCCCCATGGTATTGTCAGAGTCTAAGATTCCCATGTCAGCCCCAGAGGGAGCCTGGTTCCAATCCTGTTCCTTTTTCAACCATCACTCTTTTGCCATACAGTTGCTGAGCAGTCTTGAAGAAACTACCAAAGACATGAGCCTTGCTCCTTGTGCTTCAGTAACTTCTCTATAGGCCAGATCCCCAGCTGGTGTAAGTCAGTATAGTTCCACTATGTCAATTCCTCCAAAGAGATCAAAGCGTACCGGACATGATCTGTTTTGCCATTATTTGCCTCTTTGTCAGATTCAACTCAATCCATCTTGCAGTGAAGGAAAGAATGGACTGCTGTTTGCGTCAGCCTCAAGGTTGAGGCTGGTGATGCAAGAGAACACTTCTCCTACATCAGTTTTCATTCGCTGGAATCACACTGGCTTAGTCATCATTGTATCTGCCTCCACAAAGGGAAAACAAACAATGAAAACATCACTGGTTTAAGAGCAGAGTGCACACAGCAAAAAACACTGCTTTACCTTTTAACTTTACCCTTTACATCCTTTTACTGACTCAACTCCACTGGCTGGTGTGTGCGCACTTGAGAAAAAGCAGGTACATGACCCACCTCTGCCTTGCCCTTCCTTGCCTTCTTATGGGTTTCTAGTTCTACTGGTGGCAGTGGAATGTCAGCAGCAGCAGGACGTAGGTTATGGCTGACACTTGCACAGGTATACAAGTGTGTGAGGGTGGGGGTGAAGGTCCTTATGCACCTCCACAGTGCTGGCCACAGTTGAGCCTGACATTTTTTTAAAACAATACCCTTAGATGGGCATTTGGCATAAAGCAGATGAAGTGTTTGATAAGGTTAACAATCTAAAAGTTCTAGCAGGCTTTGAATAGGAGTTACAGTCCCTTAGAAACAAGCCTGCTTGGCAAGTGGTCCCACAGCACATTCTATTTGTCCTTAGGATGTCTCAGTTACTAAACACCTGACCTGAATTGGTTTCCTACAGTCGTAATCCCAGATGTTCATTTGTTCTAAACAGAAATAAATGTCTAAATGAATGCTAAAAGGACAGTTAAGGAACTGACTTATTAACATGCAATCTTCATTTGTTGCAGCCGTAGATAAATTCTCACTTGTTAAATTACTTACAGGTAGTAGATATTTCTGTACTGGTAGATTTTCTACTTATCAAGGCACAGTTCATCATATCATACATTCCTAATATGTAGCTTCTGTTAGGATGACTAGATCTCACAGTTTTAAATATAATGCTCTTTATCTTAATGCTTTGTGTAACAATGCCTATTTGACCTCTTCCATTTTCGTTTCATTTGCTGCATTCTACAAGAACACAACATAAAAGGAATAGTATATGGTCAAAGAGCTCTGTCTGGAGGTGACTTACACACGGCCTACTGCCAGTTTTAATATAAATTGCACTGAAAAGAAAATTAATGTTTCTCCTGTATAATTTACATTGAATCATTATTTATCAAAATGGGTTTTCATTGTGCCCTGGGTCTTTCATTTGGCACAAGTAGCATTGTTGTAGCACTTGTATAAGTGGATGTAGTATACATAATGGGCTTGATCCTGCATGGAGCAGGTGCTGAGTGATTCATGCATAACCACATGGTAAAAAAAAATGATAAGCAATAGAGGGAACACAAGGAAACCTGATCCAGCATTACTGATATGCTGAAGTGGGCTTGTCTTGCCTGGTAGCAGAAGCAGTGCCGAAGAGTAGAGTGCATAGTTCAGTGCTTCATTAGAATGAAGTTAAACCCATGTCTTCTCAGGCACAGCCCTTCTTTGCCCAGATCCTGACCCTTTTTTGCCCTGTGCTTTTTGGGGGAAGTGTATGGGCGCCTATGGCATTTGTGACTTACTTTGCAGGTAAGCATGGCAACTCTAAGGTGATCAGATGCAGTGTCTGAAATTTCAGGAAATCAGTTGCGGGGGGGAGGGTAGTAGTTGGGGGAGGTGTTGAAAATGGGGCTTATAATAAACTTCCCATTACGCTAACTTCAGTTATGGAGTGGCTACCATCACTGCATAGTATCTAGAAATAACTAGAGTAGTTCAAGCAGCAAAGACTCCTGTGGCACCTTATAGACTAAGATGTATTGGAGCATGAGCTTTCGTGGGTGAATACGAAAGCTCATGCTCCAATATGTCTCTTAGTCTATAAGGTGCCCCAGGACTCTTTGCTGCTTTTACAGATTCAGACTAACACAGCTACCCCTTTGATACTAGAGTAGTTCAGACATCCCTGTGGTAACTGCCTTTTCATTATCAACCACTTTGCTATAGCGCTATTGATTACTGCTCCAGATGCTTGTCCCTTAAGTTCTTGTTCAGAAACACTTAACATATTAGCCCTATCTAATTGAATAGTCATAGAAGTGAGTGAAATGTCACTCAAATTCACTTCCTTTCTCTACAATCCACAGTAGATGTACACATGGAGCTGAACACAGACTGTCTTGGTGTTTCAGAGCACCTTCTCCACATATAATTCTTCTTTTTGGTTGTATTCAGCTTGTGCTGGACAGGCTACTAATACAGCTCTGGCCTTTTATAGTTCCTTTCACTGTAGGACCTCAAAGTACTCTGCACACTTAGAGCATTACAATATTTTGTAAGAGAAGTATTCATTTACATAGTATGTAAACTGAATCTCAGTGTGGTTAACTGACTTATCCAGGATCCCACACTGAAGTCAGTAGTAGAAACAGAAAGAACCCAGGAGTCCTGAATCCCAAACTCAATTCCAGTTGATTATTATTTGTATTACAACAACACCAAGAGGCCTCAGTCAATCAGTCTCCTATTGTGTTAGGCACCGTACATGCATATAATGAGGGACAGTTCCTGCCCCAAAGACAAGAAAGAATTATTAGCTTTATTTTACAAATGGGAAGCTCAAGCACAGAAACTTGTCCAAGGTCACACAGGAAGTCTGTGGCAGAGCCAGAAATTGAACCCAGATCTCTTGACTCTCAGTCTAATGCCTTAATAATCCTTCTTAGGCAATTAGTCACTCGTTTGTTATGAAAAAACGATTGGAACTCATTCTGCCTCCTTCCCCCCCACCCGAGTACTGCAGTGGTGCATAACTAGATGAGTTTGCAAGGGACTGTAAGCAATATAGTCAGTTCTCTCCTTTTTCCTATTCAAGAGACCCCGAGTATTACCTTGGTGACATATTTATTCTGTTAACCTGCAAATAAAAGTTCCAGGGTAGTGTGTCAAGCCAAATGTTCCACATGTCAAGGTAAAGCATTGTTGTGATTTCTCCCACCTGGTTGCTTTTTCCTTCAATAACAAATTTTTTAAAGTGATAAAAGGAGAATAAATTAATATGCAGGAAAAAAAAATTCATATGCAAATATACTCATTTCCATTAGTTATTCTTGCCAAAAATTGGCTAAAATCATCACATGACATACTGGAGTACGTTGTGTCTTTAAAAAGGTGCTCCATTTTCTCAGACACTGCAGAAGTGATGAGCCAGATGCTGAAATTAGCTCTGTTTTTTATGAATAACGTCTACTGTAAATGGGAGCATAATATCCAAATTGATTGTCAATGTGCAAGTCTCTGCTGCCATGAAGCTAACATATGCAATCTGTTCTTCCCAAGAGCTCTAAACATTATCTTCTATTATTCTGAATGTGTACAGTGTATACATGACTGACTGGTATTTTGTAATCACTCCTGGGGTGAATAAACAGGTGATGGTCTGTTATGCACATGGGGAAAAAATGACTGAAGAATCATGGGTGTAAGCATGTAGGCGTGCATGGCCATCCCTCACTTGCCATCTCCAAGGACAGCCACACCTCTTTGCTGTCAGGCACCTCGAATGGCAGTCTGTACAAGGAGGAAATTAGCTGTCTCTAGGGCACAAACCCTCAGGCAGGGTAGAGCAGTGAAGAGCTCAGGGCACTAAGCAGTCTAGAGTTTCAGCCCTCAAGCAGGATAGAGCAGGTAAGAGTTTAGGGCTCAGGCCAGGGTGAGCACCAAACACAGTCTAGTGTCCTAGCTCAGCAGACTGACAGGCCTCCTGGCCTATGGTGGGGAGGCTGCAACCCCATGGGATGGCAGAGAGTAGAGGGACACAGGCCCACCCAACTCCACCATATCCCAGCCCAAGGCCCTAACAGTGGCAGAGTGGTCCACCACTGGGTCCACAGAGATCCACCCACAACACGCTGACCTTGTATCAGGACAGCACTCAACCAGACTGTTGTCTAGTTTCCTTGGGCTACTTCCTACATCCCCACTACAGTGTACCTTTACACTGTAGTTGTCCTCAGTCTCCCCCAAGTAGGTGGCCAGCAGCAGCCCCAGTAGCTCTTCAGTGTCAGTCAGCCAGCACCTCTGATCAGTCCTCAGGTGGCAGCCATGGCAGCTCCTCAGTTGGCCAACAGCTGTGGCCCGTCCTCAGGAGGCAGTTCCTCAGCATCTCCATCAGTCAGCAGGTCTGGGAGCACTCGCCAGTCCTTGGTGCAGCTAGATGCATCTGTCTTCCCTGGCAGCTCCAGCCCAACTGAGCTATAGGTCCCACCTTTTATAGATCCTGTTCCTGTCCTGCCCCTCTGCTTCTGGTATGGTGAACATGGCCTCTCTGGTTCCGCCCACCAGAGGGCCTCTGGCTGTCCCTCGCTGTTAATCTCCGAGGGCGACCACGCCTCTTTGCTACAATGGGAAATGGGAAATAATAAAAAATTTAATTTTTTATAAAGCTATTTTTTTGGCAGGAGGCTATAACTTTCCTAAACTGTTATGACTATTTTTCACTGAATATGTACCATGTCCATTAAATCCATGATCAAATTCATGGTGATTTTGGACCCTATCTCAATTTTTTACTCAGGCAACACTACCATTGGATTAGGAATGAAGGCATAGTACTGAAATTAAAATGGAAAGCCTTTATGTAGAAGGTCTCTCTTTCCTTCATAACTGCTATGTAATATTGTTTCCCACGTTCAGTCTAAGAACGCTGATTATTTAGACGAATAGAGCAACATCATTTGAGTAGCAGATACCGTAAATAATGGAAGAGATTTTTTTTATAAAACTTATTGTATTGTTAATACTGAAAATGCATTTGGCTTAATAAAAGCAGACATAGCTTTGAAACGTTTTTTTTTTAAACCGAAGGCAACCACCTTAAGTGATTTTTGAAATATGCTTCCAGTTTCTTTGAAAACCTAGACATAAAATCTAAGCCATGACATGATTGGATTATTAAAATGTGTTTGGTGGGGAGGCATATAATTATCTTCAGTTTCCAGCTAAAGCAGAGCTGGTAACTGATATCTAGTCTCTGCAATACCTCTCATTTGTACATTCACTGTAACAAATTTTTGTTCTGTTTGAGCTACTCCATTACAGAAAGAAATTAACAATTTTTAAAGAGGCTTATTTATCCAACTGAAAGATGTTCTGAGGCCAGCAGAAGCCCTGAGCAGAAAACAGGCATCAGTACCACTATTGCAGGGCAAATACACCTTGGGCCCCTTTGGGATGGGGAAGAGGGTGTTATAGCCCAGAGGCTGCATCCACCTAACTATCCTTAGTCTCAGGGCGGTATGGCCTAGTGGCCAGAGTCAATATGACTGCCCTCCTTAGCAGGGCTACGCAGCTTAGTTGCTAGAGTCAATATGGCTGCCCTTCCTCACAGGGCTGATGGCTAGAGGGGGATAGGCTAGGTGGTTGGGGCAGGGGGACCCAGGTCCTCCCTCTCCACCAAGTCCCAGCCCAGGGCCCTGCCAGCAGCAAATGTACTTGCCGCTGGGTCAGCGGGGATCCGACCGAAACATGCTGACTTAGTTCCTGGTCCTACAACTGGATCAATGTCTAGTTCCCCATGGCTACTTCCTATCATGTCTTCCAGTGGCATGGTCTCCATCTCTCCTG
Source organism: Mauremys mutica (assembly GCF_020497125.1). Taxonomy (NCBI): domain Eukaryota; kingdom Metazoa; phylum Chordata; order Testudines; family Geoemydidae; genus Mauremys; species Mauremys mutica. Next base: position 46,764,467 of record NC_059072.1, read on the forward strand.
GGTCTCCAGCCTGTGAAGCTCCCAACAGTTCTAATGCTTCCTGGGTGTTTGCAGGTAGCAGAGTGTCTGTCTAGAATAGATCTTGGCGGGTTTGGCCTCTGTGGTCTTGGGCTCCAGCAGCTCCCGGGCAGAGCTTGCAGCATACATCCTCTCTCTTTGACAGTCAGCCCTGACTGAGCTGGGCTGTTCCTCTTTATACTGATGCTCCAGTTGGAATCATGCCCAGTAGGATCAAGGGGGCATGGCTTCCTCTACCCAAAGTATGGGGTTAACCTCTTCTTGTCCAGTGCGGTACAAGTACACCCCATCACACCCACCTAAAGGATATAGACTTTCCAGAAACATTCTCAGCTCAATAAATGGCACATTCTGAGTACCTTGCATGAATATATAAAAATACACGATGCAAAGTCATAATGTCAGCTTTTCTGAAGTAGTTCCATTTTTTAGCTAAAACTGTGATTGGCAGTTCAGCCTGATAAATCAATAAAGTTTCAGCCAAACAAAGCCTTAATTGCAAAAGATACAATTAGAGATTCAAGTTAGACACTGGTTAGGCATTGTCCAGTAAGAGGCCTGTAGACAATTATTTGATTGGAAAGGCAAGTGTTTTCATTAGGAAAAAACAAACACCCCCCACCCCCGCCTCAGAGTACTAACATCATGAGAGACTTGAAGAAAATTGGCAGTCAAATAATGTACATCTGGTAATGCCTTTATAAACAGATTTTGAACAATGCAAATGCATTTTAATTTTTGTTGGTAAAAACCCAATATCTTTTTCAAATGTCATGTAGGTTTTTTTTCATATACTGGAGCTTTTTTCTTACCTCCATTGGTGACACTAGTTACTGTTTGAATTAGCAGTGAGTACAACAAAGTGACATATCACATTATGTCATATAATGTGGATGATGAACGCCTGTACTGTACTATATAGTGGATGCTACTTCTATATTTATTTATAATTAAACTGCAAGATGGTGTTGTTAACTAGAGTTGGGTTGTTACCTTGAAAAATGGATTTGGGGGCGCTGCTATAATAACCCACCTATTGCCTCTTTAGTCTGTTCTTCCCGAGGTAAAAGTTCCAGGGATTGTTAAGGAATCACCAAAGGACACAGCTATAATCTTTTGATAAAGTAATTGACACAGGCAGTATTCTTTCCAAAATAAAGTATCTTTTATTAAAGTAACTAATAATCCCTACTACAATATGATCTAAAAATCCTAAACAAGGCACAAAATCCCTCAGACACAAATCCCTTACTGCAAGGTTAAGAGCACTTAAACTACAATAGCATATAGTTTATTCATAGATTCTAGGGCTGGAAGGGTCCTCGAGAGGTCATCGAGTCCAGTTCCCTGCCCTCATGGCAGGACAAAATACTGTCTAGACCAGGGGTCGGCAACCGGTGGCTTGCGGCTCGCCAGGGTAAGCACCCTGGCGGGCCGGCCCGGTTTGTTTATCTGCCGCGTCGGCAAGTTCGGCCGATCGCGGCTCCCACTGGCCGCGGTTCGTGGTCCCAGGCCAATGCGGGAGGCAGACGGCTCGCGCCGCTTCCTGCCTCCCGCATTGGCCTGGGACCGCGAACCGCGGCCAGTCGGAGCCGCGATCGGTCGAACTTGCCGACGCGGCAGATAAACAAACCGGGCCGGCCCACCAGGGTGCTTACCCTGGCGAGCCGTGAGCCACCGGTTGCCGACCCCTGGTCTAGACCATCCCTGATAGACATTTATCTAACCTTCTGTTAAATATCTCCACAGATGGAGATTCCACAACCTCCGAAGGCAGTTTATTCTAGTGTTTAATCACCCTGACAGTTAGGAACTTTTTCCTAATGTCCAACCTAAACCTCCCTTACTGCAGTTTAAGGCCATTGCTTCTTGTTCTATCCTTAGAGGCTAAGATGAACAAGTTTTCTCCCTCCTCCTTATGACACCCTTTTAGATACCTGAAAACTGCTATCATGTCCCCTCTCAGTCTTCTCTTTTCCAAACTAAACAAACCCAATTCTTTCAGCCTTCCTTCAAAGGTCATGTTCTCTAGACCTTTAATCATTCTTGTTGCTCTTCTCTGGACCCTCTCCAATTTCTCCACATCTTTCTTGAAATGCAGTGCCCAGAACTGGACACAATATTCCAGTTGAGGCCTAACCAGTGCAGAGTAGAGCGGAAGAATGACTTCTCGTGTCTTGCTCACAACACACTGTAGTAAGAGGAGGCCCTAAGATATAAACCTTGGTATCAAAGGCCCAGTTGAGGCCTGAGGCCTGAACTAAAGTATGGTCAAGGCTTTGCTAACTTAAAGCAAAGTTAAGCTGTGAGCCAGAGGCAGGCCCTGTTCACAGAAGTTGGCAAGGAAAGGGCTGATGTTGCATAAACATATATTCACCTTGTGTAGTAAAGTATAAACATGGTACAGGAACACACTATACTGGAACATTCCACAGATAACAAGGAACAGGCCGACCCATCCCAATGACAGGGCCAAAAGGGTAATATGATGGATAGAGTTGTTTTGTTCAAACCAACATGTACAAGGTGAGAGGCGGCACCTTACTACATAGAGGGGTTGTACCTTGCTACGTAGAGGGGTTGCACCTCATACGTCAGGAGTGATGTGTAACTTGTTTGTACCAGTGTTGTCAGAGTGCTACCAGTGTGATGCTCTGCTGTCTCCTTGTTAGTATCACTTGGCTGCGTGCTTGTGTTCCCTCTGTGTGCTTCCCCAGCTCTGCAGATAGTTGACACAGCAGACCCGAAGAGAACACCCAATGACCACAGAGTCTAGTAAGGTACGAAGGCACGTCGACCAGGTTTATTGCCGTATTGGACACAATAATAGTTCACTATAGGTTTCTTAGCCTAATTCAGGGCATACTATGAATATGCGCCTCTTGGCAATGGACATGACTCAGTCAGTGGCGGGACTTTCCACTGCCCCCTTGGCCGGACAAAGACACCGCCCCAGGCCTGTTCCTTGTTATCTGTGGAATGTTCCAGTATAGTGTGTTCTGGTACCATGTTTATACTTTACTACACTAGGTGAATATATGTTTATGCAACATCAGCCCTTTCCTTGCCAACTTCTGTGAACAGGGCCTGCCTCTGGCTCACAGCTTAACTTTGCTTTATGTTAGCAAAGCCTTGACCATACTTTAGTTCAGGCCTCAGGCTTCAACTGGGCCTTTGATACCAAGGTTTATTAAATCTTAGGGCCTCCTCTTACTACACACACCTGTTAATCCATCCCAGAATCACATTTGCTTTTTTTGCAACAGCATCACACTGTTGACTCATATTTAGCTTGTGGTCCACTATAACCCCTAGATCCCTTTCTGCCGTACTCCTTGCTAGACAGTCTCTTACCATTCTGTATAGGAAGGAACAATCAGTTTTACATAAGTGGAGCACTTTGCATTTGTCTTTATTAAATGATTTGTCCAGATCATTTTGAATTATGACCCTATCCTCCAAAGCAGTTTCAATCCCTCCCAGTTTGGTACCATCTGCAAACTTAATAAGCATACTTTCTATGCCAATATCTAAGTCGTTGATGAAGATATTGAACAGAGCTAGTCCCAAAACAGACCCCTGCAGAACCCCAATTGTTATACCTTTCCAGCAGGATTGGGAACTATTAATAACTACTCTCTGAGAACGTTATCCAGCCAGTTATGCATCCACCTTATAGTAGCCCCATCTAAATTGTATTTGCCTAGTTTATCAATAAGAATATCATGCAAGACCATATCAAATGCCTTACTAAAGTCTAGGTATACCACATCCACTGCTTCTCCCTTATCCACAAGACCCGTTATCCTATCAAAGAAAGCTATCAGATTGGTTTGACGTGATTTGTTCTTTACAAATCCTTGCTGGCTATTCCCTATCACCTTCCAAGTGTTTGCAGATGATTTCCTTAATTACTTGCTCCATTATCTTCCCTGGCACAGAAGTTAAATTAACTGGTCTGTAGTTTCCTGGGTTGTTTTTATTTCCCTTTTTATAGATGGGCACTATATTTGCTCTTTTCCAGTCTCCTGGAATCTCTCCTGTCTCCCATGATTTTCCAAAGATAATAGCTAGAGGCTCAGATACCTCCTCTATTAGCTCTTTGAGTATTCTAGGATGCATTTCATCAGGCCCTGGTGACTTGCAGGCATCTAACTTTTCTGAGTGATTTTTAACTTGTTTTTTTTTATTTTATCTTCCAAACCTACCCCCTTCCCATTAGCATTCACTATGTTAGGCATTCCTTCAGACTTCTCGGAGAAGACCGAAACAACGAAGTCATTGAGCATCTCTGCCATTTCCAAGTTTCCTGTTACTGTTTCTCCCTCCTCACTGAGCAGTGGGCCTACCCTGTCCTTGGTCTTCCTCTTGCTTCTAATGTATTGATAAAAAGTCTTCTTGTTGCCCTTTGTTCCACTTCCAAATTCTCAACAAGTTCCTCCCTATTTGTTAAAATCAAATCTAGAACAGCTTCCCCCCCAGTAGCTTTTTCAACCTTCTGAAATAAAAAGTTGTCTGCAATGCAGTCTAAGAACTTATTGAATAGTCGGTGCCCTGCTATGTTATTTTCCCAACATATATCTGGATAGTTGAAGTCCCCCTTCATCACCAAATCTTGGGCTTTGGATGATTTTGTTAGTTGTTTAAAAAAAGCCTCATCCACCTCTTCCACCTGGTTAGGTGGCCTGTAGTAGACTCCTAGCATGACATCACCCTTGTTTTTTATCCCTTTTAGCCTAACCCAAAGACTCTCAACACTTCTGTCTCCTATGTCCATCTCCACCTCAGTCCAAGTGTGTACATTATTAATATATAAGGCAAAACCTCCTCCCTTTTCCCCCTGTCTATACTTCCTGAGCAAGCTGTACCCATCCATACCAACATTCCAATCATGTGTATTTTCCCACCAAGTTTCAGTGAGGCCAACAATGTCATAGTTGTATTCATTTATTAGCACTTCCAGTTCTTCCTGCTTATTACCCATACTTCTCGCATTTGTATATAGGTATCTAAGATACTGATTTGATCTTTCCTCCCAGTTTTGCCCTGACCCTCCTTTCTCTCTGCCATTATAGCCCACGCTCCCTCCTATTTCTGACCCATCTCCCAGGTCTCCATGTTCTCCACTTACCTGTGGGCTTTGCTCACCTGTCTCCATCGAACCTAGTTTAAAGCCCTCCTCACTAGGTTAGCCAGTCTGTGTCCAAATAGGGTCTTTCCCCTCCTCGAAAGGTGAAAGCCATCTCTGCCTAGCACCCACCAGCAGCAGAACAGAATTAAAGGTGGCAATACCATATCATGCCACCCTTACTTCTGTGCTGCTGCCTTCAGAGCTGGGCAGCTGGAGAGTGGCGGGTGCTGACTGAGGGCACGGCTCTGCAGGCAGCAGCACAGAAGTAAGGGTGGCAATTCCATACCATGCCATCCTTACTTCTGCACGACTGGCAGCGGCTCTGCCTTCAGAGCTGGGATCCCAGCCAACAGCCACCAGTCTCCAGCTGCCCAGCTCTGAAGGCAGCAGCGCTGTCAGCAGCAGCGCAGAAGTAAGGGTAGCAGTACTGCAGCCCCCCCAAGTCCTTTTTGGGTCAGGATCCCTATAATTATAACACCATGAAATTTCAGATTAAAATAGCTGAAATCATGAAATTTAAGATTTTTAAAATCCTCTGACCGTGAAATTGACCGAAATGGACCGTGAATTTGGTAGGGCCCTAATTATAAAATGAATCACACATATTTTAAATTAATGCAATTACTATCCTAGGAAAATCCCCTACATGTTCCTGGCTAGCGCTTTGGATGAACCAAAGCAGAGGCAGCCTCCAAAGACTTCATCTTAAATTTTGCAACCAACACTTCCTAGAACAAAAACTTTGGGAACTTGGGTTGGTTCCAAGCAGACTTACAGCAAAGTGAGAAGTGCAGAAGAACCTCATTAATTCTCTTTAATGATTGAGAGATTTACTAGTTTTTGAAATTCTGAAATTAGTAGTGAACAAAGAATTGAAAAACCAAGGAGAACGCTTTGCAACATGTAATTTGTTTCTTTATTCTGACAGTTGTCAGGTAGATTTAGTTACTGAAAATACTTCTTCATGTACTGTAATGCCTTTTGTAAAAAAATAATGGTGTCTTAGTAATATGAGACTTCTCTGCAGCACTCTGCTGAAAAGAAAATGCCACTTTTTCATGCAAATTACATGATATATGTGTAACCCTTCTGACAGGTGGAGTTGGCTGCAACGAGGGCTGGGTTCAATATCTAGAGGTTCCTTTTCAAAAATACAACACAGAACTGGCTCAAGCCTCTACCCAGTAACCTGGTAAAATTACACACAACCCCATTGCACCTCTAGGAGGCAATACTTCTCCTCTCATAATCACAGAGTCTGAATGTAGAAAAGAAACTTTTAATGAAAGGAGGGAAGTCACCTAACATTAATGAGGGGAAATACCACAAGCAGGATATATAAACATAAATCCGTGAGCAAAACACCGACCCCAGAGTACATTGGGCAGTGTCCTCTGCTTCAGATTCTTGAGTTCTACAACCAAAAAATCCTCTACTGTGGCTCTCTCTGCTCCCTCACCACACCCCACCCACAGTGGTTGTCCTTGGTCAGTGAGGACCCAGAGGGCCGGCTTTAGGCCGATTTGCCTGATTCCCCGGAATCGGGCCCCACACCTAAGAGGGCCCCGCGCCATCGCCGTTTTAATTTTTAGTCACGCAGCGGCATTTCAGCGGCAGGTCCTTGAGTGCCGCCAAAGATCCAGAACGAGTGAAGGACCCACTGCCAAAATGCCGCCGAAGACCCGGACCGCCGCTGGGTGAGTACGAATTGGGCCCCGCACTTGCTAAAGCCAGCCCTGAACCTACAGGAGTCACTTGCTGGAGGATTCTCTGCAGCTTGAGGTCTTCAAACTACAATTTGAGGACTTCAATAACTCAGACATAGGTTAAGGGTTTGTTACAGGAGTGGGTGGGTGAGATTCTGTGGCCTGCATTTTGCGGGAGGTCAGACTAGATGATCATAATGGTCCCTTCTGACCTTAAAGTCTATGAGTCTATAAATGCCTGTCACAATCTGGCCTTTTAATTTTAAGATTAGGCCTTTAGTATTTTATATTTCTATTTAATTTTTTATTTAAAAGCAAAGGGGCTGGAAAGCTGGTGGATCTCTCCCGCTGGAAATTCCCCTCTTATGACACCCTTCCCCTGGCACCTGGCCTGGGGGCAGATGGAGGGAGGGATCTGTGGCCAAAGCTGAATGCACTCCAGCAATCTCCGGTTGGCTCTCTGGCTTTTTGGGGCCATAATCAGCAAGATCTAGCGCAGAACAACCTTAAACCTGCTCTGCACTGGTCAGAAATGGTTGCTGACCAGCCCCGGGATCAGGGAGACACTAACAGCTGCTTTGTGGCTTTCCCCCATCAGCTGTGCCCAGCGCTTTCTCTGCACAGCGAACTCTATGTCTTTAGAATCCAGAGGTGTCTAAATCACTTGCTGTGGACTTCAGTAACTTTCAGAGAACCAGCGTCACCCACAAGCTGCAATAACCCAGTGCATAGAAGCCTGCTGTTTTCAAACAGAATTTCAATTTTTTTTGCTGAGTAATTGTTTTAATACTTAGCAACACCCACGTAACAGCAAACTGTTTAATGATGGGGCTGTTGTACCCCTACTGAAATATTCAGTAGAGCTCTCACTCAAAAAAATATAACATTGCTGTGGAAAATTGGTCCAGTTCTGGAGAAATTTTCCATGGAAATGCTCCACAGCAACTTTTCCATGAAGGCATTCAGAGGCAGCCATATGGTGGTGACACACATTAGTTTCTTCATTATCACAAGAAAGTGCTGCAGCATTCTCATGGTAACATACAATAGGATGTAATGCTTTAGGATATCAGAGCTAGTGTAATAATTATGCAAAATTATTCCATATTGTGCTGCTGGAGTAAATCCATAGCAGCATACATAAACACCTCCTAGAAGTCAGGTATACTACATATTTGCAACCACGGGGATAGAACCAAGGAATTTTAGCTCCAAATGCACAGGCTTCTAATATTGATATTAAAGGAGAATTGCCATTCTTGTCAGTATGATTTACATGTTCTTCTTAGAGTGCTTGCTCATATCAATTCCAATTAGGTGTGCGCGTGCCACGTGCACGATTGTTGGAATATTTTTACCCTAGCAACACTTGGTGCGTTGGCTGAGGCACCCCCTGGAGTGGCGCCTTTATGGCACCGGATATATGCCCCTGCTGACCCAGCACCCCCTCAGTTTCTTCTTACCGCCCATGACGGTTGCTGGAACTGTGGAGCTGATCTCCACTTCCCTAGCTCTTTGCTCGTTTATACCTGTAGATAGTTGTCATAGTATAGTTGTTAGCAGTTTCTAATTGTAGTTAATAGTAGCTTTTGTAGTAGATGGTCAGGCTCAACGGGTAGTGATCAATGGTTCCATGTCTAGTTGGCAGCCGGTATCAAGTGGAGTGCCCCAAGGGTCGGTGCTGGGGCCGGTTTTATTCAATATCTTCATTAACGATCTGGAGGATGGTGTGGACTGCACCCTTAGCAAGTTTACAGATGACACTAAACTGGAAGGAGTGGTTGATACGCTGGAGGGTAGGGCTAAGATACAGAGGGACCTAGACAAATTAGAGGATTGGGCCAAAAGAAATATGATGAGGTTCAACAAGGACAGAGTCCTGCACCTAGGATGGAAGACTCCCATGCACTGCTACAGACTAGGGACCGAATGGCTGGGCAGCAGTTCTGCAGAAAAGGACCTAGGGGTTACGGTGGACGAAAAGCTGAATATGAGTCAACAGTGTGCCCTTGTTGCCAAGAAGGCTAATGGCATTTTGGGTTGTATAAGTAGGGGCATTTCCAGCAGATCAAGGGATGTGATCATTCCCCTCTACTCAGCACTGGTGAGGCCTCATTTGGAGTACTGTGTCCAGTTTTGGGCCCCACACTACAAGAAGGATGTGGATAAATTGGAGAGAGTCCAGCGGAGGGCAACAAAAATGATTAGGGGGCTGGAGCACATGACTTATGAGGAGAGGCTGAGGGAACTGGGATTGTTTAGTCTGCAGAAGAGAAGAATGAGGGGTCTACCTGAAAGGGGGTTCCAAAGAGGATGGATCTAGACTGTTCTCAGTGGTAGAAGATGACAGAACAAGGAGTAATGGTCTCAAGTTGCAGAGGGGGAGGTTTAGGCTGGATATTAGGAAAACCTTTTTCACTAGTAGGGTGGTGAAGAACTGGAATGGGTTACCTAGGGAGGTAGTGGAATCTCCTTCCTTAGAGGTTCTTAAGGTCAGGCTTGACAAAGCCCTGGCTGGGATGATTTAGTTGGATTTGGTCATGCTTTGAGCAGGGGGTTGGACTAGATGACCTCCTGAGGTCCCTTCCAACCCTGAGATTCTATGATTCTATGATTCTAGTTAGTGTATACAGTAATTGGAGGTAAGGGGCTTCTCCCCTTCCCTCCTTCCCAATACCAGGTCCATGCCTAGGTCTCCAGGTTTCACACCCTGCTCGGCCTGCCTGAAGCCGATGCCTACGGGAGACCCCCAAGACTCCTGTCTGAAGTGCCTGGGGGAATCCCATCAATCAGATAAGTGCCACATTTGTAAGGCATTCAAGCCTTGGACAAAAAAGGAGCGGGACTTTCGTTTGAAGCAGCTCCTCATAGAAGCAGCACTTAGCCCAATGCCCTCGGCCCCACGCCGAGACCCGGCGCCATCGGTCCGAACACGCCTCCGGCACCGGATTGACCCAGCACTGGCAAAGACTCCTGGCACCGGACGTCTCCAGCACCGTTACCAACGTATCACCGCTTGCTGTCTCCGGGAGCCAAGAAGAAGCACAAGCAACCTGCTGCTCCTGTACAGTTGCCGGCACCGCCTGTGCCCCCCTTGGAGCAGCATCTCGTGCCGGACCGCCCTGCGAAGGCTACAACTCTGGCACCATTGATTCCGGTGCCACAAGCGCCATTGAGTCCAGTGCACATAAGCTCCCTGGTGTGCACAGTGGTTGAGCTCGGCATGCCTTCCACCCCGGAGACCTTCTCCACTGCTCGTGACCTGATTGCACTCACCGAGCCGGGACTGTCTCAAACTTTGGTACCGCCAATGCGGGCTGTCCCATCAATAGGGAAGCCCTCCATGATGCACCCTCCATCGCAGAGTGAGAAGGGTCGGCACCGATCTCAGTCCCAGTCCAGGTCATGGTCCCGATCCACGCGCTGGTCTCCTTGGAGTCGTTCCCAGCGCCGCTCTGCCCATAGTTCTTCCTCGAGGTCCAGATCTACCTCCCGGCACCGATACGACCATCGGTCCCAGTTCAGGTCGTGGTACCGCTCGAGACTGCAGCACCGATCTCCGTCTCCAGGGTGCGGGCCAACAATGCCTGACAGTGCAACCCAGCATGAGTGATCAGCTCCACCTTGGCCTTCCCGCCCCAACCCGAGGTCGTCCCAATTGGAGAATGGCTACCGCGTCCATGACCAAATCATGGACAGAGCTAGCCAATGGCAGGACAAGGGGCAGGATCCTGCTCAGGGACCCCCACAATGGTCCTTTTGGACCCCTTGGGCATATCATCAGGCCCAAGGTGTCCCATCAGCAGTTTCTCGTTCTGCCCACTCGGAACCTCGGGTCCTGGAGGCCACTGTCAGTCGCCCCACTCAAGGGGCTTGGAGGCAACGGCCCTACCTTCAGCTCAGGCCCATGCCCCTAGCATAGAGGACCTAGGCCAGCCGGACCCTCCCCCAGCAAGACTTGCCCCAGGACCCATTAGTCCCAAGCGTATCCTTCTCGTCCTCCCCTGACAAGGTGGTGGCGGGCCCATCCTCCTCTGGCCCACCACCTATAGATCTCCATGCGCACCAAGACTTGCTTCGTAGGGTGGCACAAAACATGAACCTCCAGGTGGAGGAAGTGGTGGAGGTCGAGGATCTGGTGGTGGACATTTTATTGGCTGATGCCCCCACATGTATAGCCTTACCATTTATTCGGACTATCCAGGCTAATGCCATTACAATCTGTCAGTCTCCGGCGTCTATTCCTCCCACTGCCAAGTGGGTGAAGAGGAAGTACTTGGTCCCCTCCAAGGACTATGAGTACTTGTACATTCACCCCCAACCGTGCTCCCTCGTTGTACAGTCCGTTAATGAGAGGGAAAGACACGGTCAACAAGCTTCTGCTCCTAAATCCAAGGATGCTAGACATCTGGATTTATTCGGGCGCAAGATCTATTTGACTGGCGGCCTACAACTTAGGGTGGCTAACCAGCAGGCCCTCTTGAGCCATTATAATTATAATACCTGGAACTTAATGGGGAAGTTCAAAGAGCTGGTTCCTCAGGAGTCCAGGGAGGAGTTCGGGGTCTTGCTAGAGGAGGGCAAGAAAGTAGCCAGGGCATCCTCGCAGGCTTCGATAGATGCGGCAGACTCAGCAGCTAGGACTCTAGCCTTGGGTGTAGCTATGTGTTGCATCTCGTGGCTGCAGGTGTCCGGTCTTCCACCGAAGGTACAGCAAACAGTTCAAAACCTGCCCTTTGATGGCCAGGGGCTATTTTCAGATAAAACTGACTCCAGACTCCGGAGTCTGAAGGATAACCAGGCCATCATGCGCTCATTGGGCATGCATACCCTGGTGACACAACGTAGGACCTTCCGACCCCAACCGCAGCGCACCTACCCTAACCCCCGGCCGAGACAGGACTTCTCTAGAAGACATGGCCAGGCTGGTAGGAGAAGGCAGTCTGGTCCTCAGACAGGCCAGAACCAGGGCCCCCCCAAACCATCGGTGAGGCCCAAACAAAACTTTTGAAGATGCGCCCGAGGGCAGAGCACCACTCTCCTTACAGGAACCTTCCCCAGCTTTTACCAATCGCCTCTCCTATTTCCTCCCTGCGTGGTCCCAAATAACCTCAGACCGCTGGGTCCTACGCACGGTGGAAAGTGGACACCGCCTTCAATTTGTTTGTCCCCTGCTTCTCACCCTCCCTCCCCGTCCCTCTTCAGGGACGCCTCTCACAAGCAACTCCTCCTACAGGAGGTGCAAACACTCCTAACTATCGGGGCTATAGAGGAGGTTCCAAAGGAACTGAGGGGCAGGGGGTTTTACTCCCGTTACTTCCTAAACCCCAAGGTAAGGGGGGGGGCTACGGCCCATTCTGGACCAGCACGGTCTCAACAAATTCATGGTAAAGTTGAAGTTCCGCATGGCTTCGCTGGGACCATTATCGCTTCCCTGGATCCTGGAGACTGGTACGCCACCCTCGGCATGAAGGACGCGTACTTCCACATAGCAATTTACCCACCGCATAGGCTCTTCCTTCGCTTTGTGGTCAACCAACGACACTTCCAATTTACCATCCTCCTCTTTGGCCTATCCACGGCACCAAGGGTCTTTACAAAGTGTATGGCTGTCATAGCTGCCTCGCTCTGTCAACATCAGATCCAAGTGTTTCCATACCTCGACAACTGGCTCATTCAGGGTCGCTCCGAGCTCCAGGTGCAATCTCATGTTCAGTTCACCATGAGCTTCTTCAGACAGCAGGGCCTGCTGCTCAATGTCGAAAAGTCCACTTTGCAGCCGACCCAGAGAATAGACTTCATTGGAGCAGTCCTGGATTCAAATATCGCCCGGTTGTGCCTATCGCATGCCCGCTTCCAGTCCATGGCGAGCATTATCCACGGCCTCCAAAGCTTCCCGACCTTGACAGCATGCATGTGCCTCGGTCTACTGGGACACATAGCATCTTGCACCTTCGTGACCAGACATGCCAGACTGAGCCTCCGTCTACTTCAGGCCTGGCTCTCATCAGTGTACCATTCAGGCCGGGACAATTTAGACACAGTGCGCATGGTACCGATGGAAGTCTTAACCTCCCTGGTTTTGTGGCTGAACCCCAACTCAGTATGCAGAGGATGCCATTCCATGCCCCACAGCCCTCCCTAGTCCTAACCACAGATGCATCATCTCTGGGCTGAGGCACTCACCTTGCAGACCTTCACACACAGGGCCTTTGGTCTTCAGTACATACCTTTGCTTCCCACTATACGATAGTGCATCAGTCCAGGAGTGATGTTGCATTTGGTTCAACGGTCCTTCACTCCGCGACATCTCACTCCGACCCCACTGCCTACGTAAGGCTTGGGAGTCACCTAATTGGAATTGATATGAGCAAGCCCTCAAAGAAGAAAAGACGGTTACTCACCTTCGTAACTGTTGTTCTTCGAGATGTGTTGCTCATATCCATTCCAAACCCTCCCTCCTTCCCCTCTGTCGGAGTAGCTGGCAAGAAGGAACTGAGGGGGCTCTGGGTTGGCACGGGCATATATCCGGCACCATAGTGGCGCCACTCCAGGGGGCGCCTCAGCCGACCCACCAAGTGTTGCTAGGGTAAAAATCTTCCAAAGATCATGCACACGGCGCACGCACACCTAATTGGAACGGATATGAGCAACACATCTCGAAGAACAAGTTACAAAGGTGAGTAACCGTCTTTTCTTTTTGTCACTGGAGGAATGACATAGGGCTCAATCTAATCCTATTAAAATCAATGGGTCACTTGGTGTAAATGTGTAGCTCCATTAGCTTTAATGGAACACTGATCATTTATAGCAACAAAGGGTGTGGCCTACTGAGAATGCACCCTATAAACTAAAATGGGAGCCAGGCCAGGCCCATAAGCACTAGCACTTATTCTGGTCTGATTCTGCCCAGATGAGGACAGGGTACACATATGTACTAACTAGTATGCTTCACCAACTGGCACAATACAGATTTTGGATTCTAATCTCCACTTCATCAGTGTCAATCAGAGTAGCTCCTTTCACCCCAAAGGAGTTACACTGATATACGTTGGTGTAATAGAGTTCAGAATCTGGTCCAGAATTCCTAAGTGTTGAAGGGTGTCTTAAGGCTGGAATTTCAAGCTTATTTCTGATGTTCAAGGATTTGGAGAGTTTGATAGACTCTTATTGCTGTTTTAATATCATTTTCTTTGTGTGACATCTTTCATCCATGCCTCCAAAATGAAAGGATATATATACTGCAAACACCTTAGCAGCTCACACAGCATTATATGCATGCATGAGAATAAAAGGAAATGGGACTTTTCAATATTCATTTTTAGTGAAACATCAAAGTCACATAACCTTACATCTAATAATAACAATTATACAGCACTTCTGTATCTTCAAAGCACTCGACAAACAATAAGTAATTAATCCTCAGAGCCTCCCCTTGAAATAGATGAGTAAGCATTATTAACACATGGGGAAAATGAGACATAAAGAGGTGAAGTTTCTTTCCCAAAGCCATAGAGTGAAACAGTAACAAAGCCAGTATTAGAACTCAAGCATTCCAGGCTCCCAGTTCTGAGGTCAGTCTACTAAACAACACTGATATATAAAGCACAGAGTTTGACATCCACTCCTAATAACCATTCACAATCATCTTACAGCAGCTAAGGAGAAAAAAATATTGATTTATTTTTGCACCATTCAAAAATACTGTTATTTTCTATTATCTGCACATTTATAAATCTTCAAAGAGGAGCAGAAGCTGTATCTATTTCTGTCTTTTCTGAGTCATCTGTAGATGGTCTCAGTTACCTTGAGAGACCACCCTAATCCCAGAATTGGTGTACTGGATAAGAAATATGAATATTTTTATAAAATATATAGCTAACCACATGGTGTTGGGCTTGATTCAGGTTTGACTAGATGGAATTATGTAGGAAGTCAGATTAGATAATCATAATGGTCTCTTCTCTTAAATCTATGACTTTACTTGTGGGGCAAGGTACCACTCAACAAGAGTTAAGATGGCAGAATCTAGTGCTCTATTAATTAGGAGCTGTGTATTAGGCAGAATAAAAATGACTGAGTCTAGGCATATGGCAGATTCATTTTTCAGTATGTTGATGATTTCAAAGAACATGTAGTAACAGAACAAATCAACATGTGTTGGAGATATTCAGGTACCCACTCCACCTACACAAAATGATATTTTGGGGCCATATAAATGAGTCAATGATAATGACAAATCTCTTTCACTGTGTAATTTCTATTGCAATTGAAGATGCATACTGTAAAAGAGGGCATGCAAATGTACTAACACATTTTTTTCTGCTTCAGAATAATTATGTATTGTAAATAGCTTTCACAGAAAACAAAACTCTTCAGGGCTCTTGTGGAAATAGATTTTTTTAAATGAAATAAATACCTTTTAGTGGGAATATAAATATCTTCCACATTCCTTAAATACTACAGTGATAGGCACCCCAGAAACATCTCAGCTAGATGACAAAGCTCTCTGTTGTATACTGCTTTCTGCCTTTGATATGAAATGTTGCATCTTGATTCACAAATGCATTAAAATCTGAAGGCAAAATGCTGCTTTCAAATCCACATGGCAGATCTCTGCTCTGATATTCTGTTATGTGTGCAACTCCTACAAATGTTTTGCACAGAGAGAATATTGGAGAGAAAATCTGCTGTGTGGATCCAAGGGGGAAATTTTGCTTTATGTGTGGAACACATATTCTTCTTTTGTCAGAGTGTGGTCCCCATTTTGATCTTCAATTGTAAGAGCTCCATATCAGCTAAGAAACTTAGGGTGAACTCTTGGCCCAACAGAAATCAATGGGAGTTTTGCCATTGACTTCAGTGGGACCAGGATTTCACCCCCAGTGTGTGGAACCTGGTTAGGATGATTACAACTAGATTTAATTAATAGGCTTCTGTGTCTCTCTCAGAGAAAAGAAAGGAGAAGATTAAATATACTCCTCTCACTATGCATGTTTTGCAAAGTCAGTTTACTGCATTTAATGGAATGTTATGTGCACCTTGGGCAGGACGGATGTACTTCCCAGCTGCACTCCACAGTTACAGCACAGTGAAGTCACTTATTTCATATGCTTCTGTGATACACATTATTTTCCTCTGCTCATGACAAGCATGTTACAATTTCCACAGTCCAGTGCCAGTGACAGAAATACAGTAGGGCAGTTTTGCACTCACTAAATCATTTATCAATTTAGTAGGTTGGATGATGCTCTGATTAGGTCTGAATCCTTTCCCACCCTCTGAAGTGAATTGCTTTTATTAATCTTTAAACAGTTGTACTAACCAAATGACTATTTACCAGTTACTCAACGTTCTTCTCTTCAGTCCACATTGTGGATTTCGTACAGTGCAGATCTCTGATGCCAGTGAGAATTCCATGAGTAGCATCAGGTGCCTAGATACCACAGGGATGAACATAGCATAGGGACCTAGATAGATACATCAGTGAGATTAGTTAAGATAGAAAATAGAGTAGAGAGTCACGCTGTATACCTAATGACGGTAGGACCTACTGGCCAGTGCATTGGGGAGGTGTTACTTGTATTTAGGGCTGCTGATTGGTAGGAAGGGTATACTTGGTTCTGTAACTATAACCAGGGACACCGGGGGTCTGGGTAATTTTTATTGTCTAAATGGAAAGAAAATAAACAGATATAAGAGTTTTGCTTTGTAGACTAGAGAGAAGAATATTGCCTTTCGTTTACAACTCTGTACTGTTGTCAATGATGTTTATATAGTCAACTAAGGGCAGGTCTACACTAAGGGTGGGGGTCGAATTAGGGTACGCAAATTCAGCTACGTGAATAGCGTAGCTGAATTCGAAGTACCCTAATTCGAACAACTCACCCGTCCAGACGCGGCGGGGTCGAACTCCGCGGCTCCCCCGTCGACTCCGCCAACTCCTTTTGCCGAGGTGGAGTACCGGAGTCGACCGCGGCGCTTCCGGAGTTCGAACTATCGCGTCTAGATCAGACGCAATAGTTCGAACTCTGAAAAGTCGAACTCTCCGCGTCGAACCGGCAGGTAAGTGTAGACGTACCCTAAGTTAAATTTCAGCCTTTACAATGAAAGCAGACAGTAAAGAACTGAAAATGAGCCTGAACGAAAAGCTTGGATCCAGACATCCACAACACTTAGGGGAAGTTTTGCTCTGGTTCAGGCTCTGGATTAATGACCAGCACACCTCTCTAATAGACAGAACCAATGTCTGCCTTGAGAGACCCTTCAGCATCCAACCATCTGGATCAGAACTTTGTGGCTTAGGCTCATCTCCAGAAAAAGAAATCTTGCTTCCAACCACAGACGAGGGTATTACAAACTCTGGTAACAGCTCTAAGATCATTACTCAGTTCCTAACTCAGGGAAACAATCTCTCATTGAAGTGATTAATGACCTAGTTGATACACAAGCACACCACTGAATGCCTGAAATTAGGCCGTGGCTACACTGGCGCTTTATAGCGCTGCAACTTTCTCGCTCAGGGGGGTGAAAAAAACACCCCTCTGAGCACAGCAAGTTACAGTGCTGTAAAGTGCCAGTGTAAACAGCGGCTCCCAGCGCTGTAAGCTAATCCCTCGGGGAGGTGGAGTACCTGCAGTGCTGGGAGAGCTCTCTCCCAGCGCTGGCGCCGCGACCACACTCGCACTTCAAAGCGCTGCCACGGGAGCGCTCCCACGGCAGCACTTTGGAGTTTCGAGTGTAGCCAAGCCCTTAGTGAAAGTTTGCCTGAGTAAAGCATGGCTAAAATCTAAGCAAGGGCGTAAGAATTTGGTCCAATGGGGAGAGGGGGGGAAGAAGTAGTAGTAGTAGTACTCATTGCTTTGCTTTATCCCTTGGAGTGAAATACAAACATTCTTCCTACTGCAAAGGAAATCAGTTACTAAAATAAAATAAAAATAAGTTACTGCTCCCTTTGTTACTCTCAAAATGTTCACTAACAGGCTTTGACAGGGAGGGAGATTGCTAAGATGTCATGAGAGTCAAAGTCAGTTGCTCACAGAGCACAACAATAATAAAATGAGTTGCCTTTATTTTAACTTCCTTTGTCCTTTGAGCTAACCGTTCAGATTCTTGGGTTTAGTCTATTGCAGGCTGACAGAGCCATTCAGCACTGAAAGTCTTTGGCATAGCCCCAAAACGGGATCTCCCTTTCAACCTGGATGCCAGTACGTCTCCTGCAATCTCTGCCCTGCCATCTGTTTAAGTTTTATGCCCCACAAATCCTGTTTATCCATTTATTCATGGACTCCTTAAGAATTCTGGAATACAGGAGACTAAAGCCTGGGATGATCCATCTACTGCAAATATCTATGGGTGGTGGCCTGGGGAGAGGCAGACTCAGGATTGCCTCATGGAGTTTTCTCCAAACCATTCCAACCTTGAGCAACTTAGCTTCACGGTGCCCCCTGTGGCCTGGGGCCCTGGGCAACTGCCCAGCTTGCTACCCCTTAACGCCAGCCCTGGCTTTTATATGCAGAAAACCAGTTATTATGGCACAGGTGGGCGGTGGAGTTTTTATAGAATGTTTTGGGAGGAGCTGCTGCCTTAGCTGCTGCTGCTGCCACCTCTGGGAGTCTTCTCTTCAAAGGGGTTTCCCAAATGTGGAGGGGAGTCATGGAACAATTAGTGAACTATCAGGCTGCATGCATTAACCTTCCACTGTCTTTTCTGATGGTGTCCAGGAAAAACAATGTGCCTTCCTTCCCACCCTCTCCCAGCCAGCACCTTCTTGTTGTTGGCCCACTTCTTCCCAGCATTAGACATCAAAACACTCTGCAGGGTCTGAGGTTGGAGTGATGTGCTGTGGAAGCTCCATTGTTCACACAGAACAGAGAAGATCAGCATGGAGGGTTCTTTCCACTTTGTGATTACTGGGAGAATGATCTGGCCAACAAGTGTTAGGTAGTTAACTAGGCTACTACAGGTTTTATTCTGAAACGCCCATGGCACAACACGCACCTCACCTTGACTTCAATGGGAGCTGTGGGTCCTCAGTATCTCTCCACATAAGGCCAAGAGTTTTCAGGCTATGAACAAGCAAAACTGTGTTTTGGAGAATATCACAACTGGAAGGCATTTCTGCAGGAGGTCTGGCATAAAGGCTATTACTTTGCTCCCAGACTCTTCTAACTTGGATGATAGGAAAAGAGCAGTTAGATTTTTTTCTCCTTCATGAGCAAGCAAACCTAACCCAATAGCTCCTTTATAGAAAGTAAAAACTCCACTCCATTTTAGAAAAAGGTGATTCCAGTAATTACTAGGAAGCTTGAGACCCTGGAGAAGAAGAAAAAGAAATTTGGGGTGTTAGTCATTAAAGAAATAAAGAATGGGCCTCTTCAATTGCAATTCTTCTGTGGAGTTTTCAAAACTTTTGATACTGCAATATTTTACCTGTTCTGCTAGGGGAAAAAATATCAGAATGGCCTGACATTCAAGAGATACATTTGTATCTCCGAATACAAGAAGGCACACTTTCAGTAGACTTTTGTTATGAATTTTAGAGAATTCTGTGTCCTTGCCAGTTTCTTTCAACAGTAGCTCTAAGTATCACTAGAGGGCACTAAGACAGCTGTGAGACATTTAAATTTTAAGGCTTCAATCCTGTTCCTGTTGAAGTCAACGAGAAAACTCACATTGACTTTAGTTGTGTTGACTCAGACCATAAAAGCCTGTTTTCTCCCACTGATACCAATGAAAAAAAATTAATTAAAAAAAAAATAAAAAGAAGCTACTTGTGTCCAACAAACCCACTGTGAATCATTGTTATGCTCGAAAGTAAATGTAATTAATAGATCAAATTGATTTATAAGAAAAATATACATCTCAACATAAAAGTAAGATGATGTAAATATTGTACACAGTGCCTCTTGAGATTACCTGAGCATGTACACTTGATGCTTCTCTTTGACAGAAACAGCTGGTCTTAACAATGTAATGATTGTTGAATAAAATCAAAGTAAAATATGTGTATTATTGACATCTTGCCTGGTGGCCTAGATGCAGTGCTCTGCAATATGTTGGAGACCTCTGTTTGATGCCGGATCTTGTAATTTTGTTCCCTAGAGCTTCAATGAATACATCAACAAAAAAATCACTATCTTACAGCCATGGGCTGTGAGCTTGTCAGATTTCATAAGCTAAGCTACACTGGTCCTGGTCAGTACTTGATTGAAAGACCTCAAAGAAAAAAGGAGTTGTTTTTTAACAGAATCCAGCTGCTATTTTAATCTCCTACAGAAGCTTTGCCTGCTGTTGAGGTTGTACTTCTCTCCAAAATTTTATTGGGTTTTTTGTTTGGTTGGTTGGACTTTTTTTAAAAGAAAATTATATATAGATAGATATACATATAGATATAGATATAGATAAAACTATGAGCAAAATCCTAAGGTACTTACTCAGATTTTACTTTAAAAATTATTCAGGCAAAACTTTAAATGGAGTGATGGATAATGCTGAAATAAGGAGTTCAGGATTTGACCCATTATTAGTAAAATGGCAAGGTCAAAATATTAATCACAAGGTGGCTGTGGCCTCAACTCTGAGTGTCTTGTCTTTAACTCTTCCCCACATGAGTGCATGCAGCAATGATAGGGTCTTTTGCTTCATGAAGTATCATTATGTGAGTTTATCATACACTTTGCTGTATAATTTTATAAACCATTGTGTAGGAAATGCATTATATTGAAATACTTAAGGGGTTACTGATGCAGGAAAAGGCAGGGTGTTAGGGTTTCCAATGCTTTGCAACCTACATAATCATTTACCATGTAACAAAAGGCCCAATCTGATGCCAGTTGAAGCCAATGGAAAGACTCCTGATGGAAGTTGGATCAGGTCCTGTGTTCCCTCTTCACATCTAAACAATAAAGTCTGGTAGTGAGTGGGGCCTGGGGAAAAATGAAGGCAGACTAATTAACTGTTTGAGGTGAAAAAACAGAGTCCCTCTTTGATAAGCATTCAGGATGTGGGCATATTATCCACCCAGCTTATCTTTATGGAACATTGACTGTTTGAACTGGTCATTTGTGTCTGGATTTCAGACACTTTGAGATGATGCAATTACCACTAGAAATGGAGTCTTTAGATGTGGCACAGAGAACATTCTGACAGTGGCTTAGAAGATAGTCCCATCAATTTGATGAGCACCACATTTAAGTCCCAGGATAGGGGAGGATCCCAAAGAAGAAGAAAGACATATAGTGAGCCTTTCAAGAAACTCATCACTATAGGTGCACAGACAGGGTGAGAGAACACAGATTCCTGTACTGTGTGGGTGAACAGCTGAAATTGCTAATGAGAGGTTAGAATGCTGAATATCTCTTGGTGTAGTGGTTAGGGGGAGCCAACAGGACCAGTCCAGTATTTGAGAGAAGGTCGTTCTTATAAAAACGATGCAAAACATGGATGACCCCATTGGTCTGGAGAGCCTGTGTGTGACATATGTATTTGTTGGACACTGGCAAATTTCCATGCTCTCTGGCTGTTGGAACATTCCTGATGTTTTGTATATCTCTGTAACTTCTCAGACTAGTACGTATTCTGCATTACATTGTCGTATCTAACATTCTGCATTTCTTTTCTCTTTATTCATTTTAGTGCAGTCACTGATATTTTAAAGTAATATCTTATTATGAATATATTTTAATGTGTTATTAAGTGGGCTTCATAGTAATGCTACTAGCTCTGAACTAATGATGTATAGTGTTAGAAATGTTAGGAAAAAAGCAGTTTTTCCTATGAAAATTTTGAGGAAAGCCAAACCAAAAAAAAAAATAGTAGAAATTTTTCCATAGCAAAGTACAACTTTTTGGCAAAAAAGAATATTTTTGGCTGAAAATGAAGAACTTTGATTTGGACATACTGACATGGTGCCTTATAGGAATGGTAGTTCAGGTACCTCATGCCAACATTCTTCTCTGTACACAAGGCATCCTGGCTAGACTACATACCCATCATGCAACATTGTCTCCCCTCTTGCCAACCTACCATGGTGCACCATGGAAGTACCTAGCCACACCATGCGAGCCGTAGTCTGGCAGGGGAACCCGTCCCAAAAAGAGAATGGGGGAATGAGATACCAAAACTACAACTCCCATAAGACACTGCATGGTATTTTCAAATATAAATGTTTTGGGTTTCTGACTATCCTTTTTGGTTTTCAGATGAAATTTTTCATTTTTCATATTTTTGTTTTTTCAGTTAAAAATATAAATTTTCCACAGAAAGCAAAGGCTTTTTGTGAAAAATTTCATTTGATCAAAAATGCAAATTTCTGTCAAAAACCAGTTTCAATAGAACATTTTCAACCAGTCCAATTTCAATAGTTTAAATTTTCACAATTATAAAAACCAGATGATTGTATATTTTGCTATGTGCAGAATAAGATTTTTAGCACATTTGTAAAAGACAATTATTATCCCATACACTTGATTATAATTTTAAATTCCAACCTGATTCAGCAACATCTTACACACTCAAATAATCTTTAGTCTTGTAAGCAATCCTCTTGACACCAATGAAAACAGTTGTATAAGGGATTGAAGGAGTTGGTGCCATCTCTTTGAATTTTTATTTTTGTCTTCCTTCTCTCTCATCATAGTCTCAGTCAGGTAACAGGAAACTAGTTAGTGCCATTTCATTAGTCAGACTCGGGATTATACTGTGAATACTAAACTATAATTGATCCCAAAGCTCATCATTTACATCTGCTGCAGTGTAAAATGCCCACTATCCTTCTGTTATGGCTGATTCCACTGCAAGTATTTTGCATTATGTTCTATGCCCTTTTTTATTCTGACAAAATCTCACAATTCTCTCTCTAATAAATAATACATAAATAATCATTAATAATTAATAAAGGCAACTGCTATACATATGGGTAGGATGCTTTGTACCTACATTTATTATCCCTACTGTCAAACATCTAAAAAATCACGACTTGGTTCCTGGGCTGCTCTTAGTTACGGTTGCTTTGGAAACTGGTTCCTCGGTATTTGCACACGTCTCAATTTGTAAATGACTATTCTTTCAAAAATAGCAAGAATGTTAAAAGGTGCGGTTTTAGTCTTTGTCTGTGTTATGGTTAACGTGTGGGTCTCTCTCTCTCTCTCCAGCTGGATAGCTGCGATGCATCAAAGCCATACCTCTCAACATCTTCAAAGCTAAGGCATCCATAGTCTAAGAGGCTCAGGTCTCAGCTAGGCCACAGCCTTCCTGTGTGACCTTGAACAAGACACTTACATGCTATGTGCTTTGTTTCCTCATTTGTAAAACAGGGATAAAATACTTTTGTCTGTCTTGTCTGTTTAGATTATAAGCAGTTTGGGGCTGATACTGTCTCTTACCTTATGTGCTACTGTATTATTAATTATTATAATTATTATTAATTATTATGATGATGCTACTCTTCAGAGACCCCTCTGGCCGAGTATGTGTGTTGATGGTCTCCAAAGAATGTCCCATCCAGTCCCTCAGGTCAGGAGAGAAAGCCATTTTGGTTCCAATTCTTGAAGGTGATAAGTGGTAAAGGATGGGAAATGGTTGGATCCTTGAGAATTCAGAATCACGTGGTCTTCTCTGAAGAGCCTAAATGATTCCAGAAAAAATACTACATTAAAGAATAAGAAATGCTTTTAACTTATAACCTTGTAAATCTCCCAAAGTATCATGTATACCTACTCATTCTAAGGATCAGCTAGCTGTCATTCCATCTTAAGAGCTAGACTTAATGGGATTTTA
Organism: Mauremys mutica; assembly: GCF_020497125.1. Taxonomy (NCBI): domain Eukaryota; kingdom Metazoa; phylum Chordata; order Testudines; family Geoemydidae; genus Mauremys; species Mauremys mutica. The sequence continues at coordinate 46,788,101 of NC_059072.1, forward strand.
CCAGGATGTCAGCTAGACACCAATTAATTTTTTTTAAAAAGCTACTGTGATTTAAAAGCTATGCAATAGATATATCTGTTACATGACTTAACCTTTAAACATGTTTTATCCTTATATAACATGCAATAATTGTCTCATTAAATCTAAATATCTGTCAGGGTTGCATGTACTATGTAACACATTCAGTCTAAATTATTTTACCATATACATCTCAAATGCCTCATTAGAAGGCAGCAGTGGGCTGTGATCCCAGGACTGGCTTAGCCCAGCAAAACAAACTTTATTCATACTGCCTGAAGAAATATATTTGATGGAATTTTTATGTGATTTAAGTGCTTGTGAAAGTTACCAGACTGACAGCCTTGGAGACTGAAATCCAGCATTTATCCATTAAACAGGTGCAGCAGTGGCAATGCAGGTATCCCCATGTTGCTGCTGTCAGAGAACTTCAGCCGTACCTGGAAGGATAACCTCTAAAGATGAAAGAATAAGTTGTCTCCAGGCCTTTCTGCTATAAGCAATGACAACTGTGGTGATGATTTCTGATGCAGACACCTCTCAGCTGGAACTGGACTTAAACCACCAAACCCATTTCACTTAGTTGTTGAATAGTGTAAGGAAAACTTCTGAAAAGTCCTGACCTGAACTGGTAATTGCGATGTCCAAGGTTCTATAGACCTTTTATAAACCTTTGAACCCTACAGTCCCTCTCACCTGTTTAATAGCTCTTTGTTTCTTCTACTGAAGTATATACTTTCCAGTATTTAAGTTTGAAATAGAAGCTTCTACACACCCATATGTATAGTGATAAACCATCCTTCCATAATAATTATGTTTCATAGCCACAGTTTCCTTATATTTAGGTGTAATTTGCAAAGGGACCTCCTTGCAACCTCTTCTTGCCAGAGGCAAGGTTACAAATTCAACACTTGAAAGTTGGGATATGAAACCTAAGCATCAGACTCTGGAAATAACTGTCCGAAGCTGTAGTGACAGTCTTAAGTCTGCCCAGGGGTGCTGGAACAATTTGTATAGTGGGACTGCTGAGAGCCATTGAACCAAACTGTAAACCCTGTGAATAATGGAAACCACTTCAGGCCAGGAGATGTGGTAGCACCCCCAGAACCCCTAGTTTCAGCACCTATGCGTCTGCCTCTCAGGCCAAAGCACAATCCTTTAAGGATTCATCTAGGAGCCATGGACCTTCATTATCTCAGGGAAAACTACATGTTTGTTTCTAACCTGCAAGTTCCCCAGCCCCGCCCGAGACACTCTAATTCAAGGATAGAGACTATAAACTACAGTGCCCTTGGAAGGACCAAAGATTGCAAAACCTAACATACTACCCTCCACAAAATATTGTATACACAAGATTCTGCCTTCCTCAGCCACTCTACTGTGGGTAGGATAGCCCACCCTACCCTATCCTCCCTCCCTCTATTGTATAGAGACCTCACACTCCTGATATAAGGCAGAGATCCATTTTTCTACATTGTGACACAGTGTTGAGATACATTCTACCTGATTATGAATAGGAATTAGAAAGAAACATGGGAACTTGAAAACTATGGCTAAAAAGGGAAAGATCTTTGGCTTAACACTCCACATAAAGATAGTGGGGAGATCCTACACTAGTCCAAAAGAAACTAACTCTTTAGTCTGGGAAAGAAAACCTATGTAATGTAATTACTCATACCCAGAAAAGGAGAAGACATTAGGTTGACCCCTACCCTGTCCACATTTAAGTCCCTTTTAAAGGTCCACTTCTGTCATGCTGTCAGTAGTGAATCAAGTTGATTTATATATCAATTGTCTGTAGTTATTCCCCTTCTCCTGACTTCTGTCGACTAATTTGTCCTGAGACTGTGAACAAAGAACATCCTTGAGTGTTTGGAAAGTATCTGGCACATAGCAGGTGCTACTACAAATAAATAACCGATAATATAATCTGTTAGGGTAAAAGTAGCTGGGTGACAGTGGAAGGGATATATAAAATAACTTGTATCTGCTCACGTTTAGAGTGGCATTTGGTGTGAAATAGATTGACAGAAGACTGAAAAACAAATTGTGCATTAATGGATGCAGATTTTTGTTCAAACAATGAAAGGTGGAATATCTCTCTCCATGTCTCTATTATAAACTGTGTTTGATCAGATGTCATTGAATAAATATGTTCATAGCACCCAACAGTATAAGTGGGATGACACAATACTGAGAAAGGGAGAGAGAGAAGACTCCACACCTGATGTGTTGTGATGCTAGCAGTAGAAATGGCGGAAAACTTTCTGTCAAAACTGATTTTGATGGGAAAATTGGGTTTTCGACAAAATGGAATTTTTCACAGAAAGCCTCTGCTCCAAACTTACTTTGTCACCATGATACACCACAGCCCATGTGACTGATATGTTGAACCACCTCCCATTACCAAGATGAGAGACCTGAAATATTCACAAAAAACTTGAAATTTCTGAGTGCAGGGGGAAAAGGATTTTCTGACTAATTCTAGCTAGTAATGAGGCAGAGAAAGCTGCTAGCAGCAGCTGCGGAGAGAGGGTCATGAATTCTATGAAGAAAGTTCATGCATGTTTAAGTCAAGTGTAACTATAAGATTTTGACTACAAGATTTCAACCTATCTCATTAGGCTGTTACCCAGACCATAGAGTAGATCTGATTTCATACAGCTTGTTTGCGAGTACCACTGAAAATCAGCTCGCTTGCCGACTTCGGCACGCGTGCCATAGATTCTGTTCTAGATTACTTGCTACAAGGCAAAAGGTGTTGTGAATTATCATTAAGAAAAACTACTAATATGGCATGATTAAAAACATAGGTTGCCTACCCCTGCTATAGAAGAATACCAGCACATTCTCTAGTCCCAGACCTTTCCCCAGAAATGTGTCTTGTATTGCCCAGCACCCTGCTGAACAATGCAAGCACATATAAAGTCCATCATTCATCTATAGAAAATGCTATGCACCAGCTTTGTTATCCCAAATGGAGTCCCCCCATCCACAGTTTAATCCAAACACACTGGACAGATAAAACAGTGAAACAAGTTTATTAACTACAGAAAGTTAAGAAAGATTTTAAGTGACTACAAGTGATGAGGCATAAAAGTCAGAACTGGTTACCAAGAAAATAAAAAAGATAAAACACAAGCTAACTGCCTCACTTAAAAAGCTAAGTGAACTTAAAAGCAAAAGTTTTTTCTCATCATAAGCTTACAGGCATCTTGGAGGACTACAGGAGGCTTGCTTCAGCCAGGATTCCCCCATCCCAATTCAGTTCTTTAAGAGTCACTGGTGTCATGAGCAGAGATGAAGGAGAAGAGTGAGGTCAAGCATTCTTCTCCCCTTTTTATAATTCAATTTCTTGTGCTAGAAATATCCTTGCTGAGTCACAGTGGCAAAACAATCTTTTGTGGACATTAGGTTTGAATTGTCCTTGTGATGAAATGTAAATTTCTTGTTCATGCCTTCCCCCTGCCAGAGAATGGTTACTTATCTCTCCAGGTCGTGCCTCTCTCATCATCTTCTCAACCTGCAGACTGGCCTTAGTCCAAGTACCTCAGCATCCTCCATGATTCGGCCCTCTGGCTGTGTCACCATCTATGTTTCTCCCTTCCGGGGTTAGGTGTCACTGTCCACCAGTCAAGCCACTTCCCCAGTGGTGAATGAGGGGATCCAGGCCTGCCTACTACTCCAGGTCTCCACCCAGGGACTCTGCAGAGAGCAGCCTCCTGTTTCATCTCTTTAACTTGGTTCAATGCTGTTTCAGTTCCCTGGGCCACTTCTCCGCGGCCCCAGCACCCTCTCTTCAGGGCCTTCAGCCCGCAAGTCCAGTGATGAGCTGCCAAAATCTTAACAACGGGTTCCCTATAAAAAGTTCTGATTTAACGACGGGTTCCCTATAAAAAGTTCTGATTTAAGGGATGTGCGACAGCATGTATTTTTTGTACCAATAGGGTTACCATACGTCCATATTTTCCCAGGTGATTAAGAACCGAAAAGCCTGACATGTCCAGGAAAATACAGATGTATTTTAACCCTACCTAAAGTTCTTTTTTAAAAAGATGGGGCTGAACTAGAAATGAGCTCCGTTTCTGGGGGTGGGTGGCTGGGGGCAGGGGGTGGCTGGGGGCAGGGGGTGGCTGGGGGCAGGGGGGCGGCTGGGGGTGGCTGTAGCTGGGGGCAGGGGGTGGCTGGGGGCAGGGGGTGGCTGGGGGCAGCGGGTGGGGCAGGGGCTGGCTGGGGGCAGCGGGTGGCTGGGCAGGGGGTGGCTGGGGGCAGGGGCTGGCTGTGGGTGGCTGGGGGCAGGGGATGGCAGGGGCTAGCTGGGGGCAGGGGGTGGCAGGGCTGGCTGGGGCTGGCAGGGGGTGGCAGGGCTGGCTGGGGCTGGCAGGGGGCAGGGGGTGGCAGGGCTGGCAGGGGGCAGGGGCTGGCTGTGGGTGGCTGGGGGCAGGGGCTGGCTGTGGGTGGCTGGGGGCAGGGGGTGGCAGGGGCTGGCAGGGGGCAGGGGGTGGCTGGGGCTGGCAGGGTGTGGCAGGGCTGGCTGGGGCTGGCTGGGGGCAGGGGCTGGCTGTGGGTGGCTGGGGGCAGGGGCTGGCTGGGGCTGGCTGGGGGCAGGGGCTGGCTGTGGGTGGCTGGGGGCAGAGGGTGGGGCAGGGGGGTGGCTGGGGGCCGGGGGGTGGCTGTAGCAGGGGGTGGCTGTGGCCAGGGAAGGCGGGGGAGGGGCGCAGATACTCACACGGGGGGGGGGGGCTGGGAGCAGCCAGACGCAGCCGGGGACTCACGAGGCAGCAGCAGCAGGAGCCCCACAGCCAGAGGTCCAAGGAGCAGCAGCAACAGGGCCAGGAGGCAGCTCACATGGCTCTCGCAGCACAGCGCAGCGCCCCCCGGCGGCCGGGAGGAGGAATTACAGGCTTCCCAGGCAGAGCCCATCAAAGCTTCCCTCGCAGGGAAGCTAGTTAACAAGCGGTTCTAAAACCGCTTCTAAATTTAACAACGGGTTCGTGCGAACCGGTGCGAACCGGCTCCAGCTCACCCCTGCGCAAGTCCGAGCAGCCAGCCAGGAGCTCCCGCTTGTTCCCCTAGTCCCTGCCAGCAACTGCTCTTTCCAAGTTGCAACCCTTGGTGCAGCCTGGTCGGAACACAGTCCTCACTCCTTGGGCTCCCCATAGCAACCGACCCTGCTTTACCCAGAAGCTTCTTTTGTACTAGCCTTCTGGGCCTTAAGTGACTGCTTCATGCAGCCTCTCTCCAATTGGCTGCTTCTTGCGCAGCCTCTCTAGGCTGCTTGGAGGACTCACCTCCACTGCTCCTTTCTGGGATGGGGTGCGGCAGGCCCATGAGGTTCAATTAACCCCTTCCACTCCAGTGTGGGGTGAGCACCCCATCACACCCCCTTTCAGTTTCAATCAGTGTCTCATTATTTTTGCATTTATGAAACAGGGAGACCAGAAGTTCCCAATAGACCTTTTCTATAACATTCATTATTTTATAAACATATACCATGTCCCCTCGTATTCATCTCCTTTCTAAGGGAAACTACTCCTGCTGCGTTGTTCAATTTGTATTTGCATAGTAATTACCATAGCAGGATCTCTGGATGTTACTTTAGTATAAATATTACTCAATAATAGCAGTATCCATATTCATAACAGGGAACACTTAGTTATTTCCGAAGTGACAACTAATGCGGTTTCCCTACCAATAAGTGGAGACTAAGCAAGGCATAGGGGGCAGACTGGCAGAACTTTAGCTGAGTATTTCCAAATTTTCTGATGCTTAGTATTTTTTAATGACAGCATTATAATTTCCTGACATTTAACAGTTAATTTTTGTAATCTTAACTCCAGATGCAAACCTTACTTTCAAGAATTTGTTATTTTGTATCTACCAGGTCCCAACAGTAAATTAATAGCTATACTTATAATCTTATCTGAACTCTATCTTAAGGAAGTTGTTTTAATTGGGAATTAAATATTGTCATTGTTTTTAATCATGCCATATTAGTAGTTTTTCTTAATGATAATTCACAACACCTTTTGCCTTGTAGCAAGTAATCTAGAACAGTTTTTAAAATTTCAACAGGAATTAGAAAATAGAAGACTACAGCATTATAATATAGAAGTTAGTGATAGAAGTACTAAGCGATGTCACCATAGCAACTCTGCTTGCACACAGGATCCTGTATTTAACCTAAGGGAGTTTTTAAAACTTCTTCATTCCTGAAATAGCTAATCACCATAGTGTTCATGTAGAGAGTGCATAGCACTCTTAAGTTCATGTGAATGCATCTTCCTTTCTTTAATGATAGATTTGTGTTAGAAATGTATAAGCACTTTGGCTCAATATAATTTCTAACTAAGAAGCCACTATTGTCTGAACATTCAGTTTGACGTTGTTAATGCAAATCATGGCAGGTGATCATAAAAGTGCAATAATGTTCTCTGGGGGCGCTTGTAAGCAGAGACCATTTCAATAAAGTAGAAGCAACATAGCAGAAAACATTTCCAGAAATTCTGTTTGAAGTTCTTTGTCTGTTTTCCCCTTGCTAGCCACAATATTTTATAATTGTACCCTTCTTTCTGCATATCCCATTATGAGCTTTGTCAGAAAAAGAAGCCCTGGGCTGGAGCATTGCTCAGTCACTCTGTGGGGATGGCACATGTGCAATCTGATCAGTATGTAGGAGCTGCAAGGGAATGGTGTGTGCATGCTCTGGTCAGTGTGTAGGGACCGTGAGGGGATGGAGCATGCTCAATCCTGATAGAATCCAGAGAATTTAGCTACCAGACTCTAACAAGTCTCTACTGAGAATGTGTAAACTGTGGGGTTGTTTTTTTTTTAGAAAAGTACTTTAAAATGAATGTGCACATTTATAGAAATAGGTTATTAATAATTATTTCAAAGCTGAGATATGGATTTCAGCTACATCACCTTAGACAAAAACACATGGGTTTTGTCTTAAATGCTATCCTTTGTTCCTGACTTACAGTTGCAGGAAGAAGTGGGTATTCACCTTGCATCCGAAGAAGTGGGTATTCACCCACGAAAGCTCATGCTGCAAAACGTCTGTTAGTCTATAAGGTGCCACAGGATTCTTTGCTGCAGTTGCACTAAAGTTAGGAAACCTGTATACATATTCTATTTTGGTGAGCTAAGCGAGAAGATTTTAAAAATATCTCCATTATAGTTAGGTAGGTTTGACAGTCTGTGCAGCCAGAGAATCAGGTCTAAAAGTGGAAAAATGCTGAAAAACAATCTGATAAGCATTAAAGAAAAGAAATCAAGAACACAATATTTGATCTTTTCATGATTCTGTCAAACACGTATTGTCCATACACAAAACTACTCATACATTTTTATCAACTGTCCAATTGCTATATACTCTGAGCTTCATACACATTTTTAAGGGTCAGATCCAGCTCCTAGTGAAATCATTGAGAGTTTTGTCATTGCCTTTAGTAGGATCAGGATTGTGAACATGTTTTAGGAGGAGCACATCTTTTAAAAGCATTTTCCGTTTTAAGGTTAAATACATCTTGGCTCAAATCTTCAAAGAGATGCACAGTGGTCTTAAATATTTTCATGTGGTGCTCAAATTGCAAATTATCAGCTAGAAACTTCTCCATAGTGAATTTAGCCCACTCTATTCAGGTTGTATACACAAAAATTTTGTTTTAGGCCCCAGTTCTGCAAAGGGTTTTGAAGTCAATGGGACTCCACGAAGGGGTAAGGATTGAGGTTTGCAGATCAGGGCCTTTTTTGCAGTAATAAAAGCAAAGGAAGTGTAAATATTTCTCATTGTGCAATTGCAACTTATGAAATCTTTCAGTGATATGCAAAAAGGGACCTCTGGGGGCTCCTAGAAACTTCCGACTGAAATTCTGCCAGCAAACTGAGGCAAGGGTTAGGATGATTTCTCCTTCCTCTGATGGAGGCATCCCTCTCCGGCTGCTGCTAAATAATTCCTGGCAGTGATACCTTATCCCTTGGGACTCCAAATACTTCTTTGGAATTGACTAGAGTCACCTAGTGCCAGGTGTTTTTTCATTTTAAATTACCCTGGGGGAGAGTATAACCTCAGGTCCCTCCTGCAAAGGAGTCAAATCATTGACTAGTGTAAATCAGTGTAATTCCATTGACTTCAGTGTGCAGTTGACAAAGGGCATAAGAGTTACTTAGGTAAATTATGGCAATGTTCTGTTTCTGGCAGCCCTCCTAAGAGGGCCAGACATTCCTTGAGCCTGATATTCTGCACTGTTCTGAAGAAGTGTGTTAATCCAGTGCTAACTAGTTACCAGTTTAATCAGACAGCACAAACTGTTGATGATGGTTGTTGCTTCTGCTGTTCCCCTGCCTGATAGTTTTGTTCCTTTTCCTAAAAATCTGCCTACTTGCTCAGAAAGCAGTACTTAAAGGGTGCCAAAGAAAATACACCCAAGTCGCCTGTGACCATTGGTTCCTGGAGGGGCCACACTGAAATTGCTCAGTCGGGGCAGACTGCAAAGAATGGGGCAGGCGATCCTGAAAATTGGTGGTTATTCTAATTATTAGAGTCACCAAGCCAGCAACAAAACAGCTTCTACAATACCTTACTGGTTACCCAGAAGCCAAAAATACAGTTCCCTTAAAGCAACCCTGCCTCGGGCTTCCACCCAGACAGCCAAATTTAGTGTTTTAGTGAAAAATTAAAAGGCTTATCATATATAAAGTTCATCATATATAAATGTCTTCTATTCCCAAGGGATGAGACACATTACCCTCAGGTCAATGAATATTTCAGATTTTACCTAATTACATGCTTCCAGCCAATTCTTATTAACTAAACTAAGATTTATTGAAAAAGAAAAGAGAGAGTATTGTGGTGAGAAGACCATTATATATACAGATAAGAATAAAGTTCTTGGGTCAGTTTCATAATAGAGATGGTTAGCCACTGAGTTGCAAAAAATTCTTTCAGAATGAATTCCATAGGTTATGGGGGGAGGGATAGCTCAGTGGTTTGAGCATTGGTATGCTAAACCCAGCGTTATGAGTTCAATCCTGGAGGAGACCACTTAGGGATCTGGGGCAAAAATTGGTTCTGCTAGTGAAGGCAGGGGGCTGGACTCAATGACCTTTCAAGCTCCCTTCCAGTTCTAGGAGATTGGTATATCTCCAATTATTACCTTTTTATAATCCAAATAGGCAGTTCATGTAAAGCATTTATTCAAATCCTTCCATAAGAATGCGCAAGGACAGTCCAGGATACTTGGAGACCTCAGTCTTACAACTCAAAACTCCCCCTGCTAAAGGCTCAAGAGATTTGAGATGACAGGATCAGGTCCTAGAGTTCTTTTATAGATCTCTGGCAGGCTTCTATGGCTTCTTGACCGCATCATAACACAACAGGCATTCATTGGATGAAGAATAGGTAATAACATTGTGGCTTTGAAGTCAATTCTATACACAGTTAAATTAGGATTGCCAACTTTCTAATCACACAAAATCAAACACTTTTGTCCTGCCCCTGCCCTGCCCCTTCTCCGAGGCTCTGCCCCTGCTCACTCCATTCCCCCTCCCTCTGTCGCTCACTCTCCCCCACCCTCACTCACTTTCACTTGGCTGGGACAGGGGGCTAGGGTTTGGGAGGGGTGAGGGTGCTGTCTGGGGGTGCATGCTCTGGAGTTCATCTGGGGATGAAAGGTTTGGGGTGCAGGAGGAAGCATTGGGCTGCGGTAGGGGCTTGGGGTGCAGAAGGGGGTATGCAGTGTGGGCTCTGGGAGGGAGTTTGGGTGTGGGAATGGGCTCAGGGCTGGGGTAGAAGGTTGGAGTATGGGAGGAGGTTTGGGGTACGGGCTTTGGCTGGGCAATGCTTACCTCAGGTGGCTCCGGGAAGCGGGTGGCATGTCTGGCTCCTAGGCGGAGGGCCTAGGGGGCTCTACATGCTGCCTCCACCTGCAGGCGCTGTCCCTGCAGCTCCCATTGGCCACAGTTCCCGGCCAATTGGAGCCATGGAGCTGGTGCTTGGGGCGGATACAGTGCATGGAGCCCCCATGGCCGCCCCTGTGCCTAGGAGCCGAACATACCAGCTGCTTCTGGGAGACATGCCAGGTAGGGAGCCTGCTTTAGCCCCACTGCGCTGCTGACCAGACTTTTAAAGGCCCGTTCAGTGGTGCTGACTAGGGTTACCAACTATCTAACCACAAAACCCCAAACATCTTTGCCCTGCCCCCTTCCCCGCCCCTTCCCTGAGGCCCCACCCCTTCCCTGAGGTCCCACCCCTCTCACTCCATGCCGCCCCCCTGTCGCTTGCTATCTCCCACCCTCACTCACTTTCACTGGGATGGGGCAGAGGGCTGGCTGTGGGAGTGGGTGTGGGCTCTGGGCTGGGGTTGAGGGGTTCGGAGCATGGGAGGAAAGTACAGGCTGAATCTGGGGCAGGGGATTGGGGTGTAGGAGGGGCTGTGGGATGCAAGCTCTGGGAGGGAGTTTGGGTGCAGGAGGGGGCTCCAGGCTCATGCAGGGGGTTGGGGTGCAGGAGGGGGTTTGGGGTGCTGGCTCTGGGAGGGGGCTCAGGGCTGGGGCAGGGGGTTGGGGTATGGCAGGGCGTGAGGGGTGTGAGCTCTGGCTGGGCGGTGCTTACCTCAGGTGGCTCCTGGTCAGCAGTGCAGCGGGGATAAGGCAGGCTCTCTGCCTGCCCTGGCTCTGTGCCACTCCCCGAAGTGGCCAGCACCTCCCTATGTCCCCTGGGGCAGAGGCCAAAGGGCTCCGCACGCTGCCTCTGCATGCTGGCACCACCCCTGCAGCTCCCATTGGCCACAATTCCCAGCCAATGGGAGCTGCGGTCGGTGCTCGAGGCAGGGGCAGCATTGGAAGATCCCCCTGCCCTGCCCCAGGGACCGCAGGGATGTGCCAGCCACTTCTGGGAGCAGTGTGGAGCCAGGGCAGGTAAGAAGCCTGTCTTAGCCCCGCTGCACCGCTGGACTTTTAGTGGCCTAAAACCTCCTGGTTTGGCTTCAGTAGCCTCCGGAGATAAAGCCAGATTCCGGGAAACTCCCAGCAAAACTGGGAGGGTTGGCAACCCTAAAGCTGTCTGGAGCTGCCAGGGTCCCTTGCCCAGTCAAAAACCAGATGCCTGGCAACCCTAAGGTAAACTAGTAGCATTAATTAACATAAGGCAATTATCCATTCAAACGATCAAGGCATTCCATTATGGCACAAACGATGTAAGATGAAGACAATGTAAGTAATTTTATTTCTTGCAATATATTACATCTTTGATCTTAAGGTTAACTGAACTATCCGCAAGCATAATATAATGTAGTTAAGACATGAAAGGGAATTAGCATCCACAAGCTAATCTGGTTACATGGTTAACATCTAACAAGAAATTAGTAAACACATACAATTAGTATTACCTCTAATTCTCTAACAATACAGGTTTGCATTTCAAAGCTCTAGTCTATCTAATGTGGCTTTGTTAGCTACTTATAAGGCATGGCCCTAATTGCCATTTATATACTTTTCTAATATGTCTTGAAAGGTTGAATTTGGGTCGTTTTAGCCTGCTAGTTGCTTAACCATTTCTGACTCGATGTCAGGTGCCATTTTCACTAAGGCCAGCCCTGTTTCTATATAGCAAGGTTATTTCAGGAGAATATAAAAATTAATTTCTTCACCTGTACAGTCTAAATCTTGCAAACTCTCTTCAGATAACTCTGCAGTAAAATTCTTTGGGCTTGATCTATCCTTGGGAAAACCCAACCGGAGTCAATGTAAATCTTAAAGCAGTAAGTTGACACCAGGGATGAATTTGGCACATGCTTTGCAAATAGGAAGTTTGACTCATTAGTCAGACCTCACAGGCTAAAAATACAAAAGTAATGTTGCGACAAAATCTGCTTTCTCTTCCTAATAAAATCTGTATTGAAAAATGCCAGAGTGCCATCAAACCCAGCAGTGATGAGCGGAATTCATTCCAATAATTATGCAGTCATAAGACAATGGTCTATATAGGAGGGGGAAATACTTTTATGGAAATACAGTTTCCATGAGTAGTTATCTAATCTAATTTAATTGCATCTAGCTGAGCCTTTTTTGCTGAATTGGGATAACCCATTATCAGACCATTACAGTAATTCTAATTAATTTCATCTTTACCAGCATATAAGATGGTTTTTACTCCATCTTTCTCCAGTATGCAGGCAACAAAAATGAAAGTTCAGATCACCATATAAACTTCTTGTAGACACTGAGTCTTATTATGCTAACAAATTTAACTCCAGGGACACTGGTGTGTTCTTACCCTAGGAAAATAAAGACAGCCGTTTAGTGAAAAATTAAAAGGTTCTGTAACATTGTGTTCTATTTGTTGTTGAAGTTTTATACCATAGTTGTATGGTATAATCTTCTTAGAATTGGCTCTGGGCCAAGCCCCGATGCTGTTCTCACTAAAGCCAGTTGGGGCCCCACTGACATTGTAAGAGGCCTGAAAGTGAGATTTTCCTTTAAATTGCCAGAGCCATGTAAAGGTGATTTGGAGTAAATGAGAATCAGGCCTTAGGAGTTACTGCCATTCAGGAAGGAAAGGAGATCTGAGTCACTTGTTGGTGGCCCTGACATCTGGGCCATGACTACTTCTTATGTGAGTGGGCTGAAGCTTGGCTATGAAGGCATTGTGATTCTGATCCTGTGCTTGACTTATTACTGGTAGTCCATGAAGCCATCTAGATGCTGGTGATCTCCTCTTTGGAAAAAAAAGATCATTCATTTTAGTGAGGAGAGCTGAGTTCTGTAGCTCGGTGGAGCAAGTCTAGTTTTATAAAGTGATTTATGGTCTGGAAAAGTTCTGTACAGTGTGATTTTTCTGCCTCTCTTTGTCTTCTTGGCAGCGGTATATGTTTCCAGAAAGCCCTTGTGTCTGAGTCTGTGTCTGTCAGGCTGTATCTTCTGCCAGCACCACTCAAGTTTTCTTCCTCATTGATTTTTCTGTCACAGGTCACTCAAGTGCTGCTGTGATCTGTGTGGATGGGAGGGTGTGTGTGTGTGTGCGTCAGTCCTAGCCTAAGAAAGTGGTTGTAATATGCTTTACTACTTCTACTACTGGGCTTTTGGTTTGGGTAGAGATCTCTATGAGTATATTGTGGAATTTGGCAGGATTCAGGAGTTTTCTATTCTTCCTATCTCTCAAGGTAGAGTGTTCTTATGTCTGCCAGGAAGGAATATTCTTTGAATATAAACATTTTAATATAGGGGAATTAATTAGCTAGCTGACATTGCTTAAGTAACTCCTTACCAAATTCAGACAAGAACCATCTCTCCAGGTTTTAAGAAAATACAATAATTTCTTAGGTAATAATAGGAGATATACCAATCTCCTAGAGCTGGAAGGGACCTTGAAAGGTCATTGAGTCTAGCCTCCTGCCTTCACTAGTAGGACCAAGTACTGATTTTGCCCCAGATCCCTAAGTGGCTCCCTCAAGGATTGAACTCACAACTCTAGGTTTAGCAGACCAATGCTCAAACCACCGAGCTATCTCTCCCCCCTTCTTTAACCATTTACATCTAAAGACACTCTTTTATAGAATCATCTACATTTAAAAAGACTATTTTAAGCACTGAAAGACTCCTGTACAGGAAATAGGAGTGTTTGGACTCATTTGAAACAAGAATTTCAAATCCTATTAAACCCTGATGAACCTAAAATGAACTGAGTAAGAGTTAAAACTCTACCTTTAAAAATGTTCTGAGAGTTTCCCGCCACAAAGACAAAAGCAGTTACAGCCCTGCTGTGTTTGCATAGTAGATTGGATATCCATGAGCTGAAAATGTTACTAAGGCCATTCCAGGAAGTACTAAGCCAAAGGCGACAATGGCTGATATCTGAGTCCAGGTTAGTGCCTGAAAGAGGTGCATACTCCACCACCTGTTCATCTCATCTTTCTGCCAGCAACCAGACAACTAAGAACAGAGAAGCCATAACTCAGCATCAAGAAGAAGCAACCTGTCAGCACAGCACTTCTGCAACTTGCCACCACCAAGACTTCAGCATTACTGGAGAGATGGAATTTGCAAAGGCACTGCCATGAGGTTAGATTTAAACTTTTCTTGTAATCATTTTCATGGAATATTGAAATGCTGTTGTAATTTAATTTTTATTTTAGGGTGACGTTCATAATTTTTGAACCACACAGGCTTTCTGTGCTTTGCCAATCCAGCTGAATCTCTCCCCATCATTTTGTACCAAACAATGCAGGACCTCCTCGCTTCACAGCATAGAGGTTTAGCATATGCTGTTTACACTTATGTTACCTTCACTGTAATAACACCCAGAAGAGTGAAGATTTCATCTGAATATGTTTTTAGAAGCACAGGGGTTTTCTGCACCTTTACCTCTAAGTAGTCTCTTTTAATTTCACTGTGAAATTACTGAAACAGCAGGCCCTGGATCAACCTCTAATTTAAGTATTACTTTTTCTGCTTGTAAAGAAATCCATTAAATAACAATTCATTTATTATCTTGTAAATTAAATAGTTGTATAGATGCTATATTGTTCTCAGTGGAGTCCGTGTTGCAAATTGTCATCTGCGAGCTAAGGAAACTAAAATTATCTAGTATTGCTTGCATGAGGTGGTGGTTGTGCTTTTAGTACTGATGTGCACATTTACTGTGTATGTCCCAGTTTCTACAAGGTTTGTCCTTGAACTAACAGTCACCTCCAATTTCAGACTGCACTTCTGTTATGGGAAACAATCTTTGAGTGTTGTCCATGTTGTGCTTTTTGCTTGACCCCAATTCATTTGTTGCACAAATAACATGATGCTATTGAAGGAAAACATAATCCCAACTATACAAATGAAGGGTATAAATTAGCTGTTCCCACTCAAGAAAGAGATCTCAGAGTCATTGTGGATAGTTCTCTGTAAACATCCACTCAATGTGCAGTGGCAGTCAAAAGCTAACAGAATGTTGGGAATAATTAAGAAAGGGATAGATAATAAGACGGAAAATATCATATTGCTTCTATATAAATCCATGGTATGCCCACATCTTAAATATTGTGTGCAGATCTGATCAACCCATCTCAAAACAAGATATACTGGAATTGGAAAATTGAATATATTGGAATTCAGAAAAGGGCAATAAAAATGATTAAGGGTATGGAACAGCTTTTGTATGAGGAGAGATGAATAAGACTTGGAGTTTTCAGCTTGGAAAAGAGACGAC
This sequence comes from Mauremys mutica, assembly GCF_020497125.1. Taxonomy (NCBI): domain Eukaryota; kingdom Metazoa; phylum Chordata; order Testudines; family Geoemydidae; genus Mauremys; species Mauremys mutica. Next base: position 46,803,318 of record NC_059072.1, read on the forward strand.
TAAGGGGGGATATGAGAGAGGTCTACAAAATCATGATGGGTGTAGAGAAACATTTTGGGTACCTGTATTGGCTGGGAACTGATTTTGGAACAAAGGGGTCCCGCCATATGTTAAAGCTAGATAAGGTGGGGTGTGACATCATCAAGGTGCCTGACTCCCCATACATGAGAACTCCTGAAAACACCTGCGGAAAAAAGACTGGAATGGGGGAAGTGTTGGTCCCAGGCTAAAAGGATTTCCAGCCTGTATATGGAAACCTGGGGAACTGCTTGTATCATCACTCAGGGTGAGAGATTGCTAATTCAAATACAACCCATTCAAATCCACAATGAGTTGTGTAAAAAATGATATGAATATATGGGATATATATATCACACAATGATATTCATGAGCAGTGTGTCTCTGTTTATATATGACCCCTTTGTTCCAAAATCAGTTCCCAGCCCAGTTTCTGGAAAAATACAGGTACCCAAAATGGAGATCAGTGTCATGTGGTCTGATCACATGCCCTTGCATGCCCCGCTGAGTCATAGCAGTCATTACTTATTGGCAGGGGTGAAAGTAACTTAAAGGACTTACTGGTATGCCAGAGTCCTGAGCGGGGCCGTGGCCTCAACCAAAAGAGGCAGGGCCTTTCAATATTTAAAGGCCCTGGGGCTCCGGTTGTGGCTGGGAGCCCCAGGGCCTTTAAATCACCCCAGAGCTACCAGCTGCAGAGGCAGCTTGGAACCCCGGGGCTCAGGGGCGAAATAAAGGGCCCGGGGCTCTGGCTGCTGCAGAGCTCCGGGCCCATTAAATCACCGCAGGAGCCCTGCCACCTTTACCCTGGGGTGGTAGGGCTCCTGCAGTGATTTAAAGGGCTCGGAGCTCCGGCCGCTGAGGGGAGCCCATGGCCCTTTAAAGCACCACCTGAGCTCTGGTATCGGGGCTCGGGCAGCACTTTAAAGGGCCTGAAGCTCCCCACAGCAGCCGGAGCCCCTGGCCCTTTAAATCCCCACCAGAGCCTGGCTGCCAGAGCCACAGGACTCCGGCAGCTGGGCTCAGTCAGGGATTTAAAGGGCCCAGGGCTCCAGCCGCTGCGGGGTGCCCCAGGCCTTTTAAAGCGCCACTGGAGCCCTGCTTCCGGGGCTCCGGCAGCTGGGCTCGGGCAGGGATTTAAAGGGCCCGGAGCTCTGGCCACTGCAGGGAGCCCCGAGCCCTTTAAAGCACTGCCCAAGCCCCAGTGGCTGGAGCCCTGGGCCCTTTAAGTCACTGTCGGGGAAGCCAGTCCAGTCTGGTATGGTGTACCGGCTGTTGCCAGTATGGCGTACCGGACCGTACTGGCTTACTTTCACCTCTGTTTATAGGCTGTCTGGAGGGTTCTCAGGAAGGCTCACCAGGTGGGAGATAAGCTTCTCCTAAGGCTTATTGTTTCCCCTGATGGCCCATTACCTTGAATAGGCCCTTCCCAACCAGCTAACTAGGATGGAAGCATCTTGCTTACAGATGATATCACTCAGGTGTAACTACATTTGGAACACAGACACATAGTCATAACTTTGGATACAAAAATGATACATGCATACAAATAGGATAATCATATTCAGCAAACCATAACTTTTCCATTGACAGCTTTCATGATTCATCTTGTACAAATTGCATTATAATTATGTCATAATTACATCATTGTCATACCCCTAGGATGAATATGGGGTGTAGTGTCACACCAGGATTATAAGATGTTAAATTTTAGCCACTAGAAAGTGTGTTTTTACTTATATTTTATTTGCAACCATTTTTGTCTCTTTTTCTCTTGCTTAATATCACTTACATCTTTGTTCTTTATTAATACATTTATTCTTGTTTTATTATAAAACTATCTCAGTGCTGTGTATTATGGTAAAGAGTGTGTCCTCAGTGAGCCAACAGGATGACGTATGCTCTGTCTCTTTGGAGACAGGGGACTTAGTAAATTCTGTGACTGTCCAGTGAGAGTGACTGGACACTGCAGAGAGACGTCTCTGGGGAACTGGAGTGCACTGAATGTTACCTGCAAAGCAAGGTTTAGATTGTCCAAGTCTCAGGGAGTTTGCTGGCGAGGCTAACAGAACTGGTGTGGCAGCGAGCTGACACACAGCGTAAGCCACACTGGAGCTCTCCCTTGCTGAGTCAGAGAGGTAGTGGCTTATGGTTATGGACACTCTGAGGAGAGTGTCACACATAGATAAAGCCATTTCTAATGGACACAATTAGATATTGCATATCTAATGCATATTTTAGGAACAAACCAGCCTTAGTCAATAGCTGGTTTTGGATTAGCAACTACTGTCAGTTTCGAGGTAACTGCACTGCTGACGCACAGCCCTACCCCATGGTCTATGCAAGGAATGCCCCTTACGTCTCAGGCCATCACCTCTCTCTGAGCAGGGGCCCACATCCCTTTTCCTCCAGAGTGGGGTTTTAGTCTTCCTGTCCCTCCTGCAGTTGTCTGCGATTATCCCAGCATGACTGACTTAGCTCAGCCCCTGCAGTTTCACTCTGTTTCTCTCAAGACTAAGACAGTGGTTTACCAGGGACTAGCAGCTTTCACAAGGCAAAGTACATTTATTTTAGGCTAAAAGCCTGATAGAGAAAAAAAATCAAACAACAAAAATCCAGTTGTTCCACATTGGGGGCCTGGGAGATCAAAGTCCTTCCAACCCTTTAGCAGCCCTTGGGCAAAGAGTCATGTCCATTTATTGCATCAAAAAATGAAGGCCCTTTAATTTAAATTTCACCTTTTATAACACCTTTTTCTCCTTGGGCCTCTGTGACCCAGTCTGAACCAATGTATGTAATTCTCCCTATGTGTGGTACTTTTCCAGAGTTGTTTACCCATCTGAGGATTCATAGTAATCATCCCCCACTGATGTCAGTTCCTGGCTCACACAGTTAACTTTTACAAAGGGGTACAATAGGATCTCTCTCTCTCTCTCTCTCACACACACACACACACACACACAAAATCAGCAAAGAGTCCTGTGGCACCTTATAGACTAACAGACGTATTAGAGCATGAGCTTTCGTGGGTGAATACCCACTTCGTCGGATGCATGCAGTGGCACGCACACAAAATGTTCATAAAGTTAAAACCATATTCCCCAAAGGTACTACATGTGTTTGCAATATCTGTCACAACCACATTCTCGCTAAAGTGTATGACATTACATCAAATGCATGGACTCAACAGATAACTGTTTCCAGCTTTAGTTCCTTGAAAAGAGCAGTTAAGCCTTGTCACATTCTGGAGTGCAATCCAGACCAATGGGGGCTTGTGTCATCACCTGCCCTGTAATCCTGGGCATCTTAAAATGCTCTGCTGCTGTAGCACCCTTGTCTGGATGCTCACAGCCAGCATACAAGCACACACTCAGTGTCTGTGTGATAAGCAGCCTTGGACCAGCAGCTCTGACCCCAGCAGCCTGCGTGTTACACAACAGCCGCATTCTGACCTCTACCAGCATTGGTTACACCTAGCAAGATGACTCCATCACCACCACCCCTTCCAAATTTTCCCCAAACCATGTGCTCTGCAATCTCTAGCCCTTTCCTGGGCCATTCAGAGGAATAACAAAGTTTGTTTACTCCTCTAAAGAGACAAACTGCAAGCTTATCACTTTAACTAGAGTTAACTATCACTTCAATTGAAACTCAGCATTGGGTTGGTTTAGATTATAAGTAAAACAAGTGTATTAACAAAAGGAGATCGGATTTTAAATGAACTCAAGTATAAAAGATAGAGTTAGCAATAGTTATATGCAAATAAAAGTGGAAAATGCTTTCTAGAGACTAAGACTTAATAAAACTACAGTCTTGGTTCAAGGTAAGTTTTTACCACACTACCTTCCAGAAAGATGCCTGACCACTCCCTTAGTCAGGATCTTCTACAAAGTCAAAAGTGCTCTGTTCCTTTGTCTTCTTAGGTGAAAGATAACATGGGGTTCTTTGCCCCTCTTCTTCTAATCCAATGAGCCTTTGAAATTGATTCTTCTGAAGGTTACCTCCAAAGTAAAGTTCATTCAAGCTATCAGAGGGGTAGCCATGTTAGTCTGGTTCTGTAGAAGCAGCAAAGAATCCTGTGGCACCTTATAGACTAACAGACATTTTGCAGCATGAGCTTTCGTGGGTGAATACCCACTTCTTCGGATGCAAGTAGTGGAAATTTCCAGGGGCAGGTTTATATAGGCAAGCAAGAAGCAAGCTAGAGATAACGAGGTTAGTTCAATCAGGGAGGATGAGGCCCTGTTCTAGCAGTTGAGTGAAAACCAAGGGAGGAGAAACTGGTTCTGTAGTTGGCAAGCCATTCACAGTCTTTGTTTAATCCTGAGCTGATGGTGTCAAATTTGCAGATGAACTGGAGCTCAGCAGTTTCTCTTTGAAGTCTGGTCCTGAAGTTTTTTTGCTGCAGGATGGCCACCTTAAGATCTGCTATTGTGTGGCCAGGGAGGTTGAAGTGTTCTCCTACAGGTTTTTGTATATTGCCGTTCCTAATATCTGATTTGTGTCCATTTATCCTTTTCCTTAGAGACTGTCCAGTTTGGCCGATGTACATAGCAGAGGGGCATTGCTGGCATATGATGGCGTATATTACATTGGTGGACGGGCAGGTGAATGAACCGGTGATGGTGTGGCTGATCTGGTTAGGTCCTGTGATGGTGTCGCTGGTGTAGATATGTGGGCAGAGTTGGCATCGAGGTTTGTTGCATGGATTGGTTCCTGAGCTAGAGTTACTATGGTGCGGTGTGCAGTTACTGGTGAGAATATGCTTCAGGTTGACAGGTTGTCTGTGGGCGAGGACTGGCCTGCCACCCAAGGCCTGTGAAAGTGTGGGGTCATTGTCCAGGATGGGTTGTAGATCCCTGATGATGCGCTGGAGGGGTTTTAACCGGGGACTGTATGTGATGGCCAGTGGAGTCCTGTTGGTTTCTTTCTTGGGTTTGTCTTGCAGTAGGAGGCTTCTGGGTACACGTCTGGCTCTGTTGATCTGTTTCCTTATTTCCTTGTGCGGGTACTGTAGTTTTGAGAATGCTTGGTGGAGATTTTGTAGGTGTTGGTCTCTGTCTGTGGGGTTAGAGCAGATGCGGTTGTACCTCAGTGCTTGGCAGTAGACAATGGATCTTGTGGTGTGCCCGGGATGGAAGCTGGAGGCATGAAGGTAGGCATAGCGGTCAGTAGGTTTTCGGTATAGGGTAGTGTTAATGTGACCATCAATTATTTGCACCGTAGTGTCTAGGAAGTGGACCTCCCGTGTAGATTGGTCCAGGCTGAGGTTGATGGTGGGGTGGAAGCTGTTGAAATTGTGGTGGAATTTTTCCAGAGTCTCTTTCCCATGGGTCCAGATGATGAAGATGTCATCAATGTAGCGTAGGTAGAGAAGGGGCGTGAGTGGACGGGAGCTGAGGAAGCGTTGTTCCAGGTCAGCCATAAAAATATTGGCATATTGTGGGGCCATGCGGGTGCCCATAGCGGTGCCACTGATCTGGAGATATATATTGTCATCAAATTTAAAATAGTTGTGTGTGAGGATAAAGGCCCTGAGCTCAGCAACCAGTTGTGCTGTGGCATCATCAGGGATACTGTTCCTGACAGCTTGTATTCCATCAGCGTGTGGGATGTTTGTGTAGAGAGCCTCCACATCCATGGTGGCCAGGATGATGTTTTCTGGAAGGTCACCAATGCATTGGAAGGTCACCAATGCATTCAAGCTGTGAGAAAGGAGACATGGAGCCTGGTGATGAAGGAAGTTCCATGCTGGCTTCTTTCCCTGCTAGTGTTTGCTAAATTACAGATTGAACTGTTCCTGCAATCTCCTCACTCTGCTGTGATGCAGAGAGGTTATCACCTCCCCTTTTCAGTTTGATGGGTTTGTTTACCTTTTTTGTAAATGCATTCCCATTGTCTCTTAAAGTACTTTGGAAGTACCTTCAAGGTGGCATTCCTTTTTCTAAGGTGGGATAACATCAGCCCTGCCTGGCACACATACTTTAACAACATAATTCCCAATATGTCTGTAATTTTGAATTTGTCCTTCATACATATACCACACAATAATATTAGTGACCAGTATGTTATTAGCTTTCTATTACTATCTTACATGACGCCTTTTAGATATCGGTTCTGACATTAGTGAGTTGGAGTACACTGAACTGGTCAGGCCCGCTGAAATTCGCTACCAGAGACCAGCAAGACCCTGGCCCTCTTGTATTGGGATACTGTTTTGTGATCCTAACCTATATCAAGGTTGCCTAATATGTGGCATCAGAGTGGTAATTACTACTAACCTCAGGTCATATGTATCCCAAGAATTAAGTGAAGGCCGCTTGGGAATTGTAAAAATGGACATCCTCACCAGGGGTTTTGTGTGGTGGCCAAAAATGGATACATGAGTAGAGAAAATGGCAAAACAATGTCAAGGTTGTCAGCAAATGCAAAGGATGCATAAACATGCTTCTTTTCATCCCAGGGAGTGGCCAACAATTCAATAGCAAAGAATCGACATAAACTGTTTCGGATCATTTATGGAACATGTGTTTTGGATTGCGGTAGATGTCCATTCTAACTGTCCTAAGGTATTGTGTATGGATAAATCACTGCACATGGTGGAAGTGTTAAGAGAATTGTTTTCATGGATGGGAATTCCTGATCAAATTGTGACCCTGAAACTCAGTTAACATCTGAAGAGTTTCAATTGTCTGTCAGACAAAAGTGGCACAAACACATGAACCAGCTTTCGAGTACATGTTCAGTGGGATGCTGAACTCCAGTGATGGCTGAGCCTACAATACAGCCCCGGACAGTGACTTGTGATAGTACTAGTGAGCCTCATGTCCTTGTTTCTGCTACACAAGACCCTAACGCTGCAGAGCAGGAAGTTGTTGCTGATACAGCTACACCAGAAAGTATAGACACTGTTTCACACACTGTTGTGATGCCTATGAGACTTTATCCAAGAGAAGTCATAATCCAGCTCTCAGACTTGATTTGCAACATGTTGCTTATTCAATTATAGGTTATCTGTAACGGTGCCCTCCTGGCTCCTCCACAAAACTCAGTTGGAGACCACACCAACTATATGCACCAGTGCTATTTTATTCCTTTGTGCCAGTTCCCACCACCAGCTATTTACACTTTCTTCAGGCCAACCCCCGGGGGACTGCTAGCTTTCCCTACCAGCAGGGACCTAGAGCCATACACTCCTCCCCTTCCTGTGTCCCTTCACCCCCTAGTTTCCCCTCTGCCAGCTTTATATGGCTGGCTGGCTGATTAGGCCCGCAGGTGCCGATTAGGGTGACCAGATCACACAGGTGAAATATCGGGACGCGGGGGGGGGAGGGGGGGAACAAAAAAACTCCAAACCCCCCCCCCCCCGCCGCCGCCGCTCCATCCCACCCATCAGCTTGCCTCTGCTCCGTCTCCACTTCTCCCCTCCCTCCAGTGTGGGCGGGAGGAGGAATGCGGCGTGTTTGGGGAAGAGGCGGGGCCAGGGCAGAGATTTGGGGAGGGATCCAATGGGGCAGTGAGGGGGTGGGGCCAGAGTGGGGATTTGGGGAGGGGTCCAATGGGGGAAGGAGGTAGCAGGACTGCAGGGTGGGGAGCGAGAGTCCCTCCGGGCTCTGCCTGTGCCGGAGCAGAGGGCAAAATTGCTTGTTTGTCCCGTGTCCCGACCGAACATTGGTCGGGACGCGGGACAAACAAGCGAATATCGGGACAGTCCCGATAAAATCGGGACATCTGGTCACCCTAGTGCCGATGCTCAAGTAATCAGGGCTTGGTCTCCCCTGCCAGCCCCAACTAATCCCCTTAATTGGAAAGGGGCTAACAGGGACCTGGCCAGGCTCTCCTGGCCAGCACCCTGTTACAGTATTTGTAACTCTTTTTGCTTATGTACTTTTACACTAAAGGGGGAGGAGTATGTGGTGTATAGGAATTGGACAATCCCTTCAGCTGGAGCCCTCTCATGGCCCTCACTGTCTTCCGTGTTTCAGAAGTAAACAAACCCTGCCGGAGCAGCAGTGTGTATATGTAGCTAGGCCTTGGACATTCCCCTCTGGTGTTATCTGGACCGGTGATCTGCTCGGCCACTCCAATCCTTGACTCTGGGAGCCAGCCTTACTCTGCTCTGCTGTGAGAACTCCCACTCCCGGGCTGTTCACGCACAGCCTCTAGCATGTAAGCTGCTCCCAGCTACTTGCAACTGAATGACACTAGCCAATATCTCTGGTCCCAAACACAACCCTAGGAACCTCCATCTTGCAGTGTCCAGTTATGCCCACTGGACGCTGCAAGCTTATATAAGTTCTTTAATTTAACAAACAAATTCATATGTATTAGGCTTGTTATCCCAAGGGGAGTCTGACAAAATAGGTGTTCAGGGAGATCTTGCACATTGGCTGGCCCTTTGGGGAGCAGTCTCCCAAGCCCAGGACTGTACATATGCAGAAAATCCAACTCTCCTTTTGGGGTTACCCTGTGTTTCCCTCTCCCAGCACTGAGTCCTTCCCTGCCCCCTAGAGGGCGGTGATCTGTGCTCTCTGGGCTAGGTGTGTTTACCCTTTGATCAGATTCACCTTTTCCCAGCAGCTTTCCCATAACTGCTCTCTGTCTCACCAGCCTGGGGGAAAACACCCCCTTGTCTGTTAGCTGGGTTATTTGTATTCTGGCAAACTACCACGTGGCAATTTCCTGGTCTCAACTCCTCTGTTATCACAGGCATTGGAGCTGCACCTTCATTTAAAGAGACACAGTTACTTTCCAAAAATTTAACAGAAATAGCATCCTGAAAAATTGAGACCTGGACTGAGGTATCCTCTGCCACCCCTTTCTCTTTCCCTGAGAAGTCATCTGTGTAACTGCTCCCCTCCGGGAGGTGAGGTATACAGTTCCTTCCCAAACCCGGGTCACAGGATGGGTGCCTGGGTGCACAGATGCTGACCTAGCCATCCTCTTAGTGTCCTGGGCATCCCGCCCCAAGTGACTAGTGAGGAGACATTCCTGTACCCCCACTATTCCTTCCCCAGTTTCCTCCTCTGTCGTCCCCCCCAACACATTTCTCTGTGCTACATAGGAAGGGTTCTGTCTCTTGTTCATCTGCAGAACTGTCAGCTAACAACTGGGAAAGTTTCCTTAATCACTGACAACACCTCTCCTGCCCCTACGCTTGAGGGCATGTTGCCTTCTGCTAGAAAGGAGTTAGTCTCAGCCCCTCCCATACCTGGAAGCACCCTGCTTCCCTGTGTTACAGAGTCACAGGAATCCTCAGCCACCTCAGTGGTTTCTGAGATCTTCTGCCCCTTCTCTGGGCTCTCCTCTGGGACACATTTCTCTATGCTCCCTAGAGCTGAGTTTGCCTCTTGTTCAGCTGCAACCTGCTGGCAGTTAAGAACCTGGACAGTTCTTTCCCTGGCAGGCATTACACCCCCATCCCTTCCTGATGTGGTGTTGCCTCCAGCTGCAGTGCAGGAGTTGGTTTCAACAACCCTCCCACCTGGAAGCATTTGGCTTCACCCTGCTGCAGAAGAATCAAGGAGACTCTCTCCCATTCTCTCAGCAGTTCCTGAGACCTTACTCTTTCTCTCGAGGGTCCCAGCATAAAACTCCCTCCTGCTGCAGGCAAATACTTTAACTTGAGCTACATGGAAAAAATCATTACCAAGAAGCAGGTTGACTAGGAGGTGTTCTATTATCCCCACAGTCAAAACACTTTCCAGACCTTTCCACACCACATGGATTTTAGCTAGTGGTATGAGGAATCTGCTTTTGCCCACCCCCACAATCTCTGCCATTTGGCCAGGTAGCATAGTGGCCTTTGGGACTACACTCTGCTTAACCAGAGAGATCTGGGCCCCTTTATCGCTCTGCCCCAAGTATTCCCTGCCATCAATTTGGACAGCCTTAACATGCTCCATATCTGGTTCTGCAGAGGCTAACCTCACAAAACCAATGTGATAGGTTTCAATTGCATGGGGGGTTTCTGTGTTGAGGACAGCAGAACTAACATACATTATTTGTTGCCTGCTTCCTCCTAGCACAGGGCATTTATTCCTCAGGTGATCAGTGGAATTACACTGATAGCACCTTTTGGGCTCTTTTGCTTTTACAGATTTGGGATAGGAGTTACCAGTAGAGGAATGTTTTTGGGTAAGAGAATGCTTAGGCTCCCAACCCCCTTCTCTATTTCCAGGGACAAAATGGGATCCTCCCTTCCCACCGGTTTTAAACCCTCCTTCTGGGGCTTGCCCTCAGTAGACGCCTGATTCTGTTTGAAGGCGTCAGCTAAAAAAGCCATCTCATCCACAGACTTTACATCTTTGTCCCATAGACACTGCTTTACATCCGCCTTAGGAAAAGCTCTTGAGCAATAAGATCCAACATTCCCTCAAAACTTGCCACCTCTTTGCCCCTCACCCATTTTCCCAACAAATCTTTGATTTTGTTGACATATTCCTCATTACTCATCCCAATATCCCTCTTAAGATTCCAAAATTTAACTCTATATGTTTCAGAGGTAATCTGAAAACTTCGCAAAACAGTATCTTTAAATTTACAATAGTCTAAAGCATCTTCAATTAGGGTGACCAGATAGCAAATGTGAAAAATCGGGGCAGGGGTTGATGTTATAGTAATTGTTACAGTAATGTTACAGTAAGGTTATAGGTTATAATTTCGTGTATATAGTTATGAGGCTGAAAATATATCCTCATGGCTGAAAGCAAGCCCAGGCAAAAGCTCTCCAAGAACAGAGAAGCATTTCATACCTCACCAGGGCATATATGGGACAAACTCAGCCCAGACTCACAGGAACAAAGGATGCAGACCTAGGCAACAACAAAAGATCTGTTAGACCACGGCTGGCCAACCTGAGCCTAAGAAGGAGCCAGAATTTAACAATGTACATTGCCAAAGAGCCACAGTATTATGTCAGCAGCCCCCCATCAGTTCCCCCACCCACTGGCAGCCCCACCGATCAGCGCCTTCCCCTCCCTCGCCGTACCTCCCGATCAGCTGTTTTGTGGTGTGCAGGGGGGGAGGAGCGAGGGCACGGCAGGCTCAGGGGAGGGGGAGGGAAGGGGTGGAGTGGAGGCAGGGCCTGTGGCAGAGCCAGGGGTTGAGCAGTGAGCACCCTCCAGCACATTGGAAAGTTGGCACCTGTAGCTCCAGCCCCGGAGTCAGTGCCTATACAAGGAGCCACATATTAACTTCTGAAGAGCCACATGTGGCTCCAGAGACATAGGTTGACTACTCCTGTGTTAGACTCTCGAGTGGGTCACCCCACTTCCTTTTGTTAGTTTGGAACTGCAATAAGGTAATGCTCACCTGACTCAGAAGTGTGTGTGTGTGTGTGTGGGGGGGGAAGCAAAGCCAAGAGGGAAGAAAGAACATGATAAAAGGGAGAGATGTTTGCCATGCTTTTCCTGTCTTTTCCATCTCCATCTTCAGACACCACTACCAAGCAACTGAAGTGCGGATCAAAGGGGAGATCCTGGCTGAAGAGCAACCAGCCAGCCTGTGGTGAGAAGCATCTAAGTTTGTAAGGACACTGAAAGTGTTAAGGTCAGCTTAGAATTCATTTTGCTTTTATTTCATTTGACCAAATCTGACTTGTTATGCTTTGACTTATAATCACTTAAAATCTATCTATATAGTTAATAAATCTGTTCGTTTATTCTACCTGAAGCAGTGCGTTTGGTTTGAAGTGTGTCAGAGATTCCTCTTGGGAGAACAAGCCTGGTACATATCAATTTCTTTGTTAAATTGAGAACTCATATAAACTTGCAGTGTCCAGCCGGCGTAACTGGACACTGCAAGGTGGAGGTTCCCAGGGTTGTGTCTGGGACCAGAGATATTGGCTAGTGTCATTTGGTTGCAAGTACCCGGGAGCAGTTAACATGCCAGAGGCTGTGCGTGAGCAGGCCAGGAGTGGGGGTTCTCGGGCTGGCTCCCAGAGTCAAGGATTGGAGTCATCTAGCAGATCACTAGTCCAGAGAACACCAGAGGGGAAGGTCACAGCCTTGCATGTTGTATACATGGTTATTTGAACCTCAACATTCCCATGAGGTTCCTTCATATTACCTTTGTCTGAAGAACTACAGAAACAACACACATGATGCTTGTATCTTAGTAATCCAGACCTTCCATTGTCAGGGTTTCTCAAAGGTGCCTTCAGCTTTAGAAATGGGACACACTGAGTTCCATGTCTAATGAGTGTAGACACTGAACTATTGCATTGTCTCACATGAAGATCCCACCGAGTAGCCTGCTGTACGTAGGGAAGCCTATACTGTTGTCTGTCCTGAACTTGGTATGTGGATAGAGGACTTCATTCTCCAGGACTATCAAGCTAACTCTTTTCATAAGAACTACAGTAACATTAAAAAATGAGGAGTAAACTTAGTTCTGTTGTAATAATGTAGGTACTAATATAGGCATTCCCAGCAAAGACCTGCTTAGAGAAGGCACATCAGAATAAGTCAGCTGTTCATCAGTAACATTGGATTGCTTTTATATGGTCTCAATTCCTGACTGAACTAGCCCATTCCAGATAAAAACAAGAAATAAAGGAAACTCTCTATGGGCAGTTAAAATAACAAATTAGCCATGCAACACTTAACATCATTACAGATTGGCTGAAGTGCAGAGCATGCTACATGAGATTTCCAACTCCAGCACTAATCATTAGTGCCAATAACGACTCTATCTAAGAAGCGGGTGCAGTCAGAATACTAGTTCAGAGACCTGGAAAAGGTATTGTTTTGAAGGCAGATTTACTTTAAAAAGTAATTGGGACAAGTGTCTCTAGTGATAAAACTTAATACATTCAAAAAACTCAGCATTCACCTTTCAATTATGTCCCTTGACTTAACATAAGAAACTGAAGAGTTTGAGGAAAAGAGGCAGAGGCTTCAGCGCTGTAATGTATATTTCCCAACTTGTGCGTACTATATAGAACAGTCTGGCACTGGCAGAGGATTGGTAAGAAGACCCAAGAGCCCTCTTCCTACTCTAGTTTTGTTTCTACACAGCCCTGATGACTTTTTTTCCTGAGTAACTTGTAGAGCTTGTGATGCTTTCTTGGGGTGTCCAGAACTGTAAGTCACTTTGTTACCCTTCTGTTTCAGCAAGAGACATTTGCTGCTACAAAACGGTGTGCCAACTCCCTGACACTCCAGTCTGTTAGACAGCCCAACAAACTTCTCAGGACCCTGCCAGTCCTTGCCTTGCCTTGTAGGGAACTCTTGGTGACCCCAGTCCAAATCCCCAGGAACAGCGTTCCTCCACAGCATCCAGCTCCTGTCACTGGATGCCTACAGAAATACCAAATCTGCTGTCTTCAAAGAGACAGAGTACACACCAGCCTGCTGGCTTGGCTGAGGATGCACCCCTCACTTTAACATAACAGCACTGAGATGGATTTATAATGAAATAAGAATAAGTTTATTAATAAAGAACGGAGATTTAAGTAATACTAAGCAGAGATAATAGAAACAGAAAATAGTTACAAATAAAACAAAAATATAATCATGCTTGCTAGTGACTAAAGCTTAATGGGTTACAATCCTTGTCTAAGGCTGTTGTCTTACCCTAAGCCACTTCTTAGCTGGCTCCAAGCTTTATAAAGCAGCCTTCTCACTTACAGTTACCTCTCAGCATCAGCAACCCTTATAGTTGGAGATCCACTGTTCATAGATGCAAAGAGCGCTAACCTCTTTGTTATCCCTCAGTGAGGCATAACAAAGGGTTCTCTCCCCTTTCTCATGTAGTCCAGTAACCGTTTGAGATGTGCTCTTCGGAAGTGTATCCCCAGATAAAGTTTTTCTCCCCTACTGCATGTGCTCCAGTGAGATGACACCATGCTGTTTCCTCATCCTCCTGATAACTGGTGTTTACTTCAGATGCAAGTGAACTGCCCATTATCTCTGGCATCATCCTGCTCAACTTACATGATAGACACAGGCAAATAGGCAAAGCAACAGTCCTTTGTCTAGGACAAACTTGTTTATCAAGTCCTCCTCCCACAAACATGTTTTGGGAATATATTTCCAGCATACATACATACATTTTACACACCATTTGTACATACATCACACAATGGTACTAACAACTGGTGTGTCACCAGCTTTCATTTGCTACACACATGACACTCTTTACAGCAGGAGTCGGCAGCCTTTGGCACGCGGTCCATTAAGGTAATCTGCTGGCGGGCCACGAGACATTTTGTTTACGTTGACTGTCCACAGGCACGGTCCCCTGCAGCTCCCAGTGTCCGCGGTATGCTGTTCCCAGCCCCTAGGAGCTGTGGGGGGCTGTGCCTGCGGATGGTCAACATAAACGAAATGTCTTGCAGCCCGCCAGCGGACTACCCTGAAGAGCCACGTGCCAAAGGTTGCCGACCCCTGCTTTACAGATTCATACTATGACAACAGTGCATTAGGTGTAGTGAGTGTATCCATCCATGTAGATATCTGCACCTGCCTTTTGGCATTAAAGGGCTCTTAAGATCACAATGGTGAACAAGACATAACTGTAGGATTTTATGGCCATGAAGATGCAGAAGACAGGATGAACAGGCAGTCAGTTATGGGGATGATTTAGGCCCTTCTAGTAGTTCCATCCATGTAGATATCTGCACCTGCACAGAGCCCTACTGGATGCAGTGAGGGAAGAAACTAGGTTTTTTTTTAATTTAAAAAAAGGTGACTAGTATTGAGTAGTGCATATTTTAATTGGATTAAGATAATACGCAAAGCCAAAATAAGATTTATATAGCAAATTTATTCTTCTTTTCTTACATTATTTTCCATGAATAATCCCCAGTAGACATTAGTGAAGTGGTTTGAAGAAATGCAGAGCAGAACTGAGCTTTCATCTCCCTCTGTGGGTGTTCCTGAGCAGTACTCGTGAGTGATACTGGGCAAACCTGGCAGGGTGAGAGATGTTGGGTAACACAAGCATAAAAGGAATATGAAAGCTGCAGCCTGAGAGAAAGAATTTTTAAGTGGAATACAAAGTTATGTGCAGAAACGTGGGCTAAACTCTCTCAAAGCTGAAAATTACGCAGTACTTTCAAATGCAAATGATGTAAAGATGTCTTGTATATAAAAAGGTAAGAGTGCTCATTCAGTAATGATGCATAATATCAAACACCTTTTAAGTTAAGCTATCTGGAGTGTATTAGGGTCATGAAACTGATCTATGCTACAGCAGAAGTAATTGAACAAATATATTTACTGAGGCTTTAAAAATATGCCATTTCTTACCCGCGATTCTGTGACCCTATGAAGGTGGTAGTTTAAATTAACTTGATTTTCCTTTGCCACCATAATGGCAGCATGAACACTTCATTCCCAAGTGGGGAAGTCAGCACTAGAGAGTCATACTTCTAAAAAGCCATTTGTTCTAACTCAGTGCTCAGGGGACATTAGAGATTTTTAGTGAGGCAAAAATGCATTACATGGTACCACATTTTCCCTTCTGCTTTTATAGACTCCTTTCTTGCACTGAACTCTGGCAAGAGAGTTCCTTTTGCATGTAAAATGATTGACTTTAGTGTGTGTCTGAGGTTCTAATTAAAAGATCATGTATCATGAGGGAAAGTTTAAAGATTTCAGTAGTTCACTTGTTTTGGCACATTATGCAATGACTCAGGCTTAATTCTCTCAAGTTATCAAATTAATAAAACCCTCTAATTCTTGTCAGGATTCATCCAGCAGGGGGGTTAAATAGCTAGTCTTCAGAGAGTGTTATTTTACTATTGTCAGAAAATGTTCTTCAAGTGAGCTATATATTGCCAGAAATACAGTAAAATGAATGTACACTCTGCTTCCTCTAGTAAGATGTATTCTTCTTCCCTTTGGGCACCCCACAATTGTCATGGAATTGTTCTGTAGCGCTAGGATACTATTTTAGTAATAAGATCTGTTCTCATAAACAATCAGAGCCAGCTAGAATGAATCAGAATCCTGGGAGGCCCTTACCTTATGTGTATGTATTACAGTACAGTCTTTCATTGCAGGGTCATCCTGTGGATCAGATAACACGGTATAATATATACATTTCTACAACCTTAAATATACATGTGTAGTATCTTGTAGTGCACAGTACAACTCTGTGTATGTCAGATAAAGACAGAGAATTTCAACAGGACAAACAGATATTTCCCCACTGTCTTCATTCTCAAAAATCGCTATACCTTTCCCCCCCCCACCTCAAAATTAAAAAAAAAGATGTCCCTTGGGCAGATATCAAGTTTGGAATGTTTGAGTCCCCAAGGGTGAAAGCCTACAGAAGTTTTAAGCAAATGCAAGAGAGGGTGACAAGCTCATGCTCTGTAATATAGCTACCCATTTGAACGAAATCATTTTTTAAAATTCAGGCTCAAAATAGATGTTGGTATGGTACCAAGACACCTGCTATACAGTCTCTGGATTTCTTCCCATGGGCCTGGAGTGAGTACTTCATTAGCAGAGGAAGAAGTGCTGCAAAATGCTGGTGCTTTCTGGTTACCTGACTCCCTACCAATTACATAGGTCCGAATCCATCAAAATATTTTTAGGGCCCGATCCAAAGCCCATTGGAGTAGCAGGGCATCTCACATTCTGAAAGTGTTTTGCCTGATTGAGGCCATCATGGTGGTTGAGGCTAATAACAAAGTAATGTTGTTCTCAACAGTTAGACTGCATAGTTTATTAACAACCATCCTGAATCACAATGAATACATCATAATATATTTTCCTCCTACATTTCCTTGGTTTTCCTACTTTATATACACTGTACTGTGCATCAAGTGTCAGTCAATAAATATGTATAGTATGTTTTAAACACGCTCCACATTTTAAGAGATCCAGATTTTATCTTCTCTCTAAATTAGGCTGATTTGAGAATTGACACAGAGTAAGTCAGGTGTCCTCTCTGGCCACCCACTAGACTGCTGTGAGGGGAATCCAGGCCTCTGGGTCCTTGAATCCCTGGATGTTTTTAACTTCTGGAGCCTGAATGGCGTCTTGGGGTCCCTACGCATACCGTTGGGGTACAGACCCTTGGTCTAACTCCCTCTCCTGAGAGCTGGAACCTGTAGGGTTGCCAGCTTTCCAATTTCTTAAATCTGGACACAACAGCTCCTCCACCCCTGCTCGCTTGCTTGCTCCCCCCTCCCTCCTGGGACTCACCTGCCACCTGCAAGCTGGGCTGGGAGCTGAAGCGGAGCCTGCCCACAAAATGAAGGTAGGAGTCATCCCTGGCTGAGAAGGGGCTGGTGCGGGTTGATGATCTGGCACCCCGGGTCCCCACGCCCTGGGCTAGGCTGGTGGGGTGTTCGCAGGAAGTGATGGGAAGGCAGGAGGGCAGGGGGTGTTGTCATTCTGTCTGTCTGGGCAAATCGGTCCGGGCGGGGGGGGAATGCCCTTCCCTCCCCGCACTGTGTGTGCAAACTGGAGGCCAGGCTCCGCAATGAGCCACATGCCCTGAGCTTTAAGGGTGCTGTTCGCCTACCCTCCTGGGCTGGGCCACTGAGCTCTCATCTGAGTGGAGGGAGGCGAAGCGGGGGCTGGTGCTGCAAAGTCACTTCTGCCCTGAGGAGAAGCGACCACCTGGCATGGGATCTCTGGCTCAGGTTGTGGCTCCGGTGCTGGTCATGCATGTCTCGGAGCCCCTGGAGCAGCTTCCCACAAAGATGGGGTGTTTCTGCAGTAGGCAGGGCGGGGGCAGAGCCAGGGAGCAGAGAGGAGAGTGGAAAATAGGATGCGATCCAAACTCAATCCAGCGGCATGGATTGGCACCCACCTGGCTCACAGCCATGCTGCCCCCAGCTCTCTGCAAGTGCCCTGCTGCGGTCACACCTGCTGCAGTGGATGCTGCCTTGGCCCCCCATTCCAGCACCCCTCTGGGCAGTAACCAGACTTCTGGTGTCCAATCAGTACGTCTGACTGGACACTGTACAGGTCCCCTTTTGACCGAACTTTCCAGTCAAAAACTGGACATCTAGCATCCCTAGGAACCTGCTGTCCAGCTACCTAGCCCTTCTGGGTGCAGGGCTGGCCCTTCAGACTCCCCTGTAGTTAACCACACACTCTCCCAGAACTCCACTGAAAGATCTGAGCCCTCTGGTTTACTGTATAACTCTCTTTGTAAGCTTGTAGCTGTTGTCAAGCATTTACCACACAGAGACACTTTGCCCCCAGTCTAACACAGTTGCTCATTTATTTAATCATATAAAGCACAAGAGAGTACAGATCATTTAGATCACAACAAACATTCTAACTGCAGTACCCCTCACTAGCTCACCCTTCCCTTGGGAGTCCTTGGGGACCATCTGGACTCAGGAAACAGGCCGGGCCCCCGGCTTGTGAGACTGCTACATGCTGGGCTGCTGCTCCTTCATGGAGACTTCTTCCCCAGTATCTGTGACCTTCCTCTCTTTCCCCCAGCTTCCAACATGTTTCCTTATTTAATCCCCTCCTGGTTACCTGATTTCCTTTGTTCTGTGTCTGGTAACTTTCCATTGTTCCCACTTTCCTCTCCTTTCAAACAGAGCAGGAAGTATTTTCTCCCTGCTGAGCATTTCCACTGTCTGGTCAAAGCACTCTCATTAAGTACCTTCCCATTGTCCTGAGTCTGGGGGTGTACCTGATGCATATCCTGTCAGCAGTGGGGGGTCCATATACATATAGGCTTTAAATGACACAGTAATTTCAGGATACTGTTTTATTATCCAGAATTCATAAGATGTACAGACAGAGCCCCCCAGTTCATCACAAGCATATCACACATCCTTTGGAAATCTCTGCATCTCAGTGCCATCCTTGCTTCAACAACAACAACAACGTCATTTAAAATGTATAAAGACTGTATCGTGAATTTGTTTATGAAAATGTCAGTGGAGCTGCTCTGGAAAAATCATCAAAAAGGAACTATCTTCGTGATTGTCTTTAAATGGGCTTATATTGTAAAGTCTGAATTTTAATAAATATGACATTTGAAAAGAAGTCATCTGGTCATGTTAGCTCTCTGCCTCTCTGGAGGCATGAGATCTTACAGTATGTGATGCAGAGGTTGCTATGGTAATTTAGCATTTTTTCAAGTATTTTTTCAGATTTCTTCAGTTGCTATTAATAAATTTCCTGAAATACTCTGGAAAAAAACCCTAGTCTACCAAAATAACACTTGTCTTTCATACATTAGCTGTTTAGAGTCTAATCCTTTTCCTTTCAAAGTCAATGCAAATCTCCCGCTGACTTTAATGGGAATATGACTTGGCCCCAAATAGTTGGAATTTTTAATATGATAGTTCCTCCTAAATATTGGGGGTTTTTTAAATCGCAAAGTACTGCAAATGGCATGTGTTCTGGTACTAAATAATTGCAACAAGGTCTTCCACAGAGAATATTACTTGCTTGTTGTACTGGTAGCACATCACAGCTAACTCATGAGACAGCTTAGCACATGTCTCCTAGATATTGCTATGTGGGTGTTTTCATGGTACCATAGCATTCAAACACTCGTTAGATAGACTTCTCTGCAAGATTCCTGCACATGCTTATTTCAGACAGTAGCAGCAAAACCATGTCTCTGTAGTGTTTATAACTAGGAGAATGTCTGAGACTTCAGCCAGAGCTACCTAGCCAATATAAATTGGTGGTCTTCCATTGATTTCACTGGAGTTATGCCTGTTTATACCAGCTGGGAATTTGGCCCTATATTCTGACGCTTAAGTCCTCATGTATGAGATCATGACCTGGAGCTGCCATCATAGGAGGCATACATCTTAAGACATCACATAGGCAAGATATTAACAAAACAAGCTCATCTAAGAATATATATGTGGCTAGACTGGGTCTCTTCTCCCTTACACCAGTGTAAATCAGGATTAATTCCATTACTTCGATAATATTGATAAGCAGCACCAAGTAATAATCATTCTTCAAGAGACCTCAAGCAGTTTATCACAACATGTCTTTTCCAGCATTATAGTCTGACCCCTGCCTCACACATGAACACAGCAGTAGCGTGCCTGCTGATATGACTGAGAGATTCACTCTGGTCTTCCAGACTCAACTCCAATCGTATACTGACAATGTTTTAAACAAAGGGCTCCCATAACATTACCCTCTTTTCTTTGAAGGAACCCTGCACAGGAAGGGTGTATTTGCTGACAGAGTGGAGAATGGAGGGATGAAGGGGGTCTATAATTTGTCTTTCCATTAAAATAAAAATGCTTTCTCAAACATAACCAACAAGGGAGGCACCACTTGGCAAACAAAGATTAAGTGCATTTGCAGGACACATTAATACTTTGTTCCAGAAAAATATACTGAGTGTATTGTTAGTATAGCACAATGTTCAGCTTGTATAGTTTGATGTGGGGGCGAAGACCTTACAGAGAATTGTGGCTTCTTCTTCCGTATGATTTTTTTAATTAGCTGCCATCTGGTGCAAATTAGCCCATTAAAAAAATGCTCATCAGAGTATTTTTTATATAGCCCAGAAACAATTCACCCTGTGAAGTAACATTCAGACATATCCGGGGGGGGGGGGAGGGGGGAAAGTCTATCAATGGAAGGGCAGTCACTCCAACCCGCCCCTCTGTTGGTGGTAGATTTTTAACAGTGGGCTGTTGGATGTGCCCAAGAACTCCTCTCCAGCACATCACTGCTGGACTCCCCTAAGATTAATTCAGGGGTGCAACAGAGCACAAGACCCATGAATGGCCCAGGCAGTAGCTGCCAGACTTCAATATAAGAAAACAAAAGTGAGTTTCCCAGACCGCCTCTCAGAGCCGGCTCTGGCTTTTTTGCCACCCAAGCAAAAAAACCCAAAACCCAAAAAACAAACCTGTGGGCCGGCCGGAGCGGCAAAGGTGGTGGTGGGGGGACAAACCTGCGGGGCGGCTGGAGCGGCGAAGGGGGGAAAAGAAACAAACCTGCGGGGCGGCTGGAGCGGCGAAGGGGGGAAAAGAAACAAACCTGCAGGGCTTGCTACAGACCTGGCACTGCTCCCAGCAGGGCACTCCCCTCCTCCGCGCTGCCACCCCCTATAGGGCGGCCGGAGCAGCAAAGGGGAAAAAAAACCTGCGGGAATGCTGCCCCTTGGAATCTGCCGCCCCAAGCACAAGCTTGCTCGGCTGGTGCCTGGAGCTGGCCCTGCTGCCTCTCCCAGCGCTGCTTCTGATTGGCTTGTGGAAACGAGGCTGTGGAGAAGTAGAAGGGGCAGGGTTGCAGAGGCCTCTAACCAGTGCAGAAGGAGAGCGGCCAGAGCAAGGTGTAGGGAAGCTGCCAAATCTCAGCCACTTCGCCTACCAGAAATAGTAAGGGAGCTGGTAGCCAGCAAGTGAAGAAGGTGGCAAAGAGTGGGAGTAGCTAGCAGGTGAAGATTGAGGTTAAAGGGAGAGCAATTATTTAATCTAGATCAACAGCTCTCTGGGGCAGGGACTGCATCTCTTCCATGTATCTCTACAGTACCTAGAGCTTTGGGAATTCAGTGAATAAATAATACTACAGGGAGGCTCGGGGTTGCATGAGAGAGGATGGACCTTTGGCTGAGTGAGGGAAAGGGATTAGGAACACTTAAACTTTATTTGGTGGCGCATCTTCAACTTTTGAACTAAGAATTATGATGCTGCCTCTCAATTGTTACAGAGGACTTGAATTGTGTTTTCCATATTCATAGTGATGCTTTCTAAGTATAACTTATGTAGTAGCCCAACCAGGAATTTATCTTTCCTTTTTAGGTCTTTTGGGACTGATTAAACAATTCACCCTGTGAAGGGACATTCAGACATATGATACAGGCGGATGTGATAGTGAGATGTCCCTTACCCCCAGAGAACTCCAAGACGTAACACCTTTGTCCCCTTTAACTCCCAACTTTCCTTTTACAGTTTGAATGTAGACAGAGGGTGTACACTCTCTCCACCTCTCTCCTTGGGTGTGCTCCTTTCTTTACTATTCCCTTTCTCCTGTTTAAAAGCTACCTTCTTTGGCTGGTTTGCTGTGCAAGAGAATGAATCCAAAATGGAATAAGACCTGCCGTTTATAGAACCAGCCCCTCCTGCAAGTGGGATTGCATGAATCCAATGGCCATGCTAAGGATTAACAGTGTGTGTCACAACTCTAGTTGAGCATCCTCCCTCAGCCACTCACCAGAGTGCTGCAAGAGGACCCAGCTGCTGGAGCCTGTGTGTTTTAAGCCTCCAGAGTTTGAACAGAGCCCAGATACTGTCCCTATTATGGGCTCCCTAGGCACACTCTTAGAGTGCAGATCCTCTATCTAGCATTCCCTCTTGAGAGCAGCCTGCTGCCCAGTCCCTGGAACTAGTACTGGCCCCTCAAGCTTGCCTGTATCTTAAAAACACCCTCTCTCACAATCTCACACAAAGTGTGAACTGTCTGGGTGATCATGTAGCTCTCTCAGGAGGCACTTGATAAGGTGTAGCGCATAACCACATATAGGCTTTGCACAGGACTCAAACACAACGTTTACTTAAGCATGGGAAATACACAGAAAGTATAGATCATATAGAAAGCAACAGACAACTTGAATGCAGTGTCCCTCACTCTAGCTTGACCTTCCCTTGTGAGTCCTTGCGGGACCATTTTTGCTCAGACAAGCAGGGTGTCCCCAGGCCTCATGAGGCTCCTACAGCAGCTTCCCTCATCTTGAGTTCATGAAAATGGCCAAAGATCCTGAATAAATCAGTTCCTGCCCTTTTATTAACTTTCCAGTCCCTCGGTCAGGTGACCTCCAGATAAGCTTCAACAGAGGATCACAGAACTCTGCCAGGTGACTTTGTTGCCAGGTGATCCCTTCCCTGACAAATCAATTCTCCTGCGTAGGAGCTAGCCTATTATGTAGCTCTATTCCATTTCAGTGGGAGAGCACTTAAGTCAATGACCCTCTATAGTCAACCCTGTATCCCTAAGGCCTGGTCTACACTAAGGGGGGGGGGTCGAACTAAGGTACGCAAGTTCAGCTACGCGAATAGCGTAGCTGAACTCGAACTTAGTTCGAACTACTCACCCGTCCAGATGCCACGGGATCGAAGTCTGCGGCTCCCCCGTCGACTCCGCCACCGCCGTTCGCGGTGGTGGAGTTCTGGAGTCGACGGGAGCGCGTTCAGAGTTCGATATATCGTGTCTAGATGCGATATATCGAACTCCGAGAAGTCAAACGCTAGCCGCCGACCCGGACGGTAAGTATAGACGTACCCTAAGACTTGGAGTTTTAGTCCAACATAGAGACAAGACGACATCAGAGAAGACAACTAGCCCCCACATTCAAAATGGAGTTTTCAGGTGGATAAAAATACATACAGACCATTCATAATCTGACAGAATTAATAAATTGTACAGACAGATTTCCCAAATCATCACAGCATTCATGCAGCTCTAGACCTGACTGCAGTGCTAGCTCTGCAGGAAGGGGGTGCCAGAGAGCCAGAATATTTATTGATTTAGTATGGTTAAAGTCAAGTCTTTGTGCATATATTTTCATATGCAATGTATCCTATCATCTTATTTGCTTTCCTTCACATTTATTTGCAGGCTGTGCTATTGTGTGATAACAATCACCAGCACTTTGTGTTGGCCCTGAAGGCTGGGTATATTACACTGTAGATAGGTCAGTGAATAGGATAGTTGTCTTTTGCCAGAAGTTCAATTTTACAATTAGTCTACAGCGCCCCATGTAAGTGGATGTAAAATGTTACCAAATCAGCATTCTTCACTCATACTGGTGGGGTAACATTTTGTACCCACTTGACACAGTGGTAAATGACTCCACAAAATGCAAGACAGATGACAAACCCATCCTGCATTTTATATCCATGATTTATCACAATAGAAAAAGACTGTTACACATAAAGCCATACGTAGCAGGGACCTGGTATATTTCTCAACTACATTTTGAGAACTCAATAAAAATTACTGACAGGATTAAAGTATACATTGGTAAGAATGAAACTACTTTTCAATTTCTAAGAAAAAACAAACACCAATCTTTTTAGGGGGTTTCAGTTAGAATATTCTTGAATCTCATCTCACTAGTAAACTGAGTAAAGGAGAATTATGATACTGACATGTCATAGTCCTCACTTGAGCGGACTGAGGATTTTTATTATTGCTGATGAGAATAAGATCTCTAAAGGTGTGACCAATTTCTGTCGGTGGTACTAGGAACATTATGAACATACACAGTAGCAGTATTTAGGCATAGATCCAGGGAATTAACAGTTGACCGAATGAAGAAAATGTACATACACAGCATTTGGGATTCCACAAAGCATAAGACTGCATGTGACCTGGTGGTTAGGACAGGCAAGTGGGAGTCAAGAAACATTATTCCCAATTCTGCCACCGCTCACTGATACAGGGTAACGTAAGGGTTCCACAATCTATCCCTAAGTGACATTAGACAGTCATGACTTGTAACTAATTGTCCTTCTGGAATAGACCATCACTAATTTGCAGGGGGTCTTGGGAGGGAAATAGACATAGTGTTTTGGTTATGGTTGGCTGAGAAGATAGTGTGGTCTAGCAGTTAAATGGTGTCAAGAAGACTCCCGACTCTGATCTCACACCAACTGTGCACCACTGACCTACACCACAATCAAGCCCCTAGGAGTCAGTAACATTGGATCTCTTTCTAGTTCTGTCACAGTGTGACCATATAGGTGCCAAGCAGTTTATCTAACTGTACTTAGCTAACCGAACTGTAAAACAAGAATAGAACCAGACTTTCAGCATGGCCTTAACCCAGCCTCTGATTTTGCTTCTGCAATTGGTTAGGCTTAATCATGCACTTGTAATTAGGATCATCATGATGTTTAGATACCAAACTGAACCTACAAAGCAGGTACCTTAATGTCCAAGCGATCTAACAATCTTTCTGTGCACAGACTACAGCCCCAAAAACAAGAGGCCAACTTTCACCATTTAACATTTAACAACTTTAACCATTTAACATTTACCTACCAGACAAGGGAGTTATCAGAATGCATGAAATGTGCCTGATTCTTCTTAGGCTTGCACTGTGTCACCATTGATACCGATGCAAGTCCAAACAGTGACATTTTACACTTTGCACTTTGACACTAGGTGCAGTGGCCCAGGGCCTGGTTCAAAGTTATTTTGTGGCCGCTCACAACCCTCAATTAATTCTTTTAGTTCAAAGACTGTTTGTGACCACTGCCACCACCACCATCCCATAAAGCTTCAGTGAAGAGAGTATTTTCTGGGGCAGCTCAGAGGAGGGAGGGAGTAGATGAAGGTTATGGCTGGGGCCCTCCTCAGGGCTGCTCTAGCCTGTGTCCAGTGGTACACTGGTCCATGGCAACCCTTGAATAGGGGATGTACAAGCCACATCCCTTCTGTCTCTGCACTGGCCCTAAGACATCTACCTCCCAGGGTTTATAAAGTGCTTTGGAATCTTCAGGTGCAGAGCACAATAACCATGCAAGTTTCCCTACTAGCATTTGTATTGCTAATTATAATTTCACATTTCAGTTGATTAACTTATTTTCCCAATTAAGGGAGTATCTCACAAACATATAAAGATCCTTTACCAATAGTTCTCTTCCTTCTTTATGAACTGGAACATTTGAGTGCTCTGCATGTTGCACTTTTTCTCCTTCTCTCATTTCACATGGCATTGTTGTCTTGTGGAAATATTCCTCTTCTCATAAGCTATTATGCAGCATGAACATTAATTTTTTAACAGTTTTCATACTGCCTGATAAAGGGCACCACCAGCTGTATCAAGACAGGGCATATCCATTTTTAGTGTAACGCCAGTTCCTGCAGTGATGGATTTTTATGGCTCTGTGTGAGTTCTCTGCGGGAGAGGTAGCTACTGAAAGCATAATCCACAATCACAAAAGGACAACCAAGGGAAATAAATTCATGCAGTGCTACACTTGCAAACAGATCTGCAACTTCAATGTCCTGCAGGAATTTGATCAGATGACAGCGCTGAGGCAGATAAATATATATTCATAGAGCAAACATTTTCCTCAGCCTTCTTAAGAAGAAAGAAAGAAGTCAGAGAAGGGAGGGAAGGATTAAGGGAGGTTAAAGTGGCTGATTGCCATTATACAGTATAAAAGATAAGGACCCCAGATGTCCCCATACTTATCTTCATTATTAGACAACTTATAAATGACCATTTCATATGAAGCTGCATCTCTTAATGATGCAGTCCATTCCTGGGCTTTCAGTCTTGCCTTTGTTTGTCTCAAGAAAATATTTTTTCCTGGTGGTAGACTGATAATCCAAGCACTGTACCCTTTAGAAGTCTTAAAACATCGAATAATAACCAGTCTAGCATAAACAGGAGCTAGTTATCTATAGGTTACTCATTACATTCCTCCCCCCCCCCCCCCCCGGGAACTTGTCTGACATTCTCAAAACATGCCAGCGATTGGAGGATAACATTGCAAGCTTGTATCAGGTTCCTAACAAACAAAAATGGTCAGAGCCCCAGCTCTTCATCTTATCCAAAGGCGACCGCCTGCAGCACAAATGCTCCTAGCACCATGCCAATGTATTAGCACATTGTTAATCACACAGCCTCTGGGGGAGTAAGGCAGCCCAGGGAACAAGACAAAAAAAATCTATTTTGTTTTTTCCAGACAGTTTTGTCTCTCTTTTCCTCCCATGAAAAAAAAAATACAAAATTTTGACTTTTCATCCTGATTCAGGATAAAAAAATTTTCAAAAAAATTGAACTTTTTTGTGGGAGAGAAAGACTTCTTTCTAGCCAGCGTTGTTTGTTACACCCACCTGTTGAGTCATGTCTTAAACTGAAACTATCATTGCCTACCGACATGGAACCCTGACCTGGTAGGGGTCTTTAGGTATTAATGTAATACAAATATGAAATCAGAAGCAATGGATTCATTGTATTGGTACTAGCAAACACTCTGACATTGTCAACTAACCTATTGCCCCTTGTGCTTAATTGGACAGAGCTATATTTAGCTTATTTATTAGGCTCCAATAAATGGGGGATGAGGCAATTTTCCTGCAGGGAGCATATTACAGTAACTCCTCACTTAATGTTGTATTTATGTTCCTGAAAAATGTGACTTTAAGCGAAACGATGTTAAGCGAATCAAATTTCCCCATAAGAATTAATGTAAAAAGGGTGGGTTAGGTTCCAGGGACATTTTTTTCACCAGATAAAAAACTATATTTTATATAGAAATACACACAGTTATGTTTTAACAAACAATTTAATACTGTTCACAGCTATGATGATTGTGAAGCTTGGTTGAGATGGTGAAGTTAGAGGGTGGAAGAGGGAAGGATATTTCCCAGGGAATGCCTTACTGCTAAACGATGAACTAGCACTTGGCTGAGCCCTCAATGGTTAACACATTGTTGTTAATGTAGCCTCTCACACAAGGCAGCATGAACACGAGGAAGGGGAAACAGCATAGCAGATAGAGACAGACACACACCTTGTGTGTGGGAGAGAGAGAGAGAGATGCACACTGCCCCTTTAAGTAAGCTAACCCACTCTTAAGTGCATTGTCTTTTTAAGTGGATCAGGAAGTTGAGACAGCAGCTGCTGCCCCAAGCTCTCTCTGTCTCTCTCCCTCCGTGTCCCCTCCTTGCTCTATATGGAGAAGGGGTAAGCAGGGTGCAGGAGCAGGGAGGAGGGGGACACCCTGACATTAGACCCCCCCCCTTCCTGCACAGCAAGCAGGAGTTTCTGGGAGCAGCTCCAAGGCAGAGGGCAGGAGCAGCACATGGCAGTGAGGAGAGGGACAGCTGACCTGCCTGGTACTTGTTAGCCTGCGGGCAGCTGCCACACAGGGAACTTAGGGGAGCGGGGAGCTGATGGGGGGCTGCCGGTCCACCCTGGTTACAAGCCCCCACCAGCTAGCTGTATCCGGCTGCTCTTTCTGCAAGCAGTGGACAAAGCAGGTGGCTGCCAAATGACAGAAGGGAGCATTGCACAACTTTAAATGAGCATGTTCCCTAATTGATCAGCAATGTAACAATGAAACATTAACCGGGATGACTTTAAGTGAGGAGTTACTGTACTCCAGTTACTGTACTCCAGTATTTGCAATGACTACCACTGTGATCTTGGGAAACTGCCTCTGTCTCCACGTGATACTGCAACAGTTGAAACCTCTCAGACCAATCAATCGAAAACCCTCCCTGGTTTAAACAAGAGGAGGATGGAGGCTCTCTCAGGGAGTGGATCCTCCACTGAGGGATGGATAGCAGCAACAGCCAGGGGAGCTGAGAGGAAAGCTGCTTCATACCCCAGATCTGTTGAACTTTGGGGCAATATTGCATGATTGATTTGTTCTCAGGCTTCCTGGGAGGAAGTTATAAATTGCTGATAATTTGTGGATGACGGGATGCAGATTGTACAGTTATTACAGCTTTTTTTTCAAGTAATTTTGAATTCTTCTGATATGGTTTAGTGGGCCCACAGCTTAGGACTGGGGAATATTTCCTAAAAGGGAACAAAACAAAGCTGAATTAAATAAACAGAAAAGCTCCCCAGTGTGGGGCTCAACCAAGTCCTATGAGTCTGGCTGTGGAGCTCTCCCTCCCACAAGGGTTTTCAGGGAGGAAAAATGGTCTGATGGAAAGCAAGAGATCTAGATTCAATTCTAGGCTCACTATAGACTTCCTATATGACCTTGGCCAAGTCACTTTCTCTGAGCCTCAGTTTGCCACCTGTAAAATGGGGATAATAGCACTTCCTTACCTCTCAGGGATGTTATGAGGATAACTACATTAAAAATTGTGACATGCTCAAATATTATTGTATTGGGTAGGAAGGGGTATATAAGTATCTAACGTAAATAGATTTGTTCTCCCCACCTCTGTTTCCCAAACATAGCCTGTTAGCAGAACATCTGTACAAAAATAAGTTTAACCCCGTGTTCAATGGAGACAACGAAGTTTCTCTACACTTTATCTCACTCCAATATAATTCCTAGATACTATGGTGGCAGATAGATATGTTTAGACAGATTAAACAGAAGTCAAGATTAACCAAGGGTTAATTGTATCCCCCAGTTTCACTGGCTCAAGCTCTTTTCCTACCTAGGAGCTACCCAAGAGTGGAGCCTCTAGCTTTCATCCTGTGGAGCTGCTAAGCGTCTCAGAGTTGAAGCTAAGGTCCAATGCAGCTGATAAGCAGCATATGAATGGAGCCCTACAGGAATTCTGCTTCTAATGGTGCTCAGCTAGTTTTGATGCAGCTCTCTGGTGTCCTGAAGTCCTTGGTAAAATTGGGATTCTGTTGTCATTTCAATGCATGGCACACCTTGATTTAATTCCTCACTTCTTTAAGGCAGCACCTCTTGTGTACTAGTGTATTACTTTCCAGGATGTACACAGAGATTCAGCCATTAGCCTGGTTCCTTCCAGGCACCTTCAATTTTCACTGAGTTTTAAAGTCCAACTATATTGGCAGCCAATGAAAGCATTCAGGAATCACTTACTATGAAAACAAAAATTAGTAACCTAATCCCAGCAGACACATATGGAATAAACTATGTCTTATTGCCCCAGGTTGAGACTGTGACGGGCTTAGGGGATTTAGGCCTGGTCTACACTAGGATTTTACATCGGCATAACTATGTCTCTCAAGGGTTTGAAAAATCCACACTCCTGAGAGACGTAGCTATACCGACCTAACCCCCGCTGTAGACAGAGCTAGGTTGATGGATGAACTCTTCCATTGCCCTAGCTGCTGCCTCTCGGGGGGTGGATTACGTACTCGGACAGGAGAGGGGGGGAAGCCGGTACAAATTACCCGGGCCCGACGGTCCGGAAGCAGGGGCGGCTCCAGGCACCAACAAGCCAAGCGCGTGCTTGGGGCGGCAAGCCACGGGGGGCGCTCTGCGGGTCGCCGCGAGGGCGGCAGGCAGGCTGCCTTTGGCGGCATGCCTGCGGAGGGTCCGCTGGTCCCGCGGCTTTGGCAGACCTCCCACAGGCGTGCTGCCAAATCCGCGGGACCGGGGACCTCCCGCAGGCAAGCCGCCAAAGGCAGCCTGCCTGCCATGCTTGGGGCGGCAAAATACCTAGAACCACCCCGTCCGGAAGGGGGCCCGGGGCTCGGCTTCCCCAGCTTCGTTGGCCCTGTTTAGCCGATCCACCCTTGCTGGGGGAGCCAGAAAATTTTTTTCACTGGGGCCCGAACCCGCTCTCGGTGGCCCTGGATGTCTCTCCCCACTATTCAAATATTTAATAGCAGTAAAGTAGACCAGTAGAGAGCTCATATTATGATGTCCTTTTTTTTTTCAAAATATAACTCTGAACACTTAGTAGTAGCATGCTATGAAATATTATCAGAAATAAAATTAAACAATGCTTATCAGATTAATCAAAGTACATTTTGAGTACATGCATTCTCTCATTTTTTCCATTGAGTTGGTTTGCTTGCTTACACATTTGAAAAATGTAGAAAGTCCCAATGAATCATTCAGTCATTCATGTGAATAGACCAGGTCCAACTCTACTTAAATAATTTCATCCCAGCATAAACTTGAAAGATGAGAACATCCAACCAAATACCAATTTCCTTTGCTACTAATTCAGACCTTTGAATTTGGATGAAAGCTTTATTTTTTCTAGTCTCTTTCTGCTTGACCTCAAAGTGAAGTTATTATCTCCTGTTTATGGCAGAACATGTCAGAGTGGAAATGAATGAAGATTTATTCCTCTTCAGCTCATTTATCTACTTAAATAAATGACCATAACAATAACTAGCCCTTTTCTAGCACTTTTCATCCCTAGATATCAAAGTGCTTTATAAAGGAGGTCTATCCCTATTTTACAGATAGAAAACCTAGGCACAGAGAGATACGACTTGCCCAAGGTAACCCAACAGGTCAATGCAGGATGTCAATAGAACCTAGGCCTTCTGAGTCCAGGTCCAGTGTTCTCTCCACTGGGAAAAAATAATAATGAAAAACAAGTGCAACATGGTTTAATGCTTTCAGTTTGAATGGTTTCCCAAGTATTTGCGCGATTGCTTGATATGAAATATATAGTACCAAGACATATATGGAGATAGGACCCAAAACATGCCCCTCCTCACACACTCATACCAAATCCTAGACTTAAGATATTCAGATCTAAACTTCTCTTAACTTCGAAGCATGGTCCCCTTTCTAATTATATATAATAATTGAGTGCAGTCACTGGCATAATTGGCCATCTGTGTGTTTTCATATGTGTGAAATGAACACTAGGAAAAGTCATTCATGCTGGTGCCACCCATGTTCACAGAGAGGTGATTGATAATAATCTTTAAGACTGGATTCCAGATTAAATGTATTTTCTGGATGAAATGCAATTTTTCTCAGTTATTTTGTGTGTTATTAAAGAGCCACAGGCAAGACTGCAAAACCTAGTGGCAGGTGGGGCAATCAGGGGGACCAGAAAGATTCTAGCCTGTTTCTAGGGAAAATCCAACAGCATTTGCCATCCCTGCTGTCCTGCTTTCAGTTTAGTGTTCAGTCTTGTATAGCTTCCACTATTAACTACAGTACAATATGTCAGGGAGACGTCTTCCTAGCTATTTCTTTGAAGAAAATTGATAAGATGTATTTACCACATATGGCATTTATGGATACAGAAACTTTCAGGAAGTATACAAATTAAATCAATCAATCACGCTCCCCACTTGAAAAGCACAATGTGGGAAAGAAATCGATGCACATCATAGGCCAAATTTGGGTAAGGTATGAGAAGCAGTAAAACTTTACTCAAGAGATAACATCCTATTAGTATAAATGGGGGCAGGTCACATGCCGCAGCCCACGTCTTTATGCAAGCCCACAGTAAGAGTGGCTGCAAAATAGCCCATCCATCAGTCTCCTGAAGACAAACAAGAATAACACTAGATTAATGTAAACAGGGAAGAATGTGAAAATTGTGGTCCATTCAGACAATAATAATATTTTTCATAATTATGTGTCTGGTGCCCAAACACTGTCGTGATGGCTGCCTTAGAAATGTCTCTATAGATGCTTAGAGTTTTTGTGCCATCTGTCCATCTGCACACTCAGGAAACCACCTCTTCATTGGTGCAAATTCAGAGCATTTTCTTTGCACTCAGGAGCATTTGAAACTTTAATAAAATCTCACATTCTGCAGAAATCAATAGGGCCAGCAGAAAATTGATAAGATGACATACCACCATAGTAACCCAAGACAACTCAGTGTGAACACTAAGAAAAGGCTTGCATTTGCTTTCATGTGTAATCAATTCTTGTCTACATTTACTTCTCAGGAACATCAGGTAAGTATATGTTTCCTCTTCCCCCTATACAACAAGTGTACTGATATTTGAAGTGGCAGAATCAGCTATATTTGTCCTCATACCACCTTCTGCTGTGACCTTATCAGATCTTACAGGTCAGTCAGGATTGTATCTGATCTGTAATTGGATGGGAGGCCTCAAAGGAAATCCTGTGATAATGCAGGAGAATCAGTAGGTGTCAATCTTCCTCTTGAATTGGTATTGAAATAATGCCCAATTATGGTACTAAAGAACCATGCACTGCTGGGAGTATTTTGGATCTTGCAACTTTGGGTAAAAATGACATTCTACCTATTTTAGGGTCCCTGACATATTGTGGAAGAGAAGATACCCTGGTCGAATTCTAATTTAGGCAATCACATTCTGCTAACCAGAGTTCCTTCTGCAGTTTCATTGCATAAATTATTCATCATCATATCCTAAATTGTGGTGGAGCTTTTCGTTAAACAACTGCTGGGTTCTTATGCTGGAAGTGGCTGCATGTCAGTGATTGGTGAACTTTGACCTTAATGATTTTGCAGGTGGAACCCTGGAAGCAGGCTCTGTGTGCTTGCACCTGAGTATGTGGACAGCAGTATAAGCTGTCCAAAACATCTGCTCTGCTGGGGGATTCTGGGCAGCTGGCACAGTGCAAAAAGTAGACTGGGGAATTCCTGCTGTAAATGAAAGCTGCCTAAAGGAGGACAGTAATGGTATAAGCCTCTGTCCCCATGGCTGTACTGAGACACAAATTACAAGCAATGGACTAATGGCAGAGTGATGAATCAAGCCCATTTTTTAAAAAAGTGCTTTGGAATCCTTTGAGATAGAAGGGACTATATATTTTAAGATATTATTTTAATTTGGATTATTTTCTGTGTTCTCACACAGTTCTAATGGAAGACTTTGGTTATGGAAAAATATCCAACTAAACTAATAATAACTAAGTGGTATCTTCACACTGCCAACAATTTTACCATCATTTCCCAGTATTCAATAATATTTTTTCTATTAGATTTTACAAAGGAGGAGTGCTTTCCCTCTCTTGTTTAATGATATTCAAAGCATGTAGATTGTAGGGTTGGAAGAAATTTTCAAGAGGTTTTTTTATATCTCTTACTATAACTGTTGAAATTAAAATGCAAGAGAGTGAAATGGCTCTTACAAAACTGGGGAGGGAATTCCTTTTGTTGCTTCTTTAAGGTCTCAGTTCAATATTTGGACTGTAATATTTTCCTTAAACCATTTTCATCTACTTCAGTATTTCACCAGCATATATTTGTTTTTCTAACATTACACTATTTTATGTATTTTTCTTGGAAATTGCAGTGATAAACAACAGATAGTACCTAGTTTTAATGGTTAATTATTTAAAATCCACGTCCATAAATCCATGCTTTGAATGAACAATGCAAGGTGCCAAATAAATAAAAATATATAGGGCCTGAAGTCAATGGGCTTTGGTTCAGGCCCCAAATGCTTTCCAGTTT
Organism: Mauremys mutica; assembly: GCF_020497125.1. Taxonomy (NCBI): domain Eukaryota; kingdom Metazoa; phylum Chordata; order Testudines; family Geoemydidae; genus Mauremys; species Mauremys mutica. The sequence continues at coordinate 46,837,091 of NC_059072.1, forward strand.
GTACACACGCCAGCTCTTAAAAGAATCTGCTAAACTGTCATGGGGTCAGCTGTCAATAACCTCGTAACACAGGTAGAGGCATTAATCACAAAGTAGAATTGCAAGCACACAGGTAGATTAAGGTGAATCATAACAATCATCACAGAGATTTATTAGGGCTGGCCCAATCCTGACTTCTGTCAGAGTTCAGGGCATTCAGCACCTTATAAAGTGTTCTGCAGTTTACCCTTCAATTGGGTGTCCATGATCCTGATACTCAAATATCTGTTGTTCCTGCCCTGCCCAGTTTTGCAGAAATACTGTAAATGAGAAGCCTTCTGCAATGTATAATTCAAAGGCTTTGTGCATGGAGAGCACTGCTCTGATCTACTCACAGCATTTTCCCTTATTTTAGGTAAAGATATTTGGCTATTTAGAGAACCAGATTAAGAAAATGCATAGCCAGTGCACTCATGATAAAAGAATATTAAGCTTGCATGCTCAAATATTGGCTGGAAATGAATTTCAAATTGCATGTTTTTTGGTAATAAGCAAAGCTTGCAATTTGCACTGTGTTGGTTGGTTACATATGTCATCCACTCAAGGATCAGAAATGTTAATGTGATTTAATTATATAACCAAACAAAGCAGGAATTTCAAAGCTCAAATATCTAATATTCGTTACAAATTATTTGCAGCTATGCATGCAGGAAATTTTTTTGGTGAAGGAATTTGGAAATAGTTTTGAATAACGAATACAGCTGAGAATTTTGCAATCTGCTACAAACATTTCACAAAGAGAAAAACAGGTGAAATGCAACCAATTATTTATTATTAGTTATACACTGAGCTCTACTACTAGACATTACATCACTTATCTTTCTCACGTGGCAATTTGTATTTCTGCAAACTCTTAGGTTATGGTGTCACTACAGAGTTAGCTGGGCTAACCCCCTTCCTGTCTACATACAAAATATTCTCAGCCAAGTTTTCCGGTGCTTTCAACCCAGCTAGCTGGCACAGCTGGGATTATAGACTATAGCCCAGGTGCTGCTTTTACCTGGGTTGGTAACTTGCTCACTTTGTGAGTGAGGATGCAGGCTGATAGTCACTCCAAAGTCTTCCCACAATTCCCCCATGATTCTGGCAGACCAGGTGCCAGCTCATGCTAAAGCCCCCAGGCCTCACTGATAACAAATGCATAGATGGAAACCAGTATGGCTCATCCTGTGTTAGCATTGTTAAAATAGGCATTTGCTTTATAAAAATGTGTTTAGTGTTTAGACTTAATGAAATGCTTGTGAATTGCTGCATGCATTAATCTCATTTAAAATATGTTTACCCCATGCTATAAGGTAATATTTAGGTGTTTCGCTCTGTAACTATAAAAGAGTTTGCTATGAAACTGGAAATCCCTACAGTCAGGAGAGAAGCATTACCAAGTGTGAAATACTAGTTTACCACAAGAGGTATCATCTCCTGATCAACAAAAGAAGCCCCGTAGATACCAGACAAGCCATTGTGGAACATCAGTGCACAAAAGACTTTGTTGATTGCTTCCCCCACACCCATGAAGAGGAAATGTGCACAAACATTCATCCCATCAGCATGAGCTCTGGGGAAAGGGAATAAAAATCCCTGTCAATAAGAAATTGTTATCCCTATGCTGCTTGGATTTCAAAGACAGGGTAAGGCTTCTAAGCATAAGCAAGGGATCTCATTGTTTAGCTTGGGTTAGCCATGAAGAACATATAGAGCTTGCACATTACAGCAGCTTCTATTACTTTTAGAACCTAAGACTGTAACTAATTTGTGTGCGTATGTTTACCTGATTTAACCTTGCTGTGACCGGGGTCCCAGGAGGCCACGCTGAGGTCACTCAATTAGGGTGAACTGCAAAGAATGGGGTGGACAATCCCCAAAGCTGGTGGATATTCCAATACTTAGATTTACCAAGCCAGCACAAAACAGCTTCTGTAATACCTCACGGCTTACCCAGAAGCCAACAACACAGTTCCCTTAAAGCAATCCAGCCTCAGGCCTCCACCCAGACACCCAAGTCAAGTATGATGAGGATTACTGAAAATCTTATTCATTATATAAGAAAGTTCTACCAATCCCAAAGGATCAGACACATTACCTCCCAGGTTAATGAATATTCCAGATTTTACCCAATTACACACTTACAGCCAATTCTTATTAACTAAACTAAAATTTATTAAAAAAGAAAAGAGAGTATTGGTTAAAATATCAGTATACATACAGACCTGAGTACAGCTCTGAGATCAGATTTGTAGTAGAGATGGTGAGCTTTGTAGTTGCAAAGAGTTCTTTCAGAATTAGTCCATAGGTTATAGACCAACATTCATATTCAGGGTGATCCAGATTAGGACTGGAGATCTCAGCCTTATGACTTAAGTGTCCCCTGCATGAATCATCAAACAAATCTGAGATAAAAAGGATCAGGACCCAAGGAGTTTTTATACAGTTCCAGGCCTTCTCTTGACAGGTTTGAGTCCTTAGGCGAACAATAGGCAATCATGGAGACTTCAAATTAGATCTATTTCCTAAGCATCACTGGTAATTAGCTACAGGGATTAACATAAGGCAATTGTCTGTTTTCCACAATTAGCAGGTGATTGCCTGTACATTTCAAAGAGAGATGAATACAGCAATATCCTACGTTTACAGTTCATTTAAATGTTAAGATGTCCTTTTGATCTTTGAATTAACAGAATACAGCATAGACAAGGACTGTTTGATTACATTGTTAACCTCTAACAATATATATGTAAACACACAACAGCACAAACTTTATCTACCAAAATGTCTCTAAGGGTTGAATTTGGGTCATCTATCCTGCAGTATGCTTAACCCTTTCTGGCCATGTATCACACTTGTAAATAACTCTTATTTCTTCTTCTTAGTTAATAAATCTTCAGTTAGTTTCATAAAGGATTGACTAAAAGCGTTGCCATTGTTTGAGATCTGAGGTGCAATTGACCTGGGGTGAGGGACCGGTCCTTTGGGACTGGGAGTAACCTGAACATTGTTGTGGTTTTTGGTGTAAGGGACCATCTATCACAAAGGCAGGCTTGCCTGAGTGGCAAGATAGACCACAGCATGCAAGGGGACTGTCTGTGACTCCATGTTAAGGCTGTTATGGAACTTGAGGAGTTAACACTTGATAGCTGGTTGGTGAAATCTAAGTATAGAACTCACAGTCAGTGTAAGGTTTGTGCCCTGGTTTGTAATAGTCTGCCCTGAGGGTGGTACTCTCGTTGGTGAGCCACTCCCGGCAGCTTGACACCCCTGTGTGTCCAGAAGGACAGACAAGTTTAACTATAATTCACTAGGAAAGAATCATAAAGTGTCTCAACTTAGTGCAGTGCAAAGAACCATCAGTTATTCCCCCAGAAGTCATAATGACATACATGTGTGAGTATAGCACCAGTGAGGCCAAGTAACAGGGAGGCCTGTGCTATGTGGCTGCTCACACCCAGGCTAGGCTAACCTGGATGCTCAGACCTGGGTGCTGATTACCTGAGTTAATTCTGCAGTGAAGACATATTCGTAGTGTCCACCTATCAGTAACGCCATTACACATATAGGAACTTTTAGGTGAAATCAGTGCTTCTTACAATGATGACAATGGCGCTGATTTAAAATAAAACCATTGAAGGCAGAAACTCAGAGGAAAGCAAAGTTGAAAATCTCTCTGTAACCAGCATCCCACTGAGATGTGGGAACAAAAGAAGAAAGGCCAAGACAAATGCAAGTGGTGCTGGGGAGATGGAGGAGGGAGTCACACGCCCACATTCACCATTGCCAAGCAACCTGAAAACACACTGTACATCAGAATAACAGGGGTTTTGCACTGAATCGGAAGGCTTCCAGCAAAGCAATCTGTTATAGGAACATTGTTAGTAGATGGAATGATGATACACAGAAGGAATTGCTGTTGTAGAAAGATGTTTGAAAAATTCTTGTTCAATAAGTTAAGAAAAATATCTGCTAAGAAGACTACTGCTGGTGCAGTACTGGACAACCCCAAAGGAAAAGAGAATGAAATCATTGGCAAATGTCATCCTGATTTCTCATCCACCAAACAGTGCACACTGGAAAGTGACATTCTGCCCTGTGTAGTTCAGACAAGTCCCAGATTGTAATAAGTGTAGGAGAAGCTGCATCACAACATGAGGGCCTTTGAGACTCCCCTCCTCTCTCTCCCCCCCACCCCACACCTTCACTTTCTCTCTGCCTCTCCTGGACTTATGTCTGACAAGAGAACTAATGCATTGGACACTATCCACAATGGATGTGGGATTTGTTTGTATACCAAGTGTTGGGCCCAACATAAATTTATAACACATTATCTTACCTAACTCAATCCATCTGCTTTTCTAATTCACCTATCACTGAGTGACCAGTTGCCAAATGATTGACCAAATATGAGGATATACAAAAGAAGCTGACTATTGCAAATGGCAGCCCTAAAACCCATTTGGAGGGCCTAGTGCAATGAATGTGAAGACCCGCTGACCATGTAGTGTGACATGGCTGTAAGATGTATGCTCAGGAAAAAGGGGACTTAACCAAAACACACAAGGAACACTCAGACCTTCCCCACAGATGTGTACTCTGCTTTTCTCTGCCTTGTTTCATGGTGTGTTGTGCTGCTGAGCTTTCAGATAAGGTAAGGTAGATTCAGACTAGCCACACAGACAGCCAGGTTCAGACATTAGTCTGTATTTCTTTATCCCAAATGGCTACTTGAACAGGGTACAAAGGCAAGCAGGATCAATGGCAATACCATCTGCTTTCTCAGTGCTCCTGGAACATGAATCCACCCCATTTTTTGGTGGCTTCAATTTTTGTGTTGATGATATATCCAGCTCCTTTAGTCCCCTGCCTCCTCCCTCTTGCCTACTCTTTTGTCTTTCAACTCTCCTATCCTCCAAAATGGCCACCCACTTGACTTTGCATTCACTAAGCATTGCTCTCTCTCAGATCTTTCTGGCACTATGATCCTTCCCTCCAATAACTACCTCCTCTCCTTTAACATTCTCCTTTCCACCCCTATTTCCCACCTCTCCATGCAGCTTTTCTGTTGCCTCCAAATCATTTAGTCTCCTGACTTTTCAGCTGCTCAAAGTCTCCCACCTGTTATTCTCACATCCATTGAGTCAGCTGTTGTTCATCCACTCAACTCTCTCTTCCACTTTGACTACCACTTTGCCATCTGTTACACTAACCCCGACCCTGGCTCATGTTCAACATGTGCTTTTTCCACTGCTGCTCCTATGCTGCAGACTGCCTCCGGAGAAAATCCTATGAGCCCGGAGACTTCCTCCATTACAGATATTTTCAAAGTAACATCATTGGTAGCTACCAGATTGTGTTGTTATATGTAATTGATAATTCTGTTTATATAATGTGTTATAGGAATTAGATCTTGAGAAAATGCTTATTGACAGCTTTGATACAGTTCTTCTTAGAAGCTGAATTTATCAATAATAACATTGGTTTCTTTCCTAATTTTTTCTGGCTGAATCTCTCTGAGAATCCTTCCAAGGAATAAGTACTGCCAAGGTTACTCCCCTGTAAGTGAACAAAACATGACTAGGTGTCAGAAGCCCTGTAAGTGCAGAAACAAACCTAAGAGAGGAACTGGCCAGCATAATGCATCTGCCCCAAATGAATGAGGAAAACCTGTACAAAGTTGAAGCACAAGCAACATGAAGAGCTTATTTTCAAACATCCCAGAAAACCCAAAATTGAGAAAGAAAGATATTGTTATCTGCTAATCTGTGCTGGCAAGAAGGGTTGTGATACTTACACTTAGGCCTGGTCTACACTAAAAAGGGGGTTCGAATTAGGGTACGCAAATTCAGCTACGTGAATAGCGTAGCTGAATTCGAAGTACCCTAGTTCGAACTACTCACCCGTCCAGACGCGGCGGGGTCGAACTCCGCGGCTCCCCCGTCGACTCCGCCACCGCCGTTTGCTGTGGTGGAGTACCGGAGTCGACCGCAGCGCTTCCGGAATTCGAACTATTGCATCTAGATCAGACGCGATATGTCGAACTCCGAGAAGTTGAACTCACCGCGTCGACCCGGCCGGTAAGTGTAAACCTACCCTTAGATATGTTAGCTGAAGAGAGGAAAAAAGAGCCAAGGTCATATTAAAATAGTTTTGATGAATGTCATCCCAAAAGCATTGAGAGTACAAGAGGCAAATGAACCCACAGAACAGCTTGTGACAGAGTAAAAGTTGCCATTTAAAGACTGTACCTCTACTGATATCAGTGAAATGATTTGGGACAGAAGAATGTTTGGGACTAACTCACCAAAAGTCTGATAAATCAAGGAAAGGGTTTGATTTACATAAAGCAGAAGACACTGGTTTAACCATTTTGGTGTTTAGAGAGCATGGCCCCTTTAAATCTTTGTCCTGAGGGGGGAAGCGCGGATTGTTCCAGGAAAAGGAAGTGTTTTGGGTGGTTGGGGGGTGGGAGAGCAAAAGGGTGTGTGTCTGGAAGTCCGGACATAAGGGCTGCAGCAAGCAGGCCCCCACAGAGTGAAGCAGCCAAGAACATGCCCGAAGTCTGGGAGGGACAGAGAGTCTGACTGGGGACACCCCAGAACAGGAGCCAGGAGGAGCGGTGTGCCAGGCAGGAATCTCCTGAGAAGGACAAATCAAAGCTGGATCCAGTGTCACTGCTGCCCGGAGCTGCATGGGGCCATGAGTACTGGCACTTGTGACTGCATTGGGAATAAGGAGAGAGGCTGCTAGCTAGTTAAGCGGGGAGGTGGTCGCTCTGTGTGGGTTTGCGGAGAGTGGCAGAAGAGTGCACTGGAGGCAGGGCCGGCTCTAGGTTTTTTGCCGCCCCAAGCAAAAAATGTTTTGGCTGCCTCCCACCCCAGCCCTGGGCTCTCACCCCCCGCACACTCGTGCCCTCCCCCACCTGCCCCCCCTGCCGTCCCAGCCCTGGGCTCCCCCCCACCAGTGCTGACTCCACCCGCTCCCCCCTCGCCTCCAGCCGGTCTGGTGCTGGCAGGGTCGGGGTAAGCAGTGGGGCTCCCAGGCCACGCCTCCATCCAGGGCTCCCGCCTCCAGGACTGTCCAGGACCCGGGAGGGCAGAGCTGGGGGACCGCCCCGGCAGGGGGCTGAGGAGCTGGGGCAGGGTAGCTCCAGAGGGAGCAGAGCCCCAGAGAGTGGGACACGGGCCCCACATGGCAGCGCCCCACCCTCTATAGCCCCGCTGCTGCTGCTGCTTCTGGCCACCCTGCCGCAGCCCCTGGGCAGCTCGGGCTGCTTTGCCCAGCCCCGTGTGCCCCGTGGGGCAGCCCCCAGCCCGAGTGTCCCGCTCTCGGAGCCTGCCTGGCCCAGACACAAGGTGCGGGCGTTGCTCTCCCGTGGCTCTAACTGCAGCAGCCCCAGGGTGCCCCCCGCACATGACACACTGCTGCTGTCAGGGCCAGCTCTAGGCTTTTGCTGCCCAAAGCAAAAAAAAGGATGTCCAGAATGCCACCCCTGAAAATGTGCCACCCCAAGCACCTGCTGGTGCCTAGAGCTGGGCCTGACTGGAGGGGCTTGTTGGGGGAAAGTTTACTGGTGCCAAAGACGACCAGGAGCACCCAAGACTCACCACTGGACTGGAACTTTGCCCAGGACTCCTGAACTCTATGTGCAGAGACATTGCTCGGTGTCTGACCTTTCAAGGCCTGTGGGGCCTTGTGTTGAATGCAACTAAGGGTATGGCTACACTTGCAAATTTGCAGCGCTGCAGCAGGGTGTGAAAAAACACCCTCTCCAGCGCTGCAAATTGCGGCGCTACAAAGCACCAGTGTGGTCAAAGCCCCAGCGCTGGGAGCGCGGCTCCCAGCGCTGTCCGTTATTCCCCACAGGGAGGTGGAGTATGGACAGCGCTGGGAGAGCTCTCTCCCAGCGCTGGCGCTTTGACTACACTTAGCGCTTCAAAGCGCTGCTGCGGGAGCGCTGCCGCAGCAGCGCTTTGAAGTGCTAATGTAGCCATAGCCCCAGTTTTACCACTCCCCCTATATTTCTCCCTGTTGGTTTTTCTCCATTCATCTCTCTGTGAATACATATTTCTCTTTCCTCTATTCATTGTACTTTTCCAGTGAGTGTGTGTTCACTCTAGGGGAAGGGGGTTGGAACAGGTGCCCCTGCGGTGGAAGGGACTTTCCCTGCTGTGTTCCTGCATGCATCTTTTCTTGGCCAGAGATGCCTGCAGAGCAGACTCCATCTTGGCCACAAGGGTGCAAAAGTTACACTGCTAAAACCCATAAAATGACACGTTCCCCACTAAAATCCACATCTAAAAAAGGGTGTATGAAGTAGCAAAACCTCATTATTATTTATTTGTACTACGATAGTGCCATGGGGCCACAATCAGAATCTGAGTGCTGGGCACTGGACTTGCTCAGGGTAAGACAGTCCTTGCCCTGAAATAATTTATGGTCTAGATTAATACAAGGTGCAATAGCTGGCTGTAGAGGTAGTGAAGGAGGTTTAGAAGAGGGTACCAATGTGGGGAATGCATGTTACATAATGTGATCCTAAAGTTGATATCTATTTATTGAACTCACATGGCATGAACTCTCTATAGGTTGTCTCCTACTACTTAGTCAGCACCCTTACAAACAGTATGCGGGCTGGCTTGAGACCCTTGGCAGGGAGTAGATTCGGTTAAATGCATTTCATGGCTCTTCACAAGTATTTAATGGCATCCAAAAGGTTCGATCCTGCATGCCATTAGCATGTGGACTTCCTATCCAGTTTGCTGAGAGTTCTGCATGCCAAAAGCTTGCAGGATAGGGCCCTCAGTCCAAAAGCAATTCATTAAATTAAAGTAAAAACCATACCCACAATACATTCCTGTGAAACTCTGAGACAGTCACTTAACTGCAGCTACCAGTGGGGTGTGCTACTTCAAAGACTTCTGCTGTTCATCTTCCAAAGCCTTTTTGAGACGATCAGAAAATTAATCTTAGCCAGATCATCCCGCTCATTTTCTACTGTTTTAAAAAAAAGTATGCGCGCAATGCTTGTGAAATTATTTATAATGTTACTGAGCATTTTTGGCATTAGCTACTTTCTTATGATTTATTTCATCGCAACCTGGGGTGTGAATCTAACATGCACTAGCTTGCTGCTTGTGGACCCTGCTGACACACAATAACAGTTCCTCAGGGCACTTTGATGTACCCTGCTTTGAAATGGGAGAAGATTAAAGTGCAGGAAAGATCAGCAGGGTTCACATGGACACTTAGGGCAGCAGATTCACACTCCAGCTTGCTGGGAACTATGTGTTTGGATAGACAAGCCCTGAGATTAATTCTTTTATTGTTCCTCCACATAAAATACCACTAATTACAACAGAAAAAGGAAAACATAAAAAACCCTGTAAGAGAATTAACAAATAAGATTAAAAACAGCATATTAGTAATAGTTTAATTTTGTATTTTGGGGCTACTGACATGTTAGTAGTCAGTATTCAGGGCACTAAATAATAATATTTAGCTCGTATTTTTCATCCATAGATCTCAAAGCACTTTGCAAAAAATTATCCCCCCTTTACAGATGGGAAAACTGAGGTACAGAGAGGCAAATTGGCTAGTCTACGGTCACCCAGCAGGCCAGTGAAGAACATGGAATAGAACCTCAGTTTTCTGAGTCATCCCTAATCCCAGCAGGCCTGAGAGCTGCAAAGATATCACTGAGCTGGTATGAGAATTGTCTTAATCCTAACCTGATATCCCACTGTTGACATGTCTGAGAAGAGAATAAGCACAGTCTTGCCTTTGTGTTCAGTACCTCTATAGAGTCAATTCCTTGTCTTTCTAGTCAGTGAAGTTCTGTATTCGGACTATGGAAAGAAACACAATTTTTGGTTGTGTTAGCTCTTCTACTGCGCTCATTTCATCAATGTGCTCATTCTAAGGTTCATTAGGTTTCGTGACTCCTTGAACAATTTCATTGTCAGTCATAGTCTGAGTCATTGGTCATGGGCATGGAGCCACTTTTCAGCTGCCTTGCAAACATTTTCTGTCAATTCAAGTCTTTCCATCATCCTCTCAGTTTCCCTCTCCTGCCCAGTGCATCTATTTCTGGCCAATATTTTAAATACTGTACAGGCAAATGTGAATATGACTTCTGCATGTGTACCTTGATTGCATGCACAATTGCAGTCTTTAGACACTCAAATGACCAATCGCTACCCATTTGCACATGCATTACATAGGCTAATATGATTCAGTTGTTACTGGGGCAATATTGCACGTGAAATTCTAACTATCTGACATTCTTTCCTCCCTTTTTTGTTCAGAATACATACCAAGCAAATAGTGCACCCAGTAGTTTGCAACATGGTAACAATTCAATTCACTCCCTGTAGCGGGCCGGTGTGGCTCCCCTCCTCCCCGGAGAGGGTTGAGCCCCGGACACAGGAAGGGGCGGGGCTACAGCAGGGTGAGCCCGCCCCTCAGAGGGTCAGGCGGCGACCCGGAAGAATAAAAGCCGGGCCTCCCAGCTCAGTCAGCTCTCAGCCACCGGGGAGAGCAGACCTGCCTGAGGGAGCTCCTACCGGAGGAACCACTGGAGCCCCGAGCGACTGCCTGGACTGGATGAAGAGCACCCTACCTCGCTCCTGGGAAGACCAGCCGGAACTCCCCCGCGCCACCTACGACGAGGAGCCCGGGGGAACGCCCCAGCTGCCATGCTGTTACCCCGAGGAGCCCCCGGGGCAGGATTGGCTGGACTTCCCTAAGGACCTACCAGACCTACCCCCCAGCCCAGGTTGGGACGAGCCCATGCAGTAGGACTTCCCGGGGCGAGACGCCGTGGACCAGGTAGGCCAAGAGGGGGATAGTGGAAGTGGCCCGGGGGCAGCTGACCTCAGTCAGGCTGCTGACCAGACTGAACCCATGTCAGTGTGTTGCGGTCAGGATCCCCACTGACCGGCAGCGGTGAGGACCGCTGCCTAGGGCCCCGGGCCGGGACACAGTGGAGTGGGTGGGCCTGTGTCCCCCCCTGCCACCCCACTCACGGGTGGCAGTCATCCCCCTCTACCTACTGGCTCAGCCTGCCGCAAAAGGCCTGAGCCCCTGTACTGTTTGCTACTGGCTCAGCCTGCCACAAGAGGCCTGAGCCCCTGTACTGTTTGCTACTGGCTCAGCCTGCCACAAGAGGCCTGAGCCCCTGTACTGCTTGCTACTGGCTCAGCCTGCCACAAGAGGCCTGAGCCCCTGTACTGTTTGCTACTGGCTCAGCCTGCCACAAGAGGCCTGAGCCCCTGTACTGTTTGTTACTGGCTCAGCCTGCTACCCAAAGGCCTGAGACCTATTTAGACTGTTTGTCGCCCAGCCCCTGCACCAGGGGGCCTGGGCCTGTCCTAGCCTTAAAGAGACAGGACAGAACCCCTGTGAGACAAGCGGGCCGGTGTGGCTCCCCTCCTCCCCTCAGAGGGTTGAGCCCCGGACCCACCTGTTACACTCCCCTACCCAGATGAAGCCTTTCACAAAGTCAGTGATCACATGTTCAAGGACAAAGCTTCACAAGACAGAAGCCATATCTTGATCCAGGGACTGAATACAGAATGTGATGTTTGGGGGTAGAAAACCATACATTTTCTCCTTTCACTATTTTCATGGGCAGGATTACTGAGTGGTCAGGACACTTGTCTCTAAGCAAAGTGGCTTTGGCAGACATTTTGCTACAGCAGAGAATTTTTAACAGAAGGCACCAAGTTTTTCTTAAAGTCTTCAGTAGGTCTTCTAGCTGTTGGAAGTAGTACTGTGTTATAGGAGTGCTTGTACATTAATGTGTTTAGCCTATCAAGGAGTTACATAACAGCCAGTGCAGAAAAGCTCATGGCAACCACTTGCAGGGGCACAAAACTACAGGTGGTCTATTCTTCATCTTTTTGTAACCCTTGTGTGCTGCCTCCCTGGTGCTCTGAGCTAATGGGTGAGTGGATATCATTTTCCCAAAACACAGATTCATCAGTGTTGTGTACCTTCTCAGTGTTTAGAACACTTTCCTCCTTGATCTTTTCCTGCAAGTACAGAGAGCTCCCCCAGCATTAGCTACCATGTCCCCTTAAGCACTGAGGCCCAGATGTGGGTGGAGGCCAGAAGATTCCTGGCTTAGGGTAAGGCACCAGGCACCTGTGCCACCCGAACAGAGAGGCAAGGGGCCAAAGGCCCAATGTGCTAACTGTTAGACCGCCTGGCCCCCCGAGCACCCTATCACATACCTGCCCCATAATTCCATACAATTGTAAAATTTAAATAGATGAAAATCTACAAAAAAAAAGAGAAGCTTACAAATAATATCTGTCAAAAAGATAAAAAATAATCAAATTCTGCCAACTCGAGTTTATAATTCTTTCTCGTATGAATGTATTGTTCTAGCAGTGGGCAGTGGGGAAAACACGCAACACAATAACTATATTAAAGCAACCTCCCAGCAAACACTGGGGAGGCAATTACAGGACAATAGCATTCTTCCAGGCCCCAGGCCAAAGTGACATAACTGCCAATGCTAAGAATGAAGAGATCAAAAGAACACTAAACAATGAAAAAGCCCTTATCAGGAGAAGACAAGGAGCAGGAGTCAATTGTCAAGAGCTGTCAGGGAGCAGGCTGACAGAAAGAAGCTCCATAGGAGTGTTTGAAAGCAACTGAGGCCTTTCCTGGCTCCCAGGGAATGGTAAATCTTAGGGAAAGACAGGCAAGAGTGTAGACGGTTTATTGTTTTCTCTTAAATGCTTTGATTCTAAGTAAATAATACTTTGCTTTAAACAAGCTGTTGGGTTACTGGATATCACTGTCATTGCTCCTGAAACAGAACTGCAGTGTCTGAGCCTAAGTCAGACCTGTTGAGGCAATCATGGTTACTACGAGGGGACTGCAGACCAAACCCAGTCTGCCCACAGTGCACCACTGACCGCTCTGGACCAATCTGAACTCGGATGCAGTGGCCAGGTAGACAGGAAAAGCCCCGCGAACTTTTGAATATTTCCTGATCAGCACGGGTGGCGATGCAGTCAGGCTGAGCTCCATCACACCGATTTAATGTGTTTAGTGTGGCCGCACGCACTCGATTTTATACAAATTGTTTTACAAAACCGGTTTATGCAAATTCGGAATAGTCCCGTAGTGTAGACGTACCCTGAGAGTGGGAGAATCATGTGACTGCACCCTTGAGACTGGTGACAGCTAGTGTCCTGACACCTGAGAGGGTGTGCGCTTGAAGAAACCAAGAGGGGTCAGAGATGTAGTTAGCCTAGTAACTGCAACAGATGTCTCTTGTAAGAAAAACCCTTCTTTAGACTTTCAATAGCAGTTAGTCTAAGGCCAGGAGATAATATAGTTTTGCATTTTTTTTCCTCTGGGCTCTGTTATAGTGGTAAAATCTGTGCTGTAACTGTACACAAAATACAAGATCTTCACAGACACATGGTGTGTCTGCCTGTGTCTCTGAAAAGAGAAATGTGAAATTAGAGCTGGTCAGGAAAACTTTGACAGAACCATTTTCTATTGGAGAATAAGTTTCTGTTGAAATCAAAATGCTTCCTGAAATAGTGTTGATTTCACTGAAATTTTATTTAAGAGGAAAAACAGGAAAATAAAGTTCTGACAATGCAGAAATGTCCTGATTCTACATCACCTGAATGGATGTTTTGATTTTTAAACTTTTGTATTAATATGATATATTGTTCCTGCAAGATTTGACATCTGCTTATCAATATACAATTTTTTTAAAAGTCAAAATTTACACCAAACGGCTTAATTAATTCCCCCCCAAAATTGTTTTCAGCATTTTCCTTTGTGGAGAATTTAGAAATGTTCAGGTTTTGGTCTGATTTGGAACAAAGCCAAATTTCTAAATCTCAAAATCCTTCACAAAACAGAATCTCTGTGCTCCACACAGCTCTTCTTAAAAGAGTAAGCAGATGTGAAATGTAGCAGGAATAAAAGTGCCTGAGGTAACAAAATGCTTAGGAACGCAATGTCCAGCATAAGAGAGAGCTTGGTCTAGAATGGAATATCATCTGCAAGATCGTCAGCATCACTGTCACATGTAGCGGCCTGACCTTATGAAAGAAAGAGATATAGTGGGCTAGATTCTGCTTATCCAGCCAGCTGGCATAGTAGCTCTTATTCACCCTCATGCTGGTTCATGGTACAAGGGGGTATGGATGGAGCATCTTGGTGCTCTGGCTATCCCTACCTGTTGTAATGGCCCTTTGGGGCTTTGAGTAGTCAGGCATAAGTCACAGAGCCTGACGTGCTGTGTTATATCTTAGGCAGTAGAACAAAATTGTCCTCAGATGGCCCCAGGATCCAGATGCCACAAACGTGGTACAAAATCACCTTTCTCTTCTTTCCTGTTCTTGTAGCACATCACAGCTAGACCACAGAATCTGGTCCAGTATTTTTTTTTACCAAAAACAGCACAACATGTTAAGTAAGGGGGAACTGTGATTGTTTGTGACATGTTACTTTTATGACTTTAAGTGTAATTCTGCTGAGGCTATTTGTCACCAGCAAGCTTTCCACTCATGGCACAATTTGCAAAACTGTTCTAAGTTCATGGATTCACTTTGTGTTTTAAAATAAGAAAATAGGGAAACATCCCCGATTTTGAATGCTTATATTTAAAAGCTATAAAAGAGGGGATAGCATCTACATTGTTGAACTAAAGCTTTATATAATTTTTTTTCAAATGGGCATGCTGAACTAAGAGCAATCCATTTATTTAAATTCCACTTATTCCACAGTTCAGGAGACTGTTTGAGCAGCAGACTGCAATTAATGACTATGTAAATAGGCTTAGTACAAGCAAAGTACATGTGCTTTCCTCTCCATTTACAGAGCATCTGGTAGAGAGTTTAATTGACCTTCTCTGCATGCTATATATTGCCAATATGCATAACATAAGTCTCTATAGACTTCTATACACTTTGTAAAAGCCTGAAGTATCTACTAATTTATGGCAATTAGTCAGTTCTTAATTAGCAGACAAAAGGTAATACTGATAGTATGCAATACTTCATTGTCAGATTTTTCTGCACACTTCAGAATAAGAGAAATACACAGAAGACTATCTGAGCTTAGAAAAATAATATGATGAATGCCAATTGTCATTTTTAACTTCGCCCCAGTTTTTCTATTGTTCTGAAATAGGGCAAGAGTTGGTCTGATCTTGACTGAGAATCAGAAGCTGTTTCTAAACAATGACAACAGAATGAAGTACATACTAAGAATAGCAATGCCATCACCCAAAATCAAATTCTGCCCCCACTGAAGTCAGTGTCAAAACTCCCATGTGTGTGTCTTAAAACAGGATTTCTTAGGCCACTCTACATCTCTGAAATATAGAAATATTCATAGCAGATGACCCTAAACTCACTCTCCATTAGCTAAATTTCACAGCTGTGATGTAAGTGGAAAGATGATTTTCTCCAAAGCTGGAATAAAAAAACCAAAAACCTGGGAGATATACCTGAGTTTCAGCAATTTAAATAAAATGAAGTAAAACAAAAACACCCATCACCAAAATAGTTTTACCCTGACAACTGATATCTACAGTGTTGTCCCTGTGAACGTCTGGCAGTCCCCGAGCTCCACTCACTGAACTTCCCGTGGCTAGCCCCACAAGGATCTGGTGCCCATCTGAGAGTGTAAAGTTTTAAAACCCATCTGGCTATAAAATGCTTATTTGAGCATAAATGATGTTCAGAAAAGCTTTTCACAGTGAAAATTATGTTTTTAAAGCTTAAACATATTTGCCATAGATCAACATTTTATTTTGTAGCTCTCGGAAAGAATGTGCTCCATTGCCATTTCTGGAAGATGAGCAACCAATATAATTTTAAAATTTGTTTTGCTCTCATCTTGAGTCTGTAACTTTGTATCCGAGGACAATATATATATATATATAGTGTGTGTTTGTATAATTTGCCTGCAATGTTTGTTCCAAAGAATAAAACGTTATAAGCTTCAGTTTCACTAAACAAATAGGGGCCTGAGTCTCATTTCACTTACACCAGTATAAATGAGGATTAAGTCTATGTCTTCACTAGAAATGCTGCAGTAGCACAGCTGCAACAACTCAGCTGTGCCTCTGTAGTGCTTCAGTATAGATATTCATTACAGTGATGGGAGGGGTTCTCCCATCTCTGCAGTTAATCCATCTCTCCGAGAGGTGGTAACATGGTTGACAGAAGAATTCTTCC
The DNA here is from genome assembly GCF_020497125.1 of Mauremys mutica. Classification (NCBI taxonomy): domain Eukaryota; kingdom Metazoa; phylum Chordata; order Testudines; family Geoemydidae; genus Mauremys; species Mauremys mutica. The sequence goes on from NC_059072.1 coordinate 46,853,338, forward strand.
ATCAGCCTAGCGCTGTCAACACCAGGGGTTAGGTCTGCTTAACTGCATCTCTCAGGGGTGTGGATTTTTCACACCCCTGAACAACGTAGCTGGGTCAACTGAACATTTCAGTGTAGACCTGGCCTGTCTCCTCTGCACTCAGTGCATTTACCTCAGTGCAAAATTGGTGCAATTGAGAGGAAAACCAAACCCTGTCTATTTAAGTGAGAAATTTCTTACCCAGCTATGTCCAGACGTAGATATTTCTAAAATTAGAATTTAAGATGCAGATTTTTATCTGACTGTTCAGCTGACAGCATTTTAGGTATGAATTCCAGACCAGCATCTGAAGCAAAATGGTGGAAATTTTAAGAAGCATTGTTGTTTTCCTTTGCCAGGCACATTTTTGTATGTTGAACCTGGTGTCTGGCACCTTAAGAAATATGGGTTTACTCTCCACCACAATCCCTAGCTGTTGAATGAGAGGAGAAGGTGGCATGATCAGATCTCAACTTCAGACCCAGAAGTTCTGAGATAATGGGGTGAGGGTGTGTGGGAACTTTCCATGTCTGCCATCCTGTTTGATACGAAAGGGGAGGTATATCATGGATGTGGGAGTGCTTTGTGGTGAATATTGATCTGGACCCTAAAACGTGTTATATGTATAGGACTGTTGAGGTGGTGTACTGGAATATCAGGAACAGAAGACAGTTTCATCTCCCACCCCCACCAGCACAAAACCTTTGAATTTACTCAAATGTAATGGCAGAGCTATTTCTTTTTGCTGTTGTATGCAATGTACAGGACTCATTTTTGTCTAAGACCTCCTCTCCTGACATATTCCTCTGCACCCTGTTCAGCTAAATTCAGAAAGAAGGAGTTAATGTAAAATTCTTTAATATGCATATCTGTAACTCATCAACCCTAAAAAAGTAATATAAGTTCTATGTGCGAGCGTGAATCATGATGCATTAATTAGAAGAGCGGTTCTCAAACTATTTACCAGCCAGCCCTTCTTTTATCAGAGGAAATAAATTAAGGGGGAAGGGAGTCAAGACAGTAATAGGAAATGGATGGCAGTTCATCTGTCTCACAGCTGAGAAAGAGTAAGTGGAGTCAGCATCTGATCAGCTAGGCATTTTCTTGTGCATTCCAGTTTGACTTTTCAACCTGCAATTATCACACACACACATTGGCAAAAGAATAGAGGGGAGTTAAAAAGTCACAAGACAGACTAAAAAAACATACTTAGATGGTTTTTCAAATCTAATGATTTTTAGGTCAATCTTATGGTTTTGGGGGTCTGACTCATGTTTTTGATCTTTCTTGAGGGTGTCCCACTTCATGATTTTTGATCCCTTGAACTTAGCAATACTTCTGGGGTTGCCTCTTCAAAACCAGCAATCATGGGTGGGACCTTGGAGGAGTTAAGGGTTGGAGGTGGATCTGGATCCAGCATTATAGATCTAAATGCTCCCAGAACACCAGAGGTGTTTGGGTCCATCTTTAAATCAAACTGTGACCTTATAGGTCTCGCTGCATCTCTGCCCACTGTTTAGTGTCTCTAAGAGCAAGCCTAAGGTTCTGGCTTCTTGCCATTACCTGTGTTGGTGGAATCTCGTAGTTCTTAGAATCTTCGACCAGGACCTGGATGCATGATCAGGTGGATAACAATCGCTTATTACCGCACAGACCTGTCTCAGCCATTCTACCTGCATGAGCCTTCCTTTGAGAACCAGTGAAATTGACCAACCTTCTTAAAAGCAAAGTATTTTTATTTAGCAGCTAGAACAAAGCTTTAGAGAAAAAAAAATTTAAAACAACGAACAGCCTTCCTGCATATGAATTTTCCTCTAATCATACATATACTCCTAGAAGCAAAGATCCACCATGAACACAGTTGATAACATTCCCTGCTGTTCTTTTAACCCACCTGCCTTCCTGGTGTGAGGTCAGGTCTATGCTACAAACTTTTGCTGGCATATCTGGGTCATGGGTGTGATGAGGTGTGATTTATGACTGACCTTGCTGTGCCATCAAAAGCCTCTAGCATAGACACAGTGATAAGCTCTTTTGCCAATATAGCTTATTTCACTTGGGAGGGCTGGAATAAGCTGTTCCAGCAAAACAGCTGGAATTGCTTTAGAAATATCAAAGAAAAAACTAGGTAAAAAAACTGTAGATAAGTGGCAATCAGCCAAAGATTTTCACCAGGTTGAGAAGAATTCCAGAAGCATGAAAATATGGTTGTGATATTCAGTCGTGGGTTGTAACCTAGTAGGAATCTCTAGGCCTAGCAGCTTGAAATTTCTGACAAATATCAAATGAACTTGCTGAGTGTGAAGTTAGTAGAGTACATTTATAGTAATATATTGCTAAGAAGGATGGAATCTTTGCTGAGGTGGTCTTGAAGATTTTTATCTTGAGGCTAGAAATTAAGGGGTGTGCTATAATCATTATGCCCAGTTGTGCAATTTCCTGGGGCACAGATGTTAATAGTGGCTGGATGCGACACAATGCAAAGACCTTTTTCAAAAACAAACTAAAAGCTCTTGGGACAGAGAACATCTTTTGTTTGTACAGCTCCTAGCATAATGGGATCCTGATCCATGGCTGGGGTCCTAGGCACTACAACAATTAATAATAACTACACACTTATAACTACAAACTTATAATTGTATTGAAAGCTATGAAGATCTGAGATAGTAAATATATGTAGATTAAAACATAACCCTTAGGAAAATTCAGACATACACAGTGTTTATCCTTCTAAGCATTAATTTGCCAGCAATTTGAAAAATGCCAATGTCCAGGGTTAACTTAAAAAAACCCAGGAAAATCTACTCGCTGTTCTGATTTAAATTCATATACTGCTCTAGGTCCATACCAGTAATTCTCATTGATGAAGATCTTGGGAAACATATTGCATTTTGTAAATGCTCTTAATAGTCTCTTGGAATAAATGATATGCTGTAGATGGAGAGATCATTGAGGGATCAACTTGAAATGCTTATATTTTTCTGATACACAGTGCCAAGGGACTGAGTATATTGCAGCTTCCCATGCTATACTATTTTTGAGATTTTTTTTTATTGTTTTTCTTATAAAGATTGAATAAATTGCATTTGACATTCATAAATATATTCTTTCCTTTCTATCTCTGCCCCTTTCCTTTGGATTTATTACCTCATTGAGATCTTGCATCAAGGAACATGTGACATGTATTCTGCATGGGAGTTGATGATGAGAGACTTCTGAAACACCACCCTATGGTATAACTCCCCCTCTCTCTTGCAAACTGCTTTAGTCTATGACTCTAGAAAAAACAGATCTTGCTTGTTAGCAGCACCTACATAGCTGTCTTTGAGTGGTGTAATACAATGTGGGAAAACAATGCTGACAGCATTTTGATATGAATTTGGATTCCTCATATTTGTATGTGCTAAATAAATTGGAGGTGCTGAATTAACAAGACAATTTTAGGCATTTAGGCAAGGCACTACCCATTGCCATCCACTCGAGTGTGTATAGAAATTTGGTACTGTTACCAAGTGAAGTTCCCACCCTGCTCCAGCGTCTAACTGCATGGTATATAGTCCAGACTTCCTCCCTTGTGAAGTTTGGTTTTATCAGTAACTTAAAAGGCTCAAATGGGACTTATATGGTGCATAGGCCTTATATAAGCTCCCCTGCACATCTAGATCATTCTCCAACCTTTGCCCATGTTAATCAGAGTCATACAGGTCATCTGAGGTGTAAACTTACATGTACTGCATGGGAAGTTCAAAGGCAATAAACAACAAAAAGCAAATGAACTAAGCAAACTAAATCAAAAGAGACATACAAAAAGGAGAGACACACACAAATGCACGCTGTTTGTTTTAAAGATAAAGACTTCTAGTCTATTTTTTGGCTGAGGATAGTATTAGATGCTCAGTCACAGGATTTTCAAATGATTCTCATCAGCTGCCATAGATGCATTAAAAGAACCAGAATTCAATACATTATTTTTTTCTTTCAAAATAGTGATTGTGCCAACAAATAAAAGGTTCCAAAGCAGAGAGTTTCATGAGCCTTTTGAACCTAGGGAGCTACTTGGATTCAGGGCTGACTTACAGCATGCATTAAATTTAAACTGCTTGGTTGCAGTTGTCATTGGCTCACATCACAACAGCATCTGGCACAACTGACATTCTCTGCACACAAGAAATTTATGCTGAAATAGTAAAGATGTTTCAGGTCTGGATTTAGCTGTGTGGTCCAGCTTGCAGTGTCCAACTAGAACTAAAAAGGGTGAGATGCTGCCCTGTTTTGCATTTTGCTCCTCTCTGTAACCCTAGTCAGTGGGGTGGCAATAGGTGTGCAAAGAGCAGAATGTAGTTCAGTGTAGCTTACTTTCAGAATCACTAAAACAAAATTCATCCATAAGGGAAAAAACAAACTAGTGTCCCACAATCTACAGAGTAGCTGGGTTGGGTCATTGCTATTGAAAGCTTATAGAAATGAGTCAGTCAGTTTTTGAGAAGTGATACCTACCCAGACTCATACCAGTGGAGGTTGACACAACATGGAGGTTGTCACTGCATATTCACAGTGTATAATCAATTTTGACTGCGCAGAAAGTAGGATCTGAACTCTGTTCCTAACCCAAAACACTGCATAATAGATACTCCTGCAAGCTCTGTTTCCAGGGAAATGAATATTAACATTTCCTTCTTCCATACTGTGAGTTTATTAGAGTGAGTTCAATAAAACAGGTATTTTATCCTATTTCACTCTGAGAAAAGATAAGGATTAGTTTGGAAATCTGCACATGGCATTATAACAGCATGATTTTGTTATTCCTTCAGGCTTTATAAGATGGGGAATTACTGTACTGTATTATGTGGGTAGAACAATGACTGACTCAGCCTGCACCATTTGTCTGTTCTTTGTAAATGTTACACCAAGAAGAGAACAGAATAAATCTCTAAAACATCTTTATTAAACTGGCCAAAAAATTAAAATGATGTGATCTACCAAGAACATTATTATTTTGAAGTAAAAAAGTGAATAGGAGTCATTTCAATTACTGTTCTGATTTTTCTTTATGGATTGATCTATCTCATGTTCATAAATCCTCTTGCCACTTTCTTAGCATAGCATTAAATCATTAAAACATCTATGTTAAATGAAAACAAGGTCTTCTGAATAATTATATTAAACAGTAGAATGAAATTCTACCATAAACTTGGGAACAAATTGTTGATGAGATGCTGGATTTATATAGATTCTTTTACTATATACATTACCACTACAACTGCCTAATATGTATCTGTTCCATGCCTTGTCAAGTTGTCAAAGAGCTTGTAACCCTCCAAGGAATATTCCAGAGAGAATTTTTTTTTAAATAAATCAATAAAAATGAGGATAACCTATTTTCAAAGCATGGTGGATCATTGCAGCTTGACAGAATGAGTGCAGTGGTTACTTTATTTCCATGCAGCAGTCTTGTTTAAAGTGGTCAGTAGAGTGGCTATGTAAAAAAAAATGGAACTTTTTTACTTAATAGGTCTGTTCCCTTTTCATACTGTGAAACCAAGACATCTGTGGGAGAGTGAGTTGGATTGTATCCTAGCTCATGCATCATCAACAGAATTGTTAATGAGATTCAAACTACAGAATTCTTATTACTGGTGATGCTGCAACAGGAGAGTAACCAGTTTGATATTCGGATCCCATGCTGGGTTTGTAGGGTGGGTTCACAGTTGGGGGAGGGGAATCTTTTCAGTAAAATCTAAGTTAATTTGGGCCCTGACTCAGGAAAGCAGTTAAACATGTATTTAACTTTAAGCATGTACGTAAGTCTCATTGAACTGGGACCTTGATAAGAGTCAGCTGCTGTAGCACTACTCTGATCACTGTATCACCAATTAAATCGCCCTGGAGTGGAGGAGGTGTGGGGGGAGAATGGGAAACCTGAAGGGCAAAACTGTGCCTAATTGTTAAGTTAGAATGGCTGAGACAAGTTAAAACATTAATTAGCCCACTAGCTCCGGGCGGAAATGAATATGCAGAAGGATGAGAGATGAGCAAGAAAGCTCAAGCAAGGCAGGATCTCAGCCTGATCTTGAAGGGAGAGATCTCCTCCCTCTCCTCAACTTGGTTTAATGAGGCTAAGGACTTACATGTTATTGTAAATAAGGGGCTGCACAATGCTTTAAGGGTGATGGGGGAACATGGTAAATAAACCACACCGTAGTGTTTACACACACAGTTTCCAAGCAGTCTGTGTGCACAGTGGAGGACAGGAGCAGAGGGCAAGAGCCACTGAGCAATAAAACACATGGACCAACACAATATTATACTTCACTATTGGCTCATAGAGTTTAGGATTGCACCATAGCTTAACAGAACATAAAGCAAACAGGAGTCTGGGGCTTAATTCTGCAAGGTGATGAGCATTCCTGTGAGGTTCTGAGACCCCTCACCTCTCATTAACTGTGACAGGACTGAAGGTGCTCCTTACCTCATGCCTGTGCACAGCATCTTGTGGAACTGAACCCCTGATGATCAACACAGTTCTTTGCACAATGTTGTAACAAACAGTAACATTGAGAATCAGTCTTGTTTTTGACTTTTAACTTTTATTAAATCCAGCCTACTTTAAGGAGTTTTATATAACACCCAGGTCTTATATATAGTTGCCGTGTATGTTATAGTTGCTATAAGCAACCCTTCTGTTGTCTTTGTTCTATATTGTTATTCTTTTCCCTGCAGACTTCAAACATAACATAATAAAAAAAGTTCCTTGAAAATATATTCTTCAATCAGTGTAAACTTTTATGTATAAAAAAACAACACAGCTCATTTAAAAATCCCATACATCAGAAAAATCTTTATTTTTAATACAAATTAGGTTATATCACTATTTTAGCCTAATACAGCTAATCCTGCTGGGGCATAACCTGATCTCTTACCCTTCAACAATAAACTGTCTAATCTACCCTTTTTAATTAGATGCTGATGAAATCTATCTCCACTTCATTAAAGATCATTCTACTGAAGTAGCTAATAAAAGAATAAATTGGGACACAGCCCGACACCTCTAGCTTCTTGAAAGAGTTCTGACATTTTATTATTTTGTAATGAAGTATATGTGCTGTGGTTATGACATGCAGCAAATTTTACAGCTAAAATGTGGAATAAGTTTTAGAAAAAATTTTTGGGGGGGCGGGGAGAAGAGAAGTATTGTAGTTTGCTTGGAAAATTGATGGACCAATCCGCACCGAAATTCAGTTCTTCGACAAATATATCAAAGTTTGGAAGCTTATCAAAGCACACTTCAGAACTTTTTGTGCATTGTAACAGGGTCCACACAGTGAGATAGTGCACAGTCAGCTAGTTATGTTGCACACTCTGGCTTGCCATGCACTAACTTTCTGTGTAGACAAGCCCTTTGTGATTTCAGTCCAATACCTAGTAGATAGAGCTTCATCATAAAAACCATCATTCCAGCTGTCACCTTTTAATTGGCTGTCTCAGAAAAGAAGTTAATGGCTAAAAGGAGCTGGATAGCAAGCGCATATCTCACCCCCAGAAATAGCCTGCCACACCCCATGTCAGGTTGGAAGTACATTGGAAGGACAGTGTGGGAAGCTTGTTCTGTCTCTGCCTACATCCATTTTGTGATTAAAAATAGATCTTCAATTTTCAGCCCTAGTGACATGGTACCTTTTGCAAGTATTAAGATCCGCAAAAACGAAAGAGGACATTTAAAAAAAGAGAGCTTGGTATTTCACAAGTCAAAGTGCCAGGGCCGGCTCCAGAGCCCAGCGGGGCAAGCACCCGCCTGGGGCGGCCCTTTCCCGGGGGGGCGGCAGGCTGGGCCGGTGGACCTGCCGCAGTCATGCCTGCGGGAGGTCCACCGGAGCCCCGGGAGCAGCGGACCTGCCGCAGGCATGACTGTGGACGGTTCGCTGGTCCCGCGGCTCGGCTGGACCTCCCACAGGCATGACTGCGGCAGCTCAACCGGAGCCGCCAGACCAGCCAACCGCTCGCAGCTACGGGAGGTCCAGCCGAGCCGCGCGACCAGCGGACCCTCTGCAGTCATGCCCGCGGGAGGTCCGCTGCTCCCGCGGCTCGGGGGCGCCTCCCGGGCATGACTGCTTGGGGCGGCCAAATTTGTAGAGCCGCCCCTGCAAAGTGCTAAGTGTATTAAAAAGGGTCTTGGGAATAATATATGTGATTTTCATATCACAATCTGCAATGAAAAGGTTAAAGGAAAAAAATTGTGGATTTGAGGCACTATTATCAGTTTCATGATGATGAAAGTACCATGCTAAAAAACCTTAGGCAACAGCCAGACAATCTGTGTTTAAAAAGATGATAAAGAGATTAGTATCTGATCAGGCTTCTATAAACAAGTAATGGGGAAAAACGCTATTTGCACAAAAAGCCTAATTACTTTGGGAGAAAATCCTTCTTTGCACACAGAAGGGCCGATCATGTGTTAACTCTAATTTATGCTGATCCTTATATACTGTACAGTAGGGATATGCCTTATCCCTTGGCTGGTTCTACGTGACATGCAATTTTGCAAACATATGTCAGTGATTTGAAATATTCAGAAACAATTCTGCATGGAAAACAATGGCAAGCAAGAAACGATAAGTTGTACCAGCTCATGGCAATGCAATTGTGTTCTCTCCAAATAATATTCAAGACAGTGCAAGTTAACACTACTACTGCTTGATCTTTGAGCTGCTGCAAAACCAGAAGGAATTTTAACAATTAGTCTTACACCATCCAGCTCTCTTTCCTCTCAAATGTAGTTTTTCCATCTTTTTTTTTCTTCCACCTTTCCTTTTTGTATATGTACACTAATTTATTAAGGAAAGAAAGAGAGAACATCCCATAACTCTGTGTAAGATCATGTCACCCAAAAGATCATGTCACCAAGAATAGACAGTTCATATTTATTTTCTTTTTAAAAACAATGAAAAAATACTTAGCTGATATTATTGATATAGTAAGTGTGGTTGTTTTAGGCAGATGTTTGTATTTCCATGTTAATAAGGGAAATGTTTAATAAGGCAGTTACTATAGTGACAGTTTTAGAGAGGAAAGACAACCTTATCGTTAAGGTATTGGACTGGGATTCAGACCTGGTGCTCACAGACTTTCTTGAGCAAGTCATTCACATCTCTCTGAACCTTAGTTCCTCATCTGTAAAATGGGGAATGTTGTGAGGATAAATCCATTCATATTTATGAAGTATATAAATACTAAACTACAGTATAAAAAGCCTGTAAATAATTTCTTCTTTATTTTGATTGATTGATTGAAGTAGCTCTTAGGAGCCCCCATCATGTACCAGGACCCATTGTGCTAGGCACTGTACAGCCATAGAACAAAATGACTGTCCATATCTCTAATATCTTTAAATCTAAGAAAGGAGATAAATGATCTGTATTCCCTTTCAAAACACTGTGTTAAGGCTTCCCAAAATATACCCATCTTCCTTTTAAATAATCTTTGTTATGCCTCAGTGTTTCACAAGGGATGGGCTTTTGCTCCTGGAAGATATGTAAAGGTGAAATGGGCACTTCACTTCCAATTTATTTTGCACACTGTGTTTGTGATAGCCCTGTTCCTGACCTAAGGGAATCAACGGCCTCTTGGGGTAAAGAAACTTTGATTTTGAAGGACATATGATATAGCACAATCATCTGGCATTGGCATTACCATTACCACTTCCTGCCTGGAATTCTTCATCTAGTCCATGTGGGCAGCATTGATATTATTGCCATTTAACACATTGTGGAAGGGCTTGGAAGGCATATTATACCCATAGAATCATAGAATATCAGGGTTGGAAGGGACCTCAGGAGGTCATCTAGTCCAACCCCCTGCTCAAAGCAGGACCAATCCCCAGCTAAATCATCCCAGCCAGCACCCAAGATACATTATAATCCTGCTCAGACACAATGTGACCTAAAAACCCAGCGTTAGATTTTAGTATTTTTCTCCACATATCTGGATGCCTTGGCCTACACTTCAGTTCTGAAATGAATGGTCACAGCTCAGCTCAGATAATTGTCCGGAAGGCTGAAAGAAATACTGGCATCTCCTGTGCTTATTCCACAAGTTTACTCTTCAAAGCACTAGAGAATATGAACAACAATCTCTGCTGGTCCACAGGCACAGAGTGAAATATTTGGTATTTAGGTCCTGAGAATATAATACCTTCTGAGACAGTTCTTCAGCAGGCATTGTAGTATTTAGTAAATTAGATTCAAATACGTCACAGTATCTTCGGAGATCCCATTCACAATGAGACCATGTTCCATTTGTGAGCTCTTCTTTCTTTCTTTCTTTCTTTCTTTCTTGTTTAAAAAAAATTGGCTTGTTTTTTACCTTAGAAATACCAGGAATTTCAAGTCTGGTCTTCCCTGGTTTTGCAGGAGACCTACTGAGTAGTTCAGAGGAGATATACTGTGAATTCTTATACCTTCATTGAAAGGACAGGCAGTTGAATCTCTAAGAACATTTTTCTCCAAAATGTTACTTAGTCATTAAAGTTGAATAGTGTTAAGAATAGCAATCTTAAGTAGTCAAACTAAAAAACCCTTTTCACCTTTCACTTGCCCACTTTTCACTCTCTTGAATTTTGTGATGTTGTTTCACTAGTTTCCCTGTTGTACTGGAATCTTCTGAGCTAGACATAACTTGAATTTCTAATGTAAAAATTAAGTTTCAGGAACCTAGGTTTCTTTCAAGTTGAAACCCCAAAGAGTGCTTAGATGTTATTTTTAACAGTTGTGATGTGCTATTTGAATCTATTAATACTAGGAATGCATGTATAGTATCTCCACCTATGTATACTGAGCCCAGAATAAAATTCTTGATTAGGGAAAGCTAAAGTTGTACGTGTGAAAATGAACCTTACTACATGCCATAAAACAGAGGGATAATGATACTCATGGGAATCCAAGGATTCCAGTACTTCTTTGTTTCCACTGTAATTGCCACCAGCAGAAACTGAAGGCTTTCCACCTGAAAGGCCTATGACACGTGTGAATTCCAGCAGTGGGCCTTTCTTATTGTAATCTTCCCACTGGCTATCACTTCCCCGACTGACAGTCCGTACAAACTGAGCATACAGAAGAGTGACTGCTAATTTTTCTGAAGAAATGTAAGATGTAAGTAAGACAATGATGGTGACTCATTTCACATGCATTTGGGGAAATAATGCATGGTGAGTTCTGAGCAACATAAATTTTCATATGAAAGTTAACAACCAGAATTAATGTGAACATCTATAGTTTCTGTGGTGTTTGAAGTTAGGGAGAGGATGCTTTACAATGCTCTGCAGATATAATTATACATATATACAGTAGATGTAGGACACTGAGAAAATCTAATGATTTACTGAAGGATTTAATGATATCCCACTTGCATAAGCTGTTCATCCCTTAGGCAATGAAAGATTATGCTGTCTTTTCCATTGATGCCTTACTTGTGGCATTTAACCAAATATAGTGCGTACTGGAACTCTACTATGAAGGGTGCAAAGAGGGCTTCTCAAAATGTAAGGATCTTTACTGCATTGTGGATATTTGTGTTTATTTTAGTGCAGTTTTGTGTCATATGGATAATAGTTAGATATTTAAATCAGCATATTCTTATAGCGTTAAAGGATGCTGTCAAGATACTTTTAGAACAGTTTGCATTTTGTATATCTAGATAGTGTGTATGTGTGTGTTTGTGAGTATACACACACACTTTTGTTTGCAACTGCCTCTTAAATTAGAAAGCAATGTTCTTGAGAATTCTGATGTTTTGGAACCAGATAAGGAAGTTGATCTGGATTTACTAATCACTCCTAGGCCAGATGTGTAGCAGCCAGCTCTCCATAGCAGCCTCAGGGCTGCTCTAGCTTAAACCAGCTACCAGGATCCACAATATGGCTGCTAGGATTGCCAAAGGGAAGTCTTGGCCCCAGACATATAGATGTGGGGGTGAAGGAGCCACTATATGGTTCTCTACCACCATAAGATCCTCATATGCCAGGGCAGTCCTTCCAGGGCTGGAGCAAAGCAGCCTGCTGGGCTGTTGAATTAAAATTGTGTGTGTTTATTGAATCAAGAAACATTTTTCTCTTTGTCTTTCAGATGAATCTGATGGTTTTCTTACATTAATTTTCCCCATCTCCATTATGTTTCGTGTGTGTAGGTGATCAGTGATGTTGTACTAATTGGTATGGTCACTGCATTTTCATATAGTCCTTCTGTCGAGAAGCAGACATTGGGATATATATTTTCTTAGATGGTAATGTTAGTCTGGATGGCTCGTGTACAAGATTTTTAAATGCTACTTTGATATAATTCCAATAAATAAATAAATAGACAAACTGTATTTTACCTATCCAAGCCTGTTCTTTTTCCTTTGGCAAATATTTATTTCTTTTTTCCCTGCATTTATTGACTGGAGATGAAATGAACATGGCTATTCGGTATAATAACAGAAAATTCCACTTGAACAGAACACTCACTACAAAACCTTCTTGTTTGTAGACAAGCATCATTGACTAATGTCAGTGCAGAACTTGGAAGAGAGCTTTTTAATTAACTGGTAAGGAGGAACCAACAGAATAATGCAAAATGTGTGTGTGGGGGGAGTTGTATTTTCTTTTGTTTTGTGGAATCTGCAAAGAGTATGCATTAGAGCTGGTTAGAACATTTAAGGAGCTGAATTGGTTTAAATGACGTTTTTATTGGGAAGTCTTTGAAAGAAAGAGAGAGATTCTATTGCCTGGAGATTAGAGCTCTGGGCTTGGATGTGGGCCAGCCTGGTTTACGTCCCAGGTGTGCCAGATTCAGGATGATTTGGGCTGAAAAACTTTGCTCTGACTCAGGGAGAGCAGGGACTTGAAGCTAAATCTCTGAAATCCCAGATCAGTGCCCCACCCACCAGGATGTACACTTGCCTTCCCAATCAAAAATGGACATTTTGACACAAGTCCGTTTTCAGGAAAATGTTCAAAAGGTTTTGAAATCTTTTGAAACCTTTGAAATCTCAAAAGTTGCCATGAAATTGAATTGTCATCCTCCAAGCAACCCATGTGTGGTGTGTGTGTGTTACTCCTGGGGGAATTCTGCACCACTGTGAATGCGCAGAATTTATGTCCCCTGCAGATTTCTTTGCTTCCCCACATAAAAATGACTTTCTAATGGGAAAGCAAAGGGAAGCCACAAGAGTGGTCATGCGACCCTCCCCAGAAGTATGTTTCAGGGGCCCAGGGCAGCCAGCAGAGAGGTAAATCACTGTGGGGCAGGAGGCGGGACTGGGAAAACCCAGCTGGTGGCTCCTACCCTGTGCAGCTGGGCTGGGGAGGACAAGACTTCCTCTTCCCTTGCACAGCATCCAGGGCTGGGTCAGACCCACCCCCAGATTTCTCCCCCAGCTGAAGGAAGCTCTTCAAATGCCTCCTCCCCACTTCCTGCACCCATCACTACTTAGCTGCAAGGGCAGGGATCCCTGTACAGGGAGCTGCTCCCCCATCAGCCCAACTCCTGTGCATCCAGACCCTCTCATACCCAGACCCTCCCACCAAGCCTCACACCCCCAAACTCAGAACCCTCCCCCCAATGAGCCCCACTCCCCCTGCACCTGGACCACCCTGACGAGCCGCCCGAATCCCCACCCCACTGAGCCCCAAGCAGCTGCATCTGGACCTTCCACTGAGCCCCAGACACCCAGACCCCCCTGCCAAGCTCTGTCCCCTCCATGCCCAGACACTCCTCCCCCGCTGAGCCCCAACCACCTTCACCTGGACCCCCCCCTCCGCAGAGTCCCCTTACCATTGCACCCAGAACACCCCCCACAAACAAGCTCCTGTGCATCCAGATCCCCCTGCAACTGGATCTCCTCCTGAGCTGCCCGCACCCAGATTGCCCCACAGAGAACCCTCTCAACCCACACCTGGATCCCCCCACACTAAGCCCCTCCACACTTGGGTCCTGCCTTGCTGACCCTGCCTGCCCACACCTAGTGGACCTGGCACAGAGGAGCAGGGCCCTGGGGTATTTCTGGGGCAGGCCCAGTCCTTGCGCTGTGTCAGGGTTGGGTGCAGCCTCATCTCTGACTCCATGTCCCAGTGGGAGCTGCACAGTGATCTCCCACCTCTGTGCAGCCAGTGGCCTGTGCTCCCCAATGCCAGGCTGAAGCCTTCACATTTATCTGACAAATAAAATTTGCAGAATTTTAAAATATTGTGTGCAGAATTTTTATATTTTTGCCTCAGAATTCCCTCAGGAGTAGTGTGTGTAATATTATATATATGGACCTGATTCTAATAGTCACTAAGACCTCCTTCACACCGGTCTCGCAGCATAAAAGGGCCTTAAAGAGAATTTATATTACACTACTTCCCACTGTACTTAGTATATTTGAGAATCATGCATATAAGTAAACACACATGCATTTTGGACAATTTTACTGTTAACTAACTAGCATTCTTCGCAGAGCTTCTCCTTGCAAAAAATGACACCCGCCTGAAATCTAGGGCTTGGTCTACACTACGAGTTTATGTCGAATTTAGCAGAGTTAAATCGAATTAACGCTGCACCCGTCCACACAACAAAGCCCTTTACTTCAATATAAAGGGCGCTTAAAATTGATTTCTGTACTCCTCTCCGACGAGGGGAGTAGCGCCGAAATCGACATTGCCATTTCAAATTAGGGTTAGTGAGGCCGCAATGCGACGGTATTGGCCTCCGGGAGCTATCCCATAGTGCACCATTGTGACCACTCTAGACAGCAATCTGAACTCAGATGCACTGGTCAGGTAGACAGGAAAAGCCCCGCGAACTTTTGAATTTCATTTCCTGTTTGCCCAGCATGGAGAGCTGATCAGCACAGGTGACCATGCAGAGCTCATCAGCACAGGTAACCATGCAGTCTGAGAATCGAAAAAGAGCTCCAGCATGGACTGTACGGGAAGTACTGGATCTGATCGCTGTATAGGGAGAGGATTCTGTGCTAGCAGAGCTACATTCCAAAAGACGAAATGCCAAAACATTTGAAAAAATCTCCAAGGGCATGATGGAGAGAGGCCAAATAGGGACTCAATACAGTGCCGCGTGAAAGTTAAGGAACTCAGACAAGCCTACCAGAAAACCAAAGAAGCAAACGGAAGGTCCGGCTCAGAGACGCAGACATGCCGCTTCTACGTTGAGCAGTATGCAATTCTAGGGGGGGTCGCCACCACTACCCCACCTCTGACCGTGGATTCCGAGGAGGGGGTAATCTCAGCCATGGCTGAGGATTCTACGGACAGGGAAGATGAGGATGAGGACGAGCTTGTGGAGAGCACACAGCACTCCGTTCTCCCCAACAGCCAGGATCTTTTTCTCAGCCTGACTGAAGTACCCTCCCAACCGAGTATCCCAGACCATGAAGCCATGGAAGGGAGGGACTCTGGTGAGTGTACCTTTGTAAATATAAAACATGGTTTAAAAGCAAGCGGTTTTTAATAATTAATTTGCCCTGAGGACTTGGGATGCATTCGTGGCCAGTACAGTTACTGGGAAAGTCTGTTAACATGTCTGGGGATGGAGCAGAAATCCTCCAGGGACATCTCCATGAAGCTCTCCTGGAGGTACTCTAAAAGCCTTTGCAGAAGGTTTCTGGGCAGTGCAGCCTTATTCCGTCCTCCATGGTAGGACACTTGACCACGCCACGCTAGTAGCAAGTAATCTGGTATCATTGCATGACAAAGCCTGGCAGCGTATGGTCCCAATGTTTGCTGGCATTCAAGCAACATCCGTTCTTTATCTCACTGTGTTATCCTCAGGAGAGTGATATCGTTCATGGTAATCTGGTTGAAATAGGGAAATTTAATTAAGGGGACAGAGGTGGCCATTCCTACTGGGTTGTTTGCCTGTGGCTGAAAAGAAATCCTTCCCTGCAGTTAGCCAAGCCAGGGGTGGGGGAGGCATTGGCGCTGAGCTTTTCGCATTTGGCTAGCAGGTATCTTCCCTGATACCAGCCATGTGGTGGGGGGGGGAGGAGTAAAGCGATCATCTCAGAGAATTGGATTGGGGAGGGTTAGTTTGGTTTCTGCTGCTGCATGTTAACAGGAAAACCGCAGCACTCAACGGGCTTTACTTGGTATGTGGGAAAGGAAGGCACTGCTTTTATGAAGGCTGCAGAAGCCGAAAGACAATGGCTTATCATGGCTGCATGCAAGTGGAATTCTGTTGCTCAGACCTGCGTCTGTGATCTCTAACACCAAAGCCACAGGCACTCAATATTAAGATGCAAAATGTGACCTTGTACTGAAATCACATGTTCTATGTAATGTGAATAGTGTTGTTCACCGTGAAAGGGTATAAGCATTGTTCTGTAAAATGTATCTTTTTAAATAGTTCTCTCTCTTTTTTCCCTTCCTCCCGTAGCTGCAAATTTTTCAAGCCTCCCTCCTCCGTCCCGAAGGCTATCTCAGATAAGGCAGCGAAAAAAATGGATGTGAGACTAAATGTTCTCTGAAATCATGGAATCAACCCGCAATGAAAGAGCTCATCTGAATGAGTGGAAGGACATGGTCTCACAGTACAGGAAAGATGCCAGTGAACGCGAGGACAGGAGGAGCCAACGTGAGGACATGAGGGACCAACGTGAGGACAGACAGGACCAACGTGAGGAGAGGAGAGACGCTCAAGATGAGAGGTGGCGACAGGAAGATCAGAGGAGGCAGGATGCAACGCTGGGGCTGCTGCATGAGCAAAAGGACATACTCCAGCATCTGGTGGAGCTTCAGGAATGGCAGCAGGACCACAGAGTGCTGCTGCAGCCTCTGTATAACTGCCCTCCCCTCTCACCAAGTTCCATAGCCTCCTCACCCAGATGTGTAAGAACGCGGCGGGGGAGGCTCTGTGCACCCTCCCACTTCACCCCAGTGGACAGCCCAAGCAAAAGGCTGTCACTATTTTGAACTTTTTTAGTGGCCTTTTTCTTCCCTCCTATCCTCCTGCCAAACCCCACCCAGGCTACCTTATCAGTTCTCTCCCTCTTTTTATAATCAATTAATAAAGAATACATGATTTTTAAATGATAGTGACTTTATTTCCTTTCAAAGCAAGCTGTGATCGAAAGGGGAAGGTGGGTTGCTTACAGGGAAGTAGAGTCAACCAAGGGGGTGGGTTTTCATCAAGGAGAAACAAACAGAACTTTCACACTGTAGCCTGGCCAGTCATGAAACAGGTTTTCAAAGCAGTGCTTCCTGGTGTGCTCTTCTAATCGCCCTGGTGTCTGGCTGCACGTAATCAGCGGCCAGGCAATTTGCCTGAGCCTCCCACCCCATCATAAACGTCTTCCCCCTTACTCTCACAGAGATTGTGGAGCACACAGCAAGCAGCAATAACAATGGGTATATTGGTTTGGCTGAGGTTTGAGTGAGTCAGTAACGTGCGCCAGCGCACCTTTAAATGTCCAAATGCACATTCTATCACCATTCTGCACTTGCTCAGTCTGTAGTTGAACAGCTCCTGACTACTGTCCAGCCTGCCTGTGTATGGCTTCATGAGCCATGGCATTAAGGGGTAGGCTGGGTCCCCAAGGATAACTATAGGCATTTGAATATCCCCAACAGTTATTTTCTGGTCTGGGAATTAATTCCCTTGCTGCAGCTGTTTAAAAAGATTAGTGTTCCTGAAGACGCGAGCGTCATGAACCGTTCCCAGCCATCCCATGTTGACGTTGGTGAAACGTCCCTTGTGATCCACCAGTGCTTGGAGCACCATTGAAAAGTACCCCTTGCGGTTTATGTAGTGGCTGCCCTGGTGCTTCGGTGCCAAGATAGGGATATGGGTTCCATCTATCGCCCCATCACAGTTAGAGAATCCCATTGCAGCAAAGCCATCCACTATGACCTGCACATTTCCCAGAGTCACTACCTTTGGTAGCAGCAGTTCAGTGATGGCTTTGGCTACTTGCATCACAGCAGCCCCCACAGTAGATTTGCCCACTTCAAATTGATTCCCGACTGACCGGTAGCTCTCTGGCGTTGCAAGCTTCCACAGGGCTATCGCCACTTGCTTCTCAACTGTGAGGGCTGTTCTCATCTTGGTATTCTGGCGCTTCAGGGCAGGGGAAAGCAAGTCACAAAGTTCCATGAAAGTGCCCTTATGCATGCGAGAGTTTCGCAGCCACTGGGAATCATCCCAGACCTGCAATACTATGAGATCCTACCAGTCTGTGCTTGTTTCCCGGGCCCAGAATCGGCGTTCCATGGCTATAACCTGCCCCATTAACAGCATGATCTCCCAAGCGCGGGGGCCTGCGGTTTGAGAGAATTCTGTGTCCAGGTCCATGTCCTCATCACTCTTGTCGCTGCGCTGCTGTCGCCGCCTCCTCCTCGCCTGGTTTTTCAGGTCCTGGTTCAGCATAGACTGCACGATAATGCGTGAGGTGTTTACAATGTTCATGACTGCTGTCTTGAGCTGAGCAGGCTCCATGCTTGCCGTGGTATGGCGTTTGCACAGTTCACCCAGGAAAAAAGGCGCGAAATGGTTGTCTGTTGTTGCTTTCACGGAGGGAAGGGGAGGATGTACCCATAACCTCCAGTGACAATGTTTTTTGCCCATCAGGCACTGGGATCTCAACCCAGAATTCCAATGCGCAGGGGAGACTGCGGGAACTATGGGATAGCTATGGGATAGCTACCCACAGTGCAACGCTCCGGAAGTCGACACTAGCCCCGGAACATGGATACACACTGCTGAATTAATGTGCTAAGTGTGGCCATGCACTTGACTTTATACAATCTGTTTCCAAAAATCGATTTCTGTAAAATCAGAATAATCCGGTAGTGTAGACATACCCTAGGACAAATAACATTCAATCTTGCACCAGTAACAGGTTTTCCATTCATAAAAATGTCATGAATTTAAAGCTTCTGGTATCTCAGAACCCCCAGGGCTAGAACTGGGAGTTTTATCCACTTGGGAATGAGAAAGTCATAGCTTCCCAATGGGACCCAGAACTAGCTATCAGTCTTAGTATGTCCCAAGATGATGGGATTGAAAGGCATAGGTTATTATTAGAGATTTTTATGCTTCCTCTGAAACCTTCTGTAGGTGAACTGATAACTGGAGCATCTGGATTTACAGGGAGAGGGATATGAAAAGTAGGTCAATAACATTTCTAAAACCTCACTAAAATGTTTTTTCTGTAACACGTGGCATCTCACAACATCATGTATTCTGTATGAGGTATAAAGGTTTTAGGATGGTCTGCACGACTTACTCATGGTTTGACACTATGTGTAAAACTGCTATCACAAAATCATGCTGATATCTTTATACCCTTTATACTACTACATACTATCAAATATTTTATATGTAGTACATGGTCCTTGGTGTCTTCTTTAAAAAAATGAATACAATGAAATTGTATATGTGTGTGTGGTGTCAGTGTGTGTTTCCTTTGTTTTTTTAAAAAACAAGACACAAAGGACCATGACCTTCCTTTGATATATGCACACACAAGGGAGTTCTGGTCTGGATTGCTTAGAACTGAATCTGGAGAACTTTCCCCAGGAGAGTGACCACTTCAATGAAGGTTAATATTTGTGCCTAAAATCTTGATAGTGTCCCTTTGATCACATTCAAAACATATAACTGTGTATGGATGGGAAAGAGGGTTAATGATGCATGTTTGCCGGAAGTAGCTTGGACAAACATGGCTCAGTATATAATTTTGTTTTTAAAAGCCAGATTTATAGATTACATCTCACTGAATCAATTATTTCTGTAAATACGAGGGAAATAACAGACTTTACAACGAGAAACAGCTGTGTTTTTCCAATACTATTGAAATTTGAATTAATACTAAAAGGAACAAAGAAAGAATGGAATAAGTGGATTATAGACATTACTTATTCCTGATGACATAATTCCACCATAGATTCTTCACAGAGTATCTACGGTAAAATGATACTTTCATTTTAAACCATTATTGCTGAGCTATTTTTCCTATTTACAGTAAACTCTTCTCTAAAGACTTGATCCCTTTCATGCACAATCAAAAACAAAGGCAAAATGAAAATAAATAAAAAGGCTTTTGTTTTAAAATGTGATTAGTTTAATCACAATACAACTAGCAATGAGGTAAGAATAGTTTCATAATATATGAATATGGGACTAGACTAGACGAGTTTTTTTTGCCCATCCTCCCTCTGTCCTCTTTCAGAGCTGTTTGCCGGTAACTCACCTATGTATAATTGGTGGAAGTTTTGTTGGCACATGCTTAGGCTCCTGCAGGTTTATCCACATCGGGCTGATATGTGGCATCAAATAGTTGAACCTGTTTATTAAATAGCATACTCATTTACAGGAAATGAATTTATATTAAAGACCTAAGCCTTTAAATCATCTTTCAAATGAGCAGTTTCATTGGAGAGAGACAAGGTGGGTGAGGTAATATCTTTTATTGGACCAACTTCTGTTGGTGAGAGAAACAAGCTTTCACACTACACAAAGTTCTTCTTCAGGTCTGGAAAAAGTAACCAGAATGTCATAGCTAAATACAAGGTGTAATAGAGGGCAAGTCTACACTATAAAATTAAATTGACCTAAGCTATGTTGATGTACAGCCACTGCAGTATTTGAATCAGTTTTACATGTCCACAGTATGCTCCTTGTGTCAGAGGTGCATGTCCTCACCAGGAGCACTTGCACTGATTTAACTGCCAGCGTGGGGCATTGTGGGATGGTTTCTGAAAGGCAGTAACATTGCGGTGTCTACACTGACACTGTATTGACCTAACTATATCGACTTAAGCACTATGCCTCTTGCGGAGGAGGAGTTATTAAGTTAGTGTACTGGGCGAGTTACATCGGTGGGAGCTACATTTTAGTGTAGACACTTGCAGATGTAGGTTGACATAAGCTGTCTTACATAGACCCTAACTCCACAATGTAGACCAGGCCAGAGTTTGGAGCATAAGGAGTTAACACATATTGCAAGAGACCGTTCAAGATGAAGCGGACAATTAATACTTCTGCAGTCATAGGACAAAGGAGGGTTAGTGGGTTACAGGTTGTTGTAATGAAGTTGTAATTGAAATCAATGAAATATTTTTCTATATAAGGAGGCACAATCATGTGAGTAAGGGACTCTGTTACAAAGATCCCTCTCTCAAATTATATCTGAACCTTAGCAGACAGATAACTGGACATCTTCAAACAGGATTTATAATTAAACAATATTTTCACTTAGCCTCCTAGAAAGTAGAGTAAAATTTCAATTTCTGTTGTAGATATCTGGAGCACAAGGAGTCTCTTAATTACTAGATAATTTGAAAGCCTAGACTGGAGCATTGTAGGAGTGTTTGTGATTCCAGGGTGCTTATTCTTTTCAAAAGTGCATTTTAGAGTAGATATTGAATACCAGATGAGTACAATATCTAATTCATCATGCTTTGGGGAAAACGTGGGAAGAGAATAGGAAATTCCAAGCTTTCTTGTACACAGAAACACCTACTGGAATCTAAACTCAGGTCTCACTAAGACGTCAAGGTGTTTGTTTTACAGGTGTAAGAGTTGTGCATCTCCTTGCAATGATTTGCCATTGCTAGGAGGTTGAAGTCAGCTTTATAACTTTCTCTCCATGGTTTTATCAATGATCAGGCTGCAATCAGCCAGTCAGAAGAGGAGTTATTGCTATGAAACAAGTGCACTGAATGACCAAATAACGTCACAAGAAATAGCATCATGGCAAGTGGTAAGGAGAGAAATGTGAGAAATAGATCTAATATGGTCTAAATGCCTGCTGGAATATGATCTCTTAAATGTGTTTTCATCTTTTGTGTGCATTACAATAATACTAATTAATATCTAGCTATTATATAGCTACGTATATAGCTACTGTTATCGTGCAGAGGCTAAAATTAACTTCTGTGCCTATTGTATTATGTTGAATGAGGTGCAAGAGGACAGGCTTTACTTAACTTGTTTTTGAAGCAGTGATACTGGAGCTAGAACTTCAGGAATAACATTCAATCTTCTCCTCTCTTGGCTTTCACACCTCAGCTGCTAGAAGAGGGCCTCATCCTCCCTGATTGAACTAACCTCGTTATCTCTAGCCTGCTTCTTGCTTGCTTATATATACCTGCCCCTGGAAATTTCCACTACATGCACCCACGAAAGCTCATACTCCAAAACGTCTGTTAGTCTATAAGGTGCCACAAGACTCTTTGCTGCTTTTACAGATCCAGACTAACATGGCTACCCCTCTGATATTCAATCTTCTATTCCTCAACACACCAACAACAACAAATCTAAAAAAAAAATTTTGATAGACAAAGTTTTTTGTCCTGAACGCTATGTTTTATCTATGGCTTGTGCCTCCACTGGGAATGAATGTGTACTTTGTCCTCTGAAATTGTTTCCAGCTGCAAAGCTGCTACTATTAAGCACTAATGTATTTTGTTTTTTTAACTTAGCTTTGGGAATTACCAGTTCTCACCAATAAGAGCTTGACAGTTGTTTACTTCAGGATGGTGTCATACCAAGTTTTATCAAGTCTCACTGTATATTTTTAATATTTAATTCATATTTATTTTTTATAGGGAATAGCATGCATTCTGGTATTTAATAGAGTACTAACAGAATCATGTAGTCTTCCTCTCTCGCTCTGTCATACTATTTGTCACACTCATGCAACGCTCCTATTGTAATCAGTATGGTCTTACTGAGGTCCTAATTCAGGGAAGCATCTCTATTCAGCAAAGCAATGTTTTAATCCCATAGTGGTCCTTAAACACATGCTTAATTACCCCAATAGGGATGTAGTTAAATACATGCTTAAATGCTTTCCTGTACTGAGCTGTAAGGTAACAACAGAATATGTCCCCAACTAGATGAAATTATACTTGTTTTTGTTGTTCTTGAAATATTGTAACTTTAAAGCTTGTACATAAAACTTTCAAAAATGTAAAGCAGTAGGAGGATTTTTGAGTCAAGGGTTTTGGCGAGTTCACCATTCCAGCTCTCACCCCTATTTCCCCCCTACATTTGTGAGTTAAAATTATGTTGACCCTAATCCAGCAATGAGCTCTGTGCAGGCAGATCCCTGCAGCTGGATAGAACTACTGAACTCAGTGGGGCTCCCCGCAAGCACAGACATCTGCCCATGCAGCGGTTATTTCACAATAATTTGTTTCCCAAACTAGATATTATTTTGTAATATTCTGCTGTGCTACCGTGGTCACACTGTATATATGAACCATTCATGTGATGACAATTTCCAAGGGATTAAAAATTCCAGTGTATTAAACATTACTTTGCCATCCTCCAGACAGGAGATTTGGATGTACTAGACTGGCCTACCTGACTCTTTTCTCCCCTTGGAGAGATGGCAGTAGAGAGAGAAGAAAAACAGAGAAAATGGGACATGGTTAGATTTGGTTTGGGAAATGTCATTAATTTTTGTATGAAATCAAATATAAATTACACTCTGCTTAATATGCTGGCACTGAAGCACATTACAGACATATACTTTAGCACTCTATCAGAGAATAATCGGGAGCTAATGTATCAATAAACAATATTTCAGACATAACATATGCACCTCTGAACCCGGGAGTGAGACAGAAGGGTGTTTATTCACAGGTAGGGTTGTTGTGGTTTCCATACTTGTTACTGTTTTAGATTCACCACTCATGGATGGTGCTTTCTCACTGAACGAGTCTTGCTGAGTTTGATAGGTACAGTACAAAGAGACATATGTGGCCTGATTCACATTTACACAAATGCATCCGATGAAGTGAGCTGTAGCCCATGAAAGCTTATGCTCAATTAAATTTGTTAGTCTCTAAGGTGCCACAAGTACTCCTGTTCTTTTTGTGGATACAGACTAACACGGCTGCTACTCTGAAATTTACACAAAAGATATGGCAGTGCAAAGGGGCCTTTAAAGGAAGTGTAAAGGTAATCTACATCCATTTTAAGACTCCTTATGCTCAGACCAATGTGAAAGGGCCTTAATGTAAATGAGAGTCAGCTCTAGACAGTTATTTTTAAAATTAAAAAAAAAATGGCACTTCAATGACAATGATATTTTCTGAAGAAAAACATCTCTTTGAATTGTTTTCATTTTTCAACACATTTTTGAATGCAAATTTTCTAATAAAAGTTTTGAATTTTTTTTAAAGTCTCAAAATTTTCCATTCATCTCGGTGGGGAAAAAATGGGAAAGTTTTAAAAAAATGACAGGTTCAGGAACCCCTCTCCCACATCCTAAACATTTCAAAACAATTTTTTTAAACAAAATGTTTTGTTTCACTTTGAAAAATTTAGTATGGAGGTTTTACATTAAAAAAAGAGATTTCAAATGAAACAAAAATATGCATCTTTTTCACTAAATAAAATCAAATCAACCAGCTCTAATCAAGCCCCTGCATCATGACAGCATTATTTGGCCCAACACTTAATTACATAAGATTTAAGATTGAATGTGTGTTTCAGTGGAGCCGAGATTACAACTATGGAACAATAGTACAAAACTTCTCTACCTTAGAAAACAACAACAACATGTGTTTGGAAATGAAGAGAAAAGGGATCTAGTCATTTCTCCACTGCTGTACAATACTTTTTCACTCACTGACACTACACCTAACAAACTCCACACACCTAGCCTTAACCTTGCCCTCTAACTTTTACAAAAATAGAAGCAAAAATCAAAAATAACAAATTACTAGGAGATTATGGATTGTATTCTCCCACCTGCAAAGGACCCGGTTGCATTATCCTCTCCCCTAACCTCCAGAGTAAAAGGAGAGAAGGGCCATACTGGAGCAGTTCTGTGGGTGGGGTGGAAAGGGGATGTAACAGAGCAGAGCTCTGCCATATGATTCTCCTCTGTTATAAGTCCTCAAAGTCCTGTGTGGCTCTAACCTTCCCCAAAGCTGGGTGACTCCAGATCAAGGAGCCACATTCAGCTCCTTGTGTCCCCCCACCCCCAATTTACACTCAAGACCTATAAAATCCAGTTTGGTATTTAAGGGATCAATTTCTAATATGCCATAGCACTAATACATATTACAACATTCCTCATATAAACTACTTATGATAGTTGCTGCAAAGTGTAGTTAAAAATAGTATTGCAAGGTCTAGCTATACTTCCATAAATGTAATCATCATCTAATCAACACAGTTCAGAACACCATCCAGTTCAGTCATTCATCAAATAATTCTACTCCGCCAGCACACCACCCCATAAGGGTATGTCTACATTACAAGAGTAGTTCGATTCAACTTAACTCGAATTTGTGGAATCGACCTTACGAAGTCAAATTTGTGTATCCACACTAAGGACACTAATTCGACTTTGTGAGTCCACACTAACGGGGCAAGCGTCGACATTGGAAGCGGTGCACTGTGGGCAGCTATCCCACAGTTCCCGCAGTCCCCACTGCCCATTGGAATGCTGGGTAGAGCCCCCAATGCCTGCTGGGGGAAAAAATGTGTCGAGGGTGGTTTTGGGTAACTGTCATCATTGAACCGTCACTCCCGCCCTCCCTCCCTGAAAGCGCCGGCAGGAAATCTGTTCGCACACTTTTCTGGTCAGTGACAGCGCGGACGCCACAGCACTGCGAGCATGGAGCCCGCTGCGATCATCGCTGCACTTATGGACGTTGTCAACTCCTCGCACCTTATTGTCCACCTCTTCCACAGTCAGCTGCTGAGAAATCGGGCGAGGAGGCTCCGGCAGCACGGTGAGGACATGAAGTCTCAGAGTGGCACAGACCTCTCAGAAAGCATGGGATCCCGTGCCATGGAGATCATGGTGGCAATGGGTCATGTTCATGCTGTGGAATGGCGATTCTGGGCCCAGGAAACAAGCACGGACTGGTGGGACCACATAGTGCTGCAGGTCTGGGATGAATCACAGTGGCTGCGAAACTTCAGGATGCGTAAGGGCACTTTCCTTGAACTGTGTGACTTGCTGTCCCCTGCCCTGAAGCGCAAGGACCCGGATGCGAGCAGCCCTGACTGTGCAGAAGCGAGTGGCCATAGCCCTCTGGAAACTTGCAACGCCAGAAAGCTACCGGTTAGTAGCGAACCACTTTGGCGTGGGCAAATCTACCGGGGGGGTTGCTGTGATGCAAGTAGCCCACGCAATCGTTGAGCTACTGCTCTCAAAGGTAGTGACGAAACGTCCTGGACGAAACGTCCAGGTCGTCATAGATGGCTTCACCGTGATGGGATTCCCAAACTGTGGTGGGGCTATAGATGGAACTCACATCCCTATCCTGGCACCGGACCACCAGGCCAGCCAGTATATTAACCGAAAGGGCTACTTTTCAATGGTGCTGCAAGCACTGGTGGACCATAGGGGACGTTTTACCAACATCAACGTCGGGTGGCCGGGCAAGGTTCATGACGCGCGTGTTTTCAGGAACTCTGGTCTGTTTAGACGCCTGCAGGAAGGTAGTTTCTTCCCGGACCACAAAATAACTGTTGGGATGTGCAGATGCCTATAGTGATCCTCGGGGACCCAGCCTACCCGCTAATGCCCTGGCTCATGAAGCCCTATACAGGCGCCTTGGACACTGACAAGGAACTCTTCAAATACCGGCTGAGCAAGTGCAGAATGGTGGTGGAGTGTGCTTTAGGACGTCTCAAGGGGAGATGGCGAAGCTTACTGACTCGCTCGGATCTCAGCGAAACCAATATCCCCATTGTTATTGCAGCTTGCTGTGTGCTCCACAATCTCTGTGAGAGCAAGGGGGAGACCTTTATGGCGGGATGGGAGGTTGAGGCAAATCGCCTGGCTGCTGATTACGCTCAGCCAGACACCCGTGCGATTAGAAGAGCCCAGCGGGAAGCGCTGTGCATCCGGGAGGCTTTGAAAGCTAGGTTCCTCAGCGAGCAGCGTGACCTGTGACTGTTCAGTTTATTTACATAGAAGCTGAACCTGCCCCTGTTTCTTTACCCAGTTACTGTTGACTATCCTCTGCAGTTACATACCTCATTCACCCCGTTTCCCCCCTTCCAACACACGTGTAAAAATAAAATACATATTCCATTGTTACTTAACAAAGGTTTCTTTATTAATGACTTTGCGTTAAAGGGTTGAAACTGGGACACAGACTGTGCTGGGTAGGGTGTGCAGTGATGTAAAGACCGCCTCTAAACTCGAGGAATGACAGGTTCCTGCTCCTAGAGCGGTCTGCAGTGCCGGACTGGTCGTTTCAACGGAGCCTGCCATCCCTCCTTTTTGGGACTCTGTGTGCGGTGGCTATGTGACCTTGTTGCGGAGGAGGACGGTTACAGATTCCCCTGCTGTGTGGCTCTGTGGTCCAGGACAAGGACCGCTGCATAAGATCTGTAACCGCCCTCCCCCGCTACAAAGTCACGTAACCCGACACCCACACAGAACATGGAAACCACCTCCCATACCGACCAGGGTGCCTACTGACTGCACTGTGTGTGTGACCTGCTGCTGATCCTGCCCCCGTGTCTGTACCCTGGTAAAGGTGACTGTCCTATGCAATTACCAACCCCCTTCCCCACCCCCCCTTCAAACACAGTCTTCTGTACAAAAACATGACGGAAACAGTAATTAACAGCAAAGTATTTTTAATAATCAAGTAGACAGTTAGTGGATGAAACTGGGATTGGGGCTTGGGTGAGTCAGGAAGGGAAGGACTTCTCAAAATTTAGGGAATGAGAGCTTTTGGGTACTTGAGCACTCTGCTGGGGTGCTGTGACAGTTTTCACGGCCCCTGGCGCCCCTCCTTCTTGTTATTTTGGGAGAGGGGGATATGGGACTTTGTGGCGGGGGAGGGCGGTTGCAGATACCCTCCAGGGGGGCTCTGTCCTCCTGCCTGCGGTCCTGCAGAACATCCACAAGGCGCCAGAGCGTGTCCGTTTGCTCCCTCATTAGTCCAAGCAGCGTTTGAGTCGCCTGCTTGTCTTCCTCACACCACCTCTCCTCCCGTTCGCTGTGTGAGCGCTGGTACTGAGAGGGGTTCTCCCTCCACTGGCTCTGCTGGGCCGCCTCGGCTCGGGAGCAGCCCATAAGTTCAGCGAACATCTCGTCCCGTGTCTTTTTCTTTCGCCACCTAATCTGAGCCAGCCTCTGTGAGGGGGATGCTGGGGCAGGTCAGGAGACAGTCACAGCTGTGTGATGGGAAAAAGGGAGTGAATTCCTTGCAAAGATACATTTTTGTGAACAATGAACACAGTCTAGTCTGTCTCTGTGAACAAGACCATGCACAGCACCTATCTCATGCGCACTCAGGACAAGTTCGAATTTTCGGCCTTCGCTTTCATTGCCTGGGGTCTTGCACTGGAGATCAGACAAGCTGGGCAGGACAGCAGAATCCATGGAGCAGCCAGGCATGGTAAGCCGTAGACTTTAGGCTGCTTAAAACTTAATGTATAGCAGTGCCTTCCTGCTGCAGGCAATCCGGAAAGCATAAACTCTGCCCCTGTTCCACCCCCTCGCGGCTGTCCCCAGGAAAGATCCCTGTATGCTGCCCCTCTGCAGCCTCCATCACGTGGCTGTAAACCGACGCTTATTGTTATGCAAAGCAAAAGTGAAGCATTACTAAGTACTAACATTACACTAATTCCCCTAATTAGATGCAGGAGTCGCAGAGCGAGATCACCCTGAGGAGGGTCACTGAGAGAGATAGAGAGCGCATGCTGCTTGAAAGCCAGCACAAACCAGGGGCCTATGCTGCCATGCTCGTGGAGGCAATGCTCCCAGAATACCTGATGATAGCCTGGCGCAGAAGAGTGTGCTACCATGGAGCACCCAATAAGGCAGCTCTCCCCAGGAATCTCATGCGTAGGCTTTTCGATTACCTCCAGGAGAGCTTCGTGGAAATCTCCCAAGAGGATTTCTGTTCTATCCCCATATATATTGACCTTCTTTTCACATAGTTTATATTCCTGTTCTTTAAAAAATAAATGTTTACATGTTTATAGCACTTACCGACTGATCCTTCCCCTGATTCAGAGTCCAGGTTAACGGCCGGGGAGGTTTGGTAGGGGATCTCTGTGAGGGTGATGAAGAGATCCTGGCTGTCAGGGAAATCAGCATTGTAAGCGCTGTCACCTGCCTCGTCCTCCACAAACCCTTCCTCATCTTCCCCATCGGCGAACATCGCCGAGGAACTGTCCGTCGACACTATCCCATCATCAGAGTCCATGGTCACTGGTGGGGCAGTGGTGGCAGACCCACCGAGAATGGCATGCAGTGCCTCGTAGAAGCAGCATGTCTGGGGCTGGGCTCCGGAGCATCCGTTGGCCGCTTTGATTTTTTGGTAGCCTTGTCTCAGGTCCTTGATTTTCACACGGCACTGCGTTGTATCCCAGCTGTATCCTTTGAGTGCCATGGCTTTGGAGACCTTCTCGTAGGTCTTTGCATTCCATTTTTTGGAGCGCAGCTCCGAAAGCACAGACTCCTCGCCCCACACAGCGATCAGATCCAAGACTTCCTGGTCAGTCCATGCTGGGGCCCTCTTTCTACTCTGAGATTGCATGGACTCCTCTGCTGGAGAGCTCTGCATCGCTGCCAGTGCTGCTGAGCTCGCCACGATGTCCAAACAGGAAATGAGATTCAAACTGGCCAGACAGGAAAAGGAATTCAAATTTTCCTGGGGCATTTCCTGTGTGGCTGGTCAGAGCATCCGAGCTCGGACTGCTGTCCAGAGCATCAACAGAGTGGTGCACTGTGGGATAGCTCCCGGAGCTATTACCGTCGAATTCCATCCACACCTAGCCTAATTCGACATGGCCATGTCGAATTTAGCGCTACTCCCCTCGTCGGGGAGGAGTACAGAAATCGAACTAAAGAGACCTCTAGGTCGAACTAAATAGCTTCGTGGTGTGGACGGGTGCATGGTTAATTCGAATTAACGCTGCTAAATTCGACATAAACTCCTAGTGTAGACCAGGCCTAAGAGAGCATATAAAACTCTAACATAATCTAATGGACTGAGGCGCTAGACTCCTTTTAAACTATGACACATTCAGTTTTAAAAATATACATTATCAACAGCGTATACCCAACAGCGTATTTCCATTACAAAATAAGGAGATAAAACCAAGGGTGGGGGGAGGGGGTGGACTGACAGGGAGTGATGGAAGGTTCTGTGGCAGTGAAGATCTGGCTGCATCCTTAAGTTGCCCCTTTCCAGGCTTTCATACATTTGGGTTTTCGAAAGGGGAACATATAATATTGGTCTTAGGGAGGTAGCTGGAGTTCACTGAAATACACTATCAGCTAAGTCTTTTGTTTGTGAATTTTAAAATTATATTGTGGTGGCAAGGTGTTAAAGCAGGGACTAGGGAATCAGGAGGTCTGAGTTCTGCTGTGTGCCACTCTATCCCTGACTTGGGTGGGCTCTTGGGAGGTCCCTTAACCTCTCTTTTTTCAGTTTTCCCATAATGGGGCTAGTAACCCTTCACTACCTTAAAAGTACTGTGAGAACTTTAGATGAAAGGTGCCATATAAAGGCGAAATATTATTTTCGTTAACAGTTGTACATAAAAGGTATGCTAAAGACTCTGGGCCAAAACCTGCCCATATTTAGACACATATAACCCACACTGAAATCAATCAGGTTCTATAGGTGTAATCAAGATCAAACTCTGGCCTACTATATACGGTGTGAATCCCTGATGCTAGATAGGTGAGGATTTTAATAAATATATTATAGGTATCCCAGTGAAGCAGTAGATATTATACTCCCTTTTATCCAGATAAGGATTTTCTGTGATGAAGAATAAACTGTTTAAAAACTTATTGTCCGACTGGCCAATTTATAAAAACAACCTAAATTTAAAAGTCCCACCCCGAACATTCCATTGGTATTGTTGCAGGAGGCAAAACCCCATTTCTGTTTTCATTTAGAACTAGTGTTCATTTTTGGTACGATAAACAGTAGTCAGTACAAAGTTACAAGCTGTTCAGAACCATTTAATAATTTATCCTGAAAAAAAAAAGATATTGGCATGCTGAGCTAATTGAACAATCTGGTCTGCTGAACATTGGCTGATGTGTTACAATACATTATTGACTTTTCCAAACTCATCACCCAATTCAACCTTCTACATGTTAATATGACCCTGAAAGAGCACACAAATAACAGAAATGACTCCTATTTTTCTATTTGCATTGAATGTGAATGTTTCTAAATGCTAGCAAGTACTGGTATAGGATCTTGAACTGCCTAAAGTCAATATGAACTTTTTATGGCTGCCAGACTATTGCTTTACTAAAGACTCTCTAGAAAGTCACATGACTTTTATATTTCCATTCAAAATAAAATCTATTACAAAACAAAGCTCTCAGCTCTTACACCTGCCTGTGGTGCCATCTCAGTCAAGTATTTACATAATTTGTAATAATGTTTCATTAATGCAAATCTACATGCATGTATAATCATCATCTCTGTGTCATTGGTGTAGTTCCAAAAGGAAAGAGAATATATCAGTGATTTTAACTGCAGTATTCTTTCATCCTCTCAATATTTTGTGGTCAAGGAGAATTTCTGGGGAAGCTTTCAATCTCTGCCTGTGTCTTGCATCACTTTCACACCCAAAGAGAAGTAGCTCAATTGCTACCCACCCCAAACAGCTCAGAATCTTCCATCCATCCTGCTAAGGGAAGTCTGTAGCTTCATCGCGGTCCCTTCAGTGCTGCTACTGACACTGGTTAGTTTTATTTTTTGTCTAGTCTTTTTATTTCTAGTGAAAAAACATCAAGGCAAGGGATATACTGGCCCTTTAAGGCCAGATGGGGAAGTCTGAGAGGCCAGTCTACCTCTTTACAAGATTTCTGGAGCAGAACAGGGTGTAGGAAATGGCAGAGGGAAGAGAAGGTGGTCCCATGGTTACAGTGTCTGTGGAAAAATCTAGGTGACTGTTTCTTTAAGGGCCCAGGCCAAAGAGCCTTGTCATGTAGGGTGGGCCAAGGCTCCTCACTTTCAGCCAACCAGGACAAGTGCTGGGAAAATGGTCAGCATATAAATTGCCTCTTCCCTTACCATAATGTGGGAAATTTGGTCTCCAAGGATGTCCCAGCAGAGATGCCTGGGAGGGAAGGACTTTGCAATGAAGGTAGTGTTTTCAGGTTTTTTTGTTTGGAAGGCTTTGATGCCAGTTTGGGTGGAGCTGGTTGAGAGCTGGCTAGGGCTGCAGCCTGCTACAGTATAGTTGAAATTGATAATTACAGGTAGTAACTCAACAGAAAGAAAGAAATTAGAATTAAATTCAGTAAAAACTCTTATGTACACTCATGAAACCCAGACAGAATCCTTTTTCATTCAAGACTTACATGAGGTGCATATACCCCTGCTGTTGTGCTGCAGGGTAGGGGTTTTATAGACCTTTTGGACCAAATTCTGCTCACAGTCCTGTAAATCTAGAATAATTTCATTGGTATTAATGGATTACAGTGGATTTAGACCACTGAAAGAAGAGCAAAATGTGACACTTTGTTTCCACTGTATTGTCCAATGGGAAAACTCTGCCCTACATAATTGTAACCTGCTGTGAAAGCCCTAGTCACTGCTCTTCTTTTACATGTGCACTGGCCTAGCTCTTGCCATTTTTTTTAGAGTATCCTTTGAAGCTGCTGCAGGGGCTAGTTAAGATAAACAGAAGTTCAAATAACCAGCTCCCCTTCTACACCAGTGGAAGAGTAAAGTTTTGCAGACTTTAAAACTTGGCTGCAATCAGGGGGGAAAGCTGGTAGTTTGACAATCTCTCTATTCAAGGAGCTCGGTTCTAGGCAGTTTTAAAATGACAGCTAAGAGTGTTAACTGCACCGATTCATACAGAATTTAAAGGCATGTTTTTATACTTTAAATATTTAGGGCCAGATCCTCAGCTTGTGTAAGCTCTGATAGCTTCATTGATTTAAATTGAACAGCGACATTTTATACCAGCACAGGAGAAAGCCCTTAGTGTGGTACATTAATTTGAAATTAAATTAAAGGCGGAAAATGCTATAAATAAAAGGTCATTCTCCTTTGCTTTCTGTTGTAATACTGCATGTGAAATTGCTTTCATAGGCCAGGAAATGAATATTTTATGAAGATGAACTATGGATCCTATGTGGTGTCAGACAAAAATCCATTCTTCATTAAACCTGCTGGTAATTCTGATACTGGATTTGCTATCACTCTTCACAGTGGGGAGAGAATGCTTTAATTCACATTTTGGATTCAAACCGCTATCCTGAGCTCTGTCTTTCTGCAATATTTTCTTGTGTTCTGTGACAAAAGTTGGGTGTGTGGGGAGGAAAATGAGAACTGAACACTTTTTGCATTTTCTTAATTAAATCAAAACGTTGTAAAACATTTCTGTATTGTCACTCGAAATGAAGCTGACTTATGGCCTTGTGCCTAATTGTGCAGTAGATGTGAATCACTGGAACCTAGTTCAGAACCTGCTGTGACTTCTTGTTTAAGGAACAGACAATTATTTCTCTGTATCACTTTTGATAACTTCTTTTACAGCTAATGACATATTTCCATAAATAGTATTCTTAATACCCATTGTGAGACAATCAGCTAGTCAGGGCGATCAGCATCCTAGAATATAATGGATATTGGCAAATGACCTTCCTATACCCCCCCGCATTCATTTTAGAAGAGAGGCAAAACCAATACTGATTTTTCAAAAAAATGGAAAGATGTCTGTTCCTGACAATCAATATCCAGAGGCTGAAAGTCTGACTTCTAGGCCCAACAAAATAATGAAACAAATGTTGAGAGGTGTACAAGAACCAAGTGAGGAGGGAAGAATCTAAGGGACAATTCTCATTTACACAAAGGCCCCTTTACACTTCTTAAGGTTTTACACTGCACTACTGATATAAAAGGTATAAATTAGATATGCTGTCAGATCAGTATAAAGGGACCTTCCTGTAAATGAGAATCAGGCCCTAAGCTGTCGTATCTAACAACACACTGCAGTACTCTAACACGTTAGAGGGTGAAGTAATGCTCCCTTATGATCGCAGACATAAAAAGAAGCAAAATAAGAGTAATATGGGTGGCAGCATATTTAACTTCTAATTTCCTATAGTGAAAGCCCAGAGTGTTTACTTTTTAGGGTGAGTAGATGCTAGTCAGGACAACCATTCATGGTTACGAAATTCATAAAAATGAGACTAAAACCAGTTGTTTGCTGGAAGGTATAAAATTTGCGACTCACTGATATATATTAAAGTGACTGAAGTTCCTCATTCTCATCCTCTGTAAAAGGCTCCAGAGTGAGCCTTTATCCAGTGGCCAGGAGTTCGCACGGGTATCAGCCGCTGAGGATACAGACAGAGATTGCATGGCAACAAGTACACAATAGGTGCCCTTAGCAGATTTTTTCCTGTGGGCTGAAAGCGGTCTCTCTGCAAAGTTTACTGTTTCTTTGCAAAGAGACAGTCTTCAGCCCAGACATATAGAGAAGTCTGCTGATACGCCATCTATGCAGTTTACCTATTGTGCATTTGTTGCCACTCTGTGTCTGTGTCTTCAGTGGCTGATGCCTGTGCATCAACATATCAACTTAGCTTACATAACACTAACAAGCATTCATTGACTGAAAGAGATTTCTCTGACTCTAAATACATGAACCAATAGAAATGAAGTAATTGAAGTTAAGCTTAGCGTGATTTTTTCAAATCCTGAAAACTGTTAATGCTGATTTGCATTCCTCTCTATACACAGTATAACCCAAATTCTGCTCTTACCCCTGTGCAACCTATGCACCACAATGACGTTATGCTGATGTAGCTTAAAGTAGAATTTGCCTCATTATGTCTATCCAACACTTTGACTATAGACAGGCATAGCTTATAGTGAAACAGAATTTCTCTCTGGAACCAAACAAACAATTATTCTCCCTGGCCACAACACCCACCAAAAACCAACCAAAAGAGGCATTCCAAATTGTGATGTCTGATCATCTAGCACACTGGATTTAAGAGAGTCCAGCTACCTACTTGAAGAAGGTGAAATAGGTCTTCACAACAGCATGCTCAACCTTCTGGAACATCCTTCCAAAGGAGATCAGGAAGAGTTCAAGCTTTGCCATTTTCAGATCATAATGTAAGACTTGCCTCTTTGATATAACATTCCCCTTTGAACCAGAACAGAAGAAAATCCATACACATGCTCCAACGATGCAACCCAAGATTAAATAAAGTAGGATGGCAGAGTTGACTGGACTTCCACAGAGTTGGAATTTTATAATTCATAGACAGCAGTTAAATGCTGTAATGACAGGCATTTGACATGAACTGATAATTGATATCCCTTGCTGAGGTGGTGTATTGCAGAATGTAATTGCTCTGGTTTTTTTTGTTGATTGGTTGGTTGGGGTTTTTTTTGAGGGGGGAGGGAAGGGTCTGCAGCATTCCAAGCATTTACTGCTGGTGAAGAACACATTATCTGATTTATTATTGTACTTGTTCTTCACCAGTGGTGCCATGTATTCTCTGACCGTTTAAAAATAAAAATGTGAACAAATAGGTTAATGAAAAATATAGCGCTCAGAGACGATCAAGCCAACACCTTCACTTAGACAAGCACATAACCTGCTTAGTTTGTGAAGCAAATATATATTATCCTGATAGGGGTTACTGATCACATTCAAGACTATTATCATATGAATTGTAGTAGTGCCCAGCCCAGTGGTCCCAGTTAGGGATTGGAGCCCCTTCTTGTTATGACTATACAACAAAACAAAGATCCCTGTCCCAAAAGTCTTACTAACTGCACATATGATGAGAAACAGGTACATACAACCAACAGATGAGGAGCACAAGGAAACAGTGAGACAATTAGTGTAATAAGCAACAGCCACAAACTAATCAAAGGCCAGTCTTGCAGCATTTACACAAAACAAAGCCTTCCATTATCTCTTACATAGGTACAAATTTTATTATTAAACAAAAAGCATCAGGGATAGAAATAGATCACTCTTCTTGTCGCCTGCCTAGATTGTGATGTCAAAATAAAAAAAATTAAAAAAATTCAACTTGCATGTGTACAAATTAAGGGCAGGGTTTGTTCTTTTCCATGTTACTTCACTACATTATTTCTCAAGCTAGACAAACATTTTTAAATTCAAAAGGAAATAATCAACTACACTATAGAATGAAAGGTGAATCCAAGGCTCATGTGCAGCAGACTATCTTAACAACTAATATACATTCTGGGGACTAGATACCTTAAGGGATTCGTAATTCTCCTTATATATATCATTGTCATTTTGCATACAGCCCAAATAGATAGTGATTGAAAGTTCTATCTGTGGGAGATAATCCAGACACATCGAATATTCTGAATATTGTATCAACCTTATAAACATTATATGTACCTGTGTGGGCTAGTGACTACATTCAAGCTCCACTGAAGTTAAAGGAGTTTCCTGCAGGAAGAAAAATCATGGTGGGGTAATTAATGCAAATCCTCAGGCATTTCACAAGTCAGAAGGTTCACCCTCTGGACAAAATTGCATTGACTGGATTTCACCAGGTGTAAAGGCTAAAAAACAAAGAACGGAAAACTGTATAAAGTAACCACCTTAACATAGGGTGAGAGGTCGCTCTTACCTGATCCAAAAAGTGACATGAGGTTGACCCAGAGAGACAGGCCCGGTGAGAGGACCTGAAGGACTTTGAAACCTGTCAGGGACCGTGTGGAAGGTGGGTAATACCTGATAAGATAGACATGCATATAAACTGTTTATTTGTTAAGATATTGTTTTCTTAAAGCTTTTGTTATGAATATGTAATATGTTGCTTTTATGAAGGCTGGACAGTCACAGATTAATCCTGTCATTGTTCTTCAGAGAACAGGACTGCAGGTGCTGAACAAAAGTCAGACTTGCCTAGGTGATGACAGTGAACTAAAGGGGAAATTGCAGCTTAAATCCCTGGTCTAGAAGGAGAGAAGAACATATCCAGAAATGTGATGGCTACAGGCCTCAAATCTAAGTGGGGTACCCTCAAAGATGCCATAAAGGAGTTAGAGGTGCAATTCCCTCAGGAACTGTGACACCATCCAAAACATGAGACGTGATAAGTCATGACTTTATTGTCACTTTTCTTCAATACCTATTGGTACCTATTTTGTGGCATCAGATGAGTTCCTAGTGGACAATGTCCACATCACCAAATCCATCATGGCTAGTAACAATTGGGTCCCTTTGGCAGTTTCCAGGACTGTCCAATTGACATCTTTCACAAGCAGGATGTATGCAGCAGCAAAAATCCTGTGGCTGGCTAGGAAAAAAATTGCTATGACTCACAATGTATCTCATGCCTTTGATGTTGAGAAGGCTGCTTTCCATAACTTTGATACAACCATGAAATATGATTCTTTTAAATTGCCCAGCAAAACAGGATGCCCAATAAAAAATCTACCTTTAAAAAACTAAAAATCTTTCACTCAATAAATCTATATCAAAGACATTTCCAGCTCATTTTATATATACTTTAGTAATAACAATGATCTTTTACAGTAGCTAAGTACCAAGACTGCTGAGTAACTTCCCACTATGATGTAAACTGGCTAGGTATGAAAAGGGGAAATGTTTCCTCCTCTTCAGACACTCAAGTCAAGCAGAAAAGAAGAAATATGTGGAGGAGTCACCTTTAAAGAGTGAGGGTGGGAACCAACAAAACAAATGAGGTCATAGACAAACTCCTCTGCCCCCAAGGTTATCTGTAAACTATGTTTCAACATGAACCTTTATTGTTTAATCACTGTAGTATCCAGACGTCCTAATCAAGATCAGGTCATACCCTACCACTAGACACGTACTAGACACCATACAAATACATGCTCCATACCTGAAAGAGTTTACAATGAAAGATGAAAAGAAATATATGAAGGTGGAGGAGGAGAAGAAGAATAGAATACAACTGGGTACACTCTTTTATATAGGTTACATAGGTCTTTTTTTAAGTAAAGAAATGCATATCAGCTATACCTGACTGCTCCAACCTAATCTTAATTAGTAGGCTAATTGCTTATAGGCATCCTGAATAGAGCTGACCAAATTCTTTTTTTTTTCCAAAGGAAAATTTTGATTTTTTTCAGCAGAAAATTCAAATATCACTATATTGCAGCTGAAAACTGAAAAAATTCTATTCAGACTTGCTTCACAGTACCTCATGGAAGTTGTAGTTCTGTGCCTCATTCTCCTCTGTAAACAGGGTTCCCTGCCCAGACTACATTTCCTATGATGCACCACAGACAGGGACTTCCATTAGGAACAGTTTTGATGAAAAATGTTCAACCAGCCCTAATCATAAATTTTCCCTTGGAACAGTGGATTGTATACAGTATTATTCACCCTCTATCTAATTAGCAATTTCTTGTTAATTCTATATAATACATACATCAGTCTCTATGGGATTACCTTGCTATGGTATACTCAAAACATTGCATATATCAATAATCTTATATTTTGAATACATAGTGCAACAATCCTAATCTAGTGCAAAACACAGGAAAGGTTTGCATGATGACATATATGTGATCATGAGACACCACTGTCAAGACAATTTCACTGAGCTGACACAGTCCCTTGCAAAATATAGTTTAGATATGTACCATCCTTTTGATAATGAGCCATTTTTTGATAATGAGATGAATTCATTATCAAGCAGCCAGATGGCAAAATACAGACGATAATTCACAGAAAGGAATTTGGCACAGATCAACACCTCTAGTCTGACTCCTACACCCCAGGAGCAGTAAAAAGATTAATAGCAAGGAAGTTTGTAGGCAGGGAAATAAAACTCTGCTCCCTCTCCGCTGAAAAATTGTTCAAAGAGGCTTCAATAATTATATTGATATGCAAAATGGCAACTAGCAAAAACCTAAAGAAATGCACTGAAACACAAACCGCAGAAACCTCAGACCAGTGAATAACCATAGCAAATATCCTGACTGTAGCAGATATAAGTGATTCCTTTATGAGGCTACTAGAAGAGCATGAAATGAGACAATATTATAGCACATAGGATAATTTAGGCATCATTCTGAGCAAACCAGAATAACTTCTACCACAAGCACAGAAAACTAGATCTGAGGGAGACTGTATAGTTCTGTATTATAAGGGTGCTCAGATACCATGATGATGGGAAAATTATAAGAATCTGAATAAAATAGAATTTGCAGAAAATTGACCACTGGTAAATGCCAAGAATAGAGATGGATGAACCCACTAAAACAACCAACCAACCAAAGCAAAAAAACCTGTCAAAATCCCTTTGTTTTTGATCAGATAAATTCCCAGCCAAAAACCTGTTTTTCTCTGTTCATGTCCATCTGTCCTCTCAAAATACACCTGCATTTGATCACAGAAATCCTGGTTGAAAAAGACCTATTATGTCATCCTCAGCCAATGCAGGATTGTTTCTAACAAACACTACCTTAATACTTTGTCAAATCTTAATGGAAGTGTTCACTGTGATTGGTTTTCACCACTTCCCTGGGGAGACTGGTCCATAGCATGCTCTAGTAGATCTAATTTCCTGCTATTCAGCCAAAGCTTTCCCTTTCTTTCATCCTATTACTCTTAATTATACCCTTATCACAACATAATAATTCCTCTCCCTCCCTTAGGTTTACACCAGTCAAGCATGTGTAGATTGGTATGTCCCTCATCCTTTCAAATACTGTTTCACCAAACTTTGCAGTCATGTGCAGGTTTAGAACCTCCATCTAGCTGGCTGCCTCTAGCTGTGTTTTTTGCTTGCATGATTACTTTGGGAATCTTTTAAAATGTGAGGGCTTATAGTCTCTAGAGAAGATAAAAGGAAGGTGGTTACTAGATAGCTTCCTGGAGATGGGGCAATACTGCCTGAAGGAGTAAATTCAGGACACGTGATGATATTAAATTTCCTCAGAGAAGATCAGACAAATGTAATGGGAGTGGGGAAATTTTCCCCTCTGTAGGGGAAC
Source organism: Mauremys mutica (assembly GCF_020497125.1). Classification (NCBI taxonomy): domain Eukaryota; kingdom Metazoa; phylum Chordata; order Testudines; family Geoemydidae; genus Mauremys; species Mauremys mutica. Next base: position 46,893,305 of record NC_059072.1, read on the forward strand.
CAAGGATCTGGGATCTTGGGCATATCTGCACCTATCTTATGGCTACCCAACATATTGGAATATGTGCACTGGTGTTTTTAAAGCTCCAGGAGGGAACCAGGCAGGAGTGGTTCTGAGAAGAAGCTATGCAGCAAAACACAGAGAGAGAGAGGCTTGTGGACTAGTGTTAGTGTTCAATATTAGTAGCAAGTAACTCTCTCTTTGAATTTACCATTGCCACGTGACACCCCACTCTTGGTACAACTTCCTTTGGTGCCTCGGTGTCAGTGGGTTCCACCCCCAGAGTACTCCCTCTCGCAGGGAGTATGGAGGTGTTCTGCCAGCCATTCGGATTTCCAGTGGAAATGCAAATAGTACAGTGGGGGTTGTACACGCTCCTCAGAAAGAACAGGAGTACTTGTGGCACCTTAGAGACTAACACATTTATTTGAGCATAACCTTTCGTGGGCTACAGCCCACTTCTTCCTGACCTACACACCCAAAAGCCACAGGTCCTCACTTTGAAACTCTTGATTTGAACAGTTTCCTGGGAACAACATGTTGCAGCATCATAGCTCTTATCTGTGTATTCAGGGACTTTTCCTTCCCATATTTGCTCCCCTCTGAGCTGAGCACATGGCCCATTGTCTGTGGAGTTGTTCATGTGTGAGGATAAATGAGTGAGTTAGATCTGGTTTTCCTTTGTATCCTTGAATTTGCTGCTGTATTCTGTTATGTAAGCATGAACACCTGGGCTGGGATGTCAATAGAAAAGGATATTGTGAAAGGCTTCCTGCTCCCTCAAGAGCATCTTTTGAGTCTGTATGGTGATGTCTGCTCTTTGTTTGGAAAAGAGGATTAGAAATAAGAATAAATGTAACTAGCTAGTGCTTGCATCCTCGGAGTGGTTTCTTTATTAAAATATCATAAATGTTGGTGGGTCATGAATTAAGAAGCAGACTCTGATGTAGCCAAGCCCCAGCCTATCAAGATGTGCATCAGATGTGAACTCAGAGTGAGTGGACAGTGTAGAAACCTGATATGGTATGTTATGTGTGGCTTTTCCTACTACAAAAATGGGCTGCTGTAATTTATACAAATTGGAATCTCTATGTTGCCTTTACCCTGAGACCCACATGTAGTGAGTTTCACAGTCAAATAATCTGAAGGCAAAGGCAGGGAGCACTAGGACTAGATCTTTGCCTGGGAGATTGTAGAAGAGAAGTAAGCTATTTTACCTTAAAATATTCTGCCCTCATAAACATGCACAACTCCCACTGCTGCCTGTGGCAGTACTGTGCGTTTTATCTCAGGGCAGAATGTGGCCAATACTTTGTAATTTAGCTTTCTATATGAATCAGAATGCAATGTGCAGGTCCTTTCCTTTTACTTTGTATAACTTACTCATGAGTGTGGGACACTGCATGACCTAATTATAATAATGAAATGTCAGCCACTGTGTTTATTAGCTGTACTCATAAAATATATATGCACACGCATAGTGTGAACAGGGCATTTAATCATTTTTGTCTACAAGAATTACTGAACTGCTGATAGCAGATTTATTTAAATTAACCTGGCTATAGGAGATTTTAACACCAGGAAGCAATAGGAAAGGAAATGTCATTTCTTAGCTGATAAACAGTAATCTTTCATACGCAGATTCTGCTAGAATGCTAATTGGTAATTTTACCTTTCAGACTCTTGCTAACTACTAGCCTATAAACTGAACAGTTCTAAACAACTCCTCCTCTCTTCTTCCTCACTTCCTTAATCTAGAATTACAGGTAGTGTTAGAATTCAGCTGTTAATATTAACAATACTCAGGGTCATAGCTGTGTGGCCCAGTTAAAGGTTACAGAAAGCCAAAACTTCAGAAGAACTGGTGCAATTCCATTGCCTAATGTGAAGCAGGATATAGAGATCCTGCAAAGGGACACACATACACAAGCACACAGTATGCTGCAAAGCTGTGCTCTGTTGAGGCTCCATCCACACTCCTATAAAGTAGTCTATTGGAGGTATTGACTAGATACGTTCCAGAGTTCAATGACTATGATAAAGTAATAAGTCACCAGGACTGGATGGTATTCGCCCAAGAGTTCTGAAGGAACTCAAATATGAAATTGCAGAACCACTAACTGTGGGATGTAACCTATCGCTTAAACCAGCTTCTGTACCAGGTGACTGGAGGATAGTTAATGTAATGCCAATTTTTAAAAAGGCTCCAGGGGTAACCCTGGCAATTATAGGCCAGTAAGACTAACTTCAGTACCAGGTAAACTGATTGAAATTATAGCAAAGAACAGAATTATTGAAAGCCCAGATGAACATGATATGTTGGGGAAGCATGAACATGGCTTTTGTAAAGATATATCATATCTCACCAATCTATTACAATTCTTCGAGGATGTCAACAAACATGTGGACAAGAGTGATCCAGTCAGTATAGTGTACTTGGACTTTAAGAAAGCCTTTGATGAGGTCCCGCACCAAAGGCTCTTAAACAAAGTGAGCAGTCATGGGATAAAAGGGAAGGTCCTCTCATGTATCAATAGCTGGTTAAAAGATAGAAAACAAAGGGCTGGAATAAACCGTTAGTTGTCACAGTGGAGAGAGGTAAATAGCAGGGTCCTCCAAGGATCTGTACTGGGACGGAACAGCATTAGCTGTTCACGTATTCATAAATGTTCTGGAAAAGGGGGTAAACAGGTGGAAAAGTTTGCAGATGATATAACATTACACAAGACGGTTAAATCCAAAGCTGATTGTGAAGAGTTACAAAGGGATCTCACAAAACTGGGTGACTTGGTAACAAAATGGCTGATGAAATTCAATGTTGATAGATGCAAAGTAATGGAAACTGAAAAACATAATCCCAACTATACATACAAAATGATGGGGTCTATATTAGCTATTACCTCTCAAGAAAGACCTTGGAGTCATCGTGAATAGTTCTCTGAAACCATCTGCTCAATGTGCAGAGGCAGTCAAAAAAGCTAACAAAATGTTAGGAACCATTAGGAAAGGGATAGATAATAAGACAGAAAATAGCATAATGTCACTATATAAAGCCATATTGTACCATGACTTTAATACTGTCTGGGTCGTCGGCACCCAGTTTTGTGAGTATGGTCACCCTCTCTCTGAAAAGATGTATTAGAACTGGAAAAAGTGCAGAGAAGGGCAACAGTATGGATCAACTTACAAATGAGGACAGATTAAAAAGACTGGGACAGTTCAGTTTAGAAATGAGACAACAATGGGGAGATATAATAGAGGTCTATAAAGTCATGAGTGGTGTGGAGAAAGTGAATAAGGAAGTGTTATTTACCTCTTCACATAACATAAGAACCAGGAATCACCCAATGAAATTAATAGGCAGTAGGTTAAAAACAAATATAAGGAAGTACTTCTTCACATAACGTACTGTCAATCTGTGGAACTCCTGGCCAAGGCAGGTTGTGAAGGCCAAAAGTATAACTGGGTTAAAAAAAGAATTAGATAATTTTATGGGGGACAAGTCCATCAATGGCTATTAGCTAAGATGGTCAGGGATGCAACCCCAAGCTCTGGGTGTTCCTATATCTCTGCCTGCCAGAAGCTGGGACTGGACAACCGTAGATGGATCGCTAGATAATTGCCCTGTTCTGTTCATTCCTTCTGAAGCATCTGGCACCAGCCACTGTTAGAAGACAAGATACTGAGCTAGATGGACCATTGGTCTGATCCAGCATGGCCATTTTTATGTTCCTATATAGTGTTTGACATATTCAAACTGCTTTACAAATGTTAAGAACCATGCTCAGCCAACATTACTGATATTGATAAGCACTTTTTCCCACAAGTAGCTGAGCCAGAGCAGTCAATGGGTCTACTTTCAGAGTAAGGTGCTATTCAGTGTAAGTAAGAGGATCAGAATGTGGCCCAGATGAACTAGGCACCGGGAGGAGGATGATTGCTTTAGTCTGATAGCCCCATAGTGACAATGGGACTCAATCATTTACTACTATGTAGCCCTATAACTGCAGTTTTTATAGCTAAAGTGATGATGAATTTGAGGCACAGATTATATAATAGAGTTCCCTTCAAGGTCCTGTATAACTTATGGTAATAAACATTATGGAATATGATTTCAAAAATAGGAAGAGGTGGCTTGTCCTTCCCCTGAACACTGCTTTGCTTACACATTTTAGAAGAGTTTTGTCACATGAAAAATGGGCAAAGCAGATAATGTGTGTGACAGATATGGCAGTTTCCTGCAATGTCCTTGGAAGACTTTGTTATATTTAGTACATGTATTATTGTGGGGCAGGAGTGTATGTAAATTCTCTACGGTAGAGATGTGACAGAAGTAAGATCTGGGAGTTCAAAAGACTATGCAGTATTGAAAATGTGCCAGACAAGCATGGACTTTTGGGACAATCAGTGTTAAATGGATTTTCTGGGGAATCCCTGTGGAGAGATTAATGCACATCCCCCTACTCCAGTTATGCACAAATCCTGCCTTCTGAAACTATGCCCCGAGGACAGAATCACTGTCTACTGATTACCTGGTACAGACAGCCAAGACCAAAGGCCTGAGCTGTATAAAGAAATGCTGATCTGCCCGGTCTGTGGTCTGGTTGTGGAGCTAAGATTAATAAACTTGTAACCACAGGGAAAACCCAGTTGTGGGGTTTGAAGGACGGACACCTACCAATGCCTTCTATTGGAGTTGGAGGTGACCTCTAATAATCTTTTTAGCATACACATAGGTTATTTTATTGTTTTAATATGTTTTCCCTATAAAATGTTACTTTAAGAATAAATGAGCCTGCTTAGAAAGAGCTGTGTAGTAACTTAAAACCATGGGCAATATACTGGTCATAGCCCCTGGAAACCACAAGCTCTGGCCTTTTCAGATAGTCTGTCTTTTTGGGGACATCACAGAGTAAGGGAGCTGTGCAGTCTTAAAATCCCCAGTCAGGAGGGAAAGAAATGAGCGTCTCCACACAAAAGAGGCAATGTCTTGGAGCAGGGGCAGCTCTATGGTTTTTGCCACCCCAAGCACGGCAGTCAGGCAGTCTTCGGCAGCATGCCTGCGGGCGGTCCGCTGGTCACGCGGATTCGGCGGCATTTCTGCAGGTGATCTGATGGTCCTGCGCCTTCGGCACCTTGTGCCGAATTGCTGCCGAAGCCGCAGGACTGGCGGACCTCCCGCAGAAACACCGCCGAAGGCCGCCTGACTCCTGCCCTCACGGCGACCGACACATTGCCCCCTGCGGCTTGCCGCCCCAGGCACACGCTTGCTGCGCTGGTTCCTGGAGCCACCCCTGGCTGGGAGCCAAAAGCCTAAATTGGGTGCTCTTGGTGGACCATGGAGGGGGAAATACAGGTGCAGTTAGACTGAAACTGTAACAATGCATAATGCCTCTTTACAGCTGGCATTTCCTTGAGAGTGAAATGGAGATTGCAGAACACGGTGAAGTCTTGATAACACTCAGGGCTTGATCCTAATCTCAGATATGGGGTTGTGCATTGTGAAATCAGCTCCTGTGCATGTGCACACATTAGCAGGAACTGATTTTACAAGATCCATGTGGAGTATTTATCTGAGATTAGAACTGAGCCTTACTGTGAAACCGTGTTCACAAAGCAAATTACCCTATGAAATAAGCAGATATAGAATAGCGAATTCCCTAATAATTCTGTTGATGCTTAGAGATGTCTCTTCATTTGGTCAAGTACAGGCATGTGTGACACGCGGTGGTAGACTATGTTCATGGACAGCTTTGTTTATATTAGGGGATAGATAATCAAGGATAAGTTATATTTAACATTTTTGAATGCTTGAAGAATTAACTTTAAAAATCCTACTTGATTTTAGGAGGGAAATCTACAAACATATTCACTAGGTTTGAAATTTACTCCAGTGCCAAAAGTTGCCCTCTCAGAGCCTATGCACTACTTAACCTACATAATAAGGGCCTGATTCTGATCTAACTTAACCCTATTTTATACAAGTTGTTAGGGTTCCTTCCCCACTCTGAACTCTGGGGTACAGATGTGGGGACCTGCATGAAAGACCCCCTAAGCTTATTTTTACGAGCTTAGGTTAAAAACTTCCCCAAGGCACAAATTCCTTCCTTGCCTTAGTATCGCTGCCACCATCAAGTGATTTAAACAAACATTCAGGAAGGGCCACTTGGAGCCCTACCTTCTCCAACTATCCCCTTAAACCCCTCCTGGGGAGGCTTGAGAATAATATCCTCACCAATTGGTACAGGTGAACACAGACCCAAACCCTTGGATCTTAAGAACAATGAAAAATCAATTGGGTTCTTAAAAGAAGAATTTTAATTAAAGAAAAGGTAAAAGAATCACCTCTGTAAAATCAGGATGGTAAGTACTTTACAGAATAACAAAAGACTCAAAAACAGAGGATTTCCCTGCTAAGCAAGATTTAAAGTTACAAAAACAGGGATAAACCTCCCTGTTAGCACAGGGAAAATTCACAAGCTAAACAAAAGATAACCTAACACATTTTTTTTCCTATTACTTACTATTTCTGCAATACTAGATGCTTAGTTCAGATATGCTTAAGGAGATGTACTTTCCCTGTCCTGTTTCCTGGCTGGTTCCAAGAGAGACAGACAAAAAACCTTCCCCCACAGATTTGAAAGTATCTTCTCTCCTTTTGGTCAGGTGCCCCCCAGGTTACCTCAGCTTCTTAATCCTTTAAGGGTAAAAGAGGAATTAACCCTTTACAGAGTAAGGGGGATTTTATGCTACCCTTTGCTGTATGTTTATGACACAAGTGTAATTTCCATTGACTTCAGCAGAGTTATTTTGATTTACACTGGTGTATCTGAGATTAGAATTGCTCTCTTTTTGTGGAACTTGAGTGGTGAACAGGTCTCTGTGGGTTCCCTCATCCTACAAGAAAAGGATTTTTGCAAATCAAATTTAGACCTAGAAATCTTGATGTTTTAAATTTTGTCTCTGCTGCAGTACACAGTATCAGTACATGAATAGTTTATTTAGAACTGAAAGCTTTACAGTGCACTTGCTGAAAGTTTCAAGTATTCATCAGACTAACCACTGCACCAGTGCAAAGAATTATTCTCTGCAAAAGGTCATTGCTTATTTTATTTATCTGTACTTATTTTTCACAAAACATGTATCTAGGCTAGTCCTTAGTTTAAATTGTAGATCAGTTATTTACAATCTTGCTATAAGCTCTTGCAATTTGGCAAATAGCAGAATGTATTGGTTTCCCTGAGACTAGTCCATTGCATGTCTCAATGTAGGTGAGGATTTAGTAAGAGCATTGACTGAGCAATACTAATCATCCCTCATTTGACACTTTCATCTCTAGAAAATAAACAAAACACAAAGTAGTTTGCTTCTGTGGTGTGTTTTTACAAGGATACTCCATTTTCTTATACATTTCACAATAATTACATGTGAACATAGAATCATGTTCCCTGTTAGAACATAGAATCATAGAACTGGAAGGGACCTTGAGAGGTCATCTAGTCCAGTTCCCTGCACTCGTGTCAGGACTAATTATCTAGATCATTCCTGACAGGTGTTTGTCTAACCTGCCCTTAAAAATCTCCAATGATGGAGATTCTACAACCTCCCTAGGCAATTTATTTCAGTGCTTAACCACCCTGACAGTTAGGGAGTTATTCCTAATGTCCAACCTAAACCTCCCTTGCTGCAATTTAAGCCCATTGCTTCTTGTTCTATCCTCAGAGGTTAAGAAAAACAAAGTTTCTTCTTCCTCCTTGTAACAAACTTTTACATACTTGAAAACTGTTATGTCCCCTCTCAGTCTTCTCTTTTCCAGACTAAACAAACCCAATTTTTTTCAATCTTCCCTCATAGGTCATGTTTTTTAGAAGTTAAGCTGACTGGTCTGTAATTTCCTGGGTTTTCCTTATTTCTCTTTTTATAGATTGGCACTATATTTGCTCTTTTCCAGTCTTCTCGAATCTCTCCCGTCTTCCATGACTTTTCAAAGATAATCGCTAATGGCTCCTCAGTCAGCTCCTTGAGTATTCTAGGATGCATTTCATCAGGCCCTGGTGACATTTAATTTGTACAAATAATTTTTTATTTGTTCTTTCCCTATTTTAGCCTCTTCTGTTCCTACCTCATTTTCACTGGCATTAACTACATTAGATGTCCAATCACCACCAACCTTGTTGATGAAAACCAAAACAAAGAAGTCATTAAGCACCTCTGCCATTTCCGCAGTTTCTGTTATTATTCCCCCCACCTCTCCTCCACATTGAGTAACAAGCCTACCCTGTCCTTAGTCTATCTCTTGCTTCTAATGTATTTGTTGAATGTTTTCTTGTTACTCTTTTGTCTCTGGCTAGATCTTGTTTTGTGCCTTGGCCTTTCTAATTTTGTCCCTACATACTTGTGTTATTTGTTTATATTCATCCTTTGTAATTTGACCTAGTTTCTGCTTTTTGTAGCACTCTTTTTTTGATTTTTAGATCACTGAAGATCTCCTGGTTAAGCCAGGGTGGTCTCTTGCTATACTTCCTATCTTTCCTATGCAAGATAGGATAGTTTCCTCTTTTGCCCTTAACACTATCTCTTTGAAAAACTGCCAGCTGTCTTCTATTGTTTGTCCCCTTAGACTTGCTTCCCATGGGATCTTACCTACCAACTCCCTGAGTTTGTTAAAGTCTGCCTTCTTGAAATCTGTTGTCTTTATTTTGCTGTGCTCCTTCCTACCATTTCTGAGAATCATGAACTCTGTCATTTCATGATCACTTTCACCCAAGCTGCCTTCCACATTCAAATTCTCAACCAGCTCCTCTCTATTTGTTAAAATCAAATCTAGAACAGCCTCTCCCTGGTAGCTGTCTCCACCTTCTGAAATAAAAAAATGTCTCCAATACATTCCAAGAACTTATTGGATAATCTGTGCCCTGCTGTGTTATTTTCCCAACAGATGTCTGAGTAGTTGAAGTCCCCCATCACCACCAAGTCTTGTGCTTTGGATGATTTTGTTAGCTGTTTAAAAAAAGCCTCATCAACCTCTTCTTCCTGGTTAGGTACTCTGTAGTAGACCCCTACCATGACATCAACCTTGGTTTTTTACCTCTTTTATCCTTACCCTGAGACTTTCAACAAGTTTGTCTCCTATTTCCATCTCAATCTCAGTCTAAGCTTATACATTTTTTATATATAAGGCAACACCTCCTTCCTTTTTTACCTGCCGGTCCTTCCTGAGCAAGCTATATCCTTCTATACCAATATTCCAGTCATGTGTATTATCCCACCAGGTCTCCGTGATGCTATCTATGTCATAGTTCCTGCTTAGTCCCCATATTTCTTGCATTAGTATACAGACATCTAAGATACTGATTTGATTCTCCTCCCCCCAATTGTCTTGTCTCTCCTTTATCCCTGCTATAGCAGCCCATGTCCCCCCCAAATTCCAAACCTTCTCCCAGGTCTCCATGTTCTTGACTTGCCTGTGGGCTTTGGTCACCTGTCCCCTTCGAACCTAGTTAAAGCCCTCCTCACTAGGTTAGCCAGTTTGTATCCAAATATGCTCTTCCCCTTCCTCGATTGGTGGACCCCATCTCTGGTTAGCAGTCCTTCCTGGAACAGCATCCCGGGGTCAAGAAAGCCGTACCCTCCTGGCGACACCATCTTCGCAACCAGGTATTCACCTCCAGGATGCATCTGTCTCTGCCTGGGCCTTTACCCTTGACCAGAAGGATCAAAGAGAACACCACCCTTGCTCCAAACTCCTTCACCAATACTCCCAGAGCTCTGTAGTTACTTCTGATCTGCTGAGGGTCATACCTTGTAGTATCATTAGTGTTCACATGGATGAGTAGTATGGGGTAGTAGTCAGAAGGCCAGATGGGCCTTGACAATCTCTCCGTAGCATCTCGGATATGGGCCCCTGGCAGACAGCATACCTCCCGGGATGCCATGTCAGAACACCAGATGGGTGCCTCCATCCTCCTCAGAAGAGAGTCACCAACCACTACCCTACATTTCCTCCTGGGAGTGGTGGCTGTGATCCTCCCAGCCTTAGGGGTACATGGATTCTCCTCCTCCGCTGGAGGTTATTCCTCATTGCTCGTTGCCAGGGCAGCATATCGGTTTTCCATCACCGTGGTGGGTGGGTTCAGAGTAGGGGTGGAGCACTGCCTGCTGACAGAAATAACCAGCCAGAGCCATATCCTCCTCCCCCGGTGGCCTGACAGCAGTGCTCTAGCTGGATAGTGTCCTCAGCCTTGGAAGTCTTCATATGAATACTGTCAATGAATTCCTTGTGTGCACGGATGCTCCTCAGCCTAGCCACCTCCTCCTGTAGCTTTCCCACCTGCTTCCTGAAAGATTCCACCAGCAGGCATCTCTCACACTGGATGGTCCTCCCAGCCTCGCTTTCTGTGAGTGGGAAATGCAGGCCACAGTCTCTGCAAATCCACACCAGGATCTGGGTAGAGGCATCCATGGTTAGGTTCTATGTCAGGATACAGGTGCAGGTGGAGGAGACAGGAGCAATGTTGGCTAAGGCAATACAGCCCTTCCTAACCATAGTGACTATATTACATCTCCCCTCCACAAAAACTTCCTCTCAAACACCCCTTGGTCACTTAGCCTCTGGCTTTTAAGGCCTTTTCTCCTAGGTCAGCCCTATTCCCTCGTTAATCACACAGGGGGAGGGTGATCACAAAGCTGATTGAGGCTGATCAAAGATGATTAAGGATGATCCAGGGAACAAAGGCTCAAACAGTCCTCACACACAATCCCAACTGACCCAGTAACTGAAATAACTGAAAATAATTGAAATAACCTGAAAGAGAGAGAGAAACACAAACAGCCAAACAAACTCACTCACCCCAAAGTTAGTTTTCATACCTTATTCGTTCAGCAGGGGGATCTCCTTCTCCTCCTCTCAAACTCCCCTGTTTGCGGTCCCCTGTTCACTAGCATGAAGTATACAGAGGAAAAAGTTAATTGTTCAGTTCCTTTAATGCCATTTCTCTCTCTCATATATTCAGCATTCTGTTTTCACTCTTAACTGTATGTAACCAGTGACGATCACCTTTCTAATAACAAATATTCTCTTTAGTGCTCAAATGTTTGTTGCTAAAATGTAGGCAACGTGTCTAAAGCTATTGCAGTCAACAATAAAGAAGTCCATTATGAATATTTCTCTTATACCACACTCTTCTCTGTAGCACATACATTTATTAGACCCCCTAGGCAGTGCATGACATTGGGAGGACAGAGTGACTAAAATAATGAGTAGTCACTGTGCAATAACATGGCATGTTACAGCAGGAAACCTTTGTTTGGTAGGCATGGTGCCACAAAATGATTGACTAAAACCAGATGGTAAAAAACGCATTGCAACTAGCACCCCAATGAGTTCTTTTGAGTAGTTATTGAAATGGTAGGATATTCTTTAGAAAATATGTGCATTCAATGAAAAAATCTCTAAAGCATTTTCTATTGTGGTCGAAGTTCCACAGTTCCAGAGTTTGGTGTTGGGGTGGGAGGGAGTGTAGCTGACTGTAACGTTACTTAGATATAATTATCTCACTGTTATAGTCCAGTAATTATAACCCTATTTAACTATAATTGAGAAGAAGGATGGACTTGTAGTCAAATTACTGGACTAGGCCTCAGAAGATCTCGGTTTAATTCCTGGCTCTCCCACATATTTCCTCCATGATTTTAGACAAGTCAGTGGCCCCATTGAAGTCAATGGCAAAATTCCCATTGACTTCAACAGAGCCAGGATTTCATCCTTAATTTTCTTGTGCCTCTGTTCCTCATCTGTTAAATCGAGATAATGATACTTTTCTCCCACTGTCTGTCTGTCTGGTCTGTGTATTTAGGGTACGTCTACACTACGGGACTATTCTGAATTTGCATAAACCGGTTTTGTAAAACAGATTTTATAAAATCGAGTGAGCGCGGCCACACTAAACACATTAAATCGGTGGTGTGCGTCCATGGTCCGAGGCTAGCGTCGATTTCTGGAGCGTTGCACTGTGGGTAGCTATCCCGTAGCTATCCCATAGTTCCCGCAGCCTCCCCCGCCCCTTGGCATTTCCGGGTTGAGATCCCAGTGCCTGATGGGGCAAAAATCATTGTCGCGGGTGGTTCTGGGTACAGCCTCACCCCTCCCTCCCTGAGCAGCAGACAACCGTTTCGCGCCTTTTTTGCTTGGTGAACTGTGCAGACGCCATAGCACAGCAAGCATGGACCCTGCTCAGCTCAATACCGCAATCGTGAATGTTTTAAACACCTCGCGCACTCTCGTGCAGTCTATGGTGAACCAGGACCTTCAATCCGAGGCGAGGAGGAGGCGGATACGGCAGCGCGGCGATGACAGTGATGAGGACGTAGACACAGAATTCTCTCAAACCGCGGGCCCCTGCGCTTTGGAGATCCTGATGGTAATGGGGCAGATTCTATCCATTGAACGCCGATTTTGGGCCCGGGAAACAAGCACTGACTGGTGGGACCGCATTGTGTTGCAGGTGTGGGACGATTCCCAGTGGCTGCGAAACTTTCGCATGCGTAAGGGCACTTTCATGGAACTTTGTGACTTGCTTGCCCCTGCCCTGAAACGCCATAATACCAAGATGAGAGCAGCCCTCACAGTAGAGAAGCGAGTGGCGATAGCCCTGTGGAAGCTTGCAATGCCAGATAGCTACCGGTCAGTCGGGAATCAATTTGGAGTTGGAAAATCTACTGTGGGGGCTGCTGTGATGCAAGTATCCAAAGCAATCACTAAGCTGCTGCTACGAAAGGTTGTGACTCTGGGAAACGTGCAGGCCATAGTGGATGGCTTTGCTGCACTGGGATTCCCTAACTGTGGGGGGGCGATAGATGGAACCCATATCCCTATCTTGGCACCGCAGCGCCAGGGCACCCAGTACGTAAACCGGAAGGGGTACTTTTCAATGGTGCTGCAAGCACTGGTAGATCACAAGGGACGTTTCACAAACATCCACGTGGGATGGCCAGGGAGGGTTCATGACGCTCGCGTCTTCAGAAGCACTACTCTGTTTAAACGGCTGCAGCAAGGGAATTACTTCCCAGACCAGAAAATAACAGTTGGGGATGTTGAAATGCCTGTCGTTATCCTGGGGGACCCAGCCTACCCCTTGATGCCATGGCTCATGAAGCCATACACAGGCAGCCTGGACAGTGGTCAGGATCTGTTCAATTACAGGCTGAGCAAGTGCAGAATGGTGGTGGAATGTGCATTTGGCCGTTTAAAGGCGCGCTGGCGGACATTACTGACTCGCTCAGACCTCAGCCAAACCAATGTCCCCTATGTTATTACTGCTTGCTGTATTCTCCACAATCTCTGTGAGAGTAAGGGGGAGACCTTTATGGCGGGGTGGGAGGCTGAGGCAAATCACCTGGCCGCTGATTACGCGCAGCCAGACACCAGGGAGATTAGAAGAGCATACTAGGAAGCGGCGCGCATCAGAGAAGCTTTGAAAACGAGCTTCATCAATGGCCAGGGTACAGTGTGACTGCTGTGTTTGTTGATGAACACCCAACCCCCTTGATTGACTCAGTCCCTGTAAGCAACTCCACCTCCCCCTTCGAGTACAGCTTACTTATGCAAATAAAGTCACTCTCATTTAAAAAGCATGAATTCTTTATTGATTCATTATAAAAAGAGGGAGAGAAGTAAGGGTGTGGTTTGGGAGGAGGATAGGAGGGATGGAGAAGGCCATTAAAAAAAATTCACAGTAACGACATCCTTCTGGTTGGGCTGTCCATGGGGGTGGAGTGGGCGGGTGCACGGAGCCTCCCCCCACGTGTTCTTACACGTCTGGGTGAGGAGGATGTGGAACATGGTGAGGGTTGAGGGTGGTTATACAGGGGCTGCAGCGGCACTCTGTGATCCTGCTGCCGTTCCTGAAGCTCCACAAGACGCCGGAGCATGTCAGTTTGATCACGCAGCAGCCCCAGAGTTGCATCCTGCCACCGCTGATTTTCCTGCCGGTCTTCCTGCCGCCACCTCTCATCTCGGTTGTCCCTCCTGTCCTCACGTTCATCTCTCCTGTCCTCACGTTCACTGGCCTCTTTCCTGTAATTTGATACCACGTCCTTCCACTCATTCAGATGAGCTCTTTCATTGCGTGTAACTTCCATAATATCCGAGAACATCTCATCTCGCGTCTTCTTTTTCCTCCGCCTTATCTGTGCTAGCCTTTGGGATGGAGGAGGGATGGTTGAAAAATTTGCAGCTGCATGAGGGAGATAAATATTTAGAAAGATACATTTTACAGAACAATGGTTATACTCTTTCACAGTGAACAGCACTATTCACCTAGCACGTGATTTCCCTACAAGGTCGCATTTTTCATCTTAATAGTGAGTGCTTGCAGCTCTGGAGTTACAGATCTCACAGACACAGGTCCAGGCATCAGAATTCAGCTTGCATGCGGCCATGGTAAGCCACTGTCTTTCGGCTTCTGTAGTGATTTACCCCCTCCCCCTCAACGCATGGCTAATACCACGCTAGCTCCCTGCTAATCAACAACCTTCCCACCCCCCCACCCACTGCGTGGCTGGTAGCTTGGGGAAGATCGCCGGTGACCAAACACAGAAAAGATCATCGGCATTTCACTCCTCCCCTCCCCCCCGCTTCGCTACGTGCAGGAAAGTTTTTTTTTTTAAGCTGCTGCAGTCCACGAACCCAGTAGAAAAATGGCCACCCCCCTTACTTATATTCCTGATTTTTAACCAGGTTATCCTGAACGATATCACTTTGCTGAGGATAACAGAACAAGATAAAGAGCGGATGCTTCTTGAATGCCAGCAGTCACCGGGACCATACGCTGCTATGCTTTGCCACGCAATGATACCTGATTACTTGCTACATGCATGGCGTGGTAAAGTGTCCTACCATGGTGGGCGGAACAAGGCTGCCTTGCCCAGAAACCTTCTGCAAAGGCTTCTGGAGTACCTACAGGAGCGCTTCATCGAGATGTCCCTGGAGGATTTCCTCTCAATCCCCGGACATGTTAACAAACTTTTCTAAGTAACTATACTGTCTGCGAATGCATCCCAAGTCCTCAGGGCAAATCAATCATTAAAAAAGGCTTGCTTAAAAAACAATGTTTGCTATTTGCAAAGGTACACTCACCAGAGCTCCCTTCCATGGTGTCATTGTCTGGGATAGTGGCTTGTGAGGGCTGGGAGGACGGTAATTCCGTCAGGGTGATAAAAAGCTCCTGGCTGCTGGGGCTCACGGAGTGCTGTGTGCTCTCTGCTAGGTCTTCCTCCTCTTCTTCATCTTCATCTTCCCCGTCTGCATAATCCTCAGCCATGGCAGAGATTACAACCCCCACCTCGGAATCCATGATCAGGGGTGGGGTACTTGTGGCGCAGCCCCCTAAAATTGCATGCAGCTCAGCATAGAAGCGGCATGTTTTTCGACCTGCCCCGGACCTTCCGTTTGCTTCTTTGGTTTTCTGGTAGGCTTGTCTGAGCTCCTTAACTTTCACTCTGCACTGCACTGAGTCCCTGCTGTGGCCTTTATCCGTCATAGCCTTAGAAATTCTTTCAAATACTTTTTCATTTCGTCTTTTGGAACGCAGTTCTGTTAGCACTGAATCCTCTCCCCAGATAGCGATCAGATCCAGTACCTCCCGTGCAGTCCATGCTGGGGCTCTTTTACGATTCTCAGGAGACTGCATTGTTACCTGTGCTGATGAGCTGTGCGTGGTCACCTGTGCTGATGAGCTCTCCATGCTGGGGAAGCAGGAAATGAATTTCAAAACTTCGCGGGGCTTTTCCTGTCTACCTGGCCAGTGCATCCGAGTTCAGAATGCTGTCCAGAGCGGTCACTGGTGCACTGTGGGATACCGCCCGGAGGCCAATACCGTCGATCAGCGGCCACACTAACCCTAATCCGATATGGTAATACCGATACTAGCGTTACTCCTCTCGTTAGGGAGGAGTACAGAAACCGGTTTAAAGAGCCATTAAAATCGATATAAGGTGCCTCCTAGTGTGGACGGTTGTGGCGTTAAATCAGTTTTACGCTCCTAAAACCGATTTAAACGCCTAGTGTAGACCAGGTTTAGATTGTAAGCTCTTTGGGACAGGGACTGCTGCTTGCTCCCTGTGGGCTTGTCTTCACTGAAAAGTTAACTCGAGTTATAACTTGTGTTGCCCTAACTTGAGTCCTATCAACACACAAAAACCCTTAACTCCAATGTAGTGCTGCTTTGATCTCAAGTTCTCTGGCTTGTCAGGAGGTATAGCTAAAGTGCAAGTCAGCACAATATGGCACCTACTAACATGACCATTCTGTAGTGTGGATGCAGACTAGCTCCACTCTAGTGCCATTGGTCCTCCAGTCCCTTCCCATAATTCTTCCTGTGTGCCCAGAGATGCCGGACAAGTTTTCCCACAATTCACTGAGAAAGAATTCATAGATTGGCTCATCTTGCTGTAGCAAAAAGAATAGTGGGATGTGCTCCCAAAAGTTTTCATGCCAAACACGAGTGACTGCAGCACTAATATGACCACATCAGCGTGAATGTTATTTCATAGTGTGGCTGCTCTCACTTGACTAGGCTAACTCAAGAGAAAGAATATCAAATGTATATAACACCGCCAGACCATGGTCCCTGGCACGTGGGATTGAACCAGAGACCTCTGGAGCTAAATGCATGAACCTTTACTGCATTAGCTAAAAGACACCTGGCTTTTAGCTAAGGCTGTAGAGCAGGCTCATTCATCTCTCAGTGGTCTCGGTGCCACTACATGGGACAGAACACCACACCCTGGAGGTGTGTGGGTTACATGTAGATAAATCAAATTAACTCTGCAATGAAGACATACCCTGCACAGCACCTAGCACATTGGGGGCCCTAATCTTGGTAGGGCTTGTGTTACTGTAATATAAATAATTATCAATTGTCGTTGTTGTTGTTGTTCCACACAGTATTGTGGAAGTGAGTTGATATTTAGCAGTTTTAGTCCTATTAAAGAGAGACTTCTTAAACAAACTAAGATGGAGTGATAGAGTATATAAGAACACCTATTGCTGATGGAAGAACAATAATGATTACTAATCACTGCAAGATCTGTCAAGGGTAGAAAATGTGATGGTGAAGCCTCCTAGCAATTTTATAACAAATGACAGATTTGCAACAGGGGTGTGGCTGGAGAGTCTTGCCCGCATGCTCGGGGTTCAGCTGACCGCCATATTTGGGGTCGGGAAGGAATTTTCCTCCAGGGCAGATTGGCAGTGTCCCTGGAGGTTTTTCGCCTTCCTCCGAAGCATGGGGCAGGGGTCGCTTGCTAAAAGAGTGGGTAGATCGGCTAATGTGGCCTGCATCTTGCAGGAGGTCAGACTAGATGATCATAATGGTCCCTTCTGATCTTGAATTCTATGATTCTAACATTAGAACGTGTTTAAAAAACCTTGTTCTGCTAGTCCTACCTGTTCAGCTAAAAAGTTTTAAATATTTACTTACTGCAGCAGTTATTTCTTGTCCAGGGTTGCCTAATTTTAAAACTATTTTTGCAACCTCTTCTGCAGTAAGGCAATTAATTCCATTGGCAAGGGCGTGTATTTCTTCATCCTAGCAACACCTTTTTTCCAGTGTGATGGATTTTGTCTTTTGCTACAGTAAAGAAGTGAATAATTTTCCATTGTAAGTAGGATTGTTTTCTCACTTCAGCAGAAAAAAAATGCTTAATTTTCATCACACTAGCAGTTAATTCACGTTGGGTCTATTTCACATTTTAACTGGTTGAGTAATTCATGCCCATCTGTTTCTTTCTAAGTCAAGTGATCATTTTTATTTCTGAAATGTGTTTTTCTTTTTGAGTACTGCAGTAAATCTCAGAATATTATTTTGTCGACCACTTGTCTATTATCATTTGCTTCAGAGGTGGTATAAAAAGGAACATGAAAGATTCCATAACATCTATGTAAGGCAGTGCACAGTGGGTGTGAAAATCACAGCAGAAATGAAAGAAGCAATTTTTGTCAGAAATGTAGGTTTTATACTTTGCCTCCCCAGTCAAAGGTGAACTGTAGCTTCTAAATTCAAACCATTTGATATCACTTCTCAACGGCGGGAGGATGTACTATAGGAACACAGAACAGAAAATCCATGTCCTACTTCTGCTCTGCAAAACTGGATTCAGTTCTTAACCATTTCATATATTTTGAGAAAATAAAATACACTGGACAGGAGGGGCAGGAAAAGCAAATAGAACAAAAAATGGAGCTTCAGTTACTTAGGAAAAGAGAACAAATTGTAAAGCATTCTCTGGAGGGTCATTTGCAAAGCCAAATAAGGTTCTTCCATTTCAGATGAAAATATTAAACAAGCTCTATGTTATTCATTGTGGAGCATCTTTATACTCATACCATTTGAAGATGGATTTTCTTAACTTTCCCCTGGCCAAGCAGGGGAGTAAAGCCCTGCTTATATGAGATAGGTCTACTCAGATTGTGGCTCCAGCTGCAGAAGTCAGAGCACAGTGTCTTCTGGGGTTGCTCCTGGGATGGTGCAATTTACCCAACATCCCTTGCTCAAAGTTACGCCTAACATCACATTGTTCTTGGTGTCCCAGCTTCTGTGCAGTTGTAGTTTTTCCTTTCAAATGTCTGGGGAAATCAGCAGAGTTAATGGAACAGATCAAATAATTTCACCTGTCAGTGAATAACTCTCTTGGCAGAAGGCTGCCACATTCTTGTACTTTCATAAGTATCTAAAGCACAGAATTAAAGTGGGTCTGCTCTTGGCCGCTGTTTTCATCCAAATTGAGCTATAAGCAAGTCTGTCTTGTACACAGGTCCTCTCCTATAGCGCTCCCTCCCAAAAGATGTCCACAGAATCACTTCCTGGCTGGTTTTATGGCATGCTGCACATCCTTTTTCTTTCCATAGGCCTATCTTTGCCTGTTTTGCAGCATCTTTACCATGTTTTTTCATCTGCTATGTGGGAAAATCCCTTCCAGATTCCCACCCATGACTTTAGAATGAGTGAAGAAGAGACCACCCCTAAAAAACCATGTCAGCTATTACACTGAGCCCAGAACGTGCTGGGACAGGACTTGGGGACTATTTAGGCAATACTGTGTGGCTACTCCTGCAGTGCAGGCCTGATCAAGAAAGCCAATAGTTACATTCCTCAAGAGCAACAAAGAGTCCTGTGGCACCTTATAGATTAACAATCGTATTGGAGCATAAGCTTCCGTGGGTGAATACCCACTTCGTCAGATGCAACAAGAGTTAGTGTGAGTGCATTGATTCAAGAAGATCCCAGTAACCTCAGGTAAAACAACCACCTTTTATTTCTCCCACTCCTCTAACTAGTTGCAAATTGATCAATTTTGGGTTGGTGTGTGGGTTTTTTTTGTTATCTGGATGAGTTTTATTTGGCTAACTGCTTTCTATTTAGACTTTAGGACCTGGTTTTCTTTTAACATACACAGATATGACTCCATTGACTGCTGATTTACACTGGTGTGAGTGGAGAATCCAGTCCTTAGACCCCAATTCTCTTCTCACCTATTCAGTGTAAATCAGGAATAACTCCAGTGAAGCCAATGGAGTTAAAATGATGTAAAACAGGCTAAAATGAATTCAGAATCAAGCCCTTAATACTTTGATTGATCTTTACTCTATAACATTTATCTGTTTAGGTTTTCATGGTGCCTCCCAACATCATAGTATCTGATCACCTTCCACAAGAAGTACACACAAAAATATCTTTGGCTTGGTCTACACTTAAAAGTTAGGTTGACACAGCTGCATTGGTCAGGGGTGTGAAAAAAATACACTCCTGACCAACGTAGCTATGGCAACTTAACCTCCAGTGTAGACACAGCTGTGTCAGTGAAAGAATACTGCAGTCAACATAATCTTCATCCAGCTCCTGTGAAAATTCTAGCTCCTACAAATAAGAGTCTTCCCTTGTTTGCAGACCACTTAATTTTTCCAGTGGAGAGAATCTGTCATGTGAGGTTATCATTGTGGAAGGAGAGGGTGAGCTCTTGGATGGCCACAGCCAATACCATGCAGAACTTAGAAAATCAGTACTGCACCCATTAACTAGACTCTTTTCCCCAAAAGTGTATAGAGTGACAAAGCAGGGACAATATGTTCCTAATAACCTATGTTAGTGAGTAGACAAGCTGCTACATTCTGGACCAGCTTTCTTAGATGTCTTGCAAGAGGAGCCCTTTAAATAGATTAAATATCTAAACAATAGGTGGGCATCTTTCACTAAGAGTTAAAAGTCATTAAACAAACGTACTGCAGAAGCATTCTTGGGTCCATCCAAGGATAATGTGGGCATTCCCCATCATTCCTCACGCACGTCATGTTACAAGCTTCATGTTGTGTCATTTGGAGTCAAGCCACATTATTCCATGACATTTTTTTTCTAAATAGAAATACTTTTCTCTCAGCACTGGATACACAATATCCTGGTGCCAAGAAGCATCCATGTTATCTGACTTTCAAAAAGCACCACTTGTTCAACACCACTTGACTTGTCAAGTAAACAGTTCAATACAACTCTGAAAAGGTCAGATAAGCTGCCCTTGCTGGTTTCATGTGGTCACTCAGTACCAGTCATCAATCAAGTATGTACCAAGTCTTTCCTGCACAAGGAATAGGCAGCTAACGGTATAAATTTTCTTTACTAATAACACCTTGTTTTATTTGGAAAAAATGAAATAACACAGCACTTGCATCTCAAATAACAAGACACAACAAGAAAATACCCTGAATTTTAGAGTGAGCACAATATTCTGGTACACCATATAAATTTAGGTTATATGTCAGTAAGTGGTTCTCAAGCTTTTCCATACCAGGACTCACCTACTGGCTAGCCAGAATCTAGCTGGGACCCACCTCTCATTTAGTAAGTGAAGGGCAGGGTGGTCATGACCCCCTGACATCTGTTCTCAGCCCCCTTGGGGTTTGTGACTCCAATGCTGATAACCCCTACTTTAATGATTACTAATAGGGAGTTATGGAGAGATCCTGTCACAGGTGAATGGTGCACGTGAATCAGGTCCACCTGCCCTCTGAAAAGACCTTACTCCCACTGAAATCAAAATCTAGATTGTGAGCCCCTCCTTATGTAGCTGTGTGATAACACCCTTCCCTCAACCCATGCACCCCATGTAAGGGCTGCCCAGAATTGCAGCTGCTCCCCAGGCCAAGAAGAAGCAATTTGCTGAAGGGAAGGGGGCTGGGAAGTATAGGGTCTATCCAGAACTCTGTCCCCTGTATCCCAGTCTGTGTACTAACAGGGTGGTTTCTGTGGATAGCAGTATATAGTGATCTTCTTCAATCACTAGCTCTACCCATTGCTCCTAACTCACCTTGCCAAATGGAAGTCACTGCTGAACTAACTAAACTCATTTCTTGGCATCTGTAGCCTTACCAGCTATCAAAAGTTATTACTAGAAGATAATGTCATTCAAAAGACAGTGGATCGAGAGGTTTAACACCCCTTTTCCTAATTTCAATATGTTTCTCTAGTATCAAGGTCCTGGTTCTTATTGCGGCAAGCTGTAGGTCTTGCATGAACAATGAAAGAAAACAGAAGTGAGGAAATAGAGGTTAACAATGGACAAAGCATGAATTCACAAATGGCCTTGTAAATAATATGTAGCTAGTGGATAAAGAAATAGTAAGAAGATAATGTGTGATAAGCTTGCAGCTGCAGCTGCAGCTTTGCTAACTAGCACATATTTTAGTGCATGGACAGCTCGTGATCTATACAGAGATTGGTTTCAAAATTGGTAAACCCATCATAAAGCATGTGATACAATGTAGAATGTAATGTGAATGTGTTAGTCTGTTTTAGAATATGTATATAATCTGATTTGTAATTATGTACTTTGGAGTTGTGGTGCACCCTAACCCACCCCACTACACATGAGCCTGATCACCTCAGGTGTAGCTTTATGAAATGTCAATAAAGACACCTCAGGGATGAGTCCAGATTCAAACCAAGTTTTTGGATTCCAGCGAACTGGATAAAGTGTTCTCCCAGAACTGGACAAGGTGTTCTGGATAAGTCGAGTGGAAAAGGTCTCAGAGGGAATCCCAGCATAAGTTACTAGTCTCACCCAGCAAAGGAAAGGTTAAGTAGGAAGTAATTAAGCTAGTTCCAAGCAGCAGTAGTAAGTGGTGTTTTACCATTCTTCCTGTGTGCTGGTAGATCTGCAATAAACACAGAAATGTGATTGACTATAATTCCAACAGCCGAAGTTTTAAGGTTCTGCTCATACAGTAACGGTTGAAATTTCTGAGGTTTGTATGGTATTATAGGTGGCATAGTTTCATAATGTCTTATGCACAAGGGTGCCTGAGGTTCTTTCACAGCTGGGGGCACTTCTGCCCTACCTACAAATTCTGTGCCTGTCTTCAGTACATTACCATTTTGAATGTTGTTGGGAGAGCATTTTGTTTCAACAATGATGTTGGTGCCAATAGTGTGGGTTCATTTCATATCAATCTTGGTTTATTTATGTCAATGAATGCATTATTTTCAGCTGCATTTCTTTCATTCCTGCATCATGTAGATCACTATAATTATATGCAGTAAACCAGACAGAAAAATTTCTAAAATTGCCAGAATGTTTAGAAAAGATTGACAAATTGAACTATGTTCCTGTTTATTAATGTGCTGTTATGTTTGGAAAACAGAGCATAAGTAAACACTTTAATTAGGAAAATAGGTAGAAAGTTCTGAGAGTTTGGACAAGGAGTTCAGAGCTTAGAAACGAACATAAGAATTTGCAAGAAAAAAGCCCAGAGAATACCAGTTTCACAGAGAATGAAGTATTATGAAACTTTCAAGTAACCTTATGCTTAGGAAAAAATCCAGGAGGCTTAGAAGGCCTGCAGCAAATTCTTTGTTGTTGTTCCAGGTTAGTTGGGGTTACTTAGGTTCTTGCTGCTATTATTTACCATAACATGCTTGTAGTGCAGGACAAGTCTGATTTACTGACCTACATTTTAAGAGGACATCAATAAACCAGATAAATGAGCTTTACAAACTCTATGTACAGAAGATGCTCCACAAATAGTCCATATCAGTAACATTCATGGAATTTTTGGGTTTAGCATTTGGCAACCAGGGTAGACTCTTTTGTCCTCCCTACAGTATTTTGGTCACAAATGTGTGCTGAAGCAGCCATCTGTTTCCAAAAGTGACTTAAAAAGCAATGTTCATATTTCCATCTTCTTATACTGAAGTTATCTTGTTCCTCATTTTTCTATTTTCTGTGGGAGTCTCATTATCTCCTAGATATTTGGAGTAGCATGGGATTTAAGCACACTATTCCCAGAGATGTGGGAAATGCTCACCCCAATCTTTTTCCGTAGTTGGCTGCAATGCTGCTGGACTGATCACTAATCAGTAAATACTAAGAACCCACTGTTCCCCAAACTGAGTATTGTGCACCTTCTTTATCCCAGAGAAAGTAAAATAAACCTTAATACAGTTCAGAATGTTGAATAATGAATCTTTTATTTTTTATAAATAAATATAAATTGCAATTTCTTGTGAGATCAATAGGTGAGTGAGTGACGACGAGTTGTCAGGGAAAATAAACTGGGGGAAGATGTAGTCAAAGAGACTGCTGTACAGAAGCATGCACTGATTGTGTTGGAATAATCCATTGCCATGTCTTTATTTCACTGGCACACTCATTACATATAACTGTTAAGTGGTATATCTGGGCCTACCCAAGACAGGTGAGAGAAGATAGACCTAAGTTAACTTTAAATAGGGTTATTCCTGTTAATGTTAGTTTATTCCATGTAACTGGGATAATGATGATGTAACCGAGGGATCAAAAGGGAATGTAACTACTGAGCCAGCCACTGCTAATAGGAACAAGGTAATTAAGACAATAGTAGCACTTAAATGTGGATCATGTGTGATTTGGTTGTGACACATAAGCTTCATTGTCCACAATTCATCTTTGATATAGAGTAGGATTAATGTTAAGATTTATTGTAGAGTAAAGGAAACCTGTATCTTTAAAAACAATTGGAGATGGTTTCAGAGTGACTACCACCATGAAAATTAACATGCAAAGGTAGACATCTTGGAGAGGAGCGTGCTTATTTGGCGGGATAAGATGCAAAATTGGGACAGGAAGCAGGAACTGAAACTGTCTAGGTACAACACTGAACACAATCCTGAATGTGTGGACCCCAGAGAGCATCACTTTGCGGGGCATGTGCTTTATGACAATAAACCAGGTACACCAAAGGCATCTACCAGGTGTAATAGGGCTGTGAGAGACAACAAGAGGAGGAAATCCAAGAAGATTTCTGAGAGGCAGAGTAGCCAAAAGGGACACATGTTAGATTAAGACAGACCACACTCTAGAAACATCATCTTGTTCCATTAGTACAAATAATTCGAGATGTGTTTACCTAGTTTAACTCATCTCAATTATAAAACTAGAGATGTTGCACAGCTTCTTTTATTTTAATTTGATTTTCTTTTTCTGTTCTTAAATCTTGTTTTTAATAAGAAGATTTGAGTTCTAGATTGTACTGAGGTAAAGTCATTGAAGTACTGTATCCTTCATGAGAAGGATACCTATTGACCTTTGGTGAGATGCATTGCAGGAGAAAACAATATTACCTATCTAAGAGGAATTGGTTCAGAACACCCTCTTAGAAGTACCACCTGGACACTGGCTGTGGCCAGCAGAGGAACTGGGAAAGTTGGTGCACTATAAGAAATCACAGGACTAGGGTACTGAAGGTTACAGGGTACCCCCTCGAAGAGATGCTATGGCCATGTTGGTAAAGAGAGGCCCTGCAGATCCATCTTGAGGATGAAGTTTTGGGGTTAACTTCCAGGCAGGGTTCAGAATGTGTTAGGGAAGCACTCCCAGCTGGAAGTTGATTATGTACAGCTGATCCTATTTAGATCCAGCACTTTAAAGAGCAGCTGAGGGGAATCAGAACAAGTTGCTTGGGGATAGGGTGGAGGATGAGGATATAAGAATGACCTGGTTTAGTCTGTATAATCAGCGGGTTGGGATATCCCTGCAGAAAGGGGACCCAGACAAAGGCTGGTTGCCAAGTTTGTATCATTTTAGTTAACCAAAACCCATGCTGAAAGTAGTCTGAAACACCAGAGAGGCTTATTTGTGCTTAAAACTGAGCTTCCAGTGAATTCTCTCTCTCTCCATTCCAACCCTGCTCTTGCCAGAATTTTGCTAAAGATGTATCCATTTTAACCTGGTTTAAGTGCCCCATAAATCAACATCCTTGGGATGCAAGATCTTGTTAGCACCTTAAAGCATGGGGCCAGTCAGCAGACATTAGAGCATCATTCATTTCTTGGGGATAGTGATACCATCTAGGCTGCAATCTTGGTGGCTAAACACTGGGCAAGAATGGCTCTTATTGTTCAATAACTGTATAACCCCTAGCAAACCTACTAGGGGGACAAGTGGATTAAGCTCTTATTAATCAGTATTGTAGAACACTAAGCTGGAATTTCTGGGTAGGTTTTTTGTTTTGTTTTTAAATAGGTCAATGGAGAGTGCTGTACTGGACTTAAAGCACAGGCTTGAGACTAGATCCTCAGCTGGTAATAAATTGGCATAGCTCCCTTCACTTTGCTGGAGGTGAAGTCAGTTTACGCTAGCTGAAGAGCTGGCCCTCAGTAGCCAGAGAGCTGCACCATGTTAGTGCTAAGTTGAATTCAAAATTCTTGAAGACAATAGATTACCGAAGAAGACTTGGCTAGGGAGAAAGATACTGTAAAGGTAGACATCTGAGTAGGAATGGTATGGAAGTTGTAATTAACGGACATAACTAAGGGCAATGGTTAGTTTGAAAAAGTTTCTAACCAAAGAGATGTAAAATAATAATAAAACTTAATTGGCTTGCCCTGATTGGAAAACTGTAGAAGAGGGGAGAGATGTACCAGAGTAACTGCATCAGGCATGTTTCTAAACCCAGCGCTCTGTGACAAACAGGGTATGCTAAAAGATTTCAAGGAATACAGTTGCATTTCCCAAAAAAATATATAAATAGAAAATGTCTAAAACATTTATTTTCCTTTCTCACTGATGCTTTCTAAACAGACAGCTACTAGAAAAGACAAACCTGTAGATCAATTGCATGAGAGAAAGAGAGGAATAAGGGAGCATTTATAAAGATGCATTAATTGGTGGTGAGGAGTAGTGGAATAGCTTGTGTTACAATGTAACAGTCTGATTCACATCTGCCCACTTCTCCTGGCTAAATCATTACTTTTGCTGTGCCAGAAAGTTTAATCAAAGCTTTAATATTATAACAGATCTTTGGTCACCCTGAAATTTATGATTACTTCTGTGCTACGTTGTGAGCGCCTAAGAACTTGATGGTGACAGCAGATCCACCTGATTTAAAAGCACTGGCCCCAACCTTCTGAGTTTAAAAAAAAGTCTTTATTATCTGATAGCAGCATAGTGCCTATGACACAAATTTGAGCAATTCTGATTTTATCCAGAAGAGAGCACACATGCACTCTAGTTCATTACAGCATTTAATATTGCATATTAATTTTCTTTTCCAAGAAGACTAATTTCAGTATGCTAACTTGTCTCTGAATGTATTGATTGTATGTGGAATAATCTCTTATCAAATTATGTAAATTACTTTACTGATTTCCTGAAAATACCACTCTGTTGAAAAGCATTTGTGGTGGATTAAGGCAGGATCCTTGGAAAACCAGGACCTGGGAACACATCCATCACAGTTAGGATCATGGAGCAACATGTTCCAAGAATCTTCCACCCATAACTCGAGGGCAAACTGTAGTTAATCTCATGATCTGTCTACCTAAAAGCAGAGTGTAGTGGTTGAGGCTCAGAGCTTTCTGCCTGGAAGCAGGAGCAGAGAACGCTATAGCCATCAGTGAGCTCAGCACAAAGATAGCAGTGCTTTGGAACAGCCAAGTCATCTTTTAACTATCTGCGAGGCAGACCTGAACCTTTCATGGAGCCAGGCCCCGTTTAATCTAAAGTAACCCCCTGAATGTTCAAACTTCTGATTGTCTCCTACTTGAGCAAGCAGAGGTTCAATTTTTTCCTGATTCCCCCCACCCTGCTTTTATTGCACCCAGATCTGTGGACACTTACAGCAGCAGAGTACCAGTCATACTGACTAATACTCCAGGTGTTCTGTTTAGGAACACCTCTACCCCAATATAACACGGTCCTCAGGAGCCAAAAAATCTTAATGCGGTTTTACCTAAAACGCAGTATATTAAACTTGCTTTGATCCACTGGAGCGCACAGCCCCTTCCCCTCCCCCGGAGCACTGCTTTACTGTGTTATATCCGGATTTGTGTTATATTTGGTCATGTTATATCGGGGTAGAGGTGTATTCTGCGAAGCATTCTGTGTAGGTTCATCAGATATCCATTTCCTTGATATGATTTGCTGCCAGCAAACCCCATCCTAGGGCAGCACAGCAGGGAAACAATACAAGGGAAGGGTTTGGTTCTCTACCACCTTATATCCAGTGCAGCCATTTACACCTTTGCAAAGTCAGGGTCAAAATGCTCTCTTTCTTATTTGGTAGCATTTAATGCTCACTTTGCATAGATGTAAATGTACACAAGTTACAAGGTCATGGAGAACCGGAATGTGCAGCACAGAGAAAATTGGGTATGGGAAGAGGAACTTCTTATGTGGACAAAGGTTTTACACAGCTGCTTCTTCCCTGTGTTGTCTCGGTCCCCTCCTCTCCCATCCCTATTGTCTCCTTCCCTTGATTAGAAAATGATAGGCACTTTTTCACATACCCATGCCTTCGTGACCTGGAACTTCTGAGTGTTTAGTGATGTTTAAAATTCCAAACATTTCTTTCTATCCTTTTTTTTTCCCCACTCAGTTCAAGTGGTGGAGGTGCAATTTTCTGGCTACACTGTGGTTATATACACTTTGGCAGCATATTGAAGACTATGGTGAAGTGATGATGGCAAGTTTATTTTTCACCTTTGGTAGCACCATGATTTTGTTCAAATTCCATTTTTCTTTCCATTGTCCAAATTCTTCTTTCAGTTTCACTTGTGTAAATCTGGACTAACTATACTGATTTCAGTAGGGTTACCCTGGATTTACATGGGTGTTCCTGAGAAAAGTGTGATCCTGTATGTCCAATGGAAAAACAATATTGCATAGGACAGAATTTTTTCAGCAGTACCCATTCATAACAATGGTATGTTTCACAATATTACATCCCATGCTATTGAGGATAGTTGCTGTTGAGTTGCTACTGTTCCTTATTTGGCATCATGTTCCTAATATACACATTTTATTTTACAGCTTTCAAACTCTAAGTGTAAAGCTATATATTAATGCCCAGCCTCTAGCTTGACCTAACAAAAGTAAATCCTTATAAAGATCATTTAAAACTTGTATACCTTCATCAGGCAACTAAAGGAAACAATATTATATTTTATGTCTAGATTTTTTTTAAACAGTGTATTCATATTATTCCAACTCTCCTGCTGCAATTACAAAAACTAGCATGACAAAAGGAAAATATTAGGCTGGATATAGTCAATCAACTTAGAACAATTTGTAGAATTCTGAATTTTCTAAAGATTAATAGTACTTGTCTGTCAGAATGTAAAATTACTTCTTATGACGTGTTTAATTACATATTTTCAGAACTTTCTACAGCAAAAAAACATGACAATAATTAATACCTAATGGTATAAACATCACTGCTTTTGCGGTTGCCTAGCAACCAACTACTGTAGGCCTGTCAGCTTATCAAGGGGGGCTCAAATAAATGAAAGAGAAGGATCCATTTCTTGCAGAGATGGGTGAGAGGCAGCTTTGTTCTGGACAAGCTTGTTTAAGTTATTTTCTAGAGTGACCTCACTAAGCCAAATCTCCCTTGTGGTCTAGCATGTACTAATGTCTTTCAACCATGGTGAAAGGAAACAAGATGGTCTGGGAAATAAAGAAAACCTGAAATTGAATAAAACAATATTATTTTTACACTTAGCAAGAGCTTTTATGGTCAGAAATACAATATTGGATTCTGGTTACTCACAATAGTCATAATATTACATCTTCTTACCAAAGAGGGTGTTTTTGTGGGTTCACTTCTAGTTCCAATGAGAATGGTTTTCCCCTTGTCCCAGACATAAAGAGGATTGATTTCTTGTGCAGTGATCTTAACCCTTTGCCAGATCATAAATTTGAATTTTAAAAGGGTTTTTCTTTGAAGCTGGTGCACTAAGCTGACATCTCAACAGCATAGGGAGTATGAAATGGAACAAATCCCACTGAAAAGTGGTCTCTTCCAGCTGCAAAAGCATTAGTTCATGGTGCCATTTATTTTGTCTAGGAAAGTATCAGTTAATTTCCAGTGCAAGCTCTTTTTCTTGGCACTGGGACATCTGATTCCCAGTCTGTTCAATTTATATATTTAGACAGATGGTCTACTGAATAAAACAAAGGACTGGGAATCAGTACCTCTGGGTTCTTGCCTCAGCTCTTGCTGTTGATTTGCTGTGTTGTCTGGAGCAAGTCACTTAGCCTTCTTATGCCTTGGTTTTCCACATCTAAATAATGGCTCAAATATTATCTAACTCAAAAGGGTATTGTCAAGGCTGATTCCCCACTCTGACACTTTGAGTGCAGAAGGTGGGGGCCCGCAAGGATTCTAAAAATTAATACTGGTAACTCTAGGCTGGTATTAAACTCCCAAGATCACAGCTTCTCTGTGACCTTGGATGGATAGATGCTGCCACCACCCAAGTGCAAAAAACCCATTTGGACCCAGGAAGGTGCACGTGGGAATTCCTCCCCATGGGGTACTCTCAAGCCCTTTCACCCCCCTTCCAGGGAAGAGCTGAGAAAGAAAAACAAAGGAAATCAGCTGTTGCCACCAGTTAATTAAACAACATATGCACAAACCTCTTAAGACACCAAAAAAACAAACAAAAAATCCCAATCCTGTTCTTTAAAAAGGTAAATTTTATTAAAAACAAAAAGAAAGAAAATACATCTGGAACTTAGGTTATTGCTAGATTTAAAAAGAGCAAATATAATAATTAAGCATCAAGGATAGTTTTCTTGAGGTCCAGCTTAATGGTTACAAGCAAAACAAAAGCGTTTGGGGGTTAGCACAGAGGAGTCTGCAAGCCAATACGAAAAAAAAAGTGATAAATCTAATCACGCCTTCCTAGACATTCCTTGATCTACTTACATATCTGGGGGTTTCAAATAAGTAGTCCCTAGGCATAGGCGCCGACTTATATGGGGCTCTGGGGCTTTAGCCCCATGAATAAATCCCAAGCAGGGGCTCTGCCCCACCAATGTTTTTTCTCCCCTGCTTGGAGCGCCCCCCCGCCGCTGCCGCCGCCGCCAGGGCTGCCCAGAGCCCTTTAAATCCCAGCCGCGGCTGGGAATCAGAGGGCTCTGGGCTGCCTGCTGCAGCGGGAAGCCCAGAGCCCTCTGATTCCCGGCTGCGGCTGGGATTTAAAAGGCTCTGGGCTCCCCGCGGTTGCAGGCAGCCCAGAGCCCTTTAAATCCCAGCAGCGGCTGAGATTTAAAAGGCTCTGGGCTCCCCGCGGTTGCAGGCAGCCCAGAGCCCTCTGATTCCCGGCGGCGGCTGGGATTTAAAAGGCTCTGGGCTGCCCGCCGCAGCAGACAGCCCAGAGCCCTCTGATTCCCGGCCGCGCCGGGGATTTATAGGGCACAGGCCTGCCAGCAAACGCGGGGAGCGCAGAGCCTTTTAAATCCTAGCCGCGGCGGGGATTTAAAGGGCTCTGGGCTGCCTGCAAACGCGGGGAGCGCAGAGCCTTTTAAATCCCAGCCGCGGCTGGGATTTAAAGGGCTCTGCGCTCCCCGCTGCGGCGGGGAGCCCAGAGCCCTTTAAATCCCAGCCGCGGCCGGGAATCAGAGGGCTCTGGGCTGTCTGCTGCGGCGGGCAGCCCAGAGCCTTTTAAATCCCAGCCGCGGCCGGGAATCAGAGGGCTCTGGGCTTCCCGCTGCAGCAGGCAGCCCAGAGCCCTCTGATTCCCGGCCGCGGCTGGGATTTAAAGGGCTCTGGGCTGCCTGCAACCGCGGGGAGCCCAGAGCCTTTTAAATCCGAGCCGCGGCCGGGAATCAGAGGGCTCTGGGCTCCCCGCCGCGGCGGGCAGCCCAGAGCCTTTTAAATCCCAGCCGCGGCCGGGAATCAGAGGGCTCTGGGCTGCCTGCTGCGGCGGGGAGCCCAGAGCCCTCTGATTCCCGGCCGCGGCTGGGATTTTAAAAGCTCTGTGCTCCCCGCGGGTGCAGGCAGCCCAGAGCCCTTTAAATCCCAGCCGCGGCTGAGATTTAAAGGGCTCTGGGCTCCCCGCCGCAGCGGGCAGCGCAGAGCCCTCTGATTCCCGGCTGCGGCTGGGATTTAAAAGGGTCTCAGCTCCCCCCGGTTGCAGGCAGCCCAGAGCCCTTTAAATCCCTGCCGCGGCTGAGTTTTTAAGGGCTGCGGGCTCCCCGCGGTTGCAGGCAGCCCAGAGCCCTTTAAATCCCAGCAGCGGCTGAGATTTAAAGGGTTCTGGGCTCCCCGCCGCAGCGGGCAGCCCAGAGCCCTCTGATTCCCGCCCCGGCTGGGATTTAAAAGGCTCTGGGCTCCCTGCGGTTGCAGGCAGCCCAGAGTCCTCTGACTCCCAGCCGGGGCTGGGATTCAAAGGGCTCTGGGATCCCCGCGGCTGCCAGCAGCCCAGAGCCGTTTGAATCCCAGCCTCTGTCCGCTGATTGCCCCCTCCCCAGACCCCTGCCCCAACTGCCCCCCAGAACCTCCACCCCCTATCTAAGCCCCACTGGTCCTTGTTCCCCAATTACCCCCTCCCGAGACCCCTGCCCCTAACTGCCCCTTGGGACCTCAGCCCCTATCTAAGCCTCCCTTCTCCTTGTCCCCAACTGCCCCCTCCTGAGACCCCACCCAACTTCCCCCCCGCAGGACCGCACCCCCTACCTGTCCCCTGATAAACCTCTTAGACTCCCATGCCTATCCAATTGCTGCCTGTCCCCTGACTGCCCCTTCGAACCTCTGCCCCATCCAACTCCCCCTGCTCCTTGTCCCTTGACTGCCCCCCGGAACTCCCTACCTCTTCTCCAACCCCCAAACCGCTTACTGTGCCACTCAGACCAGCGTATCTGGCTCCATGCAGCTCCAGACAGTTGCTGCCATGCTCCCCCATGGAGCCCACAGCCCTCTCCCACCCCCAGCACCTGCCTTCCAGATTTGAACACCTCAAAATTCAGGAGTGCTCAAGCTCGGTTTGGGCAGCTTTTACTTCATTTCTCCCAAATCAGTTTCCCCTGCAAGGTGCCAACTGAAGGTGTTGGAGAACAGAGAGATCAGGTGGCCTCCTAATGCCTGGAAAAGAGACAAAGGCCGGAGGAGGGAGTGTCAGTGCCTGTGCGGACTTCTGGGAAGTGCACGGTGTGGAAGGGGATGCTGTGATGCTTTGGAACATCTCCATACAAAGCCAGTCAGGACTCTGGGGGAGCCTCCTCTCTCGGAGCATACTGTCTCCAGGGCAAGAAGCTTACACCTTCCTGGGTCTGACCTCGGAGCATTCAGCATGCCCTTCCACGTCATGCACTTTCCAAAGTGAGTCTGCCCAGGCTGGTCCTGGGGCAACCAGAGGTCGCTGCACCCCAACTCTGCAGTCAGATGTGACTCTCAGCCAGACAGTAAAACAGAAGGTTTATTAGATGATGGGAACACAGTTTAAACAGAGCTTGTTGGTACAGAAAACAGAACCCCTCTGTCAGGTCCATCTTGGGGGGTGGGGAGCCCAGAACCAAGTTCTGGGTCTCTCCCAATTTCCCCAGCCAGCTCCAAACTGACACTCCCTCCTCTGGCCTCTGTGTCTCTTCTGGACAAGGAGGCCACCTGATCTCTTTGTCCCCAACACCTTCAGTTGGCATCTTGCAGGGGAAACTGAGGCACCCACACAGTATTCAGAGAAAATATTAAGAACATTCCCACTTCATCACAACAGATGCAACAAAATATAATACCGTATATTGAAGTAGGCAAGTGCTGCTTCTGACTTTCCACTTTTAATTGACCCTTGTAATCTTGTGGTGCTGACGCGTTGTAGCTTCATTTTATATCGGCTTACAGGGCGGGAGCGGGGGGGCACCACCATTTTGGGCCCCACCAAAAATTATACAAACCTGCCGCCTATGTCCCTAGGTATGATCTGATGGTTTTTCATACCTGGCTTAAAGCTTCCTACAGCCTAGTTCAGCCCTGTTCCTACCCTGCATCTCCTCTCTCTGGAGAACAACAATAGACAGACAAAGGGAAAGTTTTTTTCCCCAATTTTAAAAAAGTTCTAGCCCTCCCATTGGCTCTTTTGGTCAGGTGCCCACTCCTTCCTTTTACCTATGGGCTTTTTTAACCCTTTATAGGTAAAGTAAGTAGAGAATAGCTACTAACAGGGATTTTATAGCTGGCTGGCTAGGTGTCCATACAAGGGAGCTACCTCCCCCTGCCCTTCATTTATCACAGCTGTTGTGAGGCTTAATTAATTTTTATAGAGTGCTTTGAAATCCTTTGAGGAAAGGTGCTAGATACATATTGCTGAGCATACCCAGTTTAACATATTTAACATTACTTGAATTTTATATATTGTAGTAAGTATTACAATAAAAGTGCTCAAATTATACTAAAATACTCCTCATTCCCAAACTAGTGGCATTCTGTCTCCCTGGCTCTGCCCTCACAGTAAAGTTTTTTATGCCTGGACTTTTCTAGGAACCCAACTTTTAGGCATCTAGAAAATCACAGGACCAATACCATGTTCCACAAAGCGTGACTTAAGTGCCTAGGCTCCCTGTACAGTAAATCCTCACTTAACGCTGTAGTTATGTTCCTGAAAAATGTGACTTTAAGTGAAATAATGTTAAGTGGATCCAATTTCCCCATAAGAATTAATGTAAATAGGGGGGGTTAGGTTCCAGGGAAATTTTTTTTTGCCAGACAAAAGGCATTATATACATTTAAAACATTTTTAAACAAGCAATTTAATACGACAATCATTGCTGCTGAGTATGAAGCTTGGTTGAGGTGGTGGAGTCAGAGAGTGGAAAAGGATGGATTGTCCGGCTGCTCCTCTTGCTGTTCTTGCAAGCACAGGCACTGACTTTGCCCGGGGGGGTAGGGGGCTCAACCCTCGGCCCATCCACTCCTACCCTTCCCCCAAACTCCCACCCTTGACCTGCCTCTTCTCCCCCCCACCTCCTCCAACCTTCCTTCTGAACTCTGCAAGCCAGCTGATTGCTGCAGGCAGGAGGCAGGGGAGGGAAGGGGGAGGCACACCGAGTCCTTGCTCCTCCTCCCCCATGCCTCCTGCCCAGGGCAATCAGCTGGCTTGCGGCATTTAGGAGGCAGGAAGGAGGAGTGAGGACTTGGTGCACAGGCTCCCCCTTCCTCCCCCCAGGGCAATAAGCTGTTTTGTATTGTTCAGGAGGGGGAGCCTGCGGACCGAGTCCTCGCTCCTCCCCCCTCCCTCCTGCTTCCTAAACACCGCAAGCCAGCTGATTGCCACGGGCAGGAGGCGGGGGGAGGAGGGGGAAGGCGCTGATCCGCAGGGTCTGCAGGCGGGCAGGAGGTGCTATGGGGATGGGGAGGCTGCCAGCTGTGGAGAAAGCAGGCAGCCAAACAACATAGAAGTGGAACATTGCACAACTTTAAATGAGCATGTTCCCTAATTGATCAGCAATGTAACAATGAAACAATGTTAACAGGGATGACTTTAAGTGCGGAGTTACTGTACAATGAATGGGGAGAGACAGGCACCTAATAAGGCATACACTAGGTCATGGGCTTTCAAACTGCGGATCGTGACCCAGTACTGGGTCGTGGCAGGGAAGGCATTGAGTCATGGCGGCTTTGGTCTGCACCACTGACTGGGCCATTAAAAGTCCCATTGGCAGTATTTCCCAGCTAAAGCATGCTAGTTTCTACCTGTTCTGACACCGCGCTGCACTCCGGAAGTGGCCAGCAGCAGGTCCGGCTCCTAAGCGGGGGGGTGCACAGTGCTCCGCGTGCTGCCCCCGCTCCGAGCACTGCACTCCCATGGGCCAGTTTTCACCAGCATAACTGAGAACAGGATCTTGCCTGAGATCCCTCCTACCTAAGATCTTAAAATCAGTGAAGGAGGAAAGGTTGCTTTATCTCACACATTCTTGTTAGTTGCTCTTCCTGCAGCCTTCTCTGTGTATAAATACACTAATTTTGCACACCTGTTGAATGCCAAGTTGGTGCAAGTTACTTTGCAACTTAGACTTGTTTTCTCTACTTACACCTGATATATAACTCTCATCACTATTTATGTGATCACTGAATTTGGGCTAGGGACTTATGTGTCAGTTGTATCTCTTTCCCTCAGGCTGGATTTGGCCCTGAATGTTAATTTCCATACCAGAAGTTCAAACTAGCTTATGAAAGAGAGAAATCCTTAGATTACTGTAGTATTGATGAAGGAGTTAAGTTTCAAAGTTGGGAGTATAGAAAATTCACAATACAATGGTTCAATCTCAACAACGAGCCAGTGCACAGTTTTCAATGGGCTGTAAGCCTGTTCCTTCACAACCGCAGATGCTGAATTTCACCCCTGAGGGAGTAAACTTCCTAGTAAACTTCCACATCAGCAGCAAGGGATCTAATTCCCCTGTGTTGTGGTTATATTGATGGAGCTAATGACCTAGTGAAGCAGTTTTACTTCATTAGTAAGTAAACTTCTCCCTAGTGAAGCATTTCAATACAAACAGCATTTCATTACCAGCTCCCTAGCATAGGGGTTTAATCCAACTGCTAAGGGAGTTAACTCCTTAGTGTGATCAGTCCTTCTTGGCAGTCAATTGCTTAAATTCCCTTGTGATTTTTATTTGCTCAGTTATACAGATAACTTCTTAATGAAGCTGTTTCATGCAGTGAGTCCTCATTTTCCTAGTGCAATATTACAGTCTGCACAGCAAGATAGTAGTAGTTCAACACTGACAGCAAGAATAACCTCCATTGCACTGGAATTTGTCCCCCATTACAGTGGTTCCATTTGGGCAGTATTACACTTTCAGCTTGGAAGGAGGATGGTTAACTGTCCCATTTTCTGGATGAGATGGTTGTACCATAGGAATCATTTCAAAACGCATCCTTTTGGATAATAAAAACGGAGGCCAGAAGTGTTAGGGATAGCAATACATTTTTATTTTTTTTTAATGAGGTCCTGCAATAATATCATCTGACATTCCCTCAGGAAATTAGTTCCCCAGGATAGCGGTTTGAGGGTTAAAAGTTAAATTCCAAAACAAGGGCATGTACTCCCAAGTGCTGCAGATTCCGGCATCATTCTTGCCAGTGAGGGAATAAACTTTTACAATCCTGGAGGCAGGGGAATTCATGATCCAACTATCACCATTACAGCCAATATGATCCCAGCAGCACACATTTTTACTATGTTCAGGGAAAACCTTGTTTTCTGACTAGAGTTGTCGTTGCCTTTAAAAGCAAATTAGTTACCAGTGCCTTCTCTTGAAAGCTGTTTGAGAGATATTGATTCACATACCCTTATTACTTCAGTTAACATCCTCTTGTGGGCTTCTTCACATTCCTTACCAAATCCGCAGATTGTGTGAGTGAAAAATAAGGTAAGGTCTTTCTTTTTCTAGATGCTCTCAAAGAGATGATCTCCTGCATAACATGGGCCATAGGACTTACCTGAATTAATTCCTGCATCATGTCCAGTAGCTATGTTTGAATATGATTGCATATTTTTTCTAAAAGGTATGTTCTATTTTAGAAAAACATCCAAAATTTCAGGTGATGGACAATCTGTCACAACCCTTTGGTAAATTATTCCAGTGATTAATTATCCTCACTGTTAAAAATATACACCTAATTTCTAGTCTGAATGTGTCTAGTTTCAGCTTCCACCCACTGATTCTTGTTATACCTCTGTCTGTTAGGCAATGTCTACACTATAAAGTTAAGTCAACTTAAGTTACGTCAACATACAGCCACCACTGTAATTAAATCGTGGTTGCATGTCCACACTATGCTCCTTGTGTCGGCAGGACTGGTCATAGGGTATTTTGGGAAGGGTCTGCAATGCCTCATGGGGCCAGGTTCAGTGTCACATGATGCAGGTTTCTCAATCCCATTGTTCCATGGGCATCCTACTAGGTTTCCAGCTGCTTTTCAACTGCCCTGGTAACCTCTGAACCAGCCATCTGTGTCAGAAAGCATGAATCCTGCACTGCTCTTCAGTATTGTGCTGAGCATTATAAGCACAAGGCTATAAGAGAGAAGCTTAATGGAGGGAGGAAGGCTATTCACCACCATTCTGACCCCAGCCCCCTCCTCATAGAAGCGGTATGTTTGTGGCTCTGCACCAGAGGTGATTATTTTCCTTCCTTGCCTTCTGATATGCCTGCCACAGCTCTTTGATTTGTACACGGCATTGCTGCATGTCCCTATCATAGCCCTTCCCCTCCATGCCCTGAGCAAGTTCCTGCGGCTGGGAGGGCAGCTG
The DNA here is from genome assembly GCF_020497125.1 of Mauremys mutica. NCBI lineage: Eukaryota > Metazoa > Chordata > Testudines > Geoemydidae > Mauremys > Mauremys mutica. The sequence continues at coordinate 46,930,867 of NC_059072.1, forward strand.
TGCCTGCACAGCCTCCTCTCCCCACAGACCCAGGAGATCCACCACCTCCCGTGTAGTCCAGAGGGTGTCCACTTGTGTACCTGGTTGCAGGGCAGTGGAGTTCAAAACGGTGACTTGAATAGTCATGTTGGGCATTGTGGGATACCTCCTGGAGGCCATTTATGTCAGCGTAAGTAACATAGTGTTTACGCTGACACTGCATCTCTCTAACTACGTTGCTCTAAGCTCTATGCTTTTTGTCAAAGTGGTTTTATTATGTCAGCAAAGCAGGCAAGATAAAGTGGCAGAAGGAGCATTGCAGTGTGTACACCTCCATAGTTAGGTCAACATAAGCTGCCTTATATCAAGAAAGCTGTGCAGTTTAGACATGATCTTAGTCTGAAGAGGCCTCTATTATCAAATTTCTGTTCAATATGTAGGTTCTTATAGACTGATCAAATCACCCCTTAATATTCTCTTTAAAAATCTAGATTGAGCTCCTGGAGTCACTCTCTATAAGGCATGTTTTCTAATCCTTGAATTGTTCTAGTGGCTCTTGTCTGAAGCCTCTCCAATTTATCAACATCCTTCTTGAACTGTGGTCAGCTTTGGGACTTTTTTCTGATTGCACACAACAAGTGTGATCCAGTCATGATCACTTCCACCTGATCCCAGCAGAGGTGGTGAGTTGTATGGGCCCGTGAGGCCCGTGCTCCACCAATATGAGAGCACGGGGGCCCGGCTCCATCAAAGTTCAGAGCCGGGTCTCTCCCCCAGCCATTGGCGGCTCCAGGCACCAGCGCTCCAAGTGCGTGCCTGGGGCGGCAAGCTGGGGGGCGCCCTGCCAGTCTCTGTGAGGGCGGCAGTCAGGCTACAGGAGCTCCGTCAGTCCCGCGGATTTGGCAGCAATTTAGTGGCGGATACGCCGAATCTGTGGGACCGGGGACCTCCTGCAGGTGCACCACTGAAGGCAGCCTGCCTGCTGTGCTTGGGGCCACAAAGAAGCTAGAGCCGCCCCTGCCCCCAGCCTCGCCTGTGGCCTCCATGCCCCTCCCCTGGAGTGTCCCTCCTAGCCCTGCCTGCTGCCCCTGGGCAATTTAAAAGGGCCCCTGCCGTCACCACCAGCAGCACAATGGGGCTAAGGCAGCTTCCCGCCTGCTTGCTCCGCTCTGCTTCCAGAAGCAGGCAGCATGTCCCTGTGGCCCCTGGGTGAGGGACCCGTTCTGGTGAGGGACCAAAAATCATACAAACCTGCCGCCCCTGTTGCTTAAGTCCTTTTTATCTGTCAAGAGGTCTAATTTAGAATTCCCCCATGTTAGATGCATCACTTCGAGTTAGGAAATTGTCATCTATAATACCTAGAAATTCCAATGAAGTTTTAGTATTAGTAGCATGAGACTTCAAGTATGTCATTCAATTTGAAGTCCCCCATGATAAGTTTTGCCCCCAAAATATTTTAGAAAGCTGCTTAAGGAACCGGCCATCCTGTAGTTCAATTTGGTGGCAGACAATCCCCCTAGCCTGTGCTTTAATTGTTAGAACATTGATATATAAGCATTCATGATCATTTGCTTCCTAGTTGTCAGTGATTTGGAAACAGGTTACGCCACTTTTGACATAAAGTGCTACTCCCCATTCTTTTTGCTCATTTAATTCTTCTTAAATAGGTTATAATCAGTAATTTTTAGCATTCTAGTCATGTAAATCTCTCCACCAGGTTTCAGTAAAACCAGCTCCTAGCATTAGTGTATAGGAAATTAAAGAATGTCTTCTCTTCATGTCCCTTGGCTCCTTGATTAATTTTGTACTTGACATCTTGATTTTGTGCTAAACTAATGTTCGTTTGTTCTCTTTTTCACATTCCCCTTTTACTGTTATATTCTCCTGACTAGTCCAGCCAATCTGCCCCCAAGAAAACTGGTTCCCCTTCCGCTGACATGGAGGCCATCCATACTGTACAGCCCCCTCTCCCTATCAAAGGTGGCCCAGTATTCCACAAAATCCATTACTTTACACAACTTAACTAACTAGCAGTTCACTTCCAGAATCTTCATTCCCTTGTAGGACCGGATCTCCTAGACCACTTGGACATTCCCCTTCTTCAGCGCCCATCAATGTTCTCTGAAGTCAACTATATTCTGGGAGGTATTGTGAGAACTACTCTGAGTTGGCATGGTGAGTCTCCCCTGGGGAAGATAGCAGAAGTGATCTAAATTAGCAATGAGGTGGACCCCTTGGAAAGACCATGATACCTGAGGAGTCACTTTCACGATAAGCTTATTTTCACGCATTTAACTTTCTGTAAACATTCTTCTTTGGGCTGCAGTCTCTTCTGTTTGCTCTGAGCCCAAAGAAGAATGTTTACAGAAAGTTAAATGCGTGAAAATAAGCTTATCGTGAAAGTGACTCCTCAGGTATCATGGTCTTTCCAAGGGGTCCACTTCATTGCTCTTCTGTTTGCTCTAGATTTTTATTTTATTTTATGAGAGGTTGGTAAGATAACTAAAAATAGTAAAATGTTACCTGAGTGAGAATGGTCAGCAGCCAGGTAGACAGCCTTCTTGATGCAGGGTGGTTCAGTGTAACCAGTAACCCTCTTCCCTGTTGTTGTGCTGTGAAAGCAAGCAAACACCCCTTTCTATGAGGGCAGTTTGTTTGGTAATGGAGGGAATGAATGCTCTCCTGCACAGCAACTGTATCCTGAGGGTGAGGGACTGAACTTTCCAACCCCAGTGTGCCAGTTTTGTAACCACAGGAAAGTAACAAGTTTAACTCACAGGTGTGGGGACAGGCCTAGCAGAAGAGTGACCTTTCCAACCATCTCTTGAGCTCAGTGGAGCAGCTGCATCAGTGAGAATGTTATTTCTCTGCAGCCGGACAGCGATATTCCAGCAGTAAAAAAGTGAACTTCTTCCCCCAACTACAGAAACTCCTTTGCCTCACTACAGTGATTAAAATAAACCAGCTGCAGCAACACAGCAATCAAGGCCCTAGCTTGAACATGTGGTGAAGGGAGTTTTTCCTCTCTAGCATGGCAGTGAGGGTGTTTTTTGTTTTTACATAGCCCCAGACGAGGAGACAAGACCAGCTTTAGGGGTACAGAGGACAAGTAGCAACATGGGGCATAAAGAGGAAGAAGCATTCACCAATTCAAACCTCCCATCTGACCCCCATTTACCAGGTTTTGGGGCTCTATGTTGCTTGGGGCATCAAGTCTCCAAAGCCATTCTTAGGTGAAGGGATGTGCAGAGGCGGCTCTAGGAATTTTGCTGCCCCAAGCACAGCAGGCTTGGGAGGTCCTCCGAAGCCGTGGGACCAGCGGACCCTCCGCAGGCACGCCACCGAGGGCAGCCTGCCTGCCACCCTCGCAGCACTGGCAGAGCGCCCCCCCCCCCGCGGCTTGCTGCCCCAAGCACGCGCTTGGCGTGCTGGGGCCTGGAGCCGCCCCTGGGGATGTGTCTGGCACAGTCAGAGCTGCCAGAGAATGACCATCACTTAGTGCAGTGGCACAGTCTTTGTAAGCAAGGAAAGCATAATTCCTAGTGTGGAGATAGTCACAAAAGTGAGCGAGTTCTCTGTCCAGCAAAAGCTCAAACAATCCTGAGCACAGTAGGTACCAATGACAATGATGCAGTGACCAATGCCCGGCATGGCAGTGTGGTCTCTGTAGTGGTTAGACTGTAATTAAATGCTGTGGTGTCCCCAATAAAGGAATTAAGCACTGATGCTGTCATGACAAGGAAAGGGTTAAGCATATAACCATCCAGTAGGTGCTAGAATAAGTGATGACTGAAGTGGGGGGCAGATCTCAGGTCAGCCTTAAGTGGGGCTTAGGTGAGTGGCTTGGGCTAGCCCCACACGGGTCCCAGTTTCCCTCTCCCTAGTTAAGTGTGGCCCTGGAACAAGAGCAGCCCCAGCAATGGTGGGGTTAAAGGTGGTCCCACCCTGGAGAAAGTTAAGTGAGGCTGTGGTTCTGGAGTTGGTTAAATGCAGCTCTAGCTCCAGTGCGGAGCTGACTGAGTGAAGCCCTTTGCAGCAGAAAAGCACTAAGTAGACTCTTGAGTGAGCTCCCCTCCGGTGCAGCTAGTGCCAGGCGTGGAACGGCCTGGGCGAGGAGAACACGCGCCGCTCAGCCTAGGAGGGCGCGTGGGTGTTGTAATTGAAGCACAGCTGCATCAGATCTGGCATGGAGGAGTTAAAGGTGGGTCCGGGGGGGGGGCTTTGCTTTGACAATTGGAGGGGGAAGGTACATACAGCTTTAGTCCCAGCATGGAGGGGATTAAGTGCCGCTCCGGGGGGAGGCGAGAGGACTGGCCTAAGGCACACTGCTGCCCTGTTTGTCCCCCCCCGCCTAGAAGCCGGGCCCCCATCTCCCTTCCAGTCTCCCCTCCCCAAAGAGGCAGAGGTAGCAGCTGAGGGGCCCTAAGCAGCTTGGGCAGGTGGGCCGGGCCCCCCACGCCTTCCGGGGCACCACGCAGGGACGCTCTGCGGGGGGGTGGGCGAGGCAGAGCTGTGGGTCCACTCGGGGTCCCCCGTCCCAGTTTTCCGTCGCCGCCAGCGGCTGGACGAGCCCCGGCCCTGCTGGCTGCCCTCGCTCGGCCCTGGCGCGCAGGGGGTTAAGGGCTGCCGCGGGCGGGCGGGCGCGGCCCGGCAGGGAGGGGGTTAAGTGCCTGGCTGCTGCGGAGGCTGCCACTCGGCTCCGCGGCTCGCTTGGAGTCGGAGCCGCAGCCGCTCCAGCGGGAAGATGGCGACGGAGGGAGCGAGCGGGCAGCGCGGCTCCGGCGGCCAGGAGGAACCGGCGGGAACGGTAACCAGGCTGCGGGGACAGGGCGGCAGTGGGGGCTCAGACCCGGCCGGGGCGGCTCGGCTGCGGGGCGCCCCGCGGGGCTACCAGCGGGGGCGTGGAGCCGCCGCAGCCCCCCGAGGCGGTTACCCGCCCTCCAGCGGGGCGCCCGGGCGGTAGCGGTCCGCGCTCTGCTCGGGGGCGCCGGGCGGGGGTAGCGGGCTCCTGTTGTGGCAGCGCCCGTGTGGGAGGGAGCCGGCGGCGGCGGCGGCGCGGGGCTGGGGCGCCGCTCTGACCCGGTGCCGGCTGCCGCTCCCCACGGCCGGGTCCCAGGGTCGCGGTTTTCGGACCAGGCGGACTCGCCTCTTGGGGGTTTCTCGGAGGGCTGCGGGTTGTGCGCTTTGTGGCTGGACCCAGAGCCTGCGTGAGGCAAAAGCAGCGGGGTGGGTGGGGGAGAGCGGGACGCTGCGCTTGATGCCGAGGCAGAGTCATTTGCCTTGCTGCAGACGCTTTCAATAGGAAAGAATTGTCCCTGCTGAAAGAGCCAAGCCGGAGCTTTCCTTTCATGCTGACACCCGCTATATCGGGGTTAAAAATCCCCAAATGACAGGCGGCTTTGGCGTCTTCTCTCTCCAGTTATGCTGATCAGTCTAACACGGCTAGACTGATTTTTGCTGCTGTGCTGTTTCTCTTGGTTTTCTAATAAACTGAAATCTATGGAGTCAATTTCTAGGGCATATGCCTGGGGATTTTAAACCTGTAACTCCCGTTAGTACGAATAAGAATTGCATGGCAAAATTTACAATTAATTTGTACCCCTAAAAGTTGTAAACAACATTAAATTTTCACTATGAAAAAAATGCATTGCTTAGCATAGCAAAGCCTTTACATTTTCACTTTCTTTTTTTAATTGGGTCCCTTGTGAGGTCATTGACCCAACACTAGAAAAGAGCACGTTTTTCTGTGAAACTGCTCACAACATTGTCCATTAAATATTCCCTGCATGGTTTTGATATCTTGCTGTATTTGTTTTTCAAATGAAAAAACTTTATGTACTCTGTCCTAGGATTTGAATGGTGCTTTTGAAAATAATTTGCAAGATGAAAGTCCATAATTAAGTCAAACCAGTCTAAGTATTTTCAAATTAATATCCATAAAACTGTTCTGAATTGATATTGGCATAGTACTGAGTCCTTTAAAGGGAACTTAAACTTAACTCAAGTTTATAGCTCTTAGTTTAAATGTAAAACCTAAGACTAGTACGAGACTACAAAAATGTTATACAGTAGCATTTAAATATTCCAGTGAAAATCGTTTTTAAACAATTAAACTTTGTTTAAATACTGCAACATTAAGAGGCTCAAAATGATAATAAAGAAGCATGTAACTGGCTTCATTAATTTTAATCGATTAAGCTGCCAAATGCAAAAAAGTAAACACTATAGTGATAAGTAAACATTTTTAAATATTGTTGGTTTTAGAAATGTCAAGTAATTTAAATAACGTAGGCAAACACTTGTTCAAGCATTGGTATATTTAGCCATCTAAATAAATACTGAGCAAAACTCAGGCCAGATACTTTGATTCCTAAATACTGTTTTAGTAGCCTAACCTTGGGCATCCATTTAGTGAAAACTCTTTTTTTTTTTTTTTTTTGCCAATTATCCTTCAAATGTTTGAATTTTGTCCTCTGTTTTTCCTCAAACTATATTATAAACTTTGTATTTGATTACGCTTCACTTTCTTGTAGCTCAATCCAAAATAATTCTCCAATAGAACAAAACTGCTGTGTGTGGGGAAATATATTGGAGTGAGTAGTTTTTTAAAAGGGCCACTGTAAGTAAAATTATTAGTTCTCTTCTAAATAAAAAAAGAGAGATCAGTGTTTCTGGGTTATTGCCAGGAAACAGGATTAATTAATAGCTTGAAGTTCAGCAAGACTTCCAGTGGAGTTTTTTAAATTTGGTTTAATGTTTTGTTTGGCGGTTGGACTCTTGAAAGCACAGACAATGCAATGAATGATTTAGAGCGAGTGATAGTAGTTATACAGTAGTGTTTTACTATACTTAAATAACATCTAATACTGTCAACAGTTCTGCTAGACTACTCTTCACTTTTGTAGGCATTTGATGCTAAATAGTTATCCTGATGTCTCGGTACAACACTGAAAAAATAATTTTCATCTGCTGGCTGCTGTTCTTGGGAAAACTTACAGAATTATGGAAAAGATGGTCCTACTTTTTTATTGTCCAAAGAATTTGACTGAAAAAGAGTGGAGTATTTTTTAATGTGCTGTAGTTGGGAATGAAGCCAACATTCTTGTCATTCTGAGGTGTTTTTGTTTTTTTTCCTTTTCCCCTGATCTAAGTGCTGCAGCTGGTATGCCAAAAAAAACCCCCAAACCTGGGTCTACACGTTGTTGTCATGGTAATAATGACAACGAAAAACTGGGGGAAGAGTGTATCTGTATCAGGAATGACTGTGGTAAAGTCAGTGGAGTTGCATGAGCATAAAGCCATTGTCATTTAGAATAGAATGTGGCAATGGTTTTAAAAAGATTAAAATACCCTGGGATGACTTGCATCTTCATGATACCGACTGGTAATGATTGTATTATCAAATGTATCATGCCTTTTTGCTGATATTTTGGGGGCAGCAACCTGCAGTGCCATGAAAGCTGGCTTGACAGATGTGGTGGTCTAACAGTATGTTTAAAGAGGACACCGTGCAAAGCCTGTATCTTTCTAACTGCTCTGTTAACATTACCAGTAAAATATTGCTTTTTCAGTTGTGGTGGACTAGCAACTGTGGAAATGGTAATCCACAATTTGGCTAAATGTGGGAACTCTTTGTAAAGCTTTGCATAAAGTACATGTAGAATGGAATATTGACATGATTGAAGTCTGTGGGAGTTTTGCTGCTCATGTCAACAGATCCACAATTTCACCAATAGTGTTAAGTGCAGTTCTACAAAGATCAGTCTTCATTATGGCTCCTTAATATTTGTTTTATTTCAGTAACTCTGTATTGTTACTGATTTAATAACAGGAACTCCCTAGAATCACAGGAAAGAGTCTTAGATGGTTGTATGATATTTTAGACCCACAACTGATGAGGAAAGCTCAAGGTACCACCACCACCACCAACTAAAAAAACCCCTATGGTCAGAAAGGTTAAGGACAATAAGAAGGGCTCTTTTAAATATATTGGGAACAAACTAAATATTAGCAGTGGTCTAGGTCTGATACTGGACAAACGTGGTACAGTTACCAGTCATGATGCAAAAAAAGCTAAATATTATGTCTTTGTAAAGAAGCAGGATGATGTATTCATACCTTACAGCGTAATGAAATTCTTCCTATTACATCAGTAACGAGTGAGGATGTTAAATATTAAAGTGACTATTAAAGTTAAACATTTTTGAATCTGCAGGACTGCATATCTCTTAACTAAGAGTGGTAAAAATTGGCTGAGGAGCTCTCTGAGCCATTAGTATTGTGTGTGGGTGGTTTAAGAAAACCACAAAACTTGTAACACAGTGGAAGTTCCAAGAGGACTAGGAAAATTAATGTTGCAGCAATATTTTTAAAAGGTAAATGAGATGACCCAGGAAACTATAGATCGATTAACCTGACATTGATCCCCAGCAAAATCAAGGGAAGACTGATATGGGATGCTATTGATAAAGAATTAAGACAATAGCATAATTTATGCTAATCTACATGTTTTTATGGAAAACAGGTCTTGTTAAACTTTAATCGGATCACAAGAATGGTTGCTGTAGGTAACCGTGACATAATATACTTAGTCTTCTGAAAGGCATTTGTCTCAGTCTCACATGATATTCTTAGATATTTAAAAAAGCACTATATAAAATACAGCCTCAGTTAAATGGATCAAAAATGGATAGATCACAAAGTAATTGTAAATGGGGAAACATCATGTTATTGGTGTATTTCTGGTGGGGTCTGACAGCATGGAGCCAAGAACAGATTCCTATCTAATATCTTTATCCATAATTTGGAAGAAAATATGCAGTAATTGATGGGAAAATTTCCGGAAGGCTTAGTACTAAATAATGACCAGGATAGATTAGTTATCCAGACTGACCTGGCTCACTTTAAAAGCTTACCTCATTTGAAGCATGTTTTAACACCACTAAATGCAACAGTATAATATAGGAAGGAACAAAGAATGCAGATCATACTTCAGAGATGAGAAACTGTATCCTGTAAAATAGTGACTCTGAAAATGACCTATGGGTCTTGGTAGATAACTAACTGAACATGAGCTCCCAGTACAATGCTGTTGCTTAGGGGGAAGATGTGATTCGTGGATACATAAGCAGGCAAATGTCAAGTAGGAGTAGGGAGTGGTAATACCTTTGTACACCACATTAGTGAGACTATTACTGGCATAATGTGTCCAGTTGTGGTGATAACACTTCAAAGAAGATGTTGACAAATTGGAAAGCAATCGGAAAAGAGCTACAAACATGCCTTGTAGAGAGAGATTAAAGAAGCTCAATCTACTTACCTTATCCAAGAGAAGGTAATGTGACGATTTGATCAGTTTACAAGTATTTACATGAGGAAGAAATTTCTGATGGTAGATGGATCTTTTAATCTAGCATTAGAAGGCATAATGAGATCCAGTGGTTGAAGGCTGAAGCTAGAAAAAATTCATACAGATGCTCCCCAATTTATGCAGGGTGTTCCAGAACGGAACACTTGCGTAAGTCGGAAATAGGGTGACCAGATAGCAAGTGTGAAAAATCGGGACGGGGGGTGGGTGGGTGATAGGAGCCTATATAAGAGAGAGACTCAAAAATCAAGATTGTCTCTATAAAAGCGGGACATCTGGTCACCCTAATTGGAAATGTATACCCGACCCTTGCGCCAGAAAAACAAACTATTTCTGGCTTACGGAATTTTTAGTCAGGAGATCAGACATAATGGTCCCTCTTGTCCTTAAAATCTGTGAATTAAAATTAAGCATATGTGTAGGTGTTTTCAGAATTGAGCCTTACATGAACTTTGTTTTATATCATGTTGGTAGTATGAATTAAATTTAGAGCTGATTGGAAAAATATAGAATTTCTTCATGAGAAATTTTCTACAACTCTTCACTGAAACATAGAATTTTTGATATTTCCATCACTAAATTTGTCAAAACAAACTTTTTTTATTTTGAGGGGCCCGCCTTCTCCCACCCCACCCCCCAAAATGGAAATTTTGAAAGATTTAAAACAGTTGTAAAAGTAAGGCTTGAGCAGGGGGTTGGACTAGATGACCTCCTGAGGTCCATTTCAACTCTGATATTCTATGATACCATCTGCCAGGCAAATTAGATAACTGAAACCTCCAGTAACTGCAAAAACAGAACACAGGGTAACTTTAAACACTTGTAACTGTTCTAGATCAATCATGTAGTGTTTGCCTTAGAAATTACTTATTTTTAATGTAATTTTTGGTGACAAACTGGATTAGCATTGCATGTCAACTAATTGGTGTAAACATGGCCATTAAAGAATAGTTTCATAAAAATGTTTCTCGGTTATGAGAACCTCTTTGGGTACATAGGTGGTTTTGAAGATAAATCTTTCTCCTGTTTTGTATTTATTTTTTTTGGCTTTGATTTATTGAAAATACATACTTCAATCTCTGTGCACATTATAAAACACAAATTTGTTTACCCACCTTGTCCCTCTAATCAATGTAGTAGTCAGTGTGTTTTTAAAAACAAAACAAAACACCAAAACCCAATTCCCCAGTATTTGACTAAAACCCCACCCACTTAAGCAAAAGTACGAATGAGCGAATAAACCCTGGAAAATTAAACTCAGGCCGTGGGACCCTGAAAGACTTAAACTTGCTTAATTTTAGAGTGGTTGGCTGTAGGGCTGTCAATTAATTGCAGTTAACTCATGTGATTAACTCAAAATATTTTTGGATGTTTTCTACATTTCCAAATACATTGACTTCAGTTACAACACAGAATACAAAGTGTACAGTGCTCACTTCATATTTTTTATTTCAAATATTTGCACTGTAAAAAACAAAAATAGTATTTCAATTCACCTAATATCAGTACTGTAGTGCAATCTCTATCACAAAAATTGAACTTACAAATGTCAAATTATATGCAAAAAATAACTCCATTCAAAAAAATAAAACAATTTGACATTTGTAAGTTCCGCATTCATGATAGAGATTGCACTACAGTACTGATATTAGGTGAATTGAAAATACTATTTCTTTTTTACAGTATATTTTTATTTCAAATATTTGCAAAGTGAGTACTGTACACTTTGTATTGTGTTGTAATTGAAATCAGTATATTTGGAAATGTAGAAAAAATCCAAAAATATTTAAATGGTACTGTAGTATTTAACAGTGCAATTAATCAATTAATTTTTTTAATTGTTTGACAGTCCTAGTTGACTTCAGTGGGATTCCTCACTGTGTATATGGTTAAGTACACATATAAGTATCTGCAGGATCAGTGTCTCAGTATTTAGCAGACTGATGAATAAGGAAGCAAATTCCACAGTTAGTCTCCCCATGGTTTTCTCCAGTCTCACAGAACTCAGATTTTGCTTGTTAGCAAGAGCCTTCCAGCTGATCTGAAGTGAGCACTTGAACTCTGTTTCTGGGTCACCTGCTCCTCCCTCAAAACATCTCTGGAGTGAAATGCCACCAGTGCCTGTCCAACACCTCCTCCCTAAATTAATTCAGGATTTCAGAATGTCCTCCTCTCTGACCAGCATCCATCAGTTTCAGGTGATGGGGAGAAGCACTAGGGTCCTCTTCATATGTCATAACTAGGGCCCTACCAAAATCATGGTCCATTTTGGTCAATTTCATGGTCATAGGATTTTAAAAATAATTTCATAATTTCAGCTATTTAAATCTGAAATGTCACTGTTGTAATTGTAGGGTTCCTGACCCCAAAAAAAGATTTGTGTGTGTGGAGGGGTCACAAGGTTTGTGTGTGTGTGTGTGGGGGGGGGGGGGGAGAGGGGGTTAGCGCTACACTTACTTCTGCGCTGCTGGTGGCGGCGGTGCTGCCTTCAGAGCTGAGCACCTGGCCAACAACCGCTGCTCTCCAGCTGCCCAGCTCTGAAGGCAGTGAAGTAAGGGTGGAATACTATGATCCCCCCCGCAATACCCTTTTGGGTCAGGACCCCCAATTTGAGAAACGCTGGCCTCCCTGTAAAATCTGTATAGTACAGGGTAAAAGCACCCAAAACACCAGATTTCAGAGTCCGTGACACATTTTTTCATGGCCACGTATTTGATAGGGCCCTATATACAATAGGAAATAAGGCTAGTAGCTCCTAACCAAACACTCCTCTGTGGATAAGAGGAAAATCAAAGATTCTGAGTAGAGCTTCTAATTTTGTTTAACTGTTGGTAGTGCTTCTGCCTTGATGTATGAGGATGCAGGTTAGCAATTAGGCTGTACTAATGTTGGCAATGGGAACCCAGCAAATTGGGTGGGGCTGAGCTAATTAGTTGTGTGGTTTAATGACTCTATCAGCTGCTAGGCAACGCTAACTTCTTGCAGAATTGGATTTTTAAAAAATGACATGGCATCCTAGAACACTCAGATTCCATTTGAACAGACTTCTTACAAATTTAGTTTGAGGCAGGGGAATAAAAATTTTCCTATGTGTTTAGGTCTTGTATGCTAAATTTCATCCTGGAGCAACCTATTCATACATCTCTGTTGTAAAACCAGTAGGATGGAATGGCGGTTACAGGCTCAGTGCTAGAAGTATTGTAACTAAGTCTCAGAGGACACGAGTGGAGAGCCACTAATGTAGAATATATTGGCTGGCATGAAAACAAACTCTTATACTGAGCATTGGGCATTATAATCAACAGGACATTAGGGAAGTTGCTTTTTCAGCCTGAAAGCCAATAGTTCTCACTAAGCAATTTTATTTGTATTAATACAGTCATTCACAAATCAGAAAAAAGCAACTGTACTGCTTGCTCCCTGCCTGCCCAACTCCTTCCCTTTTATTTTCTCAATACTTCCAATTTCTCCACCTTCTCCTGCACACTTCTTATCTATCTTTATAAACAGAGGCAGGATTGTGGGTACTGGTGCTTATAGGTATATAATTGCTCAGGTAACTGCAACAGCTACTCTGAGGCAAAACAAGAACCTAAGCAAGTCTGTTATGGTGAAGACATCCTGCTTCCAAGAAGTGGCAGGTAGGGAAATGTGTGGGAGTTAGTTGATAGGATTTTTTTTTAAATCTGATTATACCAACATGAGGGAAGCAGGGAAATTCATGGATTTATTTGTCCAGTCAAGTAGCCCTGAAGTGGCCAACTGGATTGCATGCTGGCCATTGAGGGGTGTAAAATATTGTACATGAATAAGTTAGTGGATGGCCCACTTCTTTATTATTAAAGAAGACAAAGTCAAGAGTACTGTTACAGATCTGGTGCGATACTGTATAATTACACATCTTTTCTGTAAAGAGATGCAATTAATTAGGTCAAGCAACTTTCTTATTTTATAAATCCAAAGCCAGGGAATACTTCCTCCTTCCCTCCAAATATCATCTGAGCTGCTTTTTCTCTTGCACCACTTGCATCTTTATTTTTTTAAACTTCAAACCCCAAAAATTGTACAAGCTGCTTTTGCCAATTCTGATTTTTTTAATAGTTCAAATGTAATTGTCATAGGTTTCTCCCCCCACTTGGAGCTGTTGGGTTCCAAGATGGGGACCTGCATGGACTCCCCTAAACTAAAATCCTAGTTTAGATCTGGTAAAAGCTGCCACCACCCAATAATGTACGTGTATTGGGACGCAGTCCTTCCCCAAAATCCTTGGGGATCCCAAGAGCCCCAAATCCATGGAGTTCTTACACCTAGGAGAAGTAAACCATTCTCCCCTGCTTCCTCCCTTCTCCTAGGAGAGATACTGGGATTCAACTACAGAGGGATGCCTTCCTCCTCCCTCCTCCCCTTTCCCTGAGAATTCACCCAAGGAAAGATCAACCAAGTCCTTAACAGAAAAGATTTATTAAAGAATAAAAAGAAAGTAAACTGTCTTTGTAATACCAAGATGGAACAATACACAGGGTCTAAACTTATCAATCTCTGGAGAGAACCCCCCCTCGTTTCTTTCTCAGTAAAAGCAATAACAGTACAGAATTAAAGAAATTCTATAGCAAAACACACAATTGCAAATACAGAAATAACAATACAAAAATACTAGTTCCCTTTCTAATACTCACTAGCTTGAATAGAAGAAATTATTGCAGAACTCTGAGAGGACTTGATTAAGACGTCTGGACTCCTTTAATTCCAACTAGCGAGTCACTCAAAGGACACAGGAAAAAAAAAACTTCCCTCCACAGGGATTTTAAATTATCTTGTCCCTGATTGGTCCTCTGGTCAGGTGTTCACAGGTAGAAAAAAAAACCTTAACCCTGAACTAACTGTTTATGACAGTAATATATAACCATATAAATCGGTGGTTCTCAAACTTTTGTACTGGTGACCCTTTCACATAGCAAGCCTCTGAATGAGACCCCTCCCCCCATTAAACTTTTTTTTTAAATACACTTATCATTATAAATGCTGGATGCAAAGTGAGGTTTGGGTGCAGGCTGACAGCTCATGGACCCCCCCCCATATAATAACCTCACGACCCCCTGAGAGGTCCCAAACCCCAGTTTGAGAACCCCTGATATAAAACATACTGTACTTGTATCTGTTGTCCTATTGGCAATTTAGACTTAAATTATCAAGAAAAACTTGACTGGCCAGTAGTCAAATATAGTTAAGAAGATAAGGATTTTAATCCTTAATAATCTCCTTCCTCTAAGAATAAAAAAGCTTTCAGAATAAAACACTGCAGAAAATTACTTAAGAAATAGGTTCTGGCTCTTTTTGTTTGTGTATTATTGTAGCTAAACTTAATTTAATATGACCAGCTGACCCTCTTAACCACCCATTGCTGCTACCATGTTTATACTCTGGTTCATGTCATGAAAGAATGTACTTTTTAAAAAGAATATCACCTGATCAGGTCCCCATTTAAAATGCTCATAATTGCATCCTTGGTGTTGAATAGATGTCTCAGGTTGTTATTGGTGGGATAAGAAACTTTTCACATGTCTCTAGCTCAACTCTGGTCAAGGACTAGGCTGGATTAAAAAAAAATCATTTAATTTTTTTAAAATTTCAAATTGACAAATCAAGCTCTAACTCTTATAATTTCTTAATCAATTTAAATATACAAATTATTAAGCAGTACATTTGCTGCCAAGCTTTAAAATAACCCAAACCACAGAACTGTTAGAAGTCACTGGCAAAGCATCTGGAACCAGAGTTTGTTGAAATGCTAAACTGGCTTTTGACATCAGTAGCCTCTTCTGCAAGAGTGTATTTTCTTTTCAGTTTATTCAACTAGTTCAGTATAGTGAATTAGTCACTATAAGTTAAGAAACCAATTGGAAATTGAACAAGCAGGGAAAACTTGTTTTTAATTCATAAATTGGAAAAGAAAAAACTGGGGGGGGGGGGAGATCTACCTGAAACAATCAGTACAATTCACTAACTACAGATACTGTTGCATCCGAAGAAGTGGGTATTCACCCACGAAAGCTCATGCTGCAAAACGTCTGTTAGTCTATAAGGTGCCACAGGATTCTTTGCTGCTTTTACAGATACTTTGTTTAATGTATGTTTGCTTTAAATGCAAAATGTTTTGTTAAACCTTTTGACAAATATATTTTCTTATGTATCCGGTTGTTTTAATAAATGTACACACATTTTTAACTGACTTTGAATTTCCATCCAAATAGACTTGGCACATATCATAAGTAAAAATAAATTCAACACGGACCATTTTCTAAATAACAAATGTGTACACTTATTCAGATAGTGAATCTTAATTGAGCTATATAATTTTTTTTTAAATATATAGATGCATTATATCCTCTTGGATAGTTTCGAGCTACATTTTGCTTAGTGTAAAGGCTGTATTTAGTTGCAAATCAACATGTTTTAATAGTTACCAACCAATACAAATAAACCTTTCCTTAGAAAAATAGCTAAAAAGTACAAATGCAAAAACATAGTTGAAATCAACTATTTATTTAAATCAAGGTTTTCTGCTTGCTGGTTTAAATCATGATTAAAATTGGTGAATTTAAACAGCTTTAATTTAAATCAATCCACCTTGTCAAGGTCCATAGTAACTAAAAGTCTTTACCAATGATGTGCTGCCAGTATATTAACGGGGAACTTTCACATATTTTACCTCTTGACCGGGGTGGCCAACCTGAGCCTGAGAAGGAGCCAGAATTTACCAATGTACATAGCTAAAGAGCCACACTAATACATCAGCAGTCCCCATTAGCCCCCACCCCCAGCACCTCCTGCCTGCTGGCAGCTCTGCTGATTAGCACCCCCACTCCCTCCCCTTGCTTCCTGCCAGCCGCAATCAGCTGTTTTGCAGTGACCAGGAGGCTCTGAGATGGAGCAGGGAGGAGCAAGGGTGCAGCAGGCTCAGGGGAAGGGGCAGGGGCCTTGAGGTAAGGGGTGCAGTGGAGGTGGGGCCTGGGGTTGAGCAGTAGAAAGTTGGCACCTGTAGCTCCAGCCCCGGAGTCGGCACCTATGCAAGGAGCTGCATATTAACGTCTGAAGAGCCGCATGTGGCTCTGGAGCCACAAGTTGGCCACCCATGCTCCTGATAGTGAATTCTGATCTGGAGGAGACCACGCTGCCTGCACTGTCCCCTAGTGGCTGCATCCCCTTCCTCCTTTGGCCATGCTTATCAGAAATACCCTAATGGGCTAGGAGAGGAAATATGGTGTACAGAAGAAAGATGGTATTGTAGTTAAAACACTGGATGAGGTCTTAAAATATCATGGTTGAGTTTCTGGCTCTGCCATATGGACTTCTAGAGTGATTCTGAACAAGCCACTTTAATTTCTTCCTTAATTTCCTATCTGTAAAATGGAGACAAGAATATTTCCCTACCTCACAGGGCTGCTATAAGATTAAATGGTGTTTCAGAAGTGCTCAGATGTAGGTCATAGAAGAAGGAATATAGGGGAGGTATTGCTGGCTGCAAAGCTGAATTAGATATAGGAGTGTGTGAAAGGAGGGGAATTTTACTGCTGGAAGTAGGGTGACCAGACGTCCCGATTTTATCGGGACTGTCCCGATATTTGCTTGTTTGTCCCGCGTCCCGACCAATGTTAGCTCGGGACACTGGACAAACAAGCAAAGGCTCCGGAGCCTGGAAGGGCTCGCGCCCTTCCCCGCCCCGTCTCCGACCCCTCCTTCTCCAATTGGATCCCTCCCCAAATCCCCGCCTCTTGCCAAGCAAACCATGCCCAGGAGACGCAGGTGAACGCGGGGCCGGGGTGAGTGTGAGTCTGGCCTGGCCCCGAGCAGGCAGGACTCGGGCGCGGTACCTGGAGGGAGATTAGGGGGTGGCCTGCGGGGCCAGGCGGCGGCTGTTCTCCCCACCTGGGCAGCGGGACGTGGGAGCAACTGCTGCTGCAGCTCCCACTGCCACGGGGGAGGAAGCGGCCAAGCATGTGGCGCCCGGGCCCGAGCCCGGGCCTGCTGCGGGGACCCAGCAGCACACACGCTGCGCCCAGCCGCTGGCCAGTCGCGTCTGGGCTGGCTGCCCAGCTGGTGCAATCCCGCGGCGGAGGCATCGGCAGCCCAGCCCCGTTCGTTCCCCTGTGGGACCCGAGCGGGATGGGGGGGCTGGGGCCTGCTGCCTCCACTCCAGGGCCGCCCGTGGGATTGCACCAGCTGGGCAGCCAGCCCAGACGCGACTGGCCAGGGGCTGGGCACGCGCTGTGTGCGCGCTGGGTCCCCGCAGCAGGCCCGGGCTCGGGGGGTTCGTGGGCACAAGAGCTGCAGCTGCCAAGCTTGGCCAGCGGCCGCTTCCTCCCCCCGCGGATGTGGGAGCTGCAGCAGCGGCTGCTCTCAAGTCCCGCTGCCCAGGTGGGGAGAACAGCCGCTGCCGCCTGGCCCCGCAGGCCACTCCCTACTCTCCCTACAGGTACCGCGCCCGAGTCCTGCCTGCTCGGGGCCAGGCCGGACTCACACTCACCCTGGCCCCGCGCTCCCCTGAGTCTCCTGGGCCTCCCTCCAGCACTTTTGTGGAGGGAGGAGGAATCGGGGGTGGGGGATTTATTTATTTTTTGCTCTGCCGCCATTTTTCCCCCCTCTGCCCCCCCCCCCCGCGTCCCGATATTTGACCTGGGTGATCTGGTGATCTAGCTGGAAGGGAGGAAACTAGAGGCAGTATACTAGTATTGATGATCTGTGTAATGTGCTCTTTTACTACAGTGAGTACTATAGAGTAGGGGTTCTCAACCTTTTTCTTTCTGAGGCCCCCCTTGACATGCTATTTTAAAACTCTATGGCCCAGCTGTGCCACAGCTGGCTTTCTTCATATAAAAGCCAGGGCCAGCATTGAGGGGTAGCAAGCAGGACAATTGCCTGGGGCCCCATGCCATTGGGGCACCACAAAGGCTGCTTCTGCTGTAGCTTCTGGGTGGCGGGGCTCAGAGCCCTGGGCTTCAGTCCCCTGCAGTGGGGCTTTTGGCTTTCTGCCCTGGGCCTCAGCGAGTTTAACACTGGTTCTATTTGGTGCCCCCACCAGGGGCCATGGACCTCTGGCTGAGAGCCACTGCTGTAGAGAGTTTTAAAAGTAGTGAGAGAGGTTGCTTTTGCATGTGTGAGAAGCATTTGGCCACTTGGCATGAGAGCAGCTAAGGATGGAGTAGTTCTGGGAAAGGTTGGGAACTTTTTCTAACCTTCAGTGCACAGTTGTGCATTTAGCTTGACCTGAATGTGGAACAGCAAGAACAAAAGAAAGGGCATTTAAAATGAAGGGTTTCAAATGTGTATTCTACCACTTTCTTTACTGGTATTTACATATCAAGGCTATGTCCGAAATAGATTGCGGTTCGATCAGCTTTACATTGGGAGAGGAAAATCAGGCAGGACCAGAATAAGGTGCAAAGCCAAGTGGCTGCGTTTATTTGGGGGAAAGTTACAACTTGGGCCAAGGGAGAGAGGCAATTTTTAGCTGGGATGTTGTTAGGCAATATAAACCCAAAAATCATTAACAGTACAATTCTATACTGCTCACTGCAGCACACTGGATAGGCAGACACACCAATCACACAAGATGGGAATTGGGTTTGTCAGGGCGGTGCCCGGTGCAACACAGGAAAGAGACCCACAGGCCACTGCCTCAACCGCCCTTGCTTTCACACTAAGGGTAAACCCAGAGTGTGGTGCGGCTGCAGGTGGGCAGATTCCACTCACACAGACCGCGGGGACAGGAACCCCTTGGTCAGCTAATCCCCAGGTGGAGACAGCTCCCAGACACAAACACTCCGGACAAAGACAGAGCAGTGACTCACACACTTAAAACAGTTTATTGTAAACAATTTATTAAAACCTTAGAACAACTATACACCTAGGCAATTGTGAGCTCAATACTTTAATCCTTAACACTGTGTACACACTTGGTACTGGGTTAGGGAGGGGAAAAATAGGAGGCTAGATAAGCAAACTGCCAGAAATTAGAAAACAAATACCGCACTCCAGGCGCAGCTGACCAGCAGAGCAGACACCAGAAGCATGATGAGGTGCCAGGAACAGGTCCAAGGCGACAACGAAGACGACACGACACGAGCTAGCTATACCGGGAGGAGACCCTGGCCGAAAGGTTGATCAGGTCTTTCAGCTGACACGCGGATACTCCACACAAATTTTGGGGGGAAACCTAGTTTTATTCGAAGGGTCTCACTCGTGTCAGCATCTGATTGGTCCCTGGCTCCTACATCCTTCAGGCTCTGAACTGTTGCCCCCCACGCCAACAGGATCTGCACACGACACACTGGCATCTTTGCACAGGGCACTAGCCTGACCCCTAGATGACCAAGCAAAAAGAGCGGGAAAATGCACACAGCACTGAAATGTTGCACACCGCACCTCAGGGTTGCACACGACACCACAGTGTTGCTGGGCAGAATTAGGTCTCTGCCCTTTCCTATTCAGCAAGAACCTGGTCCAAGATGGAGGCTGCCTTGTCCTTTTAACAGGATAAGATGGCCGTGGACTGACAATTGGCCATACAGAGCCATAACTGCGTATCAGGTTGTGACAGGCTATTCATTGGTCTATTTGAAGAGTGTTGATGGATTCAGTCGCTGTTGCAGAAATCACTAAAACTAATAGGAATTATAGCCCTGTTCACTGTCTCTCAAAGGCTGATGCAAGTTGGCTAAGTAACCTGGGGAAGCTTGCCCTGATGTTTTACATGCACAGATACATAAGGCTCTGGCCTGCAGGTTCTTTTCACCTGAACTCACTTCACATGGGGGGTGGAGGGGGACACACCAAGTATCTCAAAATGACAAATTCAAAAACAGCACAAGCAAAGTAATGATACCTGAAACCAAAGAATTGGAGGTTGGTATGGGTCATGCACTAATTCCTTAGCAAAACCCCCATGTCATAAGATACTGTTGTCACTAGCCTAAACTTCATTTTCATTGGGTTTTGAGGTTCTGCTTTCTGAAAATCAAGCCCTTCTAGGGTTTGGCAACTTGGACACCCATAAATTGAGGTATCCATAATCATTAGTCACTTTGAAGATTTAATCTAGTGGTATCTTTCTTTCTTCCTAAGGACAATATACATTTCTCACTCCATTTATTTTCTCCTGTGGAAGGAGCATCCCCAAACTTTCAGATCAGAATAACCATGCCCTTTTTTATTGCTTTTCAAGACTAGCTATAATGAGGGCTTACAGAATTGACCCTGTGCTTACCAGCTACACTTACACCCACATGTTCACCCCCTAACACTGGGTTCCTCTGAATGATTCAGCTACAACAGTAATGGTGTTTTGGGCAACTTTTGCTTCCTTTCCCATCCTGGGGCAAACAGCTCATCTGCTCTATTCCTATTTTGAGAAAGCAGTAGTATCATTTGGGCCAGTTTGCTGTCAAATTTTCCTTAAAAAAACAGGAGTACAACTTTTTGTTCATCTCCTGCGCTTGCTGCCTCCTTGAGTGGAAATAGCCAGCAGTTCTAGTGGCTCTGTCCCTTGGCCACTACGAATTCCTACTCCTCATGGACTAGCGAGTGTCTGCAAGTCCATAATAACTGACTGAAAACAGCTCTGTTAAAAGGCTAACTGACAGTGGACTTGCACAGTACTGTTCAAATTTATATAGTGGGGTTGGCTGAAAAGAGCGTAGTGCTTAACTGCTGTGGAGTTTGTACGTGTCTAAGGGTACATCTTCACTACCTGCCGGATCGGCGGGTAGCAATCGAATTCTCGGAGTTCGATATATCGCATCTCATCTAGACACGATATATCGAACTCCGAACGCGCTCCCGTCGACTCCGGAACTCCACCACCGCGAACTGCGGTGGTGGAGTCGATGGGGGAGCCGCGGATGTTGATCCTGTGCCGTGAGGACGGGTAAGTAACTCGAACTAAGGTAGTTCGACTTCAGCTACGCTATTCGCGTAGCTGAAGTTGCATACCTTAGTTCGGACCCCCCCACCCAGTGTAGACCAGGCCTAAGATGTTAATATTGTTCTATGATACTCTTTGTCAGAGGTCCCCAACGCGGTGCCTGTGTCCTGGCCAGTGGTCGAGCATCCACCGAAATGCTGCCGAAATTCGGTGGCATTTCAGCGGCGACACCTCTCAATGACGCTGCTTGCCACTGACAAACGGTGTCATCGAGAGGCGTCGCAGCTGAAATTCAGTGGCATTTCAGCGGATGCTCGACTGCCGCCATAGTCCTTCGTCTGGTGCCCGACAGACGAAAAGGTTGGGGACCCAGTGCTTTATGGCTTGGGTTGGAGGCATCCAGGAGAGTTCCTCTCTCCCTGGGTGCTGTCATAATACTTGAGCTCAGCTGAAATATTAAAGTTAACAGGAGGAGGAAAACAGAAATTGCCATACCAGATCAAACCTGTGCTCAAGTTTAATATCCTTTCTCCTAATTATCAGCTCCTTTTGTGAAATTCTCTAATAATTATGGAATAACTTCTTCTTTGCCTACGGTTGGGAAGAAACTTTCCCAATCAATAGCTGGTTTACACACTGAAACATGAGGACTTTTTCCCCATGCAGAAATGTATATAACGGTGGATGATATCTTTATCTTATCAAAGTCTGGTCCTGTTTTTGTATTCAGCTGGCTGCTTTGCTTCAATGGTGTCTTTTGGCAATGAGTTCCACAAGCTAATTCTGGGGTTTTAAACATAAAAGTACTTCCTCTAATCGATTTTTAAATTTAGCATCTTTCAATTTCATTTTAATGCCCTTTTGCTCCTTTTTTTGGGAGGAAGAGGAATAGAATTTCCTGATTTTTACCTTCTCTATTGAGCAGTTTTATTCACCCGTATCATGTCTCCTTTTATTAATCAGCACTCTAAACAATTATTTCAGCATCTACTCACACAAGTTTTACATGCATTTTTAATTGCTTTTGTTGCCTGTCTTTTATTAGATGGGGTGACCAGTGCTTGATTTATCCATGGGCTGTTGGGCAATTTTTAGTGGCAGGATCCTAGCTGTGGAATTAAATTTCTCTTGTTGGTCACCTTTAGAGCAGGCCTCATCTGTTCACAGAAGCTTTTCTGTGGTTGGGAGTGTTTTTGTTTGCCTACTCTACTAGTCTTTTTGTGAACTTGATTTTAACTTTCTTTTTGTGCAATTGCCCTGAGACACTGTATATGGAATCATTTAATAGGATGACAGTTTTATTTTGCAGACTTTTAGTTGACAATGTTAAGCCCCAAGACAGCTAAAATACAAATGTTTAACTTTGACTGAATTTGGCTTCAGTGGGACTACCCTGGCTTAAAGTTAAGCGCATGCATAAGTCTTTGCAGGAGTTGGCCCTTTGAAAGAAAAATGGTTTGAAAACAGCATGTACTGGTAAACTCCTCACCCTTCATCTTAAATAAAAAGGGGTAAAACTACTTGATACTCACCTTGACCCTGATTGTCACAATTCAGATCATGTCAAATCTTTACAACACAATAATAAACCTTAGAAAAATATGGTCTGGTGGAAATGCTGACAGAAACTAGCACTATCATGCCTTTTTTGTTTTTGCTTTTTAGTTTTATCTTAGTTTCCCCCCCTCCTACTGTAATGATCATACCTGCATTTAAATAGTGTATTCATTCATCAATTGTACTTCTCTTACAGAAAAGAGAGTTTGATGTGGATAATCTGAGCAAGCCAGAACTGCGGATGCTCCTTAGTGTAATGGAAGGGGAACTGGAAGCACGGGATCTTGTAATTGAAGCCTTGAGGGTAAGTTACTGTTTTTTAGATCTCCTCCTCCCCTCCCCCCGTCCGGTTTAAAGGATGATTTGTAATACTTTCTTAGGCCTGGCCTACACTGGGGGGGGGATCGATGCAAGTTATGCAACTTCAGCTATGTGAATAACATAGCTGAAGTTGACGTACTTAGACCTACTCACCGCGGTGTCTTCACTGCGGTGAGTCGACTGCTGCTGCTCCCCCATTGACTGTGCCTGAGCTAGGGTGACCAGATGTCCTGATAAAATCAGGACAGTCCTGATTTTGAGAAGTTTGTCCTGAAGTATGGTCAGGATGCCATTTGTCCCGATATTTTGTTTCGGCGTTTTTGTTACTCATCCATCCGGTGGGTCCCTCAGTTGCTGACGGTCTCTGGCGGCATTTTGGTGGTGGGTGCTTCTGTCTTTGGCAGCAAGACTTATTACCCTCCGCCGAAGACAGTTAGCGACTGAAGGACCCTCCGCTGAAGACCCAGACGGGTGAGTGTAACAATTTAAAAAGGTGCCACCCTGATATTTTACTGTTAGAATCTGGTCACCCTAGCCTGCGCCTCTCATGGCGGTGGAGTACAGGAGTCAATGGAAGAGTGTTCGGGGATCGATTTATCACGTCTAGACGTGATAAATCGACCCCTGCTGGATTGATTGCTGCCCACTGATCCGGCGGGTAGTGTAGACGTACCTTTAGTAAAAAGGTATAAATTGTGATGTGTAGGGGTCTTTACCACTTAGCCAAGAAAGCATTTTGAGAGTGCTAGGGTCTGAAGAGCTAATCTATCTTTGTTCCCAAACCACCGTAATAATATATACAGTACACCGCTACCTTGATATAACGCCACCAGATATAACACAAATTTGGATACAACATGGTAAAGCAGTGCTCCGGGGGGCGCGGGGCTGCTCACTCCAGTAGATCAAGCAAGTTCAATATAACACGGTTTCACCTATAACGCAGTAAGATTTTTTTTTTGGCTCCCAAGGACAGCGTGTTATCAAGGTAGAGGTGTAATTGAATTTGGAATTTGAAAGGATAGAGCAGGGGTAGGCAACCTGTGGTACATGTGCCAAAGGTGGCACGCAAGCTGATTTTCAGTGGCACTCACACTGCCCTGGTCCTGGCCACCAGTCCAGAGGGCTCTGTATTTTAATTTAATTTTAAATGAAGCTTCTAAAACATTTTAAAAACCTTATTTACTTTACATACAATAGTTTAGTTATATATTATAGACTTATAGAAAGAGACCTTCTAAAAACATTACAATGTATTGCCGGCACACTAATCCTTAAATTAGAGTGAATAAATGAAGACTCGGTGCAGCACTTCTGAAAGGTTGCTGATCCCTGGGGTAGAGCATGGGGTAAATAGCAAAATAATGGAATTTAAAGAGAATGTTATGTTACATCATACTCTATTTGCAATAGGTGGGAATAATTTTAAAGGGCTGTCTATCACAGTTAATTCAAGTGATAACTCAAAACTAACTCAATTAAATGAATCACAGTTTTTCACACTATTAAGTAATAATACCAATTTAAATTTTATTAAATATTTTTGTGTGGATTTCTACATGTTTCAAATATATTAAGGTAATAAAGGTAATAATTGGAGATATACCAATCTCCTAGAACTGGAAGGGACCTTGAAAGGTCATCGAGTCCAGCCCCCTGCCTTCACTAGCAGGACCAATTCTTGCCCCAGATCCCTAAATGGCCCCCTCAAGGATTGAACTCACAACCCTGGGTTTAGCAGGCCAATGCTCAAACCACTGAGCTATCCCTCCAAATCAATGTTATTGATTTAAATTACAACACAGAATATAGAGTGTACAGTGCTCACTTTATTATTCTGATTACAAATATTCGCAGTGTAAAAAATTTCTTTACTGTTCAAATACTTAATCAAAATAATAAAGTGAGCACTGTAAACTTTGTATTCTGTGTTGTAATTTAAATCACTATATTTGAAAATGTAGAAAACATCCACAAATATTTAAATTAGTTGTATTCTATTTTTGTTTAAAAAAATAAATGAATAGGTTTTAATTGCACTGTTAATCTCATGACTAATCACAATTTTAAAAAATATATTAAATTCAATCCAGTCTTCATTTGTTTCAGCAGTCTCAATGTTTGGATGTAACAAATGTTTAGTGGGCATTGCCAGTCTTCTGAAGTGGGAGTGGAGATGAAATGGAAAGGTCATGTCAATGTAGGAAAGGGTGTATGCCAGGATTTTTTTTTTTTTAACCCTGGGACCCAGTTTTCATTAGGGCCTCATTGTGCAAGGTGCTCTGCAAACTCACACTAGTGCATGTTTCCTACCCCAGTCTAAAGACGAAGCTGTCTGGAAACTGTAGACAAACTTTGATCCTCATTTGATGAATATATAACTTTAAAAATGTTCATTAATGCAAGAAAATGTAATGAAGAGTATCCAAATAAACCTTTAGTAACAAAATAAAGATCTTTATAAACTGAAGCAATTTATAGCAAAATTACAGTTGGCTAGATATCAGCAAATGTACATCCTTTAAGGTCTTCTAAAGAGACCACCCAATGTAGTGGAGTATGCCTCATACTAGATGTTAGAGGGGGTGTGTGTATGTGTATATGTATATAATGGTTATCAGGTACTGCAATAACACTTTCAACTGTAATGTGTCAATACGATATCTGTGTCTTAATTTTTTAAGAATTGCTTTTGGCTTTAGACCTCTTGCTACAAATGGAGCTGTCTAAATAGCTGTTACTGATATACCTATATTAATAACTATCAGGTGCCTGGACATGGCCTTTCTTTTATAAAATACAATTTTAATTTTTAATGGCAATAGAACACTAGAGGCAATATGTTTCTAGAGTATTACTGCACTGTGGAATACTTTAGTTTGGGATGTTGAGGTGCATGCACTCCCAGAAATGCACTGCCTTGTTTTGTCTGCCTGTCTTATTTCAGATCTTGTGCTCTGACTGCCAAGTTAAGGTAAACTAAAAATAGAAAGAAGTGCAAATAGGAGAAAGTGCTAAAATATCCTTTCTCATACACATTCATGGGCAGTTGACTCTACTGCTCAGAGTATTATAATGGTACACATGCCAAAAGCACACACTGACTATATTACACTAGTGTACAACATAGAATCATAGAAACATAAGGCTAGATGGGACCTCGAGAGGTCATCAAGTGCAACTCCCTGTGCTGAGGGAGGACCAAGTAAACCTAGATCATCTGACAGATGTTTTATTTAACCTATTAAAAATCTCCAATGATGGGAATTCCACAACCTCCTTTCAAAACTTATTCCAGTGCTTAACTATCCTGCAGATTAAGCCAATTATTTCTTGTCCTACCATCAGTGGACATGAAGAACAATCGATCACCATCCTTTTTGTAACAGTCTTCAAATATGCTAAGAGCTATCAGCTCCTCCCCTCCCCCATCCCTACTCCCCACCAGATTTTCTCAAGATTAAACATGGTAAAAGGGTGTAAAATCTGGGCATAGGTCAGGTTTTCTAAACTGTTCATCTTTTTTTGTCACTCTCCTCTGGACTCCCTCTCCAGTTTGTCCACATCTTTTGAAAAGTATGGTACCCAAAACTGGACACAGTACTTCAGGTGAGGCCTCCCCAGTGCTGAGTAGAGTGGGACAATTACCCCCCGTGTTTTACATCTGACACTCCTACTAACACAGCCCAGAATGAAATTAGTCTTTTTTTGCAACTGCATCACATTTTTGACCCATTCAGTATGTTATTCACTATTACCCCCAGATCCTTTTCAGCAGTACTGCTGCCTAGCCAGTTATTCCCCATTTTGGGTGTGCATTTGATTTTTTTTTCTTTTCTTTCCTAAGTATAATACTTGTCTTTTTAATCTACAATTTGTCAGTCATTGTGAATACTAATCTTGTTCTCCAAAGTGATAGAAACCTTAGCAGGTTAGTGTCATTGCAGATTTTATAAGCATCCTCTCCACTCCATTATCCAAGTCATTAATGAAAATATCAAATAGTACCAGAATCGGGACACCCCATGGGGCCCCGCTAGATATGTCCTCCAATATAACTGCAAAGCATTGATGATTACTCTTTGAGTACTGTGTCTCAACCAGTTTTGCACCCACCTTATAGGCATTTTCTCTAGACCACATTTCCCTAGTTTGCGTATGAGAAGGTCATGTGGAATTATGTCAAAAGCCTTATTAAAATCAAGATGTATCACATCCACAGCTTTTCCCCCATCCACTGGTTGGTTTGTCATTTATTCTTGATCAATACATGCTGGCTATTTTTTTTATAAATCTATTATGCTCTAGGTGTTTACAAATTGATTGTTTAATAATTTTGTCAGTATCTGTTCACGTATTGAAGTTAGGCTGACTGCTTTATGATTCCCCAGGCCCTCTCTGTTCCCCTTTTAAAGATAGGTATTATGTTTTGAGACTTCACCTGTCCTCCATGAGTTTTCGAAGATCATCACTGTTTCCAAGATCAGCTAGTTACCATTCACCACAGGGTGTATGGTTTTTTTTAATCAGGCCTTGCTGACTTGAATACATCTAACTTATCTAAATACTCTAACCCAGGGGTAGGCAACCTATGGCACGGGTGCCAAAGGCGGCACGCAAGCTGATTTTCAGTGGCACTCACACTGCTCGGGTCCTGGCCACTGGTCCAGGGGGCTCTGCATTTTAATTTAATTTTTAATTAATCTTAAACATTTTAAAAGCCTTATTTACTTTACATATAACAATAGTTTAGTTATATATTATAGACTTAAAGAAAGAGACCTTCTAAAAATGTTAAAATGTATTACTGGCACGCGAAACCTTAAATTAGAGTGAATAAATGAAGATTCGGCACAGCACTTCCAAAAGGTTGCTGACCCCTGCTCTAACCTGTTCTTTCCCTATTTTGGCTTGCATTCTTTGCGCCTTGTTGTTGATGATGATGATGATGATTGTGCTGAGTATCTGGTTGCCATTAACTTTTTTTCAATGAAGACTGAAGCAAAATAGGCATTAAACATCTCAGCTTTCTTGATGCCGTCAATTATTAACTCTTTCCTCCCTAAGTTGAGGATGTACAATTTGCTTTTTCTCTTATGTATTTAAAGAACCTCTTCTTATTGCCTCTTACAATGTCTCTTTCTAGATTTAACTTGTATTCTCTTAGCCTTTTTGATTTTGTCCCTACATATTTGTGCTGTTCTTTTTGTATTCATCCTTGACCATTTGTTTCCACTGTTTGTCAATTCCTTTTTTCTCTTTTTTTTTTTTCTTTTTTTCTTCAGGTCATTGTAGAGATAGCGATGGAGTCGTAATGGGTTCTTCCACTCTATCTTTTGCATTGGGATAGTTTGTTCTGCCTTAATATTGTCTCTTTTGAGAAACTGCCAGCACACCTGAACTCCATCACACCTTTCATTTTCTTCTCATGGGACCTTTCGTACCAGTTCTGTTTTTGTGTAAGGACAATGGACTTAAAAAAAATACTTTTTCTCCTGCTTCCTTTCCTTAGAAGA
Source organism: Mauremys mutica (assembly GCF_020497125.1). NCBI lineage: Eukaryota > Metazoa > Chordata > Testudines > Geoemydidae > Mauremys > Mauremys mutica. The sequence continues at coordinate 46,959,527 of NC_059072.1, forward strand.
ATTATCTAGCATTTCATGATCACTTTCACCAAAATTGTTTTCAACCTTCAGATTCACAACCAGTGCCTCCTTGTTAGTTAGAATTAGGCTTAAAATGTTTTCCCTCAATTACTTCTCCACTTTCTGTAACAAAAGATTGTCTCCACTGCATTCCAAGAATGTATATAGGATGTTTTGTGTCTTGCCATATTACTTTTCCAACAGATGTCTGAGTAGTTAGTCCCCCATTACTACCAGGTCTTGTGTTGGACACTTCTGCTGTTGGCTCTAGAAATGCCTCCTCCACCACCTTGTCCTGATTTGGTGTCTATAGTAGACCTCTGCCATGACATCATCCCTGTTTTGCTGCCCCTCCTCCCCATATTCATCCTCTGACTCACCCACTTCTGGGCCTCAAAACAAGTGTATATATTCTTTATGTATGATTCAACACCTCTTCACTCTCCCCCCACGGTCTCCTGAACAAGCTGTACCCCTTTATACCAATATCCCAGTCATGACATTTATCCCACCAAGTCTCTGTAATGCCATTTGTCATAACTGGGCTTATGTACTATACTTCCAGTTCTTCCTGCACCTCTTCCACTTCTATAAAGACATCTAAAATGTTGAGCACATTTCTCCCACTGATACCACTCTGGTTGCTCCTTTGACCCTATTATAATTTTTCATTTAGCCCCCTGTTAAGGTCACCTTACTTTAAACTAGATTCAAAGGGGGCACGTGTCAAAAGCCCACAAGCAAGTATAAAGACCTCCTCACTATGTTAGCAAATTGATGTCCCAAGATGCTCTTCCTCTTATTGGTCAGATGGACACTCTCTCTTCCCAGCAGTCCTCCTTCTTGGAACAGTGTCCCATGTTCAAGCAAGCCAAAATCCTCCTGTTGACACCATCTACTGCAGTGCTTCTCAAAGCCGGTCTGTCACTTGTGCAGGGAAAGCCCTTGGAGGTCCGGGCCGGTTTGTTTACCTGTCTCGTCCGCAGGTTCGGCCAATCGCAGCTCCCACTGGCCGTGGTTCACCACTCCAGGCCAATGGGGGCTGCGGGAAGGGTGGCCAGCATGTCCCTTGGCTTGCATTCATCTCCAGCATGTGTGTGGATGGAGGATGGGAATGCATAAGTGTATGCATTGTACACTAGGGAGTATTAAAATGGCTCAGTATAGTACAGGTCTGGGAGGGACAAAGTACAAGTACCCAGCCACCTGTTGAGGTTGGTAGTTAATGCATAACCAGCTGCATTAAAACCGCTATCTGCAGAGATGGGCAGAGAGTGGTAATGCTATTTCATGGAGGATTTCAAGACTTCAAATTTGGTTTCATTCTGCTTTGAATAAAAACCAAAAGATTAGAAATTCTGTTCTCAGCTCTACTGTAGGCTCTGGCTCTGATGCAGTCCACCAGGCAGGCTGCCTGGAAGCCTTGATGGCCTGGCCTGCTGAGGAGCTGAGAGTCAAGGCTTCCAGACCGTTGACTCCATATTAGTCACCAGGTGGGGTATTGGGAGCCAGGAGTCCTGGGCTTCCCAGCAGCCTGCCAGTCCAGCTGCTGAGGAGTCAGGCAGGCAAGTTGGTAGGAAATGAGGCAAATTTTGAAGCCTGCCTGATAGGGAAGTTTGTATCAGTTGGGCAAAACTTAGCATGGTCTGCAGAATGTTTTGATTTTGACAAATTGGGTCAAAACAAAAATGAGGCTTGTCAAAAAATTTCTAGCCAGTTCTAGTGATCATTCTACAGCTTGTTCCCCACTGCACAGTTTCCCCAAAGTCCCTGCTGGTATAGGGACCAGGGTCAGCAGGGTTGTGAGTTCAATCCTTGAGGGGGCCACTTAGGGATCTGGGGCAAAAATCAGTACTTGGTCTGCTAGTGAAGGCAGGGGGCTGGACTTGATGACCTTTCGAGGTCCCTTCCGGTTCTAGGAGATATACCTATCTCCAATTATTATATTACATTATATTATAACTTCTGATTTCCGATTAAAACTAGTTACTCATAGTATACAGTGTGCTAATGACATGAAAGGCCCTTAACCTACATTTGAAATGGCAAATGTAATTGCTTCTAAAGTAACATAACTTTTTTAAAAGGCTGACTGGCTAATCTGAATGATGCTAAACTTTGTATGTTAGTCTTTTTTTTTTTTTTTTTTTGGTGGAACACTATTTGCTTCAAATCTTATTTTGTATAAATTTTTATATTTATAGTTATATCCATTTTGATTTCTAAATAAACTTAGAAAAACATTCTCAAATATCATGATAGTTAAATATTGCTTCTTCATAGAATATCTTAATGATATTTATCACTGAAACTTTCCTTAAATACAGTATTGAAAATGTGAAGCTCTTTCCATTAGATTGTCTTAAATTGACATAATTCTTAAGGTAAAAGTTGGGGAAATACTGGAAAACTGAATTTATGAAAAGGTTTTGTGGTTTTTGTGATTTGGATGATACTTTTGGTTTCAAATGGAAAGGAATAGAAGGCAGGCTTAATATCCTGGATACTGGTTTGTTACGTAACAAAGTACAAAACCAATGTCACTTAAACTCTTTTCTGGTAGTTTATGAAAATCAGAATTTCAGCTGCAGTATATAGAAGGGTCTATTTGAATATGGAAAACGTTTTATTAATAGTCTGTGTTTTCTCTGGGAACATGAAAATTTGCCTTGTTTGGAATCAAAACTCCTTAATGCTAGCAGTCAAAGCAGGTGACCTAGTAGTGGGCAAAACTGGCTTTTTATATGTCAACATACAAGAATGATTTTAATAAAGTGAATGTATTTAACTACCATTTTTTGCTAATTAGTACATGTGCCTATCTTCCTTCTATAAGCTGTTATAGCAAATTTACTGGACCAAAAATTTTTTTAGGCTATTATTCATGAGCAGAACAAAACTCTAGATGTGAGCTTTTCCAGCTGAGTACAATTCATGTCCTGCTTGTTAATACTGTGGAAGGCTACAGGGCTGCATGACATATCTTAAGAGAACTGAGTATTTTCAGATTCCTACTGTGTAGAATTTTTATTGAGGAAACTATGTTAATAAAGCACATTGATTCCTTGCTAAATCTACTGTCATGCATTTTGAACAAAATAACACCACCATGGGTGGGTGGGTGGGGGGGGGGGGGAGAATGTTAATTGCTGCTAAACTACTTCCTGATAAAGGCACAAAGCATTTCAATATTCACTTAATTGCTGCATGCTGCTAATCATTTGCGTGTTTTCTACAACATGTCAGCACTATGGCAAGTAGAGTAATCATTTAATAGATTAATATTGATATTCAGCTTATTGCTTATAACCGTTTGTGTTTGAACCTGGAAATGTCTTATGCAGGTTTATACTCTAATTGTAAGAAGCTATAATGTAAGTAGCATGATTGGCTCAGATAAGACAAGGAAATGATTTTAATTCTAAATGACAGTAGGTGAACCAGTTAATCTTTATTTCAAGATCTTGAAATATAGATATGTGCCAATATTCCTTTATTAATCAGAAAACTGACACCATCTTTTCACTCACTTATAGTCTAAAATGGCATTTTTATGAGCAGCTAGGTTTAACCTTTTGTGGCCCAGACTCTCCCGTTCCTTAATGCATGAAAATCACATTTAAAGTGATAACCTAATTTTTTGTTGACCAGGTGCTATTGAAATTTTAAAATTAATGACCTGAAAGAAAAAACAAAAACAGTACAGAAAGCTTGAAGATGCCACAAAGATTGGTGGAGTGATTCTTATCACTTGTTAAGATGGGCAGAAGCAAAGTTTGTGCGAGGCCCAGTCTTAAGTGTGGGTGCTCAAGCTCTGGGTTTTCAAACCCAGTGACTCTGGACTTGAGTTCCACTAACCCCAGGCTTATGTTGCAGTGCAAATGTAGCCAGTGTGATGCTGTGGCTAAAACAGCTAATGGGAATCTTTGTTATATAAATGGGAATCTTGAGTAGGAGTAGGGAGACTATATTATCTCCTATATTTGGCACTGGTGTGATCACTGCTGGAATATTGTATCCACTCTGGTGTCAGTGCTTCAAGAAGGATATTGAAAAATTGGGGAGGGTTCAGAGAAGAGCCCCAGAGTGATTAAAGGGTTGGAAAACAGAGACACACTGAACTCCTGGAGTCTCTATTTAGCATAACCTTCTTTATGATAATGGAAGCAGCAAAGAATCCTGTGGCACCTTATAGACTAACAGACGTTTTGCAGCATGAGCTTTCGTGGGTGAATACCCACTTCTTCGGTTGCATCTGTTAGTCTATAAGGTGCCACAGGATTCTTTGCTGCTTCTACAGAACCAGACTAACATGGCTACCCCTCTGATTTATGATAATGGGTGATTTTGATTCTGTCTGGCATGCAAAGATAAATAACAAGTTCCAGTGGATGGAGGTTGAAGCTAGATGAATTCAGGATAGATATAAGGCATGAAAATCAACAGTAAAGGTAATAACCACTGGAACAACTTACCAAGGGTTGTGCTCAATTCTCCATCACGCTATATTTTAAAATCAAGACTGGATGCTTTTCTAAAAGTTTTATGCCCTAGTTCAAGTGTGAATTTAGGGAAATCATGGCCTGTATTATGCAGGAGATCAGAGTAGATCACAATTATTCCTTTGGCTTTAAAAATCTATGAATACACTCAAATTATCTCTGGGCTGTTTATTACTTCAGATTCTAAGCACTTTGTCCATTGTTTGGAAGTGTGGGTTCAGACCATAGTTAATGTTGTGTTCAGATTTGCATTTAAAGCAGGTTATTGATTATGATCAGAGCAATTTCCCTGTTCAACTGAACATGAAGAACCATGTGGTATACAGGAGAGACTTTTTTCTCTCCCCCTAATGCATGCATTTAACTCCAGCCTAGGCAACTAAGGCCTGGTCTACACTAGGAGTTTATGTCGAATTTAGCAGCGTTAATTTGATTTAACCGTGCACCCGTCCACACCAGGAAGCTAATTAGTTTGACCTAGAGGGCTCTTTAGTTCGAATTCGGTACTCCACCCCGACGAGGGGAGTAGCGCTAATTCGACATGGCTATGTCGACTTAGCCTATGTGTGGACGGAAATCGACCTTAGTAGCTCTGGGAGCTATCCCACAGTGCACCACTGTGTTGACGCTCTGGACAGCAGTCTGAGCTCAGATGTTCTGATCAGCCATACAGGAAAAGCCCTGGGAAAATTTGAATTCCTTTTCCTGTCTGGCCATTTTGAATCTCAGTTCCTGGTTGGACATCGTGGCGAGCTCAGCAGCACCGGCAGCGATGCAGAGCTCTCCAGCAGAGGGGTCCATGCAATCTCAGAGTAGAAAGAGGGCCCCAGCATGGACTGACCGGGAAGTCTTGGATCTGATCGCTGTGTGGGGCGAGGAGTCTGTGCTTTCGGAGCTGCGCTCCAAAAAACGGAATGCAAAGACCTACGAGAAGGTCTCCAAAGCCATGGCACTCAGAGGATACAGGCGGGATGCAACGCAGTGCCGCGTGAAAATCAAGGACCTGAGACAAGGCTACCAAAAAATCAAAGCGGCAAACGGATGCTCCGGAGCCCAGCCCCAGACATGCCGCTTCTACGAGGCACTGCATGCCGTTCTCAGTGGGTCTGCCACCACTGCCCCACCAGTGACCGTCGACTCTGAGGCTGGGATAGTGTCGAGGGGCAGTTTCTCGGCGATGTTCGCGGATGGGGAAGATGAGGAAGGGTTTGTGGAGCACGAGGCAGGCGATAGCGCTTACAATACTAATTTCCTCAACAGCCAGGATCTCTTCATCACCCTCATAGAGATCCCCTACCAACCCTCCCCGGCTGTTAACCCGGACTCTGAATCAGGGGAAGGATCAGTCGGTAAGTGCTATAAACATGTAAACATTTATTTTTTTAAAAACAGGAATAAAAACTATACGAAAAGAAGGTCAATACATATAGGGATCGAACAGAAATCCTCCTGGGACACTTCCACGAAGCTCTCGTACAGGTACTCGAAAAGCCTCCGCAGGAGGTTCCTGGGGAGAGGTGCCTTTTTGGGTGCTCCGTGGAAGCACACTCTTCCGCGCCAGGCCATCCTGAGGTACAGTGGGAGCATTGCCTCCACCAGCATGGCAGCATAGGGCCCTGGTCTGTGCATGGATTCACGCAGCATGCGCTCTCTGTCTGTCCTAGTGACCCGCCTCAGGGTGATCTCGCTTGGCGACTGCTGCATCTAATTAGGGGAATTAATATAATGTTACTATTGTCAATGCTTGACTTTTCCTTTGCATAACAATGACCGTCGTTTAACAGCCACGTGTTGGAGGCTGCAGAGGGAAAGCATACAGGGATCTTTCCCGGGGACAGCCGCGAGGGGCTGGAACAGGGTCAGACTTTATGCTTTCCAGATTCCCTGCAGCAGGAGGGCACTGCTATCCATTAACTGTTAAGCAGCCTAAAGTTTACGGCTTACCAGGTCTGGCTGCTACACGGATTCTGCTGTCCTGCCCCACTTGTCCGATCTCCAGTGCAAGACCCCAGGCAATGAAAGCGAATGCCGAAAATTCGAACTTGTCCTGAGAGCACATGAGAGAGGTGCCCTGTATGGTCTTGTTCACAGAAACTGAGTAGACTGTGTTCAGTGTTCGCAAACATGTATCTTTGCAAGGAAATCACTTCCTTTTTCCCATCACACAGCTGCGGCTCTTTCACGAACTGCCCCGGCATCCCCCTCACAGAGGCTGGGGCAGATTAGGCGGTGAAAGAAAAAGACTCGGGACGAGATGTTCGCTGAACTGATGGCCTGCTCCAGAGCCGAGGCGGCCCAGCAGAGCCAGTGGAGGGAGACCCTCTCTCAGCAGCAGCGCTCACACAGTGAACGGGAGGACAGGTGGCGGCAGGAAGACCAGCAGGAGACTCAAACGCTGCTTGGACTAATGAGGGAGCAAACGGACCCGCTCCGGTGCCTTGTGGATGTTCTGCAGGACATCTGCAACAGCCCTCCCCCGCCACAAAGTCCTGTCCCCCCCTCACCCAAAATCACAAGGAGAGGCGCTAGGGGCCGTGAAAACTGTCACTCCACCCCAGCAGAGCGCTCATGTACCAAACAGCTCTCATTCCCTAAAGTATGAGAATTGCTTCCCTTCCTGGCTCACCCGATCCAAAATCCCAGTTTCATCCCTCAACTGTGTAGTTGAGTATTAAAAATAGTTTGCTGTTCATTACTGTTTCCGTCATGTTTCTTTGCAGAAGACTTTGTGTGAAGGGGAGATAGGGGTTTGTTAATTGCATAGGGCTGCCACCATTACCAGGGTACAGACATGGGGGCAGTATCAACAGCAGGTCACACACAGAGTGCAGTCACTAGGCACCCGGGTCACTCTGGGAGGTGTCTGCTGCCCCAGGTCAGTCTGGGAGGTGTATGCTGCCCCAGGGTCCGAGTGCCTGGCATCCACAAATGGCAAGGCAGGCTGCCCTTACCATGCCCTTCCACCCTAGCCATGAACCTCTCCGATGCCCTGAGCCCCAGCCAGAGCCATCATCCCCCTACACACCCCTCACCCCTTCCTGCAAACCCACCCCTTCCTGCACACCCTCCTGTAACCGTCCTCCCCCCAGAGACCGCTGTAGGAGCAGGAGCCTGTCAGTCCTCGAGTGTAGAAGCGGTCTGTACATCACTGCACACCGTACCCACCACAGTCTGCGTCCCTGTTTGAACCCTTTAACGCAAATTCGTTAGTAAAGAAAACTTTGTTAATTAATGTTCCAATAACTTTATTTTTAAACATCTGTTGGAAGGGGGGAAACATGGTGAACGGGGTATGTAACTGCTGAAAAAAGTCAATAGTAACTGAAACAGGGGCAGGTTCAGCTTCTCTGTAAAGAGACTGGACAGTCATAGGTTACCCTGCTCTCTGAGGAACCTAGCTTTCAAAGCCTCCCGGATGCACAGCGCTTCCCGCTGGGCTCTTCTAATTGCACGGCTGTCTGGCTGAGCGTAATCAGCAGCCAGGCGATTTGCCTCAACCTCCCATCCCGCCATAAAGGTCTCCCCCTTGCTCTCACAGAGATTGTGGAGCACACAGCAAGCTGCAATAACAATGGGGATATTGGTTTCGCTGAGATCCGAGCGAGTCAGTAAGCTCCTCCATCTCCCCTTGAGATGTCCGAAAGCACACTCCACCACCATTCTGCACTTGCTCAGCCGGTAGTTGAAGAGCTCCTTGTCACTGTCCAGGGCGCCTGTATAGGGCTTCATGAGCCAGGGCATTAGCGGGTAGGCTGGGTCCCCGAGGATCACTGTAGGCATCTCCACATCCCCAACAGTTATTTTGTGGTCCGGGAAGAAACTACCTTCCTACAGGCGTCTAAACAGACAAGAGTTCCTGAACACACGCGCGTCATGAACCTTGCCCGGCCACCCGACGTAGATGTTGGTAAAACGTCCCCTATGGTCCACCAGTGCTTGCAGCACCATTGAAAAGTAGCCCTTTCGGTTAATATACTGGCTGGCCTGGTGGGCTGGTCCCAGGATAGGGATGTGAGTTCCATCTATAGCCCCACCGCAGTTTGGGAATCCCATCGCGGCGAAGCCATCTATGACGACCTGGACGTTTCCCAGGGTCACTACCTTTGACAGCAGTAGGTCAACGATTGCGTGGGCTACTTGCATCACAGCAACCCCCACGGTAGATTTGCCCACACCAAAGTGGTTTGCTACTGACCGGTAGCTGTCTGGCGTTGCAAGTTTCCAGAGGGCTATGGCCACTCGCTTCTGCACAGTCAGGGCTGCTCGCATCCGGGTGTCCTGGCGCTTCAGGGCAGGGGCCAGCAAGTCACACAGTTCAAGGAAAGTGCCCTTACGCATCCTGAAGTTTCGCAGCCACTGTGATTCATCCAAGACCTGCAGCACTATGCGGTCCCACCAGTCCGTGCTTGTTTCCCGGGCCCAGAATCGCCGTCCCACAGCATGAACATGACCCATTGCCACCATGATCTCCGCGGCGCGGGATCCCGTGCTTTGTGAGAGGTCTGTGCCACTCTCACACTTCATGTCCTCACCACGCTGCCGGAGCCTCCTCGCCCGATTTCTCAGCAGCTGACTGTGGAAGAGGTGGATGATAAGGTGCGAGGAGTTGACAACGGCCATAAGTGCAGCGATGATCGCAGCGGGCTCCATGCTCGCAGTGCTATGGCGTCCGCGCTGTCACTGACCAGAAAAGTGCGCAAACAGATTTCCCGCCGGCGCTTTCAGGGAGGGAGGGCGGTAGTGGCGGTTGAATGACGACAGTTACCCAAAACCACCCTCGACACATTTTTCCCCCAGCAGGCATTGGGGGCTCTACCCAGCATTCCAATGGGAAGCGGGGACTGCGGGAACTGTGGGATAGCTGCCCAGAATGCACCGCTTCCAAATTCGACGCTGGCCCCGTTACTGTGGACTCACACAGTTGAATTAGTGTTTTTAGTGTGGATACACGAATTCGACTTCATAAGGTCGAATCCACAAATTCGACCTAAGTTAAATCGGACTACTCTTTTAGTGTAGACATACCCTAAGAATTGTGTGCCCATGTTAAGGGGAGAACATGGGAGGGAAAGTGGTCTTTTACTTGATGTGGGACTGGGAGAAAGGACAACTGAGTTCTGTTACTGTCATCACCACTAAGTTTATGCTGCCGCACTAGAAGGGTGTCCATTCTAGCAGACATAGGCCTGGTAGTGTGCAAAATGCTCATGTGGACCCCACTAGGGAATTTTTGCACGCCAGTGTGCATTAACATAGCCCATTTCAAACAGAACTATATTAATGAGCGCTGGGGAACTTTTAGTACATGGGACATGTTGATCATGCTGGCATTTAGCATGCAGCATGCTAGTATTTACACCCCTCTAGTGTGGACTAACATGCTGTGTAAATAAGGCCTATGTGATGTTGGACAAGGCACTAATTTTTATCATTTAAATATGGATAGTATCTACCTGCTTCTTGGAGTCAATGAAATTTAATGTTTTTGTGAAGTACATCTTGATCCTTGGATGAACTGAAGATGCTAGTATTTCCTGAGAATGGAACCATAAAAGATAAATACTATAGTTATTGCTGATTTTCCCATTTAATTAAGTCATTTACATTATTCCTTTTTAAGGTTTTTTTATATTGAACATAGCTGGAACTCTCTGTTTAATGTTATTACTTCCTTTCTAATTTCTTTTGTCTGTGTAAGTCTCTCTGTAGGGGTTAAATGAGTTGAAATATGAAAATTTGCATTTCACCTGATGCTATGGTGGGCATGTTATTAGAGTGTAAGACTTACAATGACTTCCTACTATGGACACTTTAATCCCATGTGCTGCAGTAAATTAGAATAAATTCTGTTTGATTTATGAAAAATTACCATTATGGATTTATTGCAAACATAACTCAAACTGTAATGCCAGGAGGGACCATCATGATCCTCTAGTCTGACCTCTTGCATGCTGCAGGCCATAGAATCTCGCCAACCCACTCCTGTAATAGACCCGTAATTTCTGGCTGAATTACTGAAGTTCTCATAACATGATTTAAAGACCTCAAGTTAGAGAGAGTCCACTAGTTACTCTAGTTTAAACCTGCACATGATATGTGCCCTACGCTGCAGAGGAAGGCAAAAAAGACCAGGGTCTTTGCCCATGTGATCCGGAGGAGGAATCCATCCTCACCCGAACATGGTGACCCATCAGACCCTGAGCATGTCTGGCTGGTGGGTCTTGCCAACACCTGCGGAAGAATTTTCTGTAGTAACTCCGAGCCCTCCCCATCTCTGACCATTGGGGATATTTACTACTAGCAGTTGCAGATGGGTCACATGCCATTGTAGGTAGTGTCATCATACCATCCTCACCAGCTTACCAAGCTCAGTCTTGAAGCCAGGTAAGTTTTTTGCCCCCCCCCCCCCTTCCCTTAGAAGGCTGTTCCAAACTTCAGTCATTGGATGGTTAGAAACCTTTGCCTAATTTCAAGCTTAAACTTGTTGATGACCAGTTTATATCCAATGGTTCTTGTGTCCATGTTGGCGCTTAAATTAAAGAACTCCTCTCCCTCCCTGGTATTTATCCCTCTGATGAATTTGTAGAGAGCAATTACATCTCCCCTCAGCTTTCTTTTGGGTAGGCTAAACAATCCACGCTCTTTGAGTCTCCTGTCATAAGGTAGGTTTTCCCCATTCCTCAGAGCATCCTAGTAGCCCTTCTCTGCACCTGATCCAGTTGTAATTAATCTTTCTTAAACTTGGGAGAGCAGAATTTCACACAGTATTCCAGATGAGGTCTCACCAGTGCCTTGTACAATGGTACTAACGCTTCCCTACGTCTACTGGAAATATCTCGCCTGATGCATTTTAGGACTGCATTAGCCTCTTTCGTGGCTGCATCACATTGGTGGCTCATAGTCCTCCTGTGATCAACCAGTACACCCAGATCTTTATCTTCCTCTGCTTCCAACATGCATCCCGATCTTATAGCAAAAATTCTTGTTAGTCCTTAGGTGCATGACTTTGCACTATTAAGTTTCATCCCATTTCTATTACTCCTGTTTTCAATGTTGTCCAGAACTTCTTGTATTATATTCCAGTCCTCCTCTATATTGACAATACCTTTGTGTCATCCAGAAATTTTATTAGCACACTCCCACTTCTTTTTCCAAGGTCATTGATGAAAAGGTTACATAAGATTGAACCCAAGACTGATCACTGAGGAACTCCATTAGTAACCTCCCTTCAGCCTGATAATTCACATTGTCTCCACTTTACCTAGTTTCTTATCCACCTTTCAATTCTCATATTAATCACCATCTTTTTCAATTTAACTAATTTCCCATGTGGAACTGTATCAAATACCTTACTGAAAACTAGGTAGATTAGGTATACTGCATTTCCTTTTTGTCTAAAAATCAGTTATCTACTCAAAGTAGGTGATCAGGTTGGTTTGTCAAGATCTACCTTTTGTAAAACCATGTTGTGTATTATCCCAATTATAGGTAAATGGTATGTCCTCAACTCCTTTCTCTTTCAAAACTTGTTCCAGGACTTTGCATACAATTTAATGTCAAACTAACAGGTCTGTAGTTTCCCAGATCACTTTTCTTTTCTTTTTTTTAAAAACAAACAAACAAAAAAAAAGTACTATATTGGCAATTCTCCAGTCTGAGTTTGAGTTCATTAAAAATCCTAGCTATTGGGCTTGCAATTTCATGTGCCAGTTCCTTTAATTGGACCAAGTCAGGGTGCTTGAATAATCCCTAGCCAAGAACATTAAACTGTTTGAGTTTGACTTCCACCTTAGATATAGTAATTTCTACTTCCACAAACTCATTTCTATTAGCCACCCTGCCACTACCCCATTACCCTTATTAAAAACCTGAGGCAATGAGGAGCTAAGTATTCAGTCAGGTGTTGGGCCATGTCCAGATTATCTTTAATTTTCACCCCATCTTCAGTGCTTAGTGGTCCCACTTCTTCACTTTTTTAAATATAGCTATAGAATCTTGTATTTTTTTTTTCTGCAAGGTCCAACTCTGCTTGGCTTTTGGAAATTCTCATTCTTTTCCTGCACTTTCTGATGTGCAAGAGGGTAGCTTTCCTTGCTGATCTATCCGATCTTCCATTCCTTCTAGGCTTTCTGCTTTCTCTTAACCAGTTTAAGATGCCTGTTCATCCAGTTTGATCTGTAATCCTTCCCAAGGAATTTTTTCCCCTTGCTTGGGGTGCAGGCTTCAAAAAGTTTCTTTAACTTTGACTTAGAATTACTTTAAGCGTCCTCCACATTGAGATCCTTGGGTGCTAAGCTGATTTCCCAATTATCCAACCTTTTTTCCCAATGTGTTAATCTGGTTCTTTTTTTCTAGCTTCCTAATACTGGTGGTAAAGTGGTAGAAAATGAAAAAAGTCACTTTGAGGTCATTCAGCAGAGAAGGCTTGGCTGGAACAGGGATGGGAGACTTAAGCCTGGTCTACACTGGGGGCGGGGGGTCGATCTAAGGTACGCAACTTCAGCTACGTGAATAGCGTAGCTGAAGTCGAAGTATCTTAGCTCGAATTACTTACCCGTCCTCATGGCGCGGGATTGACGTCCGCGGCTCCCCCATCGACTCCGCTACCGCCACTTGCTCCGGTGGAGTTCCGGAGTCGATGGGAGCGTGTTCGGGGTTCGATATATCGCGTCTAGATGAGACACGATATATCGAACTCCGAGAAATCAATTGCTACCTGACAATCCGGTGGGTAGTGAAGACGTACCCTTAGTGAAGGTGCAGGATCCACCTCAGTGTACAGCTCAAACTACATAATCACCCTTCTAGTACGGACTAACTCATCATTTAGACAAGCCCTTCACTAAGTAGTTGCCTTTGAGAACCATATGCACAAGCAGAAGGTGCCTGACAGTAAGGAGGAAACTTTGTATATGCAACTAACTTCTAAAGTGCTATGGGCTTAATGGACCCAGAAGGGGATGGTTCATTGGAAATGGGGATACAACAGACTATGAGGGCTGACAGAGCCCTACCCCCTCCCCTACTACCCACCCCAATTTTATCTCAATCTCCCCTCTCCTTGCCATAGCAACTACTCTCTCCTCATTTTCTCTCCCCTCAACTTCTACCCTCCCAGCAAACGTGTGTGCCTTCTCCAGGTTTTAAGAAGGCCCTGCTTCTCTTGGGGGGGTATCTGAGACCCCCTCCATGACTCTCCAGGTAAACTGGGATGTGGGGATGTCCTGAAGATATCACAAATTTAAACTTCTGAAAACCAGGAAATATGAAGTTAAAATACACATCACCACCTGTGGGGTGGAGGGGCTGGCTTGAGTGGGAAAGGGACTGTGTCAGGGGCATGACTGAGGAGGGCCTGGCTGAAACAGGGGTTGGGGGCTTAGGGAGAGCATGGGACCCATCTTGGTGTACTGCTAAAGCTATATAATCAAGGAAATGTGCTGAGACAGATATGATGATTTCTTGCAATAAACTGGACAAGCCATATTGAATTTTTAAGTATCTTAGCTCATGTATTAAAAATGCAAATGTTTGTTTTGTGGAAGGGTATGTAAGGTCTGGGGGTGTAGGGAAAAGATGACCAATGTAAATCCTGGGGAATAGTACAGGCTTCAAGGGACTCTATTTTTGAAACAATGGGCTAGACAAGAATAAGTTTTGTAAAGTTTTTCAAGAAATCTCTAGGGGGAGGTGTATGCAAATGTACCCCCTCTGAGTATGCACTACCTTTTGAAGCTTCACTGGGAGAAGGGAACCTTTTCCTGTTGATCACCTGTTAAATGTGAACAATATCAGAGGCCCAATCTCTATAAAGGAGTGACTCTTGTACTGATGGTATGCTTGTTCTGAGCTAAGGTGGTTACTTGTAATCCCAGAAAAACTCCTTGGTGGAGTTTGAAGGACTGATCACTTGCCAGCATCCTTTTTTGAAGTTGATCTCCAGTAGCCTTAAACAATAAAAGAACCTACACATATGCTAATATGTCTTCTCTGTAATGATTTCACTTAAGAATAAATGTGCTTGCTTAGAAAGATCTGTGTGGTACCTTGTAATTGTGGGCAATGAAACTGTTTCTCTCTGGAGAGAAAAGCCAAGCAGGCCTGCTTAGTAGTCTGACTTGCTGGGGGAACTTAGTGAAGACAGAACTGCAGCCTAGGAAAACCCTGATCCTAGGGGAAGGAGAGACCGTTGTGGAGCAGGAGCCTAGAGTGGATGCCCTGACTGAACTTGGGGGGTGAGGGAGAAAGGAGATATGTAAATCCTCCAGTAAGTGAACTGGAAATAGAGTGAGGGAGATATGACTGTCTTGCTTGCATACTTCGAAGTTATAGTAACCACGATGGAATAAAACTGTCAAGATTTTTGAGAGACATCATGCAGCCTCAGTCAGTCACTACACCCTACAACCATTTCAAGGCACTATTTTCCCCATCCTATTATAGCAAGTGCACAGGAGCGGGATGGATCTAGATTTCAGGGATCTGAGTTTAGCTAAACTCATTGTTCTGGAATGGCATAAGATAACACAGAATTGAGGTTGCCCTGTGTTAATGAAGGTTCTTAGTGAATATACAAGTTATATATGAGACACCAATATCCCATGAACATTTTCCAAAGAATATTTATTCTGAAAACAAGTCGTCTTGTTTTCCTCTGTTGTATATTATAAACAGATTTGTATGAAATTAGGATCATCATTAAGTTGGAAAGACCAAATGATCCTGAACTTGTATAGATTTTTTTCCAATAACACCACAAGGGGAGGAAACACTTAAATAATAACACTGGTTAGATGTGAAAAATCCATACCCCCTTCCCCATATAACTATGCCAACGTAACCTGCAGGGTAGATGCAGCTGTGTCAATAGAAGAATCTCTTGCAACATAGCTACCATTGTTTGTGGAGGAAAAACCTGTTCTGGCAGCATCGGCTGCATCTACACTGTGGGGTTACACCAGTAGGTGACTAGAGCTATGTTGTATAGTCTCCCTCATATAGACAATCTAAATGTAAAGGGTATGTCTAGACTGTAGCTGGAAGTATGCTTCCTAGTGCTAGCAGACAGACATGCGCTATCTCTGCTAAGCTGTTTAGCCAGGGGTGGCACAGGCAGCAGCTTGGGCCAGTTGCCTGAGTACAAAGCCAGCCAGAGACTCCACATGTGCTCACCAACCAAGTACATAAGTCACAACTTAAATACTTGCCCCTCCTCAGGCAAAAGCCCAAGAGAAGAAAGGAACTCTGAAAAGATTAATTGATCAAAATCCATCAGATCAGCAAGGGAAATGAATACTAGAATCAAGACCCCTCCACTAAGTGCCACATACTAGGTTAAAATATCTGGGAACAAGTAACTGTTAGACACCTCAATTGATCACAGTGGCAGCACTCATACATACAGGAAAAGAGGCCGAGCACTCAAACCATACAGGCCCAAGGGTTGGAGACCCTGCTTTTGTCAGCATCATCCTCTTGCCTAATCCAGGCTCCTCTCAAGTGCTGATTTTCCTTCATTACATCTATAGTCAATACACAGGGTAAGTAATACAGCTGATGTGGTGGTGTTCCTCAAGTTGTAGGCTGCAACCTTCCAGCTAGTGCTTCCGACTACTTTCACTGAACTGTTTGCTCACATGCTGTTAGCTGTGCTCCAGGGTGGGGGTTCCATCCATTCTCTTGTGCTATTGGTACAGTTCTGTTTGAAGAGTCAATTTTCTCCTGCAGTAGCTGGTTCATCTGCAAGGGCACTGAACCTAATCAGAAGATCTGTTCATTGTTATGCCGCATTTCATGGCCAAAACGTTACTTTACCTAGGATAATGGGGAGTCAGCGCCCCTCTGTGCCAAAGTACAAGGAGTGAATAATTACCACACTCCTGTAGCAGTCATTCATTCTATGTAAGCAAATCAAACTTTTCCAACTTGGGCACCTAGCTGACACTAACAGCGAGTTAGTGGGTTTCTGGTCCCAATGAATGAATGAACTGTCTTAAAGTACTAAGGACATCAGGTGACAAAAGGTCAAGATGAGCAGTGGAGGAGAATCTACAGAGGAGTTTGCATTCCTGCCAGAGCTGTTAATCTGTAAAATAGGAGAGGATGACCAGAAAATTAAGGCAGTCTTTTTAGTGTTTTAATGAAAGATCACAGTGCTTAGTTATCTGTTCTAGACACACTCCAGTATGCAGCCCATATCAGAGACTGGCTTCTGACTTGTGAACTGTTAGCTGAGAAAAGGGGCTGCAGAAGTGGGCTTTACTTTTCAGCTACAAAGCTACATCTTTCTAAAGCATCCAAGGAAAAAAAAAGTCTGGAGGCTCAATGATGGGACAACGTGCCAAATAATCAAGAACATATGTATGGCTCATCATAATTCATTATGTTGGATCTACACAGTGTTTCTTATACACAAAGAAGATGGACAACTTTTTTTGTTTTCATTTCTTTCCAAATGACTTTCCATATGCAGTTAACTGCTAAAAGAGCTGAACCCTTAAGTGACCACATGCTTCACCGAGCAATATAAATATATGGAACTGGATGACTCAGGATAATGGAATATGGAAGTAGAGCTGGGTGAAATTTTTTCAATAAATAGTTTATTCACTGTAAAAAGCTGTTTCAATCAAACCCAAACTGTTAGCAAATTCATGTTGGAGTCTGTCAGATAGTTAAACTGAACTGAAAAATACTGAGGTGTTTCACTAATGTCAAAGTCAAATGTTTTATTTTGATGTGACTCAGAATTTTCATTTATATTTTGAACATTGACAAAAATAAGAGGATCAGATTTACAAAATGTTGAGGAGGATGAGGGAGGAGTGGCAGTCTCCCTTTAACCTGTAGCCCCATGTTTGGGAACTCACCCACAACATGGGAGACCCAGTTCAATTCCCCTCAGCCTGAAGTGGAACAGGGCCTTCAACCTGAATCTTCCCAAAGTCAGGACTGAGGCATGATGGAAGGAGAAAAACTAATCTTCCTAGGAGTAGGTTATAACATTTTCTAGGGCAGGGGTGGGAAAACTATGGCCTGGGGGCCACATCTGGCCCTCCACACATTTTAATTGGGCCCTCAAAAGCCTGCTGGGAAGTGGGGTCTGGGGCTTGCCCCTGCTCCAGCTGGGGAGCAGGATCAGGGTATTGCCCCACTTTGCATGGCTCCTGGAAACAACAGCATGGCCCTTCTCTGGCTCCTACACATAGGGGCAGCCAGGAGGGTCTGCATGCTGCCCCAGCCCCAAGCACTGCCCCCACAGCTCCTATTGGCCAGGAACTGCAGCCAATGGGAGCTAGAGGGGTGGCACCTGAGGACAGGGCAGTGCACAGAGCCGCCTGGCCACACTTCCATGTAGGAGCTGGAGGAAGGACATGCCGCTGTTTCTGGGAGCTGCTTGACTAAGTGCTGCCCGGAGCCTGACCCCTCTCCTGTACCCCAACTGCCTGCCCCAGTCCTGATCTTCCTGCCCTCTAAACCCCTCGATCCCAGAGCGGAGTACCCTCCTGCACCCCCAACCTCTCATCCTCAGCCCCACCCCAGAGCCCATGCCTTCAGCTAGAGCCCTTCTGTCTTCCCGCACACCAACCCCCAATTTTGTGAGCATTCATGGTCCACCATACAATTTCCGTACCCAGATGTGGCCCACCCCTGTTCTAGGTAAGTAGAAGACTGACAATGCAAATTGAAAGCTGCCTTGTTTAACAAGGATTAAATTCACTTTTATCAAACCCCACACATTTTTTTAAAACTCATTAGCATCTTGAAGTGCTGTACAATAAAGAAATGTCAAAAATATAAGTAACTTAACCTAGTAGATTAGAAGGAATTTATTTTGAGATTTAAGATGAACTGGGAAATAGATTCCATTATCTATAATCATGGCTGAAAAGGTATTGTTAAACTGGATAATCGAGAAGTATACAAAGAGTAGGCTGGATACTTATAAACCTAGAAAACAACACAGAAGTAGCAACCAGCATTCAAAAGTAATTAAGGAAAATCATTTCACATACTGACTAGTTCAAGGGTTAAAAGATAAAACTTCAAAATACCAGTTAACAAATTCAAACAGCTTGCAATATTGAAATAATGCTTTTTGGCTGCCAGATGCAGTGAATTACAAAAAACTAATATTTAAAAAGCATTTAATCATAAGAGATGCAGTGTGATAATCCAAGGACAAGTAAACACTGCCTAGATCCTTGAGCAGATAAAAAGCAAATGTAACGACCTTTAAACAATCAGCGACACTTGCCAAATCTGTAAGAACAAATTACACACAGTCTCTGTAAAATTTCAGTAGTAAACAACATTTCTAGTTTAAAAAAAAAATTCCAATAGTCCAGAAGTTACAACATAAGTACTGTCAGAATCACTCCTTTCTGGATTACTTTGTCCTCAAAAGCACAGGCCTACCATTGTTATTCCCACAGAAAGCCTGCAGGCAGTTCTCTTCTCATACATACATATTAGCATCCCTCCTGCATGCATGTTCTTTTTGATTTCCAAAAGGCACCTGCTGCAACACAGTCTGTCTTGTTGGCAGCCAGAAATACCAAATTTAGCCTTTCACCCTATTCCTCAGATCTGCTTTTTTGGCACACAAGGACGTAGGACTTCTTGTAGAAGAAATTTAGATTTATTCATTAACTTAATCATTACCAGGCACCCAAGGGACCAAACAAGAATATATTGTATCATCTTCTAGATAGTCAGAAATGTTATCAGCTAAGTGATTATTTGCTAAACAAAACTATATTGCTACTTTTTTTCAATTCCTCTTAAAAACAAAAACAAAAAACCCCCACAGTTCCCAGGCTCTTCTCCAATAACCCCTTAACGTTAGTTCCAAATAATAGTAGGTGTTAACTTTGCAGCTCTGATGTTTCTGTGTAATTATGTTTTCTCCTGAGAGTTTAATAACATACAGAACTATTTTTTGTTAGCAGTAATTCTATTTGTATATACCACTGTCAAAAATGTAGTATCACATTCCATGACAACCAGCACAAGAAAGTAACAATATATAACGGGCACTCAAGTTCAAATTGGTGTATGAAGTTTTATTACATACAATTTATTATTGCACAGGCAATGATGTGAAAGCATGATTGCAATTCAGCTGTTGAAATGCCAGTCAGAAGTATGAATACATATCTCCACTTTAGATGAATACATATAAATTATGCACATCATTTTCAGTAATCTATAGTATTTTGTTCTAAATTACGCACCAAGAAATTAAAATCATGACAATGATAAACTTACAGTATCAAGTATCAGAGGGGTAGTTGTGTTAGTCTGTATCCAAAAAAACAATGAGGAGTCCAGTGGCACCTTAAAGACAGATTTATTTGGGCATAAGCTTTCATGGGTTAAAAAACCCACTTCTTACAGTATGCCACAATACATTGCTCTGTTTTATTTAGATTTGGTTTTGTGAAGGTTGAACAATATATCTGGAACAATTTAACTGCAAGCTTGTGTATATTATACATACTACAAGAGAACATGACAAACACCAGATGCTTTCAATCAATATTAAAAAATAAAATTGCACTAGGAAGTTCTAAATCAGTGAGGAGTCTGACTGCAATTAAAAGACAGATCTTCTAGTAACAGCACTCCACAATGTACAGTTGAAGACTTGAATTCTATCTTCTGTGACCAGACCGAGAACTTCGGGATCAAATGTTTTCTGCCCAGGGGAAGCAGAGTCTTAAGACCCATGTGGCCATTTTACATGCAGTGTCCACCCATCTGTCAGAAGACCAGAGATTGTCACAATGATAGGCTTTTTAAAAGAAGTGAAAATGAGCAGGGGCGGCTCTAGGAATTTGGCCACCCCAAGCAGGGCGGCATGCCACAGGGGGCGTGCTGCCGATCCCGCGGCTCCGGGGGACCTCTTGCAGATGTGCCTGCGGAGGGTGCGCTGGGAGGGCGGCAGGCGGCTCCGGCGGACCTTCCGCAGTCATGCCTGCGGGAGGTCTACCGGAGCCGCGGGACCAGCGAACCCTCCGCAGTCATGCCTGCAGGAGGTCCGCCGGAGCCGCCTGCCGGCAAAATGCCGCCCCAAGCGCGCACTTGGCGCGCTGGGGTCTGGAGCCGGCCCTGAAAATGAGGAAGGTGACATTCACACCTTCACCTCTTCTAAATATAATAAGTAGAATGAGTCAACAATGCAATGCTGTTGCAAAAAAAAGCAAAATGTAGTTTTGGGTTGCATTAATAGAGGCATAGCATACAAGTCACAGGAGCTGATAGTACCGCTCTACTCAGCGCTGGTTAGGCTCAGCTGGAGTACTGCATCCAATTTTGGTCACTAATCTATAGAAAGGATGTAGAGAAACTGGAAAGGATTCAGAGGTGAGTGACAAAGATGATCAAAGGGATGGAATGCAAGCCATATGAGCAAAGGCTGAAGGAACTGGGTATGTTTAGTTTTGGAAAAGAGGAGATTAACGGGGGACATAAGAGTCTTCAAATACTTAAAAGGCTGCAATAAAAGAAATGAAGAAAAGTTGTTCTCTTGCCACAAAGGCCAGAACAAGAAGCAATGGGTTCAAGCTAAAGCATAGCAAATTTAGATTAAATCTCAGGAAAAACCTGCGTGCCATAGAATATTCACATTGCAGGCCGTAACAAGTAAATTCTGTAATTTTGACAAGTTACCTGTCTCTTTCTATTCGTGAGTCTTCTCCTTTTACAATGATTAATGGATGACAAAATGAACTAAATTGGCTATATGGCTCTTTAAGGAAGGGCTAGCACAATGGGATTCTGATCCTGATTGTGGTCACTAGGCATTACTATAAGTAAAACGTACAAAAATAATAGAGCATTATAAAAATACAAAATCTCCATTCTTTAAACTTTTAGTCACTTTAGAAACTTTTTATCCAATTTTCGCAGATATTTTTTCCACAGCACCACTCATTTTATTACACAATAACACAGTAATAGTTCTGCAAGACTTTGTCTTGCTGGCAGTGGTGTAGTGAAGGTCTGATGTTATCTAGCATGTTTATTACCTGCCTATAAATAAATGTTTTAATCATCATTCATTTCCAGCTCTCCTAATTTCTGCCCAGGCTTATCAAAATGCTTGGAGTCAGGGGGACAGCATTGTATTAAAAATTCGGGCAAAAGAACAAACCTTTTCAAGACTGGGGGAGTCAGGTGGGGAAATTACAATTTGTTTAGAAATTTAGAAAAAAAGTAAATTTATACTGTGGGTTTGTATATGTAAAAAGTCAGACCTGGTCCTGTTGATCTGTGCTTATTTCTCATGGACAGGACTATTTGCCCCATAGCAATGTCACTGTTTTTCCATCTGCTTTTCAAACAAACAAACCCACAGACATTAATTAAATATTCTGCATGGCAGCAGTGGTACAGGAGCCTGCAAACAGAGCTGAAAATGGGGGCATTTCAGTGGGTGTTTGTAAGTAAGAGTTTCAGGGAGGGTGTGAGTGGGTGTCTTTTCCTCTTCATAGGAGTTTATGGGGGAGGGCTATGACAGAGAGGCTGTAGTGGTAGTGATCCAAGGAATGGAAGAAACAAGGAAGATGACTGGATGTGGAAGCTGTGGAATGTACATTGTCTTGGAGCAGGTACCTGAAAAGAGCTTCATTTGCATGAAGTGCCACCTGCTGGAAGAGAAGATCCAAGGTTTGGAGATGCAGGTAGAAATTGTGGTTGAGTTTCAAAGGGAACTCAAACAGATGACGAAGGGAAGGTGAGAGGAGACTGAAGGGAAAATTCAAGACTTTCAGATGCAAGCTAGATTGGAGAACTGTGAGGGTAGATTGCTGGCAGGGAGAATGGCCAGTGGAAGCATGTGACTATGAGAACTAGGCAGAGGAAAAGACCAGCTAGTAATGGAGAAATAGAGCTCAGGAACAGGTTTGCGGAGTTGGAAAATAAAGAAAGGGTGCAGCGGGCAGTAACAGAAGATGAGAGGGCAAGGAATAAAGAGCGGCTATTCCAACAACGAGAGGAAGAGTCAGTGGAGGTAGCCAGAGTTTGGAGCCCCAGAAGGATAGAGGATGATACACAGAAGATTGCAAGGAAGAACAAAAATGCATCAGAGATTATGCCAGGCTAGGGAAGACACTTAAAGTAGTGGAGTTTCAAGTGATCTTCAGTGGATTCTGCCTGTACCTAGGAGGAAGAGAATGAAGGTGAAACAAGATTATGATGATCAAACAGATGCCTCAGGTAGTGGTGCTAAATGAGCACTTTGGGATGTTCAACCACTGGTAGTCATTCACAGACAGAGGACTGTTCTCATGGGACAGACTCCACCTTAGTAGGGAGGGAAATAGACCTCGGATGGAGGTTGGCACAACTGATTAAAAAAAAAAGCTTTTAACTAGGCATTCAAGGGAGACTATTGGGAGATGCTCATGTAATCTCCATGCCTGGTTCTAATATTGAGTGGAGAAAAATTAAGAAAGAGGATACAGCAATAGAAAAAGCAATAGCAGAAGGTAGGAGAAAGCATAGTTGGCATTGGCACTAACAGCCAGGTAGGCGATACTGACAGTAGAATGACTGTCCCTAATCGGGTGAGGAATCTGGGGAAAGCCAAGCAGAAACAACTATGACATCTATACACCAATGCAAGGCGCCTGGGTAACAAAATGGAAGAATTAGAACTATTGGTGCAGGAAGTGAAACCAGATATTCTTCTTAGAGGTGTGTCCCTGTGGGTACTCCACTTTAGCTGTGTTGGTGCCCCTGCACTTCTAATAGGAGATTTGTAGTAACAGTGCACCATTTGGCCACGCGCACGTGGCAGCCATCTTGCCGAGCGGTTACCCTGTGTGCGCAGCCAACCGTCCCCCAGTTCCTTCTCTACCACCTTTGGCTTCTGTCGGAATGACAGCATTGTCCTTAACAACTCTAGATATTCCTCTTATTTCAGCCCTTTCTCAGTTATTACTCCTTTATTAATTTCTCCTTTCATTTTTCTTTACCATTTTTCTCCCTTTTTCCCCGCCTCAGGTGGGCAGTTGCCTAATGACTTAAAGAGGCATTAAAATTGGACTATTCCCATTCTTTATTCAATACAGCCTCTCAGACAGGCAGGGCTCTCCAGGTTTCAAGTGCTGTCTGACCTGCAGACTTTCGATACCAGTCACAGACGGCCACACACAATGTGTCTGGGGGGACACACATATTATCCAAAAGGCTAGGGATCTCCAACTAAAACTTTTGATGTTGGAGAAATCCCTCAGACCTGCCTCCGATCCCAAGTCCAGGACACCACCTGGCCAACACTCACCTGCAGTTGCCTCAGATATGGGATCCTCTTCAAAAACAGCTAATAAGGACCCTGTTCCTAAAAAAGCCACAAAAAAACAGTTTCACTCTTCACCACAGCAAGATTTGCCTGAGAAAAAGCGATCTCCAACCGCAAAGTCTGCCTCGGTACTGACTGCACCAGGATTGTCTGCATCCCGAGGAGCAAAAGACCTGATGCGGTCTAGTTCTCATGGAGGCACACATAACAAAACCAAGCCTCCTAGCTCAGCACCAAGGGGACCTAAGAAAAGTCAGGCACTGAGCAGTGCTATGGCGCCACCTGCCGCACCGATACAATACAGCAAGTGTGCGGCACCGGCAACGCTCACTCTGATTCCCAGCCAGAGCTTGCCTCCACCGTCGGTACTGAGCCTCTTGGTCCCGCAACAGTTCATCAGCCAGGCGGACCTCCTCATTACTTCTACTCTGGGAACTCCGCTTTTCAGCACCAACAGCACCCCAGCCAGATCAGGGGCAAGCTTTACCACTACTCTTGCTGGCTCAGCCCCTCCTCTCTCCAGAAATGAAGAGGAGGAAGTGGAGGTAGGAATGTGCACCCCTTGCCATTCCTCACCCTAACCTGAACCCTCGCAGCTGCAGGGCACAGTTTGGCTACCCCCACAATGGGTGCCCCCTCCCATGGCCCTCCCACCAAATTGGGCATTATACAGGGCCCAGAACATCAAGCCCCCAAAACCACCCAGACCCAGGACACCATGATCATCATCAGCATCTGCCCTGACTTCCCCAGAAAGGAGGAAGCCAAAGAACCTGAGGATAGGCCAGAGGGTGACATCCTCCCACCTACCCACATTTCCTCTTCGTCTTTTGACGAAACAGTAATGCCATCTCCCCCCACATCGTGAGATGACTTCAAATCCTTTCAGGATCTGTTTAAACGAGTAGCTGACTCCCTTGATATATCACTGGCAGAGCTATCAGAGACACAGCATAAGCTGACTGATAAACTTCAAGCCTCTCCATCAGCCAAGATGGCACTACCCAGTAATGCAGCCGTTATTGAGCCTGCAAAAACTGTCTGGCAGATGCCAGCCACAGCTCCACCTTTTTGTAAAAGATCTGACAAGAAGTACTGTGTACCGGCTAAGGGAGCTGAGTTCTTGTTCATCTACCCTACCGCAAACTCATTGGTGGTAGAGGCAGTTAATCAAAGGGGGAAGCAACATCAGGTCAAACCACTCTGTATGATAAAGACTGGAAATGGCTAGTCCTCTTTGGCAGAAAAGCCTATTCATCGGCTACCCTCCAGTTTTACATAGCCAACTATTCCACCTTACTAGCTGAGGACACACACAACATTTTTTTGCAGATGTTAACTTTTATTGAACACCTTCCAGCAGACAAAAAAGAACAATATAAAGCCAGTATAACAGAGAGTTTCCTTATCGCCAGAACGGCCCTGCAGGCTTCTCAAGATTCTGCTGACACGGCGGCCCGATCAATCGCCACATCCGTCATTATGCAGAGAGATTCCTGGCTACCTCTCTGGCTTTCCCAGGGCAGTTCAGGCTACCATAGAGGACTTACCTTTTGAAGGCCACAAATTGTTCGCAGAGAGCGTGGATGTATCGTTACATACCTTGAAGGACTTCCGTGCAACATTAAAGACACTGGGAATATATGTCCCTGCGAACAAAAAGAAACAGGGCAGATTCTGTAACCAACGATTCCGGTCTGCCCCATACACCCAGCCTCAAAGACATTATGACCAATGCCGCAAGCAGCACCAGAAGAGATGCCGACAAACACAAGAGCAGTTGTCTACATCTCAACCATCCACTTCCAGGCAAACATTTTGAAGTGTTGATTGAGGGCGTGGGAGCCTCGCATTCTCCAATTCCAGAGTCACTTTTAATTTCCAGCCCATTTGGGGACCACCTTACACCTTTCTACCCACTCTGGAGATCCATCATCTCAGACAGATGGGTTCTGGAATTATACATAAGGGCTATTCCATCCACTTTTTTCTATTCCACCTATCCACCCCTTGTCCCCATCCCTCTTCAGGGACCCATCTCACGAGCATCTGTTACAGCAGGAAATAAATCATCTCCTGCAATTAGGAGCGGTAGAACCCGTACCAGCTCAGCACAGGGGCCCAGGGTTTTATTCACATTATATCCTCACTCAGAAGAAAACAGGCAGATGGAGGCCAATTCTGGACTTGCGCAAACTAAACAAGTTTGTGAGAACACTGCTCTTCAAGATGGTAACCATAATTCCGGCATTGGAGAAAGGAGATTGGCTCTCAGCTCTCGACCTACAGGATGCTTACTTTCACATCACCATCCACCTAGCGCACAGAAGGTTCCTCCGATTCGCTCTTGGGAACCTGCTTTACCACTACAGGGTGCTCCCCTTTGACCTATCCATGGCCCCAAGAGTATTTTCCAAAGTTCTCGCTGTTGCAGCAGCACATCTTCGCAGGCAGGATGTGATAATCTTTCCCTACCTAGACGACTGCCTGTTAAAAGCACCAGTATACAAGGAGGCAGTCGACGCCACTCTCACCCCTATAACCTTGCAAGTTTGACCTGTAAATGCAGATACAGTTTGCCACTAATTATGTGGCAACTCTTAAAAGACATTAGTTTCAAAGCTCTAAAAACCCTTAATCATAAAAATACTTACTAATAGAGTAGATGTGAAGTAATTTTAGATGTATAAACTTGAATGTTGTTATTATGATGCTGTAATAAGGCTTCAAATCACATAGGGTCAAATTGTGAAACCTTCCTCCTTCCACTGTACGTACACACACACACACACACACACACACACACACACACACACACACACACACACACACACACACACTGGTAAGCAGTTACTCACTTGAGTGGTCCCATTGATAACAGCTCATAAAAAGCACCAGCCTGCAAGAAGCTCAGCACTGACTCTTAGTGAAGTCAGGGGGACTGCTCACATGATAAGATTTCAGCACATGCTTTAGTGGCTTGCTGGACAGGATCAAGGCTAAAGTGCTTGGCTCCTTGCAGGATTGATCACTATTTACATACTTCAGTTTGTACCTCATTTAATAGAAGCAGATAAGATCTGTTCCTTTGTGGGAGCAGCCTTACCTCCCTACTGGAAGTCATGATAGTCCACCTGATTAATCCCTCTGGAGCATGTTTTTGAACTTCTATTAAATATTTAAAAAGTAGTAGGTTAAGCAAAACATTTATTACACACAGTGCCTTATGTGCTAAGTGCTACATATATGAAGAGACTGTCCCTGCCTTGAAGCACTTACAATCTAAAAAGACAATATGATGACAGATGATGTAGTGCGATACAGCATCAGATCAAATTAGGGTGATGAATGGCACTTGTCTGTCAGTTACCACATTTTGTTGCTAATCTTATACTTGTCACTCAATATTTTAAAATATTTAACCATATTTGGTGTTTTAACCCTTGTCTTCTCTTTATTTATTTTGTTTAATTCTTACTTAGTTTTAAAGTTATATTTGTTTACTTATCAATACCGCTGTAAGTAACTGTAGCCCTTTTTATTTGCTTTAAATCCAACGTAGATTTAACAATTTGATAAAGACACTTAGTGACTAGCCCATTTCTGACAGTACCAGTTACCGTTGTTGTTCCAACTTTATATCTAAGTAAATATTAGAGGGTAAAAGATTACACTGCCTTGCAATATCTGATGGAGTTGGAAAATTACTGTGGTACAGATTAATATATATAATTTGGTCTCTAATTGGTATAAAAATGTTGTCTTGTGAGGCTTAACATTTCATGGGTTGTATGAATTTAATGAAGATGAAATCCTATCCCTATTCCCAACGGACAGTGATGATCTCAGGGTCAACCTGAGACTGTTATAGTGTGACTGAAGATTGGTCTTGGATTTTATTTTTTTAAACAAACAGCAAGAATCTCAACAGCTACAGCAGAGGCAAGAGGGAGAGCAAGTGAATTGATCCTTTTCTGCCAGAGGATAGCAGATGGATCTGAAGCAGTGCCGGCTACAATGAAAAAATCTGCCTGCTGTCTTTATTTCAGATGTGTCTTTAGGTAACTGCAGACTCTTATATTTACTATATGTTCCCTGAAATTTAAAATTATTGGAACTGGTGTGCTGAAACAGAACTTGTGGTTCCAGTTCTACCATGTCTCTTGTCCCAAGGTTGGAGTGAGATTCTTAACCCAGAACCAGTCCCAGGCTGTCAGCTTGGCTTCTGGAACGCTGGGTACACTAGTATTCTGTGTTCTGTGATGTCCAAAAAAAAGCCTGTTGGAAAAGCTGGGAGACTTTGACCAGACAAAACTATTTAGTGAATTATAAGAGATTCTGCAGCAGAACAGTTGCAAAGGGTGAAGACCAGACCCTGTATAGAAAGTCACTTTTATTTTGGGCTGTCCTACTACGCTTGTAGCTGTCAACTGTGTAATCATGTTCAAGTCTGAGGTTCCCCTTATCTGTCATTCTAGCTTTCTATACTCCACTGCACAGATTGGCAGTCTTTGCTCACTGTACCAGCTTTCTGAAAGGCATATTTGTCTCAAGATCCATAGACAATGGTCCCTAAGAAGCATATTTACTATAGTAAGAAACAACTTGTATAGTTCTAAAGGCTTAATCAACCCACGCATTATTTTCATTTTACATTTAAATTACCTCATCTTCTAGTTTAAACTTCCTCCTACAGTTCCAGTAGGTTTTTTTTGAAGTTACAGTATTTTAATTTAACCCTTTTATATTTCTTCCAGTTTCAGTTTTAAATAATTCTCTTAAAATATATGTAAGTGATTTAGAATTATATCTTGAATAAGCTTTGAACACAAAACCATTCTTAAAAGTTCTCTGACATCTCTCTAAATAGTGTCTACCCTTTAACATCTATTTATCTTAGTAAACATTACTATTTAGCCCGGAAACAAATATTTTGATTATAACAACAAAATATTTTTGAGACAAGATTAAACTCACTAACATCTGTATTACAAATAGAGTTCATATCAGTAAATTCAGGTACCTAATGTCACAGTGCTATAGAAATTTATAGTAGTATTACTATGATGGACCTAAGCTGCCAAGGGCAAATCAGATGCTACTTATTCATGCACAATAGAAAATCATATTATAAAGATGTATTTCATCAGCAGTCATCGCCACTTAAGTCTTTAGTTATAACTTTACCACCTTGTATATACCAAGCTAACGCATCAGCATCTCCATTATTAGATTTTGAAAATGTCCACCTACATCTGTATTTAAAACCAAACAGAAACCTATTTAGGACACAGGTATTCCACCCAATGGAGTTTCTTTCAAATGTGGTCGTTTCATAGTGTTTGTATTCCCATTCATGTGCTTTTTACTCGGGCAAAACTTCCATTGACAATTGCGAGTATTGCCTGAATAAAAACTTCATGTTGGTACTTGGTGTGTGGTGTTGCATCTTTTTTTATCTTTTATCTATCAATTATCCTGATGATACTTTTACCAGGTAGTGTTTAGAAATTTGAGAATATGAAATATTTCTAATTTATTTTAAAACATATTATTATACAGATATTTGTATGGCTAATGTTGCTCATTAATACCAATGAGTGACATTCATTTTTTAGCTCTCTAAAAGAGTCATTTTTAAAAGAAAAAAATAAACAAAATATAAAAATATTCCCAAAGGGAAGGCAACTTCAACTAACAGATAGTATTACTTTAGTTAGTAAATTGACAAAGCTACTTAATGTAATTTACAAGTTCTAATGTAAAGTCTAACAGAATGACTGACCTTGAACAAATCAGATGATTAATCATGGTAAAAGTTCATTATTATTATTATTTATTATTTTTTTGCTTGAGGACCCAGGTGTGAGTAACTCTACAGTTACTGCATTTACTCTCAATATGTGTGCATTAGGGTCTCTTTAGATTGGATTAATAGCACCTGCAGATGTTTGAAATGCTTTTACAGTATTACATAGAATGAGGTCTGCAAACATATTTTTCTTCCCACCATCCCTGTACTCCCTTCTAAAACTTTGCTGTGGGCTGGTTTTGTTTATAGTTAAGGCTACGTTTTGGTCATGGGCATTTTTAGTAAAAGTCATGGACAGTAAACAAAAATTCATGGCCCATGACCTGTCCAGGACTTTTACTATATACCCCTGACTAAAACCTGAGGGAGGGGGGGAAGTCTGGGACCCCCGCTGGTGATGGAGGGGGCCTAGGTGGCAGCGCATGGCCCAGGACCCCTGCTGTATTATAAAGGGGTGCAGGTGGCGTGCAGCCTGGGACCCCCACTGGTGCTGGGAGGGGAGGGGGTTGGCAAGGCTGGCAGGCTCCCTACCTGGCTCTGTGCCTCTCCCCTCCCCACCAGCAGCAGAGTTTGGGTGTGGGAGCGGGTAGGAGGCTAGGGCATGGGACAAGGTGAGGCGGGCCCTCAGCGGCGCTTACCTATTGGGCTCCCCAGAAGCAGCGACATCCCCCTTGTTCAGCTCCTAGGCAGAGGCATGGCCAGGCAACTCTGCGTGCTGCCTCCACCCAGAGCACTGGTTTCGCAGCTCCCATTGGCTGTGGCCAAAGGGAGCTTCAGGGGCAGTGCCTGCAGACAGAGGCAGCACATAGAGTTGCCTGGCCCCCCTGCCTAGGAACTGAGTGAGGGGGATGTCGCCGCTTCTGGGGAGCCCCCCATGCAAGCACTGCCAAGAGCCCGTCGAGAGTCCCGTGCCCCAATCCTCTGCCTCTTCCCACCCAAACTTTGCTACTGCTGGGGGGAGTGTGCGGTGGCCAGAGATTGCCCCAGCAGTGGCCAGTGTGACTGGCACAAGGGCTGCCTGAGCAGAAGTAATGGAAAGTCACAGAATTCGTGACTTCTATGACAAACTTGCAGCTTTATTTATCGTTTAGATCTTGTTTACTATCAGTAACGTGTAGAAAGTAGACTTTTACTATTTCCTCTCCCACCCACTCTCTTAGAGTTCTTTGAAGGGGTCAACAAACATTTGGACAAGGGGGATCCAGTGGTCATAGTGTACTTAGATTTCCAGAAAGCCTTTGACAAGGTCCCTCACCAAAGGCTCTTACGTAAATTAAGTTGTCATGGGATAAGAGGGAAGATCCTTTTGTGGATTGAGAGCTGGTTAAAAGACAGGGAACAAAGGATAGAAATAAATGGTAAATTTTCAGAATGGAGAGGGGTAACTAGTGCTGTTCCCCAAGAGTCAGTCCTAGGACCAATCCTGTTCAATTTATTTATAAATGATCTGGAGAAAGGGGTAAACAGTGAAGTGACAAAGTTTGCAGATGATACTAAACTGCTCAAGATAGTTAAGACCAAAGCAGATTGTGAAGAACTTCAAAAAGATCTCACAAAACTGAGTGAATTAGCAACAAAATGGCAAATGAAATTCAATGTGGATAAATGTAAAGTAATGCACATTGGAAGACATAACCCCAACTATACATACAATATGTTGGGGGCTAATTTCACTACAACTAATCAGGAAAGAGATCTTGGAGTCATCATGAATAATTCTCTGAAGACATCCACGCAGTGTGCAGCAGCAGTCAAAAAAGGAAACAGGATGTTAGGAATCATTAAAAAAGGGATAGAGAATAAGATGGAGAATATCTTATTGCCCTTATATAAATCCCTGGTACGCCCACATCTTGAATACTGCGTACAGATGTGGTCTCCTCATCTCAAAAAAGATGTACTGGCATTAGAAAAGGTTCAGAGAAGGGCAAATAAAATGATTAGGGGTTTGGAATGGGTCCCATATGAGGAGAGATTAAAGAGGCTAGGACTTTTCAGCTTGGAAAAGAGGAGACTAAGGGGGGATATGATGAGGTATATAAAATCATGAGTGATGTGGAGAAAGTGAGTAAGGAAAAGTTATTTACTTTTTCCCATAATATAAGAACTAGGGGCCACCAAATGAAATTAATGAGCAGCAGGTTTAAAACAAATAAAAGGAAGTTCTTCTTCACACAGTGCACAGTCACCCTGTGGAACTCCTTGCCTGAGAAGGTTGTGAAGCAAGGAGTATAACAGGGTTTAAAAGAGAACTGGATAAATTCATGGAGGTTAAGTCCATAAATGGCTATTAGCCAGGATGGGTAAGGAATGGTGTCCCTAGCCTCTGTTTGTCAGAGGTGGAGATGGATGGCAGGAGAGAGATCACTTGATCTTTACCTGTTAGGTTCACTCCCTCTGGGACACCTGGCATTGGTCACTGTTGGTAGATAGGATACTGGGCTGGATGGACCTTTGGTCTGACCGAGTATGGCCACTCTTATGTTCTGATGCACCCCCAACCTCCCATTGTGTGGTTAAAAGCTTTTTGGAACCACTCCACAATACAAGTCAATGAAGGTCTGTTGAAACAGTCTTAGTACAGGTTATTATTTGGAAAAGGAAATTTAATTAGAGGAACAAACTCTGACAAGGAAGGAAATTTCGTTAAGGGTGCTATAGCAGCCTTAATTCAGTTCCGTTGTTCTGTAACAATGCTGTTCTGTATAGTCGTGTATTTGATGTTTATTTATAGCATGGAAAACGGAATTTCTGAACTTCAAACTTGGCAGGTAAATGAAGGAGAAACTCAAATATTTTTTGTTTAAAATAAAATAATATTAAAAAAATAAAATGCACTTTTAATCTTAGTCCTATAGATTGTATATTCTGTTACTGATTAGGTGTATTTGTTTAAAATTTATTTAAACAAGATTGTCCTATCTCCATAACTAATTTCACCTGGGATTATTAACTGAAAACCTGTTAAACATTATATTTACTTTTTTGTATTTTAGTTAGTTTGGAGCATTTAAAATTCTATTTTGTCATAGCAAATATCTGTTCCGATTCACTGTCTGTTTCTTGTGTACCATCACATGGTTGGTTTTAGTTCTCAACAAAGCAGTGTAATGTTTAAATTGCCCCAAACTTACTTATTTAACTTTAAAAAAATCATGAAACATTGCTATTCTTATTAGGTTATAAACCCCTATTTACAAAATACAGATTTTAAAAATATGTCATCTAAATAGATGACAGTGTCACTGCTGTGAACAGTTGGGGGTCGGGGGAGGGGAATCTCTGCAGATCCCCCCCCTAAAACTTGTAGTAGTTTGTACATTTTGTATTCTTCAGGAAGTAAATATTATTCTCTTGATACAGAAGTATTACAGACAAGCAAATATAGCCCAATTCTGCAATGAGGTTTTTGCAGGTGCAAGCTAAGTATGTATATTTTTTCAACAATTTTTTGTAACAATTACTGTCCTCTTAACTACTAGGCAGATTGCTGAAGTAACGAATAAAAATGTCTGCAAGGAATAAAATATTAACACCATATTAGAAGAAAGTACTAGTGAGTATTTAATTGCTTCAAACAAATTTCTGAGGCACAAACTTGAACAAAATGGTAATGTAAAATGTGGTTCATTTTTCCTATCACCTTCTGTAATCCCTTTATTTTTGAAAATGTTCTTTTGAATAGACGCTTTCTCCCTTCAACCCAGATTCTGCCTAATCCTTCAGTGAAGTCATAATTGTATGTTTGTGGTATTAGTCTGTTGCCATGGAAATGAGTGTGATATAACAAATTCAGTGCTACAGCTTCACTGCAGTGTCAAATAGGAAAAAGAAAGTTTAAACACTAGTCTTTGATCATTTTTTTCCCCCTGACACTTTTGGTAATTCTGGAAAATATTTTTATTTTATTCTAATTTATTCATGTTCTAGGTTCCTTTCCAAATGTTAAAAGTAAAACAACAAGCGAATGTCCTTAGTACAAAAAGACTTCTCCATTCTGTGTTGGGTTTGGCTGCCCTGCTATGCATCCAAAGCCTATATGCAACATATCAAGATCACAAATTGCCCAGTGAACAACAAAGAAACTTTTCATCCCTTCTGGCCTTAAAATCTATGAATCTTTTTATAGATGATAATGCTCCATAATCAGCTAACCAAAGTTCTTTAATTTAACCCTTAAAAAGATGGAGAAAATAAATGAGCCATGCACCATTCCCTGAAGGTCAGCCAATCTGTGTTTTGTTGGACCATTGATAGGATGCAAGTTCCATAAGTGCTAGGATCCAGGGGGTAATTGTCTGTCCAGTATTTGCTTGTGCAGGGTAAATTGCTTTTCCATTTGATTGTCAAGTAAATTTATTGCATAATTACCAAGTCTATTTGTGGATTTTTTTTTTTACAGTATCTCATTCTTCAATTCTGTAAATATAGATTGCCACAGCTTTGTCATAGTGTTACAATGTTCTTAATGCTGTAAACAAATGGAAAGTATTTACCCTAATTGTTTTGCACAGGAATAATATATTTTGTTTACAAGTTAAACTAGTTATGATAATTAAAAAATTACAATCCGTGAATTGTCGTCCTGTCTCAGAATCCTATTAAATCACTTAAATTATTTCAGAAAGAGTGTTTGCAGTTCTTTACCATTAACATTAATAACTCATCTATATTAATACACATAAAAACTCTTTTGTTATCTCTGAATAATGAAATACCTCAGCCAGTGCCCTTCCAAAATAATATACACCAACTTTAATAGTGGCTTCTATTACTCTGAAAGACTTGTTGGGTAGGATTCTTTCCCAGAAGTATTTAAAAAAAAAAAAAAAGATGTTTAGTTCTTTCACTTCTCTTTGCTGTAATCTCTTTCAAAGATTGGGATTTGCTTCAAAACAGCATAGGAGTGTTGATTTACAAGTTAAATTTTGATTTACTGGATCCTCTGGAATTATTCAGATGGCAATTAAAGATGAATTGGAAAGCAGAGTCTGTGATTTGTCTATTGGTGTAGGTAAATGAAATAAGAGTGAAGCTGTACCATCTCTGCTGGCATCTCCAGCCTCTCATCACAAACCTCTGTCTTTCATCTGTCTTTAAGAGATTGCATACAGCAGTACCCATCCCTCTGAAGACATCTGACCCCTCAGCATTCCCTGCAACTTTGTTATTCCTAGGATATATCTCCCAAGGGTACGTCTTCACTACCCGCCGATCCGGCGGGTAGCAATCGATTTCTCGGAGTTCGATATATCGCGTCTCATCTAGACGCGATATATCGAACCCCGAACGCGCTCCCGTCGACTCCGGAACTCCACCGGAGCGAGTGGCGGTAGCGGAGTCGACGGGGGAGCCGCGGACGTCGATCCCGCGCCGTGAGGACGGGTAAGTAATTCGAGCTAAGGTACTTCGACTTCAGCTACGCTATTCACGTAGCTGAAGTTGCGTACCTTAGATCGACACCCCCCCCCATTGTAGACCAGGCCCAAGATTCTACCTCCTTCCTATGCTCTCACAGGATCTTTACTGGTAACCTTGTGTGACAAATAGGGCAACTTCTTGCAGTATCTTTGGGAGACCATATTATATTGTGTATGAATGGTTTATGTGTCATTGTGGGCCAGGGATTGTATGTGTAACCCAGGGACAACCTATGGCACGCATGCCAAAGGCGGCACACAAGCTGATTTTCAGTGGCACTCACACTGCCCGGGTCCTGGCCACCAGTCCAGGGGGCTCTTCATTTTAATTTACCGTAATTTTAAATGAAGCTTCTTAAATATTTTAAAAACCTTATTTACTTTACCTACAACAATAGTTTGTTTATATATTATAGACTTATAGAAAGAGACCTTCTAAAAACGTTAAAATGTATTACTGGCATGCGAAACCTTAAATTAGAGTGAATAAATGAAGACTCGGCACACCGCTTCTGAAAGGTTGCTGACCCCTGGTGTAACCTTTTGGTTAAAGAGCTATCTCCCTATTAAGCAGGTGGGTTACATATGCACTCCGGGGGTGGGGCGGGGGAAGGATTACCCCAGCTCCTCCAGGAAGTGAAAACAGTAGGGTATGATTAAGACCAATTACTCAGGTTATAACACTTCTAGAGAGATATCACTTTCTGGGGAGGCTTGCACATTCTTGGTCAAACTGCATTCTCCAGAGATCAAGAGACAAAGAAGGGGCTTTTGGATAAATAGCCTGAGCTTAAATTGACTTGGAAGATTTGGTCAGGTTCCTGATCTAAAGGCTGATGTGGACTTATAACCACCAGGAAAACCCAGTTGTGGGGTTGGAAGGACTGACCTGTATCAGAGCCCTATGTTGGAGTTGGGGGTGACCTCTGATAATCTTTTTAGAGAAGCTGGTAGGCCTACCACAGTCTGTTGGCCTCAAAAATTACTGTACACTGGCTTGCCTCCAGCGTACCCTAACAGGCCCTCCAGGTGCATGACCCTTCTTCTGGGAACATACAAATTACTGTATCAGATTAGACCAGTGATCCATCCTTGTCCTAATAGACAATTGTGGAACAAGTGGCCCATAAAGAAAGTTTCCTCCTCGTCCCATCAATTGGTGGCTGGTATATATATTTGAAGTATGAGTGTTTATAGTTCAATTTATTATTTTAAATCCTATAAAATGTAACTGGTTATTCTGTTTACATAAACGTGTAATCCTGTTTTAAAGCCAACTAAGCTCTCACTCTTAATGATATCTTATGGCAGTGTATTCCATAGGTTAGTACACTGTATGTTTTAAAAATTAAAAAAATATATTATTTTATCGGTTTTAAATTTGTTTCCCTTTCAGTTTCATTGGCTATCCCCTTGTTCATGTATTCTGAAGGAGGGTAAATAAGAGCATTTGATTTAACTTCTGTAGACCATTCATCATTTTGCATAGCTATATGATATCCCTTCTTATTCTTTTTCTCTCTCAACTAAATAGCATCAAACTTTTCTATACCTCTTCCTATGGAGATCTTTTCATGTCTCTAACTACTTGCTTTGTCAATCTCTTGTCTCCTTCTCCTTCAATCTCTGTGTCTAGGTGTGAAAAGCTAGTGTGTGCGCAAAAGTACAGTTTACTGTTTATATGTTCCCATCTCATCCTTAAATATGGCAGTGTTATAGCAAGGGCCCTCAGAAAACCATGTTTCCATGGAATGTGTGGAAAATGTGACATTAGCCCAACCCTCTGATTTTCCCAACAGAAGGGAGGAGGAAGCTGGTATCTGCACATGGAAGTCTCATGCTCAGTACGGCTCATAGCACGTGGTAGCGTCATATCAGGGTAGCAATTATGAGCAGCAGCGGCACGGCCTCACATAAAACTGGCCACAAAGATCCCCCACCCCTTCCTCTCCCCAAATGCTTGTTTTACTCTGGTGACTGCAGACTTTTCCCTCCCTTTCTTCCTTTCTCCTACTCAGTGCCCATCTGCCCACCAAGCTGGCTCATATACTGCAGACTCGGGAGCCCTTTTGTACAAGGCAGTGCTGCCACCACTTGGAACATGAGGAGCTGTGGCCTCAGCAGGGAGATGGAAGTGCTTGCTGGCTGCCGAGCCCTCAGCCAGAGTGCTGATGATTTTTCCACTGAGCATGATACTGGTGCACACAGATGCTTGCTTTTGCCTACCTGCTGTTGGAAAAATCGCAGCAATTTGGGGGTGATTTGGTGGCCAATGTGCAATTCAACCTGCCCACTGAAGCAGTTGCTGCTCATGTTCCAAGTACTTCGCCTAAAACTGACCACCAAGTCCACAGCAGGTGAGCCAGCATAGCAGGTGGGCAGGCACGGAGTGGGAGAAACGGAGTGACGGAGGAAAAAGTAGGAAGCCACCAGATTAAATTGCAGCAGTTTGGGAGGGAAATGGGGGCAGGAGAGCTTGGCGGCCAGTTTTATGCAAAGGAATGCAGCGGTGACCTTTTGCTGACTGCATTGCATGCATATCCTGTGGAAATTGATATTTTACCCATCACACTGCTGCACATATTTAAAACATAATCTGCGATATTTTTTTTGGGCCCTAGTCATAACCATATTTCCTATAGTGAAGGATGAGTTTTATAACTTCAGGTTTTAAATTATGCAATGAATTTAACAGTAGTATAATTGTATAGCAATAATCACAAACTAAAATTTGATATTTACAAATGTTTTAAATTCATTGTATAAGAAATTGATAATTTTGTACTAGCACAGCCATCAAATAATGCAAATAATGCTGTAAGGAAGTAAGTATTCAAGTGACATTAGGACTGTACATTCTGCAAAAGATGAATGGCATAAAAGTCGACCTCTTGACATTGGCAACATTAGATTTTATGTATGACTTAAGGCTCACAGTATAGAGAGAGAACTAGAGATAATAAAGCTTTTATGATTTGTGCTTCCACGGGCATGAGAAGCAGAGCCAATATATAATGCATCTATGGATGCTCTTTGTACTCCTCCTCACTAGCTTCTCCAACCTTTTTAAAGGTTGTGAATGGAGCAGTATTGTAAACACTGAACATATTAGTTTATTCAGGTAGCCCAGAACTCAGCATTTTGGCTAAATTACTGTTGTAGATCTGAGGAATGTTTTATGCTGATGTTATACTGTCAACTTCTCTTCCATAATGAGTCTATGTTGACAGTGTAGTTGTTGGAAGCTGATCATCTCAAACAAATACACCATGACTAGTCAGCATTTAGTAAAATTCCATAGTTACCTTCAGTGCAAAACTTCCAACTAGCACTTATTTCTTAGAATTTGGACCCTTATTTTGAAGGCAGTTTTTGGCAACTCAAGAATTTATTAGATACATTGTAATACATGGATGTTGGTGCAGTGGAGAATCTGTGTACAAGTCTGATACTTTCAGTGGGAGAAGTATACATTCTATGTATGACCGGTCTGTCTGTTTACATGTTATATTTTAACATGAAAATGTTTTATCATACTAGTCAAATGCTAAATGCTTCTTAAACTGCTAAAAATTTCAACTGTGTAAAGCTTAATATAAACATGTGTAGTTATAAATAGTGACCTTTCAATGCATAGTGGCATTTGTGCTTTCTGTACAGTACATTGTATAGTGTGTAAGAGAGAGTATGCTCCAGAAGTGATTAAGGTTTCAGGATTTAGAAACACCAGGTGTCTCTGAGGGTACGTCTACACTACAAGACTATTTCGATTCATCTTAATTCGAATTTCTGGAATCGACCTAATGTAGTCGAAGTTGTGTATCCACAATAAATACAGTAATTCGACTGTGTGAGTCCACAGTAACGGG
This sequence comes from Mauremys mutica, assembly GCF_020497125.1. Lineage (NCBI taxonomy): Eukaryota > Metazoa > Chordata > Testudines > Geoemydidae > Mauremys > Mauremys mutica. Next base: position 46,998,439 of record NC_059072.1, read on the forward strand.
CGAAGCGTCGACTTTTGAAGCGGTGCACTGTGGGAAGCTATCCCACAGTTCCTGCACTCCCCGCCGCCCATCGGAATGCTGGGATTTCCCACCAATGCATGCTGGGGGGGGGGAACTGTGTCGAGGGTGGTTTTGGGTAACTGTCATCATTCAGCCGTCACTCCCGCCGGCGGGAAATCAGTTCGCGCACTTTTCCTGTTATAAGTGACAGTGCGGACGCCACAGCACTCCACTGCGACCATGGAGCCCGCTGCGATCATCGCTGCACTTATGGCCGTTGTCAACTCCTCGCACCTTATCGAACACCTCTTCCACAGTGAGATGTTGAGAACTCGGTCGAGAAGGCAACGGCAGCGTGGTGAGGACATGAAGTCTCAGAGTGGCACAGACCTCTCAGAAAGCACGGTACGCCGCGCCGTGGAGATCATGGTGGCAATGGGTCATGTTCATGCTATGGGACGGCGATTCTGGGCCCGGGAAACAAGCACGGACTGGTGGGACCGCATAGTGCTGCAGGTCTGGGATGAATCACAGTGGCTGCGAAACTTCAGGATGCGTAAGGGCACTTTCCTTGAACTGTGTGACTTGCTGTCCCCTGCTCTGACGCGCCAGGACACCCGGATGCGAGCAGCCCTGACTGTGCAGAAGCGAGTGGCCATAGCCCTCTGGAAACTTGCAACGCCAGACAGCTACCGCTCAGTAGCGAACCACTTTGGTGTGGGCAAATCTACCGTGGGGCTTGCTGTGATGCAAGTAGCCAACGCAATCGTTGATCTCCTGCTCTCGAAGGTGGTGACCCTGGGAAACGTACAGGTCGTCATAGATGGCTTCGCCACAATGGGATTCCCAAACTGCGGTGGGGCTATAGATGGGACTCACATTCCTATCCTGGGACCGGCCCACCAGGCCAGCCAGTATATAAACCGCAAGGGCTACTTTTCCATGGTGCTGCAAGCACTCGTGGACCATAGGGGACGGTTTACCAACATCAACGTCGGGTGGCCGGGCAAGGTTCATGACGCGCGTGTGTTCAAGAACTCTGGTCTGTTTAGACGCCTGCAGGAAGGTAGTTTCTTCCCAGACTACAAAATAAATGTTGGGGATGCGCAGATGCCTACAGTGATCCTTGGGGACCCAGCCTACCCGCTAATGCCCTGGCTCATGAAGCCCTATACAGGCGCCTTGGACACTGACAAGGAACTCTTCAACTACCGGCTGAGCAAGTGCAGAATGGTGGTGGCGTGTGCTTTCGGACGTCTGAAGGGGAGATGGAGGAGCTTACTGACTCGCTTGGATCTCAGCGAAAACAATATCCCCATTGTCATTGCAGCTTGCTGTGTGCTCCACAATCTGTGTGAGAGCAAGGGGGAGACGTTTATGGCGGGATGGGAGCTTGAGGCACATCATCTGGCTGCTGATTACGCTCAGCCAGACACCCGTGCGATTAGAAGAGCACAGCGGGAAGCGCTGTGCATCCGGGAGGCTTTGAAAGCCAGGTTCCTCAGTGAGCAGGGTAACCTGTGACTATTAACTTTGTGTATAGAGAAGCAGAACCTGCCCCTGTTTCTTTACCCAGTTTCTGTTGACTCTCCTCTACAGTTTCATATCCCGTTCACCCCGTTTGCCCCCTTCCAACACACGTGTACAAATAAAGTTAATAGAGCATTGTTCAGCAACAACTTTCTCTGGACTACTGACTTCGCGTGAAAGGGTTGACACAGGGACGGTGACTGTGCTGGGTTGGGTGTGCAGTGATGTAGAGACCGCTTCTAGACTATAGGACTGATAGGCTCCTGCTCGTACAGCGGTCTCTGTGGTGAGGACTGGTACAGGTGCGTGTGCAGGAATGGGTGAGGGGTGCAGGCTTTGCGACGGAGTTTGGGTGCAGGCTCTGGGCTGGGGGTTGGGGGCGTAGGAAGGTGTGAGTGGTGTGTGATAATGGGGAGGAGGTGTAGGGGGTTGCGGGCTGGGGGCTGATGGTTTGATACATTGTAGAGGCTCAGGGCTACGATAGAAGGGCAGGGTGAGGGCAACCTGCCTTGCCACTTGTGGATGGCATGCTCAATGACCCTGGGGCAGCAGACAGCATTTCTGCGGGTAGCCTCTCTACTGTGAGACAGGGACGCGGCGGGGGGGGGGGGTGAGACGACACGCCGGGGGAGGGGTGGCAGGTGGGGGCTGGTACCTGCTCCAGGCAGGGAATTGATGGGGCTGGGGGAGACCCGCGTGGGACAGGGCACGATCCAGGCATGGCCGGTGGAGAGACCCACCTGCAAATATACCTGGTGCAGGGCACCTTCCGCCTATGAGCAGAACATGAAAATCACTCCACAGACTGACCAGGGTGACTAGAGGCTGCACTCTGTGAGTGACCAGCTGTTGATCTTGCCCCCATATCTGTACCACTATTAACGGTGAAAGTCCTATGCAATTCCCAAACCATTCTCCCCCCTTCACGGAAAGTATTCTGCAAAGAAACCTGACGGGAAAAGATATTACCAAAAAATAAAAACTTTTAATAATGAACAGCACATTAAGGGAAGGACTTCTCAAAAGTAAGGTACTGAGAGCGTTTTGTAAGTTTAGCACTCTGCTGTGGTGCATTAACATTTTTCACGGCCCCTGGTGCCCCTTCCTCTAGTCATTTTGGGTGATGGTGGGATTGGACTTTGCGGCGGGGGGCGGCGGTCGCAGATGCAGTGAAGGGGAGCTCCGTCCTCCTTCCTGCGGTGCTGCAGAACATCGACAAGGCGCCTGGATCAGGTAGGGATACAGTTGCACCTGTGTGACGGGAAAAAGTGAGTGAATTCCATAGAGAGATTTTTTTGGTCAAAAAAGAAACAAAGTCTACTCAGTGTGTGTGTGAACAAGAGCAAGCACAGCACCTCTCTCATGAGCACTCACTCGGGGAAAGTTCGATTTCTCTGGGTTCGCTTTCATTGCCTGTGGTATTGCACTGCAGACCAGAGAAGCGGGGCAGGAAAGAAGAATCCATGGAGCGGCCAGGCATGGTAAGCCTAGTTTTTTTTGCAGCTTTAAGTTGCATCTACAGCACTGTCCTCCTGCTGCAGGCAAACATGAAAGCAGAATCGGTGCCCCTGTTGCAGCCCCTCGCGGCCGTTCCCTTAGAGATCCCTGTATTCTTCCACTCTGCAGCCTCCTACACGTGGCTGTACAGTGACGCTTCTTGTTATGCAAAGGAACAGTTAAGCACAACCATTAATAATGGTACACAAATTACTCTAATTACATGCAGGAGTCTGCGCGCGACATCACACTGAGGAGAGTGTCACGGAGAGAGAGAGCGCGCATGCTGGAGGAAAGCCAACAGAACCCTGGGGCCTATGCTGCCATGCTCGTGAAGGCGCTGGTCCCCGAGTTCCAGCTGAGAGCGTTGCGTGGAAAAGTGTGCTTCCTCGGGGCACCCAATAAGCAAGCCCTGCCCAGGAACCTCATGCAGAGGGCTTGGCGATTACCTCCTGGAGAGCTTCCTGGAGATGTCAGAGGAAGATGACAGTTCCATCCACCTGTACATAGACCTTGTGTTCGCCTAGTTGTTTTCCCAGTTTATTTAAAAAATAAATGTTAACATGTTTGAAGCAGTTACCTATTGATCCTTCTCCTGAATCAGGGTCCGTGGTAACGGGTGGGGAGTGTTGGTAGGGGATCTCATTGACGGTGACGAAGAGATCCTGGGTGTCGGGGAAATCTGTGTTGTAAGCACTGTCGACTGCCTCGTCCTCTTAAACTTTCCCGTACGCGAACATCTCCGAGGAACAGTCTGTCGACAGTATCCCATCCTCTCAGTCCACGGTCACTGGTGGGGCAGTGGTGGCAGACCCACCGAGAATGGCATGCAGTGCCTCGTAGAAGCGGCATGTCTGGGGCTGGGCTCCGGAGCGTCCGTTTGCCGCTCTGAGTTTCTGGTAGCCTTCTCTCAGCTCCTTGACTTTCACGCGGCACTGCGTTGTATCCCGGCTGTATCCTCTGTCTGTCATGGCTTTGGAGACCTTCTCGAAGGTCTTTGCATTCCGTTTGCTGGAGCGCAGCTCCGAAAGCACAGACTCATCGCCCCACACAGCAATCAGATCCGAGACTTCCTGGTCAGTCCATGCTGGGGACCTCTTTGTAGTGTGAGATTGCCTGGACTCCTCTGGTGGAGAACTCTGCATCGTTGCCGGTGCTGCTGAGCTCGCCCCGATGAGCAACCAGGACATGGGATTCAAACTGTCCAGACAGGAAAAGGAATTCAAATTTTCCAGGGGCATTGACTGTGTGGCTGGTCAGAGCATCCAAGCTCGAACTGGCGTCCAGAGCGTCAGCAGAGTGTTGCACTCTGGGATAGCTCCCGGAGCTACTAAGATCGATTCACATCCACACCTAGCCTAATTCGACATTGCCATGTCGAATTTAGCGCTACTCCCCTTGTCGAGGTGGAGTACCGAAGTCGAACTAAAGAGCCCTCTATGTCGAATTAAATGGCTTCCTGGTGTGGACGGGTGCACGCTTAATTCGATTTAATGCTGCTAAATTCGATTTAAAGTGCTAGTGTGGACCAGCCCTGAGTCACAAAGCTGGACTTGTTCAGAAGCCAGCAAAAGTGATCCTTGTAATGAAAAAGAAAACACTTCTGCAGTAAAAGAGCTAATTAGCAATTTCTGGGGGTAATTGTTAAGGTAAAGTTACTGATTTAAGTCATCTTTCATTTTGATAATAAGAAAAAACGGCAATTATTAGCGATTAAATATTGGCTGAATAATGGAACAGTGGAGTCTCACTCACTACAGTCTATAAAATGACAAATTATATTTAATGTACCCTCTCCCTAACACACATTTAACTTTTTCTAAATGCAGGGAAACATAATTTTTTGGAAGTGGACACAAGAACAAATGGATATAAACTGGACACTAGGAAGTTTAGACTTGAAATTAGACGAAGGTTTCTAACCATTAGAGGAGTGAAGTTCTGGAACAGCCTTCCAAGGGGAGTAGTGGGGGCAAAAGCTACCACCGCTTGTTCGGGGTGGGTTTATTTTTTTTTATCACTGGGAGAGCTCGTGTCTACACTGCCCACGTCACAGCGTAGACATACCCTTTGTGTCTATTTCTGTACATACCAGCTTTTTCAGGATAAGATGGGCTACAAAATCTTTCAACATCTTTTCTTTATATTGGGATGGGCTCCCACCTTTGCCTGTTATCATGCCATTTTTCACACATCCACATGTCCAATCCTGTGAAACCTCACTTCACAAATTCAATAGGAAAAGTTGCTGATAAAGGTCATTAGAGGTAGTCCACCCAAATTTCTGGTTTTGTTTGAGAGTCATGTGTGAATGGCTGCTGTTACTGCATTGTATTCAGGCCTAGGGTGACCAGACGTCCTGATTTTATAGGAACAGTCCCGATATTTGGAGCTTTTTCTTATATAGGCTCCTATTACCCACCCCACCCCACCCCCGTCCCGATTTTTCACACTTGCTGTCTGGTCATCCTCAGCTATGACTTAGCTAGCTTGAAATTGGAGGGACTATGTCGGGTCTCATTCAGCCCAAGACAAGTCTGCCACTACAGCTTGCCTCAGGATTATTCACTTGCAGACATAGGCATATCTCAGGGTCTAGACTAAACACTATTGCTTGTGTTCAGTTTCTAGGGAGTTTTCCTGCCTTATCCCTCAATTCTGTGATTATGCTTCCAGGGCGAGATCAAATTTTACTATCCTCTGAAGTTTTTTTTCTTTGAGCAGACTACATTTTTGAGTAATTTTATGGAGGGTTTTAAAATCTGTCCAACAGGCCATTGAGTGGTTAGACTTGATGTGTGATGGGAGGTATTCTTCCCTCTTGCATTTTTTTGAAAACAGAACTTGTACCTTTTGGTGGCCTTTTTCCCATAGTTCTTGCCTCTTTAGACAAGGGATAGTTTCTGGCTTGTAATTCTGCTTCTTTAAAAATATCATATTGATAGATTTTCACTTATTCATCTTCTTCCCCTTGGAGTTTGGAGGGTCTTTCTTTCTTTCTTTCTTTCTTTCTTTCTTTCTTTCTTTCTTTCTTTCTTTCTTTCTTTCTTTCTTTCTTTCTTCTAGTTTATTATTTGTGTTTTAGAGGCATGGTTTTCCAGTTGAGGTTTGTGGGTGATTGTATTAGTTTGTTTGTTTTGCTTTCTGCAAAATCTGAACATGATTGGAATAAGAGACAGCAGTTGGATGTCTGGGAGGCAGATAACCCCCATTTGGGTAGGTTGCTTAGCTCCTCTCACCGTTAGTGCTGCTCGTATTTATAAAAAACCCCAACCAACCAAACAAACAAAGCTTCACAACACCACACATGCACACCAAACAACCAACACCACCACTGTTTGTCTCCCACTAGGATTCAAGACTGAGAATTTTGCAGATGGTATTTTCAGAGCAGAGAATTGCAAGTCAGTATTAACTGTGGTCCTATTTGCATAATATGTGAATATACTAAAAATACCTCTCCTGATATTGGCCTGAATTTTTGATTTGCATGTTGTGCGTTTAACTGCTTGGGCTCATGAGTAAATAATTACTTTTTGTTCTAACCAGCTTGAGGCAATGGGAGTGTGAATTTTTTTATATAGCTTTCTGCAATTTTCTGTTCCATCAATAAAATACCCTACTGCATTCTATGAATATGATCACACATTTAAATAATAAAAGTGAGTGATTTTTCTGATCATGTGATACTTGTATGTTATGTCCTAATACCAGATTTTGTGAAGAGTGAGAATTTGAGAAATTTAAATGTTGTGGATGGATACTCTTCAATTTTTCTGATTTTTGGTTTAACCGATTATAGTATATGTCCTCTTAAGTGACAGTCTGTCAAGCACATTGTTTTAAAAACTGAACATTTTGGTGCTTACAGCAATTACCTGAAACAGCAATTTTCATGGCTTTTTAGAGTATGTCTACACAGTGAAGAAAAAGCCACGGCTGGCCAGTGCCAGCTGACTCAGGCTCGTGGGGCTCAGGCTGTGGGACTGTTTCATTGCTGTGAGGACTTCTGGGCTCGGGCTAGAGCCAGAGCTCTGGGACCCTCCAACCTGAACCTGGAAGTCTACACAGCAGTGGAACAGCCCCACAGCCTGAGCCCCACAAGCTGGAGTGGACTGGTGTGGGCCAGCTGCAGGTTTTTCTTTGCTATGTAGACATACCCTGAGTGTCATTCTTTTTCATAAACTGAAATTTAAAAAATCATTCTACAATACCAAAATAAAGGTTTTTTTTCCTTTTCCCTTCTTTTCTTCTCTGCATGTCAGCAACTTTACAGGTCCTTCCTTCTATGGTTTTCCTGAAACCATTCTAGAGAAATTAAATTTCTGTAGTCAAATGGAGAAGATGACTTTGCTTGCTTACGTGATACACTATTTGGATAAAATAAAAAATAAAATAAAATCTCTGTGTGTAATATATCTGACTACTTCTATTTAGATATAAATTATGAATAAATGTGCTCATACAGAATATTTTTTGCAACTGTAAATATTTATTGTCCTTCACCTTTAGGTTTACAGCTGTTGTGTGTATGGATGTACTCTGAAAAATCCATTAATTACTGTTTTTGTTCATCTGTTTATATTTTAGGCACGCCGGAAGGAGGTTTTTATCCAGGAACGGTATGGGAGGTTTAATCTTAGTGACCCATTTCTGGCTCTGCAGAGAGACTATGAGGCAGGTGCTGGTAGTAAAGAAAAGAAGTCCATCTGTACCAACCCCCTCTCCATTTTAGAAGCTGTCATGTCTCACTGCAGAAAAATGCAAGAGAGAATGTCAGCTCAGTTGGCTGCTGCTGAAAACAGACAAAAGAAGGTATCACAGCTACTAACTTTTTAAGACTATTATCTACTTTAGTATTGTACAAACACTAAGATGCTAATTGCTGATGGTAATTTATGTGCAGATTGCTGTTCCATGAATTAAGGATTGCCTATGAATGAAATGAGATTTAACTCTTACAAACCCATGAACTATTTATCTCTGCAGTACTAGCTGTGCTTGGTTAAAAGAAAGTACCACATTTGAACAGATCTGGGTTGTTTTTTTTTTAATCCAACCCTGTTTAAGCCTAAAATAGCTGCTTTTACATAATTTCTGCTTTGACTAAACAGTATAAAGTACAGATATCATTTATTCATGTATGAGATGAGAACAGAATAACTATAAACCATGCAGCTCTGTTTTTAATACATTAGTAAAGAAATTTCTATTTTAAAAACAAAGTATATTTCTGATGCTTTGAAACGTTAGGAATAAAGAGAACTGTTTTGGAACCAACATAACAAAAAAGGATTGCTGTCATACTCCAAAAGAATCCTTTCCCATTTTGAACTTGTGTTGTTGATATGCAACTCTGGGTACGTCTACACTGTGATAAAAGACCTGTGGGACAGCTGTGGCTGGCCTGAGTCAGCTTACTTGGGGTCATGCGGCTCGGGCTGTGGGGCTATAAGACTGCGGTGTAGATGTTGGGCTCGGGCTGAAGCACATGGTCTGGGACCCTTCTCCCACAGGGCTTCAGAGCCCAGGCTTCAGAGCCCAGGCTCCAGCCCGAATACACTACATGTTTTTAGCCCTATAACCCGAGCCAGCTGACCTGGACCAGCTGTGGGTCTTTTATTGCAGTGTAGGTATACCGTCTGACAGAATTTTCTGCTGCAGAGGCTCTGCTTTGTATATGAAGAAACATCTGATAACCCATTCTGAATAAATTCTGTTTGCTACCCTAAAAATCAAGGGCATGTCTAAGCTATATCATAGCTTTTAACAGTTTCTTTTTCTGAGGTAACCGATGCATTAGATTCCAAGCTTGTCCACAAAGTTTTCTAGATCATCTTCCGTTAATATCACATTTTTTTTCTTCGAATCCTATTCTCCAGCATAATTTACATTTGGCTTTCCATTAGTTTCTCGTTAGGAAAATGACTGCTAGAAATGAGGAATGTAGAACCACATTTTAATGAATAATAATTGCATAAGAGATGTTTTTATTTCAAAACGTTATGTAACGAAAGGGTCTGGAGCTTCAGTATTCTTCTCTGTGAAATCCTTTGAATAAATTAGGCCAGATCTACACTAGAAATGTTTGCTGGTTATAGTAATGTTGGGTAGGAGGTGGAGCGGGTTAGGGTTTTTGTTTTTTGTTTTTGTTTTTTTTGGCCACACTTTTATGCTGGCAAAAACCCTAGTGTAGACACATTTATTCCAGCATAAAGGTACTTTTCTCTATATCACTTATTTTACTTAGGGGACTGGTATAAGCTATATTGGCAAAAACACTCTTTTTTGATAGAATAAACTGTGTCTGCGTTAGGTATAACTAAACAAGCAAACCTGTTATAGTGCATGTAGACTATATGTTCTTATATAGACTATGCCACTATATAAATCCATGGTATGCCTATACCCTGAATAGTATATGCAGTTCTTCAAGTAGATGTAGCAATGTATTTCACGTAGATGTGCGTGTGACCAGCGCATCAGAGCCAGAGAACTTTGCCTAGCAGGTCCTGAAGGGGTAGCGCTCGCATCTTGTGGCCACAGCCCCATCCCCACCTCCCTCAGTTCCGTCTCACTGCCTGAGGCTGGAGTCAGAGCTCTGTGTGGTTTTCACCTCACAATCGCTTCTCACTGGCTGAGAGTTGTATAGTTTTATATAGTTGTATAGCTAATACTCTTTTTGGTGTTAGTTTTAGTTAGGACCAGTTATGGACCAGTATGTAGGCAGTCTGGCCTAGTAGTCAGAGCAGGAGTCAGGTCTAGTGGGTGGAGCAGGCATCTAGGTTGGGGAGCTAAGCCCAGGGTGAGCACCAGAGTCAACTGCCAGTTAACAGAGCCAGGGGTCAAGGAAGAGTCAGAACCAGGAGTTAGAGCTGAGGCCAAATGCCAGAGCCAAGAGTCAAGCCAGAGTCAGGGTCAGAAGTTAGAGGCTGGGATCGGAGCCAGGACTGGTCACTGAGGATTGGCAGCGATGCATAAGGACGGGGGAGAGGCAAGGATCAAGCACAGAGCAGGAGCACTGTGGGAACAGGAGTGAAGGCGGGGGTAAGGCAGGAGCCACGAGGAGAGCAGGAACAGGATTAGGTGCAGGAGGCAGGCACAAGCAGGGCCTGATGCAGCCACACAGGAAACCACCTTGTTGCTCAGACAAACTTCCTTTTCCTCCTCCTAGCTTAAATAGCATAGTTAGACCAATTGGTGGAGTCAGAGGTCCCATGGGTTGTGCCTTGACTGGGGCTATAGCCCTAGTAGCTTCTTAGCCCACCTGATTTCAGTAGTGTGCCTCCCCCCAACCCCTCCCAAATTGAGTAATAGGCCTACCCTGTCCTTGGTCTTCCTCTTGCTTCTAATGTATTTGTAGAATGTTTTCCTGATACACTATATGTCTTTAGCTAGTTTAATCTCATTTTGTGCCTTGGCCTTTCTAATTTTGTCCCTACATATGTGTGTTATTTGTTTATATTCATCCTTTGTAATTTGACCTAGTTTTCACTTTTTGTAGGACTCTTTTGAGTTTCAGATCGTTGAAGATCTCTTGGTTAAGCCAGGGTGGTCTCTTGCCATACTTCCTACCTTTCCTACATAGTAAGATAGTTTGCTCTTGTGCCCTTAATAATGCCTCTTTGAAAAACTGCCAACTCTCTTGAACTGTTTTTCCCCTTAGACTTGCTTCCCATGGGAGCTTATCTACCAACTCCCCGAGTTTGCAAAAGTCTGCCTTCTTAAAATCCATTATCTTTATTGTTCTGTTTTCCCTCCTACCATTCCTTAAAATCATGAACACTACCATTTCATGATCACTTTCACGTAAGTTGCCTTCCTCTTTCTCAACCAGTTTCTCCCTTTTTGTTAAAATCAAATCTAGAACAGCCATTCCCCTAGTAGTTTTCTCCACCTTCTGAAATAAAAAATAGTCTCCAATACATTCTTGTTGGATAATCTGTGCCATACTGTATTATTTTCCCTAACAGAAGTCTGGGTAGTTGAAGTCCCCATCACCACCAAGTTCTGTACTTTGGATGATTTTGTTAGTTTAAAAAAAAAGCATCATCCACCTCTTCTTCCTGGTTAGATGGTCTATAGTAGACCCCCTACCATGACATCACCCTGGCTTTTTACCCCTTTTATCCTTACCCAGAGACTTTCAACAGGTCTGTCTCTTATTTCCATCTCAACCTCAGTCGAAATGTATACATTTTTAATAAATAAGGCAACACCTCCTGCCTTTTTTCACTGCCTGTCCTTTCTGAGCAGGCTATAGCCTTCTATATCAATATTCCAGTCATGTGTATTTGTGACAGGTTCGGTCACAGAGACCCCATTGGGACTGTCACCTGATGTGCTGAATTTACCTCTGAGCCCATTTTCCCTGCCTTGTTGAGCCAGACATGCTAGCCTGCTGCAACACAGACCCAGGGTCTGGTCCATGCCCCCAGATCTGCAGATTTAACCAAAAACTGCTCAGCAGGTCACCTATCTCCAGCACCCAGACACCCAGTTCCCAATGGGATCCAAACCCCAAATAAATATGTTTTACTCTGCATAAAGCTTATACAGGGCAAACTCATAAATTTTCTGCCCTCTATAACACTGATAGAGAGAGAGAGGTATTAATCACTTACTCTGGGTCTACTAATAAACAAAAGTGATTTTATTAAGTATAAAAAGTATGATTTAAGTTGTTTCAAGTAATAACAGACAGAACAAAGTCACCAAGCAAAATAAAGCAAAAATATGCAAGTCTAAGCCTAATACATTAAGAAACAGATTACAGGTAAATCTCACCCTCAGAGAGGTTCCAATAATCTTTTTTCACTTTATATTTATTTTTTATTACAAATATTTGTACTGTAAACCCCCCCAAAAGAAATAGCATTTTTAGTTCACCTAATACAAGTACTGTAGTGCAATCTCTTTATCATGAAAGTTGAATTTACGAATGTAGAATTATGTACAAAAAAATAACTGCACTCAAAAATAAAAGGAGAAACTTTAGAGCGTACAAGTCCACTCAGCCGTAGTTCTACTTCTTGTTCAGCTAATAGCTCAGACAAACAAGTTTGTTTACATTTATGGAAGATAATGCTGCCTGCTTCGCGTTACAATATCACCTGAAAGCGAAAACAGGCATTCACATGGCACTGTTGTAGCCAGCATCTCAAAATATTTACATGCCAGATGCACTAAAGATTCATCTGTCCCTTCATGATTTGACCACCATTCCAGAGGACATGCTTCTGCTCAATAATGCATGCATGACAGGTTCTGCTCAATAATGTTCCAAGCACTATGGACTGACGTACATTCATTTTCATCATCTGAGTTGAATGCCACCTACAGACGGTTGATTTTCTTTTCTTTTTTTTTGTGCTTCGGGTTCTGTAATTTCTGCATCAGATTGTTGCTCTTTTAAGACGTCTGAAAGAATGCTCCACACCTTGTCCCTCTCAGATTTTGGAAGGCACTTCAGATTCTTAAACCTTGGGTTGAGTGCTGTAGCTGTCTTTAGAAATCTCATATTGGTACCTTCTTTGTGTTTTGTCAGATCTGCAGTGAAAGTGTTCTTAAATCGACCAACGTGTGCTGGGTCGTCATCCAAGACTGCTATAACACAGAATATATGGCAGAATCTGGGTAAAACAGAGCAGGAGACATGCAATTCTCCCTCAAGGAGTTCAGTCACAAATTTAATTAACACATTATTTTTTTAACAAGTGTCATCAGCATGGAAGCATGTCCTCTGGAATAGTGGCCAAAGCATGAAGGGGCATAAGCATGTTTAGCATACCTGACACGTAAAAACCTTGTAATACCGGATATAACAGTGACATACGAACACCTGTTTTCACTTTCAGGTGACATTGTAAATAAGAAGTGGTCAGCATTCTTGCCCGTAAATGTAAACAAACTTGTTTGTCTTAGCAATTGGCTGAACAAGAATTAAGACTGAATGGACTTGTAGGCTCTAAAGTTTTACTTTGTTTTGTTTTTGAGTGCAATTATGTAACAAAAAAAATCTACAATTGTAAGTTGCACTTTCAGGATAAAGATATTGCACTACAGTACTTGTATTAGGTGAATTGAAATATACTATTTCTTTTATCATTTTCACATTGCAAATATTTGGAATGAAAAATAATAATGTAGAGTGAGCACTGTACACTTTGTATTCTGTGTTGTAATTGAAATCAATATATTTGAAAATTTAGAAAAACATCCAAAAACATTTAATAAATTTCAATTGGTATTCTATTGTTTAACAGTGCGATTTAAAACTGTGATTAATTGCAATTAATTTTTAATTTTTTTAATCACATGAGTTAATTCCTATTAATTGACAGCCATAGTATAATTCTATACTGTAGGTATATATTTGTCTTAAAATTTTATTGTAGGTAGCATGTGTGGTAGTATGTTTAACCCAGGTTACTAATTATATCCACTCTGAAGGATTATGCATTGGTCAAGCTGAAATTTTCCATGTGTGCGCTAAGCCAGAGAGCAATTTTGTTTTTCAAAAAGCTTTAAGTAACACAATTCAGGCACCTTTGAGGACAAAGAAAGTGGGAGAAATACACTTTTGCCATTATGAAAATCTTTTCCTACTTTTTTTTTGCCAGATTTATTGCCTCATTGGTTTGGGTAGAAACTTGGAATTCCAAATAGCAGATGATCATTTTGAGAGGGATTTCATGTTACCATAGATGGAGGGAGGAGGTTCTGCAAGATAAGAGAATATCAATTATCTTCATAGGGAAATAATTTTGATTTTCATATCAGTATATGTAGCTGTGGATTTTATTACTTGTTTAGAATACCTATCAAGATGGCATCCCTTTAAGTTTCCTTGAACAAGGATTCCCAGCCTGGAGGTTGCAATCAGGTGTCACAACTAGAGCTAGTCAGAAATTTTTTGACAAAACTTAGTTTAGTCTGAAAATGCTGATTAGCTGGAGCAAAATGTTTTGTCGAACCTGTTGTAAATTCGACAAAACTCGAGCTAAAACACAGTGTTCCAGGGTTGACAACCCTGCAGAGAGAGCCTTTCAGCTCCCAGAGACCCTGGCTCTAGCTGGGTCTCTTGGGGCTAATAGGTTTCCCCCTCCACTCCAGGGAACAATGCTTCCCTGCCATGTGGATTGCCCCAGAGCAGCAGACTCTTTGAGACAGTCCTAAGATTTCTAGGCTCCCAACTCTGCTGGCTGCAGGGCCTTGGAAGTCCTGAATGCCCTGGCTCAGGCAGGGAGCCTAGAAGCCCTGAGACCCTCAGCTCTGGCGAGGCGCCCATGTCTGGCAAGATCCCTGTCTTATAGTGGCTGAGTGAAACTGACAAGAAAATCAATTTCCAAAATGAATTTTTTGGGGATCTCTGGTTTGCCTAAAAATATTTGGCAAGTTTTTGCTTTCATTCCAGATTAGAATAAAAGCAAATGTAGAAGTACAGAAATTTCTCCTGAACTGAAACTCCCAAGCTTTGCCCAGCTCTAGATGGGACAAAGTGGGGAAATGGGAGGGATGTTTCTGACTAAATTCTGGCTGAATGAGCTTCGGGCGGCTCCTGATATGGAAAAAGTCAAGAAACACTGGTCTAGGAGCTACCTTGAACATAGGAGAGTATGCGTATTGAAATACAAAAACCCAGGATAAAGCTCTTGGCCTCTGATATAGATTCTTTCGTAAGAATTTTAAAAATTTTAGTCATATGCATAATTGAGCTCTTAATAGTTACTACACTTTAATAAATCTAAACATACAGTCTTGGGGAAAACTCTTGACCTTTTTGAAATCAATGGGAGTGTTCTATTGACTTCAGTAGGGCCAGACTTTCACCCCCAGGTCTTAAAAGATATTCTTTTCATAATTCTGCTTTCACAGTCAAACCATATAGTGTATCTTTGCTTGATCAGATAGTGATTGCATTTTTTAGCGACAGAAAGTATTCAAGTGTCAACAAGACAAAGGCATAGGTTCCTGCCCAAAGAATCTTACACTCTAAGCAGAGTATAAAAAATGCATGCACAATGCAGAATGTGTCTCAAAAGATGGTTGTACAATTATGTGCAGTTGTTTTGTAATATAAAGGCTGGGTGACAGTATAACTCCTGATCTGAGGTAGCCTTAGTGGGATTCACAGAAGAACTAAGTTTAGCAGGTCCTGAAGGGGCAGCGCTCGCATCTTTTGGCCACAACCTCTCCCCTGGCTATCTGGGGTGGTACCGTCCCCACCCCGCTCAGTTCTTTCTCACTGCCTGAGGCTGGAGTCAGAGCTCTGTGTGGTTTTCACCTCACAATCGCTTCTCGCTGGCTGAGAGTTGTATAGTTTTATATAGTTGTATAGCTAATACCCTTCTTAAGCTGATTGGCGCCGCAAGCCTGGGAGGTGGGAGAAGTGAAGCAGCCACGGCGTGCTCGGGGAGGAGGCGGAGCAGGGGTGAGCTGGGGTGGGGAGTTCCCCTGCGTGCCCCCCCTTACTTGCTGCAGGCGGCCCTCCCCGCGCCCCGCTGCCCCAGCTCCCTCCGCCTAAATGCCGGCAGCAACTGGGGCGGCCGAAGATCCGGCCGCTGCGGTCACCACCGAAGAAAATGCCGATCCCCAAATCCTAGCGCTCTAGGCAACCGCCTAGGTCACCTAATAGGTTGCACCGTCCCTGGCTGGTACTAGTGTCATATTTCATTCCTTATTCAAGAGAAAGCTTATGTCTGTCCATCAACAAAGTGTTTATTTGGGGGAGAGAATTTTATCAGGATGTATTATCTAAATACCCATCTGTTAACAGATAGCTAAAAGTTGGTTAGAACACGAACTATGTAGACATTTCGGACCTTATACTGTTCAATGAAATCCTGCATTCCAAATGGGATCTGGCTGTACTGTGTTACCTAACAAAGATGAAATGATGCAGTATTGTGTGCTGCAATGTCATCCCCTGAAAAATGTATCAAATTAATAAAAATTGTATTGTGGGCTCAACAAAGCATTTTTGAAGAATTTCTTCTCCCCATTTCCCTCAATATTCCAAAAGATTCCAGGTTTATCTCAGAGATCAAACTCTTGAACTGACTTCATTGGGCTAAAGTGTCAACCTACTGGCTTCAGTGGGACTATCCATGTAACTGCTCACCAGTGTGAGTAAGTAGCTGACTTTGTGGCCCAAGATAACTAAATCTGCATTTCAGAGGATTTGTAATCTTATGTAAAGCCTTAAATTTTTCACTCACTTCAGAGTAGTGAAATTTTGATGCTTGTTCAAACTATAATAGCTACAATAAGGGATAGATTTTTTTTAATGTTTCCCAAAAGGGAATTTAAATATTTGGTCGAATAAATCATAATTTTAGAAACAATTCTTAGATCTTAATTTGTCTGATCATTTGGTTTTAGTCTCCAGAGACATCCAAATGATATCAACCACCATTTTAAATAGTTCAGTAACCTGTAAATTAAACTTTAATTAAATAAAATACTATGTTCTTTAAAATGTATATACAGTACTGCTCTGGACATTGGCACTATAATCCCACCTTTTTATTTAGTATGAGCAGAGATGAATATTTAGTTGAAAATGGGACTTGAAAAATCAGCTTGCTGAGGGTGAGTTGGCAATTTTCCTGGCCGAGTGCCATCATCTTCTGGAGAACCAAAGCCTTAATTTTTTTAAAAAGCCAATCACTACATTACAGACAAGTGGTACCCACTTAAACTTTCCACATCTGTGGCAACTATGTAACATTCTTTAGGTGAAATACTCTACTCTCAACCCCTCCACCCCTCAAAAATCCATCAACTATGTACTTTCCTTCCAATAAATACACCAATTCCTTCCTGTTCCCCATCTCCCAAATCATCTGCTGGGAATGTTAATGAAATTATTCTTTGGGATGCACTTTAAGCTTACTTCATTGTTCTGTATAAAACCGTGTTGTGGGTGAGGATCTTTAAGTGTATCTCCCACTTCTCCCTTAATGTCATTATGCAGAGGTGGAGATCCCAACTGCCTATGCCTTTCAGTCTTTGCAGTCAGCTAGCATTAGTTTGATTTTAAAGATATATCTTCACAGGGAAATGGATTAGAGATTGATCTATTACTTCTTTTAACAAGGGGCTTGACAGGCCTGATCCAGCTTATTAATGTTGTTCCCACAAAGAAGATGACAAACTTTTCAGATACAAGCCTTATATAAAGATATTTTACAATAGAACTAGGGAAGAAAGTGGAGTCCTTTCAACCGAGAACAATATTTGGAAGCAGGACCAAAGCAAACACTTTTGAAACTTGGATGAGAGCATTCCTGTGCTGCAAGCTAAGAACTAATTTTAGCTTGATGTGTCAGATAATAGATGCTGCTAGTTGACAGCTCAGCATAATTAGATCAGGTGCATGACACCTGAAACCAAATTTTCTTGCTTATTTACATATGCTTTGCCAAGTCATTATGATAAACATGCTTCATTTCAGCATGTTGATTCCTATGCATGACAATCTGATGTATTGCTGTATTAGCTGAGTAAAACTTGCTTTGTTCTTGGTGATACTACAGCTTGAATGTTGATTAGGACAATGCTGCATGCTTCATCTCATTCACAAGTTAGTTATATATGAATTCATTGTATAAAAGCTATTCTTAAAGGATGACTGTTTTCCTTTTTTCCCTGGATGTTAATTTGATCTGTGAGTTCTAGAGTGCCTATTGAAAGGTTCTGAGTTACTAGCAACTTCAGCTATATTAGATTATTAGCTGTGTCTGTAACAACTGGAAAATAAGTTAATTTTATTTCAGTTAACAAAACCAACCTCCCTCTCAACATGCAGTATTGCTCAGTGTAATCTATTGTTTTCAGTTGGGTTAACATATTATGGGTAGTCTGCAGAGGACTGAGCCACTTTCTCATTGATAAATAATCTAGAGTGTCAGACTCTGTCATATGTACCTTTTTCATGACTTTCTTCAGTCACACTAGCAACATTAGTACAGCTGTTGCTGGTGCGATTTGCCCATGAAGGTGTTAATTCCTTAATGGTAAAATGGCAAACGGACTGACTTTTGCTGGACAAGAAGCATGATTTTCTGCCTGTGGGCGACTGTAACTGATGTCTCAGGGACAGTCCTAATTGCAATCTGATAAATCACGGTAAATTAATATTTGCTAGTGTACTGTCATTGACAAATGCTGCTGCTACTCTTCACTTAGCAGTGCCTTTGGATTTCCTATTATCCTTTTTATATTGCTACTGAATACTCTCTTGTTAATGAAAAGCAAACTAGTTTGGGCCAATGGAGGTGGGCAGGATGGGTTGCGTGATGCTGGGTGTTGCTGTTAAATCATCATAGGGCTCCTGTCACTAGTAAATCTAGAGCTTTAGGTTTAGCCACTGCTGTCTGAGGACCTCTTTTGATATGGGAGATCAAATGAAACTTGTAATGTAAGAGCTTGGTTAGTCATAATGACTTTGTTTTAACTTGATCATCCTCATGATGATCAGGCACAGGAAGAAAATTTTACTGTATGTAAAACATCTATCACAGGTGTCAACATCTAGGGTGATACGACATCCCAATACTAGTGGCTTTGTCTTTATATAGAACACTATTATCGCCACCCCTCCTCCAATCCATCCCAATTTTTCTGGTCCACCCTATCAACATCACATACACCCACTCCCCCCAGATATACTTTTTTGCCCTCTTTCCTCCTCCCAACAAAGCAGAGGAAACATTTACAAGCAAGAGAACAACACTAATTAAAATGTTGGGGAGTTGAGACAACCGTATCATTTTACCAGCATTTCATGAAGATTATCCCTCCAAAAGATTTACCTAATGTTCCTTCCCTTTTCAGAGTTCTCTGTTGTATATTTGAACTGGACTTACCAAATGGATAAAATGTAGCCTCCAAAAAATGAGCGACAGCAAGTAGAATCAAACTTCTGACCTGCAGTCCTTTTCCCTGTCCTGTTCCCCTCCTGATATGATGGAAGTTTCATTTCCACAGTGGAGGACTAAGGGAACTATCCTAAGAAAAATAGTATTTATTACCTTTGAAATAAAATAGTGGATAGGCCTAATTAAAATGAGAGAGAGACAGAGAGAGAGAGAGCGCACACATGCAGGAATAAGAATAATATTTCAGAAGCTGTCCAAGAAACTGTCAGTCTACTGGAGGAGGACCTGGGATATCATTGGGTACCAGCAGGCTACTCAAAAGTCGTCATACTGTAATGAGTTTCTTTTGATAGCAACCAAGGCCAAAAAAACACTGACTTAAAGATGAACTGCTCCATATCCCATTACCAATTCCTTGGGCCATCTGGTTCCCCAGATTACAGTTTACATGAAATATATTCACCGTACAGTATCTTCTTACAACTCTGAAATTAGTGTTATTTATCATCTAGTTTAACATAAAATCCTTCCTACCTCTGTAGTAATCAGAAGTACTGAAGTGAAGCAGTTATTGCAAGTGAGCTCATTTAAAGTATATTGCTGTTTGCCCTGACCCTCTATAGATCAGCTGTTAATCCATTTGTGCAGCAAACTGTTAATTGCTGGAAAGTGAAAAATTCTAGTATGATGGAAGCAAGAAACAACTTTCTTACTGAAGTCAGAGTGAAGCTTGCAAGTTTGCAAGCACTAGACTTTTAGTTGCCTGTAAATATTTTTCCAGAATTAGTAAAAATATTAAACAAGTAAATGCACTTCAAAAGTGTGGTGATTCTTGTTCTTTCTGTACATGTACAGTAGGTAAGGTTAACCTCTTAATATGTGGTGATTATGGTGAGGTGGGAGGGAGAGACTTTCTGGCTGCATAGGAAGATCATAGGGTCAAGTTAAAGAAATTATAAGGGTATTCAGAGAATGCAGAATTTTTTAATTATTATTATTTTTAAGCCAGTCATGCAGATAAACAGCATAGAAAGAGGAGGCTGCAGCATGAGAAGTGCTAGTTAGCAATTTTTGTTTGATGTGTATATGAGACTGATAGGTAAATAATGAAGTGGTTTAGATTGTATTGGCAGCCGTAGAGCTAGGTAACATTTTTTTCAGCGAATAGTGTATTTGCTGTATTTATATGGGTGACGGGATGGATCACTTGATTGTCTGTCTGTTCTGTTGTGTTCATTCCCTCTGGGGCACCTGGCATTGGCCACTGTCAGAAGACAGGATACTGGGCTAGATGGACTTTTGGTCTGACCCAGTATGGCGGTTCTTATGTTATTTAAAAAAAAAAGGCAAAAAAGGGTGAAAACCATATGAAAATGAAACAAAATGAAAAATCATAAAATTTTGTTTTGGATAACACAACACACCGGAAATTAAACAAAATCCTCTTACATTTAGTTTTGCTTTGGTTTTTTCGCTTTGGATGTTTTTTGAAACCGAAATCATTATTTTCCTCATTCATTTGAGTGAGTAACTGAAGAAAATCAGTTTTGGTTTTAAATTAATTTTTTTCTGGATTTTTTGATTTGGTCCTCAAACATTCCAACATTTTGTATCTCAACTTGTATCTAATGGTAGAATACTGGAATTTACTTAAGTAATACAGCATATTCTTAAAAGATTGAAACAACAATGTCATGTTAATAACATACCATGTTGAAAAGCTGGATTTTGTATGTTAATGAGAATTTACCTATACATTTTTATTTCAGTTGGAAATGGAAAAGTCTCAGTTACAGATGCTTGAGCTGGAGCATAAGAAGTTGTCTGCTCGCCTTGAAGAAGAACGTGGCAAGAATAAACATGTAGTATTGATGCTAGTGAAAGAATGTAAACAGTTGTCTGGCAAAATTGTAGAGGAAGCC
The DNA here is from genome assembly GCF_020497125.1 of Mauremys mutica. Classification (NCBI taxonomy): domain Eukaryota; kingdom Metazoa; phylum Chordata; order Testudines; family Geoemydidae; genus Mauremys; species Mauremys mutica. Next base: position 47,019,272 of record NC_059072.1, read on the forward strand.
CAGAAACTGGAAGAAATAATGTCAAAATTTGAAGAAGAAAAAAAAAAGGCTAATGAATTGGAGGAATCTCTTGCAGCTGAGAAACAAAGGAGTACACAAATGGAAGCTCAAATGGAAAAACAGCTCTCTGAGTTTGACACAGAAAGGGAGCAACTGCGTGCCAAACTTAACAGAGAGGAAGCACATACTAATGACCTCAAAGAAGAGAGAGATAAAATGAGAAAAATGATTGAGCAGTTAAAAAAAGAAAATGACAGTAAACCAAACCTTTCTCTCACTTGTAGAAATAAAGATAAGAATTTTGTTTCAGTATCTGTTGAAACAGAAGTCCCAGCTTCAAGAACTATTGCCTGTCAGACAGATACAATGCCGATGGACATTAGCACTGAAAATGTTAGGAAGTTGCCTTTGACTGTAAAACCTTCAGCAGTGAACTCTCTGGTTTCTGGCAGCGCAAAAACAAATGTATCCGCCAATGCAACATTTGTGAAACCAGTCATTGATAGGCACTCTTCCTGTAGTGAACTGATTGTCCCATCCACAACTCCTATTCTGACTCCAAGTCAAAACAGAATTGAGGAAAATGGACCAAGTACTGGCTCATCACCAGATTTAACAAATAGCACTTCCCCCTTTCCAAGTAATGCTGCCCTCTCTGTTTCTCCAGCATCAAGTATTGCATCTCAGAACTACTCACTAGCTTCATCTATGCACAGTTTACAGTCACAGTCTGCCAACACTACTGTGCATCCAGGCCTAAATCCTCGAGTCCAAGCAGCTAGATTTAGATTTCAAGCTAATGCTAATGATCAAGACCAAAATGGAAACACTACCCAAAGCCCTCCGTCAAGGGATGTCTCTCCCACTAGTCGTGACAACTTAGTTGCCAAACAGCTAGCTCGGAATACTGTCACCCAAGTCCTTTCAAGATTTACAAGTCCTCAAGGTGGTGCAACTTTGCGGCCTGGAATGTCACATTCAGTTGAAATTGGCACCTATCCCCCAGTTGGTAGAATGGGTTTAAAGACTCCCAATGTATCAAGAATTGACAGAGGAAATCCTCCACCTATTCCTCCAAAAAAGCCAGGGCTTTCGCAAACTCCTTCTCCACCACACCCACAGCTTAAAGTTATTATAGATAGTAGTCGATCCTCTAATATAGGTGTAAAATTTGACAGCAAAACCATGATTTCACCTCCTTCCAGTTCACCACAAGGAATCAGGGTAATAAATGAGGAAATTATTTCTAAGTCCTCACCTCAGCTGCCACCAAAACCTACTATAGATATATCTATGGCATCTGCAGGCTGTGCCATACCAGCCATGGCCACATCTCAGGTGGGTGCCTGGCCTTCCCAATCCCCTGGACTGAACCAACCTGCATGTTCAGAAAGTTCCTTTGTCATTCCCACCACCATTGCCTGTAGCTCCTTCATAAACCCTGTTAGTGCTTCATCCTGTAGACCATGTGATTCAGACAGCCTACTGGCAACAGCATCAGGTAAAGGGATTGATATACTTCAAACTATCTCCCTCTAAGAATGTTCTCTGTCTTTTTCTCTGGGTCTGTCATTTGCTTTATTTATCTTTTACAGCTTTTTCTCTAAACTGGTTTATCTTTTGTTAAAGTGGAAATTTACATGTATATTATTTTTTCCAAGTTTCAGGGGTATGGGAATTTATCTTGCTTCATAATTTTTTTGCTTTTAACGATGATCACAAGTCAGTTTCCTTTTAAGGAAGCCTTCGTTTTAGTGTATCCTTAATAAGGGAATGAAAATTGATGTTTTGAGCAGATTGGCTATTCTGAGAAGATTCTGGCGTAATGACATACTCCAGAAAAGGGAGATTCCTTAATAATACTTTTGGCCTTCTGTAAGCATGAGGATATTCGAGCGCTACAAACATGAATTAATTTTGAGAATTGCCTATGTATAGTTTCTCTGATGGTATGTGCTCCTCTAATGCCATTGAGTTTTGTGAACCTTTTAGAAAACAGTGCCTGTCTGGAGCCATTTGATCCCCTTCTCATGGCACCAAATAATTTTATAACAGCTTATAAAAGAGCAGTGCAATCCTAACCACCTTTCTTCACACCTGGAGAAATTCACATTTAAGCAGTATGTTTGGTGTCCTGCTGTATTTCTGGAATGTGTGATGCATGCACCTGCTATTTAATTTCTCTGAGAAAAAGGCTCACTCCCTACCTCACTAACCAGTGCTTAGCATGGAGGATGTTTACATTTTAGCAGCTCCATATTTTTCTCATGATGAAGGCCTTATGAATTAGGGCCCTGATTCACCTTTGGATCAACCTCTGAATTTACCATCATCTTTGTTTCCAAATATTCCCTTGTTGGAAAAGGTCAGCATAAGAATAGCAAGTATTAGCCCCTTTCTAGGCCATGACTGCACAGGGGGAGAGGACCTCTCCAAAAAGAAGTCAGTCAATGCTGGGACCCTATAAATCAGGGGTAGTCAATAGGCGGCAAACTGCAGGCCAACTCTGGACCACTAGACACTTTTGAAAGGATCCTGAAATCTTTTTATTTACTTATTATTATTATCATCATTATGATTTTTTTTTATTTTTTTCTGGAGTCTGGACCTTGACTATACCTTGACCAAGAAATTTGGACCTTTACAAAAAAATTGACCCTCCCTGCTGTCGGCACAGGAACTTTCATTAGCACTGACGAGCACTTGGATGGTTCAGAGGTTTTGGTGCTGTCAGTCTCAGTCCTAAAAGACTCCCCCAGCCCTTTCTTAGACTCCATACTGTAGAGACTTGAGTTTTTATTTAATAAGACAAAATCATTAAGGAAATTAACTACAATCTATGTAGTTTTTACAGTGACTGTAGGACAGAAGCCATCTCTATATCAATTCTATCAGCTCTACATATGGAGAGCTGTTTTACATGTTAACTAGGTGACGATACATAAGGCTCTCCGGGTCACTGTATTGTGGCTAAGGCAGTTTTGGTGGCATACCTTCATAATGCATAGAAATCTGTCAGTCTGCTACCTGGTATTCTTAACCTATGTTTCGAGAGCACTTTTCAGTCAATGTGGCATCTAGATATGATCCTTGCTTTGTTGTATTGCTTGTCAAACTCCTACATGTGGGAATATACAGAGGTAATTCTCAAAGAAGAAAGGTTATTCATCACAAACCATTCATGTCCTTTTCCCCTTGTAATTCAGATTCTATAGTTTAGGACTTTGAGGTTTAGTGGAGGGAGCTGAAGGAGTTTGGACTACTTGCTCTGAATGTTTGGTGCAGTCAGAGGGCTCTTGTGGGACTGTAACTGGGACTGCTTTCCATAAGATTTCTAAAGCTCAGTGGCAATGGGAACATATCTCATAAATTGGAATGTGCAGATATAGGTAAATACTAATAACTCTAATTTATAGACTTAGAAACTGAGTCAGAGAGAAGATAAGAGACTTGCCTGTGATCCCCCAGCAAAACACGGCAGTGACAGAATTTGTTGAAGCCCCTTGCTTTAAACTTTTAAACTTCCCCTTGTGTGCGTTTGTGTTTTCTTAAATGCGGGACTTGATAAGGAACTTAATCTACCTTCATGTGTTTTTTCAATATGCTATAAGAGAACTTAACTTTTATGTGCAGGATGGTGTACAAATATGAAAGATATGATCCCTGCCTTGAAGTAGCTTATGCTTAGTAAAGGCAGAACAGACAGATGGTGGTTAGTTTGGTACATGGGGATAGATTTAAATAACACCTTTTTAATTTAGTAACCACCGGACAGTCCTCCCCCTTTGTTTATTTTGCTTTTTTAGAGGTTTTTAGAGGTTGAATTCTCGGAGGCAAAGATTGTTTTCTAGTGTTTGTACAGCACCTATCATGTTATAGGCACTACTGGAAACAAACAATAGTATTTAGGTTTCCAAACTCTCTGAATGGCTAGAGATTCAGTTATTAAAAGTAATATTCAACTTAACTGAAACCTTATTTGTTTAAACTTTGCACAGAATGTTTAGTATTTTAATTTGTATCAACAAGGGATGACTGTCATTTAAAAATTAGTATGCTGAAATGTTGTTTGTATTTTATTGTACAGTAAGTGCTGGTGAAAATCAGTCAGAATTTGTTATTAGTGTTCAAAAACATAGTAAGCTGGATTGGTTAATATATTTCAAAGACTTTTAGAGTCAGGCTGAAATTTGATGTTTATTGGCAGGTCAGTAAATCCAGGACTTCATTTCCTTTTAATGTGAAGTCAGAAGGAGTGAAAGAGAGCCTACTCACTGAATTTTTTTTCTTTCATTAATGGCAAATCAGTCACCTGGTTAGGTCAGTTTCCTTACAGTGCAGCATTGCTTTAAGAAACATAGGAATATTATCACTTTCTGTGACGGAATATTTTGGTTCTAAAGAAGAACAAACACTGTGATATAGAATAAAAGGAGCAAAGAATCCTGTGGCACCTTATAGACTAACAGACATTTTGCAGCATGAGCTTTCGTGGGTGAATACCCACTTCTTCGGATGCAAGTAGTGGAAATTTCCAGGGGCAGGTTTATATAGGCAAGCAAGAAGCAAGCTAGAGATAACGAGGTTAGTTCAGTCAGGGAGGATGAGGCCCTGTTCTAGCAGTTGAGTGAAAACCAAGGGAGGAGAAACTGGTTCTGTAGTTGGCAAGCCATTCACAGTCTTTGTTTAATCCTGAGCTGATGGTGTCAAATTTGCAGATGAACTGGAGCTCAGCAGTTTCTCTTTGAAGTCTGGTCCTGAAGTTTTTTTGCTGCAGGATGGCCACCTTAAGATCTGCTATTGTGTGGCCAGGGAGGTTGAAGTGTTCTCCTACAGGTTTTTGTATATTGCCATTCCTAATATCTGATTTGTGTCCATTTATCCTTTTCCTTAGAGACTGTCCAGTTTGGCCGATGTACATAGCAGAGGGGCATTGCTGGCATATGATGGCATGTATTACATTGGTGGACGTCCAGGTGAATGAACCGGTGATGGTGTGGCTGATCTGGTTAGGTCCTGTGATGGTGTCGCTGGTGTAGATATGTGGGCAGAGTTGGCATCGAGGTTTGTTGCATGGATTGGTTCCTGAGTTAGAGTTACTATGGTGCGGTGTGCAGTTACTGGTGAGAATATGCTTCAAGTTGGCAGGTTGTCTGTGGGCGAGGACTGGCCTGCCACCCAAGGCCTGTGAAAGGAGATTACAAGTTGCAACAGTAATATGTTCTTTTGTATCAACATGACAATACCTACAGCTTTAAATACAGCTGAGGAAAAAAACCCCATCTTTTGTCATGTATGTTGAACAAGGTGTATGTGAAAAAGTGAAAATATACTCTTAGTGTTTCTTGTTTGTTTTGATTCCTAAATATCCATGGATTTGACTTCCTAGAGAAATAAGTGTTTAAAACTGAAATGATTATAGTCAATTGGATTTCCATACCCTTGGGATTTCTTCTTTCTTTTTCTTCTTGGTTTTGCATCACTCTTCAATCAGAATATATATTTATTCAGTTCGTTCCAATATTGATTAATTTTCCTTTGTATGTGATTGGCTTAGAAGGTAAATAGGATGTGAGGAGAGATTGATCTGGGCTTTGAAATTAACCATCTCCACATTCTGACGCTGATGCCAGAAGCTGTTTTTCTATCCCTCTGCCCTTCATTACTGTATGTCCTGCAAGCTGTCACAGATGCTTCACTTTTGCATATGAAACCATATACCTTACTGATATTTCCTAACCTTATACAATATCCTGGATGAATACAAATCTGTTATGCTGCTTCGCAATGATAACAGAAGTAAAAATATGCATTTATGTGATTACTTGGTTTGTGTGTCTTATGCAGTAGAAGCTTTTCATCCATTCTTAATCTAGCACAATGCATTTCATCACTGGAATGCAACAGTATATTTGCCCTCTCGAGAAGCTGAAAATGAGAATAAAGGTACCAGATGTCCATTTACAGTAGTGCACAATAAGCATTCTTTCTTTGATATTCTTATTAATGATGCTGAAAAATCTTGTGTTACTTTTCAACAAAAGCAGAAACCTCAGAAATGCTGTTAATGTTTCAAAATGGCTTGGCATAGTGAACCTTATGTTTTCAGTAAAGTGTAAAGCCCACTACTCACCCTACCTCCCAGTGTCCAGAAATCATTCCAGCACAAACAAGACTAATTCCTAAAATGGAAAAGCAAGTTCAGGCAAAGAGGATTAACATCTAAGGAGATGCTGATACACTAGATATATCCACAGGAATCAGTATCAAAAACACAGTGAAATACAATAAAGTCAGATAATACCTTTGGTTAGTTCAAACAAAATTTCTACCTACAGTAACGGTTTAAATACAGTTAGGCTTACAAGATGATACAAGGCAGAAACAATGGAAAGAAAAACAGCTTTCATAATTGTATTTTATTTTTCTTTCCATTATTCCTCAGTCACTTTTGTACCTTGTAAGAATAAATGTTCACAAACATCTGAACTACTACTTTATATGTATAGTATTTCTGACTTCTCAAAAGGTGTAGTTTGGCTTATATTTTTCTTAGTAAAGCCAAAATAGTTCTAGAGGATTTTTCTGTAATCTAAAAAGCACAAGGTATAGAAACTATGAGAAGTAATTTAAAGTGTATGAATCTTTATTTTGTAAACCTCTAGATTCTCTTCCATAGCCTGTTTTAAAAATAAGAATAAAACTATTGATATATCTTCATACAACTTCAAAGTTGGCCTTCAATTTGAAGTAGTATACCATGTAACTTTAAATGATTGATATGGCTGCTTATATATATGGTAGTGGTTTTTTATAGTTGCCTATAAAAATTTATAAAATGAGTAATAAGTTAATTTATCTTTCTGAAAGTACTACAAATAAATATTATGCTCCCTCTCTGTACTATAGTAGTAAAATTTATTTTATTATGAAATTATCAAGCTAAAAGTATCTTATTTTGAAAACAACTCTAAGAGCTCCAGCTAATTATTTTTGTTAGTTTGAGCTGGGAATCTGACTATGTACTTTCTTATATGATCAGATTTCAGAATCTCGTAGGAGGGTGTTTGTGCACATACATGCGCTGCAAATAGAGTAATCTATTCAAAAAGGAAAAATGGTGTGAATTCTCATTTTCAAAGGGTAAAGTGTGTGTGTGTGTGTGTGTGTGAGAGAGAGAGAGACAGACAGACACACACACACAAATATATTAACATTTATATTTTTCAATCCTTTTTCCTATTTTCTTTTGCAGTCTTTTGATCAAGGAAGAGTACACAAAGTCTTCCATACTATATGCAGCAGACTTCATGCATTTAACAAACTCTCCTCTAAAGCTGCTAAGTAGTAATATGTGGAATGTCTAACAAGATAACTCCTAAGATTTCTAAAGCTCTGCTTTGTAGATTGCCGTTTTCACTGGATGACTTGAAAGCTTTTATCAGTAATTTTGATGTAACTAGCTCCTTATTCTACATTGGCTTGTCTCTCAAAATAAAATACAAATCACAGTACTGCTGAGTAAAATGAACATATATATTAAGGCAAAGTTCAACAACAAATATGTATATTACAGGGCTTCTGCAAACCTTTATGTTGAACTGCCTCCTTGTTAATTCTTTATTTTTAAAGTATAACTGAAGCACTTTGAACCAATTTTTCTATCTTATTTGGCTATGATGCTCTTTCAGGTTTAAATATTATTATATATTAGGTTAAGATTTTGAAGAAAAATCAAGTTTGCAGATGAAAATATATCTGGAATGATTTTTAATTTAGCTACAATTAAACTAAAGCCAGAATTGTATAATATTTTCGTTAGTTTTTGAACGTAAGGTAGTAATGTCAGAAATTTTGGACTGCGGAAGTTGTTTGTGATGTTCCCAAAGTTTTTATTTGTGTTAACCCATGATGATAGAATACTATTAATTTGAGTTAACAATGAACATAACTTCTTACCACTGTGTGTGATTTTAATTATCTTTTGATGTATGGGAAAAAATAACATTACAAGACTCATGCTAAACTGTAACAGACTCTATAGTGCTGATGAACCTGTTTAGGTTTTCTTTTATATATTTTAATAGCTCGGAAATAATGCACAGCCTTAATTTATTCATGTGTCTTCCCTCTAACATCTGTCGCTTTAACTCGCAGGCTGGTCTCCCTCCCTAACCCCTTTGTTAACGAGTGGTGGTCCTGTCCCCCTGGGTGGCAGGCCCACCCTTCTTCACCAAACTGCTGCCCAGGGAAATGTCACTTTATTGTCAATGCTGCTTAATGAAGAAGGATTGGACATTAATTATTTCTGTGAAGATGGTTATTCTGCCTTGTATTCTGCTGCTATGAATGGACAAACAGGTAAGGGATTCACAGTTTTGTTAAACCATATATATAAAGTAATAGAAGCATTAATAATTTGAAAATAAAGCCCACTTTGTGCCTGATCCAAAACCAGTTTGAAGTCAAAGAAAAGACTTCTGTTAACTTCCATGGGCTTCAGATCAGATGTTTTATCAGTAAGAATGTCCGTAGATGATAAATTTGAGCAAACTATCAGTTGGCATACACTTACATTTATAGTCTGTTGTCTGTGATTTTCTGTGGAAGGGATCATGGATTTCATTATTAGTATGAAATTAGAGATGAGAGATTAAAAAAAGTGTTTTTTATCTAGGCAAGTTAAAATGAAGTAGTATAGTTAATTCAAATGAATTTGAACATGCATTATACATAGGTAGTGCTTATGCTTGAAATGTATGTTGGTAGAAAAGTAAAATGCTCCATCTAAAATAACTTCCATTTGAAACAAAATAGCCCTAATTTCCTCTACATAACAAATAACTGATGTGAGCATATGTAAATTTATGATGTATTTGTTAACTTCTGTTTCTATTAAATTAAAAAAAAAAGAGTTCTAGAAAAGTTCAAGTGCCTGGAGCCTTTCAGTATTTTCTACTCTGATCGAACCAAGTGTCAAGTATATTAGAAATGAACAAAATATTTCATTGATACAAAGCAGGAACAATATTTATCAAAATGGCTGATACAAGTGTACCACACATGCCTTTTTACGAGCACTATCTCTTTAAAAATTGGAAGATGCAAACTAAATCAGTACTAATATAAAATTCTGCTTGGGATAGACACTACAAACTCCACATTTTTCCTCTCTGAGACATCAAAGTTGAAATCCCTGTCTCCCTTCAAGTCAATGGAAGTTTTGCAGTTGACTTCACTAAAGCTAGGATTTTACCCCAGTAAGGGGATGGAGTATAGTGGGTTTGATTTATAGTCACTGATTTTAGTATTGTAGTATTAGTATATTTAGTATTGTAGTATTGTATTATTTAGATCTATTAAGTGGAGATTGTATGGAGAGTTTCTAATTATGTGACTGGTCTTAAATTGTTACAGAAAGATTGTTCTAATTTTGTTATGTTCACAGGCCAAATTTTTAAACTAAAAGCATAAAATTAGCTCCTAAATCCATAATTAGGCACCTAAACAAATGGCCTGATTTTCAGAAGTGCTGACTACTCAGCAGCTCCTACTGATCTCAGTGAGAGTTTATGGGAACTTGCTGTGATGGGTTGGATCACAGAAACCCCCCTGGGAGCTGCCAACCAATGTGCCAAGACTACTTCTATCCCTGTTTTCCCTGCCAGCTCAGGACTTCAGCACCCTGCTGAGCCAGACACTCTTGTCTGCTCCAACAAAGACCCAGAATCTGAATTACCTGCCTCAAAGCTGCAGGTTTACCTGAAAGCAGCTCACAGAAGTGTGCTTGTCTTTAACACTCAGATGTCCAACATCCAATGGGGTCTAAACCCAAATAAATCTGTTTTACCCTGTATAAATCTTATGCAGGGTAAACTCATAAATTGTTTGCCCTCTATAACACTGATAGAGAGATATGCACAATTATTTGCTCCCTCAGGTATTAATAGATACTCTGAGTTAATTAATAAGTAAAAAGTGATTTTATTAAATACAAAAAGTAGGATTTAAGTGGTTCCAAATAATAACAGACAGAACAAAGTGAATTACCAAGCAAAATAAAATAAAACACGCAAGCCTATGCCTAATACAGTAAGAAGCTGAATGCAGATAAAATCTCACCCTCAGGGATGTTTCAATAAGCCTCTTTTACAGACTATTCTCCTCCTAGTCTGGGTCCAGCAATCACTCACACCCCCATGGTTACTGTTCCTTGTTCCAGTGTCTTTCAGATATCCTTTGGGGGTGGAGAGGCTGTCTCTTGAGCTAGCTGAAGACCAAATGGAGGGGTCTGCCAGGGGTTTAAATAGACTTTCTCTTGTGGGTGGACACCCCTCCCTCCCCCTATGTAGAATCCCAGCTACAAGATGGAGTTTTAGAGTCAGATGGGAAAGTCGCATGTCCATGCATGACTCAGAATTTACGGGTAGCAGCCATTGTTAACATGCAACCTTGAAAGTCCTCAGGTAGACTTCTTATGTGGATTGGAGCCTTCCAAGATCCATTGTCCATTAAGTGTTTCTTGATTGGGCACTTAACTTGCAAATTCCTTTCTAAAGAAGCTGCCCAAATGCCTTACTAATGCTACTTAAAATCCAACAAGTACACAGCCAATATTCATAACTTGGAATACAAAAATGATACATGCATACAAATAGGATGAATATATTCAGTAGATTATAACCTTTGCAGAGATATGTTACATGGCATATGTAGCATAAAACATGTTCCAGTTATGTCATATTTACATTCATAAGCATATTTCCATAAAGTATTATGGGGTGCAACGTCACACTCATCAGTCTGCATTTGTGTTTACTTAATAGATTGTGTGAGATTGCTGCTGACTGCAGAAGCACAAGTTGATGCTGCTGATAAAAATGGCTTTACACCCTTGTGTTCAGCAGTTGCTCAGGGACATTTCAGGTAAGTGACATAAGATTTTTTTCATGAAACTGTAGTATTCTTTAAGCATTATATTTTTAGCCATAGTTGTGCTTTTATGACATATTGAAAGCAAAATACCCAATCTCATAGTAATGTAACATGGTTGAGAATGTAAACAGATCTGTATGTTTCCCATTGCAGCTTTAATTTGACCACCCACTGTGCACATGTACTATTTGTAATTGCACCATGACAATTACAGTTTCCATAGGAACCATGACTTTGAATTTCCTGACTTTCTTATACACACATTCTCAGCTATAATATTGTATTAATGTAGGCTTTTTCATTCATTTTCTTTATTTGATTTTTCTAAAACAAAAAGGAAAGAGAGCCAAAAGGGAGAGATTGAGTCTACACTCAGATAAATAACTGCATTTATTTTAATTTGTAACATGAAATTCAAATCCATAAAATGTATTTGAAGTTCAAAAAAAGTACTCTTTACACAATGACAGTCATTTAAAATCAAATAGAGTTTAACAAATAAAAAAAAGTCTTAAATAATCTGACTAAAAATTCCTTCCCTTTTCAGTTGCTCAGCTTGCACTACTGAGTGCTGTCATAATTTATTTTATTTGTATTGCAGTAGTGCCTAAGAGCCTTAGTCATGGAACCGTACCCCACCATACAATACAGAACAAAAAGACACTCTCTGCTGCTCCATCATAGAGTCTTCCATACCCAACAAACTTGTATGTCTAGAGCAAAAATGCCTTTGACACCTCCCTTCCTGACATAACTGAAAGAAGCAAAAAGAGCACAATGTTCTTTTACTTTCCATTGCAGGACATTTGAAGTGGAAATTCTGCCTTTGACTGCGTGTCTCTTCTGACATAACTGTATTGTGTGTACGGCAGATCTTGCCTATTTTTATGCACCACTTCTTCAAAATGAGTGCAAGGAGCATTGAAGATTCTTGCTATATCTAGAGGGTTTTCAGATTCACAAACTCAGGGAGTACCAGGAAATGGATATTTGGGGTGAATGGCCTGTAGAGATTCATTAAATTTTCATTAGTTTCTTGTTTTGTTTTTTAAGGGAAAGATGGAATTTATCCAGACAGGTGTGTACTGAATCTTTTTTAATATGGAGATACACCTATCTCATAGAACTGGAAGGGACTCTGAAAGGTCATTGAGTCCAGCCCCCTGCCTTCACTAGCAGGACCAAGTACTGATTTTGCCCCAGATCCCTAAGTGGCTCCCTCAAGGATTGAACTCACAACCCTGGGTTTAAGCAGGCCAATACTCAAACCACTGAGCTATCTGTCCCCCCCTCTAACCTTGTGATCACATTGCTGCTATCCTTGTTTCCCCAAAACCTTTCCCCCCCCACCTTTCTCCATCTGCCATACCCACTTATTGTATGTTGTCATAATGTAAAATCATCTCCGCAGGGACTGCCAATAGAGTCTCAGTCCTGAGAACTATTCTACAAATAATAGTATATCTAGCCAAATGTTACACTATTTAATGTAAAATTTGTAAATTTACAGTAACTAGAGTAAGAGATGCCAGAAAACCCCACCAGTCTGCATCCCCTCACTAAAATACATGTAACTTAGATGTTTTCTTTTACATATTAAGTTATTTATTTCTGCTACTTACCCTGTCAACACTTGGGTAGTTATGGCTCTGTTATACTTGTGGCACAGCAGAGCTTATACTCTCTCTGTCCGTGAGGGCTATTTATAAAGCTTGACATCCCTAAATATTTGCTTCTTTGCTTGCCCATCTTTTTGATGTCTTGAACATGGACTGCTTTATCATGAAATAGTGAAAGAGAATGTAATAATAACAAAGCCGGAAATATATAAATAGTGCTGAGAGATGGAGTAACTTCAATAATGCTTTAGGCTGCTTGATCTGTTGATCATTTTAAACTTCCTGCTTTGAAGAATTCTGCCATGGGCAATGCAATAGTATGCTCTGTCTTTCCTTTCTCTCCGTATCATATGGTCAGTGCTGCTGCTATGCTAGGAATCTGAAGTTAATGACCGTGATGGACTATAAATATTGGCTAGTGCCAAGAATAGCATATACAAATTTGATGCAAGTTTCCCACTATGTATGTCAATTCACCTTTTTCCTGAACTGTGACAACCTTGCTGTACCAGCCACAGATGTAGTCTCTTGAGCAAAAATTGACAGTTCTTCTGAATTGTTTGGTGGCTTTGTGGTTTGAACAAATGTCCACTAACAGCTGAGACCACCAAACTCATTTTGCTAGTCGCCCAAACCAGATTTTGACCCTGGATTTCCAGAGGTGAAAGGTTAGATCATGAACTCTTGCACCACCTAGCCTCCCAGAGACTAGTCTTACATGACATGAGGGGAGCTGAGGCTGTCATTGGGAGACCCAGAACTCAACAGGCCACTCTGAAGTCTTGTAAGGCAGCAAGATGTATTGAGTTTAAGAAGACCTGTTAGCATGGTAATATCATGTGAATATTTTGGATTTTTTTTTAATTGTAGACTCACAATTTTTTGGTTTCACTAGAATCATTATCCATATTGTTTCTATACTATTTGAAATGTCAACCTATACTGTAAACCTTCTACAGATAAAACAAGAAAAGAAATATTCATAAATTCTTACTTGTTTTTAAGACCATAAGGGATAATTATGATCACCTCCATCATAACACAGACCACAGCAGCTCAACTAGTACAGTAACTCCTCACTTAATGTTGTGGTTATGATCCTGAAAAATGCTACTTTAAGCGAAACGATGTTAAGCGAATCCAATTTCCCCATAAGAATTAATGTAAATGGGGGCGGCGAAGGGTTAGGTTCCAGGGAAATTGTTTTCGCCAGACAAAAGACATACATACATACACACATACATTACATACATATATATATACACACACACACGTATACACACAATATAAGTTTTAAACAAACAATTTTATTCTGTACGCAGCAATGATGATTGTGAAGCTTGGTTGAGGTGGTGAAGTCGGAGGGTGGGATATTTCCCAGGGAATGCTAAATGATGAACTAGCACTCGGCTGAGCCCTCAAGGGTTAACACATTGTTGTTAATGTAGCCTCACACTCTACAAGGCAGCACAAATGGAGGGAGGGGAAACAGCCTGGCAAACAGACACACACACCGTGTGTGTGTGAAAAAGAGAGACTCACATCGCCCTTTTAAGAATGCTGATTCCACTCTAAGTGCACTGCCTTTTTAAGTAGATCAGCAAGTTGAGACAGCAGCTGCCGCCAGCAAGCTCCCTCCATCCTGAGTCCTGTCATGTCCCCCCCCGTTCTGTGGAGATGAGGTACAGGGGCGGGGGGCAGGAGCAGGGAGAGGGGGCACCCTGACATTAGCACTCCTCTTCCCCCTTGCCTGTGCACTGCAAACAGGTGGCTCCCGGGAGCAGCTCCAAGGCAGAGGGCAGGAGCAGCACATGGCAGTGCAAGGAGGGACACTGAACTGCCTGGCAATTGATAGCCTGCTGGGTGTCTGCCGCACAGGGAACTTAGGGGAGCGGGGAGCTGATGGGAGGGCTGCCAGTCCACCCTGGCTCCCCACCAGCTAGCTCCAACGGGTTGCTCTTTCTGCAAGCAGTGGACAAAGCAGGTGGCTGCCAAACAAAGTCATAAGGGAGCATTGCACAACTTTAAATGAGCATGTTCTCTAACTGATCAGCAACGTAACAACAAAACAACATTAACCAGGACGACTTTTAGTGAGGAGTTACTGTAATTCCTGCATCAGACTCATGACTTCTAATTGAGCGGAGCATATCTATTTAGGACCTCAAGTCTTGATTTAAAACCGTCAAGTGATATAAAATGCACCAGATGCCTGTATAAATTGTTCTAATGGTTAATTACCTACATTGTTAAAAATATTTGCCTTATTTCTAGTCTGAATTTGTCTAGGTTCAGCTTCCAGCATTTGGATCTCATTTTACCTTTTCCTGCTAGATTAAAGAGCCCTATATTCTCCCCATGTATCAGAGTAGCAGCCGTGTTAGTCTGTATCAGCAAAAAGAACAGGAGTACTTGTTTACTCAAATTTGTTAGTCTCTAAGGTGCCACAAGCACACCTGTTCTTCTCCCCATGTAGCTACTTATAGGTCATGATTAAGTCAGCTATTAATCTTTTCTAGGGTAAACTGGATGCTCACCTCACTAGCTAGGCTACAGTTTTGATGGGGCTTTGAGCAGTAGAGATACCTTCTAATGTCTGGGTGTGGTGGATGGAGGTGGGTGGGTATCTCAGCTGGTAGCAGCTGAAGCAGTGTTCCATCTGCTCAGTCTCCTTTTCTTTCGTTCCCCCATCCCCTTTTGTTTTCAGCATGTTGGGGCTGTTGTTTTTCCTGCTTCTTCCTTCTTTCTACTTCTGAGAAGTAATTCTTCCGCTCTACACGCTGATTAGGCCTCCACTGGAGTATTGTGTCCAGGGCTGGGCGCCACATTTCAGGATAGATGTGGACAAACTGGAGAAAGTCCAGAGAAGAGCAACAAAAATAATTAAAGGTCTAGAAAACATGACTTATGAGGAAGATTGAAAAAATTGGGTTTGTTTAGTCTGGAAAAGAGAAGACTGAGAGGAGACATGATAAGTTTTCAATTACATAAAAGGCTGTTACAAGGAGGAGGAAGAAAAATTATCCTCTTTAACCTCTGAGGATAAGACAAGAAGCAATGGGCTTAAATTGTAGCAAGGGAGGTTTAGATTGGACGTTAGGAAAAACTTCCTAACTGTCAGGATGGTTAAGCACTGGAATAAATTGCCTAGGGAGGTTGTGGAATCTCTAGATAATGCTTAGTCCTGCCATGAGTGCAAGAGACTGGACTAGATGACCTCTCAAGTCTTACAGTTCTATGATTCCTCATGCTCAGGGCATTTGGATCTGAGCTCTGGTATCTTTCCCACCCATTGCTGGGGCCAGGTGATTGGCTCCTGTTTGAGGATGGAGTGTGAACGGGATTGATACAGTTTGCTGTCTAGGTGGAGTAGCCATTCTGGATTTCCTATTTAAGGCTCACCCTTCCCACCCTTAATTTAGTTGCTGGATCTCTGGTGATGCCGTGGGCTAAGCTGATCACCAGTTTTGAGGTCTGCAAGTGTTTTATAACATACGGCAAAATTTGCAGACTGCAATGCCTTGACAGCATTTTGCTGGACATCTGCTGGGAGATCTTGGGAAAGTCATTTCATGTCTCTCTGCCTCAGTTGCCAATTCTGTAAAATGAAGATAGTGTTCCTGACCTCCTTCGTAAAGTGCTTTGAGACCTACTGATGAAAAATGCTGTATGTGACCTAGGTATTATTTAATCTCTCTCTAGAAGGCAGGTTAAGAACATCAGAATAGCCATACTGAGTCAGAACTGTGGTCCATCTAGCCCAGTATCCTGTTTTCTGACAGTGGCCAATATCAGATGCTTCAGATGGAATGAAAAGAACAGGGCAATTATCAAATCCATCCCCTACATCCAGCATTTGGCAGTCAGAGGGTTAGGGACACCCAGAGCATGGGGTTGCATCCCTGACCATCTTGGCTAGTAGCCATTGATGGACCTATCCTCCATGAACTTATCTAATTCTTTTTTGAACTTGGTTATACTTTTGGCCTTCACAACATACCCTGGCAGAGAGTTTCACAGGTTGACCGTGCATTGTGTGAAGAAATACTTCCTTATGTTTGTTTTAAACCTGCTGCCTATTAATTTGTTGGGTGACCCTTGATTCTTGTGTTATGTGAAGGGGTAGTAACACTTATTTATTCACTTTCTCTGTACCATTCATGATTTTATAGACCTCTATTATATCCCTCCCTACTTGTCTCTTTTCCAAGCTGAAGAGTCCCAGTCTTTTAAATCTCTCCTAATATGGGAGCAGTTCCATACCCCTAATCATTTTTGTTGCCCTTCTCTGTACTTTTTCCAATTCTAATGTATCATTTTTAGCTAGAACTGCATACAGTATTCAAGGCGTGGGTGTACCGTTGATTTATATAGTGGCATTATGGTATTTACTGTCTTTTATTATCTATCCCTTTCCTAATGGTTCCTGACATTCCGTTAGCTTTTTTGACTGCCACTGCACATTGATCAGATGTTTTCAGAGAACTATCCACAATGACTCCAAGATCTTGTTCTTGAGTGGTGATAGCTGAGTTAGACCCCATCATTTTGAATGTGTAGTTGAAATTGTTTTCCAATGTGCATTACTTTGCATTTATAAACATTTGAATTTTCATCTGCCATTTTGTTATCCAGTCACCCAGTTTTGTGAGATTCCTTTGTAATTCTTTTGCACTTAGCTTTGGACTTAATTATCTTGAGTCATTTTGTATCATCTGCAAACTTTGCCACCTTACTGTTTACCTCTTTTTCCAGATCATTTATGAATATGTTGAACAGCACTGGTCCCAATACAGACCTTGTGGGACCCCGCTATTTACATCTCTCTGTTCTGAAAACTGACCATTTATTCCTACTCTTTGTTTTCTATCTTTTAACCATGATCCATGAGAGGACCTTTCTTTCTTATCCCATGACTGCTTACTTTGCTTTAGAGCCTTTGGTGAGGGACCTTGTCAAAGATTTTCTGAATGTGCAAGTACACTATATCCACTGTATCACGCTTGTCCACATGTTTGTTGACCCCCTCAAAGAATTGTAATAGATTGGTGAGGCATGATTTCCCTTTACAAAAGCTGTTTTGACTTCCCCAACACATCATGTTCACCTCTGTCTCTGATAATTCTGTTCTTTTCTATAGTTTCAACCAATTTGCCTGGTACCGAAGTCAGGCTTCTTGGCCTATAATTGCCAGCATTGCCTCTGGAACTTTTTTTAAAAATCAATGTTACATTAGCTATCCGCCAGTCATCTGGTACAGAGGCTGATTTAAGCGATAGGTTACATGTCAGTTAGTAGTTTTGCAATTTCATATCTGAATTCCTTCAGAACTCTTGGGTGAATATCATCTGGTCCTGGTGACTTATTACTGTTTAATTTATCGATTTGTTCTAAAACCACTTCTGTCGACACCTGAAACTTGGACAGTTCCTCAGAATTGTCATCTGAAAAGAATGACTCCGATGTGAGAATCTCTCTCTCGCATCCTGTGCAATGAAAACCAGTGCAAAAAATTAATTTAGCTTCCCCACTGTAGAAGGGATGTGGACAAATTGTAGAAAGTCCAGCAGAGGGCAATGAAAATGATTAGGGGGATGGGCACATGACTTATGAGGAGAGCCTGAGGGAACTGGGCTTATTTAGTCTGCAGAAGAGAAGCGTGTGGGGGGATTTGATAGCAGCCTTCAACTACCTGAAGTGGGGTTCCAAAGAGGATGGAGCTAGGCTGTTCTCAGTGGTGGCAGATGACAGAACAAGGAGCAATGGTCTCAAGTTGCAGTGGGGGAGGTCTAGGTTGGACATTAGGAAAAACTGTTTGACTAGGAAGTGGACGAAGCACTGGAATGGATTACCTAGGGAGGTGGTGGAGTCTTGGAGGTTTTAAGGCCCTGCTTGACAAGCCCTGGCTGGGATGATTTAGTTGGGGTTGGTCCTGCTTTTGAGCAGGAGGTTGGACTAGATGAGACCTCCTGAGGTCTCTTCCTACCATAATCTTTTATGATTCTATGATTCTCTGCAATTGCCTCGAGTGCTCCTTTAGCATTTCAATCGTCTGGTGGTCGCAACAATTATTTGGCAGGGTTCTGATATACTTGTGTCTTTTGCTAGTTGCTCTTCAAATTCTTTTTTGGCCTGCCTAATTATACTTCAAGTGGTTGCAGATGTATATTCCACTCAGGTGTGTGAGCGCCTAGCACACAGAAGCTGGAGAACTTTGCCTAGCAGTATCCGTTGTGATGACACAAACACCCTTTGGTCCTTGTAGCCTCTCTAATGTCTATTTAAGGGCGCCACCTCCCCGACTCCCCCTCAGCTCCTTCTCAGTGCCTTAGGCTTGAGTCAGAGCATTCTGTGTGGTATTTACCTCATGCTTTTTGTTGTTAACTAGATTTTTCTCAGTATTTTGGTATATTAGTAATTATAGCAGGGGTCGGCAACCTTTCAGAAGTGGTGTGCCGAGTCTTCATTTATTCACTCTTATTTAAGGTTTCACTTGCCAGTAATATATTTTAATATTTTCAGGAGGTCTCTTTCTATAAGTCTATAATATATAACTAAACTATTGTTGTATGTAAAGTAAATAAGGTCTTTAAAATGTTTAAGAAGCTTCATTTAAAATTAAATTAAAATGCAGAGCCCGCCAGATCGGTGGCCAGGACCCAGACAGTGTGAGTGCCATTGAAAATCAGCTCGTGTGCTGCCTTTGGACTGTCCCAATATTTAGGCCTTTGTCCCTCAGTACTCCGTTGTTTTTTTTTTTGTTGTTTTTTTCCTCCGCTGGCGACCCCTCCCGCATGTGTCCTGATATTTTCTTCCTCTCATCTGGTCACCCTAAAGAGTATTCAAGTGGTTACACCTGAAGCAGTACCTGATGGAGCAACCCATGAGACCCACGTCCGTGCTGGGATCAGATTGTCCAGTCGCTCAGAGACCTTCAGTACCACCACGAGGCTCGGACTCTTTTCCTAGGAGAATAGACCATTCTCCTTCTTCTTCTCCCCCAAAAAAGAGGACTCATAAAGCTGACCTCATTTACTCCAAGACATGGGAGATTCTTCATTCCCTTCAAAAAGGAGTGCTGGTAGGAACTGGAATTCCTCAAGTACTCAGGTTAGAGCAGGGCTCTGTACCCACTCTCCAGTTCAAAGGCAAATCATTCAGGCAGAATGCCATTGACTTTGATATCTTCTATGGGGTGTCCATTTAATCCAGTACCAACAACATCGGTCTCTGCACTGAACATATCAACACCACTGGCTTGTGAAGCATCTGCAGATTTACTTTTCCTCTCTTTGCCAGACTTGCCTGTGATATAGGAGCCCTCAGCTGTAGTGGTGTCTTCTGAAATCTCTGGACCATCTGGGTTGATTACCTCACAATACAGGCTGTTGCAGGCACTGCTTAAAAATCAGATTGTGGAGACAATACCGGCACCAAAGGCCATTTTGTTGGTGCAAATTCCATCTTTGGCCCTGGAGACAATGTCTGTTTCTACAGGTTGAGTACAGGCCAGAGCTACAAATGCAGTACCGGCCTCTACTTTGATACCAATGTCTATTCCAGTACTGAGTGTTAGGGCTGTCTCTGTGACACTGCTGATATTGAAGGCTCCAACTGCTGTCTTTTTTGATGTGGCCAGTGTACTGGGCTTCCAATGAGTTAAGATGTGTTATGGTTCTGTGATGCTAGCAGACCAGGTGCCAGCTCATGCCAAGGCCGCTAGGCCCCAACTGAACACTGACGAATACATAACTGGAAACCAGTCAGGCTCACCTGTATATTAGTATTGTTAAAATAGGTATTTTATTTATAAAAATGTGTTTAATATTTATATGTTATGAAATGCTTGTAAGATGCTGCGTGTATTAATCTCACTTAACTTCTGTACCCCATGTTATATAGTTACACTGAGGACAGGTCTACACTACAAACTTGCAGTGGAGCAGCTGCACTAATGCAACTGCACTGCTATAGTGCTTCTGGTGAAGAATCTGGTTTAGATTCACTAAACTAGGGGTTCTCAAACTGGGGGTTGGGACGGTTATTACATGAGGGGGTCACGAGCTGTCAGCCTTCACCCCAAACCCCACTTTGCCTCCAGCATTTATAATGGTGTTAAATATATAAAGAAGTGTTTTTAATTTATTAGGGGGTGGGTCACACTCAGAGGCTTGCTATGTGAAAGAGATCACCAGTAAAAAAAGTTTGAGAGCCACTGCTCTATACCGACGAGAGAGAGCTCCCCATCAGTTTAATAATTCCACCTCCATGAGAGGCGTTAGCTGTGTCTGTGGGAGAAGTTCTCCCACCAACATAGCTCTTAGGCTGGTATAACTACATCACTCAGGAGTGTGGATTATTCATATCCCTGATTGATGTGGTTATACTGAAGTAATTCTGTAGTGTAGCCAGGGCTAAGTTTTTACGTTGTAAACTTCTGTAACTGTGTAACTTGCCAAACAGAAAAGAAGCTTTAATTAATGTAAAGGCTGGCTTCCTACAGAAGATGCTAGGCCTGCACACAAGAAGGCTCATTGAAACCAAATGAGCCATTGTGAAACATCAAAGGGCAAAGACTTTGTTGATTGCTCGCCTCACACCCATGAAGAGGAAATGTGCACAAGGATTCGTCTCACTGGCTTGAACTCAGGGGGGAGGGAATAAAAATCTCTGATCAGAAGAAACTGGATTTCTCTATACTGGTTCAACTCCGAGGGGCAATGATTTTTAAGCATAAACAAGGGATTTCTAACTGTTTGGCCTGGGTCAGCCCCTAAAGGATTTAGAATTTAATATATTATAGCAGCTTCTATTACCTTTTGGAACCTAAGGTTGTAACTAATTTGTGTGTGTATGTTTACCTGCTTTGATCTTGTAAATAACTCTCATTTCTTTTTCTTCTTTAATAAATATTTAGTTAATTTATTATAGGATTGGTTACAAGTATTGTCTTTGATCTAGGATCTAAGGTGCAGTTGACCTGGAGTAAGTGACTGGTTCTTTGGGATTGGGAGTAACCTGAATATTGTGTTTTTTTGGTGTAAGGAAACATCTATCACAAAGGCAAGCTTACCTGGGTGGCAAGATAGATTGGAGTACCCAAGGGGGCTGTCTATGACTCCATATTAAGGCTGTTATAGTGCTTGAGGATTCACACTTGATACTTGGTTGGTGAAATCTAAGTATAGAACTCACAACCACTTTGGGGTTTGTGCCCTGCATCTTCACATTCTTCCCTGAGGTTGGTACTCATGTTCCTGAGCCACTCCAGACTGTTTACCCCGCTCCTCCAGATGTGGCTCCTCTGTTTTTATCAGATTATTTGGAGAGTTTCTCCTGTTGAAGTCATCTTCCACTTCCTATTCTTCATCTAGACACCGAGCCCAAAAGCGCTTTAGATCTTTAGGAGATCACCATTGGCACTGGAATTGGTACCATTCTCATACCAGAGATAGGGTTTTGTGGCCCGGTTCCTACAGGCAGTCAATGTCATATCCCTTTCCTCAGTGGCATTCATGGAATCCTTGGGAGGTCCCTTGATCTTCAGGGTCTTGATCCTTGGTTCACTCCAAGGTACAGTCATCAGACTTTCCTGCTGTCTTGCCTCCTGACCCAAGTAATCTAGAGACCATATGGAGGTTTTCTCTCTGAGCTGGTTCAGTCTAAGCCTTTATTGCAGGAGCAAGTAAGAATCATAGAAGATCCCATTAGCCTTGATTTCCTTTTCCTCTTCATCATCTTCATCGGACAATTCCACTATATCAGATTCCTCTTCTTCTGTGCCTGTGGATTTTAAATAATGTCAAGATCTCTATGGCGAATGGCTACAGCTTTGGGAAGGCAGAGTATGTTTGGGAGAATACCCATTAACCAGTAGGTGTACTCCAGTCTTCAGCTCCAGGGAGGGCAGCTCTCCCTATAAATGAAGGACTTTTGGAACCTGCAAAGACTTTGTGGCATATCCCAGCTTCCTTACTACCCATAGGGAAGTCCACTGATTTAAGTTGGAACTGAAAGACATAGTGTCTTAAAATTGGATTTAATGGGAAGAAAAATTTATTCAACCTCGTCTTTACTAATGTGCATTGCCATTCAGCAGGTTCTATTGTCAAAATATGATTTTGTGAATTGTGAATATGACAGAATTTTCAGATAAGCTGCCAGAATCCTCCAAGAGAGATTCAAGCTTTCATTGCAGAGGGCCGATTAGTGGCCAGGATGTCATTACAATCAGCACTGAATGTAGCAGACACCTCCTCTAGGATTATGACCTCACCTATAACAATGAGAAGAGCTTTGCAGTTACAGAATTCTGGCATAAGCCCTGAAGTCCAGCAAAGTATAGAAGACTTACCATTTGATAGTAAATTTTTATTTTAAGAGAAAACTGATCAGACATAATTTTTTTTAAAGACTCTTGAACTACTTTACATTCAGTGGAAGTTTATACCCCAGTGATAAGGAGGTGTCACCGTCGGGGTCAACAAGAACAGCAGCAACAATACTGACTCTATTCCCAGCATTATTTTCGGCAGTTGGCTTATCCAGCTAGACCACAGGACTTGTCCAGGAAGAGACATTAATCTCAAAGGAAAAAGCCTACTTCCAACCAGCCAGCCCATCTGCCATCTGCTTTGGACAAACAGTCAATTTAACTCTCCTAACAAGGACAGTATCCCAATGAGCTGGGAGCACACACAGTCAAGTGAAATACATGTCGACACCCATGTCTTGAAGAACTGTGGCCGTACAGGTAAGTAACTGTTTTTGTTTTCGTTTGGTTTTTTACTGTTGTCAAATCATTCTTTTAGCTCTTTCCTGAGCCTTTTCCAGTCAGAACTGGAAACAATATTCTAGTAATGGTCTTACTAATACTGTATACAGAGTTAATATCACCTTCCTACTCCAATTTGATATTCCTCTTCTTTTATAGCCAAGGATCAAATTAGCTCTCTTAGCTACCACATCACATTGGGAGCTTAGTTTCAGCTGGGTATCCTCCATGACCCCTATGTTCCTCACAGAGCCACTGCATTCCAGAATATACTCCCTCATGCTGTAAATTTGATATGCCTTCTTTGTAGATGCATGACCTTGCTTTTGGCTGTATTCAAATGCATGTGGTTTAAATGAGCCCAGTTTACTAATTGATCCTAATTGCAGTGTAGAAATGACCTGTCAGTATAATTGAGAAGAGTATAGCCAGTGGAGCACAGGATCTAGTCAAAGTGGTGAATATAGCTGGACCACTTCATAATAATGACCATAATATAATTAAATTTAACATCCTGGTGGCGTGGAAAACACCACAGCAGCCCACCACAGTAGCATTTAATTTCAGAAAGGGGGACTACACAAAAATGAGGAATTTAGTTAAACAGAAATTAAAAGGTACAGTGCCAAAAGTGAAATCCCTGCAAGCTGCATGGAAACATTTTAAATACACCATAATAGAGGCTCAACTTAAATGTGTACCCCAAAATTCATAACAATAGTAAGAGAACCAAAAAAAAGTGCCACTGTGTCTAAACAACATAGTAAAAGAAGCTGTGAGAGGCAAAAAGGCATCCTTTAAAAAGTGGAAGTTAAATCCTAGTGAGGAAAATAGAAAGGAGCATAAACTCTGGCAGGTGAAGTGTAAAAATACAATTAGGAAGGCTAAAAAATAATTTGAAGAACAGCTAGCCAAAGACTCAAAAAGTAATAGCAAATTTTTTTTTAAGTACATCAGAAGCAGGAAACCTGCTAAACAATCAGTGGGGCCACTGGACGATCAAGATGCTAAAGGAACACTCAAGGATGATAAGGCCATTGCAGTGAAACTAAATTAATTATTTGCATCAGTCTTCATGGCTGAGGATGTGAGGGAAATTCCCAAACCTGAGCCATTCTTTTTAGGTGATGAATTTGAGGAACTGTCCTAGATTGAGGTGTCATTAGGGGAGGTTTTGGAACAAATTGATAAATTAAACAGCAATAAGTCACCAGGACCAGATGGTATTCACCCAAGAGTTCTGAAGGAACTCAAATGTGAAATTATAGAACTACTAACTGTAGACTGTAACCTATCATTTAAATCAGCCTCTGTACCAAATGACTGGGGGATAGCTAATGTGACACCAATTTTTAAAAAGGGCTCCAGAGGTGATCCCAGCAATTACAGGCCAGTAAGCCTGACTTCAGTACCAGGCAAACTGGTTGAAACTATATTAAAGAACAGAATTGTCAGACACAAAGATGAACACGATTTGTTTGGGAAAGAGTCAACATGGTTTTTGTAAAGAGAAATCATGCTTCACCAGTCTACTAGAATTCTTTGAGAGGGTCAACAAGCATGTGGACAAGGGGGATCCAGTGGATATAGTGTACTTAGATTTTCAAAAAGCCTTTGGTAAGATCCTTCATCAAAGGCTCGTAAGCAATGTAAGCTGTCATGGGATAAGAGGAAAGATTCTCTCATGGTTTCGTAACTGGTTAAAAGATGGGAAACAAAGGGTAGGAATAAATTGTCAGTTTTCAGAATGGAGACAGGTAAATAGTGGTGTCCCCCAGGGGTCTGTACTGAAACCAATACTATTGAACATATTCATAAACAATCTGGAAAAAGGGGTAAACAGGGAGGTGGCAAAATTTGCAGGGGATACAGAAGTATTCAAGATAATTAAGTCCAAAGCAGACTGCGAAGAGCTACAAAGGGATCTCACAAAACTGGGTGACTGGACAGCAAAATGACAGATGAAATTCAATGTTGATAAATGCAAGATAATGCAGATTGGAAAACATAATTCCAACTATACATATAAAATAAGGGGTCTAAATTAGCTGTTACCACTCAAGAGAGATCTTGGAATCATTGTGGATAGTTTTCTGAAAACATCAACTCAATGTGCAGCAGCAGTCAAAAAGCTAACAGAAAGTTGGGAATCAGTAAGAAATGGATAGATAATAAGACAGGAAATACCATAATGCCTCTATATAAATCCATGGTACACCCACATCTTGAATATTGCATGCAGATGTGGTTGCCCCATCTCGGAAAAGATATATTGGAATTGGAAAAGGTTCAGAAAAGGGCAACAAAAATGATTAGGGATATCATTGGGACTTTTCAGTTTGGAAAAGAAATAACTAAGGATGGATATGATAGAAGTCTATAAAATAATGACGTGTGTGGAGAAAGTAAATAAGGAAGTGTTGTTTACTCCTTCTTGTAACACAAGAACTACGGGTCACCAAATGAAATTAATAGGCTGCAGGTTTAAAACAAACAAAAGGAAGTCAACCTGTGGAACTCTTTGCCAGAGCATGTTGTGAAGGCCAAGACTATAACAGGGTTAAAAAAAGAACTAGATAAATTCATGGAAGATAGGTCCATCAATGGCTATTAGCCAGGGATGGTTTCCCTAGCCTCTGTTTGCCAGAAGCTGGAAATGGGTGATAGGGGTTGGGTCACTTGAGGATTGCCTGTTCTGTTCATTGGCCACTGTAGGAAGACAAGATACTGGGCTAGATGGGCTTCTGGTGTGAACCAGTATGGTCATTCTTATGTTGTTATGGCTTCTGATCCACCATGCTCCATTTTCCACAAGGACAAGGTTCAGCTTAGGCCACACCCTAAGAGCATCTCAAAGGTAGTATCTGATTTTCATATGAATCATGTTCACAGGTATGAGCAAAGGCTGCACACCGTGTATGGGACCGTGGATGGGACACAGCCCTTCCATGTTTCTTCCTAGCTTTTTGTTTCAAATCCAGAGCATGTGAGAGAAGACAACCAGTTACAATACAGAGACTGTTGAAACAGATCACCAGGTGCAGCACTCTTATGCTTCCAAAGGGATAGCACTCCCTGACAGGCTGACTGCACACTCAGCTAGAGCACATTCAGCCTCAACAGCATTTGTGGCACACATCCCTATTATGGACATCTGCAGGGCAACTGTGTGGTCTTCAGTTCATACATTCACCAGACATTATGCACTGACTGCTGCATCAAGGGAAGATGCAAATGTAGGTCCCACAGTTCCTTTTTCTAATGAGAATCCAAGCCCCACGGTCTGGGATAAGAGCTTGGGGGTCACCTACAGTGTGATGGACATATACAAGCACTTGAAGAAGAAATGGTTACTCAGCATCTCATAACCATTGTTCTTTGAGATGTGTTGCATATGTCCACTATACCACCTGTCCTCTCCCCCCAGGGCATCGGAGACTACCATTAGCTTCTGGTGTGAAGGGACTGATGGAGAGGCGAAGCTCCTCCACGAGGAGCTCAAGTGTGGGCAGGGCCGTTAGGGGTACAGCTAGGGAAGTGTTTTTCAAACTGGAGGTTAAGACCCAGAAGGGGGTTGCAAGGCTATTCTGGGAATGGGGGGGAGCTGTCACTATATTGCCATCCTTAATTCCTGGCTGCCTCTAGAGCTGGCAGCTGGAGTGCGGTGGCTACTGGTCAGGTGCCCACCTGCGAGGGCAGCGCCTCCACCAGCAGCAGCCCATAGAAGTAAGGGTGGCATGTGTGTGTGTTTTTCTGGTCATCACAGCCTGAAACATTTTCAAATGGGGGGCCCATCAAAAAAAGAGAACCCTTGCACTGGGGAAAACACTCTAGCACTGGTGCACGGGACACGCACACACCTACAGTTGCAATGGACATATGCAACACATCTTAATGAACAACAGTTACAAGAAGGTGACTTGTTTTTTCCAATGAAAACTTTTTAGTTTTTTTATCAGCTTGGTAACATTTAAGATTATTAAAGCTGGTTCTAAGACAGTGCTCCAGTGTTGGCTTGCAAACACTGCAGAAGAATGTTTGCTTAAAAAAAAATTCCTCTGTAATGTTTTAATGAATGATGGAAGCATTTCTGATGGTTTTAGGTTTTTATAAAAGGCTGATAGTATGCAATCTAAATGTTGGACCAAGTTTATAACCTCACTACATCCCTTTAATCCATTCCACCATCCCTCTTGTTGATCCAGCCTGTCACCTTTAACTGGTCTCCTTCCTTGCCAGACATATTCAGGCTGTGTCCAATTCCTGCAGCTACTTCCTCCATAACATTTTGAAGATTCATCCTTTCATTGCTGTAGAGACAGCCAAAGCTTTCATCCAGGCTGGCATCATCCTCCCATCTTGATTACTGTAATCACCTCCTCTCTGGCCTCCCAAACACCATGTACCTTGTATCCATTAACACACTTGCTAAGATTGTAATTCTTGTCTATCATTTAGAGCATATTAAGCACCTCTTTGAATCCTTCCAATAACTCCTCCTGTTTCACTGCATCAAGTTCAACTTCTTGTCTTCACCTTGTAAGACTCTTCGCACAACTTTGCCCCTCAGGGTAAGATTAAAGCAATTCAGGGTGCTAGTCAACCACAGCATGGGGCCCTCTCCCTACCGTTCCAGAGAGGTAGTGGCCAGGAAGGGCCAGCAGTACCTCCCCTCATTGGGAGTAGCTGAAAGATGGGAGTGGCAGCAGGTGGCCCACATCACTCTTCTCCTCAGACCACAGTGGAGCTGATGTTAGTTGGGTTCCCTCGAAGCTTTTTTTCTTTTGTACAGCCTCAGTTCACACATTTCTTTACAACCATTATGGCGAGAATCTTCATTTTTTAGATGAAAGCTGAGATTCTGATGTAATCAATGGCTCCATGAGTGGAGACCCTAGTTATACAGGCCTGCTGCACCTATAACTTAATCTGAGTACTCCTCTTGTCTTTTCTTTCATTTTATTCTGTCATTTTCAACTTTACCTTCTCAGTCAAAGATTCCAGCCTGCTCTGCCTTCCTGTCAGCTGCACTCTCTTGCATCTCCATGTGTACTTTCATGCATCTCTGACACATGGAACATGTTCCCTGAACTAATCCATAAAACCCTCTCATCAAGACCCAGCTGTACTGCAGTGCCCTTATGAAATAAGCCAATGAATGACAGCTGGGTAGAGGGACATTTGGGAATATGTCTATTTATAATTGCAAGGGGGGAAAAGTGCATACTGTATACAAATTATATGCACAAATATACACACATAATTGTGTCCTCCTCCATCCTCATGTTGCTTGTCTTTGGTCAGAGATTGTGTGTTTGCACAGCACTTATCACAGTGGGACTCCAGTCCTCAACTGGGCCTGTGAAAGCTACAGCAATTTAAATATTGAATAAAAGTATGTTGTTATGAGGAGGCAAGAGTGTGTATGGCTTTTGTGGACAAATCTTTAGTCACCTGAAAAGCAGTCTTTCACAGCTGTTACGTTTCATGGATAGGAGACATCTCTACAGTTCTGACGCTTTAGATGCTGTTTTCTAATGAAAATATTGTAAAGCTTCACAACAAGTTTGTGTTTTCAGTATTTGCTGCTTTGTAGAACTACAAACATAACTGCAGTGAGAGTAATAGAGGGATTGCCAAATATTTAAAGAGAGAGAACTCTGATGTCAGTGGTCAGGAAAAAAACATTCCTTTGTTACTCACACTTGAAGTCTTTTATTCAAACAGCTGTCAACTAAGAAGTTTTTGTCAGCTCTTGTAAAATACAGTTTTTCAGTCTTGCCAGTTTTAAACAGAACTTTAATATACCTACAATAATTTAGGATTGATGTGATTAATTTAACTAAATTAGTCTATGCTAATATATACATCAATACAACATTTAAATATGTTTTTTAAATGTGCATGTAATGTCACATGGCATTTAAAAAGTCAAGTACAGGAATCTTTTATTGTGTTGTCACCTGATGTTTCCATTCATAGGTGTGCAGAATTATTAATTATGCATCAGGCTGACGTTAACCATGCTGCTGAAAGAGGACAGACGCCTTTGTACCTAGCCTGTGGAAATGGAAATAATGAATGTATCAAACTTTTGCTTGAAGCTGGAGCAGATCGAAGTGTAAAAACCAGTGTAAGTTAAAAGAATTTCTAAAATCACAGTGTGAACTGCACAGCTGCAAAAATCAGAATTCCTTGCACTGTAATTTTTAACTCTTTAATGATGTAATATTCAGTGTGTTTTGGAATTAGTAAAAAGCTTTGATTTTAATATTGCTGTGTCTCATTGTAAAATGTTTTCTATTTGTTTAGGTTGCATAGTTTCCCTAAAAACTTATAAATCTCTTAGCTTTCCTCTCAGCCTCAGTTTTAAAATGCAACATTTTGTATACCATGTTCCTGTGTAGGACAGCAGAGGTAGAATCGATCTGCTTCACTGTCAACTCTCATGGTATGCAGTGTTGTTGTCTTGGAGTCATCGTGGATAGTTCTCTGAAGATGTCCACGCAGTGTGCAGAGGCAGTGAAAAAAGCAAACAGGATGTTAGGAATCATTAAAAAGGGGATAGAGAATAAGACTGAGAATATATTATTGCCCTTATATAAATCAATGGTACACCCACATCTTGAATACTGTGTACAGATGTGGTCTCCTCATCTCAAAAAAGATATACTGGCACTAGAAAAGGTTCAGAAAAGGGCAACTAAAATGATTAGGGGTTTGGAGAGGGTCCCATATGAGGAAAGATTAAAGAGGCTAGGACTCTTCAGCTTGGAAAAGAGGAGACTAAAGGGGGATATGATAGAGGTA
The DNA here is from genome assembly GCF_020497125.1 of Mauremys mutica. Lineage (NCBI taxonomy): Eukaryota > Metazoa > Chordata > Testudines > Geoemydidae > Mauremys > Mauremys mutica. The sequence goes on from NC_059072.1 coordinate 47,049,410, forward strand.
TATAAAATCATGAGTGATGTGGAGAAGGTGGAGAAGGAAAAGTTATTTACTTATTCCCATAATACAAGAACTAGGGGTCACCAAATGAACTTAATAGGCAGCAGGTTTAAAACAAATAAAAGGAAGTTCTTCACGCAGCGCACAGTCAACTTGTGGAACTCCTTACCTGAGAAGGTTGTAAAGGCTAGGACTATAACAGCGTTTAAAAGAGAACTGGATAAATTCATGGTGGTTAAGTCCATAAATGGCTATTAACCAGGATGGGTAAGGAATGGTGTCCCTAGCCTCTGTTTGTCAGAGGATGGAGATGGATGGCAGGAGAGAGATCACTTGATCATTGCCTGTTAGGTTCACTCCCTCTGGGGCACCTGGCATTGGCCACTGTCGGTAGAAAGGATACTGGGCTAGATGGACCTTTGGTCTGACCCGGTACGGCCGTTCTTATGTTCTTATGTTGTTGTAGCCTTGCTTCTCCTGGTGACAGTCATGAATGAGGTAGGGATATGTGGTAGCCCCGATACCTCTATAGCTCTGGGACATCTTGTCTAATTGCAGATCAATGTTATCCTTGAAGAAAACATTCTTCAGCAAGGATTGTGAAAGAAATTCTTAGACATTTGTCACAAAGGGAGAGTGAGGAGGATAAAACAAAATGTATGTGTGTGGTGTGGATGGGGAGACAGTAGGTGAGTGTCTTCAAATTTAAAGGTTAGGCATTCCCTTATTCACGTACTTCAGGGCTATTGCTTAAACATTTGACAAGTACACATAATATTGAGACTTTTTATCCCTGAATGTTGTGAGTTTTAGACTCTCCAGAAATATTGTATGAAAGATATTTTGTATGTATTGTAGCCTTTTAAACACATACTGCATGTTAATTAGGTTAAAAGGGGCTGATTTTTGTGTGGAAAATAACCTGAATTCATTTTGAAATTAGAGGAAAAGAGGATATAGAAAACATTATTGAAAAGTTCTTGTCTGGTTGATAAGTTGACTTTTTATACCAAGACATTACAGAAATTGCCACTTACTGATTGCTTCTTTGTTGTAATATTAAGCCACACCTTATGGAAGGTGGTGCTACAAAAGTGCATCACCCTGAGAAGAAGACCTAGGGAGGTACAATAGATAAATTTTTCAAAAGCACTTAAGTCCCATTGAAATTCAGTTATTGGGACTTAAATGCCTTTGTTATTGAGACACTTCCACATTTTTTCCCAGTGGCTCCAGAGTGCTCCCCACTGCCACAGAAGTCTAGCCACTGCACTATCTTTGGAGAAGGCACAGCGTGCTTTTCCCCCACATAGGAACAGACTCCCTGTCTTGTGTCAGGAGGCCAGGTCCATGAATCCATCCTTTCCTACCAGCTTTGAGGAAGATATCATAGACAGAGGAAGAATCCTGAATCAGTCTTTGCTGTTAAAGGAGTGTGAGCACTGCCATTGTGCTCTGCTCTGCTGGGTAATACAGGGGAAATGTTCCTTGTACCTTTCTCCCAACTCTCATTGTGGAGTGCTGGCTGCAGATGACCAATAAATGACTTTAAAATTTAGTGTTTGAGGTCAAGATCTGCGAATACCTTAAACAGTTTCATTTTTTAAAATTGGAAAAACAATCTACTGCAAGACATTTCTCTCACTAAGTGGATTTTCTAAGTGGATCTCTTTGAAAGTAAAATCCAAACCATCAAGCATCCCTGAAATTAAAAAAAATCTTTCCTTAGAGTAGAAAATGTAGTAGCAAAATGATGAAGGGTGGAACCAATATTACAGTGTTGAGTTGTATGAATGTGTGTGTTGATTTTTCCAAACTAAGGAGATTGCAAAACTCAAACCATACATATATGCTGACAAAGGTGCAGGAAGTAGGCCTCGGAGGGTGCTGCAGCACCCCCAGATTTTGCGCCTGGTATCCTGGCTGCTGGCCCCACGCCTCTGCCACCCTGAGTGCTGGCTGCCGGCCCCCCTGCCGGCCCCCTGCAGGTTCTGCTGCTGGCCTGGGGTCCTGCTTGGCTGCCATCCCTGGGGGCTCTGCTGCCAGCCTCAGGGTCCCAGCCTCTAGGCCACATATGAGGTCCCAGCCGCTGGGACCCCAGAGGCTCCGCTGCCAGCCCCATGGTCCTTGCCGCCAGCCCCACACCCGGGGGCTCTACAGCCAACCCCAGGGTCCCAGCCACCAGCTTACATGCGGGGTCCCACTGGAGTCCCAGGGGCTCCACTGCCAGTCCCAGGGTCCTGGCCTCTGGCCCTGCATCCTGGATCCCAGCAGCCCGCCCCATGCCTGGGGGCTCTGCTGCCTGCCTTAGAGTCCCAGTTGCCAGCCCAGGGTCCCGCCTGGCTGCTGACTCTGCGCCCAGGGGTTCCCCTGCCAGCCCCAGGGGCCCAGCCACTGACCCCAGGGTCCTGGCCATCCGCCCTGCATGCGGAGTCCCGGCTGCCAGCCCCATGCCCGGGACTCTGCACCCACCCATAGCTGTGGCCCCAGCCTCCACTGCCTTACTCCTGTTCGCGTCCCCGCTCCCAGAGCCAAGGGCGTGCTTCCAGACCCAGCTCTAGGGGGTGGGGGTCGCAGAAGGGGGCAAGAGGGATGCATCTCAGTACCCCCACTCCAAAAACTGTTCCAGCACCACCGTATGCTGAGAATCTTTTTGTCACTTACAATGGAAAGAAGCTTGTATGGTCAGCTCAAATGTAGTGATAATTTAGAAGAAAATAAGTAGGAGAGACAAGTTCAGACTGTGGCCTTTTAAATTAAGGACATCAAAGGAGAATTAAGGACAGGGCTGGCTCCAGGCACCAGCTGAGCAAGTTCGTGCTTGGGGCAGCAGATTCCAAGGGGCGGCATTCCGGCCAATCTCTCTCTCTCTCTCTTTTTTTTTTTTTTTTTTGCTTTGCCGCTTCGGCCGCCCCCGCAGGTTTTTTTCTTTTTTCTTTTTGCTTTGCTACTCTAGCCACCCTGTAGGGGGCAGCAGCGCAGAGGAGGGGAGCGCCCTGCTGGGGGCGGTCCCAGGTCTGTAGCAAGCCCAGCAGGGCAGCCTGCGTCCTTCTCTGCCCGCCGACAGGAGCGGCGCGGAGTCCTCCTCGCAGGCGGCGTGGCGAGCGCCCCACTGAAGGAAGCCCTGGCTGTCCCCCTTCTCTCTTTGTCCCCTGCTGCCCAGGGCACATCTGCAGGGCCGGGAGTCCCCCTGCACCCGCACTCCATCCGTCCCACAGGTTTTGTTTGTTTGTTTTCCCCTTCGCTGCTCCGGCTGGCCCGCAGGTTTTGCTTGGGGTGGAAAAAAAGCCAGAGCCGGCCCTGATTAAGGATTGAAAATTCTTCCAAGAGCAGCTGCATTGGCTTTGTTGTGCTAATGCAGAGAGAAGCTAACATTGTGCATAGCCAGGGAGGAGAAAAGTGCTATATAAAATTGTACAGAATAGTAAATAAAAAATCTGACAAAGGTCCAGTTACAATGTTACATTAGCTCGCAGTTTGCAACCCAAGACATCCCTGGCAGAGGGTTGCTTTAATTCATTTTGACCTCCACTTGGCATGTTTTCGGTGGACCCTTACAACCTGTGGTGGCTCAATAAATGTCTTTTTCCAAGCAGGTATTATGGGACTGTAACCCACCTTTTTCATTTCACACCAGGCATCTCACACACATACTTTTGTATAAAGCACAACAGATGGGCTGTCTCATACAAAACTGTGACATTTGTTTATAGCCAGCCATTGTTGGATGCTTAAAAGCTTTACAGACAGCATGTTTGATAGAAAGCAATTAGTAATATAAATTCTGTAACTAACCACTTTTCTCCATGTGTGGTTGGGTTGTGCTTTTCATTTTTGTGTCTTTAGGATGGCTGGACACCAATTCATGCAGCTGTGGATTCTGGTAATGTTGACAGCCTCAAGCTCCTTATGTACTATGGAGAAACAGACAATGGGAACTTTATGAATGATGCACAGCCTAATTCAGGCTTCTTTGACTTGGAATGCAGAGAAGACAGCTATCCCAGTAAAGCAAGACCTGTTGTTTCTGCAGATCTCATCAACCATGCTGACAAAGAGGGTTGGACTGCTGCCCATATAGCAGCATCAAAAGGCTTTAAGGTCTGTCTGTATGTTGTTATAACTATTGTAGCAATTAAATTACTTTTCTATTAATTGTGTCTATTTAATATAGACATGTCAAGTTAATGACATCCTTAATTGTAAATGTAACTGTTCATAGTTAAATGAAAATTATTTTAATTTTGCAAATACAATCTCCAACTATCCATGGAATATTGATTTTTTTTTTTAAGTATCTGTGCTTTGCGCGGGCTTTTCAATTGGAAATGAGTACGTTAGCTGGAAAATGTTTTATTGTGATTGCAGGGGGAAATCCAATCTGACCTACTCCACCCTGACTAATTGATGTCAGCAGGGCAGTTTCTTGACACCAGGCACTAATGCAACATTTGGCATCAGAAGCTTGACGCTATTAACTCTGAATGGTTAATTGATTTTTTTTTTTTTAATGAGAAGTAGGATTTGTATCAGTTCAAAGCTGAGACTGTTTGTTTCTGGAAGAGAGAATGGAACAGAGATGTCATTGAGGGGCATAGGGAAGGATAGTTTTGAGAATAGGGCCCAAGATTTTAAAAATCAACTAGTGATATTGAGTGTCTAAACTGAGACATTATAAAAGAGGCTTGATTCTCAGAGAAGGCTGAGAACCCACCCTGTGAAAATGAGGCCTCTGTAGGTATCTTGGATGGGGCACCCAAAAATGGATGCGCTTAAAATTTCTCTACGCTTTTAAAAATCTTGGCCAAATCTGTTTATCACCTGAGTCTGGCTAAGAGGTTGTGACCTTTTTTTTTTTTGTCTGAGGACCTTGCCACTATTCACCATACTTTTATTACATAGAATATAAAATAGAATATCAGGGTTGGAAGGGACCTCAGGAGGTCATCTAGTCCAAGCCCCTGCTCAAAGCAGGACCAGTTCCCAACTAAATCATCCCAGCCAGGGCTTTGTCAAGCCTGATCTTAAAAACCTCCAAAGAAAGAGATTCCATCACCTCCCTAGGTAACCCATTCCAGTGCTTCACCACCCTCCTAGTGGAAAAAGTTTTTCCTAATATCCAACCTTAACCTCCCATGCTGCAACTTGAGACCATTGCTCCTTGTTCTGTCATCTGGTACCACTGAGAACAGTCTAGATCCATATTCCTTGGAACCCCCTTTCAGGTAGTTGAAAGCAGCTATCAAATCCCCCCTCATTCTTCTCTTCTGCAGACAATCCTAGGTCTCTTAGCCTCTCCCCATAAGTCATGTGTTCCAGCCTCCTAATCATTTTTGTTGCCCTCCACTGGACTCTTTCCAATTTTTCCACATCCTTCTTGCAGTGTGGGGCCCAAAACTGGACACAGTACTCCAGATGAGGCCTTACCAATGTCGAATAGAGGGGAGTTATCACGTCCCTCGATCTGCTGGCAGTGCCCCTACTTATACAGCCCCAAATGCTGTTAGCCTTCTTGGCAACAAGGGCACACTGTTGACTCATATCCAGCTTCTTGTCCACTGTAACCCCTAGGACTTTTCTGCAGAACTGCTGCCTAGCCATTCGGTCCCTAGTCTGTAGCAGTGCATGGGATTCTTCTGTCCTAAGTGCAGGACTCTGCATTTGTCCTTGTTGAACCTCATCAGGTTTCTTTTGCCCCAATCCTCTAATTTGTTTAGGTCCCTCTGTATCCTATTCCTACCCTCCAGCGTATCTACCACTGCTCCCAGTTTAGTGTCATCTGCAAACTTGCTGAGAGTGCAGTCCATGCCATCCTTCAGAACATTAATGAAGATATTGAACAAAACCGGCCCCAGAACCGACCCTTGGGGCACTCCGCTTGATACCGGCTGCCAACTAGACATGGAGCCATTGATCACTACCTGTTGAGCTCGACGATCTAGCCAGCTTTCTGTCCATCCAGCCCATAATTCTTTAACTTGCCAGCAATAATACTGTGGGAGACCGTATCTAAAACTTTGCTAAAGTCAAGAAATAACACATCCACTGCTTTCCCCTCATCCGCAGACCCAGTTATCTCCTCATAGAAGGCAATTAGGTTAGTCAGGCATGACTTGCCCTTGGTGAATCCATGCCGACTGTTCCTGATCACTTTTCTCTCCTCTAAGGGCTTCAGAATTCCTTGAGGACCTGCTCCATGATTTTTCCAGGGACTGAGGTGAGGCTGACTGGCCTATAGTTCCCCAGATCCTCCTCTTTCCCTTTTTTAAATATGGGTACTATATTAGCCTTTTTCCAGTCATCCGGGACCTCCCCCGATCACCATGAATTTTCAAAGATAATGGCCAATGGCTCTGCAATCACATCCACCAACTCCTTTAGCACTCTCAGACGCAGAGCATCTGGCCCCATGGATCTGTGCTCATCCAGCTTTTCTAAATAGTCCTGAACCACTTCTTTCTCCACAGAGGTCAGGTCACCTCCTCCCCATGCTGTGCTGCCCAGTTACCTGAAGATTAAACCACTGCAATGCACTCTGTGTAAGGCTACCCCTTAAAATGATTTGGAGACAGATGCTGGTGTGGAATGCAGTGGCTTTCTTATTGAATGGGGCATCTTGCTAGAAGCAAATAAATGACACAGGTGCTTCAGGATCTGCACTAACTGCCAGTTGATTTGCCGGTGGAGCTTAAGGTGTTCATTATTATCTGTAAAGCCCTAAATGACCTGGGACCAGACAGCTTGAGGGATCACCTTTCTCCCTGTGCCATACCGTCACAGCTGCAGTCAGCAGGGTCACTTGAGCTAGATTTCTCTCTTTATAATAGCTTTAAAAATTTGGGCTGGTGTGTCTAAATGTTTGTATTCTGTTGTTTTTGTTACAAACTAAGATTTGTTTGCATTATTGATATTCTTTCAGAAATTCAAATTTACTTGCTGAAGGAGGGACTTGTAAGGTGAATTTGCAACTATCATTGTTGAGTTATTGTGTATCACTCACATACCAAGCATGAATGGGAATTTGTTACCCTGCTAATGTTTTTGTTGCTAAGTAAACACAGGTTCAGTGGGTTGCTCATGTCTTCTGAATATCCTAGTAGGTGAATCATTACTAAACCTTCAACTTGCCTTTTAATATAAGCTGAAAACTGAAACCAAGATTTTCAAAACAGGATACTTTAAGTTAGGCTCTTAAATAAGTGACCAGATTTTCAGAAGTGTTGACTTCAGTGGGAGCTATAGAGTTCCCAGTGCTTGGAAAATACTGACTTTAGGGACTCTGTTTTAAAAACCTTGGCCTGAGAATTTCAAGTCTAAGGGCAGGTCTACACTAAGAATGGGGGTCGAACTAGGGTACGCAAATTCAGCTACGTGAATAGCGTAGCTGAATTCGAACTACCCTAGTTCGAACTACGTACCCGTCCAGACGCCGCGGAACCGAACTCCGCGGCTCCAAGGTCGACTCTGCTAACTCCAGCTGCCGAGGTGGAGTACCGGAGTTCGAACTAGCGCTTCCGGAGTTCAAACTATCGCGTCTAGATCAGACGCGATAGTTCGAACTCCGGAAAGTCGAACTCACCGCGTCGACCCGCGCGGTAAGTGTAGACTAGCCCTAAGGCAAAACATTTGACACCTGTACTTCAGTTCTGTGAGAAACGCCTTTTGGAGCTTCATGTTTAGCAATTCTGTTAGTTGCCTTTCTCTGTATATTTGGAAATACATGTGTACATATTGAATCAGAAGTGTAATGTCTAATTGCAGGGCTGCCTGCTTCGGAAAGAAAACAATTTTTGAGTATTTAGCTCAAGTTAATTTAGTTAAACTGCAAATAATACAGCTCTCATCTTTCCAGAACTGCCTAGAAATCTTGTGTAGCCATGGTGGACTAGAGGCTGAAAGGAAAGATAAGTGCGATCGAACGCTGCATGATGTTGCCACTGATGACTGCAAACATCTCCTGGAGAACTTGAGTGAGTTACAGTTTGCCAACAGCACTGCACTAAAATATTGAGCAGCCAGGGTTTTGTGGGACACAGAAGAAACATTTAATACAATGTTTGTTTACCCTTAATCTCACCCTGCTCACATTTTTCAACCACCAAGCCAGTTTAGTTTTTAAAGAGTGCAGACATATTACTCAAAATTCTGCTACAATAAATGACAAAAAACATCTTGTTGGAAGGTATAGGGTAATCTCTTGTTCTGATTTTTAGTAGTACCTTAAAATGTGTCAACTTTAAAAAAAAAATCAAATAAATTGCTCAATTCTGAAAACAAACCTAATCCTTTGGAATTGGTAAATTAATATTTAGTACTTATTTTTCATCAGAACTTTTACCTTTCTTCCTTTCATTGTTCTTATCCTCCTCTTTTCAGACTCTTTGGGCAAAATCCTTATCAGGTTTAAACAAAATAACATGTTTGTTATTGAATTTGGAGTAGAACTGGATGATTTTTTTTCCAGACTAATTGTTTATTCACCAAAAAGTGCAGGTTTTTTAGCTGCAAAACTACTAGTGAACTTGATACAAATTTGCCAAATAGTTTTGGCTCAAAACCATTTTTTTTCATAATTTAGATGCCATTCAAAAATGGGAGGAGCAGGTGGTGCTGGTGCCCTGCTTACAACTTTTTGCCCAGTGGTTAGGGCTCTTAACCGGAATGTGGGAGACCCAGGTTCTAGTGTGGATCTCTCTCATTCTCTCCTGTTGTAACTGTTCTGCTATGTTTAAACAGAGTCATTGAAGCAGGGACTCGAACTTGGGTCTCCCATGTTGCAGGAGAATGCCTCACTCTCTTTTCCTGGCCCAGTAGATAGTCATTGTCATTATGGCTGACTGTGAATTGTCACTGGATGAGAGTGCCCAAAGCACTGGGCTAAATGTTACAGGTGGTAGCGGTGGCACCATCCCTACCAGACATTTTGTGAATCTAGCCTTTTAAAAATCCCTGAAACAAAATGTTGCAGATTAAATTATGTTTTCTTCTACCTAAAATGGATTTTTTTTTCAAATCACTGGCATTTTTTGCCATATTTATATCAGTTTGACCTCCAATCAGATTTTTTCCCCAATTGAACTGTAAAAACAAAAACAAAACAGCATTGAAAGTCTTGTTACAGCAGAATTACTCCCCAAACCAGCCAGCTTCTCTCCTCAGTAGAAGCTGCACTTCCTCAGTATTTCAGGGTCATTTGCTGAAATGTATTGTTTTTCCAATGAAGTTGGGGGAGAGTGAGGCTTGCAATCCTAGAGTGACCTTTAATGATGCATATAGCAGGGATAGCCAAACTTACTGGCCCTCTGAGCTGCATACAACAATCTTCAGAAGTTCAAGAGATGGGGTTTGGCGCTTCAGCCCTGTGGCAAGATGGTGGAGCTAGGGGTTTCTGCCCTGCAAGGGCCTGGGGCAGGGTCTCAGGGCTTCAGCCCTGTGGGGCACACTTGCTGGGGCGTGGGGCTTCAGCAGGCGCCTCCTGCGGGGCTGAAGCCCCAAGATCCCTCTCCCTATTGGGCAGAAACTCCTAGCCCCACCATGCCACCACAGGGCAGAAGCCCCAGCTCCTCCAAACAATCTGGTAGGCAGAAAAGGGGGGTGGGGAGGTTATAGGGGGCTCTGAAAGCTGCAGTTTAACTGTAAAAGAGTCGCATGCGGCTCATGACTCATGGTTTGGCCACCTCTGGCATATAGTATAAACAGATATTAATCTACTTAATCTATTGCTATTATGGAATTTTGTCCCAGTTCTCAGAGTACAGCAAGATCCAATAATTATTCCTCTAATGTGTTATGCTGTGTATGTAACCCACTGCACACACTTTGTTCCTATATTATTTTTTAACTTTTTTTCTCTGGTGACAGTCTTAAAATGTTTCCAATGGGTTGTCTATTTTTAAGTGTGTAATGTCTTTATTTTCCTATGAAAGAAAATGTCCACAAAGAGAAATCTGTTTCGAATTTTTTGCTTTCCAGACTCCCATTAAAAATGTTTGGCTTGGATATTTTTCCCTGTAACTGCAACTAAATAATTATTAGCTTTTTCTATAATGATAGTAAAATTGTATTGACATACATATGCATAACCACAAATGAAATCTCCTCCCTGTTAGAAAATGAAACGTTAGAAACCACTAGCCATATGACTAAATCTGTAAGAATTTGCATCTGGAAAGAGAAAATGAAAGATTATTTAAGCTTGTCTTGTAGACCAATAGTGTATTATCGATACTTATAAAATGAAGGTAGTGATGTTGAATGCTTTGTATAATAATCTGTAATTTAATAGTGGTTTTATGACTGTTTTGCATTGTGGTACAGACCATGCTCTTTCTCCATATTCCCTAATTGAATAATAGATGTTATAATACTTGTCTGTCTCCAAGGGCTATTGAGATGTAAAAGTACTTCATATTATTAACCTTATTTTCAATAGCTCTTTTATTGTGTTTTTTGTGTGATTTTAACTATCTTAGGTTCTCTAATTTTTTTTTAATAGATGCTCTTAGAGTACCTTTAAGGATTTCAGTCAGTGAAATAGAACTAGCCTACTGTGGTACAGAGGATTGTGACACAGAAAACACAATATGTTCTTTAAATATCCGCAAACAGACATCATGGGATGATTTTTCAAAAGCAGTGAGTCAGGCGGTGACAAACCATTTCCAAGCAATCACCTCTGATGGATGGAAGAGTCTAGAAGACCTGACATTTAATAATGCTGCAGAATCCAACATTGGCCTCAGTGCAAGCAGTATATTCTCCATCAAAATAGGTAAGAATCATCGCTGTTGCTTGAAAGAAAAGCAATACCTTTTTCCTGTTTGTGGGGTGCATGTTATGTTGTTAATTCCTTAGTTAAGTATATTTAAGATTACTTGTGGCAGCTTCTGGGCTAGATCAGGCCATCATGATTGCATTCATTACACAAAACACTCATTTGCATTTAAGACACTTTTATGCCTTAAGTATTACTTACCCAATAAAATAAATTGGATGAAAATATTTGATGAGGTTTCTTGATATGCTGCTTTAAACCTTAGAGACTAAGGAAATTCCCTTTTGGGAAAGGAGGAGCCCATCCTAAAAAAAAATGAAGCCAGCTTGCTGGCATGTAAAATTAAAAAGGTCATAGAGGAGTTTTTAAACTACATGCTGAGGAAAAGCTGACAGGTGTGGAAGAGCACACAATTCTGACAGACATATCCATTAGGGGAGGATTCATTAAAGGGGATACTCTATATCTTAGTAAAGAGGAGAGGATAGAAGCTGACAGATTACAGGTAGGAACTAAAGAGAAACAGTCAAATGAAAGAGTCCCATTCAATTAGATCACATGGCAGACAACTAAATATTGACAAATTTTATAAGTGCTTGTATGCAAATTCAAGAAGTCTAAATACTAAGATTGGTGAACTTGAGTGCCTGGTATTAAATGAGAATATTGACATAATAGGTATCACAGAAACTTGTTGGAATGATGATGATCAATGGGGCACAGTAATTCCAGAGTACAAAATATATGGGAATGACAGTAGGTCTCATTAGTGGGGGAATGGCATTATATGTGAAAGAAAGCATAGCATCAAATAGCATAAAAATCTAAATTAAACTTTACCATAAAATCTCTATGGATTCCATGCTTGAATAGTAAGATATAGCAGTAGGAATATTCTACCAACCACCTGCCCAGGATGATGACAGTGATTGTGAAATGCTCCAGGAGATTAGAGAGGCTACAAAAACAGAAAACAAAATAATTATCGGGGATTTCAACTATCCCCTACTGACTGGGAACATGTCACCTCAAGATGGGATGCAGAGATAAAATTTCTAGACACCATTAATGGCAGCTTCTTGGAACAGCTAGTCCTGGAACCCACAAGGGGAGAGGCAATTCTTGATTTAGTCCTAAGTGGCACACAGGATTTGGTCCAAGAGGTGAAAATAGCTGAACCAATTGGTAATAGCAACCAAATGTAATTACCGTATATACTCATTCATAAGCCGAATATTTTTGGTAAAAAAGTGATGCATCAAAGAAGGGGGGTCGGCTTATAAATGGGTCTACACCAAAATTTGATGATTTTAAACTCTATGGAATCATTGAATTGAATATTTAATACATTGTCATTTTGTTTACCTGGAGCATCTGCATGCATGGAGCCCCTCAGCTCCCTGTGGCCGCGGTTCGCCGTTCCCAGCCAATGGGAGCTGCAGGAAGTGACGCCACTACCCACAGTTCCCATTGGCTGGGACTGGCGAACTGCAGCCACAGGGAGCTGAGGGACTCCATGCCTGCAGATGCTCCAAGTAAACAAAATGTCCCGACCCATCAGCAGCTTACCCTGACGGGCTGGGAGCCAAAGTTTTCCAACCCCTGAAATATAGGGTCGGCTTATGAAAGGGTCATACAGTTTTTGCAATTTTTACCTATCCCTTTTGGGGGGTCAGCTTATAAACAAACAGGCTAATGAATGAGTATATATGGTAAATTTAAAATCCTTGTAAGGGGAAAATACCAAAGAAACCCACCATGGTAACATTTAACTTCAAACTATGTAAAAATAAGAAGGATAGTTAAATGGAAATTAAAAAGAACAGTTACAAGAGTGAAATGCCTGCAAGCTGTATGGCACTTTTTTAGAAAACGCAATAATGAAGGCTCAAACGATATATATACCCCAAATATATTTTAAAAAACCCAAAAAAACAGGAAAATGCCACCATGGTTAAACAACAGAGTAAAAGAGGTAGTTAGAGACAAAACATCACTTAAAAATTGCAAGTCAAATCCTACTGAGGAAGATAGAAAAGAGCATAACCTCTGGCAGGTCATATGTGAAAGTATAAGAAGGCAGGTCAAAAAAAATTGATGAGCAATTAGCAAAAGACACAAAAACTAGAAGCAAAATTTTTTTTTAAGTACATCCGAACCAGGAAGCCCGCCAAACAATCAGTGTATCCACTGGACGATTGAAGTGCTAAAAGAAGCATTCAAAGAAGATAAGGGCATTGAAGAGAAGCTAAATGAATTCTTTGCATTGGTCTTCACTTCAGAGCATGTGAGGGAGATTCCCACATCTGAGCCATTCTTTTTAGGTGACAAATCAGAGGAGCTGATTGAGATGTTGGTAAGAGGAGGTTTTGGAACAAATTGCTAAATTAAACAGCAATAAGTCACCAGAACCAGATGGTGTTCACCCAAGATTTCTGAAGGAACTCAAATATGAAATTGCAAAACTGTGATATGTAACATATTGCTTAAATCAGCCTCTATACCAGATGACCGGCAGATAGCTAATATAACACCACTGTTTTTAAAAAATTAAAGAGGCAATCCTGGCAATTACAGGCCAGTAAACCTGACTTCGCTACCGAGTAAATTGGTTGAAACTATAATCAACAGAATTATCAGACATACAGGTGAACATGATTTGTTGGGGAAGTTTAGGTTTTCTAAAGGGAAATCATGCCTCACCGATCGATTTAAATTATTTGAGTGGGTCAATAAGCATGGACAAGGATGATGCAGTGGATATAGTGTACTTGCACTTTCAGAAAGACTTTGACAAGGTTCCTCACCAAAGGCTCTTAAGCAAAGTAGTCATGGGATAAGAGGGAAGATCCTCTCATGGATCAGTAACTGGTTAAAAGATAGAGTAGGAATAAATGGTCAGTTTTCAAAATGGAGAGAAGTAAATAGTGGGGTCCTCCAAAGATCTGTATTGGGACCAGTGATGTTTATAAATGATCAGGAAAAAGAGGTAAACCATGAGACGGCAAAGTTTGCAGATGATACAAAATGACTCAAGATAGTTAAGTCAAAAGCTGACAGCGAAGAGTTACAAAGGGATCTCACAAAACTGATGGCACTTGAAATCAGTGTTGATACATGCAAAGTAATGCACGTTGGAAAACATAATCCCAACTCCACATATAAAATGATGGGATCTAAATTAGCTGTTACCACTCAAGAAGAATATCTTGGAGTCATCATGGACAGTTCTCTGAAAACATCTTCTCAATGTGCCGTAGTCAAAAAAGCTAACAATGTTAGGAACCATTAGGAAAGGGATAGATAATGAGGACAATAAATACCATAACGCCACTATATAAATCCATGGTACACCCACAACTTGAATAAAGCTTGCAGTTCTGGTTGCCCTATCCAAAAAATGATATATTAGAATTAGAAAAGGCACAGAGAAGGGCAACAAAAATTATTAGGGGCATGGAACAGATCCCATATAAGGAGAGATTTAAAAGATTGGGACTGTTTGGCTTAGAAAAGCGATGATTAAGGAGGGTTGTGATAGAGGTCTATAAAATCATAAATGATGTGGACAAAGTGAATAAAGAAGTCTAATTTACTCCTTCACACAACACAAGAACCAGGAGTCTCCAGCTGAAATTAATAGGAAGCAAGTTTAAAACAAACATAAGGAAGTACTTCTTCACACAATGCACAGTCCGCCTATGGAATTCATTGCCAGGAGATGTTGTGAAGGCCAGAAGTAGAATGGTGTTCAAAAGAGAATTAGATAAGTTCATGGAGGATAGGTCCATCTATGGCTATTAGCCAAGATGGTCAGGGATGCAACTCAGTCCCTAAACCTCTGACTGCCAGAACCTGGGATTGACAACAGGGGATGGACCACTCAATAAATTCTGTTCTGTTCATTTCCTCTGAAGCATCTGGCACTGTCCGCTGTCAGAACACAGGATACTAGACTAGATGAACCATTGTTCTGACCCAGTATGGCCATTCTTATGTTCTTATGAACTGTCTTAAGATCCTTAGAACATGCCTACATGAAAGCATTCTTTAACTCTGGCTGTGTGGGTGGTTTAGTGGATTAAGGCACTTTTATATCTTCTCTGGGACCCAGGTTTCAAGTCTGCCCTGAGATCCTAGGTCAATAAGAGTTGTGTTGTCTCAGTCTAGCTCTCAAGAAGAAGGGATCAACATTACACCTTAAAAACCAAAACCTCTTCTATAAAATCCTGTGCTTGGGTTTTTGTAATGGATCCTGACTGATACTTACATGTATAGGCAAAAGAGAACTCCCATTTTATTTCAGTGAAAGCTCTACTTAGGAACTGATCAGGAAAATTAACAGATTGTTATTCCAGTATGATACTTCCCGCTTAGCGTAATCATGGAACAATACTGGGAAAACCATACTGCATGAAGGTATCTGGCCAATATATAAATAAAACTACTGTTTTCACTGTTGCCCATCTTTTCATAAACAGCCACTGCAACACAAAATTCAAGCATCTCTTAGGGCCTGACTTTCCATTACCCTGCACCTTTGTGTATTCATTGCACTAGTGCAAAGTGTGCTTAAAATGCTGCCCTTCAGTTTTCAGAGCTTTTTACACAAGAAGTGAGTGCAAATCACAATTGGTAGCATTTTATGGTCACTTTGCACTGATGTGAATGACTATACAAGATATAGGGCAATGGAAAACCAGGCCCTTCATCTAAAATATATATTATGCTTTGAATCAAGCAAATTGCCATGGTTTTATTCCATGTTTACTATTTAATATATTAAATGTAAAGGCCATTACGAAGTGATATTTTAAACTATTGTTTTAATCTGTATACAACAGCAAATGTTCAAATGTCATCACCCATATATAAAATAATTAAATGTTGTTTTTATACGTGGAATTTGTTTTTCAAAATAGCAGAACTGAATATATATGTACACATTCTGTGCCGACGGATAGGTGTGCTCTGTGTGTGGAGGGGTGTATGCAGATATAGTATGTATATGTCTCTGTTCTCTCTCTCTCTCTTTTTTTTTTTAAACAGGAAATATTCCATGGTCAACAGGTCAGATTTTTCCACAGGCACCGTGGGATTTTTTGAAGAGGAATAAAACCGAACACATAACAGTGTTTTTGTTCGGTAAAGGCATTTGCACCTATTTTGTTTTTGAAAATTGAAAAATTCCATAGTAATAGAGATTATGAATCATTTGCCACCATTTTTTTCTTTAGTATTTCATGCGACTTTCCTGCTTCCCATAAATTTGAGATTCAGTTACTAAAATAATTATCACTTAATTTGTTTAAAAGCAGATATGTGAACCTAGAGCATTTAGAAACACATGATAGCACTTAGGAGCAGTAAACCCCGGAGGTACAGTTATTTTATAATATCTAGACCACCCATAGTACCTCACAGATATCCTTTTAAACTTGTATTATGAGATACAGGTAATTCTTTTCTTGATAAAATAAGTTGATTAGCAACTCTGATTGAATATGTGATGTCCATATAGAGTCTTAGAGATTCTTCAAGGTCTTACAATAGCTAGTATAGGAATGTTTGTTTGTTTATTACACATTCGTATAAATCATGAGGATTGCAGGTATTAGATAATAATATATGTATTTTAAAGGTCCTCAAGAAGGCTGCTTAAACAGTGTGACTTACGCATCTATGATCCACCTTCAGATACTGAAGAACTACCTCCGGCTGGTAGGTACCAGACTAGCGCCTGTCTGCTGGCTCTCATCTCCTTTACGCATATGTGAAAACCCCTGCTTAACCCAGTCTGCAGTGCTTCTACCATCTCACCCTCCATTTCTGTCTTTTGTCGCCTTATTGGTGGATCAATGATTAATATTGATTAATGGTCAATAAAGGTTCAGTCTTTAGTAGCATCAGGAGTATTATAATCAGTATCATAATATCAGATTATTATAGTATCAGAATAAGAGACCCTAGAAGCACATGAGACACAATTGCAATTTTTCACAATTTCCTTTATTAACAAATCCACTAAACCAACAAATAATCCCACAAACACTAAAATATAATAGCAAATAGAGAGAATGCAAAGTCTTTAGCCCTATGGCCTGCATCTCTCTCATCTCTGGCTGAGGGATCCTGGAATGTCAGTCATTGTCTTCCTCATTATCGTCTTCATCATCATCAAAATTCCTAAGTAAGCCTCTGAGCAAATACCTCCCCTTGAAATCCTCCCTTGAAGCCACAATTCACCTACACTGCAAGGAAGTAATCAAGAACGATTGGGATAAGACAGACATGGGCAAGCACATTAACAGAAATTATCTTAGGTTCTGCGGGATCCAGGAACCAAAAGTCCCAATTACTGAGATACCAAAAGTGTGTCCCGGGCTAAAGATATGGTTATCTTCCCAGATGGAAAAATGGATACCACTCTCAAAAAAGACTGTGAGCCCTCTTCAGCTCCCTCAGGGCGTAACTAACAGCTCTTTTTTTTTTGAGAGAGAGAGAGAGACAGAGAGAGAGAGCGCGCATCTTTCGATTGGGTGGAAAACTCAGAGCTCTCAAAGGTAGAGAGCACTCTCACTGTGGCTTTATTTTTAAAAAAGTTACCTTGGAAGCCATGTTCATTGCTGACACCTCAGTGGATGCAATTAGATTCTCAGGCAAACACATGGCCTCCAGCTCAGTGAGCAGGTGCCACCTACGGCTCTGGAAGATGGATAGCCACTCAAAGCAGGTGCTGTGCTCTGCCAAATTCACAGGAGCCCTGCCTTTCAGAGGGAAGCTATACAAGTTAGTGGTAGACAATGCCACAAAATCTAAACAGTTCCTTCCAACACTACACCATGTCTTTAAAAGAGAATGCGGACTGCCCTTCAGACAAAGGTATTCTTTTCAGCCTTTGTCTTTGTGGAATACAAGTGAAGAGACAGCAGATTCTCCAGAAGAATGCCGTGGAACCCCTGCCTCTCCCAAAGCCCCTGTCCGTTTATAACAGAGACTGCATAGGTCTCCCCTTGAAGCTGAGGATTGGGAGCAGGATTTCCCATTTCCTAGAGGAATGGCTCCACCCTGTCCATTTCTCATCCAGTCCCCCGTCACGCTGTCTGGTAGGCTCACCAGAGAGTGCCAGTCTGAGATCAGACTGTCAGAAAATAGGGCAGACACCCCAAGTTGGTGGCATATTCTATAAGAAGATTTTACAAAGCCAATAACAAATGTGCACTCCTGGATTACTATATTAGTCTTACCGTGGAGCCACAGATAGTCCCCTTATGCTCTCTCAGGACCCTCTTTACCTCCCAGACAAACTAGACTTTATGTTGAAAGGTTATTAAAACCAAAACTCACCTGACATTAGGTTACTCCCAACCCAAGGGTTCGGTCACTTACTCCAAGTCAATGGATGCTCTGGATCTCACACCAAAAACAATGCTGGAAGTAAATTTCTCTAGTAAACTAACTAAAGGTTTATTAGCTAAGAAAAAGAAATGAGTTATTAAGAGGTTAAAGCAGGTAAAGTACATTAACAGGTGAGTCCAAATTTGTAAACCCAAAGCAAAGCAAAGATGTAGCAATCTGCTAGTTTCCCATAAGTCTGTCAGTGTCAAACATAATCCATGCTTTGAAGTTAGCAATCTTTTACATTTTCCAGGCTCCAGTCTCATGTGATGGGCAAATGTAACGTAAATACAGTGTGATAGCCAGAAACAATCTTTCATTAGTTTTCATGAAGTTTTACACATTTAAATAAATTTTCCTCCTAATTCTAACACACCTTTGATCTAGGATTGTCTCACTGAAGGGTGTACATAATGTAATTACATGTAATGTGATAGCAGACAACAGAATACAGATAAGTGAAAACAGTACAATAATTTTTGATCTATTCTAACAAGTGAATTTGCTTGAACACACTAAGACCTTTTAGCATTTCTTTGATGTTCACACACAAGTGAATTACCCTATTGCTCTAGCCTGAGCTAGCAATCTGTTAGACAGCATCACACCCCCAGTTTGAACAACTCTGTAAAACTCTAATCCAGAATGAGATTTCTCACCTCCTAGATATGGGAGTAATAGAGAGAGTTCCCTCAGAAGAAAGATTCTCAAGGTGCTACTCCATCTTTATCATTCAGAAGTGTACGGAAGGAGTCTGAGCCAATCCAGATCTCAAAAGGCTCAACAAGTAGATGAAGGAAATGTAGTTCCAGATAGAGACTCTAACTGCTACCATGTCATCCCTGTCTCCAGGGGAATCTTCTGACTTCAGTGGATCTGACAGATGCACATATCCACATCCCAATCAGACCGGGCCATTGCAGGTTCCTAAGGTTTGCCAATGGCAGGTATCAGTCTCAATATCAGACACTCCCATTCAGCTTGTCATTGGCCCCCTGGATCTTTACAGAGATGGTGGTGGAAATCGTAGGCAGATTCACATCACCTATACACCTTCCTGGACGACATCTTAATTAGAGCTCTGTCCCCAGCAACAACCACAGCGCTACAATCCTCGACCTTGAATCTCCCACAGGAGCATGGCTTTATTATAACATCAAAAAAGCCTAGAGAAGAACCACATCCTGATTGTGAGACAATATGATCCCAGTCACATATGTGAACAACCAAGGGGGCAGCAAGAAGCCCAGCATTACAGACTGAAGCAATGGAAATCATGCAGTGGGTGGAGAGTTCTCTCCTCTCCCTCAGGGCAACTCACATAAAGGGAGACCTGAACCAAAAGGCAGACTAACTCAACAGGCACAAGGTGAACAGCTGCAAGTGGTGCCTGAATCAGGAGGTCTTCTAGTTAATCATCCAATTGTTTGGCCTTTCCTTAACCATTTAAGAAGCACATAGATATGTAGAAATCAAAGTAATTCCCCAGGGAAGTGAACCCCATATCTATGGAAACAGATGTCCTATCACACAGGTAGCCAGAGGGCCCCCTCTAGTGTTTCTGCCCTTCCCATTATTAGGGAAGGTGATCCAGAAAAAAAATGAAAATGGGACAGTAATATTGGTAACCCCTGGTTTTTGGACATGATAGAGCTGAAATTGAGACCACCACTAAGTTCCCCGAAAGACCAGAAATCCTTTCCCAAGGCCCTCTACTTCATCTGGACCCAAAGTGGCTGCATCTAACATCCTGGCTATTGAAAGGGAAGTACTAATATTGGTGAGTATGTCCTCCAGAGTCACCAGAACACTTCTTTCTTCTAGAATAGTATCAACCTTGAAAACATACTTCTTTAATTGGACCAAGTTTTGCAACTGGTGCCAGGAACATGAAGCAAATTTTGTAATTCCTCTATCTGAATGTTCTCCAAGAAGTCTTCAACAGAGGTCTCCAACCCAGCATCATTGTGCACCGTGTCTGCCCTTAGTAGAATGATGTTCACAGGATCTGCAGGTTTCCTGGCAGGAACACCTAGGTACCCAGATTCCTTAGGGCAGTCTGGATGGCCAAACCAGTGATTAGATCTCCTTTTCCCAAGTGATTGCCACTTATATTGAGACCCCTGACAAACCATCCCTTTGAACCACTGACATCAGTATCCACATTTTATTTGTCCATCAGAACTTGATTTCTGATAACCATCACGTCCACCAAGTAAGTGTCAGAGCTGGCAGCGCTCTCCAAGCAGGAACCTCATTACAAGTTTCATAAGGACAAGGTGGTGCTTGGAGTTCTGAAATTGTTTATCCCGAAGGTGAACTCTCCTTTCCACACTTCCCAAGAAGTGGTTCTAGTTTTATTCTGTCCAAATCCACAGCATCCCATCGAGGAGAAGTGGTACATCTTAGATGTCAGAAGGACTCTGAAAATTTACTTCAAATGTACAGAATCCACGAGGAGATCAGGGGGCCCATTTCTATCCTGCTATCTGAAACAGCAATGACTCAGAGCTTCCAGGTCCTCTCTTGCTAGTTGTATTAGACCAGGGGTAGGCAACTTATGGCATGCATGCCAAAGGCGGAACACGAGCTGATTTTCAGTGGCACTCACACTGCCTGGGTCCTGGCCACCAGTCCAGAGGGCTCTGCATTTTAGTTTAATTTTAAATGAAGCTTCTTAAACATTTTAAAAACCTTATTTACTTTACATACAATAGTTTAGTTATATATTATAGACTTACAGAAAGAGACCTTCTAAAAAGCTTAAAATGTATTACTGGCACACGAAACCTTAAATTAGAGTGAATAAATGAAGACTCGGCACAGCACTTCTGAAAGGTTGCCGACCCCTGGATTAGACTATGTATTGTGGAAGCGTACAAGGCACTGGAGATTCTGGTTTCAGAAGAGGTATGGGCACACTCCACACAATCCTTGGAGACCTTGTGAGCAGAAAAAGCTAATGTATCCTCAGTAGAAATTGTAAGGTGGCCACCTGATCAAGTGCTACCATCTTTATCAAGCCCTACAAGGTGGACTTCCCATCCACTACAGAAGCTTCCTTTGGCAGGAATGTGCTACAGGCGATGGCCTGGAAATGATTGAGCCCTTTCAGAAAATATTATTGGTAGGAGGGATACCGTTTCCCTTTTTTCTGCCCTTTTCTTAACCCTCTCAACCTCTGTTCGTTGTTCACTACTTCCCAGATGTCAAGAAAAGTGGGAGATGCTGGGCTGCAGAATGGAATATTTCTTATTATTAATTTTCTTTCTTCTAACAGCGTTTCTCACATTTCTACCCAACATGGATGGGTCCAGGGTCAGATATTAAGTGGAGTCATTACCATATGACTGTCTACTGTACATAGTTATTTCATTATCTCTGTAAGATTTGTTAATGTTATAGGTTTTACAATTTGGGAATAACTCATTTGGAAGCAAGCAGGAGCTGAGAGAGCATGGCTACACCATGCAGCTCCAAACTCTGATCTGTCTTCATGAGCTGCAGAAAGTGGAGAGCAGCCCAGATGTCATCAAGAATTGTGGGAGATGCTGCTAAGAGAAAGAGAGAGAAAGAAAGAAAAAAAAAAAGAGAAATTTTCCATTCTTCCAAAAGACCTTTGCAATGAAGAGCATACAGTGACTTCAAATGATTTCCAAACAAAAATCAAGGAACTCACAAGAACCATGCTCATTTCCATTGTTCATAAACATTGATTTCCATTGCATCTGCCTAATCCCTCTTCTTTCATTTGTACTTTGTTTAAATGGTGAGCTCCTTGCGTTAGAGACCTTGTCTTCATACCCATTTGAAAATCAGTATGCTAGGTGCTTATGCTACACAAATAATAAGTAATAGGTTTGCATCTGTGATACGGTCTTCATTAGCAATGCGGTACAAGTATATTCCATGCCCCGAGGGCATTTCATATTAATACATTAATAAATCAACTCAGCTCTTCATCGCTACAGCGGATAGGATGAAGGGCCTTCTGGTGTCCTCACAGAGGATTTCCAATTGGTTTACCTTGTGTTAGACCTGGCGGGGGTTCCACTGCTGCCAATTATCAAAGCCCACTCAACTAGAGCACAAACGTCTTCAGCGGCCTTCCTGGCACACATCCCTATCCAGGATATCTGTAGAGCCGCAATGTGGTTCTCTCTCCACATGTTCATGGTCCATTATGCCATCACTCAGCAGGCCAGGGACGACACTGGGTTCGGCAGAGCTGTGTTGCAATCTACATGTCTGTGAACTCCTACCCACCTCCATGGGTATTGCTTTGGAGTCACCTAATATGGAATGGACATGAGCAAGCACTAGAAGAAGAAAAGACAGTTACCTTTTCTGTAACTGGTGTTCTTCAAGATGTGTTCCTCATGTCCATTCCACAACTCGCCCTCCTTCCCACTGTCAGAGTTTCCGGCAAGAAGGAACTGAGGGTGGGGGGAGCCAGTGGCGCCCCTTATACCACGCCATGCGGGCGCCACTCCAGAGGGTGCCAGAGCTGGTCCCCATCGGATACTGCTAAGAGAAAAACTTCTGGCATGGTGCATGTAGCGAGCACGCACACCTAATATGGAATGGACATGAGCAACACATCTCGAAGAACACCAGTTATGGAAAAGGTAGCTATCTTTTAATGCTGGTATTTTGTTTGTTTTTGTTTAGTGCAGTACATATAGTAAGGTATAGATTATATTACTGTGACGTGGGATGCCTGAGATTTCTCATAAGATGAAGTTAATGTTTGGCTGAAAAGTATGAGATGCTGAACTGAATTAATCAATCCTTTGGTTCAGGAAAAACTATGTAACTCATTATTTCTTTCAAAATGGCCCTAACTTGTTCTCTGGACATCAAAAAACCTGACAGTCTGATATGTGGACATTTTTCCACTAGTACTTTATAATTTCCGTGCACCTTTTTAGGATTCACAGGACTGTTCTGATTTGCCTTTGTGGCGGACAGGGAGAGGAAGGTATGCAGGGGAGTAGTATTTTAGTTAAAAGATATTTTTAAAACTCCAGCATGGACTGTATGGACAACATTTAAAAAAATGTTTTCTCTTTTCAAAAGGACATTTTTCTGTCATATAAAAAATAAATTGCAAGCATGGAAATGAAGTCATTAAATTCATTTTTACTAGCTACCAGTTGATTGATGAATTATTTATTGAAATGTAATATGCAGGTGATTATTAGCAGCTTTAAAGAGGAAACAAAATTAAAATAAGTTGATTCATATCAACTATTATTAAAGAAACCAATCCTATTCCTTACTGAGCAGCAGCTTTATTTGAATAAAAAAAATAATGTTTCGTTACATAAGTTATTTGGTGTATGAAAACTGATGAGAAAGCAAATATGGGTAAATTAGCTTTTGGACGTCATTGTTTTCATAGCGATAGAGCCAGTTTAAACATAATTAAAACCCACGTAAAAAAAAACCTCCAGAGCCCTCTGCTGGTAAATTAGATAAACAATGTGTGCCTTAGATCTCAGCTGTTTGCAGGAGTCTGACAATTACCCAGTAGTTTAACTGTGCTCCCTTGACAGTTAATTACACATGAGCACTACGCTAATATCATTTTACAAAGTGAAGGCCCACAAGTAATTTTGATTTGAAATGGGTTTTAGTTCTCCAGAACATTAGACAGTGCATTTCTGAGTTTCAATTAGAGGTAAAGCTGTAGCTATGTCATTCAGTTAAAAAAACTTAAAACATGTTGAAGTAAAATCATCACAGAGAACTGGAAATATTTTTTTAAACTGTGTGCATTATAATAGTATGGACCAGGGGTCAGCAACCTTCAGCACGTGGCCCATCAGGGTAATCCGCTGGCAGCTCTCAGTGGCCGCTGTTCACTGTTCCTTGCCAATAGTTATATAAAAGTAGCAAGATGGTTATACAATGAATAAAAAATTCCTGTTTTTAAATAAGAGAGACTGATGAATTTAGATAATAGGTAGTAAACCCAAAGCAGCTACCTTTAAATATGAATGGTGGGATATTTGGTTTACTTTTCACACTTGTAGAGCAAGTATCTCTTTGCCTCTTCGGTCTGCTTTTTATAATCCAAGAGGTCAAACTAAATCAGTTTAGCCAAACAGGTTCTAAATATTATGACACTGAGTTCCTATATTGTTAGCATAAATTATATATTTAGAGTGTGAGGAGTAGTTTTTGCCTCAGCTTAAATCTGGCAAAAACTTAAATGTTGATGGTTTTTATAGAATAATTTGGGTTTGAAGGGTTCTCTTGTAAGTTCTTCCCACTCTGTGTCATTGGATTTGATTGTTAACTGTAACCTGTCCCTATTGTCTGTATTTGTCAGATTCAACCATTGATGGGACAAAAGAATGTTTTCGCATAGCTTTGTAAATTAAGAACAATCCCATGTTATTTCTATTTAAAAATCTCTCTTTAAAAGCTGCAACACACAAATACTGCACATGTAGACCACTGTATTATAAGGCGCATAAATTTCATGATTGTGAAGTGGAAAATTCCACATATACCCAACCCCTTGCTTTTTGGTTGTTTTGTTTTGGATTAAAAATATCCAGGTCTATGAATATTCATGTAAAGTTTACTTTGTTTATGTGTAGGTTGAACAATACCGTAATGTCATCTTTCATGGTCCAGAAGGAAGTTTGCAAGACTACATAGCACATCAGATAGCGCTCTGTATGAAGGTATTAAACAAGCATACAAAATAAATAATTCTAGAAAGAGCATGTAAAGCTTCCCTAAACCTGTGAATTTTCAACACAGAAAAAGCAAATGGCTGCCGGATTCACCTGTGAAATTGTTAAAGTTGAAGTGGATGCTGATTTCTCCAAGGAGCAGCTTGCAGAATTATTCATCCATAATGGTAAGATTGTTTCAGCAGATCTATTTTGATATGTAGAAGGCTACTTCTAAAGATGCTTTTGGAAGAAACATTAAAGCACGCTGTATAGCCTATCGCATATTTTTAATAGAGTTCTGAAAATCTCACAAATTCTGGAGAGGGAAACAAGGGTCTCAAGTGAGCTAGTGCTAAAGATGGCAGTCCAGAAATGA
The DNA here is from genome assembly GCF_020497125.1 of Mauremys mutica. NCBI lineage: Eukaryota > Metazoa > Chordata > Testudines > Geoemydidae > Mauremys > Mauremys mutica. The sequence goes on from NC_059072.1 coordinate 47,074,647, forward strand.
GCTTTGTGTAAACTTTATGTCTTTTACATTAATGGATTCTTAATATTTTTTCTCCTGTCCGCCTTCATGTTTCCTTATGTTAGTGAACATTTCACTTGATTTCCAAGGTTCAGAAATGTTGAACCAGAAATTGCTACTTTATCATGCCTGCTGGCTGAATACAGCACTTTATTCTCCAGAGCTGTCAGCATCTTTCACAAGCAATGAAAACTAGTTTTAAAAAATTCTGTAAAGAAGTTGAAAAAATAGCATTGCAGGTATTATTTTCTTGAAAAAACAAGGCAATTATAGAGAGAGAGATCCAATAAACTGGATTAAAGAAAAAACAAATACTGATGATCCTAAATGGAATATTAGCTAGAGTTATTCTACTTATCCATTTCTTAAGTTTTGAACTTATTTTTACTTTTACTGTCTACTGGAATTTTTCACCACAGCCATTAGAAGAATGCCATTTTTCAACTTCAGTTTATTAAAACAATAGGCTTCAGACTGTGTGAGAGTCCATATCAATGAATGTCTCCAATTCCGGGACACCTGGATAAATGTAGTGAGCCATTTCTATAGGATCACTTTTACTCCTTTTTAAATCAGTGGGTTTTTTATTTGTTTGTTCTACATAGCCTTTTTTGAAAACCCAGATTTTTTTTATACTTCATTATTTATTGCTCAAATATTATCTTTTTCTGATTGGTGGGTAGTGTGTTAAATATTGAACTAATCGTATTGTCCAGTTTTCCATGGTATTACATTTAACAGCATACAAGCACATCTGTATTTGGAATACTAGAATAGTATTATGTTAACACAACATTATTTCACCTTAAGAGTGCTTTCACTCCATACACCTTCTTTAATCTGTCCAGTATTATAAATACTTCTCTTCACTGTGGCTAAAAGTTTCAAATGTCAGTAAGAGCAATGGATTTTCAGCACCTCTGAAATCAGGCCTGTTCTTTAGACATTTTAAATGTGGATTTAAGTGCCTAACTGTAGGCATCAATCCATGTGTATTTTGTCTTATTGCTACAGACCAAAGTTAAATTCCTGTTGCTAGTGTAATGTGAAGCACTTTTTAAAACAACGATAAACAGTTATACAAGGATTGAAATATCCCACAACAGATAGTTTGGAGCAACATACTTATTCTTGAAATGGTTCTGGTCAGCATGCCCTAACTATAGTTTTGGGATGACCAGTAAAGAAGAATAAAAAAGAGAGATGGCTAAGTAATGAAAGCTGATAAGGAAGGCAGGATGGACTAACACCACACTTGGTAAAAAAAAAAAAAAAACTGGGAGGAAAAACTAAGGAAGGGAGACCATAGAAGAGGAACTGAATGTGGGGGGGAAAGGGAGATAGAGCAGACACACAATGGGATTCTGCTCTGCCTTGTAAGGTTTCTTGTTTTGTTTTGTTTTTATCTGTAAAAAAGAGAGAAACAGTGAGAAAAAGAAAATGGAATAGACAAAAAAATTGAGGGAGAATCAAGAAATAGTAAAGAAAAGAGAGAATACATTTAACATTTAGGCTAGTTAAATGTTTCCCCCCCCCAGGTCATCATATTTCTGTGGATAGAATCCTGTAGCCTTCCTAGTTTGATGAGAAGGCAGGTGTTGGTACAATATTATTGATGAGACTGGGGCAAACTGCTGGTTGCTACTGTCACTGACTAAATTTAACAGGATAGGGTTCTAAAATAAATAAAATTGACATGAAATGGGTAACTTTTTTTTTTCTGATTTAAGTGCTAGCATAACACTGCATTTTAATGGGCTTTTTTATATTTATATTGGCAGAGATGTGATGATTTACACAAGCTGGGAATCTGGCCCATTATCATTTTATTTAAAAAAAAAAAGTAATAGCTGAGGATGGGTTCCTGAGATTCCTATTGGGTTGAGAAATTTTGGGAACTCATACAGACAAACATAAGCTGAATTCTTAAGCAGAACCTTTGTTTTAAAATACACAGGTTTTTTGTGATTTATCATTTGTGCTTCATTCTCTGGTAGTCAAAAAAGCTAATAGAATGTTGGGAATCATTAAGAAAGGGATCGATAGTAAAAGAGAAAATATATTGCCTCTATATAAGTTTGTGGTACACCCACATCTTGAATACTGCATGCAGATGTGGTTGCCCCATCTCAAAAAAGGTATATTGGAATTGGAAAAGGTTCAGAAAAGGGCAACAAAAATGATTAAAGGTATGGAACGTCTGCCATATGAGCAGAGATGAATAAGACTGGGACTTTTCAGCTTGGAAAAGAGACAACTAAGAGGGGATCTGATAGAGGTCTATAAAATCATGACTGGGGTGGAGAAGGTAAATAAGGAAGTGTTATTACTCCTCCTCATAAGAACTAGGGTTCACCAAATGAAATTAATAGGCAGCAAGTTTAAAACAAACAAACAGAAGTATTTTTTCGCACAACAGACAGTCAACCTGTGGAACTCCTTGCCAGAGGATGTTGTAAGGCCAAGACTATAACAGGGTTCAAAAAAGAACTAGATAAATGTATGGAGGTTAGGTCTATCAGTGTCTATAAGCCAGGATGGGCAGGGATGGTGTCCCTAGCCTCTGTTTGCCAGAAGCTGGGAATGGACCACTTGATGATTACCTGTTCTGTTCATTCCCTCTGGGGCACCTGGTAATGGCCACGGTCGGAAGACAGGATACTTGGCTAGATGAACCTTAGGGCTGACCCAGTATGGCTGTTCTTATTTTCTGTGTTCTTATGCTCATACCTAATTGAGATTTTGTCATGAATGCAGTTCTTCACTTTTTGTACAGGATTTGAGTATGTTATGTATGAACTTATTCCCAATAACTCATGTGAATAATTATACATAAAGGTAAGAACCAGTGCCTTAATTGCCATGGCCACAGTGTCAGATAATCTCTGAGCACCGTCACAGCTCTTATCAAAACTGGTAAAACATATATGTGAGAAAGGTAAATTTAATAAATTGATAAAATTTATACATTTTGTCCTCATAGAAAATACATTATTATCGTTGTACAAAAGGATAGTTGGTTTAACATTATGCAGTAAAATACATAGGATATTTTTATATAATGTCTTTCATATAAATAGTCAGTGGCACTGGAACACTTTTAATAGTGGGGGTGCTGAAAGCCAGCCCCCTTACCCCTGTCCATCCCCCACCCCGAGCTGGGGCCAGGAGCAGGGCTATGTCTCCAGGAGCGGGGGGACCCAGACAGAGATAAGGGGCTGAGGCTGGGACCACAGCTGGGGGCGGGCCTGGGTCCAGGAGCAGAGCTTCTGGATGCAGGGCCGGCAGCCAGGACCCTGCATTGTGCGGGGGCCAGCAGCGGAGTCCCACACAAAACCTGGGGGTGCTGCAGCACTCCCCACACCGCTAATTCCCACACCTAAGTAAATAGTATCCAAAAGCATTTTGCAAAGTCACTACAAATAATACAGTAGAGTTTAACACACAAAGAGAAGTGATGGTGAATTGGAGATAAAGAAATGCTATCTCACAGTGCAGCAACTGCAAAGAAAGATGAGACTTGTGCCAACCGTAACCAGATTGCATGGAGAGGCATAGGAGGCTGGAGTAAGTGGGTTTGGGGATTAGGGAGAGACTTGACCTGTGCTATTGGGTGGAGTGAGTTTATGGAGTTTTAAAAAAAGGGGACAATTTTGAACTGACGCTTGATATTATTGGGGAGCCAGTGGAATTGTTTGAAGGTGGGGATGATGTAGTTATGGATAGAAACCTTCCACACATGCTGCACCCAGGAGAGCTAGGATTCAGAAAGGCTATAAAGAGAGCAGTTCCAGTGAGAAGAGATTAAAGCATGGGGATTTGAACAGAGGTGGAATCAATGCAATATATTAAGTGAATAATGTTGTGAAGGTGATAAACAAGTACATTTGCAAACATGGAATATATCAGAGGAGAAACATTTCAAGTTATGATTGTTGTTAAGGTTAAGTCACACACACTGTCCTCATGCTCAGTGTTCCCTCTAATTTTTCTCACCCATGTGCAGAATGTATTTTGTTATGTGCATCGGTATGGAGGTGATGTGTGACACAGGCAGAGGGTTGGTAGGTGTGTGGGGGGGTGAGGGCTCTGGCTGGGGATGTGGGTTCTGGGGTGGGGCCGGGGATGAGGGGCTCAGGGCTGGGGCAGAGGGTTGAGGTGCAGGGGGTGAGAGCTCCAGCTGGGGGTGCGGGCTCTAGAGTAGTGGGTCTGGGAATGAGGGGTTTGGGGTGCAGTGGGGCTCCCCGGGGCTATGGTGGGGAGAGAGGGCTCCCCTCCAGCTCTCTCACTGCAGCAGCGCCTGGGCTGCGGGGGAGAGGTGCCTGTCCCGCGGCTGCGGCAGGTTCGGGGCCAGACTGGGAATGGGGAGAGGTGCCTGTTCCCTGGTTGCGGCAGGTTTGGGGCCGGACTGGGGATGGGGAGAGTCGCCTGTCCCCTGGCCACGGCAGGTTCGGGACCGGACTGGGGATGGGGAGAGGCACCTGTCCCCCAGCCGCAGCAGGTCCCGGGCTGGGCTGGGTCGGAGCCGAGGAAGAGGGAGGGGCGCCATGGCAGGTCTAGGGCTTGGGGACAGGCACCTTTCCCTGCCTCAGCCCTGAGCACCTGCGCAGCACTAAATAGGTAGCTGTGCAGCTGCACAGCTTAGAGGGAACTTAGCTCATCGGAGGGATCATCCCAACTTTATGAAAGACAGTTTAGGAAAGTGGAAGCTAGTTCAAAATACGTTGCCAAAAGACTAGCCATATGTCATGAATTAGCAGCTGTTTAAGAGATGGAGTACAAAGTTAAGGGATAAATGGTTAATTTTCAACATGGAAATAGGTTAATAGTAGAAAGTTCCAAGGACCTGTACTAGGACTGATTTGACTTTACTAATTTACTAATGATCTGAAAAGAAGAAAAAGAACAAATAGTGAAGTAGCAAAATTGTGCTTGACACAATTATTTAGGTTAGACAAGACTAAAGATTGTGAGAAACCTCAAAATGGCCTAACAAAGTTAGGTCAGTAGGTAACACAATGGCAGCTGAAATTCAACCTTAGACAATTTGTTGTTTTATTGTTTATATTGCAGCGGCACACAGATTCCTCAATCAGAGTATGGTACCATTCTGCTAGGTACCCTATATATATATGTGTGTGTGTGTGTGTGTGTGTGTGTGTGTCTTTGCCCTGAAGAATTTATGGTCTAAGAAAACAAATGGCAAACCAAGATTAGGCAAGATGGAGGGTTGAATATAATCACATGTATACAATTTTTATATACATTTGCAGTTTTTTGGACATTATAGATAAAGAGGCAACTATCCCCAACTATGCCTCAACCTAGCTATCGTTAATTGGCTGGTTTCCTATAGGCAACACATAAGAGGTGGGTCTTGAGGAGAAATTAGAATGCAGAGAGGGTAGTGTCCCCATGAATCAGTTCAGGGAAGGCAAGCTAACACAATGGGGGGAAAAAGAGTGTCTTATGAATCTGGAATGACCTTTACATCGCTGCCTTGTATACTGGTGTAGGCTTTGCAGTGTGCCAAAACGAGTAGGAACAAGCACATTCCTAGAGATCTTCTTGGCTCACCATCTTTTCTTCTCTACTTCTGAAGCAGGGATCATTGTATTAGGATACTGAAGTTTGTAGTAAATGTGAAGATGAAGTGGTGTTCATTTTAGGATTCTTTCTTTAGATAATAACTTCAAAAAACATTCTTTTCTTACTATGTAGTATGATTTTTTTCCCTGCTGTTTGGTATTTCCCTGTTGTTTTTGAACACTAAATGTTGCATAATCCATTCAATTTGTACTATTTTTCCCATAATTTTAAAAGGCAAAAATAAAAAAAGTTTCTCAAGCAGCATGTTAATGCTAAATGTAATATTTGTAAATAAAAAGAGATTTGCACAAGCATATATTAATGGGTTCTTTTTGTTACAGCTTGTCTGGTCCCAGTGAAACAGCTTTCTGTGAGCAAGAAAACCATTGTGATTTTAGAGAATCTGGAAAGAGCTTCATTATTTGATTTACTGGGAGACTTTCTGGCACCTCTTGAGAATCGTGGTTCTGAAAATCCTTGCACTTTTCAAAAAGGTATTAAAAACAAAGTTGGGTAGAGAAATATTTTATTATAATGATACAGTTTTAACATAATAGATAATGTGTGGAGAGTTTATTTAGAGGATTAAGATTCTATAGTTTTGTTGGTTTTATATATAATTTCAAACTATCTGTTCTCAACTGCATGTGAGAAATGTAAGTTATTTTTTATTTATAATTTAATTGCATTTATTAGAAACAAATATAATGCTGCTTGCTTTTAACAATCACTTATGTAGATTGTAGGAAAGCTTTGATTATTGCAGTAAAATGTCTTTTGGTTCATTTTTAGCAAATGGGGTGCCTGATGCATATTACTTTCATGAGAACTGCTTTCTAATGGGGACAATTGCAAAATCTCATCTCCAAGGCTCTGACTTGTTGGTTCAGCAACATTTCCGCTGGGTTCAACTAAGGTGGGATGGGGAACCAATCCATGGCTTGCTTCAAAGGTTTTTAAGAAGGAAAGTTATAAATAAGGTAAGAAACAGTGAAATTGGCTTCAGTATTTTGTTCAGAAAAAAGTGTTCAGGGCTATTGCCGAAAGAATAGCCATACTCTCATTAGAGTTGGTATGGCAACACCCATTTTTTTCATGTTGTGTGTGTGTGTGTGATATATATAATCTTCCTACTGTATTTTCCACTGCATGCATCTGATAAAGTGGGCTTTAGCCCATGAAAGCTTATGCTCAAATAAATTTGTTAGTCTCGAAGATGCCACAAGTACTCCTCATTCTTTTTGCTGATACAGACTAACACGGCTACCACTCTGAAACCTGTTCAGAAAAAGTGATCCTTTTGTTTAAAAAACTTGTGAGCATACAATATCATAACTATTCCACACCAAAAACTACACTAAAATAACAATGTTACAGAACATTAAAAAAAACCAAATTAAGTTTGAAGGATAAATGTACCATGTCTATAAATATACTTTGTTAGTTAATTTGCGTGACCTCTCTTGATTGGCATAAAGACACAGGTCTGCCACAGACAATAGTAAGGATAGTTACTGTCTGTTTGCAAATATCTACATGAAAAAGGTCTTTTTGAAGGTGTTTATAATCCTGTAACTGTACATGGCAATAGAATATGAAGCAAAAATAAAAGCTTTGTCCCAAAGAGTCTACAATCTAAAGATGTCAGTGGATGTGATACAGTTAAGTGTCCTGAGTATCTCTGCTAGGCTTAACAGAACAAAAGTGTTTTCAGAAGCAATTTGGAGAAAAGGGAGGGCTTAGCATACATTGCAAAAAAAAGTTAACATAATTCAGAGGTGTATTGGCAGAAGTGTTGTAAGAAAGACACAAGAAGTAATTCCTCCGCTCTACTCTGTGCTGATTAGGCCTCAACTGGAAGATTGTGTCCAGTTCCTGGTACTACATTTCAAGAAAGATGTGGACAAATTCGAGAAAGTCCAGAGAACAGCAACACAAATTATTAAAGGTCTAGAAATCCTGACCTATGAGGGAAGATTTAAAAAAATGGGATTGTTTAGTCTGGAGAAAAGAAGACAGAGGGGACATTCTCACAGTTTTCAAGTACATAAAAGGTTACAAGGAGGAGGGAGAATAATTGTTCTCCTTAACCTCTGAGGATAGGAGAAGCAGCAATGGGCTTAAATTGCAACAAGAGCTGTTTAGATTGGACATTAGGAAGAACTTCCTAACTGTCAGGGTTGTTAAACACTGGAATAAATTCCCTAGGGAGGTTGTGAAATCTGCATCATTGGAGATGCATAAGAGCAGGTTAGACAAAAACCTGCCAGATATGGTCTAGATCAGCATTTCTCAAACTGGGGTCCATGGATCAAGTCCTTCCCCTCCCTCAACTACTCCCCCTCTCTCTATCTCCTGGAGGCTACTGAAGCCAAACATGGAGATTTTAGGCGCTAAAAGTCCAGCGGGGCTAAGGCAGGGCTCCCTACCTGCCCTGGCTCTGCGCCACTCCCGGAAGTGGCCAGCACGTCAGGGGCACAGGGGGTCTCTGCACACTGCCTCTGCCCTGAGCACCAACTCCACAGCTCCCATTGGCTGGGAACTGTTGCCGCCTGAGGTAAGCACCTCCCAGCTGGAGCCCACACACCTCACCCCCTCCTGCCCGCCAACCTCCTGCCCCAGCCCTCTCCCACATCCAGATTCCCTCCCAGAGCCTGCACCTTGCACTCCCTTCTGCACCCCAACCCTCTACTGTACCCAAACTCCCTCCCAGAGCCTGCACCCCACATCCCCTCCTGCACCCCAACCCCCTGCCACAGCCTGGTGATGGGGGAGAGCGAGCAATGGAGGCAGGGGGGGGATGGTGTGAGCGGGGGGGCACGGGAAGAGTTGGGGCAGGGGTGGGGCCCTTGGGGGAAGGGATGGAGTGAGGGCTGAGTGGGGGGGGGCTTGGGAAGTCCCCCCCCAATTTTTAAATCAAAATGGGGGTCCTCGAGTTACTAAAGTTTGAGAATCTCTGGTCTACATAATACTTAGTCCTGCCAAGAGTGCAGGGGACTGGACTCAATGACCTCTTGAGGTCATTTTCGAGTCCTAAGAATCTGTGATTCTATAAATTGGAAGTTTGTTCTGGGCTGAAAGGCAGTATGCAGTAAGAGATACACGAGTAGGAAAAGGAGACAGGAGGAGAAAAAATTTAGTATTAAAAAGCAGGTGGGAATACGTGCAAAGATAGGCAGGAGCAGAGTTGTGGAATTCTTTGAAAGCTATTTGGTAACAGATAATACTAATAAGTTGGCAGCCATTGCAGAGTTGAGAAATATGAGGGTTTGGGATGGAAGCTTGGTCAGAACATCTGCAAAGGAAGATAATCTTGGCAGCAGTATTTTGGATAGCTTGAAGAAGAGCAGGTTGCCATAGGAGTAGAAAAGATGACCTAGCTGATAGGGAATTCAGAGGACCTATTGTTCAATTCCTGGTTCAGCTACAGGCTTCCTGAATGATCTTGGTTAAATCACCAGTCTTACCCCTGTGCCTGATTTCCCTTTATCTGTTAAATGGGAATAATACCTCCCTCCCTCAGAGAGGTGTTTTGAAGATAAAATCTATTAATGATTTTGAGGTTCTGAGATGCTGTAGTGATGACGATTAGTTAAGTTCCTAGACAGACCGACAAAACTTATATAATTTTTTAAATTAGAAAAATCATTCTGATGCTAAAAGTGGTGCTTGTGGGATGCCATACTTGCTAAATGCACTTGTGCTTAAAATTGACAGAGACGCCTTAAATAGTTTCACTACCCATTATGAATTTCCTCAAATTACTTATTTCAAAAGGCTAATTCCTTTCAAATACTTTTTTCTGTGTGAATTGTTGTTTATTTTTACAGTGCAATGGAACTCTTTGAATTTATTTTAATAAGTGAATTTCTGTGATTTTTTTGGTCTGTGGATTAAAATTTAGTAGTGTATTTTCCCCTTCATATCTGCCATTGATGATGAAAATTATATATACACAGAAAGTAAAGACAAGGGGTAAAAGATTAAGAGGCTCTTAAGTCCTATTTTCAAGAGTCCCATTTTCAAGAGTGACTTAAGCTCCTAAAGGCCAGTTTTTTAAAGGCACCTGTCTGCATCTTTAGGTGCTTGAATACTTTTAAAAGTCTGGCCCAAAGTGTCTCAATCAATTTTGAAAATGGGACGTAGGTTCCTAAACCATATAGTGGTTAGTGTTAAACCCTCATTCATAAAACAACCTTTAGGATTGAATGCCTGTTAGTTGGGTTGGCTGCAGGTTTCCAGATTATACCTGGAGAAATCTCTAGGACTGGTCTTACACTGGAGATAACTTGTTTGGGAGCAGGAGGAGGCCATAGTACAGAGAGTGAAGGAGATAAAAGCCATACTGCATTCCTTTGGTTCTGTGTCTTGCTCCTTTAGTCCCTCCTCAACGGTTGGCTTCAAGGGAGCTCAGTACTACTCAACACAGAACTCTTAGCCTCAACAATATCAGAAACCAAGGGTTCTCATCCCTTTTTCAGCAATCAACAAAACCTGAAGAGTTTAGCTGGCCTGTGACTACCAGTAACGTGACAGAATCTACTTCTAAAAGGCTCCCCATCTGCTTCTGACTTCTGATGCCACTGGTCGTCAGGGCATCTGGTCACTGGTCATGTCCTTGGCAGCTTGGCTCCTGACATAGCAGTGATCTTTAGTGCACGGATGGTGCATATGAGAGTTGGGTGTGCACTGCTCATTTTGTGTGAAGAATGCACTTTGTGAGATTCAGGCCATTGTTACTTGTCCCTAGCTTTAAAAATATAGAATCATAAATTAATGCTGTATGACAGTGTGCATAACTATTAATGAAAACAAATTGGTAATATGCTTTTCTGTTTCTGACAATCTGAATTTTTTCTAATATTCTGTTTTAGAAAATGAGTTAAAATCAAGCATCTGGTACAATGTGAGTTTTGTCACTATCTTCAGTGGGTCAGCATTTCACCCAATATCTTTACAGGAATTTGCAAATGTTTGCTGCAAATATAGTTTTGGATCACAGAGTTGTATAGTAGTTAGATTTAGAAGAAAAGATTCTTTCTTACGAAAACAATTCCTTTTTATCTACTGCCTCAAAACAAAAAGTATGTCTTGGTTGAAATATCTATTTTGGGTCTTTAGGATTCCATGCTCTGTCACCATCATTTCTGCATGAAATACTCTTGATTTTCAATAAAAGCATCCCTAGAGCATGAACAAAATGGATCTCCAGGGTAAATACACTGCAAGAAAGAATAGCTGCAGTACATTGGGAAACAAAGCTACAGAATTACATTAATTTTAATAGCAAACTGTCATAAATATAAATATATTTATAGTATGTCACTTTGTGGAACTGTCACTTTTGAGTCCTCCTAAATAATAATTTGATAAAATAAAGATGTTTAAAGATGTTTTTTTCTGCATTGTTGTTCCCAACTTCTGTTTCTATTTGTACATAAATATGTTAAACTAATTGTACGGAAAACAAAATTGATTTCAGGTAGTCTTCAGATTGACTAACACACTGAGGCTGCCTTCTAAGGATGACCATGATCAATTAATTCTCACAACTTGCCCTATCTACCTTAAGTTTAAAACCTTAAGGTAGATATAAGGTAGATAAGGGGAAGAATTTTGACTTTTCAGTGAGAAATTGAAAAATAAAATGTTTTAGCAAAAAATAATAATTTCAATTTGGAAATGCTGCCATGAAACTTCATTGCTTCCAATTTCTTCTATAGACTGAGCTCCTTGGTTGGACTTCAGCTCTCACGATGCTCTGTGAGCTCTTCTCATGGTGAGGAAACCATCTGCATCCTCAGTCTCTGGCTATGGTATATCATGGGAGATGTAGCCTAACAGGGGTGCCAGCCCATCGAAGAGAATGGGGACATAGGGAAACCAAACTACAATTCCCATGAGGCACCACAACAGGATATTCTAATTGAAATATTTTGTGTTTCTTCTTTAAGAGTCCTATGCATATTCTCATTCATGAGATACTCCAACCGGTGCAGCTGAATGGTAGAACCCTAGTTAGCAGCAGCTATTGGCACTGTTACATACCTCCCTCGCCTCTCCCATCGGTGAATGTCAACCGTTCCAGGGCAAGGGTACAAAAGGGACATGGCGCTCCAGCCACCTCAGTTTCTTCTAACTATGACCAGCTGAACAGATGAGGAAATGCTCCAGGGAGCTTATGGCCCTCTACCTTGTTAGCTAGTTAATAATTTTTTAGCTAGAATTAGTAGTTTGTTAAATAGTATTAGTTTAAGTTAGTTGTAAATCTTTGGTTTTGAGATGGCAAAACCAAAGGATAGAAAGCTTGGTTTTAAAAGTTGTGTGTCATGTCCGGCAGTGTTTCTATCACCTGACACATGTACCAGATGACTGGCATGTTTGGATGAGGGACACTCAACTTCAGAATGCTCAGTTTGCTTGACTTTTATAATGTGAGCAAAAAAAGGAGACAAAACAGACTGCAAGCAATTTTATTACAAGAAGCACTGTCAGCAAAACCACCCAGAACTGAGTGAGTGAGTACAGGGTTCAAACAAGTCTCAGTGACCAGCATCAGCTCTAGGCAAGTCTGCAGAAAAGAAGTCCTCTACCTTGGTACCAAGTATTAAAGGATCCATAAGTGGGAAGGATCCAAAGAGGAAAACTATTGTGGTGTTAGTCTCTGTTTCCAGAGCCAATCCACTACAAAAGGACACAATTGTTGAGGCAAACATGAGCATTTAGTCCTCATGGGTGTCAGCCTCTTTGCAAAGAGCTAGTCCACATGAGAAAGACCCATCTGACCAGAGGGTCTTCAAAGAACTTATCCTGGGTACAGATTCTCATGGTAGAATAAGGAGACCTTCTTCGGATCCAGGCATGTTGATCCAAATGAGGCAGTTCTGAAAGCAAGAGCTATGGAACCAATGAGGCAGGGAAAAGATAAGTCAATACCCTTTTCCTCTGGGTACTGGGTCTCTTAGCATCAGTCATCTCAGTGACCCCATATTCTTATCTTTGGATGTGAAAACTGCAACACTGGCTAGCAAGAAATTACAAACCAAGCTTAAACAATGTGAATTGCAAATTGATAACTTCACAGCAGGTGTTAACAGCACTGATGTGGTGGACATGTGCTGTAAATGTAATGATGAGTATATCTTTCAATCTCCCTCTACCATCAGCACTATTTACCTCTATGCATCTACACTGTGAGGCGGGCTATTAGTCATAACTGTGTGATCACCAAATAAAAAGAATACATATCTGTATCTTAGAACTGAGAGCAGTCAAGTTAGCTCTAATGTCATTTCTGCCTCAGATTGAACACAGAATACTTCAGGTTGTGACAGATAATGTGACAGCACTAAATTATCTAAACAAAGAAGGTGGGACTTATTCCCTCCATGACCATTTTCCTTGGCTAGACATACTCCAAGATTGGCAATTTTCATAGTTGTATTTGGTGTAGAGGTATTTGTGAAACTGACCTGTCTCTTTGGAAAAATTGGACTGAGACTATCCACTAATTGGCAATATTTTCCAGTCACTAATAACCTAACTTACATTTGATCTAACAATTTAAAAATGAGAGGCTGCCTAGAAATGAAAGTAGATGACCATCTGCTGAACCATCAAGACTCACCCTAAACACTCTTCTCTAGCTCAGTTGTGATTTTTTTTTTGGTCCAAAAGTTATGGCCGCCGTTTGTTAAAGTTGTAGTTTGGGGTGCAGGTGTGTGTAGGTGGATGGGAGGTGGGGCGTTGTATAGGATTAAACTCGTGTTTTGTAACTGACTGGATGTCAAGTTGGCAGTAGGGTCCTTCACTCTACAACAGAGGTTGAATAACACCTCCACCCATTCCTCCAGGCTGGGTGAGGCGGAGGCAATCCCCTGCGCCTTAAAGCCAGCCCCAGCTCAGAGATCTATGGATGCCCTGTGGGTGGCTGTCACCACTAGTGTCAGCCCTTTAGGAAGCACAAGCCTCAGCCCCCACCCATCCCCACTCACTGAAGCCTCCATAAGCCTGTCCCCTGGAGTGGGTGGGGAGACACTGAATGCAAAGTCCTCAGTGGCTCATAGGAGTTGCTCCTGCACAAAGCAGGCCCAATACACACCACCTGGTGGAGCTGGAACTGTATCTGGGCATACTGTGAGGCCAGCAGGGCTGAGTGGAAGGGGCAGCACTTGGTGGAGCCGGGGGCAGAAAGCAGGGCGAGCTCCCCGGGGAGCTTGGCCAGGCTCCATCGTCTTCCTTGTCCACCACTGTCACTGCCCCTACCAGGTTATGATGGAGGGGAGTCTGGCCATATTTGAGTGAGTGGCATTGCTAAAAAGTTTTGGCGAATGTTGAAAGTAGCAGTTTACCGCAACAAAATCATGGCCTGTGATTTTCTTACAGCCTTATGAATAACATAGTAAAGAATCTGTCTACTTTAGCTACATGTTGTGACTAAAATGAATTCAACTGGTGGAAAATATTTTTCTAATTACTTGGTAATGCCAAGAGTCCAATCTTACCTACAATTTGAAAACAAAGAATCTTTGCCATACACAGCAAGATGCATATTGTGGGACACTATAAAATAATCATCATGCACATCTTTATTTGGGCATATTGTTAAACAAAGAGGAAGGAGATTTTATTTTTTTATTTTTAATTTCTTAGCACCAGAAAGAGATTGTGATCCCATGAGAACCAAGTGTTTTACTCCATGTAATTTTAAAATTAGCATCTGTTTTGCATTCTGAATATAAACCCATCTGAGCCAACAAGACAGTACAGCATTCATCTGATGTTAGCACCTGAGCTTCAGAGGGATTTGCACCTTCACAGATTTTTCATTTTCACTAGGAATACTAACCTGCAAGTTATTTATGTGCAGATGCCCAGATATCATGAAATGTTAATTTAGGAAAAATGTTATTCTCAAATGTATCACTCTTATTTATTAAAAAAAACTTGCATGTTTTAGAAATCTGTGTAAGCCCCAGCTTGTCAAAGTGAGGTTACTAAACAGTAGCATCAGTCATCTGTAGGTTATTCTTTGAAGGATGTATAAGCTTTTTATTATTTATATCATTGTGCTTTGTTTCTTCTTTTGCGCGCGTGTGTGTGTGTGTAACTTTCACGTTCTAGATCATTGTAGCTTTTTTTCTTTGACTATGTTCTCAAAGTTGTTTGAGCTCTTTGTTTCTATGAAAATGTGTTTAATATATGTTTAAAGCAATAAGATTTAATGCAGCAGTTCAGGATACTCGATGAAGATTTGGTCGTCTTAATCTTTCTTTTCCTGATTATTTAGATGTGGTTTTTATTAAGTGTTTTTTAAATGTACGTGATTTTCACAATGGGCAACGTGCCAAAGAGCCAACCCCTTTCCTTTCTGATAAAGGTATGAAATTATGTCAAACCCTTTGTCTTTTCTGTCTTTATAGTTCCGAGGTAAAGTGCCCCCTCCATGTGATCCAATGTGCAAGATCATAGACTGGATTCTTGCCGTTTGGCACCAGCTGAACTCCTGCTTATCCCGTTTAGGTGCACCTGAAGCACTCATAGGGCCAAAACATTTCTTCTCTTGTCCGGTGGAGCCTGGGCATGGCCAAATCACAGTGAAGTAAGATTTATATTCCCTGATTGAGAATGTTAAGGTATAGTGAGGTACTAAAAATATTTATGAACACAATGATCATGTGTTCCCCAAATCCAGTAAGATACTTCTATTTTCAAGATCATAAAAATATCATGTTTTAGTTGCAGGTATTATAACTACTGTATGCATAGCCTAAAATTAAACAGCCAGTAAAATTGTGCAGAAAACATACAAAGTTTCCTGTTTTTCCTGAAAATGTCACAATTGTTTGGAATGTTAAATGAACATACTCTGCTTCTGAAAGGAGCCCATGTGCCAACACTTTTGAAAACATGTTTGTGATTAATACAAAAGAACAGAGAAATAGCAAAAATATTTGTGATTCATGGCTGTCAGTCTAAAACACACTGCATGGCTACATTAGACAGTCAATGACTCTTCAGTTCATATTTGTTTTGTGCACCAATCCGGCTACTTGGCATATTCATACAAAATTCCTCCAAACACATATTGTTCAGCCTGCTTTCCTACACTCTCACTAATGCCACTATTAGTCTCCTCCAGTTCCTGCCTGGCCCTGGCTCCAGTCTCCTCTGCCTAGCTCCTGCAGCTGCCTGACTCCTTCCTGTCACTCTGTCATCACCTCCAAAGCTCATTTACTTTTTCCCTCCACCCTCTTCTATCCCAGAGATGCCCCAATCCCCACCAGGTGTCTCCCCAAAATATCCAGTCCATCAGTATCCAAATGTGTATTTGGTATCTCCTTGAAGCTTAATGGTTGTTATTGATTACAGAATGAATCAATTATGGCATTGGGCGGGGGCAATATGGAAAAAAATCTGTGTTTATAAAAATCAGTTAAATCTAATCTGGGACCATAAACACTGAAATGCCTTAATCTTAACTATGTGGTTATTGCGTGGCATCACAACAGGACAGAGTTAAAGTTGCTGGAGTACCTTAACTATAAATTTCCAGCCATAATGGGTTTGGATTTATTTTAAGTGTAACCTTATCTCTGAATCGACTAGATTTGTAATATGTAGTTTGAGGATAATTACAGCATTGCTGTAATGTTGTTTTGTACCCTTAACTTTTTGGTATGTATTTTCAACCTTAACTCCATCTTAATGTAGTTTTTGTCAGGGAATAAACAATAAAAATAAACATAGCTACAATGAATACTTACTGGATATATCTTGCTTGGCAGTGTGGTAATTAATAGTGTTGGCATTTAAATGTCGATAATTAGGTTTCATTGGTGGCTCACTGGGTGCTATTGTTTCAACCTATCTGACTGAACAGTATGCTCAGCAAGACATCAGTGGCAGCTGTTTTTGCAGCCAGAAGTGTGTTATACCTTTCTCTTTTGAAATTTAGGCAATTTAGGCCTGGTGAACACTAAAATATTAGGCCAGTTTAACTACATTGGTCAGGGATGTGAAAAATCCATACTCCTATGTGGTGTAGTTAAGCTGACCTAAGTCTCTGTTTAGACAGCACTAGGTTGATGGAAGAATTCTTCCGTCGACCTAGCTACCGTGTCTTAAGGAGGTGGATTACCTACACCAGTGGTAGAATCCTCCCATTGGCATAGGTACCATCTATACTGAAGCACTATAGTGGCACAGCTACAGCAGCTTAGCATTTTAAGTGTAGACAAACCCTTAGATTCTGGAGAGCAGAACAAGTAAATTAGGAAGACTCCAGTTCCATGGCTCTTGCTGATTTTCCATGCCCTTGTATTTCTGTTGTCCTTGGTCTTGAGAATTAAGTGTGATCTTGTTTTGTTTTGTTTTGTTCATGATGTATAAAGGAGGGGTGAAAGAGACTTTTCTTAGCGCTTTTTCCCCCTTTCTTTCCCCTCCTCCTTGTTTTATACTTAGAAATATCAAATAGGCTCAAAGCTAGTGTTTGTTGATATTGTAGGACTTAATAGACTCTCATGTATTTTGGGAGCTTGAGCAGGACATGCCGGAATGAAAAACAGACACAGGGATTGACTTAAGCCTCCAGATGCAACTTTATTAACTTAACAATAGAGAGGGCGTTATATGACCACCTCTCACATACCAGACATTTAACTGGCTGCGGGTTTACAGGACATTAGTTATTGGTAACTAATAACCAAGATAGATGCTCTTCAGCCTACCCTTCATATGCTGCTCATATTCTGTAGCCTGTCATCGTCCCCACATGCGATGATGTGGGTACAGGGTATCAAAGGGGACCTGGGTCTGCAAAGGTTTCATTCCCCCTTTCTCTTTATAGGCCCAAGTTCACCAGCAAATTCCCAGGTCTCATTTACCTCTGGGAGCTGACACTGTATAGCCTTTAGCTGCAAATTGCGACAAACAACATTCCTATATTATCTCTTAATATTATTTGCCATTTCTTCTCTTTTAACCAATGCTGTAAGCAAAGCAAAAAAACCCCACCAGACTGTTGCCAGTTTGACCCAATGAGGAAAAATTCTAAAAATCCAAAAACAGACAGTTGGTCAGACCATGGCATCCTGAAGCCCAGCTTAGTATACATCAACTACAGGGAAGGAAGGCAGAGCGGTCATAAAGACAATATGGCTCATGAAATCCTGGACAGGTTTCAAATTTTGGGAAGGAGCATAATAGCTAATTGGTTTCTCCATTCCCTCTCCCACCCCCCAGGCCAGCCAGGGGCAGGTAAAGAAAGCCTCTTCCTCATGCACATTTCTCTATGTAACTGATATTAGAGGAGGGGCCTGCTCCAGCTCTCCCTCCTCCCCCTTATTTGGGAGTTTGGGCATCATGCATTTTAGTTTGACCAAACATCATCCCTCTGTCTTGCGTTGATTGGGGAGGGGAGGGTATTTCAGACAGCCCACAAATGAAGGAAGAAGGATATCAAATTTTAATGGAAACCACTTTTCTTCTAACTCTTTGGACAAGCATTTGAGTAAATTGTTAACAAAAATAAAAAATGCAAGCCACTTCCTCTTTCGGTCAGGCTATCCAGAGATGTCAGTTTCTAATGTTAAAACAAAAATAAATTAAAGGCATAAAATCCTTTCCCCCTACCCTACTTGTAAGTCATCTTTAATAAGTAAGATATGATAAAACATGTTTGATAACGTGTCCTGATTCTAAAGTTTTCTGTATGCTTCAAGGTGGCTGTCCAAATTATGGAACACTGTCATTGCTCCCAGAGTTCAAGAAACAATACTCTCCAGAGCCTCTGTGAAGAGACCATCTGCACTGGGACAAACAGCAGCCAAAAAAAATCCTAGTCAAGGTCAACAGGCTGTGGTTAAAGCAGCTCTCAGTATCTTGCTAAACAAAGCTGTTCTGCATGGCTGTCCTCTTCCACGAACAGGTAACAGTAAACGAGCTCAGCTAGAAAGCAAGCAGTTGTATACTGGAATTTCTTAAGCAGGATTAACATTATTTAATTATTTTTTTAAATAAATGTAGCACTTTTCATCAGTATATCTCAAAGCACGTTAGAAAAGATGTCAGTACATACCGTATTTGTGAAATTACTATGTTAAGTCTTGTGATTAAAAGAGTCTGATCCCATTGAATGGAATATTAATGAGACATCCTAGAGGTCATGTTATTTCTTTGCTAATTGCATATCACTACTATGGCTGCAATGCACTATCAGCTTTTTTTTAAAATGTGTATTAATATTGTTTCAGATCTGGATAGATATAGAGCAGACTTTAAAGGAGGAAATTTCCCCTTAGCTATGGTTTCAAGCTACAAAAATTGTAATAAGAAAAGAGAGAGTGCTTCCTGGAGAAAGGTGAGCACAAGCCCTCGTAAGAAGTCAGGCCATTCATCTTCCCAGTCATGGAGTAAGCAGGAGGCAAATACAGAAGGTAAAGCTTGTTATTTTGGGCCACAGAAAACATGTTAGTCTTTTGTGACTGGGCAGGGAGGGGAAGTGTTTTTGAGATGAGTAGATACGACCCTGGAAGAAAAATGGTTTTTATTTTTGTCATGTTTGAACTTCCTTTTAATTCTCAGCAAAAACAAGGTACATTTAATGTTCACTTCTTTTGAAAATTATTCAGCTCTTTTGCTCTTTTTGTGGTGCTTTTGAAATAGCCTACTTACATTTATTTTTGTTCTGGTTAAATGTCTTTCCTGTTGTTTATAGCACATAAATGACATAGTGAGTTAAATGACATAGTGAGCAAGTCATTTTAATAATCTCATTGTTTTGCACCCTATATATATATATATATATACATATATATATATATATATATATATAAAATAACCATTTACATTATTGTTGTGTGTATATATATATATCTATATCTATATAGATATACACACAACAATAATGTAAATGGTTATAATATAAATAATAAAAATCAGACATACTTTCTCATTCTATGATCCTTTTACTTTTGCCAGCTAAGTAGAATCAAGCCAGGATAGGACTTGGATGGGAGACCTCCAGAGAATAAGATAGGGACTGTAGGAAATGATGATGGAGATGCAGTTGTTGGCACTCTTTCCTCTACCTCAAAATGATCAGATGGGCAAAAGTCTCTGGATTTTAAATTGCAGGCTTTTTTCTAAGGTTTCCTCTTCATTGCCAAAAATAAATTTAATAAATCCAGAGTTCATGTAGGGAAAGACATTGTATTTTAGAAGTTCTAAGAGGTTACTATATAGTTTCAAGTATGCAATTAATAGTTGCTTGATGCTTTATATGATAACTGGTTTGATGCAACTACAATAGTGTCACAGATATAATTAATAAGTGGCATTTATAAATTTATAATGCCTGTCACCTAGAGATCATAAATCAGCCAGCAAATGGTTAATTATAAACTATACAGGGATTGCATTATCCATATGCAAAATCAACCACTTCTGGAATGGAAAATAGTATTCTTTAAACAGCACACAGAGAGGGCACCATAGGGTGCTGCAACCAAGGTTGATGCAGGTTGCTTGAGCTCTGAAGTAGTCCACTGGAATCCCTAACATCGTCCCCTAAACCCCACCATCCAACCCCTAGAAATATTGTGCCTGACTACTGAAACCCCCAAGGTGCTCTAGCTCTGCATCTTCCTCTCCAGATCTGAAAGCACTGAAAAAACCAGAGATCTGCCTCCCCACTTCTGCAAACAAAATGGTGCCTGTATCTGATGGAACACAGCTGATGGCTTATTACAACAGGTGGCTGCAGAGACTGTTTAAATTAAATCTAGTTTCCACCCTACCACTGTGCCTCAGATTCAGAGTGCCCTTACACACACTATCCAAATGGAATGGAGAAGTAGAACACAGAATTTCTGAAATGGAAGATAGTCTCAAAGAGAACAAATTACAGGTTATGAAGAACTGTAATGATATCAAGACTATTAAGACCAAGCTAATTGATCTAGACAGTAGCTCACAACAATGTAACCTGAGAATTGTGGGTGTCCCTGGGGGAATAAGGAAAGGCAAACCCTCTGAATTTGTCCCTAAGTAAGTTGTTGGATCTGCTGGTAGATTTTTGTTTTGAAATAGAGCGGGCACACTGGGCCATAGCCCTCCCTGCCAGCTCCAGGAGGTCAGCCCAGAGCACTGATTGTGAAGTTCCTGAAGTTTACCACTAAGGAGCTTATATTGCAAAAATCAGTAGGGAAAAAAAGGAACTCTTGGGGGAGAGTTAAAATACTGCTTTTTCAAGATTATGCCTGTGATATGGTTGCAATGAGGGCAGCTTTTAACCAAGCACAGCATTTGGCTAAGAAGATGGACTGGAATTATTTTATTAAATATCCAGCAATGCTCAATATTAAAGATGGCAACAAGATAGTATCATTCAGGTCCCCTTAGAAGGCAGAAAAATACCTCAAAAATCTGCAAACTCCTCCCTCGCAAGAGGAGACATATATGGAATGGTTCGACTGTATGGAATTTATGTATTGTTCTCTGAGATCTGATATGGCTGCTCTAAATAAGTTTGATAGGTGCTAATTGATTGATATGTTCATTTTCTTTTCTTTTTTTATTTATTTTTGTCGGTAATAGGTCATTAGTATAGTTGTAATGTTTGTGGCCCCGAGGCTGTGATGATCTCCACATTTCACCTGATCCGGTTTCCCCTTTGGGTATCAAGTGTATATTTTTGAACAGTTTAAGCAGATTCTTCTTTGTGATTTCATGGAACTAATGTGTGTTTCTCTCGCCATTATATTTTATATTTTGGGGGGTTTTATTAATTATTTAATTCCTCTTTCTGTCCCCCGTCTTGTTATCCTCCCATGCTGGGAATTTCCTTCTCAATCCTGTAGAATATGTACGGGGAAGCAACATCCTACCCCTGGGCTGTATAACTTTAGCTGCTTAGATATGTAAGGACTGTATGCTACTGAGGAAAATTTGCAAATTTCTCATTTATTCTCAAAGCATCTTTATATTTTATCCAGTATATTTTAACAATGATGGCTCCAGTAATTCAATGTCTCTCCTGGAATATAAAGAGTTTTAATAACTCTGTTAAAAGAAAAAAAATATTCAGTCCTTTAAAAATAGAGTATTCACACTGCAATTCTCCAGGAGACACATCTCACAGAACTTGAAGCTTGTAAACTGAATAGAGATTGGGTAGGCTTCTCAATTTCTAATTGTTTTAATTCTATGTGAGGGGTGTTGCTATACTAATACATAAAAAGTTGACTGTAAATATTCTGAGCACAAGTTCTGACAGTGAGGACAGATTTACTGTCCTCAAGGCTAAAATCAGTAATTCTATAATCATATTTGCCAATTTCTACAGGCCAAGTCAGGGTGTCCCCAAATTTTTTCATAATTTTTAATGAGTATAAATGACATGGGTCACCATCCTGTTATTAGAGCTGGAGACGTCAACGAAACACTAGACCCAGTCCTTGATAAATCTGCTCCATCTCCATATAAAAACATGATTACTTGTCAGGTACTTCATACATACATGGCTGATTTAGGTTTACAAGATGTGTGGAGATTGGGTAATCCTATGGCCAGAGACTATAGTTGTTGTTGTTTTTTGTTTGTGTGTTTGTTTTCCTGCAGCTCAACATATTCAGAATTGGACTATTTCTTAGTATCAGAAGACTTGATCAATTATTTCACTGATTATGGCATTTGTGCTATTGTTATAGCTGACTGTGCTCCTATACACATTTGTCTGTTAGGCGCCCAGAGTATGTACCCCTAACAAAAATGTGGGGCATAAATACCGTTCTGCTGTTTGATACATCATTTGTTAACTCTCTCCAACAAGAGTTAGAACTTGAAAAAAAACAAAACCCACATGCCCCCACCACTTCATCAGCTGCCACACTTTGGGAAACCTTTAAAGGGTTCATCAGAGGCCATACCATCTCTTATGCCACCTATAAAAAGACATGGAGAGAACACAGAATTGAAATCAATACACTTCTGTCCCAAAAGGCAGTTTGCTTTATTCAGTTTGAAGCAAAACTACTGGGAATCTGGTGAGAAAGCTGGCAAGCTGTCAGCATACAGACTAAAGCAAAAGGCTAACAATAATTACTACATAGTCCAAGGTCTTTCTTGGGTTTAATAATAACTGTCATTACAATTTCACTTAGAGTAGGCACGAGAGTTTGCTCATTCTTGGTATCACTGAACATGTTCAATATGTAGCTGTTAAAGTTTTAGAGAACTTTTTGTAAAAATTCAGTTGGGAATCTTCCATAAAAGGCATGGCTCTGATAATTTGCATCAACTGATTGATGATATTGCCACTTAGAGAGATGCTAAAGAACCTTTAGCTGTTATTTCTTTAGATGCTGAAAAGGCTTTTCAACACATACCCTTTTTTACATATTAGCAAAATTTCAGACTTGGTACATAATTTATTTCTCGGATTAAGTTTTTAAACTCCAATCTAATTTGCAGAGTAGTTACCCATGGTATCATTTCTACCCCATTTCCATCACAGAGAGGTATGAGGCAGGGCTGCCCCCTTTCTCCTTTCCTGTTTGATTTAGCTCCAGAACCTTTAGCCATTGCCATCTGAGCTCTGGCCAAACAGAACACTAAATTATGCTCTATGCGGATGATGCTCTTGTATCTACACCTAAGGTTACCATTCCTAACCTTCTAACCACTGTTAATAAGTTTAGATTCAGGATATAAAATTAATTAAGGTAAATCAGAAATCTTGTGCATTAACAAATATGTCCACAAAGGCCTTTTCTCAAATAGGGATTTTCAATAGCAATCCTCTTACATGAAGTATTTAGGAATACTGATTCCCAAAAATATTCAGGACATCCTAAGATAAATATATAACCAGTTACTGCACAAATGGCTAACGATTTGGGGAGATGGAGTTTGTTAACCATCAGTGTGTGGGGTAAAATTAATATACTGAAAATGAATGTCCTTCCTAGAATTTTGTATGTCCCTATTTCTATTCCTCAAATTGTTTTTAAGAAATTCAATAATATTTTAAGAACATTCCTTTGGGTTGCAGGTAATTTGGGCTCTGAACAAATTACACCTCCCTGACTCTGTGAGGATTTCATTTTCCCAGCTTTGAAAATTATTGATATCTCCTTTTTGTTAATTAATGCATCTTTGTGGTTATTAGATGTGACCACACAGACTCCTCCTTGGGTTCAGGTTGAACCAGTTTGATATTGTAAGCTAAGATGGAGCCCTCCCCCTTAAGTTTCATTCTTGGATGTGCTCCTGGTACCTGGGGGAGATTACCTTGTAACAAGGGAGCATGGTTCTAACATGCAGCTTATGTTGCTAAAAAATTAATACTGCAAAAATAGAAAAATCAATTCCCACCAAATATTGATGCCTGGCTCAGTGATGTGGCTGTCCTTGCAGCTAACAAACAAACTGGCATTGTGCAGAAAAGGAATGTCTGAAAAATTCAAAGCCATTGGCTGACTTTTTAGAGGTCAGTGATTTAATGTGGACCCTGAAGATAGATATGTCGCTTTCCCTCCTCTCTCTTTATCCTAACCCTCTTTATTTACTACTTGTATTATGATTAATCTGCTATTTTGGTATATTTGTTGTATTTGGAAAAAACAATAAAAATTATAAATTAAAAAACAGCCCACCGCAAGATTATACACTAGTTCTGAAATAAAACTGAAGAATACCCTATCCAGCTGAAACTACAGGGAGGATTTTAGGCAGCCAGAATGAAATTTCTGAAGGTGTAATTTAGATAACCTATTATGGATAACATTCCTACTCGGGTAACAAGTACCATGCTATTTTTAATGTCCACAAGCGAGAGGTCCAACCTCAGCTTTATGTCTTAAATAAAAGAAATGGCCATCCCAGCAGCACAATACCCCCAACCCTATGTTAAGATATTGGTTTGTTCAGTACTGACTCAGGGAGAAGAGTGCTATTTCTGAATTGCTACTACCACTTCCTAAAGCAGACTGGGTCCTTAACGTGATCTTGACAGGACACAGGGGGCGTGCTGTGGTCTGATGGTGTCTGATGATGTCTGATGTTAAGCAAATAGGAATATGTTTTGCCTATTCTTTACAGCTTTTAAAATGAAGAAAACAATAGAATTATGCTGAGTACTAACAAATTAACTTCCCCCCCTCTTGTGCAGGTATAAAAACAAAGAATGTGTTGCAACAAAATTGCAACAAAATGGCTTCTCTTATCAAAAAGTAAGTCAGGTTTTTTTTTTTCTTTTAGCACTTAGCAAAGAGCACAGATACTACTGTGTCAAAAACCAATTCACTCTTATGAGTAAGTGAAGGGTTTGGGTTTATGCTTGGTATGGTTACTTTTGATTTCAGAGCTGAAGAAGTGTAGGCTTTTTAATTCTAATTGGAGGGGGCGGGTTTGGAGGCCTTTAATTATAATTTAGAACCTATTTCAGTAGCTCAAACCTTGCCACAGAGTATGTTCCTTTATTTATTATTAGAATTTTCTAGGACTTGGGGAATATTATATAAAACTCCTCTTACTTTGGCTTATAAAAAGCAGAAGGCTGTCTTTTCATCCAGAGGTGTACAAAGAAGACTCTCTGGCTATTTCAGCCTACTGAATGGAAATCTGAAGTTTGTATAATATGTGCATTTTAGTCTAAATGATATGGAATATCTTTAAGTAGCTACTGAACAAATGGTCCAAGGGGACTGCATTTTGTGCTACCATATGCAAGAGACAACTCCAGATCTGAAATTCACATCTTTGCAGAGCACAGAATCCCTTGTGCTTCTAGCAGTGGCTCCTTTTAGTTTAAATAGTTGGGAATAGTTCCAAAAAAAGAGTGTGGGAGGATAGCTGCAGTGTTGAATTGGTGTAACCAAAAGAAAGAAGAACTCTCCTGCCGAATGGAACTTGTACTTGTCACACAGAAGCATCTTTTGCTGAAACAATGGAGAGAGTAGAATAAATTGGGTAGAAGAGGGTCTATTATGAAGCAACAAAATTAAAGACTGACAACTACTGATGCCTAAACTGAATACTATTTCCATTCCGTTTGTTGGTACATCCTAAAGTAGAGGCATTACTGAATGGACAGTCTAGTTATACGATCTTTGTGAAAGGATGATACCATTTCCCAGTGTCGTGTGTGTGTGTGTGTGTGTGTGTGTGTGTGTGTGTGTGTGTGTGTGTGTGTGTGTGTGTGTGTATAAATATATTATGTGCCTTTGCCCACTTTCAGTTGTCCTGCCTCTTGTTTTATTTTCATAGCTCTTCAGAGAATGAGCAGCTAAAAGTGTTAAATCTGGAGCAAAGGCTGTCCCTTGGTTCTGATGATGAAGTAGATCTTGTGCAGGAACTTCAAAGTATGTGTTCCAGCAAATCAGAGTCTGATATAAGCAAGGTAACACTGCGGTTTAAATAATTTACATCATAATCATTTGTAGTTGTTTAATCCATAATAGATCTTAGATTTTAAAATATTTTTTATTAACTGGAGATGTGCTAAAATAAACTAATATATTATATGTGTGATAGATTTTATTATGATTTATTTTATTTTTTAAAAAGTTTAACCTTAAATGTCATGTCATACACTCAGGAATTTGCAGTGGATGCTAAAATGTATTGATTCATAAATGTTAGAGAAGCTAAAGTGCTATCAGATAATCTGCTTCAATGCATTATTGTTCTCCACATCATATTTTCTATTGCTTTCACCAGCCTAATTTTACGTGATTGAATCAGTTGTGTTTTCACTACTTCCATTGGTAGACTATTTCATCATCTAATAGGAATATAAAGCTTTTCTGATGCACATTGTACACTTACTTTGCTTACCATAATCCCGTTATACCTAACTATACCCTCAAGGATCTCCGTAAACAATTCCCTTGTTGTTTAAACCTTTCCAGCAATTTTGTTTTATTGCACATTCTGTGTGATCTGAGATACCAACAAACTTTTAATCAAGAAATAATTGTGGTGGGAAGCTTTGTAATCCTGTTTTATTTAGTTCCCTGTGAAGTTAGGTTTTAGCAGCTGTATGCTATGAGCCAGATGCACTGAAGCTGTGCCAGCTAATCCCTTGGCATCTCAGCAGAGATTCACTCCAAGGCCATGTCTGAACTAGGGAAAATAGATGGTTTAAAAGCATGTTAGCTAACTCATTTTAACTAACATTTTTAAACACTTGTGTAGACAGGGTTTAACACTTTTAAAATGTATTTACTGGTTGTGGCAATTCTAAAAGGCATGGCTTAGGGGATGGCAGCTGGTGTCATTGACCCTGTTCTTCCTAGCCAAAATAGGGAAAGACAAGATGAAGAATATTTAAAGAAATTAGATGTATTAAAGTTGGCAGAGCCTGATGAAATTCACCCTAGGACTGAAGCAATCTTGGAACCATTAGCAATTATCTTCACAAACTCATGAAGGATGGGTGAGGTCCTAGAGGACTGAAGAATGGCAAACATATATAGTATCTATCTTTAAAAAAAAGGGGGAACAAAGAGGATCTGGGAATTATAGACCAGTCAGTCAGCCTAACTGCGATAACTGGAAAGATTCTTACAAATTGATTGTTTAATAATTTTGCCAGTATCTAGAGTATAACAGGGTGATAAGTAATAGCCAATGTGGCTTTATCAAAGGACAAATCATGCTGACCCAGCCCAATTTCCTTCTTTGACAGGGCTACTGGCTAGTGGATAGGGGAAAAGAAGTAGACATGATTTATTTTGAATTTAGTAACGTTTTTGTCACTGTACTTACATGATGTTCTCAAAAGCAAACTAGGGAAATATTGTCTAGATTAAATTACTATAAAGTGGAGCCCAAATGGTTGAAAAACTGTATTCAAAGAATAATCATGGCTCATTGTCAAACTGGGAGGATTTATTAGTGGGATTCCATTGATGACTTGGATAATGCAGCAGAGAGAATGCTTATAAAATTTGCAGATGACACCAAGATGGAAGGGGTTGCAAGCGCTTTTGAGGACAAGGTTAGAATTCAAAATGACCTTGATAAACTAGAAAATTGGTCTGAAATTAAAGAGATGAAATTGAATAAAGAGAAATTCAAAGTATTACACTAAAGAAGAAAAAATCAACTGCACAGCTACAAAATGGGTAATAAGTGGCTAGGCAGTAGAACCGTTGAAAAGTATCTCGGGGTTATAATGGATCACAAATTGAATCTGAGTTAAAAATGTGATGCAGTTGAAAAACAGGCAAACATGATTGGTAATTGTTTCGCTCTACTCAGGGCTGGTGAAGCCTCAGCTAGAGTACTGTGTCTGATTTTGGGTGCCATGCTTTAAGAAGGATGTGGACAAATGAGAGAATCCAGAGCAGAGCAACAAAACTGATAAAAACTTTAGAAAGTCTGGCCTATGAGGAAAGGTTAAAAGAACTGGCCATGTTTCATCATGAGAAAAGAAGGCTGAGTAGAGACCTGATAAGTATGAAAATATGTTAAGGACTATTATAAAGAGGATGGTCATCAACTATTATCTATATCCAATGAAGGTAAAACAAACTTAATCTGCAGCAAGGGAAATTTAGGTTAGATCTTAGGATAACTTTCTAACTACAAGGGGAGTTAAACACTGGAATAGGGTATCAAGGGATGTTTTGAAATCCCCATCATTGGAGGTTTTTAAGAACAAGTAAAACAAACAGCTGTTGGGGGTGGTCCTAGGTATACTTGGCCCTGCCCCCTCCTCCCCCTGGGGGGAGTTCAGGGGTCTCAAATTCAAATGAGCACAAGGGCCACATGAGGTCTAGTGCTTTGGCCTGAGGACCGCATCACTGACACCCCCACCCTCACTGCCCCCGGCCCCGCCCCCATGCCACCCCTTCCATGAGGCCCCGCCTCTTCCTACCCCTTCCCTGCCCCTTTCCACACCCTTCCCCAAAGTCCCAACCCCAACGCTGCCCCTTCCCTGTCACCAGGGGGTGCAGGAGGGGTGCAGGGTATGGCAGGGGCTCAGGGCAGGGAGTTGGTGTGTGGGGTGCAAGAGGGGTGAGGGGTGCAGCAGGGGGTCGGGTGCAGGGTGCAGCAGGTGGCTCAGAGCAGGGAGTGCAGGAGGAGTGCGGGATGTGGCAGGGGGCTCAGGGCAGGGAGCTGAGTGCAGATGGGGTGGGGATGCGGTAGGGGGCTCAGGACAGGGAGTTGGGTGCAGGAGAGGGGTGGGGTACGGCAAGGGGCTCAGGGCAGGGAGTTGGGTGCAGGAGGGGTGGGGATGCAGCAGGGGGCTCAGGGCAGGGAGTTGGGGTGCAGGAGGCGTGCGGGGTGCGAGCTCCAACCTGGCGCTGCTTACCTAGAGCAGCTCCGGGGTGGCAGCGGTGCGCATCGGGGCCAGGGCAGGCTCCAGGCCCCACGCCGCAACGCTCCAGGAAGTAGCCGGAACTACGGTCCCTCAGGGAGCGGGGGTGGGCACAGGGCTCTGCTGCTGCTCCTCCAGGTACCTCCCACGAAGCTCCCATTGGCGACGGTTCCCTGTTCCCTGTTGGAGCTGCAGGTGGCGGTACCTTGAAGCGAGGCAACGCAGGAGTCCTCTGCCTCCTCCCCTCCGGCCCGAAGGGTCGTGCTGCCAGCTGCTTAAGGGAGCGGCGCAGGGCTCGTGGCGCCACGGGGGCAATCCCACGGGCTGCTGTAGTTTGCCCTCCCCTGGCCTGGAGGTAGGCAGAGGGGTGGGGGCGCAGGGAGATTGGCAGGCCGCACAGAAGAGCCCCGTGGGCCGCATGTTTGAGACCCCCTGGACTAGTTGGTCTCAGGCGGTCCCTTCCAGCTCTACATTTCTATGATTCTGTAAACTTGAATTGAATCTGGCTCCCTTTTTTTTCTTGGATACAGTGAGGATTTATTAATCCTTCTTTTGAAGTTTACACATAACTCCCATAATCTCCCATGCAAAGTAAAACGTGCATTAAAAATAGACCCTAAGAATCTTCAAAATGAAATATAAAAGACTTCCAAAATATTGTTTTCTTTTCTTTTAGATTGCTGATTCTAAGGATGAGCTGGTTATGTTCAGAAGCTCTCAAATTGATCCTATATTTTCAGCAAGCAATACTAATCCAAGTAAATCGGTGTCACAAAAGGTATGGGATGCACAGCATGTTTCATAAGAGTGTAAAAAATACCCGTGTACAAAGTATTTTGAAGATTTTCTAGAGCTCACTACAAATCTATGTTTGAATTCTTGGTGGGAATCAGAAAGATTAAAATGCCTTGACATCTCTTAATTAGAGAGACAAGGTATTTACTGCAAAGAATCCTGTGGCACCTTATAGACTAACAGACGTTTTGCAGCATGAGCTTTCGTGGGTGAATACCCACTTCTTCGGATGCAAGGTATTTACTGACCAGTTGGTAAACCGATATGATTAATAATGTTTAGGAAACATACTTCAGGCACCATGGGCTAAATTTTTCCCTGGTGTGTGTCCACCAAACTCATTGGTCATTAAACCAGATATGCATTTGGCCCATGTGTGATTTTCATATTTACATGATGATATCTACTGGATAAGTATCATAGTCAGTCATATTTCAATTATTTTAATCAAACTTTTCTGAAATTTGGACTTTTCTAGTATTCAACATTTTCATAGTAGCCTTACAAGCTAAAATGATTAAATGAACTGAAGTAGTCAAAATTCCTGTTACTTCTTGACACTAATTGCTTGAATATGGTTTGCTTTGTCATCCGTATTTGTGATTACCAAAGCATATGCCAGTTTGAACCGGATTACTCCTGAGTGTCTTCCGTAACTAGAAATGAGTCAGCCTGACATTTAGTGGAAAGCTCCCAGATGGTGGAAATTTTGAGAAACTGAAACCAATTATAGTACAGAAGGCTGAGCAAGCAAGACATAGATCAGCATTTTTTTTTAAATGGGGATTAACTTCTTTCCTTCTGAACTTATTGTATGTTTCAGTGCACTGCTCTCTTGGCACCCTATCTTATAAAAAACCAAAAAACCCAGAAAGAATAAATCCATTTGGAATTGATCCTCCCACTTTTGGGAAACAAGAGTCCAGATGTAAACAGACAATATTAACTACAGGGTAGTTTGAACATGTGACGGCTTAGGTGCCAAAAAGCTGCTGATTTGTTACTGGAGGGCATAAAGTTGTAAGTCAGAAAATAATTGGATGATCACAAGTTTATTTGTTGAATGTCAGTTATTTTTCTGAAGAAACCATAGGGGGAAATTACCTACATTCTTTTCAGATTACATCCATTTGAAATCTATAAAGGGAAAACATTACTATATTAAAAAATTCATTATGTAGCATAATGATACTGAGTTCTGCAGGAACACTGAGACTCTGATAATACTTTACTTGTTTAAATGTTACCTTCCATCCTAGAATTTCAATGTACTTTATGCACAGCAATTTAGTCTTACCACCCCCCAGTGAAGTGTATCATCCATTTAGCAATGAAGAAACTGAAATGAATGACTTGCCCGAGGCCACACAGGAAATCTGTGATAGGGTTGGGAATGGAATCCAGGCCCCCTTGAATTAATTTTGTGTGTAAACCACAAGACCTTCCTCCAGAGAGGATGCCTTTCTCCTTTTAACTTCTAACTTAAGCCCAGCAGTGCAATTTTCATAGAGAGTTAAATTCTCCCTAGTGTCACAAAATTAAAGTACAATTCTACGTGGTACTGAAGGTATATTCTTGGCCAGAAGAGGCACTGGATTTAGGAGATCTGGACTGAATTCCTAGCTCTACCAGGAAGTAAGTGTGTGTGCGTGTATGTGTGTCTGTGAGAGAGAGAGAGAGAGAGAGAGAGAGACTGACTGACTGACTGACTGACTTTGGGCAAGATACTCAACATCTCTGTGTCTCAGCAACCTGTGTGTTCAATAGGGATAATGCTTCCCTATCTAACAGAGATGCTATGAGATCATCTGTTATCTCTGTTGCCTATCTATAGGGTTTTGTTTGGTTCCTAGCACCAGAGTATCAAAATGTGTTCCACATAAAATCAGTAGCAATAGTGAAGTCTCTAGTGGACTTCATGGAGTTTCTGGCACTTTTTCCTTTTGGAGTAAAATCTCAGTTCGGGTTTAAATTAGTGAATGTTGGTGAGGTGCAGCAAAGGGGGCTATATGTATACTTAGCTAACAGGAGTTATTTTGATGCATTAATAGAACTGAGGGGAAGCTTGCAAAGTAGGAAGCAAGGCCCCTTCCGATTGCCGCGCCGCCAAACCAAAAACTAAAAAAAACAAAAACCCGAGCGCCGCCCTGCCCCAAGGTGCCGCCCCAAGCACGTGCTTGGTCGTCTGGTACCTGGAGCCGGCCCCGTTCCCAAGAGAGGTACAGCGCACTATTGAAAATCTCTCGCTTTCAGTGAATCCCATCTTTTTAACCAGAAGACAGAGGAATCACTGCATATCCTCAAGGATTCCAGAGCCATCCTTCACTCTCTCAGCATCTACACTCTTGCCCCAAAATGCAAATTCCACCACCCACCATCCACCCAACTCTGTGGGGCCCCCATTCTACCCTCAGAAACCTGATGAGCCCCCAAGGAAATGCCAGAAAACTCTTGACTCCCAGGGCCCTCTTTTCAGGCTTTGACGTCACAGCTGCAACCTCCAGCCAAGAGGTATTTCTGAGGTGACCCCAAGAGTTGCCAACGGCTATGTCTATCACCTCACAACCCTCCTACCACCTTTGGGAGTTGTTTAGCCCTCTTTTCCCACACTTGGAATGCGATAACAATGGACAAATGGATGTTGAACGTCATCCACCATGGCTATACAATCGAGTTTATCATGCTACCTCCTCCAAGACCCCTCCTTCCTGTCCCTTTGCAGGGACCACTCTCATTACAGCATCCTCACCCAAGAGGTGAACTCTTTATTACAACAGGGAACAGTAGAATACGTTCCCACAGAATATCAGGGAACGGGGTTTTACTCAACTTCCTGATACCCAAGAAGAAAAGCGGGGGGAGACCAATCCATGAACTCCGACATTTCAGTCACTTCATTCACAAATTCAAGTTTTGTATCATCACTCTGGCAGTGATTTATCCCATCCTTAGAGAAAAGCATGGGGTTTATGGCTCTCAATATGAAGGACACTTATTTTCACATCAGTGTCCATCCAGCTCACAGACATTTCCAGAGATTCACAGTGGGCACCTACCATTTCCAGTACAGGGTGCTCCCCTTCAGAATAGCCACTGCTTCCAGAGTCTTTATCAAATTTTTTTTCTGTCATAGCAGCTTATGTCAAACTTTAGGCGGTCCTCATGTTTCTATATCTTGACAATTGGCTTCTAGCTGCATGGTCCAGGCAAGAAACACAAGCTTCAACCTCCATGCTGTTCAACCTTCTTTTGTCCCTCGGAGTCAGCGTCGACATTGAGAAATCGATCACAGACTACACACAGTCTCTGGACTTCATAGGGGCTGACATCAGTTCAGTCACAGCATGGGCCTATTTGCCAAAAGACACGTTCCAGGCAATGAGCAACATCATAACTTGCATTGTGAGCAATCCTATCTACCAGCCTGGACTTGCCTATCCCTCCTAGGCCACATGGCTTCATGTACACGTGACCTTTTTTGCATGACTCCACCTTTGCTATATTCAGATGCGGCTCCAGTCCATTACTCACCAAACCATCATTCCATGGACTTCATGCTAACAGTCCCCACCAAGGTACTGTCATGACTTCAGTGATGAACAGACCCACATCACATATGTATGGGGGGGGTCTGTTTCTTCCTTCTTCCCTGGACAAGATGATCATCACTGACACAGCCCTAGCAGGCTTCCACTTGGACAATTATATGACACAGGGAATGTGGTCTCCCCAGGTATCCAGGATGCACATAAATATCCTGGAACTCCAAGCTGAGTGGTTTTCTTCCTCTTTTGATCCCATACTTGCAAAAGGAAGAGAAAAAGGACCTAGAAAAATGAGAGAAGGACCAGATCAACAGAGAAAATGAGCACTGAGCTGCAAAACAGAAATCCAACATCGGAACAGTGGAACATGCACCTATGGGCATGTAGCCTGAAGGATAGCTACAAAAAAGTCTGTGATGCTGAAGTGTGGGATCTCAAGCAGCAAACCTAAAGGCAAGCTCTTCTTACACTTCCCATAAGCCCAGTGGGTGAACATCACCACCAAAGCACTCCATCGCCCATCAAGCATTGATTCCTCTTGAAATACCAAGCTCCAGCTCATCAGATGATGTGGAGGCTCTGCACAAGAAGCCAAGTTAGGAGACACAGCAGCTCCTTGATATGCCTCTGTTGAAGCCCCTGGTCCGCAGTGAAACTGCCAGGAAGCCCACAGTACCAGCTCTAAGACATTGCTGTTTCCCTAGGATGGCCAGTGTAGAAGCTCTTGGAGCAATTAAGATGCTTTTTCCGCTGAAGTCTGTGCTCATGCGGGAAATTCCAGTCTGAAAGCTGGTACCTGTTACCGTGAGGGCTGTGGCACATCTTGATGCCCAGCTTGAGTAAGGATGGCAGAATTCAGCCCTATGTGATTAAAAATGTTCAAATAAATAAAATAAATTAGTTTTAGGAATTAGCTTTCATTCATTAGCTGCAAGTCTCTGTTAAACTTCATTACAACAATATAATATATATATAATATAACTGTGACAGTGTACCCCATCAGAGGGCACAGAGAACTGGGAAAATGCAATAGTCGCTAAACAAGTCAAATTGAGTGAACGAAGCCTGTCCACCGTAGATTTGCTGTTAACCTTGTGTCTTTTGCTAATTCACTTATGGGATAAAACAAAAGAATTCATACTGGTGGTAAACCCTTTAAAGATGTGGAAAAAGCTGTTGTACATGCTAGGGATGGTGATGAGACAGCCCCACCAGCATGTTACTTTTCAGCCCATATCTGTAAAAAGCAGCAAAAGCATAACAGGCCCATGCTGCTGTGTAGAAGGGGAAACTGAGGCACACTGCCTCATGGCATTGGTGGCTAAATGCCAAGACACTTCCACTTTAACAGATCTTGCTGCCTGCATTCTGTTAGCAATACTATACCCCAACCTGTTTTCAGGCATCCGGGGACCAGGAACCCCAAAACGGGCTAGAACCCTTAGGAATGACATCACATGCTTTCAAGGTACTGAAAGGGAGTGTGACCAAAGACAAACAGAAATTTTACAGGTACTGCCTCCGCCATGGACAGTGTCCAAGTCTCTGGCTGTAAGTTCAGCGGGAGGGTGTGACAGTGTACCCCATAAGGCTTTATGGGGTGGGGGTGCTTATAAATGTATGCATGATATAACTGGAATAGAGTTTTGCTACATATGTCATGTAACATATCTATGTAAAGGTTATGATCTACTGGTTATGTTCATCCTAGTTGTATGCAGGCACCATTTGTGTATTCAAAGTTATGAACATTGGCTGTATAATTGCTTGATTTCTAAGTAGCCTTAGTTAGAACATTTGGTCACTTCTTAGGAAAGGAATGTGCTCAATCAAGAAGCATTTAACAGACAAAAGAGCTTGGAAGACTCCAATCCACATCAGGGCCGCCCAGAGGATTCAGGGGGCCTGGGGCAAAGCAATTTCGGGGGGCCCTTCCATAAAAAAAATTACAATACTATATTCTTGTGGGGGCTCCTGTGGGGCCCGGCGCAAATTGCCCCACTTGCTCCCCCCACGTGGGCGGCCCTGGGAAAAATAAACCTTCTGCATCTCGGCACAAATCCAGTTTTGAGAAAACTTCTTTACAAGGTATCACTGGTTCTCAGCATCAGCTAGTGCTAAAAGGCACTAAAGTTCATCAAAAGGGTTGGACAAATATGTGCCGTCAAAACTGTTTCTGGATCGAAAATTAGGGGTTTTTAAAAAGCAGAAAAAAATCACGGACATCATCTGATTTCCTTCAAAATTTGTTGTGTTTTTTTTAATTGAAAAGCTGAAATTAGTCTGCCATAACCTGAATATGGTTTGGGGTTTCAGAAGTGTGTGGCCAGATATCTGCTGCTTGCTGTGTTTGATTGTTTAAAGAAACAATAAAAAAATTCTGCTTAAAAAAAAATCCAAAACTTTTTGAACCACCTCAGCTTGTGACCAAACGCCTGAGCCCATCCAGTCAGAGATTTTTCCAGGTTTCTGATACTCTGCTGGCTTCCTTGACTCGTATCTGTCTCCATAACTTTGGGTTCATTTAGGTTAGAATATAAGAACAGCCATACTGGGTCAAACCACAGGTCCATCCAGCCCAGTATCCTGTCTACCGACAATGGCCAATGCCAACTGCCCCAGAGGGAGTAAACCTAACAGGTAATGATCAAGTGATCTCTCTCCTGCCATCCATCTCCACCCTCTGACAAACAGAGGCAAGGGACACCATTCCTTACCCATCCTGGCTAATAGCCATTAACGGACTTAACCTCCATGCATTTATCTGTTTCCTAGAGACTGGCTCCATGGGATCCCTCACAAACTGGAGATGGTTACTGTGGGTTTGTCTTTAATATAGCTTATGTACATACTCCACGAACTGAGCATTTGAGCTTGTTCCAAATCTGGGATGAGCCTATGTTGTGAAAACTGAAATGCTCAAAATAGCACATGCATGTGAATGGACATAGGGTGTTAAAATGAAATTACCCCAGGGGTTCTCAAACTGGGGATCAGGACCCCTCAGGGGGTCACGAGGTTATTACTGGGGGCTGCGAGCTGTCAGCCTCCACCTCAAACCCTGCTTAGCCTCCAGCATTTATAATAGTGTTAAATGTATAAAAAAGTGTTTTTAATTTATAAGGGGGGGTCACATTCACAGGTTTGCTATGTGAAAGGGGTCACCAGTACAAAAGTTTGAGAACCACTGAATTAACCTCTCTGGAGCCACAGGAAATGTAGGGGGGGCGGGTCTCCCTTGGTAGGATTGGGAAGGAGGTAGGTGGTGTAGGATATGGCTCTTCTCATGTGATCCCTCCCCCAGTGGCTAATTTTAAATGAAGCTACCCTCCCCTGACATGAATCTCCCTATGGGACTGAAATTAAATATAGACTATAATTTGGCATTTGAGAAGTGAAAGGGATGGTAGCCCTAATGGAAAAGCTAACAGCTTGGCTCTTCTGCAAGCCTCAAACTGCTGAATGAGCTTTAGAGTAGGGAAGACTGTGCCTCCCAAACAGCCTAGCCCTGCCCCCTATCCAACCCCCACCTACTTCCTGCCCCCCGACTGCCCACCCCCCTCAGAATCCCCGACCCATCCTGCTCCTTGCCCCCTCACCGTCCCCCAGAGACCCTCCACTACCACCCCAGGACCCCACCCCTGCTCCCTGTCCCCTGACTGCCCCGACCCCTATTCACGCCCCCGCTGAGTCCTGACAGACCCCTGGAATGCCCACAATCCAACCCTCCCGTTCCCTGTCCCCTGACCGCCCCCCCCAACCTCTGCCCCCTCCCTGTCCCCAGGACTCCCTGCCCCTTAGCCAACCCCCCCAGCCCTGGCCCCTTACCCCTGGCTCCCCTCTCACCCGGAGCCTCAGCGCATCCAGGAGCTTCGCTTGACAGCTGCAGCGTGGCTCCGGCGGGGCCTGAGCTCTGCCCCGCTCAGAGCCACGTGGTCAGGGGGTGGGGCTGGGAGCTCCACGCTGAGCTCAGCTCCCTCCGCTCAGCCTGGAGCTCGCAGCCCTGCCCCCTCACCACATGGCTCTGAGCGGGGCGGGGCTCAGGGGCCCCGCCGGAGCCACGCTGCAGCTGTCAAGCGAAGCTCCTGGATGGGCTGAGGCTCTGGGAGAGGGGAGGGGAGGAGATGGGACCAGGGAGGGAGCCTCAGCCATGCTCGTGGGGGCCCTTGCGGAGCCCAGGGCCTGGGGCAAATTGCCCCACTTGCCCCCCCCTCTGAGCAGCCCTGATCCACATAAGAAGTCTACCTGAGGACATTCAAGGTAGCATGTGGGTAATGACTGCTGCCTGCAAGTCCTGAGTCGTGCATGGGCATGTGACTTGCCCATGTGATTCCAAATCTCCATTTTGTGACTGGATTCTACACAGGGTGAGGAGGGGATCTCCACCCACAAGAGAGAGTCTATTTAAACCCCTGGGAGACCCCTCCATTTTGTCTTCAACTGGCTAAAGAAGGAGCCTCTCCACTCCCCCAGGATACTTAAAGGAAACTGGAACAAAGGACAGTAACCACAGGGGGTGTGAGTGATTGCTGGACCCAGGCTAAAAGGAGATTAGCCTGTAAAAGGGAGCATTCTGGAACTGGTGAGGATCCTATCTGTATTTAGTTTGATTAGACATAGATTTGCGCATTTTATTTTATTTTGCTTGGTAACTTACTTTGTTTTGTCTGTTACTACTTGGAACCACTTAAATCCTACTTTCTGTATTTAATAAAATCACTTTTTACTTATTAATTAACTCAGAGTATGTATTAATACCTGGGGGAGCAAACAACTGTGCATATCTCTCTATCAGTGTTATAGAGGGCAAACAATTTGAGTTTACCCTGCATAAGCTTTATACAGGGTAAAACGGATTTATTTGGGTTTAGACCTCATTGGGAGTTGGGCATCTGGGTGCTAAAGACAAGCACACTTCTGTGAGCTGTTTTCAGGTAAACCTGCAGCTTTGAGGCAGGTAATTCAGATTCTGGGTCTTTGTTGAAGTAGACAAGAGTGTCTGGCTCAGCAAGACAGGGTGCTGAAGTCCTGAGCTGGCAGGGAAAACAGGGATAGAAGTAGTCTTGGCACATTGGTTGGCAGCTCCCAGGGGGGTTTCTGTGATCCAGCCCGTCACAATAACACACCTTTTTAATGAGAGAATAAGTTATAAATGGAGCTCTGTAGGTTCATTAAATGTTCTCTGTTCTGTTATTTTATAGGGTTTAAATTTAAGTCCCCTGTTCTGTATTGATATGTAGATGAGTTAGCATGTGTGCCATAAACATAACAGCAGATTTTAATGAAGAGTTGTGCAATGAAGCTAATTGCTTTGATGCCTTATGAAATACAGCTGTCCAGCTACACCATGCACTCTTGAGTTATTGCTCTTATGAATTATCTTGTCACCTCTCTATTATAACACTTACTGTATTTTTATTGGCCTATTGGCAGTTACCTTAAATATTTAAAATGTCACTGAGTATATTCCAGATCTTTATTTAAAATCTGGAGATCAGTTCCCACTACAGTTTTGAAGGTAGCTGAAAGTTTGGTACTGTACTTCTTTAGAGTGTTTTTCTTTTAACAAAGAAGGATTACCTACTGTATTGATATTCTTTTGTTATTTAAGCAAAGAAGTTCCTAACCCCATATGGCAGTGATTTGATATCTGCGTGGTTCAAAAACATAGCTGACTGCATTTGTGCTAATATTATGAATTTTGATATCTGGCTACATGTTTTGTTTTATTAGTTAGCATGTTGTTTTTTTGCTTTCAAAACTATATTATAGCATGGTTTGTAATAACTATATAAGCTTAGTTAATTATCTTGTTGATAAATTGGAAACAAAAATTATAAGAATTAGATTCATTCCAAGGTGCTGTTTTGGAAATATCTGTATTTTACTTTTTGACCAGTGGTATGGTGTGAGTGCAGTATGTTAAGGTTGGGCAGAACATGCATTTTCCCTTCCTCTGTACATTTCCTTCACACAGGCAGTACTTGTTTCCTGGAAAAGATGGAAGAGAAATGTATATCCTGTCCTTAGGCCCTACCATATAAATCCCAGCAGTGTCTAGCAATCTTCTTCTTCTCATGGGAAGTTAGAATCAAGTATTAGCCGGTCTCAGTCTCCAAATTAGGAATCTGCAAACAGGTTTTTAAAAGTACCATCTGTTCTGCAGCAATACTGAAGACAGATGGATATCCCCAGTGCCTCTAATGCCTAGGGCTATTTCATCCTTCTGCTCAATGCAGTTTCTGCCACAGCAAATCAGCTACTATATGAGTAGAAAGGAGCAGTAAGAAAACTGCTTTCATAACAGGGATAATATCACTATCCTCATTTCATTTCTGTGGTGATAAGACATATTTTGGAGGGGAACTGATTTGGCCTATGCTGCATGCTAAGCAACTACCCTCTGTGTCATGTGTGTGTGTGAGAGAGAGAGAGAGAATAACGTAGCTGGAGTCGACGTACCATAGATCGAGTTACCGCAAGGTCTACACCGAGAAAATCTCCCATTGACTTACCTTACTCTTCTCGTCGGGGGCAGAGTACAGGGGTTGACTGGAGAGTGATCTGCAGTCAATTTGGCGGGTCCTTTACTAGACCTGCTAAATTGACTGCAGGTGGATTGATCTCAGAGCGTCAATTCCCTCTGTAGTGTAGACCTGCTCATAGAATTGTAGCATGACTACACCACACTTTTAAATAACACTGCTACCCTGACATTACATTACAAAAGAAAGAAGCTGCAGTATGAATTGCAAAGATGATAATTGGCTCATTATGTGGGTTGGGTTTTTTTTCCAACAAAGGAGAAGAAGCTCTCAGCAACAAATCAGCTGACTGGATAGATTTACAAAACTACTGAATCTTATGACGGGCACAAAAACATCAGGTGGTATTTTACTAGCACAACACATGTACTTGATTAGAATTTTGAAAGGCCAGTTAAAGGTTTTAGATGCTTTGAAATACTGAGTGGCTAGTGAAGACGGTTTTGAAGAAGAGCCAGTATGGCAGATAGTGAATTTTAAAACAGTCCACAAAGTAGGATGGTGTCCTTCCAGCAGCAGTTTGAGGGTCTTCATACACACCTACCCCTCTGCTTATTATTCACACTAAAGTAGTGCTTATTCAATGTTTTAAATTTAGATTAAAAAAGAACATAACTTAAAAGTGCCAGTGGTGCTGCAAACCTCTGTTAATTGGACTGCTGAGCTTCTGGGGATGAGAGGAGGAAGAAATGGTCCATATAGTCCAGGGAACCTTTCTTGTTCAGAGGAAGAGAGAGAGAGGAAAAGTAAGAAGAGCAGTACCAATCATCAGCTGGTATAATTTGGCCTAGTTCCTCTGAAATCAGCTTAGAATCTGGAATAGTCAGTATTAGGGAGTAAGAGTTTAGAACCAATCCTCACGTTTTCCTTTCCACATTAAAATATAGTACCTCAAAAATGGCCGGACATTTTTTATAAAACCTTCCAGATAAACTGGCTGCTAGGCTGCAGCCAAGCACAAGACATTTCAAAATCATTTTATAAGAAAACGAGCAACTGAAAGCAGAAGTTTTAAAATGGAAATGTCACTTCAACCTTAGCTCCATTTACTATTGTTGCTGTGATGGGGTAAAAATGAATGTGTCTATGGATTATTTTATTCCAGCCCTAATACTGAATCTTGTGTTTATCATCCAAGAGATCTCCTGCTGTCTCCCTGATTTAAACATGCATCTCCCCAACCCAGTTTACAGCTGTCATCCTTCCACAGGGGCTCCTCTACTTAATGAAGGAAAGAGAATATATTACCTCCATAGTGCTTCTAATC
The DNA here is from genome assembly GCF_020497125.1 of Mauremys mutica. Classification (NCBI taxonomy): domain Eukaryota; kingdom Metazoa; phylum Chordata; order Testudines; family Geoemydidae; genus Mauremys; species Mauremys mutica. Next base: position 47,115,735 of record NC_059072.1, read on the forward strand.
CCTGCTCGTCCAGCGATTGGGATTTGGAGAATAAGAATAACATTTAGGGCTTCTCAGTGACAATGCAGAGCACTACCATTGTCCTTGTGTGATATGTTAAGAAGTTTTTACTGAAGAAATGCCCTGTTAGCTTTTTTTTACAAAAGCAACTTCTATTAGAATATTGGTTTCTAACTGGTTAAGAAAGCTAAAACTGTTCACCAGGACCTGAACATTTATCCTTTTCCTGTGGCTATCAGGCTTCCAAAAGGTGCAAGATGTTGTAAACAGTAGACAATCACTGATTTGCTCATTTTTGGTGTTCTTGGTTCTTACGATGGATGTGCTTATGCTAAAAAGATGCTTTATTTTATTCACAGGATGGGATCCGTCCTCTCAGCAGCAATCGCACTGTGGAATGCGCCAACAGTAAATCAAAGACTGAGTTGGGTGTTTCAAGAGTTAAATCTTTTCTTCCTATTCCCAGAAGTAAAGTCATCCAGCCTTCTCAGTACGCAAAAAAGCAGCAGCAGTAATACAAGGCAAATAGAGGCAGATGATGCTAACTCAAAAGAAAAGATTTGGAATTTGCACACAAAAATACAAATAGAAAAATCTAATAAATCTGCCTAGCATACAGTTTTCAGTGTTCACGTAATCTCTGTATTAAACAACAAATAACTCAAATATGTAAATATTTTTTTAAATTAAAATGGTTTCCTTGTAATGTAATGTGTGTACGGGACCACAGTTTAATTTGTATGTAAATAAGATGTTCATAATGAAAATATTTTATTGCTTTAATCTGGAAATTATATTGATTTAAACTTAGTAATGGGAAGTTATGCCAACCTCATAAATGGGTTTTCTAATATGGAAATTACTATTGCTTAAATGATTTTATTCAGGGGTATCACCACAGAAAATTGTGTGTGTGCGCGCGCGTGTGTGTGTGTGTGTATATATATATACAGTATATAAATATATTCTATGAAATTCATGTGTTGCATACAAATGAGTTGCACAATATGTTCAGTACTGGCTTAAAGCTAATGTACATGCCTTTTAAAGACTGAACATGTTTTTATCTTCACTTAATGAAAAGTGAATGGAATGTGGCAATAATTAAAATGATTGGAAACATAGATCAATTACTTTCAGCTACAAGCCATATTAAATATTTTGATTACCCCATAGTCTGCCTGCTGAAATGTGCTTTTGTTTCTCTCTTGCTTATTGTAGGCTTCATGTGTTGGAACTGTTATGAGTTTGCATTATAACTCCTATCTTTAAAAAAGAAAAGAGAGAGACATTATAATGCAATAAATTAGTTATTTCACACAACTTCCCACTCTTTGGGATGGTTGAAAATTTGCTCCTCTAATAATTGAGTTCTTAATGTATGATATAAAACTTTTTTACTCTTTCAATAGCATTTTAAAAAATGAATCTAGGAAATGATGTTTTACCAAAACAGATCTTATTGAAAGAATTACAGCACAAGTTTAATTACATGGTTGTCCAGAGATAATGTATCAGCAATAACATGAATTACCATGTAATTACCAATTTTTATAGTGGATTTACTATGTAGTTGCTGTGAAATAACATTTGAATTGCAGTTAACATGAAATATTTTTTATTTCATTACAGACTTAAATTACTTTCCCATTAGAGGAACTGTGTATATGTGAAGGAAATATTCCATCTACCCACCCTCTTTATGGTGGCCACAATTTATACTTGTCAATAGTAATAATGTGGATACAATCACTGTCTTGGTACCTTATTATCTAGTCAGAAGAGGAGAATACATAGCTTTCTTAAGATCAGACCTCAGTGCCACCTGGTGAATTATCAAGAGGTTGCTTTAAAAGAGGTATGGGCAACATACCTTCCAAAAGAGCACTGTTCAAGTTAATTTTGGAAGGGGCAAGGGTTACATAAATGTACTCCTAGCACTTCACCATAGTGAGTAAGGCAGCCATCCCAAACTCATGTCAATAAAACTTTTGTACTGCTTCATGTTTGTCTGTCTCTTGGTCTTGTTTGTGTATATTGTATCTGTATGAATTTAGAAGGATTAAATGGCTGATTTTATAGTTATCTGGGAAGAAATGCATAACTTTCAGCATTGTTGCCTTACAACCTGTGATGGGGTGTCTACACCACACAAGGCCTGAGAGGGTTAAGGTGGTAAGGTTGGCCAATCAACTGCCTAGGCTGCACCTGAAAAAGGAGCCAGAGGGAAAGAATTAATTAGAGACAAGGCTCAGCTGGATAGGAACAGGAAGGGCCTGTATAAAGCCTAGGAGCTGACAGACAAAAGGGACTGCAGGGAAGTAGTCTGCAGTCGCTCCCTGAGAGAAGGGAGGTGTGTTTAGGACTATAGAGGCAAGGAGCCTACAGTTACTCCCTGGGAGGAGGGAGTTGTGTGGCTGGCAAACCCAGCGAGGGTGGAGAGCCAGAAAGGTAGAAAAGGATCGGGGAATGCAGCCAGGCATAGTATAATGTAGACCTTGGCTGCAGAAAATAGGGCTCCTGAGCTGGAACCTGTAGAGGGCTGGCCTGGGTTCCCGTACCAGGCACTGGGGAGATGGCACAGAGCAGGCTGTAGGGAGCAGACTGCCTGGGACGGTTTGCTCTGAAAGATACCCAGAAGGGGAGGACTGTAGTGACCTGGCCGGAGGGGCAAGTCACAAAGAGGAAGCTGCAGCTCCTGGAGTGAGAAGGAGCCACAGGGCGAGAGAGGACGACGGGAGGAGGGCGCAGCACCTGGAAGGAGCTAATCCCACAGCGGCCAGGAGGAGGCATCCTTAGTGGTGAGTGGATCCCGTGACAAACCTCAATGATGTATACATTCTTGTGCAGTAACAGACCTCCAGTGATTTCCAGTGACCACTGACCAAGAGTTTTCATATCTCCTGACCTTGTCCTCAGTTTGGGTGCTGAAAACAGGGCATGCATTTGTTTAACCAGGACTGGCTCTAGGCATCAGCAAACCAATCACGTGCTTGGGGCGGCATTCTGGGAGCCGACCCTGTGTTTACCAGCAGCTGGTTTTCAGCAGCATTGATTAGCTGAAGATCAGAGGAATGTGCCTTAGCACATTAGGATTAGGAATGTGCCTTAGGATCTGAGTACTGAAGCATGGTAATTATAGCTTACTCTGTGTGGGAAGAGATGTTTGTAATGATCACTGAGGATGCAGCATCATGTGTTATAAATACAAACTGATTCAGAAAATTCTGCAAAAAGTCGGAGCTGAAAAAGGGAAGGACAAAAACTAGGGGTAGGGGCAACACCTAAGTTACAGCCTGAGCTAACTTTGCAGTGAGGACATAGCCTCTCCTTTAGGCCCCAAGCAATGACTGCAGGATCAGGGCCTTAGTTTGTGTGTGTAAAAAGTAGAGCTGGGCACATAACTGGTTTTTCAGTTCAGCCAGCAAACTGAAAAATCTGAAAAAATGCTCAGCTCAGTTTGGCACTTGCCTGGGACATAGGAGACCCAGGTTCGAATCCCCACTCTACAGCAAGGACGTGAACTCAAGATCCCCACACCACCAAGCTATAGGTGATTCTGGAGCAGGTTGCTCTCGATCTTTCCCATTGAAGCTGTTCCATTTTGTATAAATACCTAAATATCCATTGAGCAAAAGAGAGTGAGAACAACTCTGTGGTCTGTGGATTAAGGCACTCCTGGGAGGGGATGTGGTCTGGTGGGACATGTGGATTCAAATCCCTCTTCTGAATGAGAGAGAGGGGAGATTTGAGTCCACATTATCTCCCCCCCCCCCCCGGGAGTGCCCAAGGGTATGTCTACACAGGGATAAAAGACCCACAGCACAGCTGCAGCTGGCCCAGGTCAGCTGACGCAGGCTCATGGGGCTCAGGCTGCAGGGCTAAAAGCTCTGTGTAGACATTCGGGTTTGGGCTCCAGCCTGAGTCCAAATGTCTATACAGTGATTTTTCAGCCTTGGAACTCGAGCCCTGTGACCCCAAGTCAGCTGACCTTGGCCAGTTGCAGGATTTTTATCCCTGTGTAGGCATACCTTTAATCACCAAGCTATACAGACATTTTTATTTTCTCCTGGGCTTTAAACAGAAGAGCATAAGAACAGACTAGCCTATAGCCTGGTCTTAGCCTGGGCAGAGATCTGAGTTTCCACTCCCTGCTCCAGGGTGGGGATTCAAACCTGGGTCTCCCACATACAGGCAAGTGCCCTAAGCACTGGGTTAAAGGTCACAGTAGTCCTGTGTGCATGCAGTCTTTGTCCCCCTCACCAAAAGTTTTTTCCCAGCAAAAATTAATCAGTCAAACCTTAAATAGTTTCAGGTTGACTGAAACTGCATTTTTCAGCAAATAAACTATTAATCCAAACTAATTTGCCCTGCTCTAATAAAGAGAAGACTAACAGTTCTAACCTGAAATATCAGATTTATTTTAAGAAGGGGTGTCACTCATGAGAAAGCAGCCATGCAGAACAAGGAGTGAAAATCTGCATAGTGGTCAAAGTTGAAACAATTCTTTTCACTCCTATGTCCACAATCTTAAGGGGAAAAAATGTTATTGCTACATTTAAAAATGTCTTTTGGGCCTCTAATTATCTTCTCCTGTGAGCCATGGTCCCTATGTGTATTCCATGTGCGTAGGTATGCATGTGCACCAGATGCCTGAGATTGGAAATTCTTCAAAGCAGTGTCCGTTGTCCTGCACATGTGCAGTAGCTCTCCTCACGCTCCTTACCAAGAGAATAAGAGGCAGTGCAGGCTCATGCTTCTCCACTACCTTCTTTCTGCCACATGGCCTGAGTCGGAATTATCTTCTCCTTCACTCCATTGTATAACCTGCAAAGACAGAAAATATTTTTAAGTAGTTATGTATTTTATAGGGCTGTCGATTAATCAGAGTTAACTCACTCGATTAACTCAAAAAAATTAATCACGATTAATCACAGTTTAAATCTTATTGTTAAACAATAGAATCCCAATTTAAATTTATTAAATATTTGTGGATGTTTTTCTATATTTCAAATATATTGATTTCAGTTAGAAAAAAAAGTGTTAATTAAAATTGTGAGTGAACTCCTTGGGGGAGGATTGTATGTCTCCTGCTCTGTTTTACCTGCATTCTGCCATATATTTCAAGTTATAATAGTCTCCGATGATGACCCAGCGCATGTTGTTCATTTTAAGAACACTTTCACTGCAGATTTGACAAACCACAAAGAAGGTACCAATGTGAGATTTCTAAAGATAGCTACAGCACTCAACCCAAGGTTTAAGAATCTGAAGTTCCTTCCAAAATCTGAGAGGGACGAGGTGTGGAGCATGATTTCAGAAATCTTAAAAGAGCAACACTCCAATGCAGAAACTACAGAACCCAAACCACCAAAAAAGAAAATCAGCCTTCTGCTGCTGGCATCTGACTCAGATGATGAAAATGAACATGTGTCGGTCTGCTCTGTGTTGGATCATTATTGAGCAGAACCTGTCATCAGCATGGATGTATGTCCTCTGGAATGATGGTTGAAGCATGAAGGGACATATGAATCTTTAGCACATCTGGCATGTAAATATCTTGTGACACCAGCTACAACAGTGCCATGCAAATGCTTGTTCTCGCTTAATAGTGCAATTAATTGCGATTAATTTTTTTAATTGCTTGACAGCCCTAGTATTTTAGCTTAGTAGTTAGTAGTTAAAGTTATAGTTAGCATAGAGTATTTCTTTTCCCCAGTTGGGGAACCCCTCCCTGGATCTGGGACTATGCCCAGAGTCCTGGGATTCAAGAATTGCTTCTCCTGCTCTCACTCCTTTTCCATCAGTGACAAACAATGGTGCCTGTAGTGTCTGGGTGAGGTGCATATCTCTGCAAACTGCAGCATCTGTCACTCCTTCCCATCCAGAACTTGAGAAGTCCGGGAGCTTTGCCTACAAAAGCATCTGATGAAGAAGGTTGTTAGGCCCCTCTCCGATCTGGGTTAGGGAGACGTCCTGTACATCGACCTCAACTGACCATCAGTGCCCCTTCAAGCACATGCCTTGGAATGGAGCTTTCAATATATAAGCCCAAGGACTCTTTTTTCTAGCACAGTGGCTTTCAACATTTTTTCATTTGTGGACACCTAAAACATTTTGAATGGAGGTACAGACCCCTTTGGAAATCTTAGACATAGTCTGCAGACCTCCAAGTGTGTGCAGACCACAGGTTGAAAACCACTGTTCTAGGGCTTCCCATGAGAGTAGAGGGTGCTCTCATGGGCTCAAGGACAGATCGTCCTCAAGGACTGTCCATAATAAATGTACTTCCTCCCCGAGCCTCTCCAAGTTGGGTGAGATGTTGCATACAGAACCTAAGGAACTGGCTTTGCTAAAGACCCCCTAGATTGGAGGGCAAAGCATATAAAAAGAAAGATCCGCCGATTCTATCAGTCACCTAAGAACCTGAGCGTAGGACAGATGTTCACCAGCTCCATCTGTGAGTACTGATCCAGACCAATCATCAGTACCGCCTCGTTCATCTAAAGACCATCCAGCTGCCACAGTTGCACCGGGTCCTTCAGACTTGACTGATGGAACCTCTTAGACACAAGGGCATATGGAGACATACAGAACACTGGAGGATATAGTCATTCCTTATCCACTGTCTCCATTTCTTTCCAGCCCGCCCTCCTAAGGAATGTCCTGACTCCTTGGGAGTATATATCAATGTCCCAGGAGCAGTCCAATTTCCAAACATCTGGCAGGAATGTCCTGATACAAAAGGCATCATCGCTACCAGTGGAACAGTTCTTGGATGAGTCAGGGGAGATGGCCGCACCAGTATCTCTGCGGAGACGCTCGAGCCCCAAAAGATAGTTGTGAGGTTACTCTCACCATTCCTCCGGATATGCCCCCCTCTGGGACTGCTGGTATCAATTCCCTTGGAGGTCCCCCTCAACGGATCAATCCCCCTTTCTGGCATTATTGGGGTCCGTGGGATTCTTATGGCAGGCATCCAGGCCCTTCTCAGCAGTTGTATCGCTCCTCTCTCTCTCACCAACTTGTTCCATTAGTGTATGAGGAGGAAGGGCCAGAACCAGAGCTGCAGGTACCGATGGTTCCAATGGGTGCCTCTTCATCATCCTGGGATGATGTGGTGACTCCTTTTTTGCCTTCTCTGCTGGATGACCACCGCTAGTACCAGTAGCTGTTACAAAGATTTGCCAATGACCTACAGATCCCATTAGAGGAGCTCCGGGACCCTCAACACTGCAACCTCAGGGACTGAGTAAGGTGGCCCTTCCAATGAATGAGGCCATACTAGAACTGGCCAGAGCAGTATAACACGCTGGGGCATCGTGTGCCGCGACACCACAAACAGCCGAGAGGCGATACTTTGTTCCTGCTAAAGGAGTTGAATGTTTATATTCCAATCCTGTCCCCAACTCGCTGGTGATACAGGCAGCTACAGAAAGAGCTCAGTCATATTATCACAGGGCCACTCTGGCAGATAAAGGCGCTAAGACACTGCACCTCCTGGGAAGGAAGGTCTTTTCCTCCGCAGGGGGAATTTCATGGTGCTAATTACCAAGCTTTGTTAGCGAAATAGGACTTTAGTAATTATTCCAAGCTTGTGGACCTCAAAGATAAACTTCCTATGGAGGACACGGCCCAATTTCAGTCTCTTTTAGAATAGGGGACGTTAGTGGCAAAATTAGCCCTCCAGGCTGCAGTTAATGCTGTAGACCCAGGTTCCAGAATTTGGCCACTGGTTTGGTCATGAGAAGGGACTTTTGGTTGCAATTGTCAGGGTTTCCTAGAGAGGTCCAAAACATCATCCAGGACTCCCCTTTGACAAGTCCAACCTCTTTAAATGGGAAAATGAAGTAGTTCATGCACTCACTAAAGGATTCAAGATTGACTCTGTATTTCCTGGAGATTTATACCCCAGTCTCCCAGGAGGAAATGGCAGCCCTTTAGATCAGGTCAACCTCCTGATGCTCCTTGTTACCAGAGCCTAGCTGAGCCTCCACGCAAATGCCACAGGATTCAGAGACCTTGCTTTTCAGCCACCTTTACTGCTACAATTTCTGCTCTCTCTCAACCATAGGCCAAAAGCCATTTTTGACATATTGCTCGAGACCCACGTAGCACTGCTGATGACACCCATCTATCCCCCTTTTGCCTTTGGGGGCTGTCTTACACTCTTTGCCACAACTGGAACAAGATCACTATGGATAGTTGGAGATTACTATGGATAGTCTGGAGATTATCCATCAGGGATACTCCATAGAGCTTCTCTCCTTCCTGCCTCACAAACCCTCTTCCAACTCCCTCTCCGGGGACCACTCTCACTAGGTGATTCTTCAATGGGAGGTGGAATCCCTTTTACACTCCGGGGCAAATAGAGCGCATCCCACCTCATCCCTGATATTCACAACTCCCTTGCAGACAAGCTAAGCAGAAGCTTTTTGGCAGACCATGAATGGGAGGTTTGTGAGACAATCCTGAACAAAATATGTACATAGTGGGGTACTCCACTCTTTGCATCACAAATGAACAGAAAAATCCCCATGTATTGTTATCGAGGAGCCACAAGTCACAACTCCCAGGGCGATGCTCTTCTGCTGTCTTGGACAAATGGCCTCAGATATGCCTTTCTTCCCATTCCCCTACTTCCACAAGTCATGGGGAAGATATTTAAAACAGAGCCAACATCATTCTCCAAGCTCCCTATTGGCCCAAACAGTTCTGGTTCACGGAACTTCTAACAATGTCAGCCTGCCCACCAATCAGGATCTGCCCATTCCCAGATCTTCAAACCCAGGTCACGGAAAAGTCAAGCATTCCAGTCTGGGCTCACTCCACCTCATGGCCTGGTGTTTAGATGGGTGTCAGTAATAGAACACTCATGCTCTACCCTCCTATTCAGAAGATCCTTAACCAAAGTAGAAAGGAATCTACTAGAACCTGCTATCTGGCCAAATGGAGATACTTTTCGGCTTGGGCACAACTTCACCAATATTCTACAAGTACCTTAAGCATCCCAGTTGTCCTGGATCATCTCCAGTCTCTGAAGATGTCAGGTGTAGCTATTAGTTCCCTGTGCGCACACCTACCACTGCAGAACATCTACAGAGCGGCCACCTGGAGTTCTAGTCACACATTCCTGACACACTATAGTTCATGCCTTGGCTGTGGATTCAGCAGTATTGCATCCATCCCTGCTACCCACTTCCTTGCACCCACCTCCAATCTGAACACTGCTCGCCAGTCATCCACATGTGGAGTATATGTAGGGACCATCACTTGAAGAAGTGGAGCTTACTTGCTGTAACTGGAGAGTCTTTGAGATATGTGGTCCCTATCAGTATCCTCTGCTTTGGATCCTGTTGGACTTGCAGTAAGAAGAGGAATTGCAGCGATATCTGCCTGCACTGCCCCTTATACCCTTGGCTCGGCCTGCACATGCGCAATAGCTCTCCTCATGTGCCAGCGGACACTGCTTTGAAGAATTTTCAGACTCTGACACATGGTATATATGCATACAGATAGGGACCACGCCTCCCCAAGAACCTCCAGTTTCCAGTAAGTATCGTCTACTTTCAGTCTACTGCTTTAGGCTTCCTCCCAGCCACTGCTTTTACCTGCTTGCCCTCCTATTTCTTCCCACTGTGAGTTTTCAGTTCTCAGTGCATTCTCCGGCTTCATGTGTCTCTGATCTTATCTTGCAGTATTTGTAGCTCTCTTGTCTTGACTGAATCTCTTAGCTGCTGTGGTGGAGGTTGAAGTCAAGGAGACAACTAACAGAAGTTTCCAGATCACAGGTCCTCGTTCTCATGGTTCAATCACCCTGACATCCAGGGCTGGCCTTATCATGAGGCGAATTGAGGCAGCGGCCTCAGGTGCCACTAGAACCCAAAGTTTCAAAATATTGGCCCAAGCAAGGGGGCATGGGGGTGTCATTTGAGCTCCCCACCTCAGGTGCCAAAATGTTGTGGGTCAGCCCTGCTGACATCTGCAGGGAGAGCAATACAGCAGTGCACAGACAATCCAAGAAGTTTTTGGAGAGTGTTGGGGACAACTTCCTGGTGCAAGTGCTGGAAGAACCAACTAGGGGTCGTGCTCCTCCTGACCTGCTCCTCACAAACAGAATTGGTAGAGGAAGTAGAAGTGGGTGGCAACCTGGGCAGCAGTGACCATGAGATGATTGAGTTCAGGATCCTGACAAAAGGAAGAAAGGAGAGCAATAGAATACAGACCCTGGACTTCAGAAAAGCAGACTTTGACTCCCTCAGAGAACTGACAGGCGGGATGCTCCCAGGGTGCAGCCTGGGACCGAGATGCAGCCTGGGACTGTGCTCCCTGAACTCTCCCTAGGCTGGACTGTCTATCATAATGCCTTGCTAGTGACCAGCAGCAACCCCTCTAGGAACTGTGATCACTCAGCACAGCTGCATGTGGAGTCCCACACCCAGCTAGATTGCATGAATGCTCCCAGAGCCACTCGTGAATCACACAGAGAAAGGCACAAGCCAAATCCCTCCAGTTCCCAGCACTGTACCCCAGGAATATACTGTCTTGCACTGCTCAAAATGGGCAGTGCAAATTTATTAATTTGTTCACCACTTCATCAATGGAAAGTGGACATACACCAGCCTTGGCAAACCTGAACAGATTTGCCCCAAACTCACAGATAAATAATTAAACAATTGTATTGACTATAAAAGATGATATTAAGTGATATTAAGTCGGGGTCGGCAACCTTTCAGAAGTGGTGTGCCAAGTCTTCATTTATTTACTCTAATTTAAGGTTTCGCGCGCCAGTAATACATGTTAACGTTTTTAGAAGGTCTCTATAAGTCTATAAACTATTGTTGTATGTAAAGTAAACAAGTTTTTAAAAAATGTTTAAGAAGCTTCATTTAAAATTATATTAAAAGGCAGATCTTAACAATTTAATGCAGTGGTTCTTAACCTGGGGTGCGCACAGCCCCTGGGACAGGGCTGGTGCAAGGATATTTGCACTGTAGGAGAAACTTCCACCTTACGCCCCCCCACCCCCTCTTTGCACATCGGTTCATTGAGGGGAAAATCCCAATGAGCCTTTATAGCCCCCAGGGGCCAGTCGTGCCCAGGGGCTGCTCCCCAGACCAGGTTCCCCCCCTCCCTGCCCCCTGAACTCCCCTGGAGGGTGCACAGCCCCCCCACGAGCCCACCCCACCAGAGTGGCCCCCACCCCGAGTCCACTCACTGGCTTTGCTGGGCTTGGGCCGCTGCAGCAGCTCAGCAGGGAGGAGCTGCCTTCCGGAGGCACCAGAGAGCCAGAGCGTCCCACTTGCGGCAGCAGCGAGCCCCAGCCATGGAGGTAGGGTGACCAGACAGCAAGTGTGAAAAATCAGGATGGGGTAGGGAAATAATAGGAGCCTATATAAGAAAAAGTCCCAAAAATCAGGACTGTCCCTATAAAATCGGGACATCTGGTCATCCTACATGGAGGAGCCGGTGCGGTGCAGGGGGGCAGCAGCCCTGCAAAGGCGGCGGTGCCGCTAGCGGGGAGCAGCTGTGCCCCCCCCGCCCCTCCTGCCCAGGCTGCGGCCCGGTGCCCCCCAGGGGGCTCCTGCAGGCTGCAGTAGATGTATGTGGGTGCCAGCCCCATGTGCCCCCCAGCTCTCCCCTCGCCTAGAGTTACCATATTTCAACAATAAAAAAGAGGGGAGAGCCCTGCCCTAGCCCCGCCCCCATCCACTCCCTCCCACTTCCCACCCTGATTGCCCTCATCAGAACCCCCAACCCCCTCCACTCCTTGTCCCCTGACTGCCCCCTCCTGGGACCCCTGCCCCTAACTGCCCCCTAGAACCCCACCGCCTACCTAAGCCTCCCTGCTCCTTGTCCCCTGACTGCCCCAACCCTTATCCACACCCCCACCCCCAGACAGACCCCCAGGACTCCCACACCCCATCCAACCACTCCCTGCCCCCTGACAGGACCTCCAGAACTCCCAACCCATCCAATCCTCCCCCTGCTCCCTGTCTGTCCCCAGGACTCCCCTTACCATGCCCATGCTGGTCAGATGCTGGCTCCACGAGGAGGCAAAACTCCACGTGGAGTGCTGAGGCAGCGGGAGGGGGGAGCTGCCGGAGGGGCAGTGGCGGCTCACACTTCCGGGAGCCGCAGAACCTGAGTGTGGTGATGGGGGAGCCGGGGGGTGCACCTGCCCGGGCTGCGGCCTGGTGCCCCCCCGCGGGGGCTCCTGCAGCAGATGCATGCGGGCGGCAGTCCCTGTGTGCCCCCTGGCTCTCCCCTCGCCGCACTCGGGCTCTGCGGCTCCCGGGAGTGTGAGCTGCCGCCGCCCCTCCTGCAGCAGGCTCAGGGCCCCGCACCTCGGCGGCTCTCGCTCCTGGGATCTGCAGAACCCAAGAGCGGTGAGGGGGAAACCGGGGGGCGCGCCTGCTGCTGGTCTGGGGTCCCGGCCGCCGACCCCGCTCAGCCTCCTGCCAGCTGAGTGAACGAAACCCCAGGCCAGCAGGATGCTGAGTAGGGCTGGCAGCCAGGACCTCGGCCGGCAGCCACGTGCCAGGCAAAATCGGCTCACGTGCCACCTTTGGCACACGTGCTGTAGGTTGCTGACCCCTGTATTAAGTGATAGGCAAAAAGTCAGAGTTAGTTACCAAATAAAATAAAATATAAGCACACAGTCTAAACTCTCAACTCTATTAGACTGGACAACATCTAGATTAAGCAGTTTTTCTCACCCCCACTGGATATTGCAGTCGTTAATATACAGGTTTGGCCTAGGTTTAAGGAACAATCTCCTCTGTTGGAGTCTTGTCATCTTCTCAGTGTCTAAGGCCTTGTCTGCACTTACTTTTATAGCGCTCTAACTTGCTGGCTCAGGGGTCTGCAAAATCACCCCCCTGAGTGCAGCAAGTCTGAGCGCTTTAAAGCACTAGTGTAAACAGGCTTCAAGTGCTGGGAGCCGCATTCCCAGTGCTCAGAACTAATCCCCTCGTGGAGGTGGATTATCAGGAGCACTGGAAGAGCTCTCTCCCAGTACTCATGCACGACCACACTCACACTTCAAAGCGCTGCCACGGGAGCGTTCCCACAACAGCACTTTGACGTTTCCAGTGTAGCCATGGCCTTAGTTGCTTGCAGCGAAGGTGGGGTCAGGAGAAGGGCCCAGTATGTGTCTGCTGTTTTATACCCTCAGTCTATGTGCTTGGGGAGCACAAATCCAGGCATGTCTGGAGGGCATTGCTGAATCTCTCCAAGCAAGGTTGAGCAATTCCCCTGGTGTGGCCTCATGCAGGTGAGTCATTGCATTGTAGCTCCCTTGCTGGACAATGGCTATTGATGGGTTGTTTGACACCCTGCCCAGGTGTTGGTTACTTTCCTTGATGTTGCCTCTGGGGAGCTAATATCTGGCTGATTGCCCAACTTTCAGCATGTTTTAGTGACCACCATACAACACAATTCTCATAACTTCATATGCATTAATGATACACATATATGGATAGAGAAATGACTTTCTGCAGATCATAACCGTTCCCCTGATACCTTACAAGGCATGCTTTATATGTAAGATCACAATTATATGAAAATGAGGAATATGGGGGTTACAGTACACTCCCACAAGGTATAGAATGTCATAGAGTGGGAAAGGAGTCCAGGAGAGTTGGCTGTATTTTAAAGAAGCCTTATTGAGGGTGCAGGAACAAACCATCCCAATGTGCAGAAAGAATAGCAAATAAGGCAGGCGACCAACTTGGCTTAACTGTCAAATCTTCAGTGAGCTTAAACACAAAAAGGAAGCTTACAAGAAATGGAAACTTGGACAGATGACTAGGGAGGAGTATAAAAATATTGCTCAAGCATGCAGGGGTGTAATCAAGAAGACCAAAGCACAATTGGAGTTGCAGCTAGCAAGAGATGTGAAGGGTAACAAGAAGGGTTTCTACAGGTATGATAGCAACAAGAAGGTGGTCAGGGAAAGTGTGGGACCCTTACTGAATGGGGGAGGCAACCTACTGACAGATGATGTGGAAAAAGCTGAACTACTCATGCTTTTTTTGCCTCAGTCTTCACAGACAAGGTCAGCTCCCAGACAGCTGCACTGGGCAGCATAGTATGGGGAGGAGGTGAGCAGCCCTCAGTAGTGAAATAACAGGTTAAGGACTATTTAGTAAAGCTGGACAATGCAATGCATCCAAGGGTGCTGAGAGAGTTGGCTGACGTGATAGCAGAGCCATTGGCCATTATCTTTGAAAACTTGTGGCAATCGGGGGAGGTCCCGGACAACTGAAAAAAGGCAAATATAGGGCCCATATTTTTAAAAGGGAAGAAGGAGAATCCGGGTCAGTCTCAATTCTGTCCCCAGAAAAATCATGGAGCAGGTCCTCAAGGAATCCATTTTGAAGCACTTGGAGGAGAGGAAGGTGATAAGGAACAGTCAACTTGGATTCACAAAGGGCAAGTCATGCCTGACCAACCTGATTGCCTTCTATGAGATAACTGGCTTTGTGGATATGGGGAAAGCAGTGAATGTGATATATTTTGACTTTAGCAAAGCTTTTGATACAGTCTCCCAAAGTATTCTTGCCAGTAAGTTAAAGAAGTATGGATTGGATGAATGGCCTGTAAGGTGGATAGAAACCTGGCAAATCATCAGGCTCAACGGGTAGTGATCAATGGCTCGATGTTTAGTTGGCAGCCAGTATCAAGCGGAATGCCCCAGAGCTTGGCCCTGGGGCTGGTTTTGTTCAACATCTTCATTAATGATCTGGATGATTGGATGGATTGCACCCTCAGCAAGTTCGTGGATGACACTAAGCTGGGGGGATAGGTAGATACATTGGATGGTAGGGATAGGGTCCAGAGTGACCTAGACAAATTGGAGGATTGGGTCAAAAGAAATCTGAGAAGGTTCAACAAGGACAAGTGCAGAGTCCTGCACTGAGGACGGAAGAATCCCATGCACTGCTACAGACTAGGGACTGACTGGCTACATGGCAGTTTTGCAGAAGAGGACCTTGGGATTACAATGGATGAGAGGCTGGATATGAGTCAACAGTGTGCCCTTGTTGCCAAGAAGGCTAATGGCATATTGGGCTGCATTAGTAGGAGCATTGCCAGTAGATCAAGGGAAGTGATTATTCCCCTCTATTCGGCACTGGTGAGGCCACATCTGGAGTATTGCATCCAGTTTTGGGCCCCCCACTACAGAAAGGATGTGGACAAATTGGAGAGAGTCCAGCAGAGGGCAACGACAATGATTAGGGGGCTGGGACACGTGACTTATGAGGAGAGGCTGAAGGAACTGTGCTTATTTAGTCCACAGAAGAGAAGAGTAAGCGGGGGGATTTGATAGCAGCCTTCAACTACCTGAAGGGGGGTTCCAAAGAGGATGGATCTAGACTGTTCTCAGTAGTGGCAGATGACAGAAAAAGGAGCAATGGTCTCAAGTTGCAGTGGGGGAGGCCTAGGTTGGATATTAGGAAACACTATTTCACTAGGAGGGTGGTGAAGCACTGGAATGGGTTACCTAGAGAGGTGGTGGAATCTCCATCCTTAGAGATTTTTAAGACCTGGCTTGACAAAGCCCTGGCTGGGATGATTTAGCTGAGGTTGGTCCTGCTTTGAGCAGGGGTTTGGATTAGATGACCTCCTGAGGTCTCTTCCAGCCCTAATCTTCTATGATTGTATGACCCAAAGACCCATGCAACAACTCCCCTCCAGGCTTTTGGAAAGGAACTGTAGGGATGAGCCAGCCGGAGACTAAAGCTTGCAGAGTAGCTGCCAAAAATTGTACGGGCAGGGACTGACAATGTCAGCAGGCTGCTCGCTTTATTTTTCAGTCTGGACAGTCTCTTCCTTGTGCTGACTGGCTGTTTGCTCTAACCTCTCCTTTGTGGCCTCTTTACTTCTGCCTCCCTCCACCTACCCTCCATGCTCCCCTTCTTCCTCCTTTTCTTCAGGGTCCCAAAGGATTAAAATAATAACAAATCAAACAATCGTGGCACCAACATTCTGTTTGCAAACCGTCAGTCAGCTTGTCCATTCTGTCCCTTGCCCTTGCCCTGGGTCTGTTCTGTTTATTAGATGATAAACTCTTCAGGGCAGGGACTGGCTGCTACTCGGTGTTTGGGCAGTGCCTAGTGCAATGGGGCTGCATTTGCAGTTTGCCTGTCAAAATGTAATAAAACTAATGATGTTGGTACTGCAGCAGCATTGAGAGTCCCCCGTCAGCCTGGAAGCTCCTCGCTGCTAGATGTTGTGCCCGTCTGCTCTTCCCCGAAGAGTTTACAATCTTAAAAAACGTGGTGCATGAAGAGCACGTTTGTGTGTGAAAAGAGGTGAGGGGAGATTGGGATACCATCAAATAGATGCAACTTTTATATACACTTGGTTTTTTATTGTTATAAATAGAGGGTGTAACTAACTATTCCCAGCTCGTCATTAACCATTGTTAATTAGCTAATTTCTTATAAGTGTTGTGGCAGAGAACAAGCCTTGTTTTAATTTTAAGTAACACTGACCACCAAACCAAGCTAGGCTGGGGACAAGGAGCTGGGCCCTGAGGAGCACAGGAAGGAGCTGAGGAGAGGGAGAGGCAGGTAAGAGAGTCGGCTGGGTAAGGGGCAGGAAAGACAGAGCAGGATAAAAGGACAGAGCTACGGGGAAAGGGTGGGGAGCGAGCAACAGGGAGGGGGTTGAGAGGCGACTGTTCCTGTTTAAGGACAGTCTTTACTTTTATAGTAAAATATCATTTCTTCTTTGCTTGCTTGTCCGTACATGTAATGCACTCCTGTTACGCACGCACCCATGTGCTCGAGATCGGTCTTTGGCCCAAGGCAGTGCATGAGCCCTGCATGTCTTCATGCTCCCATGCCAAGGGCATAACAGGCAGGACAGACCATCCATCATTCAGTTCATTCTTATCACCTGTGGCTGCAAGAGGGAATGTCTCAGCGTCCACATTTCAATGCACCCTTTCTTTTCTCAGTCTGTGTAGATAGTTGTGTAGACTTTTCAATGATAGGTAAAGTGTGTAGTGACTTACTGACAAGCAGATTTCTATCAAAGATAAACCCTTTATTATGAACAGGAACGGTGTACAGCAATGAGGTAACAGAACTTGCTACTACTCTATGTAGCTGCAGCTTGTGACTGTCCTGTCCTGGGCTTCCTCGTTTCTGACCTCAGCAGGAAGTGTGTCCCAATACCCCAAAGACAACATCTAGAGTGTACAGGAAGCGTGGGATAGGTGTACTTCCTGGAGGACTTACTCTGTACCACAGTGCATTAGGATAATTTCCACTGGGCAAGTTTTTTATAGTTTTTATCTCCCTTATTTTGATTTTCTTCAGTCAGGATCGTCCTGGTGCTGGGGTTTGGAGATGTCCCATCTCAAGTCACCAGGTTTTAAGCATTGCTTCGCTCGCAAGGCAACAGTTGTGATTAAGGACAAACACATCAAATGCCTTTTTTATCCTGGGGAGCTTATATCCCCGACAAATCATTGGTGTATAAATCCTTTTCTAAAAGGACTTTAAAGGTTTAGTTGGGGGGTGCATCTTAAAATACTTTTGTCAGACTGCTTCAGGAAGCAGGGCTCTGATCTGGGCAGGGCAGAACCCCCTGGAAAAGTTCCACCTCAGTTCAGAAGTGCCCCTGTGGGTTCCAGATCCACTAGCTCCTGTGCGCCATTCTAGCTTCAGATTCTGATAGGACTGTTAAAGCCAAGTCCTCAGACAAAAAGGAGCATCACTGATCTGGGAAGCGCAGGGGAAGATCCCACTGGGGATTCCCAGTAAAAAGAGGTCCAAGTATCCTCACCACTCCTGATGGAAGGAGACTCTGAAGGGCCAAGCTGGACACCACAGGAACTCTGAGGGAGCATGGTACTGGGGTGTCAGCACAGTTTCAGGATTCAAATAAGCTGCCTCTGGTGCTGAAGCCAGAACATCGGGGGCTACCTCTGTATTAAGTGCTTCAATGCCAGCTATTATCATACCAATTCCATCAGTTCTAATCTCTTCAATGCTGCTCATTTGATGCCGAGTGTATCAGTACCAGGCACGTCAGCAACACTGACCTGGATCCTTTCTACTTTCAGATCAAGATTCATGGCACCATCCCTATTTGCTTACAATGTTTCAGCATGGCCCTATTGGAAACCCTAAGGTCACATTTCCAGACCACCTCCTGGGATGAAAATTTCTTACCTACCCTGTAGTCTCATGGGATGGTGTATCAGCTTGCAGACCATGAATCTGAGGCCTCTGAAGAGTTTTCTGAGAAGAACCCTCATGCTAGGACCAGGCAATATGTGCTGTTATATTGTCCTTGTCCTTCAGATGCGGTGAGACCATGCTACACCATCTCACGTGGATGGAGCCCTCAAGATGTGCTCAGACATCTAGCTGATTCTCTCAAGATACCAGTGGCAGAGGTTCAAGAAATCTCTCATTCATTTCTGGACATTCTCCATACCTCTATGCCTGAACACCTAGCACTTCCCATCAATTAAGCTCTCTTAGAATCATAGAAGATTACGGTTGGAAGGGACCTCAGAAGGTCATCTAGTCTAACCCCTTGCTCTGTCCCCAGACAGATTTTTGCCCCAGATCCCTAAATGGCCCCCTCAAGGATTGAACTCACAACCCTGGGTTGAGGAGGCCAATGCTCAAACCACTGAGCCCTCCCCGTCTTGAACCCTGCTAAGATATATAGTAGACATCAGTAACAGTAACTCCCCTGCCTCTAAAACAGTAACTAAGTGGTACCAGGTGCCTTCCATTGGATCAGAGTATCTGCACATGCATCACTACCTGACTCGCTAGTGGTTGTGATGGCTAATGAAAGAAGCAGCCAAGTGCAACCAAAGACGACACCGAGAGACAAAGAACCAAAATGGCTTGGTTTATTCAGATATAAAAGTTAGTCATTTGCCAGCCTGCTCTTCCAAATTGCAAATTAACAGGCACTACCGATGATTTTGACTTTTTAAATTACAATAAATTTTTTCCTTTATTGACACAAACTTTTAATTTGTCCCTTCTGCCCACAGGCACAACGCTGCTTTGGCCAGGCTTCTGGCCTCCTGGTCTCAGGACTTCCTTTCTATTCCTGACCCGTCTGGTCCCTGCTCACTTCCCGGAGAATCCTAAGCAATATTCCTGCTCCTTGGCCAACTTAGCCAAGTACCCCTGTAGGTATATCTGTACCTCTTGTTGTCTCTACTGATTTTCAAGGACCTGCATGACTGAGTAGAATCTGGAGTCTCCTTTGTATTTTCTCAGCCCCCTTCAGCGGAAGCAGCAACTCTGGGGTCAGCTTCAGGAGGGTGCACTTGTCTTCAGCAAAGAAGGCCTATGCACATGGCGGCTCAGTTGTCCCTTCGCTGCTGCTTCTACCACAGCCCTTCACTCTCCTCTTGTATCAGGGTGACCATCATGCACACATTCTTCACCAGTTGCCATGGGTTCATGACAGATCCCTGGGGCACCTCATTGTGGCTGTGTCTTGGGAATAGCTCTGTCCAGTCTGATGCCCCTTCTGTCTCTTGTTCGTGCTGTGACCCCTCTCACACTCCAGGAGTTACAGTGCTTTCTCTTCATGACTTGGGGTGCTCCTTCTTCGTGACTTGGCCCTCCAGCCAGCTCACTATAGTTTTCCCCTTCCAGGGTATCAGTCTCACTGGACTAGCCATCCAGATAATGTTCCAGGCAGTCCTCCAATTCAAGGTTATGCCACTTCCCTAGGGGCTGGTAGGGGAACCCAGGCCCACACACTACTCCAGGTTCCAGTCCAGGGACCCTCAAATCAGGGGCTAAGGGTTGCACCATCCCAAACCTTGCTGTTGTCTCCATGGTCTGCTTCCTATTCCACCTCTGTCAGGCTTCCTTGTCCATCACCCTTCTGGATAAACACTTACTTCCTTCAGGGCCAGGATCCCAGGGCTTCTACTGTCCCCCTGGGTTTCCCCCTTTCTCTCTTTAAGCCCAGAGAGTTACTGCCAACTTCCACACTGCAGCACATTCTGTCTTCACTTTCTACCCTTATACCAGCCCTGCCTGCTCCTGCCCAGTTGGGCTCCATCCTCAGTCAGTGTTTGTCTCGCAAGCCTAACTCCCCTTCAGGTGTGGCCTATCAGGTTACTTAACACCTTCTGAGCCTCCTTAATCGTTTCTGTGCTAGTGTGGGGTGGAGACCCCTTCACCCTGACTGGGACTACCTACAGTTCCATACTCTGCCTACCCCGTCCCGTCCCTTTTCAGGGACCCCTCTTATCAGAGAGTGTTACACTGGGCGGTGGAGTTACTTTTGTCTCTTGGGGCATATGATGTAACTTTACAGTACAGGAGGAGAGGCTTTTTCTCCAATGATTTCCTAATACTATCATCTCTTTCTCTTCAGTATCATCCACACTTCAAGGTCAGAATAGTAGCTTTAGCTCGTATAATTCTATCACTAGTTCCAGGAGACCGGCTTGTGGCTCTTGGTCTACAAGCTGCATACTTCCGTATCTCCATCCACACAACAAACAGGAAGTATCTAAGATTTCAGGTGGGGCAGAACAATTATCAACACGGAGTCCGGCCTTTTGGTCTCTCTACAGCACTGAGGGTGTCCACCAATGTTCTAGCAGTTGTTGCTAGAGCTGGGCAAGAAACAGTTTTTCTGTCCCATGAAAATTTTTGAGATTGACATTTTTCCCCACCCTGAATTGGGATGAAAAGTTGAAATCTTAAAAAATTTCACAAACCAACCCCCCGCCCCCAAAGCATAAGCATCAAGGTCTAATGCCGCTTTTGGCAGAGCTGTGCTGCAATCTCTGTTTAAGTAGACTCCATGCATCCACCCTTGTTACAGGTCACTGCTTGTTAGTCACCAAGTGTGGACTGTATATGGACAAGCACTCAAATAAGAAACCTTACAGTAGCTGGAGTTCTTTGAGGTGTGTTGTCCATGTGTATTACATGATCCACCCTCCTATTCACTACTATGGGGTCCTACAACATCTGGATTCTGCCATGATGAAGGAACTGAATAGCAATTGGGCCTGTTCCACCCTTTATGCCCTCATTACTGGAGCATGCGGAGACTCCCTGTGCATGCCTGGCTCCAACAAGCACTGACAGACTCTGATCTCCTGCACATGGGGTGCAAGTGCACCAAGGACGGAATATATGTGGACAACATATCTCAAAGAATTATTCTTTTTGCCCTTATCAGAGAACATCTCAATTTACAAGGGCTTGGAAAGTTCAACACTGTTTCCAGAGACATTTTTATACATCTGCATTTAGCTTAGCGACCATAAGATATAAAACCCACAAGGAAATAGACAGTAGAATTGTCTTTTTAACAAACCAAACAAAGCCAGATAGTGGAATTGTACACAGTCTTAATTTTATTGACATGCTGTACATCATGTTGTCTACTTTGGTAATAAATAGAATAAAAAATTAAATGCATTTTGTTTGGTAGGCAGTGTTCACTTAGTGGAGCAGCAGAACATTTCTGTTGCAACTATCATGACTTGTTACATAAGCAGTTTGAGTTAAGAGAGTTTTTATTTAAATAGAAGCTTAACATACTTGTCTTGCCAGAATGCTTCCATGCATCCCAATAAAGGTGACTTAGGATGCTAGTGGAGATGTCTCTGGGATACTGTCATTTTTTTCCCAGTTTTACTATAACATGCAATAAAAAGGACTAGTGGCATAAAAAGGAGATATTTCAAATATAAAAATTCTTTTTATACAAATATATTTTTCTTTATAGTGCATAATCACTCTTAAAATACGGCATTCTCGTAATAAATGTTTGCAACAATATTAAAATAAATAAAATATTCTAGAGAAAAGTTCAGTTGCATCTGAAAACTGCAAAACAGAAGCATATAAAAACTGATTCCATTATTAAAGTCTACTTCAAAGTTTTTGTTCTTTATACAAACTATGATAAAAAGCATGTAAAGATGTCTGACCTAAACACACAGAATATTACTCTTCAGCTGTTGGAAGTCCTGCCATTTACTACAAGGGGACTGCCCATATTAACATGCACTCCACCCAATTAGTGTTTGCAAGGCTGGGCCAATAGTCTCCTAGATTCCAAAAGGAAATATTAACTCCCATGATCATCTTTTAACCTCTGAGAAATGACGGATGTTGAGCAGCTTTCAAGCCAACATCCTCTTTTTCCTTCATTCTCACCTGCACGCTTGGAGCTCTGCAGTGTTATGAAAGGGCATTTGCCTTTTCTGCAGTGCTGAGATACAGTAAGCGCCTGAAGAATGAATACGAGGAAATATTCCGAGTGGGTCACTGGTGCTTTCTTAACCCCTTTTCAGGGAGTAAGTGAACCTAAAACTATTGTTGTACATTTTTGATTTTAGTGTTTTCCATTCAAGCTTGATTTTTTTTTAACATTCCTCCTCTGCCACCTTCCCCTCCTCCCAAACACACGTCAGCAAAAGTTTTGAAAATTTGATGAAATGATTAAGTTGGTCTAAACGGGGTTCCTACCTCTGCCCATCATCTAGTTTTGTTCCACAGTAAAGCAGCTTTTACAAGGAAGCCTGGCTTACCAGAACAAGTGGTAAATCTTCTAGGATATGTAATGCCTCACACACAATTTGACCATTGGAGGGCAGCCATTTCCATAAATGTCATTTAATGCCTCCTGAAAGTTTGAATCTGGGCTTGTTCCTGCAATTTCAGTGGTGTTGGTCACGCTTCTCCCGTTTTTGAGGTACAGTACTGTATTCTCCCAAACTCCACCAGTTAACTCCTAAGAGGAAGCGTTTCCACCCATTCTCACAGCCTGGTCTCTTGCACTTCTTCCTCTGTCTCTTCCTGCAAGGCACTGATTTTGGGTCTAGACTTGCGCTTGCTTGAATTCCTGCGGTGTAGTGGGAATATCTTCAGGCGATCGGAGTAGCTGATAGCCTGCCTGAAGGAATTCTTTTCATTCAGCAGCTTCTGGATCGACTCGTATTGCCGCACTTTATTCTCTTCTATTACCTAATGAAACATGTTCAATCAATTAGACCTATATCAACAGTGCTGATAGAATTCAGTTAACTAAATAAACTAGCAGGGTAGCACAGACTGGCAGAAGGGAAAAGTTCAAGAATTTACATTGGGAAAAGAGCAAAAAAGCTGTTTTTACACAGTTTGAAATGTGAAATGACTGACTAATTTTCATTATAAACCAGAAGAGGAGTTTTAAAATTATGGTGTTTGGGAAATGTGCCTGGTGCTCAGTTTCAAAAATGGTCCTTTTTTTCTCTCTCTCTCTTTAGCTCATCTTAACTATGAAAGGTTTTATTGGCATAATCTCCCAATATGTTTCGTTTTATTGGCATTGCTGAAAGAAGCCTTCTTGTATTTTGGTGGGGGCTGGAGGAATCCAGGTGCAGTTCATGAGGGAATTACAAAGAGTTATATTATAAAGAGCTTCATAATATAATAAATCCACTCCAAAGTAGGCAAGGAAGGGGTTAATCAGGGGCTTATTAAAGCAGGGATATACAAAAAAGTACTGGAAGGTTGGTGGAAGGGAACCAAGGGGGAGGGCTTTCCCGCCTCAAACTCAAGCTGCATTTACACTATGGAGACTATACCGGAATAGCTATGTCAGTGTAGCTATGTCAGCATAACCCTGTAGTGTAGACACAGCCTACACCCATGGAAGGAGTTTTTCCATCAGTATAGGAACACCATCTCCTCAAATGAAGTTAGCTGTGTCGTTGCACCCATTCTTCTGTTGACATAGCTGTGTGTACACTGGGGTTAGGCTGCATCTTTCACACCCCTGACCAATGTAGCTATATCAATCTCACTTTCAGATGTAGATCAAGCCTCAGGCTAGGAAGCAAGCAGGAACTGACCCTCTTGCTGTGCTGTTAAAAGAGACTGTGTACGTTAAGAATTGTTTGCCATTCTGCTATTCTTTGTTTGCTTTTTTTCTGGGGTATTTTGGACTTGCCTGAAGAAAGCTCCAGTCCCTTTATGGGCTTGTCTATACAGAAGCCTCTACAGTGACACACCAGCGTGTTCTCCTGTTGGCAAAGGTACTCCTAGGTCGAGAGGAGAATTCTCCCATTGAGTAGCACTGTCTACACTGGGGGTTAGGTTGGTTTAACTGCATCACACGATGGGTGGATTTTTCACACCTCTGAGCAACACAATTATACCAATCTAATTTCCTGCCATTATCACCCCAATGAGGGGCAGGGCACTGGGATGAGGTGCATGGGGGGTGTTAGCACAGCACAGAGTCAGGGCCAGCCCCTCTGTGAGAGTGTGTTTAGTGCCCACAATTGCTTTAATCCAGACCCAGAGGTGGGAAGAGGGAAAATGGGAACAGGCATGGAGCTGGGGGCAGACTGGTTTTGGGGCTGGGTGTAGGGAGCAAAGAGCTCTGCTACCTGATCTTGCAATGGAGAGCTTTGGGGGAGGGAAGGAAGGAAGGAAGGAAGAGGGGTACATGGAGACTTGCAAGGAGTGATGAAGGGAAGGTACAGCAGACGGAGGGGGGGACTGGAATGTACCTGGGTTATCAGGAGTATGGAAGGGGATAGGGGAAAGCACCACATTTTACCCATGTTACACTTTAAAAGGTTAAAAACATCTAGTTATAAAACTTTGAGCCTAAACATTTCAGTGTGGATAAAACCCCTCTCCCTCCACTGTCCAATATCCCATCTTCTCCCACCCAGCTTGTATGGACTTGATAGAGTATGTTTCCATTACAGGGCAAGACCAGGGGGAAAAGATATGGCTAGGTATATGGTGTACATTGCATGGGTGATAGTGGTATTTGGAGAATTGACTGGATCCCTTATCTTTTCATTTCCAGACATTCTCATTTTTTAAATTAAATAGTTCTTAAATGTTTGGAAAGAAAGTATATTATCTGGGTGTTAGCGGAACTCCACTGAAATACCCTTTAACTGTGTGTTAGAAGGTTTTTGTTTGTGAATTAAAATGTATAACTAGAAAGGACCTTAATGAATCAGGCTCCACAATGGTCTATGCAAAGAACTCCATCTTTTACATGAGTATACAGTCCAGTATATAGAATAACAATTGTGGTTCACAAGGGGTATATCTCATTTATTGCATAGTCCACTTCCGTTTCAGATTATATTCTTGCTATCCAACTGCATAGCAATGCAACTCTAAAGCTGCTACAATTTAAAGAGAAAACTATGCACTTGACCAAACGTATATGGAGGAAAACATTCTGAGCCATATGGTAGCAAAAGAAATATTAAAACATCCCCTCTCTCTGAGAGCCAGGAAAGTATACAGGAAAATATCTGATTTTAAGAGCCACTTCTCAGCTTTCACACACAGTTCATTCCATTTTCTTTACTAGCCATTGTTATCTCCTGAAAAAACAAACTACGATACTGGCATTTCCTTAACAAATGATTAACAGTTTTTAACACAGAAAGGAAATTTCAGGTTGTTTCTAGAGAGAAACAGCAGTATAACCATCTTAGGCAGGATACTTCTGTTGCAGTTCTCTAGTTACTCTTCTGCCCACATGTCCTCAGATTAATTAAAAACAGGTACAGACACCTGCATATTTGTTGTAATAATGTACAATAAGATGACAATTCTTAGGCACTTCCAGCCAATTAGAATAAAGAAGGCACCAGGTATTTGAACTGACCCTAGGCAGCAGATATGGCTAATCTAACCATAGAAGAGTTACTTAAAATATTGTACAAAGCCCATATCTGTCAATTATAAGGAAATCACTTTAAAAAGATACAGCACTCACCAAAAATTGCTGACATTCCAACATTGCTTCCAGTCTGTGTTCTGAGAGTATTACTGTACAGTTTGCAAATGCATGCTTGAGTGTTTTTCTAATCACCTGAAAGGTTCTGAAAGATAAAACAGTTTTGGCATGTAGAATATTATACAGGAATTGGCACCTTTTAGGAAGTTCTCAACTTACAGCCTTTTAATACTGAGCTGCACAATGTAAAGATTTCAGAATGACACACACAAAGTTACATTCCTGCTACAGTAGATTGCAATTATAAAATTTAAGTTGTAATTAAAATTATTTGACACATTTTTATAATTCTATAATGTATATAGAAATTTATGATGTCCCTTTTAGTAAATGTGCTATCCAGTATTATCATTATTTTGGGGTAATTCCCCTATTTCTCTGGTTTGGCTAGAGATGAATTGAACTAGTTCATATTCTACCAAACACAGCAGTGGTGTTTAGTCAGGCCTGTGATTTTCACCATTCAGTGTATTAACAAGTGTGTATCCTGTGCTATCATAAAGTGCCACACTCAGGATATGTCTCCTCTGCAATTAAAAACATACGTCTGGCCCGTGCCAACTGGCTCAAGCTTGCGCAGCTCAGGCTGCAGGCTGTTTAATTGCAGTGTAGATGTCCGGGCTTGGGCTGGAATCCAGTGTCTAGGACCCTGTGAGGTGGGAGTGTCCCAGAGCATAAGCTAAAATAATAAGAGTGGTGGTGTTAGCTCTTAACATTGTTTGTATTCACACACACTGACAATTATTGACTTATTTAAGGCTCTGGCACCTTGAAAAGGCATTAGAATTAACAAATGTCTTCCAGTCAGGGCCGGTGCAACCATTTAGGCAAACTAGGCGGCCGCCTAGTGGTTCGGGGTGCCTAAAAGTCCCCTCAGGCGAGGAGGTGGAGTGGAGGTGAGCTGGGGGGGGCATGTGGGGAGGGCCACCCGCAGTAATGGGGGGGGAGGCGCACAGTGGAACAGCTCCCCGCCCCAGATCACCTCCACTCTGCCTCCTCCGCTGAGCACACAGCCCCCACTCTAAGTCTCCTCCAATCAGTGCTGCAAGCCTGGGCGGGGAGGAGAATTAGAGCAGCGCCGGCGTGCTCAGTGGAGGAGGCGGAGCCAAGGTGAGCTGGGGCGGGCTACCCAGGCAGGGTTAGCTTCCACAGGGGGAGGTCTCCCCAGTCAGGGTTAGCTGCCACGGGGGGATGGAGGGGAGTCTCCCCAGGCAGGATTAGCTGCCGTGGCGGGGGGGGAGTCTCCCCAGGCGGGTTAGCTGCCACGGGGGGGAGAGGGGTTAGCTGTCGCAGTGGGGGGGGTAGCTGCTGCAGGGGGGGAGCTCCCCGGGTGGGGGGCTGAGTTAGCTGCCGCGGGAGGGCGGGGTTAGCTGGGTGGGGGGGGTCCAAGGAGGCCATGCTGGCCCTGCTTCCAGTCTGTAATCTTTCAATGGCCTGTGGTTTTTCTCATTCCATATTGTCCAGTGGACAATGTCTAAGGTATTAATATCTCTACAAGGTGATGCCTCTCAGACTTCCAGTTCCTAAGAATTATATCCAAAAATTAGTGCTGTTATAGGAGACACTACCAGGGAGAGGCACTAGCAATTGAGAAATGGTTTCAGAACAACTGTAACAATTTGGTACTTGATCAAATATATTACAAGAAAGTGACTGCATATGCAAAATACTTCTGCTTTTTATAGGCTGAAAATATTTTTATTTCAAACCAGTAAAAGACACTGTTATAGCAGTCAAGTGGCTATACAGTTAATGAATTCATCACAGGAATTCTCTCTCCTTTTTTTTTATCCCTCTCATTAGCCTCAGTGAACATTTAACCAAATATTGCAGTTTTTGCTCTGGTAGGGAGATTGTTTAAAAAGTTTCAGACAAAAGATAAAGTGTTTTTCTTGCTGAGTTATAAAGCTCTAAAATAGGAGTTTGTGGGATTGAATGTGAGATGCTGAAGGCTTCTGGATTGAGAATTGTGAGTGAAGGGCTGGCTTTGGGCTTGTTCTCATTGGCCAGCTAATTGTGAATAGGTAGACAGGTGTGTAGAATGATAATTACCCTATGAGTTACAGCTGCGGCTGTGTGGGTTTAATTAACTAATTAGCAATTGTGATTGCTTATCATGTTGTATATAAGAGCATGCTGGGAATGAATAAAGATGGCTGCATACACACACACTCTCTCTCTGCTTGGACTTCGTTCCTGCTCTTGCGATGCAACAAATGGTGACCCCGATGTGATACAGACTTACAGTGCAGTGAACTAGTCAGAACAAGCTGGATCATCATTGAAACAAAACACAGTGAGAGAAGTACAGCTGTGGATGTTTCTCTTTTGAAGGTAATCATCAGAAATGAATTTAAGGAGCGTTACTCGCTGAATCCAGAGTATATAACTGATGTTGTGTATGAAAAACCTTATATCACTATTGAACTGAAACAAAATGTTTCCCAGAAGTCTGCCAAGAGTGTGGATATATCTGACGTGGCTTACTACTTTGAAAAAGATGTCAAAGGTGACTCACACTACAGATAAACATCAGTGAAGAACCTCTAAAATTTGATCAAGCTCTAATCTACTATGTTGATGAAAAGCCCCCAGAGTTTTCCATGAAACGTCTGACTGCTGGTATTATTGCAGTCATTGTAGTGGTGGTACTAGCAATTGTTGCTGGAATTATTGTACTGGTTATCACTAGGAGAAGGAGAGGAAAGTATGAGAAGGCTGAGGCAAAGGAAATGAATGAAATGCAAAAAGAACTAAACCCATAACTGAAGTCACTAGAAGACAAATCGTGAACTATCAAGAAGGCAAACAGAACTAAAACAAGATAAGTACTAGTACCACTGTTGCCAATCTTGAATGAAGATAGTGTTGGTGGCCTGAATTGATAAAAAGAAAAAGAAGGACGCGCCTGAAGTCCCAGCGTCGAGCGGCCGGAGGAGAGAGAGAGAGAGAGAGAGAGAGAAAAAAAAAAAAAAAAAAAACGCACGGCGTCCGAGCGAGCAGCTGAGAGCTGCAGGGCGTCCGAAGAAAGGAGGCGTACCTGACAAGTGGCTGGGAGCCGCAGGGTGTTCGAGTAAGCGGCTGGGAGCCGCAGGGCATCTGACAAGAGAGGCACACTCGAACCAAGAAGTGAGCAGCTAATATGGGAACTGCTGCGTCAGCAGATTTGATACGCATCACGGAGCGGTGGGGAGAAAAGTTCCCCTCTGATGCGTTATCCCGCCTGTTGCGGTGGGGACGAAGAGGGGGACTTTCCGTTCAATCGAGTAGTAATACTGTTTGGGAGCGG
Organism: Mauremys mutica; assembly: GCF_020497125.1. NCBI lineage: Eukaryota > Metazoa > Chordata > Testudines > Geoemydidae > Mauremys > Mauremys mutica. Next base: position 47,144,818 of record NC_059072.1, read on the forward strand.
TTGGGCTGTGAGCTCTGGAAATCAGTGGCTCAGGGCGATAAGAAGGTTTTCTCCCTGAGTCCAGTATGGCTCACCGCGCAGAGACGATTGAAGGAGCAGTTCTTACAGCAAAAGGTAATGGTGGAAGCTTATCAAAGAGATGCAAGTTCACAGGACCAGCTAATTAGTGAATTAAAATCTACAAAGAAACGGCTGGATTTGGAAGTGAAAGAATTAAAACGGGAGTTACTGAAACTTCGAAGTGAAAAGCAGTCCATTGATGTTGAATGCTCAAGACTTCAGAAGGAAGTATCCCAGGTTCACCAGCAGATAGTGGAGTTAGAAAGCCACCTCCAGTCAGTGCAAAAAGAACGGGATGCACAAATCGCTGATGGAGGAAATAACCAGGTTTCCCATGAACGGATTCAAGCTTTAGAGATAGAGCTGCAGGCTGTTAGCCACAGTAAGATGATGTCAGAGAAAGAGCTGCAAGAAGTAATTTCACTTACCAGCCAGGAGCTTCGAGAATCTAGGAGAAAGATAAAACTTTTGGAAGAAATAAACAAGAAGTTGGCCCTCGAACTGGAACATGAACGGGGGAAGCTCACTGGTTTTGGTCAGTCTAACATTGCTTTGCGAGAGCACAGCACCATTCTCGAAACAGTACTAGCAGAGAGAGAGGCAGACCTGGTGCAGCTGAATCTCCGGGTTCAAGCAGTCCTAAATATTCAAGCTTTACAGACTGCCTTCGAAAGAGAAAAGTCAAACGTTAATAACCTTCAAAAGCAGGTTGCGGCAGCCAAAGTAGATGCAGCACATAACCGTCGTCATTATAGAGCTGCGGTTCTTGAGCTGAGTGAAATTAAGAAGGAGCTACAAGCCAAAGAACTGCTTGTCCAAACCCTTCAGGCTGAAGCAGACAAACTACACGCTATTATTGAATATGCTCATGCCTCTTTTAAGGCGCTCCTTTTAAGACAAAAAGGGGGGATTTGCAGTGAGCGGGCAGACGCCTTGGATAAGACGCCTGCCGCTCAGTTGCTGCAAGCTCTTAATTGGTTACATCTTGGTAAAAACAGCCAGGTGCCCCCCGCGATTAAACATGTCAACGGGATGACTGGGGAAGAGCAGGGTGCGGCCCCCCGACCCTCGGTCAAATGGTTTGATTATCAGCAGCAAATATGGAAAGGACCAGTTGACTTGCTAACGTGGGGCAGGGGTTATGTGTGTGTTGCCACTGATGCGGGTCCCAGGTGGATGCCAGCGAGGTGGGTCCGGCCTTGGTTGCGTCCTCCGGAGTGACGGCAGGCAGATGCGGAGGAGCCTCACGAGACGCGCTCAGATGTCGCGAAACCAGAGCCCCCGGAGGAGAGCTGTTTGTTAGCTCTGCCAGGACTTTTTCTGTCTGATCCTCCATGAATGAATTACTCACTTGAGATGATTTTTTGTGTTTGAAAAAAAAATCTGTGTGGTACCATGCAATTATTATTTAGAACTAAGATTTATGTTTTATGTTCCTTGTTATGTTTTGTGTTGTCTGTTTTCTGGCCAGAATTGTTGTTGTATTGTCATGTGGTTTGATGTTTTTTTCTTAAGACCCCCCACCACCCTCAGTGTCAGTTTGATCACCTGACAGCTGAGGGATGTTTTCAAAAAAAAAAAAAAAGGGGGGGGGGTCCTGCAGAGGTTACATTATTTGTTTATTGTGTTTTGTTTTGTTCGTTTGATGTTTTTGAAATTATATGTTAAGGATTGAATGGTCATATAGGTTGATCTTATAAAGTTTTGTTTATGATAGGTTATAATGTTATGCTGTTATGAGTTGCAAATGTTTTATGAATAACATAATATTTGATTAAAATAGATTGTGGTGTTATGCTGTTATAAGTTAAAAATGTTTGGTGAATGTTTTTATCTTGTTTTCCTTTTTTCCTTTTCTTTTGATTGTAAATAAAGGGGGGAGATGTGGGATTGAATGTGAGATGCTGAAGGCTTCTGGATTGAGAATTGTGAGTGAAGGGCTGGCTTTGGGCTTGTTCTCATTGGCCAGCTAATTGTGAATAGGTAGACAGGTGTGTAGAATGATAATTACCCTATGAGTTACAGCTGCGGCTGTGTGGGTTTAATTAACTAATTAGCAATTGTGATTGCTTATCATGTTGTATATAAGAGCATGCTGGGAATGAATAAAGATGGCTGCATACACACACACTCTCTCTCTGCTTGGACTTCGTTCCTGCTCTTGCGATGCAACAGGAGTTCATTCCAGGCAACTGCCTCGTTGTTTCCTTGTGCTCCCCCTAAGCTGTTTGCTAGATCCACATGTTCACTACAGCCTTACAGTTATATTGTGAACTCTATGGGGCAGAGATTGTCTTTGTTATATGTTTGTAGAGTGACTAGCTTAATGGGTCCTTGCCCTCCCGGTGCTACTGTGCTGGAAATAATAATTAGTAATCATAACAATAACATGATCTTGTGTATTGAGCACAGGGCTAACAGCCAGGAATTCCTGGGTTTCTAATCCTAATTCTGACACTGACTTGCTTTGTGACCTCAGTCAATTCCCTTAACCCTTTGGGTCAAACTGAGACTTCATCTAGTTAATGGAGATATAGTTATGCATTAGGGATGAATTTGGCCCTCTGTGTTAGTTTTCCCACATATAATGTACCTACCTCCCAGATGTGGTGTTTATAGTACCCTTTGAAGTAAGTTGTAAATATTTTTATTAAAGGGTAAATTGTGACTTGAATTGTACATCCACACAAGGGAGTAAGGGCCCAGGGGAGTACCCAGACCCTCTGACTGTGTAGGAGTAAGTGGGGATACTTGCCTGTTTACTCTCTCTTGGGAACAGCTAGGCAGAGAAAAGTAGGGAATGGCACTCTTCTTTCTACCATGCACGCTCTGGCAGAGTAGCTGAGCCCAAGGCAGGGGTAGTAATGTACCACTGGTACAGCTCACCTCAGTGATGAGCTGCCAAAATCTTAACAACCGGCTCCCTATAAAAAGTCCTGATTTAATGGGGGGGGAGCAGGGGAGGGGCCGGGACAGGGGGAGACATCCCCCCCGCCCAGCAGCCCTGGAGCTCGCAGCTCCCCCCCTTACCTTGCCTGCAGGTCAAAGCAACAGGACAACTCAGGAGCTCAGCTGAGCTGCCCAGCTGCTGGCCATGCTGCAGCTCTGCAGGGGAGGGGCTGGGGGGGGACATCCTCGTGGGGCCAGGGGGCCAGGGGCAAATTGCCTCATTTCTCCCTCCCTCCATGGCCCCGGAGCTCGCAGCCCCCCCCCTTGCCAGTAGCCCAGAGCTCAGCTGAGCTGCCCAGCTGCTGGCCATGCTGTGGCTCTGCAGGGTGGGGAAAGCGGGGGAGAGGCTGAGGGAGACATCCTCATGGGGCTGGGGGCCCCTCCAGGGCCCGGGCCAATTGCCCCACTTGCCCCCTCCCCTCTGGCCAGCCCTGGAGCTTGCAGAAGCTGCCCTCCCACCTTGCCGGGCCACTCAAAAAGCAGCAGCAGGACGACCCCCAAGCTCAGCTGAGCTGCCCAGCTGCTGCCGGCGGCTGGCCACGCTGCAGCTGGGGGGAAGAGGGGAGGGGCAGGGGGAGCTTCAGCCTCCGCAGCTGGGAATCCTGGGAGCAACAGGATGGTCCAGCTTGTGGACCGGAGTTCTTTGCCCACCCCCTGGTCCTTTAACAACCGGTTCTCCACGGAGGTCTAATTTTAGCAACCGGTTCTTGGGAACCAGTGGGAACCGGCTCCAGCTCAGCACTGGCTCACCTGTAAATTACTAATCTTACTGGAACAAAGAGAAAGTAGGGGCAGGACCGTGTGTAAGGCACAATGATTCCCAGGGTAGCTACTGGGATGGGACAGTTTACGTACCATCCCTTGCTCAGGGCTGTACCTTAAGTTGAAATCTAGCCCTAAAAAGAACTAGAAATATGATAAAATAACTTTCTCTGCTGTGCTGCCTCACTGACTTCCCTACCTCACACTGGAATATAGTAAAGAATCAGGAAAACTTACATAGGATCAAGATGAGCACTTGGTTCATCAAGCAACAGGATTTTAGCTTTACTGAGAACCGATCTGGCGAGACACATCAATTGTTTGTGCCCATGGCTGAGGACATAGCCACCATCTAGAAGAACAAAATCAAGCTGGCCTGGAAAATGCTCTATTACAGACTTCAGTCCAACCTGCAGGAGAGAAAAATCAAAGAAGAAAGCTGTATGACAGAAATTGGTACTGCTGGTTCTTTGTTACGGCAACCCATCCTTTTAACCCCTCTGCCTTTTGATTCTGAGACTAAGCAGAAAATGTGATCTGAAGAAATGAGAATCTTTGGTATAAAATTATTCAAAACAAAGAGTTGGAAGAAGTGAAAGATCATGCATTTTTTATTCAGACTGAACACTGGGGCATATGTCAGAACATTGAGAGTTAAAGTTGTTTGCTTATAAGACATAATGAGATTTGGTGTTTTGACCAAAACATTCTGAGTTAGCCATCTAAAAGGGAAGCAATTCATTTTATTCAGTGGTGATGTGTGTCACCAGTAATGCTGAGGGAAGATGTTTCCAACAGCAGCCAGGGCTCCTTAGTTACTAGGAATAGAAATCTCACACAGCACACTACACCAGCAGAGAAAATAACACAGGTCTCCAAAACAGTTGTAACCATGGCTTTGAGACAACTTCCATCCACTTCTTCCTTTGTCTGAAAGATGACAAGAACGCCACACACTTTAGCATGTTTCCCCAAAATGCCTACACTCACTACAATCTTTGGCCTGCACAATCTTCCACTGGCATTGTCAGAGAAACTTTTACCTTACCAACTGCTTTTGTGAATTCCAAAACTCAGAAATGTGCATTATTGTAGTGCCATAAGCTATGCAACAACTTACAGTAAAACTGAAAATAGTAGTTATAAAGGGCAAAACTGGTTTTGCAAATGCCATTTGTAATTTTGCAACTCATTTTCATCTGTATCATAAGGCAGGAAGAATTCCAAATCCACTTCCTTTTCATCTAATACAGGAGCTCTAGCAAAGTAGAATGCCTGAGCCCAGATGATGAAGTTCTGAAGAATTCCATTTGGTTTTTGGTTTTTTTCAGCAGCATACTAGCTGTGTGCAGGTCACTGCTCACTTCTGCACTGCTCAGCTATCTGCTCATTCACTGACCCAACTGATACAAGTAGAAAGGATGCTTTCATTCTAAAACAATGTCTGCGCTGGTCACGGGGCCAAATTCTGTTCTGATGTACATTCTTTGCTGCCCTTCTGATTCTCACTGAGAGCAAAATTTGGCCTAGGGAGTCTGCATGGCACTGTAACATGATGATGCTGAAATATTGTGCCAGCATAGCCCACACACCATCTGGGTGTAGTGGTGTGTCCTGAGACCACTTAGAGAGTAATGAGTTTGCTACAGCCCTAGCAAACAGCCAAGTGGCTTTGAGCTTATGCAGTAAAGGCTCATGCATTTAGCTCCAAAGATCCCAGGTTCAATCCTGCCCACCGACAACCAGCATCTGTCAGTGTTACAACAGCACCACAATAGAGTGTTCAAGTTTAGTCATTCCATACTTTGACCTTGAACCACTTAAGTCCTTAAATCCAGGTTTATCTGCCTAAATCTCAGTTTTAGGCTTCAGTGCAATTCACAAAAATCCAGCTGAACCCAGTGGGTTCCTACGTTTTTGCAGTATAGTTCTCTAGACAAATATATTTCTGCCTCTGGGCATGTGCACTACTGCCTCCCTCTAGGCATCTGAGCATTTTTTCTCCTGCCTAAACCATGGAGTAATTCACAAACCAGGGGAAGACAGGTGCTTGGCTGTCTTACTCACAGGCGGAGCCTGAGCTGCTAGGTGTGCTCAGAGGCTGGCTACTGCATCAGGTCCTCAGGTGAGTTCACACAAAACAGCTGGGGGATGGGGTGAAGGTTGCAGCAGGGGGACTTGATCCTGGTCACCTACATCCTGGGTTAATCCTCTAAAAACCATGTGGAGCCATTCTCATGCTTGTGTGCTTGTTCTCTCTCTCTGTGACTGAACTGACCCTAATTATTTATCCAAAATGCAACAGCTTCAACAGGGGAGATTGAGGGAGACCTACATCAAAATATCCCATAGGCTGATGACTAAGCCATGCACCTGAGAAGTGGCACATCCAATTCAAATCCCTTCTCCTCATCAGGTGAAAGGGGGCCTTGAACTCAAGGTCTCCTACAACCAAGATCAGTATCCTAGCCACTGGACTAAAAGTTATGAGGAAACTTTCCACCCTAGCTTCTTGGGGCAATGCCTTAGATGCCTAATACTAAAGGGGGTTCACAGCTGAGAATTGCTAGCCAATTTAGGTACCTCTATGCAACCTAGACTTGGATGCCTATCTCTGAGACAGGGGCAGGGTTTAGCACACATTCCTGTTAGCATCTCCCATTGGCTAGCTTAGCTGGCTCCCCACTTAGCATGCTGGGTTTTGTGGATTTCATTCTAAAGTGCCTATCTCTCCTCCTCCTGTACTGTATAGTGAGCCGAGGCACCTAACTCAGGCTTTGCAAATTGCAGTGAGTTCTAGTGGCAAAAGTTAGGCATTGCAACACTCAGCATCATAACGCCAAAGTACCATTGTGAATCTAGGCCCTTGATCTTAAACGTGAGCTGCAAAGAAAGTTTAAAAGTGATGTTGACTTCAGCAGTAGCTGCTGAATGTCCTCACTGCACCCTGCAGCAGCTAAAGTGGAGCAGAAGCATTTAACACAGGAACAAGTAAAAATTAACTTTCTTTTTATGCTGTCCTTTCCAAGTCACATCAGCTGTTTGTAGCATTCTCTAACAAACCAGCTTTCAAGAGAGCACAGAGTCCATACACAATCAGATTAGGCCTATTTTTTTAAAAATGCATAGGATGATTCTGTAACATTTCTGTTTCACTGCTCTTTGTTTTGCATTTTTCGGTTTATTATTTTATATGCCAAAAAACTGAGGAGGGCAGTTTTTTTTCTTAAAGGGAATTTCCTGACTCCTTGTGTTATGTCCCAGAATGGCCACTGCTCCCTAACAATGCACTTTCAAATAAAAATTCTTCTTGGTATTGTAAATAAGGCCTAGCTCTTTAAAAAGCTCCTTTTTAGTTTATACCTGGAGAGGAAATTCCCAACCAAAAAACACCACTAGAATTTGCTTGACTATTCAGCAGTGGGAGCAGTGTCCCATGCCTGGGACTCTCAGGCTCCAAGAAGACTAAGTGAGGAGAGCCCAGACCGCTCTTCCCTCTCAGCTACACCTGCTTGAAAATGTTATGTTGAATTTTAGTGACTGGAAAATTGTTTTTTGACCAAACTAACATTTTCCCAGAAAGTGTCTGCATGTCTCAATAAATATATAAAATATTTTTTAAAAAAATGTCTTTTTCCATGTGGAAACCAAAATTTTCACTCAAAAATAAATATTAGTTTTTGGATAAAAAATTAATTTTTCTATTGAAAGTTTTGACATAAGTGGGACCCTCCCCCATCATTTTAGTCAACATTTTCCACAGGGAGACGAAATAATTCTGCTCAGCTCTAGTCTGAACCTGCAGCCACTAACCAACTCCCACTTCTCATCCCTGGAACTTCCACTGCAGTCTGTCTTAGGGGGATGGGAAGGAACCATCAAGGCGCTCTCTTCCCTGGAATGTGGGAAAGAAAAAGAAAGAACCTCCTGCTGTGGACCTTGTGAGCAGGGAGAGAAAGCCAGCCAAGCCCTGGATGCAGGAAGCAGACTGTGCCCCACTCCCAGAGTTGCCATAGGCCCAGGAGACAAAAGGGGGAAGAGAATTTTTCTGGTGCTGGTTGGCTGGCTCTCTTGTCCATTCCATGGGGTGAGTGGTGCAGGGGAGACAGTGGCCAGGTAGGGTGTTTGAGGGAGGTCGTGACTGAGCAGAGCTGACTGGGAAGAAACAAAACGGAGGCAAAGACTGATAATGAATGGGGAAGAAGGTAGAGAGAGCCAGAGGCAGGGATAAACTGTTGGAAAGGGATATGTAATGGGGTGTACAGAATCTTCAGGGCTTTACAGGAGCACTCCCTTGGACATGAGACGCTCCACCCCCAATTGTCTAGCATGGAAAAGAAACCCCAGAGAAGGCATAGGAACAGATTAATGCCCTGAATCTGAACTGAGGAAGCTTTGGGAATAAAGGCCCCATTTGTAAGCCCCAGAGTCTGATCAGGTCTAGCAGATAAATGGAGCTCCTGAGAAGTAAACTCAGCAATGAGCTCCTGCTAATCTGCACTAATGGGAACAGGTGATACTCATCACTTGACCAGGAGCTCATGGGAAGAGCTGCTTTCTCTTTGAACGGGAGCGAGTGAGAGCTGGGACCTAACTCTTCACTGCCTTGTATCCTGACATCACTAAGGTTAAGATTTTGTCGTGGGGTGTTTTTATTAAAAGTCACAGACAGGTCCTGGCCAATAAACAAATCACCAAAGCCTGAAGCCCTGCTGTTAGGGGGCTGACAACCCAAGCCCTGCCAAGGGGGGGCTGTAGTCATGGATGCTCATCTAAACACACAAAATCCGTGACGGTCTCATAGCCTTAGTCATCACTTATACCTGTGCAAAGTGAAGTGTGAAGCGCTACCAGAGCTATCTTACAACCACTCTGAATAGCATTAAATGACACCTAAGCAGGTTCAAAAATCTCATCAGAGAAAGACTTCCTTATGTTCCAAAAGCGACTGGTGTGTGTCCAGCTTATTTCTGGGCTGTATAATTGTATGTTCCTTTGGGATTGTAGGTAATTATGCTGCTGGTTACACAAAAGTTGAGAGTGACCAGAGAGGTTGACGACTATTGCCTGGATCCTGAAGCTGGCACCTTTTAAACTGAATCTACACAATAGATGTGTGGCCCTCCTCAAGAGAGAGAGACTCCTAAGGTTTGACACAGACTCTTGTGCTTTTTGGAGGTTGCCATGGAAACAAGGGAGGGCGAGACTAGTGGTGATAAAGGTGGAAAAAGACTGTTGGGATTGGCAATGCTGTACCATAAATTAATTATCCAGTCAGATATGCAGATACCAGACAGTAAAAGGTAAGTGCAAAAGTTGTGGTTTGTTTTGTTTTTTTGTTCTATCATCTTGAAATATTGGCACTTCTTACCATGGTCTGATAAGCATTTCTCAAAAACGGGCTGGCTTTTTATATGGTCTTATATGTACGTTACTTGTATTTTTATATTTTAATAACAGTTGGCTCTGAGCATATTTTGATTTCTATAGTACTGTTATTTTTGCTCATGCTAAATAAAACTATAGTCACCTGGGGTCCAATCCTGCAAGAATTTATGCATGAACACAAATACATGCACTGCTCATATGCATATATTTAAATATGTACAAGTGTTTTCAGGATACAGGCTCTGGTTTGCATAGTACAAACTTATCTTTAGTTGAGGAAACTTTGTACTAACTTTTCCATTAAAAACATGGGTTTATGTATCCTGGGGAGCTTGAAGGAACATTAACAAATTATCAACATTGCAGGAAAACCATCAATTTCCACCAGTTTGGTAAAATCGAATCTAAAGCTCCACTATGTTTCCTCCATTCCCATGGGACTTCTGGGTTTGTTAATCCCATCCCAGAATGCATCTTTTCATGACATAAGTTGCTGCATGTGTTGGAAGGAGTGATGTCATAAAGTGCTGCATTCTGAGTTGTCTTTAATAAGCCAAGAAGTGCTAGGGAATTGCAATGACTGAAAAACATTTTTGACAAAGATTAGTTAAAACTTATTTTGTGCTGAATGCCCGTTTTCGATTCTTATCCCCAAGGCAGCACGGCTAGTTGGGATATGAGGCACCTATTAGGATGTTTTTTATTTTAGCTTTATAATTCATCTTTAAAGATTCTGGTTGAAAATTATGTCTTCTAGTGACATTTTAATATGACCAGAAAAACATCAGAATGAAAAATGGTGCAATGAATTTTCTAAACAAACTTCCTCATCTGTGTTTCTTGCTGGGTCATCCAGCAGAGCCATATCCTGAAACCTCACCTATGCTAAATAATAGATCAGAGCACTCAGACTGTGTTGCATGCAAGTTTTATTAATGTTTTCCTCCACTTGGCTCTGCCAAAAGCAGATTTGTTGGGTAATAAGCAAAGTATTAACCTTTCTCTCTGTTTTGTTTCTAAGACACTATGTAAATGTAACACAATACAACCACTTGAGCTACATTTTGTTTAATTACACTTGTGGTTAAGTCATACACTGAACAGTAACAGGCAAACTTAATGCCCACAGACAGTTCTGAACTGCATACAGACAGTACCAAGTCTGAGTATTTTTAGGGGTTTTGGAGGAGGAAAGAAGAGATTTGGATTATAATGAAAAAATCATAGAATCATAGACTATCAGGGTTGGAAGGGACCTCAGGAGGTCATCTAGTCCAACCCCCTGCTCAAAGCAGGACCAATCCCCAGCTAAATCATCCCAGCCAGGGCTTTGTCAAGCCTGACCTTAAAAACCTCTAAGGAAGGAGATTCCACCACCTCTCTAGGTAATCCATTCCAGTGCTTTGAGAGAAGCACTGGAGAAAGTGAGTGAGTGAAAAACCCAAAATCTGTTTAGCATCTCCTTACTGGGGCTGAGCTTTGAAGAATCGAGCATTGCTGAAGGTATAGGCAGTTTACACATTAGCTGCAGCTGACTTTCTAGGGGATGTGGTCACTGTTAAAAAGGTCACCTGCTCAGTACTTAAACTCCAATGTACAAAGGGTGGGCTATACGTTGTCAATAATCTGCCTACAACATCTGTGCAAAGAACTTCCTTTGAAGTCCACTGACTGATGGCAGGCTATGGCCTGGTGATGTAAAGCAGGTTGTTTAAGGAACAAGAAGCAAGGGTAATTATATAAATTTCTAAATCTCTCTTCAGTCAGGCAGTGAAAGAACAATGATTAGAAAGACCATCTGCAAAACTGGCTTAGGCCTGGTCTACATTTAAAATTTAGATCAACCTAGCTGCGTTGCTCAAAGGTGTGAAAAATTCATGCCCCTGAATGCTGTAGTTAAGCCAATCTAGCTCATGGTACAGATGCAGTTAGGTCGATAGAAGAATTCTTCTGTCATCCTAGCTACCACCACTTGGAGAAATGGATTAACTATAGTGACTGGGGGGAAAAAATTCTGTCACTGTAGGAAGCATCTACACTGTAACACTTCAGTGGTATAACTGTGCTGCTATAGTACCAATAGTGTAGACATGGCCTTGATAAGAGATGTCAAATAGAAGCACCTAATACTTGCCATTTTAACCTGTAATTGTTTGGTTTATACTTATCCCATTTAGACTGTAAACTCTTCTGGGCAGGGACAATGTTTTTTGTTTGAGCACCATGTTATGTATGATGCTACATAAATAATAATTTTATAGTTATTGAGCTAAATTCCTTCCCGCTGTAACTGGCTTTATTACGGGGGAGTTACACAAATAGTATTGATGAACAACACAAATAATACTGAACAGCTTTACCTCATCTGCAACTTTCCATAATTCTTCATCACTCCATTGTCCATAAGGATCCAAGTTTTTCCGAAAAGACCCAGAAAATATAAACACTTTCTGTGGAGAACAAAATAAATAAGAAATAATTTTAAAACTGCCTGGCATACCAAAAGCATAGATGGTGGGGGAAAAATTGTCAGAAAAGGCTGTTTTAATTAAACCAATTTTTTTTTCCACAAAATGGTTTTGACAAATTCATTTTGGAAATAAATACATTTTGAAAATGTCAAAATATCCCATTTTGATATTTTTTGAACAAAACTTTTTTTTCATTTCAAAATGACTTTGTATTTTGAAATTGACTTCATTATATATTTTAAAACATTACATAAAATGCTTCAAGTCCAGATCAATTCAAAATATTCTTTTTTCAGAATTTAAGTGCCCCCCGACATTCAGGGCTTTTATCCAGATTTTGGATGATTTTTTTTTTCAAAATCTTGAGTTTTCCTGTGGAACAGAAAATCCATTTACTGAACAGCTGTAACCAGAAGTTACCTGAGCTTCATAACACTTCCTTATGTATCACCACAATCCAATGTAACCTTAACAGCAGTTCTGTGCTTCAGTTTAGTTCCAGTGATACTCAGTACATAGCAAAGTCTGAGTCATGAGAGGAATAGCAATAATCCATTTATACAGGTGTCTTGCACAACTGATGCTTTCTTCTGCTCTTTTGTGTGCCCTGTCAGGGAGGGGTGTGTGGAGAGGCTGGAAATTTCTTAATCTTGAGAATGATCTTTCTCCCACTAAAGTCTGTAGGAGTTTGCCTTTAATTTCAATGTGATCAGAAGCAGTTCCCTTTCTTATTTTTACAGCTATAAGTGAACATCTCTTAGGCCAGGTCTACACCCAAAAGTCAAGTTGACCCAGTTACGTTGCTCAGGGATGTGAAAAGTCCACCCCCTGTGTAGATAGCACAAGGTCAATAGAAAAATTCTTCTGTCGACCTAGCTACTGCCTCTCAGGGAGGTGGATTAATTATGCTGATGGGAGAACCACTCCCATTGCTGTAGTGACGCTATAGTGCAGTTTGTAGTTTGGAAAGTGATGGCGCAGCTGAAGTTAAATATTTGCTTAATCTCTTTTTACATTACAAGGGTGTATTAGATTCTGACAGAAATCAAATACTGTACTTCAAATGGCACTGAGATTGCACAACTATTCCTAATGAGATGAAACTAATGTGATAGCTGCTGTGTCACTTGATACACCTTATTGGCTATAGCAGACAGAATTCACTGTCAATGAATGTCACAGTATCTTAGTGGGAAATATTATAATGGTTGTGCTCCTTCCCCTGTGCACATTGAACAAATATTAGTTGTAGATAAAGTTGAGAGCCAATTATTGTCTCTTCATCCCTTTTGTATTCCTATTGGAAATGTTTATTTAAAAGAAACATATTTTGAAATGAAAGTGATTACAACTGTTTAATTTCTTGCAGAAACTGACTTTTAGCCTTAGTGTGTCTTTTGATGCTTCTAAAAATGGGACACTGATAACATTAGCTAAAATCAGGTCTGGCTAGGGGAATACACAGGATTCCCCACATAGTTTGACCAAACTAGCACAATCATAACCTGAGGTGTACCTGGGACTCCAGTCCTCGGGATACCCCAGAGATGAACTACTATATGTTCATCTCTGGGGTATCCAAAGTGGTCAAATTCCAAAGTGGTTTTGATATATATTCAAATAGCCTTAATTCAAAGAGTTCAGATATAAACTGATGCTATTCAGGGCTCCAGAAACGAGAAGCTGGTGCTGAGTCCCACTCTGCTCCCACTGGAGCTGCTTAAATGAGGTTCCTGCACTGCTGGTCAGTGCAAAAGAGGATTCTGTCTGGAGAGCAAAGAGTATAAATGTGCTCCCCTGCGTAAGCTGGTAGAACAATGCCCTCCAACTGAGCTAGGCTTCCAGTTCCCTCTTGCTCAGCTAAACTCCAGGCAGCAGGGACCCATAAAGGGGTCACAATACTTGGTGGTGATGAGCATATTTGCATCAGGATAAGATGCTTATGACTATTGGGCAATGTGGAGCTAATAGCAGTGAGAAAACTGTCTGGTATAGCTTCATTCACACTTCATTTGCCATATAGTTAACTAATAAAATAGCAATTTTAGTCCTGCAGCAGTGAAGAAAAGTTAACTGAACAAACCAGTTTTTAGAAAAGGTTCATAACACCTAACTAGCATTCCTTCCCAAGTGCAACACACAAGAAGTACAGTATCTTCCTGTTCTGAAACTGCTGCTTTGCCTGTTAATGCTGCTTTCAGAAAGCCTTTGCCTTAAAGTACGGCACCTAAAAAAGTGAATTTTATTCCCAAACGAGGTGCGGCATTGTCCTGAATTCTGGCAGCTTCCTGCACAGTTCAGCAGGACGTTTCTTTCGCTCTAGCTCCTTAATATCTATGCAGGGCTCACTTGTGTAAATATTGTGTTAGTGTCACATGTGCAGTGCGGAGTCCAATTACAAAGAAGCCACTGTAAATGTTAGATGTTTCAAGGGAACAAATGGCTAGTGAAATATAGGGAGTTCTGTGCTGGTTATGAGTGCACCAAGAAAACCAGGCAAATGGGGAACCGGATGTCTCAGGGGATTGGTAATAGACACTAATAGATATGGAACCTTCTGCATCTTGGGTACCAGTTCAAAATCACCCTAGATGAACACTGACAAGGTGATGATACGATCTACAGTTTATAGTCAGAATTGGCATCCTACGATAGGCAAGTGTCAAGGTAAAATAGTGCAGAAATACAATAGTAAGTAGGTGTGGGGGTAATTGCCACCAAATACTGTAACTGATCCCTCTAAAGAACATCACTGAGTGCTGTCATACGAAAGTCCCGTCTAGATATCTGGTAGTGTGCTAGGGGCACCACAGACTTGGAGTTGAATGCTGTGTAGGAGACTGAAGTGCTAGGCCCTTCAGAGGCTACTCACAGATGTGAGTAATAGAATATTACTTTCCCAGGACTGCTGGAAACTAAAAGGTGCAAATACCCTAGCTACGGTTACTTAATGACAACAGAAGAGCAACCTCGCAGTTCCTAAAGCAGACTCTAGGGGCAGGCCAGTTCAAGGTATAAAGGTAAGAGTCTTGTTGGAATCCCTGCAGCAGGGCCGGCTCCAGAGCCCAGCGGGGCAAGCACCCGCCTGGGGCGGCCCTTTCCCGGGGGGGCGGCAGGCTGGGCCGGCGGACCTGCCGCAGTCATGCCTGCGGGAGGTCCACCGGAGCCCCGGGAGCAGCGGACCTGCCGCAGGCATGACTGCGGACGGTTCGCTGGTCCCGCGGCTCGGCTGGACCTCCCGCAGGCATGACTGCGGCAGCTCAACCGGAGCCGCCGGACCAGCCAACCGCTCGCAGCTACGGGAGGTCCAGCCGAGCCGCGCGACCAGCGGACCCTCCGCAGTCATGCCCGCAGGAGGTCCGCTGCTCCCGCGGCTCGGGGGCGCCTCCCGGGCATGACTGCTTGGGGCGGCCAAATTTGTAGAGCCGCCCCTGCCCTGCAGCATGATTCTCCAAGGTGTCCCATGTGCAGCTACCCCCACACCTCCTGTTTGCAGGCCACCGTGCTGTGGCAACATGCTGCTTCCCTGCCCAGCTCTCTGCTTTCAGTCCCAGCTCTTAAGCTGCCTTCTGCCTGCCCTTAGTTCTGCTGCCAACTCCCAAGCTCTCACACAGTCTGTCTCTCGGCCCAGCCTGGTCCCTTCTGACTCCAGAATACTTTCTTCTCTGTACTCTGGGGATTAGAGACTGGCTGGATATTGACTTGGCTAACACAGCTCCTTACACTGGCTAAATCCTTTCTCCCTAGCTCAGCAATGAGCCAGTGGGTTCATTACAATGTGAAATTTGAAAATGAGAGGCAATTAAATAGGCATTTGTGCACATAGCTATCGTTATTACCCATGCAGTTATATGCAGAAATATAGACCTATAACTGCATGTATGTTTTCTAGCAGGAATCTCATGTCACCCAGCCAGAAAGTGTGCTCCTTAATTAGTAATTACATGTAGTGCAAAATGAAGTTTACACCTAAAACCTCTTGCATAACAATTTTCTATACATAATAGACAGGAGCAACCCTCCTCCTTCATCTACACTCTGTTCTAAAATATGGAGGGGGAAATACGGTCTATAAGGGATCTCAGGCTCTTTCCAAGTTTCCCTCATATCCCAACAAAGGCAGACAGATTGGTCTGATTGGCCCAATGAGGGGAACCATTTGCTATAGGAGGAGAACCAAGGCACACCGCACAGCTCTTGGGACCCTGATTTCGAGACCTTAAAAATGTCCCTTTGGGGCTGGGACATGAATGGGTTTAACAAGTTCTGCCATGTTTCCCTAAACCTATTTCCTTCCCGCAAGTGACACTGTCCCTTGTCACAGGCCAGCAGTCACTGCCAGCCAATAAGTTTATGCTGGCCTAGATGATGTTTACTACATTTATTTCATTAAGTGGTAAGAGTCCAGTACTTGCATGCATTCATGAAGAGTTATAATCAGAATATAAATTGTATTCTTGTATCTTCTGAGTTTTAATTTTGAGACTGGGAAAGAAAAGAGATTTTTTTCCCTGTAAAGTTTGGCATTATTGTGCATATTGATATTACATGAAATACTAAGTTGGGGAGATAGCTTCTAGCATGAAGAATGAACCTTTAAAAATTCCTGATATATCCACCACCAATACCTGAAAAAAAATTAGGTCAGGAATTAGCTGTCTGAATCAATTACTTGACAAACCACACCTGCACTGCCATTAAGATTCTGGAAAATAGTGTCTTGATATAAATAACAGGTGTAAAATATTGCAAGGCCTACTGAATGTTAGACCTAATAATCTCGAGTTTGGTACATTATTCTTCTGGTTATTTATTGGGACACTGACCATTTGAATTCATTTAAATTCACTCTTTTGATATAGTATCCTTTAAATTGAGTACTGTGGTGCATGTGTGTTTTTTTCTTTTACCCTTAAAGATATGTATAAGGATATTTCTGCCAACGTGTAGGTGAGCCAAGAAGAATACCCCTAAACTTGTTCAGGCCCACCACTCCTCCACCCTGCCCTTTCTCTCTGTACATGCTCTAGCCAACTGCCTCTTCAGTAGAGCTAGTCAGAACATTTTTGCCAAAATCAAATTGTGGGAAAATGTTTCTTCAGAGCATACTGATATTGACAAAACTAGACTCCCTGGTGGTTAGGTACTGGCCTAGAATGGGGAAGATCCAGGTTCCAGGACCTGCTCTTCATGATTTTGAGTGATCAGGGATGGAAATCCTGCTCTGATTCAAGCAAAGCAGGGACTTGAAGATGGGACTACCCCAGGTCAGGGCCCTCTATCTACACATATGCACGCCCTTCGTGAAAACATTTTAAGGGCTTAGTTTTCATTCCAACGTGGAACGAAAACGAACTATGAAAGTTGCTACCCAATGGAATCGTCATCCTTCGGTCAGCTCTACTCATTCATTCTGCTTCCAGCTTTGCTGCTGCTCCTGGCAAACTCTCCCACACTCTCACAGGTCCTGGAGTTGAGGAAGAGCATGCTTCATTGTAAAACAGTGACAGTGACTACACGTAAAGTGCAGTCACTGGAAGAAAGTAAGCAAACTGAAAGAGAATTTTTTTTCTCTTTCAATCATCTTTGAGGTTATCATCATGAGAGCAGGTAAAACATTTTCAGATGGAAATGTGATTTTTCAAATGGAGGGTATCCCTTTAATCTCCATATGCAAAGGTTTAAATGTTCTGGTTTCACAGGCATCTGTGAATGCTTTCATCAGTTTTAAAATATTTACAACAGAGAATTGAAAGATAAAAGCACTGAAAACTGTAGGGCTTTCTGCAAGCTTTTCAGGACCTAGTCCTGCAAGATGCTGAGCAACCCCTGAAGATACTAATTGCCCTCATCTCCCATGGATCTCATCAGGAATTGAAGGTGCTAAGTACCTTGCAAGACTGATCCCTCAGAGCAGGAAACAATCTCTATGCTGTCCTCAGTAAGCATGTGGAGCCTTTCCTGATCGCTATAGGAGTTCTGCACATGGATCTAAGGCAGCAGATGGCCCACTGTATTGTAATGCTGACTTCCCTGGATCCACTGCAAGATTTCAGACTTTGCAAAACCCTTGCTATGGAGATCTATGGGGAGTTGTACTTTTCAGCTCTCTGCATTTTACAGAGGGTACTTGGAACCCTGCATAACAGCCCTGCCTATGAACTCTGAAAGGAAATGGTCTCAGGAATATAAAGAGAGATATGGAAGGAAGTAGGCTGAATAGTATAAAGCAGGGGTAGGCAACCTATGGCACAGGTGCTGAAGGTGGCACGCAAGCTGATTTTCAGGGGCACTCACACTACCTGGGTCCTGGCCACTGGTCTAGGGGGGGTTCTGCATTTTAATTTAATTTTAAATGAAGCTTCTTAAACATTTTTAAAACCTTATTTACTTTACATACAGCAATAGTTTAGTTATGTATTATATACTTATAGAAAGAGACCTTCTAAAAACATTAACATGTATTACTGGCATGTGAAACCTTAAATTAGAGTGAATAAATGAAGACTCGGCACAGCACTTCTGAAAGGTTGCCGACCCCTGGTATAAAGTCAAACCACCATTTGAGCTGGAAACTAGTAAATGTCCCTTTTCCTTCTTAACTCCTATAAAATAAAGTGTGTGTGGGGGGGAGAGGGGGGTGTAAGAACAAAAGGTATCATCATTTTTCATTAGCTTGCAGTCCCAGAGACTATATTTAACTTATTCTCCATGTCTGATTTCTTTTAATATATATTGGGCATTTAAGTCTGTAAAATTGTATGTGATATACTGTACCACACTGCCAAGAGGCCTGAAATAGGACATCATTATCACATTTGATGTGATCAGGGAAATATCAGAATAAGAGCCTCACTCTACATATCATTCAGTGATGCTGTTCCCTTGCCTATACGCCTTAATTTTGTTCTCAGGCTCCTCTTCATTTTATTCTAATGAGAAACAGGCCCCAACTTCACAGTATGCTCAGATCCAAACTGGCTCAATTTCTGAGGGCATTTCTTAATTTAACTTAGTCAAATACCTTGAGGTGTAACTTCTATGAATGACAGTGCACAAGATAACTTAATTACATCGAAACTGGACACGGCTGCCTACTCTTACTGAATGCACGGGCCTGCAAATCATGTGATGTAACTGTTGCTGGAGGTGGGCTAGTAAGACTGCCCTGAATAATGAGGTGGGTCTCTGTACACTGTGACCACACTTCAGACAACCAGATATCCCAAGTTACTGCTTCACATTCAAGTTTTCAAAAAATATTCTAGAAGGGTATAAACCTCCAGGGCAAAAACCAACCCATAACTGATGAGGAATAGGAAGAAACCTCCCTTCTGGGCAGCTATTTCATACTGTCCCCTGTTTGGTTTCTTGCATCTTCCACTGTAGCATCTATTATTAGCCACTGTCAGAGAGGGGAAGCCTGATTAGATGGATCACTGGTGTGATTCACTGCAGGAACCCTCATCTGTAGAAAGGGCAACCATTGGCAATCATCTGTAGAAAGGCATGCCACAGGGCAATTGAGGCCTTACATTATCATTTTAAGAAATGGCAAAGATGGGGGATGGTAGGAGAAGGGAAGGTTGTCATGGGGTGATTAGTAGTGTACGAAAAACTCAGCCCTACCAATGTTCTTACATTGTTCAAACAGCCCTCTCTAGGACTTTGAATATCTGTGGGTTGTTGTAGGCCAGATTCCAGGGAGGGGATAAACAACCCCCTGAGATGAAGGCTAGAAAACAAAAGTCTCTTTATTCTCTTGGTGGAAGAGGCTGCGTGGTGTATGTAACGTTTTTCCCCCTGCGGGGAGGGTGCTGGTGGAGAGCTAATCTCACTCTGTAGCTGGGCATTTCTGAGGATTAATGTGCAGTTTCATAGCAATTGCTCAGTGTTTGACTGCAAGGCTTGAGGACAGGAGCCCCAAGTGCATTACAGACCTGGTAGGGGTCTGGCAGCCCGGCCCACAGGCCATTCAACTTTATTTAAGAGGCTAAAGATAATGTTTTTTTGGCACTGGGTTCTCTTTAAATGTCCACATTAAAAGCACTTTAAAACTGGACTCATGCATAACTTTTAACAACTAGCCCATTTTTGGCTAGTGGAGGAGCAGGTTATACAACTGATGTCATCTCAGTCTATTGTATTTTGCTAACAGCTGCAGAATCAAGTTTGTTTTTACATTAGTGCTTCTATCATTTATATGGGTATTTGGCTACTGTCACTGAAAGGCTTTTATTAATAATACTTTGCACTGTGATTACCATAACCACTGAGGCTACTTAAGCATACTCACCTTCACTATTACCTTGTTAACCTACTTCTGTATGTCTTTAGCCATATGTTATGTCTTGTGACTCTCTGGGGCAGGGCATGTCTGTTTTACTTGTTTGTACAGTACCTGGCACAATGAATGCCTGATACCTGCTTGGAGCCTGTAAGTGTTACCAAAAGATGTGGATAATAATTATAGCCCCTTTCATCCACAGATCTTGTGCCCTTTTACAGAGGAATAAATATTATTATTGTATATGACAGATGGCGAAACAATGGAACTCAGAGGTTATGTTCCTTGCACAAGCTTATATAGTTGGGGCAAAGCTGGAAGTAGGATCCAGGCCTCCTGATGCTAAATTCTTTGTCCTACCGCCTAGAGAATACTGCACTTTTGGTGGGGCTGGGAGTGAGGTTTGGGGTGCGTGATAGGGATTTTTTTAGGGAGGGGATTTTTGGGTGGGTGATAGGGATTTTTTTGGGGAAAGCATGAAATAAACTGCCATTTACTCAGTTTCTAACACCTTTCTATGGTTCCTCTTTATCTGTTGCCAATTTAGACGTGCTATCTCAGAGCTGGTGTATTTTTTGTTATAAATTTGCATATCTTTGACTGACACTGTGCTTCACTAGGAGCATATGAGCAGAGCTCCTCCGGTTGGCATTCACCTTTTTACGTGTTTTTGGTTTTATTCTTGTTTTTTTTTTTCAACTTGTTTCACCTATTTCCACTAGAAAGGATTTGTTGGTATAGTTATATTGGCAAACTATTCTGGGGGAAGAAGAACAGGAGTACTTGTGGCACCTTAAAGACTAACAAATTTATTTTAGCATGAGCTTTCGTGAGCTGCAGCTCACGAAAGCTCATGCTAAAATAAATGTGTTAGTCTTTAAGGTGCCACAAGTACTCCTGTTCTTTTTGCAGATACAGACTAACACGGCTGCTACTCTGAAACCTGTTCTGGGGGAGATGCAGCTTACAGTGGCAAATGAGTTTTTGCTGGTAAAGCTTATCCTATCTCCTAAACAAAAGACATTTTATGCTGGTATAACTGTGTCTACACTAGGGCATTTGCTGGCACGGCTGTATTGGTTAGAGGTTTGATTCTTCCTCCCACTCCTAACTAACATAGCTATGCTGGTAAACCGGCCGGAAACAAGGGAAAATAAGGGAACTTACGAGATGAAACAGTCAAGCAAGGGGAGGTGAAGAAACAAAGCAATGAAGGGGAGAGAACAGGAGATAAGTCAGCTAACCAGAGGGCACCTTACCAGTAGAGTTTGGGATCTGTAGGCAGAGTATGACCAACCAGGTTGTCGTCAAAGCACAGACAAGAAAAGAATCTGACGAGGAAGTTATGCAACATGGTTCTTGGTTCCATCTGGGGAAGGGTGTAGCTTAGCAGCAGGAAAAGGCTACTTCGTATTTTTCTTAAAGAAAAGTATGAACTCTAATGCTGAAATATTTGTATTGGGAGGGGGAGTGGAATCACAAAGAATGTCAGAATCTGAAAAAAGACGAGAAGTAGAAAAAAATGTTGTGCCTCCATTTTGTGTTTGCAAAATCTAAGCCATTCCTGATGCTCACCAAAATGAGCATTTCAGCTACTTTTTCCCCATAACCACAGAGAAGACAATGCTACAGATGTTCAGCACTCATTAGCAACCCATCAACAAGAGTCAAATTCTTCTCTCCGTTACACTGAGGCAAATTGGGAGTCACTCCAGTCACTTGAATGCAATTAATCCAGTTTTATTTCAGTGCAATGGAGAGCAGATTTTGGCCCATGTACCCAAATGAAGAAAGGAAATAAAGTGAGAGCCCTGGGTTGTATTAGTCTAAATAGCCAGGAATGAACCCCTTATTTAAAAATGAGTAACCTGACAGAGACCTTTTTAATGAAAGAGTTTGTGAAGATCCCTCAATCTTTACAGCTATTTGAAAGTATTTCGCCTGTTCACATGCTAACCAGCAAATGCTGATGTAATACTAAGGCTATGTCTACACTGCATACCACTTGCGGTGGCATGTAGGGTACGTGTAGCTACACACCACAGTGAAAAGCCGGCTGCATCCAGACTGCGTTGTGTAGCTACATGAGTCAGGGAAAGACTTTGGTAGCAGGGAAAGGCTCTCACAGCAGGGATTTGCCAGAGCCCTTCCCGCTGCTTGCCTCCTGCCAGAGCTTTTCCCTACTGCCGGAGTCTTTCTCTGTGATGGGGAAAGGCTCTGGCAGCAGGGAGGCAGCAGGACACTACACTTCCAAAAATAGCAAGGTATATCGGGGAGGCACTGCTGGGTGTGTAATGAGCCACGTAGGGGACATACACTGACGTTTTGGCATGTCTTTACTCATCTAAGCTGAGCCTCACCATCTACACTGCTATTTATACCCGTGCTAGGGAGGCATGCAGCGTATGTATTCTACAGACTGCCATAAAGAGTGTTCAGTGTAGACATACCCTAAGTCTCTGTGATAGTCACAGCTTGCCACTCGAGTGACAGAAACACTGGTCCACAA
This sequence comes from Mauremys mutica, assembly GCF_020497125.1. NCBI lineage: Eukaryota > Metazoa > Chordata > Testudines > Geoemydidae > Mauremys > Mauremys mutica. The sequence goes on from NC_059072.1 coordinate 47,167,244, forward strand.
TGGGGTCCAGCTTACTTTAGTGGTTAATGGTGGTGGTGGAAAGTCTGCTAGGGGCCAAGGCTGTGGTGGTAGGAAGCTGCTGCAACCTCTCTGTGCTGGGGAGAAATAATGGCCCAGTGAAGCCTAAAGAGTGGGTGGTGCTGGCCAGAAAGTGAACCAAACTTGTTGGCTAAAGACTGCACTGATTGAGTGTCTGGAGGCAGTGAAGCTCCTGTGGAGTCCTCAGGACGAACTATAGCTTCCCCATCATGGACGTGGGTGATACTGGAAACACTACCTATCCTCCACTCAGTGAATCCCCCTGCTGGTGTAGAAGGCTTAGCTGTAACTTGGCCTACTGTAGTTCTCTGCCTTCTGATATTGTGTATATCTGTCTTACTGGTAAGATTGTAGTCTATTGCTAATTTAATTATACTGCATCACTCAAATGGTTGGCTAAGGATTGAAGATAAATCCTGTATGTAAGTGAAAACTCATGGAGCATAAAGCTTTCAAAACACATACAAATGCCAATACAAGACGTTCTGAGTCAATATTTTTGGAGAAGGCTAACAATTTTCATCAATAAAATAAAAAGCATGATGTTTAATCTGTCATAGTTCTCTCTCCTCCTGTTACAATGACCAATCACTACACTTTATTTTTAGTTCTACTACATAATATTTTACTTACTCTAGATAACTTACTCCAAATAATGTTCATTTCCCCGTCAGGTAGCATACTAATATAACCAGAGAGGAAGGATGGTGCTAGATGGAGACAGAGGTTCAATTCCTTGCTCCTCCACAGACTTGCTGTGTGACCTTGGGCAAGTTGCCTAGGCCCAGATCCTCAAAGGTATTTAGGCTCCTAACTTCAATTGATTTCAGTAAAAGTTAGGAGCCTAAATACCTTTGGAAATCTAGGTCCTAGTATCTCTTTGCCTCAGTTCCCCATCTGTAAAGTGTTAGTACTTTCTATCTCACAGGAACGTTGTGAGGATGAATGCATTATGATAGTCAAGGGCTCAGATAGTATGAGAATTGCTGCTATATAAGTACCGTAGATCAGTAGTTCTCAACCAGGGGTATGCAGAGATCTTCCAGGCAGTACATCAACTCATCTAGATATTTGCCTAGTTTTATAACAGGCTGCATTAAAAGCACTAACAAAGTCAGTTCAAACTAAAATTTCATACAGACAATGACTTGTTTATACTGCTTTATATACCATATACTGAAATGTAAGTACATGCGTCTGATGAAGTCGGTATTCACCCACGAAAGCTTATGCTCCAATACATCTGTTAGTCTTTAAGGTGCCACAGGACTCATTGTTGCTTTTTACAGATCCAGACTAACCCGGCTACCCCTCTGATACAATAGTTGTATGTCAATTGATTTACTTTATAAGTATATGGTAAAAATGAGAACATAAGCAATTTTTCAGTAATAATGTGCTGAGACACTTTCGTATTTTTATGTCTGATTTTGTAAGCAAGTAATTTTTAAGAGAGGTGAATCTTGGGGTATGCAAGACAAATCAGACTCCTGCAAGGGGTACAGTAGTCTGGAAAGGTAGAGAACCACTGCCATAGATGGATATAAGCCAGCCCTCAATCTAACAATCAACCGAGCCCAGGCCACTAAAGTGAGAGAAAAGTTAATGGCAGTATGGCTACCAATTTGTAAAGGGAAATGTGCAAGAACTATAATTCAAATTCATTAAAATGTAATATAGAGGCTTTAAAAGACAATAGGTGACATCACCATGTGAAATCAGATGGTTTCCCTTTTCTACAAGTGGCACTAATGCATTTTGGAATAATGAGGGGCATAAACAGGCAGTGAAGCTGTGATGCTTTGTGTTCCTGCGTGTGGTCTACTTTTCCCTTTCTAGGAATTCGCTGTCAGTAAGTGTTGCAGCAAGCTGTTGGTGAAAGGCAGAGCCCTGTTACAGAAAAGAACTACATATTGCTCTTTCAGAGAATCTACACTTTTGTTCTTGGTTTTGATTTTCAGTTAAAAACAACTAACGGTAGGCTCAACATATCTGTTTGCTGTTTGCATATGGAAAAATAACCAGGTACGACACTGGGAAAATCTTACTTAAAACCTTGTCACTTCATTGGTCATTACCTGTGGTATAACTCCAAATGCCTTTCTCCACTGCTGCACAGTGATTGTGTTCCAAGAGACGCCATCAATTTGCATATCTCCTTGTGTATTCAGCAGCCTTAAAAAGGCAAAGAGCAAAGTGCTTTTCCCCGACCCAGTTCTTCCCAAAAGACCCACCTGCAATGTTAAAATAATTTAAAGTGAATGGAGACTCCTTGCTTAATATTGTTCATGCATTAACCACAAAGCAAGGAAGCAGCACAACTGATAGGATAGGATTTGTATTACCATTGTTTTTGGGAAAGGTAAAGGACCTCAGCAGAGATATGAAACACTTGGGCAGATTCTGCTCTTACTTTTGTGTAACCTCATTTAGCTACCCAAGGAGAGAACCTGTCCTTCTGCGTTTAGCCAAAGAGCACAAATTTACTTATCCATTACCCATCCTTCCTACAGCCCTTCTCCTTCCATATTGTAGTGGATTCCCCTTCAGAAAAGACCTTAAAATTCAAACAAATGAAAACAAGCATGTATTGTATTTCATCAATGTTGTTAAGATGGGCCTAACTCTGATCTTACACTGGGGTAACATGATTGACTTTGATGACTTTGCTCCTCATTGATACTGGCACCAGTGAGATCAGACTCTGGCACTATGTTACGGTTGCAATACGTATTCTGGTTTCTCCATAACTTAGCAGGTCTGACAAAATACTGCAGATGACACAACATCAATTAAAGAAGGAACTTCTAAATGCATGACCATCAGACTTGTGTAAAACAATCTCTTCCTTATTAAGGCTGGATTCTGCCGGAAGGGCCACAACGAGGCCCTTATTTTCTTTAAACTGGTGCACTTCTTCCTGTGACATTATGCCACAGCAGAAGGATCTGATGCTTCCTAAAAACAGTGGTTGCTATTTAAATAATTTGCATTTCCCACACAGTGGAAGTGAAGATTGCCTCTTCTTATCCCCTATACTTAGAATAGGCAATACCTGTGGGAACAGTTGGCAAATGTTGACACACTAATGGCTTTTACTGTAGTGTATTTTCTCACAGCTAATGCTGTGCAATCTGAGCCTGGGCTGCTTTCACAGATGGGAACAAGACAATTTTGGAAGTGAAGTGGTGGAAATTTCCTGCAACACAGCATCAGACCTGACTCCGAGGGAGGAGTGAGGGCTAAGCACCTGCTGCTATGATCGAGTTAAAAAGCACTGTAGATACTTGGCCTCTCATCTCCTATCTCTCATCCTTGTTTCTATTATTCTCAACAGGGGGATCTTACAAGGATCTAGCTGCAAGGTAAAATACTGTAGTGCACTTAAAGTTCATTCTGCTTCTAGAGACATTACCAGTTCTAGTGGTAGTCACCATTTCAAGTAAAGGGAAAACTTCTGAAACTGAAATGAACTTCTTAGGCACACTGTTGTAAAAGGGATCCTTGTTTTAATTGCAATGCAGCTTTTTGCCTATCTCTCTACTGCACATACAAAATCTTTCCTTTTCATTATCCTTTGGCATCAATCAATTTTCCAGGTAGTAAGTGAAGTGAAATTTAATCCACCACCCCCACTTTAGGTATCATAGAGAGCACATCTCATCCAGAGGGAGAGTGGTTTAGAGGACGACACTAAAAGAAGTCAGACTCCTGAGTTCCAATCTTTGGCTCCTCTACATGCTCAGTTGGTGCAAATCAGTATAGTTTCATTAAAGTCAATGGAGCTATGGCAGCTTACAGCAGGTAGAGATCTGTCCCACTGTGTGGTCTTAGGAACATCATTTAACCTCGCTGTTTCTGTTTCCTCAGCTATGAAATAGGGCTAAACCTGCCTACATCTTCCTCACTGGGGCCTTGATTCAGGAAAGTACTTACTGGACTTCAATGGGACTTTCCTGAAAAGGGATGCTTTCCTGAATCTGGGCTTAATGGGCTGTGAAGATGAGTTAATGTTTGTACGGCCCTTTGAAGACAGCTTTACACATCAGATGAGTGGTTCAGAGCTCACATTCCTCTGAATACTTGAGCTAGTGATGCATTACTGTTGGCACATCATCCTGTATTCTTCTGTGCCCTATTTGGGTCAGTCTGCCCCCAAAATCTCTCTTTATTAGCAAACTTCCCTCCACCCAGGGAGAAGCACTAACAGAGAAAGCAGCCAAATTCGTGTGCAGGAATAGAACTTGGTGAACTATTACTTAGGTATGTAATCAATACTCACTACTTTCACACCCCAAACAAGTCCTTATCATACTTCACTGAGCTGTAACCACTCTCAGGATTTCTAGTAGCTCTGAGCTATTTTGTCCCCTCAATTTTCAACCTGTATCTAATAACTTCACAGCTAAGTTCTTATTAAAAACAAATGGAAACCTCATTCCTTTTTGAGACGATTTAGATAATTACCCTGTGTTGGTGCAGCTATTTCCTGTTTTTGTTTATTAGAAATTTACCAGAGTCAGCCAACACTTTAGTAATTCAATTGTTTCATAAAGGGACTTTTGGGGGATAAACTTAACTGAAGTCAGTTCAAACAAAACAAAACAATATCTCACCCTCTGTCCAGAACTTATTGAAAAAGAAATGTTTTCTAAAACAGCAGCTCCTCCATCAATATACTTGGCTGTGAGATTCTTGACAGTCATTTGGCCTCCGGATGGCCAGGGCTTCTCTTCCTTTGCATGCTTGTTTTCAATTATGAGGACCCCGGTAAGCTGGTCATCCTTTGGTGGCTTAGTGTCATTTGTTTCTTCTTTTGGCATGTCAATGAATTTAAATATTCGGCTTACAGACCGCATCTGGGAACAATAGCAACAAAAAACCAGCACTGAAGTTGTTCTGAATACCTCAGACAAACAGTAATTCCCATAATAAAGCTTGGGTTTTTTGTGGTAAGATATAACGTGAATTAATATTTAAAGCAAGGGGATTTTTTGTGGAGAGCCCTGGTTCTGCTCCTGATTGTGCTAGTGGCACTGGGCAAATCTCATGACATGTCTGTGCTTCAGTTTCCTCAACTGTAACTTGGGTAAGGTAATACTTTGTACCTTTTCTAAAGATTCTGAGAATCCTGGATGAGAATCTACATGTAAGAACAAAGTATAATTACTGACACAGTTTCGGAGTCTTAAACTCCCACCTCTCCTGCATGGGGCTCTTGACCTGACGAGTGACTTCCCTTGACTATAGAACAGGGGTCGGCAACCTTTCAGAAGTAGTGTGCCGAGTCTTCATTTATTCACTCTGATTTAAGGTTTCGTGTGCCAGTAATACATTTTAATGTTTTTAGAAGGTCAATTTCTATAAGTCTATAATATATAACTAAACTATTGTTGTATGTAAAGTAAATAAGGTTTTTAAAATGTTTAAGAAGCTTCATTTTAAAATTCCCCACATTCTATAGCAGGGGTAGGCAACCTATGGCACGGGTGCTGAAGGCGGCACACGAGCTGATTTTCAGCGGCACTCACGCTGCCTGGGTCCTGGCCACCGGTCCGAGGGGGCTCTGCATTTTAAATTAATTTTAAATGAAGCTTCTTAAACATTTTAAAAACCTTATTTACTTTACATACAACAATAGTTTAGTTATACAAAGGTACGGACAGTTTCTCAAGTATATATACATGCTCAAAGATTTTTAATAAATGTGAATATACTTGAGAAACTGTCCGTACCTTTGTATAACTATACATTATACAAATTGGGAGGGAAGTTTTATGACACTTAATTTTATGCCTGTAGCTGTACATACTATGCTTCCCTACAGACTGGGAGCAAATCTCATGGTTCAGGGAGCTTAGACAAGGCTGAATTATGCTGGCTGTCAGTGGCTTCTTGAGCTAGCACTCCCTTCCTGTGTCACAATCCAGCATTAAATTTAAAAATAAATAAATCTTCAGTCCTTATGGTTGCAAGACAATCTTCAAAAAGTTAACTGATGAAGAGGTATTTACCTAACTCCACAAGCTGTTTGAAACAATTACTCTGATAGAAATGTTTTTAAGAGGATGTGAACACTGAAAGCTACTGACAATTTACATGTCACTCCTGTGATTTATTTCACTGATGGTCAAAGCATGCAAGAAGGAGAGAGATGATCATATTTAAAAGATTTGCACAAACCATGAGTAGCATTTCATTTTGGTGATGCACGTGGGCAGAAATTGAGAGAGAACCATCATTAACTTCCTCCAGTCTGACCTCGTCTTCAGGAAGAACCCTTCCTATGCACTTGACACTACTGTTTGATTAGGTGTACGGCAGTAAAAGTGCTACAGCCTGATGAAGGATGTTGGAACTAGATTCATTACACTGATCTAGAGAACCTTATATTCTCACTCCACTGCAGTTTTCCTTTAAATGTCCTTTAAATACTTCAGTTGTCATCCAAATATTTACTTAAATATAACACATTATGTTATAGCAGATGCTGCTAGTGCCTGATTATTAAGGTTAGAATTCCAGCTTCTATTGTAATCTCTCTTTTTTTCACTTGCTTGTAATTTTCTCTCATACATTTTGAGACTGAAATAATCCAGCTGACCTCAGCTCTAAGGTGTGTCTCTTTTTTTAAGGTTTAAATCAAATACGTTAAGTCATGTCTGAGGTACAGTGTGTATGCCTGACAATAATACTTCCCCTGTAGCCTGGGAGCTGAAATTCTGTAATTAAATAATTAAATGAGAAACAGAAGCTAGAAAAATCAGTCTTGGCTCTCTTGTTTATATCTAATTGAGGTTCAGAATACAAGCCAAGTTTAAAGGAAATTTGTTCAGTAGCTTTAATGTTATGTGTGTTTAAAGTTGGCATTTTACTTTTGCATTTTAAGATACGGCACATTTTTAAAATGTATTATGCCTTTGTTAAAGGCACCTGAAGCAGAGTATGTAAGCTCCAGACAACTGTAGAATTCCAGTTGGAGGCATTTACAAGCTTTGAGGATGAAGTCAATGCAGCTTGTTACTCCACAGGGCAAAGAGCTTCACATCAGGGAACACCCCATACAATGAGTGAAGCACTGCTGAATTAACAGTGTTTTCTGTTAGGACCAGGTGTTTGGAAGCCTGCAGATTTTGCATAAAGAGCTCTTGAAAAATTGAGGTCTGGATCCTAGTTTAAACACCACCATTCTCATGGTGACATGAAAGGGAAAATAGGAAGAATTTGATTCTTTACCAAAATTCTTTGTATCGTCTGACAAATACAATCCTTCCTGTCATGCCAATGGCACCAACTCTGATAATTCTGGAAAGGGAGCAAATTCTTGTCCCCACCCCATTTTTCCCAGAGGTACCCTGAGTATCCCTCAGCCAGGGAGTCCCCCCTCTCTATTACCAACCAGGGCTGGCCTTATCATGAGGCAAACTGAGGTGGCCACCTCAGGTGCCAGACTGTGGGGGGGCACCACTAGGACCCAGAGTGTAGAAAATTGTGTCTGCTGCTGGTACATATGTATTCTCTCTGCTCTAGATGCACAGAGATGGTGGAGTGCTGTGCTGGAGGATGGAGGGCACAAGAGACATAACAGGCAGGCAGGAGAAAAGGTGAGAGGGAATAACAGAAAGCAGCAAGAGCTGCAGGGGGAGAGAGGAGGAGGAGGAGGAGCCTCTTATGTACCTCTCTAGCATCCCCAGGAGCCTGGACTGATTAACACCAGCTTCTCAGGGAGCTTCCTGTTTCCTGCTGCTTCCCTGAACCCACTTGAGGAGAACAGGCAGTCAACTGAAGTAGTAGGAGCCAGTTAGGTTAAGATGCTGATATTTTCCCTCACTAAGGCCTTGCTACCAGCCTGCTTATTTGTCCCCTTCAATTGAGTGTTGAGCCACTATAGCTGGCACAGAACAGCAGTCATGAGTGAAAGAAGAAAACACTCCTCTGGGGCAGCATTCATAAAAAAAAAAAAAAAGAAAGCAAAGGAAGCTTTTCTATCTAAGCAGGAAGGAGCTCTCCTGAGATACATAGACACAAATGTTCATGGTGATCCTTATGGCCCCAGTGAGGATGTGAGTGATGAGGAGATGCCTGACCTTCCAGTTAGTCAGAATGCAGGTCACCTGGCAGCTACTGCAGCATCCATATCTCCATCTCAAATGGATGTAACCATGCACATCCCTGAAGAAAAGTGTAGATCAGAGAAGAGTGTGGTGGAGGCGCAAGAAACAGCTGCTGCTGAGTTCCTTAAGTCTAGATGATCCAGGACTGTGGACCCACTTGAGCAGTAGCCTGAGCGACTTCCTTGTACTGCATGGGCCACAGCAAGTGAAAAATGTCATGTTCCCCAAAGACGTTTTCAGGGTAAAAGTTCCCTAGTCACCTATGTTTCTGCCTCTGGGCATGCACACTGTTGTTTCCCTCTAGGCATCCAGGAGCTTATCTCCTGCCTAAGTCCCAGAGCAAGCCACGAACCAGGGGAAGATAGGTGGAGGAATGCCTGATCCAGTAGGTGAGCTCAGAGGCTGCTTAGCTCCACACAAAATGCCTGGGAGAGGAGCCCAGTAGTTAAGATACTCTCCCTGGGAGACCACCACTTCAAGTCCCTGCTCTGACTGATAAGTAGGAATTTGAGCAGGGGTCTCCTGCTTCTCAGGTGAGTATTCTAGTCACTGTTTTTCTGCCCCAATTGATAGTTATTCAATTACCATTAAAAACTTCAATTTGAGACATTGAAGGAGACTCACATCAGAATATCCCAGAGCCCAGCGGTTAGGGTAATCATGTGAGAAAGAGAACTCCTAGAAAGGGGTACCTGTCTGTGGATCACTAGCGGAGATAGGTGCCTCTGGATTTAGGCACTTAACTCTGAGAGAGGGGTGGGGCTTACCACACATCTCTCTTGTCAGCATCTCCCACAGGCAAGCTGAGGCAGCTCCTTGCCTAGCATGCTGGCTTTTGTGGGTGGCATTTTTAGGTGCCTTTTTCTCACCATGCATTGTATAGGGAGCCTAGACACCTAACTCAGGCTTTGTGGATCACATTACTGTTCCTCTGATTTTCTGGGCACCTAGAAATTAGGCATTTCAACACTAAGTATTGCAATGCCTAAGTCCTTTGTGGATCTGGGCCTTACTGAAGATGGATTCCAGCATAACTGGATTGAGAGGGGCGGGGGGGTCTTTATTTAAAAAATAAGAAACCATTAACTAGCTCCTAAGGCCAATTTCTGCCCATGGGGTACTGATGGTGGTTCCTGCTGAAGTCAGTGGAAGTTGCATGACTAAAGAGCAGAATTTAGCACTGAGAGGGAGTTTGGCACAAATGGCATGTAGAGGTCTAACTCACACTAAAAGCCAAGGGGAGTTAGCCATCTAGGTTCCATTCATGCCTTTGAAAATCGATATCTTAGTCTCTTTGTTCCAAAAGTTTTGTTTGCACTAATATGCTTGTGAAGGGCATGGAGCTGCTCAGTAATTATTTAGGAAACTGCTCTGTAATATCTTATGAATACTGTATGTGACCTGATTATTGGGATAATTAGTCTATGGCTACATTGGGTTATTGGGATACTTACTGTATGAATATATTAGTTTAGTTTAATAATAGGTTTTGGGGGAATTCCCCAGGAGCTAAGGACTATCACAAACCTCACCACTTTCCTCTCCACGTGCAAGCCACATTTCTTTGACCTTGCCTTCTCTAGTATAAACTCATACCAACGGGTACATTTGAAGAAAAAAAAAACCTACCAAAACAAGACTCTCCACTCCACCCCACACACTTCTCCCTCTGAGGAGTAGATGACAGAACAAACATGTGACCTGTGTGGTCATATTGCTTCATGCTCTACTGGAAGGTGCTCAGATACTACAGTGATGAGCATGGTATAAAAACCTATGCAGAATAGAATAAAACAGAACAAGCAGGAAGATGGTACAACAGTTCCAGATAAAACACTCTATGGCAAACACTTTAAGGGTGTTAAGAGACAAGCCTGAGCTATTAACTGTGAAGAACCTACTTCCTTAGTGCCAGCCAAGTTACAAAGCCTTGCCAATGCTGGGAATGAACAGATCAAAGGGACAATAAAGAGTTAAAAAGACTCTTTCAGACTGGAGACCAGCTGGTTGTCAGGAAGCTGTTTGTGGGGAACACACTAGCACCCATGAACACCTGTTTGGGAGGTCTGAAGCAGTTAGGCTATCCTAAACTTCCAAGGGATGGCAAGCCTTCAGTAAGATAGATATGGCGGGCCTTTATTGTTTGTTACAAAGTCCTTTTTGTCTTATATTATGCTCTGTTCCTAAAGATTAAATTGTACTTCTTGGTTTGAGAAGGTTGTTTTCGGTCACTGAATTTATCACTGATCACACCTACCAAAGAGTATTACTGCTGATGCTGAACCCAATCAGACCTGCTGGGTAATCACAGTGGAAGCCCGGGGCCTGGTCTAAGAGTGGGAGAATTCTGGGATTCCACCCTAGGAGCGGTGAAGGCCTGGTTAGGGGTCACAGAACCAGAAATGGGGCTGTGCAGTCTGCGGACCAGAAAAGGGCACAGAGTTGCAGCTACCTCTATAATCAAGATAGTGCTCCAAAGTCATTTACCGAAAGAAAAAACTGAAGAGACCTACTAGGTAACATTCTGAAATTTACTTTGTGCTTGAAATAAAGGCACCTGGGTTAGATTTTCTAGGTCCCATACATGCTGGGCAGTCTCTTTTTCTCTACATTTGTCAACTAAAGTTGTTTGTACAACTGAGAAAAGTGAATTAATTGAATTTGACATTCAATTTACTGATCATTCATAGCTCTTCTCTCTGAAGTGAAACTACACTAATTTAGATTGATATCAAAAGATATAATTCCTTCTAATCTTCCAGCCTGAGAGAGACAGACAAAAATTGCAAATCTGAGAGAAAGATGTCAATACGATGCCCATAAAAGGAGGTCCGTGGCACTTACAGTAAGTGTGATATGAGGGAATCAATCTATAGTAACTTGCCCATAAGAAATGAGTCCCCATAACTATCTGGGAGATAGTGGCTAAGCCATCCGACTGTTACATACTAATGAAAATCTGCTGAAAATGCTAAAGACATATAATTTCATCTCTCTGTCTGAGACTCTTACTGAAAGATTTATCATCTGCACCATATGTGCAGATATTTTACACAATTTAATATTTTTGAAATATCCAGAATATGGCTTGGCTGGCTCTGTCACTTGCATTATGATTTAAACCTGTACACACTGGTGTTTAACTATCAATAACATTTTACAAAAATAATCATCCTTCATTTTCATCCAGAAGCTTTACCTCAATCATTATGCGTGACTGAATGTGTGTAACAGCAGGCTCCTTGTCTGTAATCTCAGACAGCAATTTGCCTGCTGTTTTTGAATTCCCAAACTTTTGCTTCAGAAAAATACAGTACATTTAATTCTTAATGCTAAAAAAAAATGTTCAGAGCATAATATTCTATTTTTAGTCTTGCCTGATTGATTTTTTTATTGAGATTTTAATAACATTTAAACTTTAATTCTCTCTCTAATTTAGCTTGGCTCTCTGATACTCTTCTTAATGTCAGAATTAATAATACTTGTGTACTGTCAACTCCCAGAAAATGGAAAGACTAACTGATAAAAGAATTAATCTCAAAATGCCCATATGCTTTCCTGCTAGGAAGAGGGACGATACCCAGCCCGAAGCAGAAATGCATGGTATTCAGTCATGATGTTGCAATGTATCATCCCCTGGAAAACATGCTGTCCGAGGTCATATGGAGTGTGACCAGGAAACACAATGGAACATTGGTTCAACAGCTTAATGCTGTGCAGAAAAACCCATTGAACTTCTTCAGTCAGCGTGTGGGTAGCTAGGCACAATAACTTTTCTCAGGTTTCAAACCTTGTGCTGTCCTTAAATCTTGTGGGCACCCAAGGGATAGTTGCTTAGGTTTCCAGTGTGTGTCCGGAGCCACTGGTAATGTTTTTAATTGCAGGGATGGAATGTTTCATACTAGTTAATGCTGAACTTGGACTTAAACATGTGCTCCTTCTCATACAGGTTTGTAAAGGGAAAATGTCAAGCTTGACAGATATTCCCAGATTCTGTTCCCTTTTATAGTGCTCCCACTTATTACTTGTGCACCCTGATGCATATGTGGCACAAAGGGTCCTGATGGCACTTGGACTGTGGTATGATGGGATGCATCTTAGTGCACAAGCTCTTAGAAGTTTGTTTCTGTCTGGGGTCCTCCTCGGGTACTTTGCCCTCACATCCATCCTGTGTTTCCCTCTGTGTCACGTAACATGGGGGAGCGTACAGCACATGTTCTTTCAGCAAAATAAAATATCATGTGGCTGTTAATGCTCATGAAAGGTGTTGACTTGGCAATCCTGTTAAATCAAGTTGCCTGTTTACTCCAGAACAGCAGCAGGGCAAGCATCAACCCTGCTATGGGAGGGGAAGGGGAAACTTGCTCTAAGAATAACAGGTCTATTTCTTTCTTTGTGTCCTAAGAATTTCTGGGCAGCTCTGAGTCTGCCAATTAGTGCAAAGCATGATGGTGAGCTTATGAGGTGTGAACTGGAACTCAGACACTCCAAAATCCATTAAGTGGGAGCAGCTTTTGTATCCAGACCAGCTTGGTAAGGATTAACTTGGAGACCTACAGAATAAAGGGTCTAATAGCTCACAAGCAATGTGCTAGTAAATGCTAATGTGATACCTTCAAGAATGAGGCTCCTTTTCTAGAAAAATACATTTATTACATTAAGTTCCAGCCTTTTGGTGTCTAAAAGGCAGGGTCTTCTACTTTCCGGATCTCCCTCATACTCAAAATCTCCCTCATACTGCTCTGTCTCTTCAAACACATGCTACAATTAAATGCCCCACACAGTTCTTGCATCTCCCTTCTTTTCATCCTGGAGCATCATTACAGACATGGGGATCAGTTCAGTGTCATCATTCATTTCTGTCCATGGTTTGTTCCTCCATTAAACCCAGCCTGGACATGTCCCTGCGTAAGTTATCCTGCCATCTAGTCAGTAGTCAGCATCTAGGTCAGATGGATTGTGGTTGTGTTTGCATTATTTTCCTTAGCATCTGTCTTGTCTTCTGCAATGCCCAACCATTGTAATCTGCATTGTAAGCAGCTGAGCTGCTAAAAGCTGGTAGAACAAGTGCTATCAAAGCATTAGGAAAAAATACACAAGTAAGTATGGGAGTAAGAGGAGGTACCAGATGACTGGCTAAAGACAGCAGTTGTACCAATCTTGAAGAAAGGAGATCTTGCTGGTGTGACTATTACAGAGACATATGCTTATTGCAAGTACTGGGGGGGAAACATGACAAAAGCAATTATCCATAGATTAAGGCCAGTTTCAGAGGAAGTTGTAGGTGAGGCACAGTGTGGTTGTAGGCCAGGCCAAAGCTGCATTGATCAGATATCTACGCTCTGACAGTTGATTAAGGTGGTAGGAGGAGTAGCAAGAAGGAAATTAATGATGTTTGCTGTTTTCAGTGATTTCTTGAAAGTATTTGATTCGGTTTGGAATGAAGCATTATGAAAAGTAGCAAAATCATATGGAGTTCCAGAAAAGATAACTGCAATTATAAAAGCAATGTGTGAAGACTCCTGCAATAGAGTCAAAATTGGTGGACTATTAAGCAACTGGTTCAAATCAAAGTTTGGTGTAAGGCAAGAGGGCATAGAATCACTGCTTTTCATCATGTTCTTAAACTGGACATTAAGAACATTAGATGGGTTGGAGAGTGTGACACTGGATGATGTATAGGTAAACTCCTTTGTTTACGCAGCTGACGTACAGCTGGCGGACACATTTGAATTAATGATGATACTTTTCAGTACATTGGACAAGTGGTGTAGTTGACTTGGACTTACAATAAATGCCAAGAAGAAGAAGTGGTTGCATCTTGGAAAAAGTAGCATAAAGCATTGAAATGCAGCAGTGAATTCAGAATCTTATGTGCATCAAGGAAGCTTAATCAATGCCAATAGTTCCAGCAAGGATGAGGTTAAAAGGAGATGTGCCTTAGCCACAAGTGCTGCACAGAAGTTAATGAAATTATGGACTGATAAAAACATAACGTTTGGCACCAAAGTGAAAATTTATCAAACTAGGGTACTAATAGTATTACTCTCTATGATCTGGAAGCAGCTGCATTCAATGAAACAGACATCAGAAGGCTGGAGGCAGCAGAGATGGGTGTTCTTTGAAAGACAACAGGTGTAAAGTGGATTTTAAGACAAATGAAGTTAGGAGAGTAGGATGTGATGTCAAGGTATGGGATTGGAAACAATCAAAAATCATTCCCATTAACAGAAATACAAAAAATATAATAAAACATCCAAATTTAAATATAAAATTTTGCAACAGAAAAAATCATTAACAGGATCCTCACACTAACTTAAGAAGGGTTTACATATATATTACCCACATGGATTTTCATGAGAACTCACACCCACACCTCTCACATACACAGCACAGTCCTCTTCCATTTCAGTTATAGGAGTAACTGGTGGTGGAAGGCATCTGCTATCTTCTGTGAATCAGCCCAGAAAGGGAGGTAGGAGATGTTTTCCAGTGTGTCTCACAATGATTTGTTTCAGGATTCTTGGTTCAGAGAACAGAGTGTGATCTTCTTGAAAAGCAAAATGAATGAAACCTGGCTCTGTCTTTCATAGTGCTGGGTGGAATTTTTCAGCCAAAACTCTTTTTGGCAAAATATGCAGATTTGGCAACACCAAAACATTCTGCAAATTTGTGTTGATTTCACTAGACTGTTCATTGGGGGAGGGCAAGAATCAGAAGAAACCAAAATATTTAGTTCTGACATTTTGAGTTATTCTGGGTTGGCTAACGGCATATTGGGCTACATTAGTAGGAACATTGCCAGGTGATCAAGGGAAGATTATTCCTCTCTATTCAGCACTCGTGAGGCCACATCTGGAATATTGCGTCCAGTTTTGGGGCCCTGGCCTCTACAGAAAGGATGTGGACAAATTGGAGAGAATCCAGTGGAGGGCAACGAAAATGGTTGGGGGCTGGGACACATGACTAATGAGGAGAGGCTGAGGGAACTGGTCTTATTTAGTCTGCAGAAGAGAAGAGTGAGGGGGGTGGATTTGATAGCAGCCTTCAGCTACCTGAAGAGGGGGGGTTCTAAAGAGGATGGAGCTAGGCTGTTCTCAGTGGTGGCAGATGACAGAACAAGGAGCAATGGTCTCAAGTTGCAAACGGGAAGGTCTTGGATATTGGGAAATACTATTTCACTAGGAGGATGGTGAAGCACTGGAATGGGTTCCCTAGGGAGGTGCTGGAATCTCCATCCTTAGAGGTTTTTAAGGCTCAGGTTGACAAAGCTCTAGTTGGGGTTGGTCCTGCTTTGAGCAGGGGCTTGGACTAGTTGACCTCCTGATGTCTCTTCCAACCCTAATCTTCTATGATTCTATGAAACAATTTTTAGTTTTAAAATTTCCTTGAATTTTATTTCAAACAAATCCAAAATGTTTACGAATGGTCCAAATTAAAATGAAATGTTTTAATTTTGTTGAAATGAAACACTTCATTAGACCCCAAATAATTTTTTTGATTCACCAAAAATTTCAAATAACTATTTATGGTCCAACCTGAAATGGATTTTTTTTTTCATTTTTCAAAATTTTCCAATAAACCACTAAATCCATTATACAGATATCTCCAATCTTGGGTACTATGTCTAGCTCTTCCTTGTGCAACTTCAGTGTTACCTAATCTGCGAAATAGGTGCGTTATAGTTGCCTTCCCCTGCTAAGGCATATGAGGGCTTGGATAATAAGGGTTGTGATATGCACAGAAATATTAACAGCAATCAATGGAAAAGCTGGTCATGGTCTCCTGCCTTATACTTTAGAGCACATTGCCCTACTTCAGGAGGGTGGGGTGGTGGGAGGAGGGGAGAGGTGGAGTAGTTCTTTCCCTTTCCCTGAGAAGCGGGAAGATGCAGTGCAGCCTGCCAAAAGCAACTGATGTGATACACATGACTCTTAGCAGGCCTGAGTCTAGAGCAGTGGTGGGCAGCCTGCAGCCTGTCAGGGTAATCTGCTGGCAGGCCACCAGACAGTTTGTTTACATTTGCACAGCCGCCTGCAGCTCCCAGTGACCGTGGTTTGCCGTTCCCAGCCAATGGGAGCTGCGGGAAGCAGCAGCCGGCACACTTATAGTGAGAGATTGAGCGGCTTGAGTCTATTTAGCTTAAGAAAGAGAAGGTTAACGGCTGACTTGATTTCAGTCTGTAAATATCTACATGAGGAACAAATATTTGATAATGGGCTCTTCATTCTAGCACTGAGAGGTATAACATGATTCAATGACTAGAAGTTGAAGATAGAGAAATTCAGACTGAAAATAAGGCATACATTTCTAATAGCGAGGGTGATTAACCACGGGAACACTTTACCAAGTCATGTGGTGGATTTGTCAACAATGACAATTTTACAATCAAAATTGGATATTTTTAAAGGATATGCTCTAGTTTAAAAGGAATTATTTTTGGGAAGTTCTATGGCCTGTGTTATCTGGGAAGTCAGTCTAGATGATCACAGTGATCCCTTCTGGCCTTGGAATCTGTGAGGAAGATGATTCATAATCTCTTACTTTAATCATTCATTGATGTATAGGGTGGAGCAACGTGACACTTTGCAAGTGGGTTATTAGTATCTCCCTTGGGGGTGTTTTAATATTTCCTTAGGAAAGTGATCTTGGCATGCAACAGTGAATGCATGACAATTTATTGTTTCCTAATAAAAGGAACTGCCACTTTCCAGTTCAAGCACTGCTACTACAAGGAGATTCTAAATGAAGGAGGAGGTTGTAAAGCATTAAAACATTCCTCTGGGACTAGCTCAGGCCTTATCTGCAAAGGCAGCACTCAGTGGAAAACAGATTTTCTGTTTCCTTGTGGAGAAAAAAACAAAAATCAGCTCAGTTAAAAATATCACAGGAGTGGCTAGTAGGATAAGAAAAAGAGCCAAAAAGATATTGACAGAAATGTCCAAAGTCAGGAGAGAAAACTAATTAACTGATATTAATAAATGAAACAATAGAAGACTATTAGGTTGACCAAATGTTATAAAAAGTGGCAAAGCAGATAAAGCCTTGAGACAGTTTGAATGTAAAGGGACTCTTGGACCCTTACTAACATTCAGTGGGGGTGTTTTGGTTGCCTAGCTCCCAGCACTAAAAGAATGGAGAAATGCTCCAGGTCAGCCTCAGCCTCTGCGCCTGCTTGACAGGGCGGGCAGGCTAATCAGGAAGTCAGGAGACCAGGGAGGTCCCGTCCTCCCTGTGAGCTGGAATTGTCTGAGTCAGACAGAGTGGGACCGAGCTAAGGAGAAAGCAGTGGCTCAAGCTGAGCTGGGGAGCAGAGCTGTGCCAGACCCAGAGGGGCCAGAGACAGCCCAGGAAGCAGGTCAGAGTTGGGAGCAGAGTCACAGAGCCAGAGACACAGCCCAGGGAGAGCAGATCCTGTGTTGGAAGCAGAGCTGCAGCCAAAGGGCCAGGTGTGGTGAGCAACTGGGGCCAGCCAAGGTGGGGACCTTGGGCAAAGGGCCCAGTGCAGAAAGACACCCCCAGCCAAGGGTCCTTGCAGGCCAGACTGGGAGGGGGGTCTTAACCCGACGGGGGGCTGACACTGGGAAGAAGGGTCCCACCACCCAAAGCCCAGAGGTGTGTGGCCACCACCATTGCAAGTGTCCAACCTGCAGCATACCTGCAGCACTGTCAGGGCCTGAGAAGGAGGCCTGGGACCTACAAGGAACAGACTGTGAAGTGCCCTGAGGTCCAGAGACACAGTTTTAATGTTCCCTGCCACAGAGCAGGGTGATGTGTTTTCCTTTAACCTTTCCCATTTTTCCTTATTCTTTTTTTAAGCTAATTAATTAAACTAATTTAAACTAAAATACAAATTAATTGTATTTGCTTTAAAATGTATGAAATGATCAGTGAGCCAGGGAGGTGCCCAGTGCAGAGAGAGTACTCCAGAGTGGGGACACTCTAGCCCCTGTCCCAGGTGACCACAGCAGGGTTGGGGGTCGAACCCCCCAGGAATCCTGGGCCCAGCCTTGTCGGGGTTACGAGGACTCTGCCAGACAGGGGAGTGGAAGGGGAGTCCTTGAGGACAGGGAGGCCTCTGGGTAAAGGAAGTGGGAGCAAGGACTCAGATCCTTTCGCTAGCCCACTTTACCGGGGTAATGCAGAAGCCAGGAAAGTTCCCCACAATAGTGGGACCATTTCCCCGCTTACATAATGAGAATTGCAAAGACCATTAAGGGCATTAGCAGCTGAAGCCAAGCAAGGTCACCTGGAACTTGCAATCGTTTATTGGAATGTCTGGGGAAACACCTCCATGAGAAATATTAAAAATCTGCTATGGAACCCTCAAGCTGGCCCAGATTAGATATTAGTGTTGCCAGAGGATTAAAGGAGACTGCGGAAAAGCAGATGACAACACATATTAAAATTCTAGCCAATGGTAATATGATAGATTCCAGTGGATATATATAAGATAGGGTATTAATGGATATTAACCATGTCCTTACTAGAGCTCTACTGACTGATTATACCCTCTTGTTCTAATTATTCAGAATATGAATTGCCTAAAGAGGAAAGACCTATAATGCTGTCAGCTGTACCTAATCTGTGGACAGTCTAATATTTAATGAGCTGTTAAGCAGCAAAGAACAAACAGGTACATTCCATGGGCATTCCCAAGAAAGTTCTGATGAGGGGCAAAAGTGTCTGAAGTCTGAAAGAACACCATAAGTTGAGGGATATCAAGTAGCAATGTGTCAAGGACAGAGAATGAAGAAATCCAACATGATCTCATATGAAAGTTATGCAATGTGTCCAACCCTACAAAAGGGCTACATTTTTATCTAAAGCAAACTCTTCCTTTCTGGAAGAGAAGGTATAGAGATTTGAACAGTAGTTGCTGCAAAAATAATGGATCAGAGAGTTACATCAGAGAAAAAGGGGTGTGCACGGAGAAAATATATTAAGAATGGAAGGGAAACACTATGGAAAAGATTCAGTTTAACTAGAGATATTCTGCTCTTGAGGAAGAGAAGGGACCAGAGTGGACTGATAATTGGCCAAAAGAGGATAACAGACCTGATCAAGCAGAAAGCATTGAAAAGAGTCACCAGAAAGAAAAAGAAAATAAATCTTTATCAATTGTTAGGACCCTGGGCTGAGACAGCTGTACTCTAGATAAGAGAGAGAGGTTGGTATGCTGCTTCTTGTGTGCTAAGACTAATACAATCATAATAAGGGTGCTAAATAATCTGAATAATGGTGAGGAAATCCCATCGTTTCTTATGCAGAAACTAGCAACATCACTGGGAGAGTTAATGCTATGAACTACTTCAGGAATCTTGTTAAGAAAACTGAAGATGGGGTTGATATATCACAGATCCTTCACTTATGCTTGTCAATTTAAAAAAAAGACTGATACTACAGACCAACCTAGGATGCACCAATATGATAGAAAGGAGGGTTTGGGATTCACAGAGCAAACATCCTCGCCTTGTTACTGTTCTCTCTTAGCCTCCAGTGCAGCCTAGGTTTTACCTTTGTAGCGCTCAAAATCTCAATGAAATTGTTTCAACTTAGAGCTGCTTAAAATTTTCAACAAAATATGTTACATAAGAACAGCCATCCTGGGTCAGATCAATGGTCTATCTAGCGCAATATCCTGTCTTCAGTGGCCAGTAACAGATCATTCAAAAGAAGTGAACAGAACAGGTAATTTTGAGTGATTCATTCCTTGTTTGTCCAGTCCCAGCTTCTGGCAGTTAGAGGTGTATGGACATCAGGTTGTATCCCTAACCATCTTGACTATAACCATTGATGGACCTGCCCTCCATAAACTTATCTAATTTATTTAATTCAATTATACTTTTGGCCTTCACAACATCCCCAGGCAATGAATTCCACAGGTTACTGAAAATTCAATTTTTCAATGGGGGAGGAAACAACTTAAATTTGTGACCTGCTCTATCTAGTTCACTTGTTGACTGTCGCATTTCCACAGGAAAAATCCAAAGATCTGAAGTTAAGAATGATTAAAAAAAAAAGAAAAATCAGACTCCACTGTAACACGTACACTGTTTTTGCTTTTAAAATTTGACCCAAGTCTAGGTGTAGGACATGTATTTTTCCTAGGGTACTTCCCTAATTCTTCTTCACAGTTGTATGCACTGTTCAATCAATGCATACACATGCTCATATGACTGTTTCCCTGTTCTCCCACCCATCTGTTTGTTTCATCCACTTGTTGCATCTTGCCATTAACCAAGACCCTGATCCTGAAAAGAATTGTCTGTACTTAACTTTGTGCACTGATTTCAATGGCATGAAGTTAGCACAAAGTTAAGCACATGTGTACATCTTTGCAGGCTCTGACAACAAGACTGTAAGCTTTCTGGCACCAAGATATTTTACTAGCTATTTGTATAACCCCTTACAGAGCGGGGACCTGATACCTGCTTGGAGGTTGTAAGTAATACAGAGAATTAAGAATAATAAATACACATAATTATATCATAGAATCATAGAATATTAGGGTTGGAAGAGACCTCAGGAGGTCATCTAGTCCAATCCCCTGTTCAAAGCAGGTCCAACACCAACTAAATCATCCCAGCCAAGTCTTTGTCAAGCTGGGCCTTAAAAACCTCTAAGGATGCAGATTCCAGCACCTCCCTAGGTAACCCATTCTAGTGCTTCACCACCCTCCTAGTGAAACAGTGTTTCTTAATATCCAACCTAGACTTCCCACACTGCAACTTGAGACCATTGCTCCCTGTTCTGTCAGCTGCCACCACTGAGAACAGCCGAGCTCCATCCTCTTTGGAACCCCCATTCAGGTAGTTGAAGGCTGCTATCAAATCTCCCCTCACTCTTCTCTTCTGCAGACTAAATAACTCCAGTTCCCTCAGCTGCTCCTTGTAAGTCATGTGCCCCAGCCCTTAATAATTTTCATAGCCCTCCGCTGGACTCTCTCCAATTTATCCACATTCCTTCTGTAGGGTGGGGGGGCAAAACTGAACACAATACCCCAGATGTGGCCTCACCAGTGCCAAATAGAGAGGAATAATCACTTTCTTCGATCTGCAGTACAATGTAAGATTTCCTTGAGACTGTGATGATATTATCCCTTGTCTGCTAGCAGAGAGACAGAGGGTGCATGTCAGGGAAGAATCCTGACAGTGAGATCTATTAGCCTGAGAGATAATCCCTCCAGAGAAGCTGTGGAAGTCCCTTCAATTGGGACATCTAACACTAGACTGGACAAAGGCATTAGAAATTGTAGTGTTGGGAGCAACCCTTCACTAGAAGGCATGGAGTAGATGGCCTAGCAGGCCTTTTTCCATCTCTGATTTGATAATAGATGCACCTTAGAAGAACCAATATCACAGAGATAGAAAATGTTTCAGGGGCAAAAAGAGCTATTTATGTGCATGGGGAAGTGCTCATAGACTTCTGCAAAGAGCATGAGGATTTGTTTTTGCTACTGCCTGGCTGCTATTACCAGCCAATGTTTTTACAGCAATGTGTCATTAAAAATAGTAATAAAGAGAGAATTCTTCATTACTAAAGTGTTACTATATCAAATACTCTTTGCAGGCCAGGACAGGTATTAGTGCTCCCTTTTGGAAATATCTCTCCTGCTTCTGTTTGTAATAATAACACTGAAAGGTGTAGTGTGTGAAGAGGACTTTTGTACAGATTTTTTTTCTGCATAGAAGAGCCTCACTGTGTCTCTTGGAGTTAAAAAGAAGTTTACAAATAGGACAGGGGATGGATACAATAGAAATATTTTTGAGAGATTGCTGCTACCACATTCATGCCTTAACATAAAACAAGGGGATGTTTTGGTGAACACCAGCCCGGCCCAAAGAGTTGCCTTTTTATGTATCTTACTGTTATGGTAAACAAGCTGTTGCCATAGTGGTTGTATCAATATTTTTAAGAGTTTTGAAGGCGGCAGTATTCTTACTTTAACTGGTTTCACAAGGTTCTTGTGCAATAAGAATACATACCTTTCAAGGAGGCATGCTGGTCTGATGTAGTAGAAGAGCAGAATGATCATAAAGTCATTGGTGGATGGGGAGAAATATACACCTCTTTGGGTACATTATGTTTCTAGATGACCACAAGTCATCAATGTTGCAGAGGGACCATATGTTGTAAATGATTAATTCGTAGCTTTTTGGCTCTTAAGGGCTAGTTAAAAATGACTTGTTAAAAATAACAAACTGGCAAATCTTTATCCCCAACACCAACCATTCCCATCCTTTATAAAAAACAACTGAATGCAAATGAACCAAGATCTGGTGACCTAGAAATCTAGTCAGGACCTACACAGGCTTTATTTAATAAGATACTATTGGTGTAATTGTTGTTTAGGTGCCTCAGGATGTTGTTGTTAAAGTAGGATGTTTTAAAATAAATCATGTAGTGCACATCGTTCAAGGTAGATGCAATCAACACAGTTTTAAATTAATCAGTGAAAGAGTCTGATAACTTCCCTACCTCCTTTTCACTCTTCTAAGTTTCTAATCAGAAGAGAAAAGGCTGGAAATTGCATGAGCAAACGTACTCTTTAGGAGTTTTCAGCCTACTTTGTCATCTTCAAAAATTTATTCCCAGTATGAACTGCCCAGTTCACCTTGAATGGTCTCGTACAACTTGTATTAACTCCTTTATGCTAAACAATCTGTTTCACCTTGTCTTGAGCTGGGACACTCTGAATACTGTTCCCAGACCTGAAGAAGAGCTCTGTGTAAGCTCGAAAGCTTGTCTCTCTCACCAACAGAAGTTGGTCCAGTAAAAAGTATTACCTCTCCCACCTTGTCTCTCAAAAAGTTTAGGTAGTTGTGAGTCAACAGTGTGTCAAACATTCTACTCCCCATAAAAACCCCCACAAGTGACCCTAAATAAATAAATTAAAAATAACAATTACTCTGAAACAAATCAACCTTTAAAAGAGGTAAATTAATGGAAGTCAAAAAGAAAACACCTTCTGCAAGCAGAGTTTATGTAGCAAAAAAGAAGAAGTGCCAAACACTCCAGGAAGTTCACTAGGGCCTTCACAATTGCTATTAATTTTATTTGGAAGTTGCTTGGATGCCCCACCGATGGGTGGCAGTATAAATTCCTAAAATAGACTGAGTATTAAGCATTGGATAAGCCCCTGGTCTTTGCAAAACAAACCCAATCCTTTTTGACATTCTCCCCTCACTACTTCAAATCTATCTGGATTTGTTTTTTAAAGTCCCACATGAAATTATTTGTTGTCCCCATATATAATTCCAGTGGACTTTTGATCTCAGAATCACCACACAAATTAGTCTCTGTAATGTAAAAGTGTGACTGTTACTGGCAGAGCTGTGTGTGGAGGTTTTTGGTGTATCTGCCTTGCAGCCACATAATTCAAAAACAAACCAGTAAACAATAAGACAAGAGAATTCTTCAGACAAGTAGTAATAATAATAAACAATAATAATAAAAACAAGCTGCTTTCTATACTTACCAGACTGTCCACGTCTATGCTTGAGTTTACTGCCCATTGTAAGGTGCCCATGATATTCATGGCTAACGTTAGAACAATGCCAGCTTTGCCTTGCCCTTCACCTGCAGGCGGGGGGAAAAACTGTCTGTAAATATGATTACATGCAAATAAAAAGCCAATGGCTAGAAGAGAAAATGGGTACGTATATCTTAAAATGTGAATGCCCAGTAAAAGTGTTTGTTTGGTTTTTTTACTGCTGCTGTTCAAAGAGGAAGCATGTTTTAGCAATTAAAGCAAAGGACTGGGAGTTGGGATTCTGGGTTCTACTCCTGACATGGATACTAGGCTTGCTGTTTGTCAGAAGCTGGTAATGGGTGATAAGGAATGGATCACTTGATGATTACCTGTTCTGTTCATTCCCTCTGGGGCACCTGGCATTGGCCACTGTCAGAAGACAGGATACTGGGCTAGATGGACCTTTGGTCTGACCCAGTATGGCCATTCTTAATTCTTATGGATCTGTTCTTGTTTTGATGGACGTTAATGGGGAATTTTAGCACTGAATTAAATTGGGAACAGGTTCAGGCCCTATGTGACCTTAATTACTTGCTCTCAAGTTTTTCATTCTAGACTCTATGAATCAATAAAATGCCTCATCTGTCAAATCTAGATGTCAAAAGAATTAATTATGGAGAGGTTTGTGACTAGACACTTTAATGCTACCACCACCAAGATAATTCATTCTGCTTAGTCCACAAGCTGAAGACTGGGTTTTCATCTGTTGGCCCAATTGAGAACAAATTTTTCTTACTATTTACTGAAAGTTGGTGGTATGACTTTTTGTGGGTTGTTTGATTGCCTTTAATATCAATAGGGTTTAGCTGCCTCTCAGCAAATTCACAGAGACTGTCATGAGTACTATAATCCCTCCATAGTTCTATTTTGAATCTGACATGCCATTGTATAAAGGGCTTAAGATGTCAAATTGGATAGAAGTTTTTGGTTATACGATAGCTACCTTCCTCTGGTTTCTCCACTGCCTCAAAAAACAACCTCCTGTTCATTTTGTATAGACTCCTTCTCTTTATCGAAGTAATTATAAATCTGAAGAATAAAAAGGAACATGGTCCTTTTGAAATCTGACCACTTTCAGAAAACAAATTCAGAGTAGTTTCAGGTACTGCACCTGCCATTCTGTCTGCCTGCCCATACCTATATCTATACACACAATCAAACTTTATTATTTATTAAAATTGTGTTTGTTTTCCTGAGTAATATAGACTTGACTATATACAAAGTGCTTACACAAAATAAACAAACAAAGGGAAGAGTGAAGATTGCTTCCCCATGATTTTTCCTTGTAACTTTTCAGTTAGTCCCTTGAAATATTAGTTTTTAGTAAAGTGGGTAAACATTTTCAGACAATGATTCTTTTTTAAGTTGATAATGTCACTTCAAAGTTGTAAAAGGAGGTTGAACATTATGATATACATTTGTGTAACTTCTAAGAGAAAAACAGATAAAAAGAAAAAAAATAAATATGGGCAGATGAAATTTGGATATCTCAACTCTGCCTTTGCTGAATGTATTAATGCAGATAAATGAGCACAACGTTATTGAATTTGAGAATTAAATTATTCAAATACACAACTGCAAAACTTCATCCAAATCCAAATGTGTTGTCTGAAATCCAGCTGCACACTAATGATTATAGATGGTGCAACGTGGTGGTCTGGGGTTAATTCCACCTTAATGACATTTGTTGTCTTGGAGTTGATGATCGTAAAATGCTTTGAGCTCCTTAGATGAAAAGGGTGATGTTTAAGTGCAAAGTATAGTTTGTGACAAGCTATCTGAAAATAGTCTACTGTAGACTTCTGCAGAACACTGCCAGATTAGTGCAAAAAAGACTCTTCTAAATTCCTTCTCTCCTGAGTTCGTGTCAAGCTTCTGGTAATCACAGTGCTAGAAAACTGTACATGCAATATACAATACTTGGCAGTAGAACTTCAAGTAAATATACAAAGGAGAGACTTCCTGTCTGACACAGCTCATAACCTTGGCACTCCACATTCTGGATAGAGTCTGGATCAATTTAAAACACTATATCTGGAAGAATATTTAATTAATGTTTTTAGTCTCTAATGTTTTCTTTTTCTCAATTTTAAAATATTGACAAATACTGAAATATAATTGTACAGGTAGCTGAGGGCCTATCCTGCTGTCATTTGAAGTCAGTGGAATTATTGCCATTGACCCCAATAAGAATGGGATTAGGCATCAAACATTTCATATTTTGTGTTGTCCTAGAGAAAAAAATGTGGCTACATACCGTGGATAATGTTTTGCTAATTTAGGTCAGAGTGTAACACTTTTTGCAGTATAGCATCACAATGACATTGTCCGTGTACTTTGGTCACCTTTAAAGTTAACATCTTCCAAGAATTACTGTACAATAGTATCTGTAATATCAGGGTTTTCCCTTATTTTCAGAATAGGAAATGCCTCCTGACTTTGCATCTCACAGGTGGCATTCTGCACCCCATAAGACAGGACCCTAACTATGATATCTCTCATATTGTTACCACTATTGTGGGAACAGCTGATGGTAAATCTTGACTCTTTAATGGTAACCTCTGTGTAAATGATGATATTCAAATAAATTAAACTGACTTACTGACGGTGTTGAT
Organism: Mauremys mutica; assembly: GCF_020497125.1. Classification (NCBI taxonomy): domain Eukaryota; kingdom Metazoa; phylum Chordata; order Testudines; family Geoemydidae; genus Mauremys; species Mauremys mutica. The sequence goes on from NC_059072.1 coordinate 47,193,547, forward strand.
TTTCCCTCTCCTAATATTTATTAATGCTATTTTGAAAGCATTTGCACAAGTAAAAATCAAGCAACAATTGCCTTGCAAATTATTGTGTTCTTACAAATGTGTTAATTAGCACAATGTGGATGTTACTAACTAAATAAGAAATCCAGCTAAATACTCAATCATTTCTATACTCAGTATTTAGGACCATTCTGTTTAATTTGTTATTTTTAAACTATACCTTTCATGAAAATTCTCAATACAAAATGCAGAATAGAGAACTGAGGAGAATTCCTGGAGTGAATATAAGGCTATAGTTCCGTGGAAGGGCTCTGAAAATAGCCACCACAAGAGGCACATATTTTTTCATGCCCTTTTTTATGTTAACTGTTTTTAAAAAATCACAGTTTCAACCTGGAGAAGGGTCTATCCCTTCTCTCCAATCCATGCACACATTTGGCTCCCATGCTAAAGTCTTGAAATCTATCGTGGCAAAGGATGCATTAGCATTCTAAGCACATCTTTTGTCTGAAAGCTGTTGCTGATTCAGTAGAATTAGAGCTGTACAATGCAATTGTTTGAGGGTTTTTTATGGTTTTCTCCCTATAATCAGGTAAAACTCATGCTTTCATGTGCAATCTGCTTTGATTTTTCTGACTTGAATTCAAAGATCAATGTAAAATTTGGGAGAGGGGGACAAATGCACATGGACAAGAACCGAAATATACACATAACAATAACAACATATTACATATATTAAAACTCATTAAAACTGCTGTGTTTTGCACAGGGCTCAGTAGTTTTAACATGCAAAGAGAGACCAAAGCAGACAGGCTTTGAGACGTTCTGTTTCTGAAGAAATTCATTATATTTAACTAAGATTTTTTTTTTCTGTGATTTCATTTAGATGTTTGCTTTCCATCTTGAACTGTACAGATACTATGCTGGTCAATGGCCACCAACTTCTATCCAACAGTGGGAGCATTTCAGCAATGAGTGAGATGGTGAAAGCATATGCCATACATAGTTCTATAATTAGTTTAAGTTGTGAGCACTTCAGGGATTCTGGATGGCAGGTGCTAAACTGTACTCTCAGCACTAGGCTGGGAGTCAGGAAACATGGGTTCTGTTTCTGACTTGCTGGGTGACCTGATCCAGTTCACTGAATCTTTCTGTTTCTCATATGGGAACAGTAATGTTAACCTAGTTATGCTAAAGCTATGAACTCTACAGAGGAAGAGCACCATGTAAGTGGGGGTGCACAGTTGCATTAACATAAGAGATTTTTTTAAATAGTTACAGTACTGAGTAGGATATTTTTGATTTACTTTAACATGTTTTTTCCTCACTGAGTATTACTTTCAAATTAACTCTTTCAGCCAATTCTGTAAAACATCAGATTTTAGATAATATTAATTACCTCATTTCTAGTTTAACTGATAATTCACAATATTTTGATAGAATAACAATAAATTTGCTATTTTAATGCTTTGTTTTCAGCCTACACTACAATCCTCCAATAGTTTCTAAATCTGGCCCCTTAAACAGAAGCAAAGCTTTCATTTTAATCTCTCAGTAAAGTTACTGTACCTGTAGTCACAATAGAGATGAATGTCACAGCAATGAAGAAGATGACAAAAATAAGTTCTATTCTCATCTGGAACCAGCGCAGTGTGGACAGATATAGGAACCAGTTCGCTGTGTGTAAGTTCAGTGCCTTGTGAAATAAGGTTTCAAAATATGGCTGTCGCCCAAAAGCTCTTAGTGTCCATAGCCCCTTTAAGCTTGTAACAAGATGTGTGAAAATTGGACTCCGGGCTGCAAAGTATTTAGATTAAAAACACTGTAAACACTCATCCTTCAGTACCTTTCAGAACAGAAATGAGCAAAAAGCCCAACCCCACTCAACAATATAATTATCTTCATTTGTTTAAATTATACGTATCTTCTTATTTTTCTTTCACAAATACCATCAATATACTCATAGGACAGGATATATGGTAACAGTGGCCTATAAATGTGATGGAATTCCATTCAATGTATAATCTATGAGCGAACATTTTATTTGTTTGCAGCTAGTATAATTACTTGTAGAAACCCCTGCTAAAGTGAGATATCACATGGAAGAAAACCAACAAAAAATAATTCCTTAATGTTCTGAGAACTAAGCAAGGCAAGGTTTTTAACAAATAGAAAATGCCTCATTGCTCTGAATTGCAGAGTACTGACAAACCTTTAATAGAAGTTTTGCAACACATCAAAAGTATAATGATCCCTCTGAACTTCACAGTTCAGGCCTGTCTCTAACCAAAAGCAAAGGTAATCATCAATATCTGACATTCATGACTGAGATGGTAAGGAGCTGAAGGTCTGTCCTGAAGCCACAACATTGTCTGAATAAATGATCCAGCAAACCCTTGTTTCTAAAATAGTGTTGTCATTACATGTTCTAAATGTGTTTCCGCATAAAGAGCCTATACCTGAGAAGTGCTGAGCACCGACAAAGCCAGATCTCAAATTTTCAAATACATTTAATCTTTTTAAAACAGTATTTCAGGCCATTATTATTTTCAGCTGCACTGGTGATGCCCAACTTTAAATCTGTTTTCTTCGTTACTCTTTGGCAGGAGGGAGCTCCTTATTTGCTGGCTGAGTAATAGCATTGGCTGTCAGGGGAGATGAATGTTCTGCTCCTGCAGACAATGGAATCTTGTACCAGAGAAGGCAAAGAAAAGGTGAAAGCGTAAATTGCTTCTCCATTTATTTGTTGTGGGTTTCAGTGTCTACAAATTTGGCTGCTTGTAGAGGGACCCAAGAATCTCTTAATGCCAGCTAGCAAAGGGGCACACACAGGGTGCAAGGAGATTACAGGTGTCCCCTGAGTCTGGTATGAACATTCTAGTTCACCAAAGAGTGTCATGTAAGGTGTCTAATAAAAGCTTATGTCATAATCATTGCAAAATGTTTGTATGGATGATATTTAACAAGTTATGTGTCTGTACCAGAAATGAGTGTCTTTAAAGTCTGTGTCACCAATAGAGGTGAAGAAACAAGTTTTCTCCAACACAAGAAATGTTTCTCTCTCCCTGTTTCTGATGTAACCTAATACAATAGGTGCTCCATTTACACACAAAGTCAAAATATTAATGAAGAGATGTGAAATCAACAGAGGGGGGTATACGGGGGGGGAAGCCATGGGGGGGTTATCTTTAGTAAGGACAATGAAATTTGTGGGTATTTCTAGGAGGCAAGGCAGACACTCCTGTACTGTTTTACTGAGGGGACAAGCTGTGAGAACAGCTTGTGTCTTGGAGGGAAAAGATCTCAACAATCCTTGCTGAAAAATGCTGACTTTGGGATAAGATCAAATTATCAAGACAAGGAAATAATTTTAGTTTAGTCTAAGATTTAGGTTGTGTGTTATGGTTTTATTTGATATGTAACCAATTGTTTCCAATATCTTGTCTTGATATCACTTTGAATCTCTATTGTTTAATAATAAACTTACTCTTGTTTTAACTATAAATATATTGAAGTGCTATGGCGTAAATCAAAGTGTTGGCCCTGAGTTGAATCTAACAAGCTGGTGTGTTCTGTTCCTTTGGGGACAGCACATTTGGTATTTCTGTGAGTAGCTGGTGACAGGAGGATACTTGGAAGGATCTCAGGAACTGGGGTACATCTGTTATCTACCTACAGAACAAAGGCAAGGCTGGTGTAACCCAGATGAGAATACTTGCGGGGATGACAGGCTGGTTGTGATGGGGAGCTATTGCTCTGCTGTCGCAGGCAAGTTTCTCTTGTTCTGGAGGCAACAAGGTGACTGGCACTGGGTACCCCGAGAAGCATCACACATACCTTCAGATTCCAGTTGTTTCAGCTGCTGAGAAGTGTGGAGAAAATATGCCCTTAACATAATAAAGGCTCCTATCACAGGCACTGATGCCAGGAAGATGTAGGGCTGTAAAATTGAGACTACTATTATGGCGCCAGTCACAATCAGTATTAACTGTAGGATGAAAGAAAAAATAGTATTGATGCAGTACATTTTCATTTTACAGATTAGAGATTGGTGATGAATCACCCATTGAGGCCTATGTACCATTCAACTTCGTTACTTCAATCAAGTAAATCAGTGGCCTCTAGCTACTGCAAGAGCTGCTCTGTAAAAAAGGTGATAACTTTCACCTCTAAATCACTGGTTGAATCCAGGCCTCGTCAGTAAGTGACTGAAAACTGTTGAGTTTTGAAATAGTAGTCTCAAATCATTTTCTAGCAGACAAATATTCATACCACCATAAAACCTCCTGACAAATGGCAATCTCAGCAGGAGGTGACGGTTGAATGGCCATGGACACTGAATTAACTTTCACACTGGAAAGAAACTTGCACAGTTGCTGCTCTTGGTGTCTGTGACTATAAGAGAGGACTTCAGTTTCCAATGATCTCAGTCTGGTGTCTTTCACAAACACTATATTAACATAAAATTTTCTAAGGAAAAATTTCCTATCCTTCACTTTTTTTTTTGAGTATTAATTTAAAAAAATCCTCATCTGGAATCTAAGCAATTTAATAGGAGCACTAAGGTTTGTGGACAAACACCTACTATAGTAGCTGCAATGGTAAACAATGAGATACTTCACTGTATTTTACATGTGTTTTTAAGAGCTGGATCTTTGGGCTGATGCACCATGGGTTATATAATTTTGCAGGCTGTGTTACACTAGTTTGTGGTAATGCAAGAGTGGGTTTGTGTTTGCTCGTCATTTCATAATGCAGAATGTAACAACCATTGTAACTGTAAGAGGAGAATGAACCATTCATCTGAAATTCAGTCAAATTATATAGCTCCCAAATCAAAGACAAGGAATCATACAGTCCCGTGATGACCCTGCTTTAACACAGGTTCCTGTCATTCTCTTGAATTCTGCAGAGGTTACAAATCTGCTACACTGTCCTTACTGTTGCTGTGCCATTTTTGTATCTGATCTTGCCTGCATGAGCAATAGAAGTAGAAAAGAGAGATAAGCCTAGATCCTCAAAGGTATTTAGCTGCCTAACTCCCACTGGGAGTTACTTTTCAGGATCTGGGCCACAATTCCCAGAGGAAATGGCTTCATGGATCATAGTCGCTGAAGCAAATTGTTAATGGAAAATGGAAAACTAAGAAGAAAACTAAAAGGGGACTTTTAGGCATACAATGAGAAAAGTAATGTCCAAGAACAAACAGTGTGAAATCATGACTTTGCTCAGGATATCTCATTTGTGGCCTCTGAGAGAGGAGCACCCTCTTAGTCTGAACATGAGTGCTTCCTGCCTGAAACATCCTAATGTATAAAATGGAGTTGTATATCTAAGTGGAACTTCCACAGCAAGCCATATCACACACAGCTTAATAAGTGCCCTTGTATTTTCATAACAAGTTAAATTCTTAATAGTGGAGCTCTAGAAGTATAATTTTAAAAATGTACATGCTTTCAAGTAGTTTTGTGAAGTCATTATAATGAATAACATTATACTGAAGCCTAATCCCTACTATGTTATACACATGTAAAGAGGTTGGCTATTTTAAATCCTAAATACTGCTTATCTGGTTTGAATTGGGATCTTGGACTGACTGCTTCAGCAGAAGATATGTTACATTTCATAACTGACTCTTTAGTTATGAGAACTTCCTTTGAGTGCTCTGTGTAGGTGCTTCTTTTCCCTTCTAAATAGGTATTCTTGTCTAGAATATAAGCAGGGTTTCCCCTTCACAGACTGTAATTTAACCTCTCTTCAACCTATAATTTAAACTCAGAAAATGGAATTTCTGTCCCATGGAAAACTTCAAGGTTTCAGGAAAGTTGGTATCTCAATATGGGATGAAAAGTAAAAACCACATTTTTATGGGACAGAAATTCTGAAAAATTCCATTTCAGAAGAAATCAAATTTTTCTGCTTGCTGGTTGCCTGCCTGGAAAAGCTCTTGTCGATTTCATTTTCTGCCTGCAGAATATTGATTTTTTTTCATAATTGAAACTTTCCTATGGAAAACTGTTGATTTTTGTGAAAAGGGCATTTTCCACTGGAAAAGCATTCCAATGGAAATTTCCCAACCAGCTCTACGAGGCATATGAATTAAATTAACCAGAACATTTAAGACAGTAAACCGGTCTCCTTATCAAAATCAAAGCCTCGCCATTATACATCACAGCTTCAATGGCCTGAGCATGGGCCCTTAGATTGCTTCTAAAGTCAAGTCTCCTAAGTCGTAATACACAGCTTCTGGGCTACATCAAAATCTGGCTGCATATTTCTCTCATTTCAATATAGTTTTTAATAGTGTTACTTCTTGACTTGCCAAAATACTATAATTCAAGAAGTTTCATATATTCTTACTGAACATAAGACTTGCCATACTGGATCTGCCCAATGGTCTATCCGGTCCAGTATCCTGTCTCTGACAGTTCCTAGTACCAGTTGCTTCAGAGGAAGTAGCCTTGTAGTATGCAGTTATGGAACAACCTCGCCACAGGCAATGTTTCCACCAAACCCACAGTAATTAGCAGATGGCTTGTGCCCTGAAGCATGAGGAATTTATATCCTTTCCAACTTTTTTTTAAAAAGTATTTACTACCGTAACTCTGGAGATATTTATCCATCTAAATGTCCAATTGTTTCCTGAATCCTGCTAAGATCATGGCCTACAGCAGGGGTAGGCAACCTATGGCACACGTGCCGAAGGCGGCACATGAGCTGATTTTCAGCAGCACTCGCACTGCCCGGGTCTTGCCCACCAGTCCGGGGGGCTCTGCGTTTTAATTTAATTTTAAATGAAGCTTCTTAAACATTTTAAAAACCTTATTTACTTTACATACAACAATATTTTAGTTATATATTACAGCTTATAGAAAGAGATCTTTTAAAAATGTTAAAATGTATTACTGGCATGCGAAACCTTAAATTAAAGTGAATAAATGAAGACTTGGCACACCACTTCTGAAAGATTGCTGACCCCTGGCCTACAGCTAAATAGAAGGGGAAAAAATCTAACAAGCTAAATGTACGTTGAATTCTAATTTTTTGCTTAGTTCTTTTTATTTAATATGATGCGTTATCCATGCTGTGTGACTGCAGGGGAAGACTAAATAAACAAATATATCTAGAACTCTGATTTTACAAACCTGAATGAAGTCAAATATTGTAAGTGGCAGTAGGTCATCCAGTATGGCTGTATCTTTAGAGAATCTGTTAAGTATTCCACCTACAGATAGAAAAAACAGAAATAAAGCAACAGGTAAAGGGGTCATTGTTACATAAATACGTTCTACAGATGTCAGCTTTAACTAAAGCGATAGCTTTTCTGCATATGGAACATGTTAACTGAGATGATGTTTTTAAAGCTTTTACGCTAAACTCAGCCTGGGTGTAAGTGCTATTCCATTTTTGTAAATGGAGTTACATCTGCTTACACCAGGACTGAATTTAGCCCTACAGCTTTTATTTTAGTTAGTGAAGTCCCAGGAAAATTCAGAATAGGTTAGTGTAATAGAAGATGCATGCTTACATGGGATGGGGGAAGAGAGACAAAGGCAGATAGGCTGTACCACTCATGCAATAGATTTTGCAATAGATATGGATAGTCTGTGCATTAGCATGGTATTTGATTTCAAAATATCAGCTTCCTGACTTCCAAGCAGACTTAATGTGCATAATGATAACAAAAAGTAAGAAGAGAATTAGTAATAAGAAGGAGTTATATGAAATGGAGACCCATTTTGGTGCATTTCTATTTACTAGTGTCTCCTGCTATCTACTCTTAAGTATAGTTTAGTAAATGAGGATAGAACAGGAATTTCATACACAGATGACAGTGGCACTTACTGCATTAGTTATGTAACAAAATCTCCAGCAACTTTAGGGGCAGATTTTGATACCCTTACTCATGCTGAGTAGCACCTTATTCCATCCACTTCAGTGGGACTCCCTCGACTAAGACATTACTTAGTGTGAGTAAGGGTATCCGAATCTGACCTTCGGTGACTTACTGTAGAGCTGACTGTGTATCTTATACAATAGTTTTATCCAAAGTGAACTCAGCTCTTGTCTGTTTTTATGTCTTTTTTACACTGTTATAAAACCTGAAGGAGATATTTCAAAACCAAAGCAGACATCTAAAATGTGTGGTACTTAACATGCAGTCAAAATTTTTTACAAGATTCCTATATTACTTTTGGTGTAGCAACATTTAAAATTGAACTGAGAGGGTAGAAAAAACAATGGTGCCCTTTAAACAGAATGAAGCATTCTTTAATTAAAATCAAAGGCATAAATCATTAAGTTAGTCAGTTTCTAACTTAACTACCTGCTTTCAAAGAGTTGACGACTGACATAGGTGCCTGAAGAACTGCATGCAGCATCTTCTGATGAAGATTTTTAGAAACGGTTATAAGAGTATGCACCAGGGGTAAACCTCTGAAGAGTCCCAAGGCAAGCAGGGTATCTGCCACTCCCACGTAAATATAAAATACATAGTAGTTGCTAGTGTCGGTGACAATCACTGTAGCGCTGTTGGACACATCAGAGCTGGCATTTTTTGGCTGCGTTATATTTGCCGCATTTGCAGCACTTCTATGAAATGCAATTAAAAAAAAATACAGTAAGTTCAAAAGCATCTTAGTTCCTTTTACTATCACTATTACACGAGTAGTATCTACAAGCTCCATTTGTCCTAAATCCATATGGGTGATTTTTCTTTCTTGAACATCAACCTGCATGTACAAAACACAACTAATTTGTCACTCCATAGGCTATTAAGCCTAAATTGTCATCTCTGTGTTCAGCTACCAATATGCTAAATGGCTTATTTATCACTTCTCAGATACATGAGTGCTTATCAAAAGCTACAGTATCTTCTAAAATCTGTTTCATGCACCTTATTAGGAGTTATTTAATAAAAACTAACCTACATTAGTAGTAAATTCATCCTTTTCTAAAAAAAAAAATCTTTTAATTAAGAATTGAGCCAAACTAAATTATTAAACAAACAAAATGCTTCATCTGTATCATAACCACATAGGGTAAGGCCAAAAGCACTTCAGTGAATTAGTATAAGAGTAACCTTATTAAACAGAATGTTGGGAATTATTAGGAAAGGGATCAATAATAAGACAGAAAATATCATATTGCCTCTATATAAATCCATGGTATGCCCACATCTTGAATACTGCAAACAGATGTGGTCATCCCATCTCAAAAAAGATACATTAGAATTGGCAAAGGTTCAGAAAAGGGAAACAATGATTAGGGGTATGGAACGGCTGCCATATGAGGAGCGATTAATGAGATTGGGACGTTTCAGCTTGGAAAAGAGACGACTAAGGAGGGGCTATAATAGAGGTCTATAAAATCATGACTGGTGTGGAGAAAATAAATAAGGAAGTGTTATTAACTCCTTCTCGTAACATGAACTAGGTGTCACCAAATGAAATTGATAGGCAGCAGGTTTAAAACAAACAAAAGGAAGTATTTCTTCACACAACACACAGTCAACCTGTGGAACTCTTTGCCAGATGATGCTGTGAAGGCCAAAACTATAACAGTGTTCAAAAAAGAACTAGATAACTTCATGGAGGATAGGTTCATCAATGGCTAGTAGCGGGGTGGTGTCCCTAGCCTCTGTTTGCAAGAGGCTGGTAATAAGCAACAGGGGATGGATCACTTGATGATTACGTGTTTTGTTCATTCCCTCTGGGGCACCTGGCATTGGCCACTGTCAGAAGACAGGATACTGGGCTAGATGGACCTATGGTCTGACCCAGTATGGTTGTTCTTATGTTCTTATATGTTTTTGACTAGTCTTAAGGATCTTCATAAACAGATATCAAGAGGCTTTTTTTTAACAAAAAGCAGCAGTAGAAAGAGACTCCCCAAGCCCATAATAAAATGCAGTCAATACTTACTCTCTGAGAAGCCACAACCCAAGCAAAGAAGCAGCCACCTGCAATCAGTGAACGTACGATTATTTTTTTCTGTTACCTTATGTTCTTTTACTCCCTTTTCTTCTTTCCGTAACTATGGTAATTGTCTATTGCACCATTATTTGTACAGAGAACATTATAAATGCATGAAATTCAAACTTCCTTGAAGCAAACACCTTGCCACTTCTGTTCCTCCTTCCACAGGGAACCCTTCAGTGCACCTCCCAAGGAGAACGACATTTATACATACACTTTATAAGCATTCAAGTACCAAAGCACATTTTGAATTTGTTGACACTGTGGGGTTAACAGCGATTTGCTAAAATGCATTCTTGGTGACAAGGGACACTTACCATATGTTTGGAAGTTTCTTTTGTTTTAAATATTATTACATTTTGTTAACAACTGAAACAACAAGACTGCTTCCCAGTAGATATGAAATATGTGTCAAGACTTAAAGTGACAGTAAAGAATTCAACACATTACTAATTTTTTTTAATCCTTTGTCTAACACTGTTACTTTTCAGGAATATACCCCTTGTGCTCAATCTGTCCCTCTTCCTCCTGTTCAGTTCAGGTGTAATTTCCGTCCAATCCTTTGCTATCGGAGTTACTGTAGTATTGTCATTCTCTCTGACCAATCTCTCTGTCTGATCTGAGTGTTCCTCAGCATGTCTCCTATCCCTCAGCTGCTAGTTTTAAATAACGCTTCAACACACTGTTAATTTGCTGTGCCAGCAATCACATTCCACTTTAAAATGGAACTCATCTCTTCTGTATAGGCTCTCCTGGCCCCACAATGACACCCCTCCGTGTCTAATAAATATAAAGCTTCCTTTTTATGCCAAATTCTTATCTATCCACTGAGACCCAGTGGAGCCTCCTGTTGAGTTAATCTGATGATACTGAAAGCATTTCAGGAAAAAAACTACTGGATAGATCTTATACTTAAACCTTATTCCTAATCATTTAAATGTAGATCCTAGGTCATCTCTCTTATATCTCCCCACATCACTACTATCAAGATATGCCTTACCACAGATTGCAGCCCAATACTTATTAGAAATTTGTTTTAGCTGTCTCATGAGATCTGCCATCTTTGCACCAGCTAGATAAATTACTGAAGAGCTGTCACAGTAATCTAGTAATCAAAATCTTCTCCCGTCTTCCTATGTCTCACAGCCCATCTCCATCTTAGCTGCCTCCCAGTACAGGACCAGCGTTCTCATCTGAGGGATGCAGAGAGCCAGTTCTGAAGTGGGCCTGCTTTACAGAATCCTTACATGCCTTTTCTGTGAGTATCCACTTCTTCCTCTGCCCTACCAGTTCAGCAACTCTGGCATCTAGATACTGTAGTTGGGCATTAAGGACCATGAGCTTCTTGCAAATGTGCACACGTACAACACTTGGCCACAAGGTAAGTTCTTGTACACTTTCCTTGTAATAATGCCCTGGTTGGGTCATGAATCTGGTATCTCTAGATCTAGAATAGCTCATTCTACTAGTTTTAAGGCAGCATCTATAGCAGTGGTGGGCAACCTGCGGCCTGCGGGCTGCACACAGCCCATCAGGGTAATCCGCTGGCAGGCCACGAGACAGTTTGTTTACATTGACCATCCGCAGGCACAGCCACCTGCAGCTCCCAGTGGCCGCGGTTCGCTGTTCCTGGCCAATGGGAGCTACAGGAAGTGGCATGGGTTGCAGAGACGTGCTGGCCACCGCTTCCTGCAGCTCTCATTGGCCAGGAACGGTGAACCGCGGCCACTGGGAGCTGCAGGCGGTCAATGTAAACAAACTGTCTCATGGCCCACCAGCAGATTTCCCTGATGGGTCGCATGCAGCCCGCAGGTTGCACACGACTGATCTGTAGCGTGCTCTAGCAGTGTCTCTTCTATTGCTAAAAGCTGCCACATAGAGCTCCAGTCTCAGCTTTTTACTTGACACTATTCTCTCCGTTTACAAGGGTAAAGTCTCTACTGCTAAAGGGTCATGCCCATCATAAATCTCTATACATGCGGTAGCGATTAGAGGAAACACTGTGATGCTGAGTGTGTAACTCTCACTCGAGTTGGAAATTTTGTCATGCTGCACATATCCACCGGGGACTAAATACATTCTGTGCAATAACTGAATAAGTATCCCCAACCCTGTTAATCTGTTCACTGGTCTTTGACCCCTGAAGTTATACAGGGATTTTACTGAGTAGATACTAGTATGTCCTAGGTTTTGTCTTCCAGTTAGATAAAGGTTTTTATTTTTTTAAACTGATCTAATAGGTGTTCTTTAGGTTTCTAACAATTAACTGAGCAGCATACTCCACTCAGTGCCAAACTACCATGCAGTCCAAAGCCCCTGTGTATGCTCTGGCTGGGGCCTCTCTCTCAGTTTTGAGGATGCAAACCCTTGCATAAAGCAAATTGACTTTGGCCCAGATTCTCGAAAGTATTTGGGTGCCTTTGAGGAGCTGGGCCTTAGAAAATTAGCAAGTGTAGTACAAGTAAAACCAAAAATAATCTGGGCCCTGACTTTTAATGGTTCAGAGAGAGACTGAGTGGTTGGAACACTCTCCACTGAGCTGCAGGGCATAAAGGAGACACTCAGATCTCCTCCTCCACCTATTTGGTTTTAGGAATGCTCTGAGCATGCCTACCAGATTGGGTCCACAGGGTCAATAGACAGGTGAAAACCTAGTATGAGGATCCATCTGGGGCTTACACATGAGCTAGGCACTTGGGTGTCTAGATTAAGGCATCTGTGCGCATGCTCACTAGTAGAAATTTAGGTGCCTAGGGAACTATAATGGTGGAAATTTAGACACCTAGAGAGAGAAGCTGCAGCTAAGCAGAAGTTGGAGGATCTCGGGTGTGTGGACTTGAGTTCCAAATTCCTTGTATGAATCTAGCTCTTGGGGTTATGGATCTTGTACAGCCTTGCACTAACTCATTGTCTTTGATAAACAATAGTAAACCAAAAAAGTAATACCCCAACACCACTCATCAGTAATTAAGTCAGCAGCCAACAAAAATGCATATGCAAAAATGTTGACTCTAAATACTTTTATATTTGAAATAAAAATGCTCAATCTGAACAAACATAACATGATATTACAAGCAGAATAGTCTTACCTCAATTAAAAAGATTATTACACACAAAATTAGCACAAAAGTCAAGCTTTTGTGGGTTGTAATGTATCTGTAATATGTATTCCAGGTAGTAACAGCACTCATGCTTTCTGCATCATCAATAAAACATTCCTGCCAGGATAATCAATAAGAACATGGTTAGAATGACCACCTCTATCCATAAGAACTATTGATATGTGACTACAATCCCTCCTGCACAGATTCATTTTAAGTGACAGAAATGCAGCAATCAGTTTGACTGGAGAGGAGGGATGATAATTGTAGGCAGGAGTGACATTTTTCAGGTGAAACCTTTTACTGAAAAATGAATATTCAAGTTGACCAAAACATTTCACAAATTCATATAGAATTTGCTGAATTGTTTTAGCGGAAAATGAAGAAGAAAAAATAAAGAAAATTCTAAATTTTTCATTTTGACTTTCCCATTTGAAATCCATTTAGAATGTTATATCCATATTGATTTTTTTTAAAGGTAAAAAAAATCAAAAGAAACAAAACATTTTATTTGACCTAAAACAATTTAATTTTTTTATTTTTTTAGTTCGGTCACCAAACCAAAAATCAGTTATTCAGTGCAAGATAATTGTTGAGTTACCTCTTGCATAAAGACACCACTTAAAAATCACTTGAGCTGTTGACACAGCCTGATGATAACAATCCTCAGATCAATACACCATTGCTAAAAAGTAGCTTAATTATGTCTTAATTTCTTCAAACATTACCTATACATGAGCTTTCAAAGAAATTCAACAATACAGAAACTTTGAGGAACCTCTGTTCTACTAAGATCACTCAGTAAAAAGAAAAGGTGAGAAATGCTAATTTTTAAATAATAACGAGCTTTAAGCATTTCTTCATTGTATACAGCACATAGCATGATAGAGTCCTGGTCCATGTGTAGGGCTCCTAGGCACTATGGTAACAATAATAATAATAAAAGTACAAAATTTTCATTCAGAAAGTGACCTAGAAAACATCAGTTGTCCTCCAAACAGCAACTTTGCCAAACTTGGAAATGAAATGAATTCATTAAAGAGTGAAATTGAGAGAGTTTAGGCCTGTTTTAAGTGCAAATCTCATCTGTGTTTTAACTACAAAGTTATTAACAGAAACTCCATTATACTATAACTAATCCAGCATAATCGTCTCTCCAGTGTCTGCATCACCTTGTGAAATTTGTTCAGTGTTTTTTTATAAATCAAATACTATCAACTTGTAGCCTGATCAGCTGCAATATTGAATAGCTACATTCAATGTGTGTAACTATTCCAATTGGTTTAATTTATTCCACGAGTTAACATTTCAAATGTCCATTCTTGATTCTTAGTTTAAAAACCACACAAACTTTAGTTTCAAATTTGATTTCAAATTTGATTTCCACATATTTACTCTTACAAGGTGGTAACTGTAAGGGAATAGATGGTTTTCAAAAATTGTACATGACTTGTTATAAAATCTGAAAAGTAGACAGGAGCTATTCTTGAGGGTCTGATGCAGTGATATTGCAACAAAAGAGTCCTCCTAGAGTAATTCTTTCAGATTATATATAAATTCTTTAACTAAATTTCAAACTGGTATTTGAGATAAAAAAATAAAGGACACTCTATAGAGCAGTACCACATAATGCATTACAAGGAAGGTGGGAAACATAGGAAGACTAGTGCTCAAAGCTATCAGCAAAGTATTCCATCTAAAAAGAAGGGCAATACAAATCAGCACATACCTTCAAATCTTCTTCATTAATCTCATCACTTATTTCCAAGACACTGTCTTTAGACAAGCGCCTAGCATAGATGTCTCTCTCGGGAGAAAAATTAGACTGGGGGACCATCGACATTTTACGTACAGATGTACTCCCCTTTTTGTAAAAGCTTTGTCCCTGGTTAATTGAGGTGCGGGTCATCAAGTTCAGCACAGACTGCCTCCTCTGTCCATGGAACATGGGCCCTGTGGTTAGTAAATTGCTCCGAGGCAGAATGGCCTCACCCTGTTCAGAATCGGGCACCAGAGACAACCTTCTTTCTGGTGGCTCACTATAACCTTCTTCTATCCCATTGGCCTGTGCTGGGGCTTTCTGTATTATTGAAAACTTTCTGCTAGCATTAAGTGGATTAATAATGATAGAGTTCTTTCTTTTTTCATTGAAATCGGTAGTTTGTTTAAAAGATTGCTTCTTGGATTCATTTCGGGAACCTACTCCATCTCCATCAATGGAAAACCGTCGAAGAGCTTCATTCAAAATTGAGTTTCTTCTCTCTGGACTGAACTGATCAAAAGAATCAAATCCCATCAGCTTTGAGCTGAAGTCAGGCCGCTGAGCCTGAAGTTCAGAAAATGTTCCATAGAAATAGCTGGTCCCTTCATGTAAAATTAATATTTTGTCTGCTGTCCTTAAATGTTCCAGTTTTGAAGTCACCAGGATTCTAGTTTTATTTGCCATCAACTTGCAAACACAGCTACAAAAAAAAGCAAAAGAATTATATGCATTTTAAAACCAGGGCATTCATTCAATGTTTCCTCTCCATGCTTTCATATTGCTTTCATCACTTCCACTCTTACCCCATTTGCTTCTTTATGGCAGAGAAGTGGGTGGAACACACAATTAGTGTTTATCTGGGATGCCAGGGGGGTGAGCAGAAGAATGGACACTGTCCTCTAGTTAGGCTTAATGTAATAGTGGCACAGCTGAGCTGCTTGTAAGTCCCCCACTCACAGCCATGCAAAACTTTCATACACCACACAGACGTGACTGGGAAACTTCATGGAGAGCAGGGAATTATTGTATGATTGACTTATGGGGGGGTCCTTTACATAGGTACATATGTGCTTGCCCAGTCTGCTGTCAATCTCGCCTGTCCAGCTGGTCAGTGGGTCCTTTTATGTGACCAGCCTGTTGGGATTTATACAAAAAAGAACAAAATACTCTTTTCTATGAACACCAACACCCATGAAACAGTTGATAACGATTTTAAACTATTAAAGATAATATGCCACAAGCACTTGTCATGTGTGCACACATTCACTATAATATTGTATGTGTAATCTGAGAGACAGAGAATATATAACTGTATCTGGGGATGAATAAACTATAGGAGTTACAATATGTCCAATTACTATATGGGCAGGTTTAATGAGTATCCGATGCCTGCTAGCCAAAAGGTGATGTATTGTCACATAGCTTTGAATACAGCATCCAAAATCATTCCTAAAAACTATGTATCATTTTGACCACTTCTATATTTTGGGCATATTAATACAAATTATGTGACAAATAGAGGAGGGAGTGTTTTCTTTCTTTGATTTGTGCTTTGCATTGTGCTGCTTGACAGAACTCCCAGAAACAAACCTTGGAAAAAATACAGTACCTTTCAAATATTTCTTTTTCTGTTAAAATATCTAAATAGCCAAAAGGAGAATCCAGGAGATACAAATCAGCATCTTTGTACACTGCTCTAAACAGAGGAAATGGAAATGAAATTAGCTTTCACTACTATCTACCAGTTCAAATTAAGCTTAATTTAAAAAGCATGCTTTTAAAATTGAATCTCATAAGAGCCGTAACTAATAGACATAAGACTCTAGACTGCTTATTTACAGGGAATCAGTGTTCAGAATTAAATAGGTTTATAATTCACCTTTTAATAAAGCCTTTCCTTGTAGCAGGGTATTTTGCATAGTAAAGTAATTTTTCATGGAATTCCATGTAAACAAAATAAACTGCACAACCACCTTTACTGTGTCTTTTAGTTTGGGTCTTTTAAAGACCTGTTTAAGGCCTGCTCTTGCAAGTGCCGTGTGTGTAGGATGCTTGCTCAGTTTAACAGGAATTATGGACCTGTTCCAAAGTCCACTGATATCAAGCTCTTTCTCTGTAGAAGCAGGGCCGCCCAAAGAGGGGGGGGGCAAATGGGGCAATTTGCCCCAGGCCCTCACGAGAGTTTTTCGGGGCCCCTGGAGCGGGGTTCTTCACTCGCTCCGGGGGACCCGGAAAACTCTCACGGGGCCCGGGCCCCCGGAGCTTCTTCCGCTCCGGGTCTTCAGCAGCAATTCAATGGCGGGGGGTCCTTCCGCTCCAGGACCCACCGCCAAAGTGCCCCGAAGACCCGCAGCGGTGGTCCTTCCGCCCTGGGACCCGCCGCCGAAGTGCCGGGTCTTCGGTGGCAATTCAGCGGTGGGGGCCCCCCGCTGCCGAAGACCCCAGGCCCCCTGAATCCTCTGGGTGGTCCTGTGCAGAAGGCTTACAGAATTATGGGACCATAAAGCTCAGTCTTGTAAAGTACTTTATAGTAAATGGACTCCAAGGTCCTATATGAGAATCTTAGGTCCCAATCCTGAAAACAGCAACTTAACATCAGTAGGACTTCTCACATGTTTGATGTTCAGCAGTGCCTAAGTATTTGCAGGGTCAGAATCTTAGACTGTAATGATCCTGAACTGGACAATGGGGCCCAACCCTGCCCCCACTAAAGTGAACAAGAGTTTTGCCATTTACATCAATGGGAGCAGGAGCAGGCCCTTTGTCTTATTGTGTGATTGTAAAACATTACACTATAAATAAGTAGTACAAAAAAATAATCAAGAAAACCCTGAAAATTGGATTTTACTTCCATTTAAAGCACTTAAAAATCTTTTAACATTTGTTTCTAAACAGTTATCTTGAATAAACATAATATGAAAAACATATAGCCACTAAAAACATTAATAGTACACTCTGCCAATAGTATAGGTAATTTTACTGAAAGACCTCCTATTATGATTGAATTCACTTATTGTACATTTTGATGTAGTGACTGCACAGTAATCATACTGTTCTTGACATTTTCAGTGGTTGGCGAGTTTATAACTTACTTCCTACATTAATGGTAGTGTTCAGCTCAGTGCTATATATTGGATGTTGCCTATACTGTCTTTGTGACTTTTTTTATTTTAAAAATATAATTATACAGCTGAAGACTAATGCCTATTGGCAAGCTGATCACACAACAGTAGATTGGTAAAGTCAATCATATGACATTCCAGGTATTGACCAGAGTTCCTTTGGAAGTTTATAAATATGGCTGTACACAGAGTTTAGGAAGGTATTTAATCAGTCTGATAGTTTTTATGGAAATCTGAATGGTTTATACTTTAGTTCAGCATTCCCCAAACTTTTGAAAGATGAGGCATGGCCCCTTCAGGAAAATGGAATTAACCACGCCCTCTGCCTACTTGCAATTCTGCCAAGTGTTCTAAAGGCCTCCATGTCTTAATATATGCATCTTTTACCTCACACATACTGGAGTATGCCCAGTGTTTGAGAAATGCTGGTCTATGTCTTCATAATATGATCCTGCTTCTGCCTTGTGTGTTTTGAGCATTGGTGTACCTTACATTTCAACATTGTTACCTAATCGTTAACTAATCATCATTGGCATCTGAATTAGCAACCACTAAAATGAATGAGGCAGTTCACATGTCAGAGCTATTGCTTCAGGCTCTGCAAACCCAGGCAGACATCACTGCGTTTGGTTACACTGCTTCATATTTTGAATGTGTTTTTCTTCACAACTACACCAGCTAGAGGCTTCTTTTAAGGAAAGCTCAGATTCTGGAGAAAAGACGGTTACTCACCGTAGTAACTGTTGTTCTTCGAGATGTGTTGCTCCTATCCATTCCAGTTAGGTGTGCGCGCCGTGCGTGCACGACTCTTCGGAAGATTTTTACCCTAGCAACACTCGGTGGGTCGGCTGGGTGCCCCCTGGAGTGGCGCCGCTATAGCGCAGGATATATACCCCTGCCGACCCATCCGCTCCTCAGTTCCTTCTTGCCGGCTACTCCGACAGTGGGGAAGGAGGGCGGGTCTGGAATGGATAGGAGCAACACATCTCGAAGAACAACAGTTACTACGGTGAGTAACCGTCTTTTCTTCTTCGAGTGATTGCTCCTATGCATTCCAGTTAGGTGATTCCCAAGCCTTACCTAGGCGGTGGGGTCGGAGTGAGACGTGGCAGAGTGTAAGACTGCTGAGCCGAAGGCTGCATCGTCTCTGGATTGCTGCACCAACGCGTAGTGGGAGGCGAAGGTGTGGACAGAAGACCAGGTGGCCGCTCTACAGATGTCCTGGATTGGGACATGGGCCAGGAAGGCGGCCGACGAGGCATGCGCTCTCGTCGAGTGAGCAGTGAGGCGGCATGGTGGCACGCGAGCAAGCTCGTAGCATGTCCGAATACATGCCGTTACCCAGGAGGAAATCCGCTGCGAGGAGACCGGCTCACCCTTCATGCGGTCGGCGACTGCTACAAACAGCTGGGTCAAACGCCGGAAGGGTTTCGTCCGCTCGATGTAAAAGGCAAGGGCCCTGCGGACGTCCAGGGTGTGAAGCTGTTGCTCCCGAGGGGAGGCGTGCGGCTTCGGGAAGAAGACCGGGAGGAAGATCTCCTGGTTGAGGTGGAACGCCGACACCACCTTAGGGAGGAAGGCCGGGTGTGGTCGAAGCTGTACCTTGTCTCCGTGGAAGACGGTGTATGGTGGACCAACCGTTAGAGCACGGAGCTCAGAGACTCGTCTCGCTGATGTAATTGCGACGAGGAAGGCTGTCTTCCAGGAGAGGTAGAGCAGAGAGCACGTGGCCAGAGGCTTGAAGGGCGGTCCCATAAGCTTGGCCAGAACGAGGTTAAAATCCCAGGTCGGGGCAGGACGCCGCACCGGCGGGTACAAGTGGTCCAGGCCTTTAAGGAAGCGGGAAACCATCTGGTTGGAGAAGATGGACCGACCTCCCATAGATGGACGAAAGGCGGACACTGCTGCCAGGTGTACCCTCAAGGAGGAGACCGCAAGACCTTGCTCCTTAAGGTGCCAGAGGTAGTCCAGGATGGTAGGGACAGGGACTACGAAGGGATTGAGGCCTCGTTGATCACACCAGAGCGCGAACCGCTTCCATTTCGCAAGGTAGGTGGAGCGAGTGGAAGGCTTTCTGCTCTCTAGCAGGACTTGCTGTACTGCCGCCGAACAGTCCCTCTCTGCGTGGGTCAACCACGCAGGTACCAAGCTGTAAGATGGAGGGACTGCAGGTTCGGATGGCGGAGTCTGCCGAAGTCCTGCGTGATGAGGTCCGGCCATAATGGAAGGGGGATGGGATCCCGAACGGAGAGCTCGAGCAGCAGGGTGTACCAGTGCTGCCTCGGCCAGGCTGGAGCTACGAATATGACGTGGGCTCTGTCCCTCCGAAGCTTCAGTAGCACTCGGTGCATGAGCGGGAACGGAGGGAAGGCGTAGAGGAGGTGATCCGTCCAGGAGTAAAGGAATGCGTCCGACAGGGAGCCTGGTGAGCGACCCTGGTACGAGCAAAACAGGTGGCACTTCCTGTTCTCCTTGGAGGCAAATAGGTCTACCTGGGGAAACCCCCACCTCCGGAAGATTGTATGCACGACATCTGGACGGAGGGACCACTCGTGGGAGAGGAACGACCTGCTGAGATGGTCGGCCAGCGTGTTCTGCACTCCCGGAAGAAAGGACGCTTCCAGGTGAATTGAGTGGGTCACGCAGAAGTCCCACAGGAGCATCGCTTCCTTGCAGAGCGGGGAGGAGCGGGCTCTGCCCTGCTTGTTCACATAGAACATCGCCGTCGTGTTGTCCATGAACACCGCTACGCATTGGCCTTGCAGACGGGCGTGGAAGGTGTGGCACGCCAAGCAAATTGCCCACAGCTCCCGGACGTTGATGTGGAGGGAGAGCTCCTGGGGCGACCAGAGACCCTGGGTGTGAAGGTCGCCCAGGTGGGCCCCCCATCCCAGCGCCGAGGCATCCGTGGTCAGTGTCATGGATGGACGAGGAGAGTGGAACGGACTCCTGCACACATGACCTCTGGGTCCAGCCACCAGCTGAGCGAAGCGAGGGTAGGCTTCGTAACCGTGACTACCCTGTCTATGGAGTCACGGTGCGGGCGGTACACTGACGCCAGCCAGGATTGAAATGGGCGAAGGCGCAGCCTCGCATAGGCGGTGACAAACGTGCACGATGCCATGTGGCCCAGGAGGCGTAGGCAGGACCGAACTGTCGTAGTGGAAAAAGCGTGCAGGTCTCGGATGATGGAGACCATCGTCTGGTGCCGAGTTCGAGGGAGGCAGGCCCTGGCCACCGTGGAGTCGAGGACCGCTCCGATAAATTCCACTCTCTGTGACGGAGTCAGTGAGGACTTTTCGGCATTGACGAGAAGGCCCAGTACCCGAAACAGGGATAGTATTTCGGAAATTTGGTCTGTTACCAATTGTTGGGATGGCCCGCGAACCAGCCAGTCGTCGAGATACGGGTAGACGTGAACTCGACGACGGCGGAGGTCTGCAGCAACTACCGCCATGCACTTGGTGAAGACCCTCAGCGCGGTGGATAGGCCGAAGGGTAGTACCGCAAACTGGTAGTGCGCACTGTTGACCATGAAACGTAGATAGCGTCGATGGGGAGGGTAGATCACGATATGGAAGTACGCGTCCTTCATATCGAGGGCGGCAAACCAGTCTCCCGGATCCAGGGAGGGAATGATGGTCCCCAGGGTTACCATGCGAAATTTGAGCTTGACCATGTACTTGTTGAGCTCTCGGAGGTCCAGTATGGGTCTGAGACCTCCTTTTGCCTTGGGGATGAGGAAATAACGGGAATAGAATCCCCTGCACCTCCTCTATGGCACCCAAACTCAACAGCGTCTCGACCTCTTGTAAGAGGCATTGCTCATGAGAGGGGTCCCTGAAGAGGGACGGGGAAGGTGGGCGGGAAGGAGGGGGCGAAATAAACTGAAGGCGGTAACCATACTGGATAGTACGAAGTACCCAGCTGTCTGATGTTATTTGGGACCACGCCGGGAAGAAGCGGGAAAGGCGGTTGCAAAACAAAGGGGTTGGATCCGGGGAAGAGACTGATGGGCCGTCCTCGAGCGTCCCATCAAAACTGTTGTTTGGGCCCTTGCGGGGCCTTGGACGACGCCTGGGCCTGGTTGCGCCTGCTGCCGGATGGCCTACGGCGGTTTAGACCGTTCCGCCGACTATTATAGGGCCTTGACCTGGCCTGGGTAAATGGCCGGTAGGGTTGTTGCTGCCGGAAAGAGCGCCTCTGGGTAGCTGGCGTGTGCCTACCCAGAGTGCGAATAGCTATACGACCGTCCTTGAGGGTCTGTATCCTGGAGTCCGTTTTCTCCGAGAACAGACCGTGAGTCTCAAAGGGGAGGTCCTGTAGGGTATACTGCACTTCCGGCGGCAAGGTGGAGGACTGCAGCCAGGAGATGCGCCGCATAGTCACTCCGGAGGCCAAAGTCCTGGCCCCTGAGTCCGCCGAATCTAGAGCAGCCTGGATGGAGGACCGGGAGGCTTTTCTGCCCTCTTCGACAAGAGCCGAGAACTCTTGTCGGGAAGCCGTCGGGATCAGCTCCGAAAACTTAGTGAGGGACACGAAAATGTCAAAGGTGTAACGAGCTAGGAGGGCCAACTGGTTTGCAATCCGAAGTTGGAGACCTCCCGCCGAATACACCTTCCGGCCCAACAGGTCCATGCGCCTGGTGTCCTTGGACTTTGGCGCCGGGGCTGGCTGTCCGTGCCTCTCACGGTCGTTAACAGACTGCACGACGAGTGAGTCTGGAGCGGGGTGGGTGTACAAATACTCGTACCCCGTGGGGGGGGACCGAGTATTTTCGTTCAACACCCCTTGCAGTAGGAGGGACGGACGCCGGCGACTGCCAGATGGTAGTGGCATTTTTCTGAATTGTCTTAATAAACGGGAGGGCTACCCGCATCGGGGCCTCGGCTCCGATGACGTTGGTCACTGGGTCTTCGTCTTCCGGGACCTCCGCCACCGGGAGAGGCAGCCCGGAGATCTGTCCCGCTGCCCGCCTGGGAGGTGACGGATGGCTGACGCGAAGGCCACGGGGGGGCAGAGGCGCTGATGGAGAGCGCCGTGGAAGGAGGCAGCTTGTCCCCGGACGGTGCCGAGGATCGGTGCCGGCCGTCACGGTGCCAGGATGGAGATCGGGACCATCGATTGCCTCGGTACCGGGAGCCTGACTGCGACCTCGATCGGCGGTGACGGGAGCGGCTTCGGGAGTCGCGGTGTCGAGATCGGTACCGGGAGCCCAACCTCCGACGGTACCATCGGTCCGGTGACCGGGACCGTGAGCGTCGCCGGGAGTGCGACCGGTACCGCGATACTGAGCAGTACCGGGACTGCGACCGGTGCCAAGACGGGGAGCGGTACCGAGACAGAGATCGGTGCCGGAATCGGGATCGGTGTGACGGCGACCGTTTCCTGGATCGTGACCGGGTCCGAGACTTGGAGCGCCGTCCATCCCGTCTGTCGGGGGTCGGGGGCCGCATCATTGCCGGCTTGCCCACCGACTGAACAGCCCGCACCAGCGGTGCCGGGGGCCGGAGGCTCGGTGCCTCTGCGAGCTCAATAAGCTCTCTCGCCGTCACAAATGTCTCAGGCGTGGACGGGAGATGCAGCTCGACCGCGGTCGGCACCGGGGAGCAGGGAGGTACCGGACTCGACGGCTCTTGAGGTGCCGGAGTCAACGGAACCGTGCACAGCTTGTGCACTACCACAGCCGGTGCCGGAGGTGCCGGTGATGGCTGGGTAAGCTGTCCCGAAGCTGGAGGCTTAGGAGCCGAGTGCGCCGTCTTCCGCTTCCTCGGTGGAGAGAGGGAACGGTGCCGGGACTTCGGTGCCGTCTGCGAAGCTTTAGCTACGTTGGTACCAGGGCGGCTCGGTGCCACTGGTGCGCTGCGCGCCGAGGACGGTTTCGGTGCCGCCGGGGACGGAGCGGGAGGCTGAAGTGCCGACTCCGTAAGGAGCTGTTTGAGGCGAGAGTCTCGCTCCTTTCTCGTGCGCGGCTTAAACGCCGTGCAAATCGGGCACTTATCTGTCCTGTGAGATTCCCCGAGGCAGCGCAGGCAGGAGTCGTGTGGGCCGCCAATGGGTATGTGCCGTTGGCAGGCTGCGCAGGGCTTAAACCCCGGTGCCTTGGGCATGAGCCCGCACCGGTTGTGGAAGAAGAGGGGCTAACCCCTCTAATTCCCTTACTATACTATAACTACTAAACTTATTCAACTAATCTAACAACTAAACTAAGTTAACCAACTATATACACTGAAGAGATGGAGAAACGCTAGGGCTGTGGAGGTAAGAGAGCACTCCACTGTTCCAACTGGCCGTACGGGCGGTAAGAAGGAACTGAGGAGCGGACGGGCCGGCTGGGGTATATATTCGGCGCCATAGCGGCGCCACTCCAGGGGGCGCCCAGCTTGCCCGCCGGAGTTGCTAGAGTAAAAATGTTCCGGAGAGCCGTGCACGCGCGGCGCGCACACCTAACTGGAATGCATAGGAGCAATCACTCGAAGAAGAACAATTGAGAATTCAGTCTGCGTCCCCTCCCCTGTATGCAGTGTTGTTGTAGCCATGTTGGTTCCAGGATATTAGAGAGACAAGGTGGGTGAGGTAATTAGTTGGTTCAATAAAAGAGATTACCTCACCCACCTTGTATCCCCTGGTTATTCCTTTGCAGCTTCCCGAAAGGGTACATTGCCTAGTTTGGGTGGTTTAATTCTATTATACCAAATATGATATTTCTTTGAGCTTAATCCTTAATTGTTATTTAATAGACGTCAGTCTTAAATAAGGGGGGAAATAAACAAACCATACGTATCTTTAAAAACAAAATTCTTCCTCAACAACTTTATTGGGAGGATTGTCTCTTCATTGAATGAATGTTTAAAGCACAGCCCTATGTAGGGAGGGAGATGCATAATTTCACTGCCCTAGGGACATCATGAGAGACACTGAAGTCCTAGGAAGCACAGCCACTGTGCAACACTTTATGAGGGATCTCTTTGCTGGCTTGTGTGGAGAGGAGGTAAGGTCTTTGCTTTGTTTCCTTTGAAGTGGTTTGAGCCACTTCCGGGGATCAGGTCTTGCACTCTGATTGCTGAGAGTGCAGCTGTGGCTGCCCCTCTGGGTGAAGTAGAGGAACGCTTCCGGCACCTATCCCTCTTATGCACACATGCAAAAGCCAGCCACAATTTAGTACAAAATCACAGCTTTGTGGAAAACTGTCTAGCAGATTTTCCTAAAATACTACTGAATTCTTACGTGCCAGGTGGTTTCAGACCAGAACCTCAGATCGAACCATTTTGGAGAAATATGGGTCTAGATCCAGACCTGGAGCTGAACATCTCTGACTCAGGCTCTTCTCTAACTGTTTGCTACCTTTTGAGTATTATATTGTGCTGTTTTGCTCTGTTAGGTTTCAGTGACATGGCTTTTATTACATTGATTCTAAATAACTGTGTAAGTGTGACTGTTTTTCACCTGTCTCCCTCTCCCTTCTGAGAGCCTTTTATAATACAGTACCTAGCCTGGAGCTAGAAGGTTAATGAAGAACTGCTTTGGAGAAAATGCTAATTTTACTTTCTAAATCAGGTATCACAGTTTACTGAATAGACCATGTACATCTGCCCCTAGAAAGTAAGTACACCTCTTCTGACACACCCTGGTCTCCTTAGGAGCAGGAGCTTTTATCATCAATCCCAGATGATATAGCCATGTGGTGGTATCATGCCACTAGAACAGTCCAACTCCCTGGTTATTTCTTTTGTAATGCTCATGCATTTTTAGCAGCTGGCCTTCAACTGTTTGTTTGATTTGTTTCCTTCCTGATGAAATAACTTAATTGATTTAAAGAATGATTAAAGTAAACTTATGACTTAACTCATATGACTGAATTTGAGCCTAGTGCTGTGTGATCAGCTTGCCTGTGTCCATTAGTCTGCTGCTATAGAACTTTTGAAAATATCCACTAATTTTGAATGGCCAAACTGAGAAACGTAGGGCCTGTTTAATCAGAAGTTCTGGCCACCCACAGCTCTCATTAACTTTAACTAGACTTTTGGGTGCTCAGCAGCAGGGGCGGCTCTAGGAATTGCACTGCCCCAAGCAAGGCGGCACGCTGCGGGGGCGCTCTGGCAGTCACCGGTCCCGCGGCTCCGGTGGACCTCCCGCAGACGTGCCTGCGGAGGGTCCGCTGGTCCCGCGGCTCCGGTGGACCTCCTGCAGGCATGCCTGCGGATGCTCGACCGAAGCACGCCTGCGGGAGGTCCACCGGAGCCGCCTGCTGCCCTCCCGCGGCACGCCGCCCCAAGCACGCGCTTGGCGCGCTGGGGTCTGGAGCCGGCCCTGCTCAGCAGCTCTGAACATCAGGCCCTGGGCCTCTCATAAAATTCACCCAACCCAGGCATCTAAAATCAGTCAGCATTATTTTGACAATGTGGGCTTTAACCATTCAGTGCCTCAGTTTCCCTGTTTGGAAAATGGAGACAATATCTGACAACCTCTGAGAGCATTATGATTCTCAATTATTTAATGTGTAAAGCTC
The DNA here is from genome assembly GCF_020497125.1 of Mauremys mutica. Lineage (NCBI taxonomy): Eukaryota > Metazoa > Chordata > Testudines > Geoemydidae > Mauremys > Mauremys mutica. The sequence goes on from NC_059072.1 coordinate 47,220,015, forward strand.
TTTGAGACCCTCTGGTGACAATTGCTGAAATATTTCATATTTCTATTTGCACATGACAAGCATTTCTCTGGTGCTCAGACAATCAACATTTCATGCTGTGAACTATAAACTGACAGTATCAGTTAACTATGGAAACTTTCATCTTTTGCTGAACCTCTGGGTATTTCTGAACTAAATTAATGAACATATAGATGTATCTTAAATGCCTGTATTGTCATAGGGCAAAAATCTGATCTCTGATGTTAAAATGCAGCTCCCACTGGAGTTATGCACATATATCTATATGGCAGAATTAGGTCTACATTTAATTACAGTGTTCAAACTATGTTTCCCAAATGTGACGTGTCAGCCATTCTGATGATAAAATATTCACCTAGCTAGTGAGATTCTTGCCCGTTGACCTCCACTCAGGGTGATTCCGCCTTCCCCCAGTACTGTATAGTCTTTCTCAGGAAACTTTGAAATCTCCTGTTAAAAGATTTTAAAAATTAGATGTGTATTTTCCATATTCAAATGACAAAAATTGCAAATTAACCAAAAGCAAATGCATATAGAGAGTTTAGATGGAGATAACTGTAAGATCACACAAATTTGTTTGCTCATTTCATTGTTTCCTTATTCAAAAATGAGTAATTAAAATGTAAACGTTTATTTACCTCAGAGCTCACCAAAAGCTTATCAAGTCTTATGAGCAAATATTAGTCTTAAACATTAGTTCCCCAGAAGTAAAGAATGGACCTTTTACATAATCTAATTCTAAACCTCTAACCACTTATGTACATTTCCTACCCGAAAGAAGAGTGACAAATGTGTGTTTGCAGTTATAGTTAGAGAAGATCATGAACCAAACTTTGGATCTCAACACCGCAAAATTCAGGGAAGTCCATACCCACAGTGGTTCCAATACCCTAGATCCCCAAAGCCCTTGTCTTTGGGGAGGTTTGCAATGGGTTTGGGATCCAAACTTTACAGCTTGGGCTATCTCTTATTTAAGTGAATTGATGAATGGTCAATGGTAAAAACACAAAATCAACAAATATAAAACAGAGGGATTAATTCCCTCCCATGATTGGCAGGGGTGAGGGAAGGACTAGGGATCTATTTGTGTCTCCCTGATCCTACGCTGTCCGGCTCTAGAGTTGGAGCAGTTGAGAAGCCTAACACTGGGGAGAACCCTGCACCCATCAGTAGTTGACACCACCTCCATTAGCTTTACACCACTGGAAAGTTCTCCTCTGCAAGGGGAATTCTCCACTGGCCACGTATGGCCAGAATCTTGAGTGGAAAACATGGGAGAATCTGAACCCAGGAGACTTTGCTTTTTCTTTAGTACAAAACTGAAACCTTTGTGCTGCATTTTCTTTCTGTTTTATGCTATTATTATTTCTGAAACATGAAAGCTGATGCGTATTGCATTCTGAATGAGTGGGACTAGAGTGGTGGTTGTGGTAGTTGTTGTTGTTATTGTTTTAAAGTTTTTCTTCATTCAGAAAATTGGCTTGACCTTTTCCTTATAAGGACAATGAGGGGGAGGAGAAGGTGAAAGAATAAGTCTCATTGTGGTACCAGCCTGAATATTTATTATATTGACTGATTAAATCAACCAGCATCTGACTTCTTAATTCAGCAATGGGATCAGCTAGGGAAAATCAATCTCCAGTTCATACACTGGCAACCCAAAAACTATCCCTTGTTAAGATAGACTGGGTTACTCCCCAAAATTCAGACCTAGATTTCAAAACCCCCAGATTTCAGGGCTGTTTAGATCCAGTGTTCTGGCTTAAGCCCACCTCTAGATATTAATTTTGTGCCAGGAGTCTCAGCTCTCCCTTTACAATGTGCCTTTGATCACCTTACCTGTGATTGTGACCATTCATCATTCTCCTCTGAACGATTTCTAACATTCCAAACTGCTGAGACATCTCCAACAGGCATGAAAATAAATAAATAAAATAACATGCCAGGAAAGTATTTCCTTCTTCCTCCCTTGCAAATTAACACTGGCCTTGGGGATAGAATGAACAATACTGTTCAGTCCTGGTTCAGGGACAGATTAAACACCCCACATCTCACGGCCTAGAAATTGGGTGCCTGGTACCTCAGGAAAGGGGAGACTCCCAGTTTTTCAATGCAATAATAGCTTTCTCTTCCCACCATAGAAGATTTGGAAATATCTGACTTTAAAAATCAAGATACTTATACATGGAAAAAGCTATTTGGGGTAATAGAATGTTCTGAAGTTGAGGCAGTACAGCCTAGTGGATAGAGCACTGGACTGGGATTCAGGAGACCTGGATTCTATCACTAGCTCTACTGTTGCCCTGTCAGGTGACCTTGGGCAAGTCACTTCACCCCCTGTGCCTCCTTCCCCCATCTGTAAAATGGGGATACTGATACTGACCACCTCCTGTGAAGCACTCTGAGATCTGCTGATGAAAAGCACTATACAAGAGAGGCATTATTATTTCCCTCCCTCATGGAGACCTGTACAGTCAAATTCCTGTAAACAATATGGATACTTGAGTTTACAGGCAGAGAGATGTGAAAAATAGCACCAATGTATTTTTAAAACATTTCCAAACTTGTCAAAAATAGTATATCTATAATGTATGAGGTATTTAGGGTGCCACAATATACAGGTTTTATAGGCACTCATTTAGGATGACCTGCATAGCTCAATCAGGGCTTCACTGCCCGTGCATGAATAGTGCATCCATCCCTTGCTCTTACAGATAAAACCTTTATGTCTCTCCCTTATGCCATTAGATATTTGCGTATCTATATATCTAGCTATTTGAGCTGATCCCCTCCCACCCCCCAGTTCCTACTGGTTCCATTCGAAAATACAGTTACTGGTTCCTAGTGCTACTGTTCTTCCAGTAGAGACCAGCCAGAGAACTGTGGCATCTACTGGAACTTCCATTGCACACTATGGGTGAAAGTCTGGCCCCACTGCATTGTAAACCTGGATCTGTGAGACCCAGGCTTGCGGACTCAAGATACATCCACACTGGATCATCTGACTCGGGGTCATGGGCTCAGGCAGTGAGGTTAAAAATTGCACTGTAGATGTCCAGGCTTGCGCTGAAACCTGGGCTCTGCTGTGGAGATAGAGGAGTCTTAGAGCCTGAGATTCAGCCCAAGCCTCAACGTCCACGCTGCTATTTTTAGCCTCACTGCCCAGGAACCATGAGCCTGAGTTCAGTGACCTGGGCTCTGAGACTTGGTGCGGCAGGATTTTTATTGCAGTGTAGACATACACACAGGGTTCCCAAGCCCGCACTTGAGCACCCACACTCATAGGTGCCGACTTGTGCTCCTGCAGGTGGGTGCTCAACCCCGCTCATCCTCCGTGCCCCCAGCCTTGCCCCCACTCCACCCTTTCCCCCCAAGTCCCCACCCCCACCCTGCCTCTTCCCACTCCCGTTCTGCCTCCACCTCGCCCCCATTTCACCCCCTTCCCCAAGAGCCCACCCCACCTCTTCTCTGCCTCCTCCCTTGAGTGCACTGTGTCCCCAGCTCTTCCCCCTCCCTCCTGGAGCACAGTAGTTTGGCAGTGGGCAGAAGTGTTGGGAGGGAGGGGGAGAAGCAGGAATGCAGCACGCTCAAGAGAGGAGGCGGGGAAGAGGTGGGGGGAGCTTGGCTGCCGGTGGGTGCGGAGACCTGCTAATTTTTCCCGTGGGTGCTCCAGCCCCAGAGCACCCATGCAGTCGGGGCCTATGTACACACTGCATTGTAAACACAGGCTTACAACTGCTAGACTCGGGTCTCACAGCTGTGCTAACACATCCAACCGTCACTACGCAGACCTTCTAACTCAGGTGTGCATCTTGAGCTGTGTGCATGCTGCAAAATGACAGTGCTTGGACCAGAGTCCCAGGGGGACTTGGGCTCTGACCCACCCCACCAGCAGATCCTAGGACCAGATTCCAGAGTGCTTGCTGATCCAAGTCAGACAGATTTGTGTGGGGACAGAAGGCAGGCTTGGGCTCAAACCTGAATCAAAGCCCAAGCACAGTGTGCAGTGTAGATATACCCACTGAAGTTAATGGCAAAACAACCATTGACTTAAATGGTGTCCAGATTTCATCCTGTTTGTGCATAAAATATAATATGGTACCATTTTGTGCCATTGCCAAAATATTTTGTGCCATTAGAGATTTTTCAACAGAGACACCTATAGTGTTACACTGTCAAAGAAATCTTCAGCACAGGAGATTATAGCACAGAGTAGACAGGGGGCTCTACTCTGGGAGTGTCACAGGTAGCAAGTGTTTTATTAATTTGATTTCAATGGAGTCAGCAGAATATTTCATGTTTTGTCTAAATCAATCCTAGTTACTCAACTTTTCCATTTAGAGGTAGGTACCAATGGCAAATACAAACCAAAAAATTAAAGTAAATGTGACACACATTAGTTGTTTGGAACATGCATTAGCTACTGCAAAAAACATATAGTATTGAGCCATATTCATCCTTGGTGTAACTTTACTGAAGAAAGTGGAATCAAATCAGGGATGAATTTAACCTGTTGATGCTGAACAACATATAATTATAAATGTATAATAATTATGGAGTATCCACTCCTACTGGATACATTCATTTTTGGCTGTCCAAATTGATAAACCTGTAGCCTGATCATTCAGAAGTACAGAGCCGCTGCAGTTCCCAGTGACTTCAGTTACATCTGTGGGTGATTAAGGGAGGAGGGGTTGAATGGTCTGAACTTTGGGTTGCCAACTTTCAGAACCCCTAAAATAAAATAACCCTGCAAATGATAGAACAGAGCAGAGATCTCAGCCATCCCCACTGTCTGCTCTTTGTAGTTCGCCCTCACTTCCTTCTTCTCTCTCTAATACTCTTGACTTCCTTCTTCTCTGCTCCTTTCACTCTCCCCTTCTGTAGCCCGCCCCGGATCTCTTCACTTTCTCTTCTTCTCTCTTTTTATTCTCACCAATACCCCATACACTCACTTCTCTATCCACTCTCCCCAATTTCCTTTGTGTTCTCTTCTCCACACTCTGCCTTCTCTCTCTCCCCCGCCCCCACCCAATATATTCCCCTTCTTTTCTTCCCCCTCCTTCCTCTTGGAAGTGGTCTTCCTCTTTCTCTCTGCCAGCTGTTTTCTGCACAGCAAACCTCAAGAGCATTCCCAACAATTACAAAGATCATAGTGCAGGCCCCATTGTGTGAAATGCCTTAGGGAATCTGTAATTATATTTGAGCTGAAACAGAAGCAAAGGATTTCAAGAAGGAGCTGGAACACTATTCCACTCAATGTAATCATTTTCCTCTTTAGTTACAAGCAAAATACACTCCCTCGCCTGTTTGCTCACTCACATGATGACTTCTGTACTTCCAGCAAGAACATAAACCTTTCATATCTCACAGAAATAGAGATGTGGCCCAAACAAACTCCCAGATTTAATACCCCTTAACTTTTGGATCTCAGTTGGAACTGAGCAACTGAAGCCCATCTCTAAGCAGATGGGCTTGCAGTGGATTTGAAACTATAATGACACCTCTTATTAGGCAGAGAATATACACAGTAGGCCAGATCCTCCACTGTAGCCAAGGACTGCTCAGCACAAGTCAGCAGGATCTAGCCACCGGTGGGTGTGAAGGAGTAAGGGATAACATTCCTCTGGGGTCATAGGCCTGGAGCTGGCCCAGCTGCCTGATTAGCTCACCCTCTGTACCTGAGGAAAGAGGTGGAATTACTTAGCAGCAATGAGAGGGAGGGAAGGGGCTGTGGAAGTGCCTGGGTGCTGTGTCCAGTGTACTGACAGTGGCGTGACTACTGAAAGGAACTGCTTCAGAAAACCAGATAGACAAGAGGGGAGACTGCTGGGGAGCCATGGAGGGCTGAGACAAGAGCCAGGTAAACTTGCTATGGGAGTTAGTGGTATGAGAGGTTGGGGAAGGGACTGCTGTGCTCACACAGACTTTGAAGTAAGAGTCTGGGGGAGGTGGGACTGTGTTTGTTAAGAAGGCTCAGTTAAAGAAACTGCTCCAGCTGAAAATAGTTTCCCTGGATTCCTTCAGAAAGACGGACAAGGGTTAGCCCAGGGAGTGAGCTGACTCAGTAGAGTAAAGCTCGGTTCAACAGGAGGAGGGTGCTATAAAATAGGCCCAATCTATTCCAGTGGGTTTAAGCCACATTTGCACTCTTTCAAGCCGAGGTCATTCTGCACCAGTCTGGTTCCCTGGTGTAAATTGGCTACCCTAACTTGAGCTGCCTGCCAATGGCCTGAAGGTCCCAGAAGGTCGTTGGAGGATCCCCATATGCAGGTGAGCTCTCTATGGGTTGGATTCGCTGGGCTGAGGATAGCTTTGCACTAGTGGCGTGGCAGAAAGCTGCTCCAACAAGGGGAGGATCTTGTTTCGTAAGTGTGGATGAGGAGAAACACTGACTCAAAAGACAGGAATATACCCAGTTCGTAAAGTTTATCTCAAGGTTGTGATAACCTGTGAAAGTTTGAGCATAAAACACTTGCTTAGCAATAAAATAAATCCGAGAGCTCCACTTTGTAGTATTCCATACTGATATTATTTGGTTAAATGCTTTTTGTATTCTAGTCAGTCTTCCCTGCCCTCCTTCCTTGTGTAAGGCACGAGTTTCTGAGCAGACTATCTTGGATGCTGTCCTATCTTCTCTGTCACTTCTTGAATCAGACTTAATTCCCTTAATCTGACTGTACTGTCTATAAATTGAACATACCCACCATTTCTTGCTTTAAAAATCTTCTGCCAAAGGAAAAGTTCATTAGGGAATGGGTGAGTTTTGCCAGCATTTGCTTGAGTTTTGGGTGGACCTGAAACTCCAGCTAAATGTCATGAACTCTTGTGAAACAAAACTCCTGCATTTGGATCGTGAACTTTCTGTGAATTATTTTATACAAATCTAATGAGCCACAGCAGCAGGACTTAGGAAGCACAAGAGGCTTTTTTATTTGAATAAGAGAGCAATTTTTTTAAGTGACTGGTGACTTTGGGTGCCCAATTTGAGTCACCTTAAAAGGACCTGATTTTCACTAGGGAAATGCTCAGGACTTTCTAAAAATCAGGCCCCTTTAACATGTTCCAAGTTGGACACACACAAATTTGAAGCATTCAAAATTATTAGTTACTAAGTTTATAGCAGAAATGCTGATAAGCAGACATTGATAAGCCTGAATGGTGAGGTTTCATTCTGGAGTTGAACAGCCCCAAAATTTGGGGTTTGTTCAGATCCATTTAATTTTAAAGACTGCTTATAGTTTAATGACCAGGGGAAATGTGCAGTTTTATGCTTTCTGCAGAATCAACAAGCTGTAAATGCAAATGTATATAACAAGGCTGAAATAAAATAAAATGGGGGAAGGGAGTGGAAGAAGTTAAAGTTAATAGGTTTTAAGGTCAGAAGGATCATAAAATCTCACCCAGTAAATTCTATATCAAGCTTAAAACTTGTTTGAGCTAGAGCATTTATTTTTAGAAGGATATTTTCAGCCTTGATTTAAAGACTGAAAAGTGAAGGAGAATCCACCAAACCCAGAGATGGTTTGTTTCAATTGTTAATTATCCTCACTGTTAAAAACGTGTGTCTTATTTCTATCCTGAATTTGTCTAGCTTCATCTTCCAACTACTGTATCATCTTATGCCTTTTTCTTGGCTTGTTTTGCTAGATTAAAGAGCCATCTACTATTAGAAATCTCTTCCCCATATAGATACTTGTAGATTGTGATCAAACCACTTTTTCATCTTCTCTTGGTTTATCTAAATCAGTGCTTCCCAACCTTTTTATGTTGCACCCCCGCCTTCCCTGTAATGTAATCTTTCTGGGCCCCACTGGGGCTGGGAAGAGGGCCAGAGGCTGGGAGCAGCGGCTGGGGCCACAGCTGGGAGCGGGAACGGCCCAGGGAAGGGAGGCTGGCCTGGACCCCACCGCACCCTCCCAGAGGTTCCTCCATGCTCCCATAAGGGGGCATGTCCCACAGTTTGGGGACCACTGATCTAAGTAGATAGTTTCTTAATTCTCTCATTGTAAGGCATGTCTTCCAGACTTTGACTGATTCTTGTAGTCCTCTTCTGAACCCTTTCCAGTTTGTGAACATCCTTTTTGAAGTGTGCACTCCAGAACTGGACACACTAATGTTTTGTGCACTAGTATTCTGCCACGGGTAATCTTAACTGTTCAGAATATGCAGCATATGACCCACTTGTAGATTATTTGTATTCAAGGAAAATTCTGCAAGGTGAAGCAGAAATGCTGGTAGATGTGTCCTCTGCTGCAAGAGTTCTGCCAGCCAGTAGGCTTCCTCAAGATTAAGGAGGATACGTGGTGGGATGCATTTTGCTGCTCCTCTAAAATTTGAACTTGCACCCCTGTATAGCACATCCTACTCACTGCAGCATATGAACTAGCCAGCTGGTGGCTGAATCTTAACCCTAGTCATTGGATCCCATACCCTTAGGAATGTGCTGCATAGGCTAGCATGTTTGTTTGTGCTCTCTCCTAGCATTTCTTTAAGCTCCAAGGAACAAAACATGCCAATTGCATGCGAGGAATGGAGAAGATGCTCCTTATGCAAGTGTGCTGACTAGATGATCACAACGATCCCTTCTGGCTTGGAATCTGACTCTGATACTCTATCAGCCTCCATCCTCTGTGACCCAATCCAATGAAAGGTAGGATCTGTCTTTCTTTTTATAATTTGATTTCACATGAAACACAGCCTTTGTTTGTATGCACTGTTAAACATTATCTTTGTGGGCAGCTAAGAGCTCTCAAACCAGGTAGTTTATTTACTTTAAGGGTGTCAGCCTCTTAGGAGCTAAGAAGGTTGCAATATGTGATTATGGCTTTGGGTGACACATTGACCACCTGTGCGGAGACAGAATGGATTGACATCATGGCAAAAAAAAAGTTCATTCTCTTTCAAATAGTTTAAAACTAAAAATTGAAGAGTGATGGTGAGACCAGTATGGGCTCCGGAATTGGTGAATTATTACACTCTTTTTAAAAGTGATAAGTTGATGTTTTTTTAATAGGGAAAATGACAGGTTACATTCCTGCTGTCTTGACTCTGAGAACTCCATCTCTTTCTCAGGTTCATTTTATTTTTCTTACCAAAGTAAGAACTAATGAACTTTAAATGTAGGGACTCTGACTTCAAAGGTCCTAAGGCTTTAACTCTACCAGTTTAACATGTGTTAAAAGCACACCGCCTTGTCTACACTAGGCTGTTAACATTTGTTATCTAACACTTCCACATCCTGCAAGGCCCAACTGTTCCTTGATGAGCCTTCACTAGAACTAGTGATCTTCATCTGGCCACCTGTTTCATGGCTGGTTAGCTGGTGAGCTCTGAAAGGATCACAAATAATTTTAAATCTCAAAGTAACTGGTAATCATTTATCATTGTTTCATTAGTTAAAGGAAAACATCCTTTTGAGCCCCTGTAGGAAGCTACTAGTTACATTTATTCTCATTTCACAGAAGAACTATTCTGCACTAGCATTGCCCCGATGCTGTCCTCCCTAAAGTGGAAGGGGAAATACTGAGGTAATCGGCATGTCCTCCCTCACTTGAGATATGCTGGTGTAGGGGAGAGCATACTTCAGGGCCTACTCTTGCTTGGAAGGATTAGATTTCTATCAGTAAATGTGGTTAAAAGTCAATTTCACTGTACACACACAAACCCACCAAAAAAAATATTCCCATCAAGGATAATCAAAGTTTACAGACAGGGTAAGTAAGAAAAATGCTGACTGAGAACTTATTAGAGTTTGATTTAAGGATATTTACTTTGTATATTTTGACATGGGATGTTGACAGTTTGTGTTTTAATGCTTACAAAGCTTTAACTTTTTGAATCTCAACATTTACTGTCATTAAATAATTGTCTGATCCTGCCCCATAATTTCCTGCAACTGTGAAAATTTAAATAGATAAAAATACAAACTTAAAAATAAACATCTACGTTATCAGTTAAAATTATCTTTTAAAAAAATCAAATTGTGCCAGCTGTGATCAGTTCCATAAATCCCCCAGTACACTACTAGGGATGTGCTGGGAGGAGTCGAGGCCAGCCTGCACTAGAAACCCCAGACCCCTATTGAGGAGGGACAATGCTAGCTGGAAAAGTTTCTTCTTGATTGACTCAAACTTCTTATTTAAGGTCATTTAGAAATCAGGCCATAGGAATCATTTGGACCTCCCAGTTTAAAAGCTGAACTGAGGTTTGGGTTTTTATATTTTAATAGGCTTCAGAAAGCCCCAAATACCCCAGTAAGGTGGAAATCAAGACCCTGGCAACTGGTCCCATGAGCAACTGTAGCTCACCTGACACATCCCACTATCAAATATAAAAATCACATACTTTCGTTCTAATTCCATGAATGGTGGTGCTTTGAACTACCTTATTCTTATCAAACAATCCCCAAACTACTACAAATAAGTTTAAGACATAAGCATACAAAAGTAAAGCAAATATCTTAGGCATACTGATAGGCAATGCCCCGTGCACAGTTTTCTTAAGCTCCGCTAGCCCTAGTTTATGCACCAATTTTATCACAAAATTATCTTAATCTGTACAGAACCAGCCTAAATAAATGTTGGTCTGTATTTTGCATGATTCTGCAATAGTGTAATTCCTACTCAACTTATTTATTTATTTTATTTGTACAATGGTACCACCTGGGGGCCTCATTCACGGACCAGGATCCTGTTATGCTAGAGGCTATACAAACATACATTGCCAAATTATCAGGCCAGTATATTCAGTCAGAGTTCTTTAGAATAGATAGTGTCCTTTTCTAGGGTTCTGAATTCTTATGGCCTTATGGGAGCTCACTGGAAAAAATAAAGTCAAGTCACGGTTTTTCTCATTCCTTTTCTATAACTTTAATTGAAAGCTTTCCAAGAGTTTTAGAGTAGGGACTGTGTTTTATGATAGATGTGTACTCTTCCGGAACACAAACAGCAAATAATAATAAAGTAGCAGGAATACTTTTTTTTTTAAAGAAACAATCTAAATACTCTTTTGTTCTATCAAGAAACACTCTTGTGCAACAGGTACTACAAGATGGAACTTCTTTTACTTCATAAGCACTAATTCAGAATCTAACAAACAAAATGCTCCACCCTCAAAATAAAGATTTCCTGCTATCCTATACAGTGAACATTTTATTCTTGGACAGACTAAAATATTGGAAAGCTATGTGAACTATTTGCTTGCATTTTCCATCTATGCATAATTACTTTTGAGATAAAGTTACCGCACACGTTTTCAGTAATTCCTCAAATGGGTGTAAATGATAAATTCTTAGAAAACAGGTTAAATGCCAGTCAAAAGAGATATGAAGAGTAAATGTAGTACTGGATTTTTCTTAAAATGTTCATGCACAGAGATTTTTTACTTGAATTTTGATCTGTCCTATTAATTAGGGTCAGTATTTTTTAAATCTTTTTTAAAATAAGGCAAAGTAATGCCAAAGCAATTTCTGTTATTGTATGAAAAATCAAACCTATGTTTTTAAAACAAAGACCTGAATCCAACAAGGTGCTGAGCACCTTGTGTTCCCACTGAAATCATTAAGTACCATGCACTAGCAGGTGCCAAGGGCCAAATTCTGCACTTACAATGCTATTTACTTAAATGAAATGATCTGAGACATAAATTAGTGTTTAGGTGATGGAGGTGGGGGAAGAGAAGAAAAAGACTCTATTTAGCAGTCACTTCACTTTCCTTCTGGAACAAGCTGGTGTGGATCTTAAATGTGCACTCTATCATGCTACTTTCTTAAGAGGTCTGGACGTGATGGAGAAAGGAGAGGGATCATTCCACATCTACATTGCTTGTTGGAGCTGGAACAAGTTGTATTGTTCCACTCCTCTGGATCAAATATAGGAAATGGCTTTTTTCCTCCCCAAGAGTGTTGTGTCAATGAGAACATGAATTTGGGGTAAAATCTCATTTAACTGTAATTGAGGGCTAGATTTGGGGCTTATCTACCTGGCAAGTTAGCGAGCACTCCAGAGTGTGAATTTACAGCACACCAGTAACTAAACTCTGTGGACACCGCTACATTGCTTTGAAAGTCCTGGTGTATGGCTTAGCATATTGATGCTTCAAAGTACAGTATGCTAAGCTGCAGTCTGGGACTTTCACGGCGCTGTGGCAGTGTCCACACAGTGAGTTAGTGCATAGACAGCAGGTGTGCTGTAGATTCACACCCTGCCTTGCTGCATGCTATCTTCCCATGCAGACAAGCCTTCAGACTGACCCTTCTGCAGATGTGCAGTGAGATGAGTTTTCCTCCACCATCACCTCCAACCCCTTTTGCATAGCCTATGTAACAGCCAGAAACAATTGCGGCCCCTTCGCTCAGTCAGATGGACTATTTGGTCATTCATAAAGGGGTATGACAGAGCACAGGCAGAAACTTCCTGGGTGATCCACACCATCCCCACCAAACGCAGGGCTCTGCCTTAAGCACACAATTGAGCCCTAAAAGATTTACCTGAGGCTGTAGGTAGGGAATTAACATTGGTTTTCATCATTTTTAATCTTCTCTACAGTGTTTCCTCAGAAATTTTGTAGAAGCTAGGAAGACCGAAGAGGTGACTGATAAGACTAGGACACTGTGTGAGGGAAGAGTTCCTGCTGGATTTTTCCCTGGTCATAGTGTAATGCTAGTTTGTTCAGAGTCCACATGGTCCCAAAGCTTCCTCCTGCCATTATGAAGACATCTGCTCATTTTTTTTCACTCTCAAGGCAGTGTCTTGAACTACTGACAGGAACTATTTAATAACACTTTTCCTAATGCTAGCCAGCTGCTCACCTCACTAGCACTAGCTCCAGAGACCTAAAAGATATGGGTTAGATTCAACAGTTGGCACCCATGGGATGGAGAGCAGTCAGCAGTCATGAGGCTGACCAGTATTGTTAACCTTCCCATCATTCTAGGAATTTCCTGTCTTATTGTAGGGGATGCACAGCAGGCCCTCACCGAGAAAACAGGTTGATTCTTGGATCTGTGTTGACAACAGCTATAAGGCTGGACTCATGCAGCAGCCTGTGGCAGAAGGCCTAGCATGGAACAAAGCCAGGACCTCTTCTTCAGAAAGTCTTAATAAATTTCCTGTCAAACTGCTAATCAAAACTCAGGCTGTTCTTTGAGTATCAGTGGCATATACAGTAAGGCCTTAAACCTATAAAAAATACTTTATTATTTAATTGTACCCTGCATGGAGATAAAGTACAGTAACCTCCTCTTATCTTAAAACAGACCATCTATTGTTTTCTTGCTTGACTGGATCTAAAAGAAAATAACTTTCAATGTATGACCTAAAGAAAGACTTTGCTAAGCTAGTTTAAATATCTGTTGTCTTCAATATATAGATCAAAACAAGAGCCCTGTCTTGTGACAAGGCTGAGTGAGTGAGGAACTTAGAAGCTGGGTGGAATAAATACAGACAATCTCTAGTGCAATACATCTTTACAAAATACACTTTTGTGTTTTACTGTGATAAAAACACTTGTCTGGAACCATGATCTGACAGCAGCAAGAAACATATGATGCACATGGAGCCCACCTCAATGTATCAATTATGAACTGGATGTTAAATAGGAGCTTGATCCTGCAGTAGTTTACACTGGATACTGAGCTCTTTTGAAAATCTGGCCATGAGTGTCAGGAAGAGTGCTGGGTGCTGAGCCCTTTAAAATCTGGCCCACAACTCTCCATTGAAATCAATGGTAGTTTTGGTGTGGAAAAATAGCAAAACTGAGCACTTCATGCAGACATTTTTCCCAGTAAATAGTTTTATAAGAGTTAAAAAAAAATAGTAAAGCTGTTTTTTAAAAATGTTGTTCATCAAAAATTTTAAACAACATATTTTTTTGTCAAATCAAAAATAGTATCTAAATTTTTCAGGTTTTTTGCTTAAATATTTTCTATTTTCAGCTGAGGGAAAAATAGTTTTTAGGGTTTGGGTTTTTTCAATTAAATCCCCATTTATTTATTTATTTATTTATTTATTTATTTTGAGGAAAATGTTCATTTTTCATGGAGATTTCTGTTTCTATGAAAACTTTTCACTGAAAAAAGATTTCTGAATGAAAATTTTTGACCATCTCTAAACAACAGCGCTGGGAGAACTCACCTGAGCCAACCTTGCTGGGTCCTGTTTGTGTAGGTTATGTGTACCAGAACCTGCAAACTCTGGTCACAGGGGCTCCATAGTTGGTTAGCTTAGTGTTTCACAAAACTCATGTGGTGTCCCTCCCTGGAAACTCCCTGCTAATAGACTAAGCCCATAAGTAGCAGTATCACTTTCTAATTTTGAGTAGCTCTGTATCACTCCTTCTAATTTTGAGTAGCTCTGAGATTCTAGACCTTTCACACAGTTCCTGGGATCTTTCGTACAGTCCTAGAGGCTCCGCTATTACCATACTCATCATCCTGAAGCATTTTTTTCTCATTCAATACACAGCTGTTCTGGAATATCAGGCTATCCCTAATCATATGTAAAGGTTGTTAATTCCATTTTCTATAAAGACATTTTGGTACTTAGATCCATTCTGAAAGAATAAACACATTTAAAATGTTATTGTTCGGCTTTTAACAACCAAAGTAGGTAGAAAATTTGGTAAGAGGCATCAGACCTTACTGTGAATGTTTTTATAATAGGCTTACTCTGTGGGCTTAGACAGTTTCATATGCAGCTGGGGAAACTATTCACAAATATTTTTTTTCAAATTCAAATAGCTTATCATATTTTCCCCTTTCTGTTTGCTTCTATTAATGCAAACACCTTCACATGAATGTTGCAGAATGGTTATTCTTAGTCTGTGTTAAGGGCCTGATCCAGTGCCCACTGAAGTCAATAGGAAGCACTGGTTGAAGGGATCAGGACTAATAAAGTGATTTGTTTTTCATTCCAAAAGTGCTTTCCCACTGCTTATAAAGTTTGTCATCCAGTCAAGGAACAGAAACATTTCTATCTCAAATCACGAACAGCAAATTAGACTAAGATATAGTTGACGTAAATATTTTGTGAGCAGCCCAATTTTCCTCCTCCCTTCTCAGGAATTAGTGTCACATTGCTACCATCATCAACCTTTCTGAGATGATGAAAAACCATGAAGAACACTCTTCTCTGGATATGCGGTCCTTCCCTACATCATCCTTCCCTGAATAATACTCTGTGCCACATTCCCTGTTCTCAAAAGGGCTCCCTAATCTGAGTCACAATGTGCAAAGAGACTGCATTTTCTGAGCAACAGATCACCAGGGTCTGCCTCTAGCAAAGGACTGGGTTGTGATGACAAAGCTACACCATTAGTGTCCATGTTAGAGCTGGCTCCTGGTATCTGCATGGGCCCTGAACAGTGCACATGATGACTTATTTCTCCCTCCTTTGCTTTGATAGTTATTACTTCATTTGTAATTCCCTTTACAGGTCATTAGTTTCTTTGGTCATTGTGTGCACTAACACAACAACCTTGGCACAGAGGCTGTTATGGGCTTGTGCACATGCAACTGCCCACAATTACTAGTTTTGTCTGTGCAATAACTGTTGTGAATGCCAACTGGTGACAGAAAACAGGGGACTGGCACAGGGTTCATGAATACTTACACTAATAGAGCTGAAATTTCTTCCCTCTGGGGAAACAAACTTTTAGTTGCCATTGAAATCTTGCACAGGAAATTTTGAGTTTCCTGCTGAAAATGGGAGTTATAGTGCCTCACGGAAGTTGTAGTTTGATCCTTGTGTCCTCATTCTCCTCTGTGGACAGGTACCCCAGCTGGACAACATCTCCCGTAATACAACAGAGAGTCCCCCCTTTTTGGTGAGGGGAAACCATGCAACTCGGAGTCTCTGACCGTGTTGTTCTGTGGGAGATGTGGTCCAGCTGGGGATCTTGGCCCATAGGGGAGAATGGGGAAACAAAGAGCAAACTACAATTCCCATTGTTGGCCACAATCTTTTGTTTTTTGGGAAATATTTAGACAAAAAAATAATTTTCCATGGCAAGCAGATACTTTTTGCCCCAAAAAAGTCATCTAGCCTAAAACCCACTTTTCTGTCAAAGAATATTTTGATGGAAAATTTGCAGCCAGGCCTTCACATAAACCCTTTGTGTGAATGTGGCAAGAGAAAACTAAACTGAAGTCTGAATTCACTCTATCAAACTATATAGTGGCCTAACTTTTCTAGCAGTGATGTCTCAAGGAAGGCCAGACTCAAATGCCAAAAAAGGCAAAGTTTAAAACAGGAGGGGAACCTTTTTTCTATCAGGGGCCACTGGCCCAGAGAAAAAATCAGTTGCGGTCACACACAGATCTGCAGAGGGGCACGGAGGGTCGGGGCTTCCCCCCGCAGCGGGGTGAGCCGGCACTCATGGCGGGGGTGGGGGCGCGGTGCGGAGGCTTGGGGTTTCCCCTAGGCTCCAGGATGAGGCCAGAAATGAGGGATTCAGGGTGCAGGAGGGGACTCCAGGTTGGGGCAGGGGGTTGGAGTGTGGGAGGAGATAAGGAATCCAGTGTGGGCTCTGGGATGGGGCTGGGAATGATGGGATTAGGGTGCAGGAAGAGGCTCCGGGCTGGAGCCAAGGGGTTTGGACTGCAGAGGGGGGCTGGGGCAGGGGTTTGGGGTGGGGGTGGAGGGTAGGGGTGCAGGATCTGGGAGGGAGTTAGGGTGTGGGAGGAGGTTCCGACCTGGGGCAGGAGATGTGGGCTCCCACTAAGTGGCGTTTACCTCAGGCGGCTCCTGGTTGGCGGCACAGCAGGGCTAAGGCAGGCTCCATGTCTGCCCTGGCTCCATGCTGCTCCCAGAAGCAACTGCCATGTCCAGCCCCTAGGCGGAGGGGCCAGAGGGCTCTGCGCTGTGCCCACAGGCACTGCCCCTGCAGCTCCAATTGGACATGCCAGCCGCTTCTGGGAGCTGCGCGGAGCCGAACAGACTTTTAACGTCTTGGCAACCCCAGCTTTCCCCTTCAGCGGGGCGAGCCAGTGCTCATGGCTCCAGCTCCGTGGGGGGCGCCCAGGCTCAGGGCTTCCGTCCTGTGGCGTGTAGACTTGCCATGGGCCAAATGAAATGAAGCAGCGGGTAGGATCCGGCCTGCAGGTTCCCCAACCCCTGGTTTAAAATATCCTAAAATTCTCTAATCCGGATGGCTTAGCTCCTCCTAACTCCAACTCTAGTCCCACCCTCTCCAACAGAACCCAAGGCCCCGTGTCTTTAATCATACCATGTGACTAGAGAACCCAATCATGCAGTGATAACAAACACACATGGTTAAATTTGCCTGCATGATGAGTTATCTGAGCAATTACAAATAACTTACAAACAAAGCTAAAATACTGACCTCTTCTAGCTGACAGCAAGTAATTTGTGATTGTCACTGGCTAAACTGATCACAATAAATAATACATTCAGTTGCAGTCATTTGAGTGGGCAGGGCAGAAATCATTTGAAGGCATCTTCCCCTTTTTCTTCCTTTTCTTGCTTGTGACAGCAGTGAGAGAGAGCGCCTGTGAGAGAGGATGCGTACCTCCCATCCACTGACTAGCTAAAGAAGGGTTAATCCCTGCTCTCCAAGTAATGCAGCTACCACAGCTTTCCACCTTCTGTGCAGAGACTGCCTTGAGTGAAGCCATGAGGGGAGAGCAGTTGGCTCAACTGGAGGGAACTGTCCTATCCAGAGGTGTAAAAAGAGGAGTCAGTGATGCATTAACCTATAAGGTACATCCTCTTCTTGAACAAAGGCAAACCCTGACTGTAGAAGCCCTTGCTGAGTTTTCTGAATTGACCATGGCTACAGGATATCTGCTTAGTTCAACTCCATACCCTGGATTGTTGGGTCCCTCACCTGGTTTGAGTCATGTGACCTATCATAGCTCATAAGAGAATTTTTATTTTAAGACTGACCTCTTCTAGTTGACAGGCCTTGATGACACTCTTATATCTGTATTCATCATAGGACACACCAAAGATTATGTTTTCTTTGATTGTTCCAGGCATGATCCAGGAAACTTGTGGAGAAAAGGAAATCCTTCCACTGTGCTTGATTTTACCTTCTGAAGGCTCCAACTCTCCCATTATCAACATCAAGAGAGAAGTCTGAAAATAATTAACAGTTAATGTATCAGATCTACACAACTCTAACAGATGCTCAGCATATGTGAGTCATCTTAATAAATAGCTTGTACTCTATTACGATGTATTCATCCTGTGCAGAGGGTCCATATAAGCACCTATCCAACACCAAACTGTATTTAGTGGAGGCTTTGGTGGTGCATAGGGCCCTGTAAAGGCTTCTAAACTGGGATGAATTTCATTCTCAGTAAATGAGGACAGTAGTGTATAATGCCATGTAGCTATTCTAGTATAGCAGCTGAGAATTCTGCATTCTGATCAGCTGGCAAACTGAACTGAGCAGATATTTGGCTAAGGAACAAAGATCAAAACTGCTTAGACCAGTGCAGTAAAACTAACAGTGTCATATAAGAGAGGCATTTTTTTCATATTTACTTTACCAGTGAGACAGTTTCATTTGGGCATACACATAACAGTTTGCATGAGCAATTGTGGTAGCTGCTTGATGTCTTGCATAGTTAAGCTCCACATCCTGTGTTATTGGGTCCCTCACCTGACTTAAGTCATGTGATGGTTGCACAGGCACATTTTAGATTCAGGCCTGAGTGATTTAAATAATTGAGCGTGTGTGTGTGTGAGAGAGAGAGAGAGAGAGAGTGGGAGGAGGTTATTATTCAATTTTGACATCACCAGTTATTTCGTTTAATGTCTTCCTCTATCCCACGACACAATGCAAAATGTGTTGCTTTTCATTGGTGGTGGAAGTCGCATGCAGGCTCAGAAATCTTTCTACCTGTGTAGCCTTGAAAAGTGTAACTTCTTTGTGGATGTTTAATTATTCACATAGGCAACTCAGTTTGATCTGATTTTTCCTCTGTAACTGTTAACTCAGCCACATGAATTCGTGACATAAGTATGGCTAGTGTTTCGTATTTCTCTTCATAAAAGAATTGATTGTAATTTCAATACTGACATGTTATAATTTCAAAGTTAATCAGTAGCTAGTAGTAACCTTGCCTACACAGTGTTGGCTACCTGATCAAAGAACAGAATTGAGAAATACAGGGAAATATATGCTACAAGAGGCACGTTAATGGTATTCTTATCACTAATAAATAATCAGCATAGCTGGGACTTGGTGGCCAAAAACTCCATAAATCTTCTTAAGTCACAATTTTATGGTGTGAAGTTCAGAGGAAGTTTGACAGATAGTAAAATATTCCTGGAGAATCTTGTGTGGTATATCATTCCCCTGTCCCAGAGGCTCAGTTCTCCAAAATGCCTGCTTCACCAGGTTAAACACTAGGTCCAATATTTCATAGGATTAAGCATTTAGAGTGTTTCACACATCTAGCATCTACAGGGTTGCTTAATCCTATGTCTCTAATATAACTTCTAATTTGCTCAAACTAAAGTGTCTGCTGGTAAAACACTCCTAAAAAGTTGTCACGCTTCTGCAGTTTTCCAAGTCCAGAAAAATGCCTTTTGCAGATACCAATTATAGACAAAAATAACATTGTATATTCTGTTTCTGTGGTTCATGAGTTTTGGTTATACCTTGATGAGCCAATAATAACTTTAGCCAAAAGAAGGACAATAAGGATTAAATGTTTTGGGGGGAAAAGCTTTCCTTTTCCTAAATTCTTGTATATTAGATTATTGTTTTAAGTAACTCAAGGAAATGGATTCTCCAGATGAAGACTATCATTGAGGGCAATTATCCACTGAAACAATTTACTAAGGGTTGTGGCAGATTCTTCATCAGTAGTAATTTTTAAATCAAGATTGAATGGTTTTTTTCTAAAAGATATATAGTCTAGTTCAAACAGGGATTATTTCAGGAAAGTTCTACAGCCTGTGTTATGCAGGAGGTCAGACTAGATTATCACAGTGGTCCCTTCTGGCCTCAGAATCTATTAAATTGTTAGTTTAAGATTATAAATACGGGATCAAGGGGAATAACCACATTAGACTAAAAGTGACTGGAATAACATGTCAAAATTGTTCTTCTGTTAGTTTCTGATGAAAATGTTGTGTCCCTGCCTCACATACAGTCAAAAACATCAGCAGTAACTTTTTCATACTTGTATTTTATTATGACTAGCCTACAATGCAATTCCCACTGGTATCAGTACTTAAAAATAATGCTTGAGATTGAAGCTGATGGGAGTTTTTCTACTGACTTCAATGGACCAAAGATTTTAACCAGTGAATATAATAAAAGAAAATCAGGATTGGATCAAAAACAATTAGCTAACTAGCTTCTGGCTTAGGAATACAATATCTGAGGTTGTATTTACTTGTATATGGCCTATATATATACTCTAGTATATTGCCCTAGTGTGAAAAATACAATAGAAGTCCTTTGGCCGTTCCATTCAAACTAAAGGCTTTGACATAGCTTAGGCAGAGGACATAGCATGGGAAGAAGATAATCAGGTATGTTGCAATAAATTAATACCATATTATAGTTAAAACAAGAACAATTTAACCATATTATAAAACACTTTTGCCAAACAATATTTTATATTTTATCAGTGAGGTAGAAATTGGAATACCTTGCCTGCCCCAGTAGATCCAGAAACAGTTAACAGCTCTCCTTTCTCAATTTTAAAGTTGATATCTTTAAGAACAGGAGTTCCATGAAGTGGAAAGTTACTAAAGAGGAGATTATTATCATTGCTGGAAACTTTTCTGCTCCCCTGCTTTGCTTTTATAAATATCTCCCCAATTCCCTGCAAAAACATTAGACAGGCAATAAATAGAAGACAGACATATGCAGATATGTATACAATACTGTAGAGCTGTATTTTTTTAATTCAGGTAAGAAAAGTATGCACTTACTCTAACATTTGTTTTCTTAGATCTACATGATTTCATTATTAAATTTTTAAAATAATAAATTTATTAATGATCTTTACAATAAACTTGGCTTTTTGCTAAAGTTGGGGTGATAAGTGCAGGCACCTTTAACTACAGCTTTGGAGACTGATACCAGCATGGGAGCAGAATCAATCGGGAATAAGCAGTGAGATGCTGCCAAAATGCAAACACGTGCTTCCAACAAAATTTCCATCTTGACGTAATTTGACATGTTTAAATGTGATTTTCCCAAGGTAGCACACTTTCTCACCCATCACATGCCCCAGAAAGCAGTCTTCCCTAATAGGGGTGGGCAGCCAATGGAGAGAGCAAGTTTTCCCTAACTAAAGGGATTGGTCAGAAGACAATCCTAAACTAGGGCAGAGGCCCTGGGATTAGAGCAGATGACCCAGAAAAAGGTTGTGGGGTTTTATTTTTGTTTTGTTTTATTCTATGTAATTAATGGGAAAAAATCTGAAATGAAAAAATATTTCTAGTAATTTTATTTTGTTTGGTTTAAGTTCTAACCTCATCCCAGAAGGCTGTTACTTTTTCCAGCTCAACACCAGTTGTTGTTAAATTATACTCCAGAGTTTTATATTCTTCTTTTTGCAAGAAATCCTGTAGGTGCAATGACAATAGATTACAGCAAAGGGTATTAGACTACACCATGACACACAAACAGATAATACACAGCACAGTTAACCAGTGCATTTATATCAGCAACATTAGCTGGTATTCAGTCTTGTCACTGTATTTTTGTGTTCTAGTGCAAAGGAGATGAATATGTTTTGTGTGTAGTGTGTTTCCTTATCTGTTGGAAGCACAAGGAAGTTGCTTGTGAAGATGGAGACTCTGTCACCACCAGTGGAAATGTACTGTATGGGCATCAGAGTCTGATTAAGAGTGATTATAAAAACTTGGTATATCCTTGGTTTTAAGGGCTTACATTGGGCAATGTCATGCAACCAGTCAAAATCCTTGTTAAACAAATAGTTTGAAATATTGGTAAGCAAAGAAACAAACCACTTATCTGTTCTTTCTCACTTACCCCATGACCGCAAAAAAATTGAGTTAATTAGCAAGGTATATCTACCAACAAGGAAAGTTATATAACAGATCTTTGCTATTGCAGCTTTAAGGTTGTATAATTAAAATGGTAGAAGTATTTGTAGGACTGGAGTCTTAGGCACCTAAATTTATTCTTTAGGTAGTACCTATATGGTGATTTAGGCAAGGACAGCTTCACTCCCTGTCAGCCAGACAGATAGGGTTGCCAGCTGTCTAATCACACAAACCCAAACACCCCTGCCGCACCACCTGCCCTGCTTCTGGCCAGAGGCCCCACCCCTGCCCTGCCCCTTCTCTGAGGCCCTGCCCCACTCACTCCATCCCCTTTCCCTCTGTCTCTCGCTCTCCTCCACCCTCACTCACTTTCACCAGGCTGTGGCAGGGAGTTGGAGTGCAGGATGGGGTGCGGGCTCTGGGCTGAGGGGAGGGGCCGAGAGGTTCGGAGTGTGGGAAGGGGCTCTGGGCTGAGCCTGGCACAGGGAGTTAGGGCTCAGGAGGAGGTGCAGCATGCAAGCTCTGGGAGGGAGTTTGGGTGCAGGAGGGGGCTGGGGTAGGGGGTTGGAGTGCAGGAGGGGGTGCAGGGTGCAGGCTCCAGTCAGGAGGCACTTACCTCAGGCAGGTCCTGGGTGGTGGCACAGCAGGGCTAAGGCGGGCTCCCTACCTGCCCTTGCCCCGTGCCGCTCCCAGAAGTGGCTGTCACGTCCCTGCAGCCCCTGTGCGGGGGAGGGGACTCTGCGCACTGCCCACACCCGCAAGAACTGCCCCCACAGCTCCCATTGGCCACACTTCACGGCCGATGGGAGCTGCAAAGTTGGCACTGGGGGTGGGGGCAGCATGCGGCACCGCCCACTCCTCACCCCAAGGGGCCGCAGGGACGTGCCAGCCTCCTTCTGGGGCAGCATGGAGTCAGGGCAGGCAGAGAGCCTGCCTTAGCCCCACTGTGCCACCAGAGTTTCAGCAGCTAAAATCTCCAAGTTCGGCTTTAGAAGCCTCCGGGAGATAGGGCCTGATTCCAGGAGGCAACCCTACAGACAGACTTTTAAACCCTTCCTGCCCTGGTCCAGTGTGGGGTTTGTCCTTTCTGTCATAGATCTGGATCTCAAACACTGCAGTTTAGATTTGACCCTTTGCAAAGTGCAGAGATCAGACCAGCATGAAATCCAGATCAGAGTTTCCCCTGTCCAGCCCTCTTTTGTCCCTGGTCCTCTCTTTCTCCCAGCCTCCACTCAACCCAAACAAACAAAAAAGCCAGGTTAGGACTGTTCTAATCCCATATTATGATTCAGGTCTATCTATAAGTACTAGCTCACACATTCTTATCACATTAATTATAAACATGTATTGTATTAAATAACTTTAACAAAAAAATTGAGTGAGCTGATGAGATTTGGACAAAAAAAAAAAAAGAATGCCAAGGGAAATCTGAAACAGCATTTTAAAATGATCCATCTCATAAGACCCCATCTTGAATTCACTGCACACATCCAAAACTACTGTTGACATCAGTGGGTGTTTGAGGTATGCAAGGACTGCCCCTTGTCATGTATAAATTCTGCTGAAAGATTTATTCTACAGGCAAGAGGCAATAACTTGGACGTGCTTCCCTTTTAAACAGTGTGGTTCTGAGGTGACTTTAGATCAGAAAATCTTTTTTTTATATATACTGACTGGGGAACTATATGCAAAATGCTGAGACTTACAACATTTAATGAAGTTCCATAAAAGCAATTCATGTTATATGATGAAAGAGCATCAATGCTGTGTGCTTTTGATGATGGATTGACAAAATAAGGTACTATAAAGGATTAGGTTTTGTAGCTGGAAGGATATTCGTCTATGTACAGTACCTGTATTTTGTTGATTGCTCCAAGAGAGTCATACCATGTCTGCACAGCCCAGGGGAACTGCCTAGTGATTGTCATTCGAAGAACAATGCAGAATGAGATGGTGGTAAATATTTGTCGGAGGATAATTCCATGCTCCAGCGCATAGGGAAGCACAGCCAAAAACACCACAAAAAAACCTGAGAAGAAGAAGGCTGAACTGTTGAAATATCTCACATATGCAGCTTTTCGGGTCAGTTTCAGTTCAGCTCTGTCAAAAAAAGAAGTGTAAAGATTCATTGCTCATAGTGACAGAAAGGTGGGTGAAAAATTTAGTGACACAGGCTTAACTATGTGTCCATGTTTGTGATTACTTTCCAAGACTACTGAAGAAGTGACCCAGTTCCTACTATTAGTGTGAAAGCTTAAGGGAAGGGAAGTGGATACCGTTATGCAACTCCCACTGGCATTTCTCAGGGCATAATTTTGCCCACTAAGTCTATACTCTGTCTTCATATAAAATACTCCAACATCTAGCAGAACAGATTTTAAAATGGACAGGGCATATCAATTTTTTTCTGGGGATGTGGGTATATTCGAATTTATATTTCTGTAACTCAGAAACAGGATTCTCCTGTTGCCCTGACCTATTAGTAACTGTTGGAACCATACTGAATTTTGCAGATTAATTAATACTGAGTGGTAGGCGTGTCTCTAGACTATACTCTAAATATAAAGGAGGTGAAGTAGTCCTCTGGTAGCGTGAGCGTGTGAGACGGACAGGTCCTGAAAGAAGAAACCCTAGAGCAGCAAGCCAAGGCTAGGGGTTATGTAGTGTTATTTTGGCATTACCTTTTTGTTAATAAAACTAGACTGTGGGAGAGGTGAGGTAAGCTATAAACAAGGGTATATCTTTTGTTTGGAGATGGACAGGAACTCAAGCCTTCACTCCCAGTGATGCTTGCTATTTCTATAAACACTTTCTCTTTGGCAATGATATACCATGCAACTAACCTTATCTGCCCATCAGAAATTTATGTTCAGAAAATCTCCTGTTCTTGCAATTGCACCTTTACCATTTCTACTTCTTTCCGGGCTATCTCAACCCAAGTGTGTGTGCTCTCAAATATTTCCAGAGAAAGGACGCCTGCATGTTAATCAACTGGAGTGTACAAAGTTTGATGTAAAAGCATCATAGGAAAAATGTAAATATGTTTTCACTGAAAACATGACAGTAGGATTCAGAAAACATTTCAAGAAACCAGCATCTGATTAAGAAGTCAATGGACGCTTCACAAGAGAAGTGAGTGCAATGTAGGCAAATGAGAGCCATGTTGCACATGAGCGATCTGCAGTGCAGGCTGGACAGGAGATTTTTTTCTGGAAATTTATGCTTTGGGAGTAATTGATCTATTCTGAGAAGCTGGTGTTGGATATTTAAGCACAAAGCAAGCCTGAAAATCTTAGCAAAATATTTGCTTGTTGTGTTTTTAACACAAGCCTGGTCAAAGTCATAGGTGAATACAGACAAAAAGTTGGATATAGAACCCAACAATACAAACTGCTCTCTTTTGTCTTGGGCCTAGCTCTGAAGTCCTTACTGAGTCAGATCACACTTGCTGCTTTGGGAATGCAGGTAAACTCACAAAAATAGGCTCAATTCCTTTCCCTCTGACAAAATGTGAACCAAGCAGCAGCATCCCCTGTTCCCTCAGACTCCTAAAATCATGTACAGCTAGAGTTAGATTCACAAAGAAACATGGGAATGCTCAGTGTCATCATGCCTAACTTTTAGGTGCGTAGAAAATCACCGGGATTCACAAAGCTGGGGTTGGGTGCCTAGACTCCCTGTACAATGAACGGAGAGAGACAGGTGCCTTAGAATGGGATTCACAAAAGCCAGCATTCCAGGCAGCTCCCTGCCTAAACTAGCCAATGGAGGTGCCAGACTAAGAGGTGTGTGCTAAGCCCCTCTCATCTCTTGGAGATAGGCACCTAAGTCTTTGCTGCAGGAAAGCATCTCCCTCTGCTTGGGATTCTCAGCTGCCAGCCCTCTCTTGACATTTGGTGCCTATGCTGTTTTTGCAAGAAGCAGTGTGGCAGGGAGGAGGGATTCCTCATAACTTTTAGCCAGTGGTTAGAGTTCTCATCTGTGATGTGGGAGACCTGTCCTTCAAGCCCCCCCTCCACCTGGGGGGGAGAAAGATTTGAACAGGGATCTGTCACCTCTCAGGTGAGTTCACTGGGCTATGGGATATTCTGATGCTGGACTCCCTCACTCTCTCCTGTTGAAGGGTGCACTGTGGCTCAATAATGAAAGGATTGTTGGGCCAGAGAGAGAAGGGAAGAATGCTCTCAGGGCCAGGCTACAGAGTCAGTCACGTGGGAGGGATGGGAGACACAGGGCCAGTCCCCTGATCCAATGACTTTTTAAAAGTACTTATCCACAGAGGAACATGCTTCAACATGAGAGACTGAGGAAGCTCCAGATCAGATTAGCACATAGCCCAGTGGCTAGAGCTCTCACCTGAGAAGTGGGAAATCTCCATTCAAATCCCTTTTTCCCTTGAGGTGGAGGGGGAATTTGAACTGGGGATCTCCCATATGCCAGGGGAGTAACCTACTCACTGTGCTAAAAGTTATGCAGGAGATTTGGTAGGCAAGCTCTCAGCCCCCTTACTGGATCAGGCCCCACAGGTGAGTTAGGCAAGAAGCACCTATCTTACCCCAGTTTCTGCATCATTCTGGGGCTTAAGTGTCCAGACGCCTGGCCTGGGGCTGCAGTGTGCATGCTCACAGGCAGAAACATAGGATCCTAGGGAAATTTTACTGCAAAAAGGGTTCAGCAGCATCTGAGAGGGGGATTGTGAATCCCCGTGGAGCCTGATTCTGAGATTTAGGCACCTAAAATGGAAGTTGGGCACCTAAATCCTTTTGTCACTCTAACCCCTTATCTCTACAAATTAGGAGCCTGCAGTTTTGAGCAGCATGGCTGGGCAGGGATAAAGAGTGGCTGAAATAAGTTACTTACCAAGGTGTTATCCCCTACAAAGCCACAAGATTATTCCCACCATGATAGTTGTCAGAAATCTCTCACATGGCATCTTACTCCCCTGTCAAATTTGCCCAGAAGGGGCCTTGGGCCAGGCATGCTTGAGAAACCAAAAGAAGCATGACTCTTAAAGGAGTCATGTTACCACAGTTGATGGGCAGGGAGGTCCAGAACCTAATAGAGAGGGACTCCGTCCCTGAGCGAATGTTCCGAAAAGCGTAGGGTTTTTCTACAACTCCTTGCCAGCAAGGAGCATCACACCCCTACCTGTTCTGTAGTGGGAAAATCTTGTCCAGAATGATTTGGAGGGAATTCAGGAACTTTCCCAGTTTTCCAGCCTTTCTCTGGCAGGAGAGTAGGATTTGGCCTTCTGTCCTTATTGAGACAAAATTCTTACTGAGGGCAGGGATTGGGCCCATTATCTTCATGTGGATTTAACAGCAGCAGGGAACTGAGGCTATTCCCTTCTAGATAGGTTAGGTTTTGTACATCTTTCTTAGTGATGGCATCCATAGAAAATGGAAAATTTAGATCAACTGATATGCTGCTTTAGAGAACTGCCAGCAGAAGGAGACCCTTTTATAAAAGTTTTTAGCAAACATAAGTTTGTCAAGTACAGCAACAATACAAAGAGTCAAAGAATGGAGAGGAAAAGAGGAAGGGGTGGGGAGAGAAGAGAAGCACCAAGGATTAAAGTGAAAAGGAAGAAACTAAATCCCTAGGAAAAACCTGAATTTGGGGGTGGGATGCGGGAAGGAACTGTATAACACAAAAACACTGCTTTGTAGGTGTGTAGAAAAAAACCCCACTAGGACTATGTGAAACACATTAGAGAACAACAGTTTCTTATCTCCTCATGCTAAACTGCAAGGAGCTTTCTGATAGCAGTGCCATAATATGGTAGAAATAGGCACCCTTTACCACACTATTTCAACCTTAGATGTCTGAGTTTAATCATTCAGTGAATATACGTCATCACACATGTTTCTCGTCACTGGAGCTCCCAGGATGTTTAGTAATAGGAATTCTGTGTCTCTAGAAGCTCACTAACCTTTTAAAATCCAAAATGGTTTGGAACAAGCTTGCCTGGGAGACTACCTGTGTTTTCATATCCTATTGAAACTGTTGTAAAAAGCATAGATGCCGAAATTGCCTTGCTTTAAATGAAAGGAGGCTGCTCAAAAGATGGTGGTGATGATTTTTTTTTCCCTATGGGGGCACATGAATTTTTGGAATTCACTTCCTCTCTTGCTCTGCCAGAGCCCAGAAATTTTTTTTTTAAGCTGTCTGGACATCTTGATTTGTTACAGAGGCCGTGCCACTTCTCTGGCATTTCAGGGATGTGTAGAGGTGTTGTTCAGATGCCTGTTGTGGAAGGGATTTACCATTAATATGAGCTGATCTGTGCCTTTAAGGCACAGCCTTTGTTCATGGCAGTGCAGAGCTATATCATTCCAGAGGAGTGTGCCTGTGCTACACACTTTCAGGGTAGCTAGCACTGTTGGCTGGTGTGTAGATGAACAGGGTCAAGGCCCCATTTGCTGCTCTGTGGGGTGGCCCAAGAGGGAAGAAAGTGTATGTGAGGTAAGATGATTTCATGACATTTCTGCCATTTTCTCTTAAAGAAATGTCATACATAACTTAACAAGAGGTATTAAACCAACAGGGTTCTTTAAAAACTTAATAGGGTCAATAAACCTGTGGAATATAATACAGAATAGCCTTTCTACAGATTTGTGCAACATTCAGTTGTAGGGATATACATCTCTGTTCATTTCTTTAGTACTTACAGGGTGCGGCCCAAATCTCACAAGAACAACTCATGAGTTTTTGGCTCTATGAGATTTAAGACCTAGCTTTGATTCAGCCTGGAATCTGAACCTCAGCCAATCCTAATTCAGATCTGGATCCAAACTCAGCCTCTCAGCCCATATTGAATCAAAATAGATTACAGGCACCATCATTTTCAAGGACTTCTCTGCACTGAAAGAAACAAGCGCTGCACTTTTTATGGGTTGCCTTTTAAAAGGCACAACATAAGCAGCTGAACAATAAGGACATGTTTGGGTAATAATATTATTTCATTCCTTTTATTTACATGAAATATGGTGCTTACATTTCTTCTGTTCTTTTTTGTTATTTTCCCACCCACACACGTGAAGCTTAATTCCTACTCTTTCTGTGGGACTAGATGCACTGCTCCGATAGGTTTGACACAAGAGTAACCCACTGGACCGCATGTGTTATGTCTCTTCCTCCCCACCATGCCCAATCTGTGCTGGTTATGAATCTGGTACAGCTCTCCTGTAGGGAGCCTGGCTCTGTGGTTCAAACTGTAGTGATCTATACTTTCAGCTCTGGACATTAAAATGGGCAGTTGCACAAAGATTTCCCAGATTATCACATTTATAAATTCAGTATGGCCATGTAAAGCAGGAGTACTTCTAACTCTTAAACATGACATGACCCCAACAGCCTTGTATTACAAGATTTGAAGGGGTCTTTAATGAAGTCCGTGCAAAATAGCTACAGAGGATTCATACCTCTGCTTGAGAACTGGAAGAAAGCCTTGAATAATCATAAACACACACACCCCATTTTTTTTTGTAGGGTGAGGAATAGGTTAGCTAGAAACAAATACAAATGCTAGGATTGTCTTTACCTGTACCTGTTAAATGGTAACATCGAATGTCAGAGTTACAAAGAGCTAAGCAGTCAGGTCTTCTGATTATTTTTCCATAACCATGAAAGTTTTAGAGATAAAAAAACAGCTGTTTCCAAGCCCAGAAAGGGAGTTTTTCTCTGCATTCCTTTTATAATACATGAAACACCATCTGAGGGGGCTAGTTGCTTTATACAGCAAGATGGAAATAACACACCAATGGACCATCTCCACTCATGCCCTGTCAGTAAGCGTTGCTTATACCAAATGCTTTGGAGAAAGCAAAAAACAAAACCACAAAACTTCCATAATGCACTTGATAAATTGGGGGGAAATGAAACCACAGTGAGGGAATGTTCCTCCCACCCTCTGCTGATGGCCCGTTTATGAAGGATGAATATTCATGGGTCTTGTTTCCTAACTAATGTAACCGTGGATGCTATTCATAGGCATCTAAGAATTATAATCTTTTTTTTAACCTTACAGAAATGAGACTGACAAATGAATACACTTACTCTCGAAGGCTTTCAATCATTTTTTCCATTGCATCTTCCCAACAATAAGCTTTAACTGACTGTATATTCTCAATTATTTCTGAGGTGATCACAAGTCTCTCATTTGTCTTTCCTGCCCTCCTGTCTCTGTAAAATAATAAGGCATTAAATAATAATAGTGAACAATACTGTGCATTAAAAGACTAATAATTAATGCATTATGAAGAAAACAAACTCTAGGAAGTATGACTCACATAATTGATAATGAGTCTTAATATTTTATACAATTTCTCACTACTTTCCACATATTAAAAACTTAATTTTTAATATTTACACACTCAATGTTAATAAATAAGACCCTGAAACTACATTCTTTGCACCCTCCAAATTCTAATTAAGAGGCAAGTGAAGTTCACATGCCTTCTCTGCCATTTTATGGGGCAAACTGTGCTCATTTTACTCATTTGTAACATATCAGTGGGAATTCCAGTGTAAGGTAAGTACGGTTTGGCTTTGTGTATGTTCACAATAGTATCTCTTTATCTTTAGAATTCGATTTTATTTTTAAACATTGTTCATTAAGAAAAAGGGACTAAATTCAGCCCTGGATGAACTCCACTGTCTTCAAGGAGGAACCTGCATTGACTTTGGGGATGAATTTGGCTCAACGAAAAAAAGTCATTTTTGTATCTTATTTCCTGTATTCTGATGTGTGTCCCCACTCTCCCAATCTCCAGTTTGCTTTTTAATCTCCTTTTCTTCCATTATTTCCCTCTGACTTCCTCCATTTTTCTTTCAATTTTATTTATTTTATGACGAGGCAAAAAAAAGTTGAGATCTTGCTTTGCAAGGCAATGGCTGTAAACACAGTTGCAAAGCAAACAACCAAAACCTATATAAATACCGAGATTTGGAAACAGGACCAGATTTTGTGCTTATCAATGGAGCCCCATTGATTTCAGTCAGAAATATCCCCCATATGTGAAATAATCTTACAAACGAATCGTAAGACTACCAATTAATTATTAATGTATTAGTTGATTAAAGAAACACATCACATTAGCCCAATAATATTTTTCTACTTTTCTCCAAGTTCTTCTATTGTGTTTTCTTTACTTCAGATATCTTTTTGTAATCCTGTCCTCAGAAGAGCAGACTCTAATGGAGTAACATTTTTAAGTGAGGACCATAAATCTCATAAAGCAATATGCCTTGTGAAAACATACAATTATTTAGAACATCTTTAAAACTTTGTCACCTGTACTTCATCATCATTCGTCCTAACCAGGCTTGGAAAAGGGCCATGATTATCAGAACGCCAAATCCACAAAATGCTGAGGGCCCTAACATCTCCAACAGCAGTCCCATCAGTAGTACCACTTGTAAAGGTGCAATCCATACAAAATGAGCCAGTGCTAGCCCCTGCAAAAATCCACAGCAAAAAACCTCAGACAATATGAAAGAGAGAGGAGCTATTGAGGTGATACTCTGAACAATTTTCACCAAGAATAGGAAAAGAATTTCTAGTAGTAAAACAAGTTTACAGAGGAGATTTTGTGGTTCTGAGCACATAGCAATGTGGGTGTTAATTACACTGAGGACATACCAATGCATATATACATTCCACACATGAGCTTTGTTTTTTTCAAGGGACAAAGTTCAGTTCACAATTCTCCTCAAAGCTGTATAAAGACAAGGTGAAATCCTGGCCCCATATAGGCCTGTAGAAGTTTTGCTATTGACTTCAAAGGGACCAGGATTCCTCCTTGCCCCCTCCCCTGTATGTTTTCAATCACTGCCAGATGAGACAAGATATATGAAAGAACCTATGAACAATTATTTCAAATTCTATTTGAAAGAGAGACTCAGACTGTATATGCAATTCATTCAAAACAGCCTGCTCCCTATATGGTCATCTCCCTCATTTGTTTTTCCTGGGATGGATTTAGGGCCCACTCCTGTAGTCCTGAGGGCCAAATAATGCCACAGATGATGCACACCCTGAGAAACCAAAAACCTCCCAAGCGTTAGGCAATAATCGCTGGTACGTGCAGAGAGGGAGTGAGGAAGATGTACAAGCAGCATAGAATTCCCCTCTGTGGGTTGGCAGCTCTATGGTTTTGGAAGCAGGGGCATGCAGGTGGGAGCAGTTGACGGGGGGGAGATAGCTGATGCCTGCAGCATCCTGCCCCTAGAGACTAATAGCTATTTGCCATACAAGATGTATGGTGGGGGTAAAAGTCAGTAACATACTAGTATTTGTATGACAGCATAGATCCTGAGGGATCCATGCTATCAAGGGGTTTGGAGAGGGATGCACAAGATATTATTTGTCTAGCAAAGGGTTTGCACTTTTATCCATAACCACAATAGCTGATTATCTCCTGAGTATCACATGAGTAGTTTTACTCTTCCTGTCTTCCTCACACCTCAGCTTTATGCAGGTGGAAGTGGCATGCCTCTCTTCCCAATAGGATGGTCAAACAGACACTCTGTGGCATGAAATTCATAGATTTTCTAGGCCCTTCCATCAACTGAGCAACATACAGTACTGTACAAGCCACGTGCTACTACTAGCACATTAGTTTTCCAGGTTTGTGCTGCTATCTCGCCGTCTTGGGTACAGGAGATGGGCGAAGATGTGGTCTGAATCAGCCTCTCCCTGACTACACACCCACACATCATGTAAGTGGGAATGCAGTTTGGGATTTTCTTAAGGTGAGCACAGCTCACCAGAGTTGGTCATTTATTGCCATTGCTTGACTTCTAGAACTGTTTGAAGTTTTGCAGTCACTCACTTTTGTTTCTGTGATACAACAAATACAGGAGCTTAAACAAGCAGTGACATACCTCATCAAATTTGTTCAGATTGTTGGAAAGGAGACTAATGAGTTGTCCAGTGCTTATTTTATCTAGGACTCTGCTTGACAGTTTTAATGTCTGCAAAATAATACAAAACAGTAGATGAATGGCCTTGTAACTTACTTGAATAAAAGAGAACAAATAGAAATAAAAATACTAATAAACAGCCAGTGAAACAGTAATACAACATTTCATTTGTTATCTTTGTTACAAAAAAAAACACTTATTAAATCCCTTTTATTTATGTCACTAAAGTTTAATGTATTCATTATATTACTTTGCAAATATTGATCTTTTTTTAACCTAGCTTTTACTTTGTTGCATATTCCTATATGTAAGGCAAGACTGAATTATACATGAATCCTGAGTGTTTCTGTGTCCCAAATGCTCTACAGCAGTGGTTTGTTCAGGGAAAGCCCCTGGCGGGCCGGGCCAGTTTGTTTATGTGCCGCGTCCGCAGGTTCGGCCGATCGCGGCTCCCAGTGGCCGCGGTTCGCTGCTCCAGGCCAATGGGAGCGACTGGAAGTGGCACGGTCCGAGGGACGTACTGGCCGCCGCTTCCAGCAGCTCCCATTGGCCTGGAGCAGCGAACCGCGGCCACTGAGAGCCATGATCGGCTGAACCTGCAGACGTGGCAGGTAAACAAACTGGCCCAGCCCGCCAGGGGTCTTCCCTGTATAAGCAGCGAAACAAGTTTGGGAACCACTGCTCTACAGTGAACATCTTCACAAGAATTTCTTGACAGACATGGTGAAATTTGCAATGAGCAGTGGCAACTCCATAGTTAAAGTTGGGTTCTATTTTGCACTTAACATGGGATTTCAACCACTTTGTTTTTATATAAAATCCACACCCGACCTGTCCCAAATTTTCAGCACAAAATTTCTGAGTAAAGCTTGAAACTTCTGAGTATTTTCCTATAAATCTATTAATGGGTTTCTAATTTATAATTAGTTAACAATTTGTGTTTTAAAGTTCATATTCTGAGTCTTATGTTTTTTCAGCCTCATGTAGCTTAAAAATAACAACTGTAGAAAGTCAAAAATGTGTGTGTGTGTGTGTGTGTGTGTGTGTGTGTGTGTTAAGAATGTGGGAATTGGTCTGGAGTTATATAATTGCTTTAACTACAAGAAGAAAACAATTATTACCACTATTCATCACATAACTACATCTTTATGCTAAACAGTTAGCTAATGGAGAACAAGATTTACTTGGCTACTTCTTCTCTTTGACAAGGTATGCAGAAAGCTTTTTGAATAGTTTAGGGGAGGAATATAACACAACCTTTTGACATATGCCCCCAGTAATGTTCCTGGAATCCAAAACTGATGATTGACACTTGATGCATGGGGGATGGATTTTACTAGCCCAGGAGATTTTGTATTGCATCAGCGAAGAAGATTTTCAACAAAATAGCAAGATTTTCATTGTTCAGGAGATTTGCTCAACAGTTTCACAAAGCAAAAGCTACTGTGCTGAAGATTCTGTTCTTCATCAAACCAGTGGCTCACTTCAGCTAGCAGGTCAAGTGTATGAGTATGTTTGGGGGCCCTAGAAGCATAGAGTCTAAGACTACATCTACACTGGCACTTCTGTCAGTATAACTTATGTTGCTCAGAGGTGTAAAAAAACCACCCCTCTGCATGACATGTTACACCGACAGAAGAACCGGTGTGGACAGCGCCATGACAGCAGGAGACAACTTTCGTTTTGACATAGCTATCACCGTTTATTGCGAGTGGTTTAATTATGTTGATGGCAGAGCTGTCTTCTTTCGGCATAGAGTGGCTACACGAGCAATCTTACAGCGGCACAGCAGCATCAGTACAACTGTGCCGCTGTAACCTTGCTAGTATAGATGTGGCCTAAGACTACCACTGGATGTGATCTGAAAAGTATATCCTCTCAGCTAGTTTTGATAGTTTTTTATCTAAGGATAATTGTTTTCGCACTGATTTGATTATAATGGGGGACATGGTCTTTTGTTATGTAAGAACATTATCATACAGTTGTCAAAATGTGATTGTGCACAAGATATTCCTGGTCGAAGGTCATTTTGAATAGGTAAGGAGAATCATCAGGATTTTACAACAGGAATGAGCTATGATCTAAAATCTATTCGAGCATAATCCTTCTTCCACACACATATACTTCCATCAGCAATGTGCTGTATTAGCTCAAAATCTGCCTGTTTTCAGTATGTAGTATATGAATAACTCATGAATTTGGCTAAATATAGCTGTGTTTGGTAAAAATCACCGTCCTTTTGAGATTTTCACATTTTCAAAACACAGAGCACCTGAACATCTGTTACTATACACTTTTCAGAGGAAGGAAGAATCTTGGTAGACAAATCATTTCAGGGCACCAGCTTCTAGATAATATAATGCATATATGGGCACCATAAAAAAGTCAGCATTTGCCAACCATTATTACATATCACTATCTGAGAAATCACAGGGGATTTCCCCATATTTAATATATAACATAACAGTGATGAGTGTGTGATATTTGTTGGAAAATATTTACTTTTTAATGGTAACCACTGAATGCTTCCAATTCTGTAGATCAACAGTATCAATCTGAGGGCAGATTTGAGCCATTTAAAAGGAAACCTTCAAAATGACAGCCAATAAATAACTGGGATGCATACTGTAGGGTAGCTTTTCCTTGTGCTTTATGTTCACTTTATTATTCCAACCCAATCTCTCCTACAGTTTGTTGCCTAAATCTTCCCCTCTTCTAACCTCTTCTGAAAATGTTCTTGTGCCAGCAACATACACTAAACGCAATAATTTTGCTTTCTTATTCATTCAAGTGAAAGTGAAAAGGCTACCTTTTTGTAAATTAAACTAAACATGGCTATTCTCATTTGCATTCCTATATGATGAAGGCCAAATATAGCAGGGTGCAGAAGCAGTGTCCTCACAATGAAGAGAAGGCACAAGCCTATGCCCAGATAGTAAGCTATGGATCGCTCATGGGAGTTGGTAGGATCATAGGAGGCTATTATTCTTCCCAGTAAAAGAGGTTGCACAGCTTTGGTGACTTCCTGCAGGAGAAGACAAGAGAAAGCATTTGTAGTTAATTTCTTTTTCAGAACAGACAACTTTTTAAATTCAAGATATATCAACCATTCATGCTTGCTCTCTTCACAGTTCAAATTAAAAGAAGATACAATAGCCATAAAGCGCTTGATTCACCATGGCTTTACTCCAATTTTATGAGTTTTATGCTCTTGTAACTCCATTGAAGTCAGTGTAGTTATGCCAACATAAAATTGTATTAATGCAATAGTGCAGGGGTTCGCAAAGTGGGGGTCGGGACCCCTCAGGGGGTCAGGAGGTTATTACATGGGGGGGTCGCAAGCTGTCAGCCTCCACCCCAAACCCTGCTTTGCCTCCAGCATTTAAAATGGTGTTAAATATATAAAAACATGTTTTTAATTTATAAGGGGGGGGGTCACACTCAGCGGCTTGCTATATGAAAGGGGTCACCAGTACACAAGTTTGAGAACCGCTGCAATAGTGAAACCAGTCCATAGACTTTCAGAATATCTACTGCTCTTGAGAGATGTAACTCATGTTATAGTGCTTAAATTAGCAATAGGTTTCTAGATTTACTTTTCAAGCTCATAGGGGAAAGATTGTATTCTCAAAATGTGTCTTACTCATAAAGAGAAGAAAAACTGAAGAGAAACAATATAAGCAATTAGTCCATCCAGCCTTTCCTGTGTGTACTAGGTAAACTCAGCTCAGTCATGCCTGTGCTGGGTTTTTTGTTTGTTTGTTTGGTTTTGTTTTTTGAGGCCCTAATTTTAGCCTTCTGAACAACTGAGTTAATGACTCAGCACATTTGTATCCAGAACTACTTTAGATGCTGGTTCTTCACTCTAACCATTGGGCACCAATCTACCTTGTGTATCACTGGACCAAATAAGACACAGCCAGATTCAGAATATGTCCTAAAGCAAATGTAAGCAGAACAGCAGCAGCAGAAATAGGGTGCAACATAAGGGAAAGGATAGTAAATAATGAAAAAAGCATGAAATACAAATACTCTGGTATAGCTATGCGGATATTCATCGACCACTATATTTATCTTGGGCCTGAGATTACCTTTGCCCCTCACCTCTCCTTATACACCATTACTGCTGTCACTAAATCCTGCTGGTGTTTGCTCTGTGCCATCAGAATAGGTCTGTTTTCCCCCATTTCCTCTGTCTAGGCCTTGCTCAGTTTCTTGTTTTTGACCACTATGACCTCTTCCTCTTCACACACTCTACCTCTCACCCCACCCAAAATACAGATGCAAAAATCACTTGAGTTCCTTGGTATGACTTTCTCCTTTATATTCTGTATAAACCACAGAAGGGTTGTGAAATAAGAATGAGCTCAGTTGTTTGTTTAATTGTTAGTGCTAAGAACTTTGTGTGTGTGAGTGTGTCTCCTTCTCTCTTCCCGTCATGTTTGTTTCTTTCCCAGCAAAGAGAGTGAGAGTGTCAAATATTAAACAAATAGACAGTTGCAAAACTCTCTTTGTACAGATGTATGATACACTGTAAATGTTCCTAAGTGGTGCCCCCAAGCTACTGAGTGCCAGGGAGAGTCACCATGCAGGAAGAGAGGAAGACTTGAGCAACTGGAGCTCAGTTGTAACTCAGGGTTTTCAGTGATAAAGAGGTCAGGACTTTCCCCTTTGATTTTTCTTTTCCTCTCTACACTCTTTAAATTATTTTTGGTTATCAAAACAACAGCATTAACAACTGCATTTACATCATATGCTACAATCTCATCAGAATAGAAAAGTTAGTTGACTGTTTCAACACAGGAAATGAAAGTTTATGCCCTGAATAGACCACCTTTGTTAAGTACTACCTTTGCTGGATTAAGTAGAATTGTGTCAACACAAATACTGTAAACTTGAGTCCTGGTTTGACAAAGACAATAGTGTTCTTAGTAGGCAGAAGGAGGAGTGTTTACAAAACACACACACACAACATTAAGCAGCTGTGTTAAGACCATCTGCATCTATGAGCAGCAAATCACAACTTCATACATCTCATAAAAATGCAAAACAAGGACATGGACAGTGGTTTCAAGGACGTGGGCAGTGCTTTTTTTCACATTCCCTGAGATGCAAAGTTAAGTTTTATACATCTGTCTTAAGTAGCATGTGCTCTGGTATTTATAATTTATTCCATTTATGCGTCAGTGGAAATACCATGCTCTGCTACTGTGTTTGTTGTGTATATAGAGATATCAAATACGTTTTCAGCCAATTCAGCAGGGTGATTTACAGGTTTACAAGAACATACAAAGAATA
Source organism: Mauremys mutica (assembly GCF_020497125.1). NCBI lineage: Eukaryota > Metazoa > Chordata > Testudines > Geoemydidae > Mauremys > Mauremys mutica. Next base: position 47,258,258 of record NC_059072.1, read on the forward strand.
ATGACTGGCAATGTGCCACATTATTTGCTATATCATGTTGGCAGGGGAGGTGGGAAGAAATTTATAATGTTTTCCAAGAGATCATATATGCAAGAGACTGATATTTAATACACACGGAGAAAGGCAAATTTGGGTATTTTTCACATTATTCTGTCCTGTAATTCTGACAAGTTAACAGGTAACAAACATTAATATAACTGTAAACTAACTAGAATGTCTTGCCTACCTGGTGTGAGATATGTGAACCTGTGTGGGAACCAATAGGATTATTTAAAAGAATATTCACCTACTGAGTCACTCTGAATTCTGCAGACATTAATCATAGAAATGTAGTGCTGGAGGCAACCTGGATATTTCATCATGTCCGGCCCACTAAAGTTTAGGCAGGACCACATAAACCTAGACCATCTTTGACAGGTGTTTATCCAAACTGTTCTTAAAAGCTTCCAGTGATGGGGATTCCACAACCTTCCTTGGAAGCCTATTCCAGAACTTCACTGCCCTTATAGTTAAAAGCTTTTCCTAATATCTGACCTAAACTTCCCTTCCTGCCAATTAAGCCAATTCTTTCTTGTCCTACCTTCAGTGGACATGGAGAATAATTGATCATGGTCCTCTTTATAACAGCCCTTAACATATTTGTAGACTGTCAGATCCCACCTCAATCTTCTTTTGTCAGGAACAAACATGCCTTGTGTTTTTAACCTTTCCTCATAACCAGGTTTTCTAAACTTTTTATCATTTTTCTTGCTCTCTTTTGGATTCTCTCAAATTTGTCCACATCTTTCCTAAAGTGTGGCATCCAGAATTGGACACAGTACTCCAGCAGAGGCCTCACCAGTGCTGAATAGAACAGGGCAATTACTCTACAACACTCTTACTCATACACCCCAGAATAATATTCACCTTTTTTGCAACGGCATCACATTGTTGACTCATATTCAATTAGTGATCCTTTTCAGCAGTACTATCACCGAGCCAGTTATTCCCCATTTTGAAGTTTTGAATTTGCTTTTTCCTAATGAAATACTTTGTCCTTATCTTTACTGAATGTCATTGTGTTGAATTCAGACCAATTTTCCAATTTTTCAAGGTCATTTTGAATTCTAATCCTGTCCTTCAAAGTGCTTGAAACCCCTCCATGTTTGGTGTCATCTGCAAATTTTATAAGCATACTCTCCATTCCATTATCCAAGTAATTAATGAAAATATTGAATAGTACTGAACCCAAACTGACTCCTGGGCACATACTAGATACTCCCTCCCAGTTTGACAGTGAACCATTGAGAGCTACTCTTTGATTATGGTCTTTCAACAAGCTGTGCACCTACTTTATAGTAATTTAATCTAGACCACATTTCCCTAGTTTGTTTATGAGAATGTCATGTGGGACTATATCTAAAGCCTTACTAAAAATCTATATTACTATACCATGGCTACTGCTTCCCCCTCTATTCACTAGGCCAGTAATCCTGTCAAAAAAGGAAATTAGGTTGGTTTGGCATGATTTGTTCTTTACAAATCCCTGCTGACTATTCCTTAGAATCCTATAAAGTGCTTACTTGTTCCAATATCTTTCCAGGTATTGAAGTTAGTCTGACTGGTATATAATTTCCTGGGTCATCTTTGTTCTTTTTAAAGGTCAGTACAATGTTTGTCATTCTCCATTCCACAGGGACTTCACCTGTCCTCCATAAAATCTCAAAGATAACTGGTACGGTTCTGAGATTGCTTCAACTCGTTTCTGAAGTATTTTAGGAGGAATTTCATCAGGCCCTGCTGACTTGAATATATCCAACTTACCTAAATATTCTTTAGTCTGTTCTTTCCAGATTTTGCCTTACGTTCCTTCCCCCTAGTTGTTAATATTAATTGTGTTGAGTATCTGATAACCATTAACCTTTTTAGTGAAGACTGAAGCAAAATAGGCATTGAACACCTCAGCCTTCTTGAGTAGCACCCAACCCCATTTTTGCATGTGTCCATAGAGTAGCTCAGCAGTGGACATGCAAATGGTCAGTTCTAAAATGACACAACAGGAGAATTTCAGGTATATTCATTCTGTTATCTACATTTAAAGTGTTATAGTGTAAATGACAGCAGTAATAATTACCCAGGTATGGCTATATTGATTTATATTGCACCAAAGTGCATTAGAGGTTAAAAAGCCCAAACAAGTACTTTGAGAGCAAGGAGGGGGGAAGTTAAAACTGTTTCTGCATTTGTTATACAGTTAATTTGCCTGAATGGACACTAACCAATATACAGTTATGCAAGTTTGCTTGAAAGAGAGTATTCTACAGAGGTATTACAACTGTGCTCACAACTAAGTGGTTAACTGGCTAGAAAATTGCTTGCAAGAAGTGTGGGGTTTTTTTCTTTAAAGAGACATTTAATGGTGGAGGAATATGAATGTTTAGGGCAGCAGGGAAGCAGATACACTGAACAAACTAGGAACAGTTTGATGAGCCTAACACAACAATTTATCAAAGTGAATTATAGCATCCTAGGATGCCAGAATGCACGTGTCTGCCCTTCAGTAACATTGTTACCTAAGGTGCATGAGGTGAGAGAGAGAGAAATTACTAGATCTACTGAGAACAGAGCTGTGGTGCTGGTTGTAACAGGTGCTATACGAATAGCAGGAATTCAAAAGGAAAGCAAGGATAAAACCCATATTCAGAGAGGCTGCAGAAGGGTATGGGACTGAATAAGATTTCTAGTGGTGACCAACAAGTGCAACATGAAGGCACACACCCACACGCACCATTGGCCTAAGGCTCTGTTCCCACTTAAATCAATGGCAAAGCTCGCACTGATTTCAGTGGGAGCAGGGCTTGAAAAGAAAACGAACAGCTTTGACAGGGGAATTTACTCTTAGTGTTTGCCATGAAAACCAAGAGCTTTATCTCTTTGTTTGGTACTTGTCATGAAAGGTATGGAATTTGCCTCCAATGTGCTATGTTTCACACACATCCTTAATCTGATGGCTGGTGATTTCTTAAGTAAACAAGAATGTGGAGAATATGTACGATCAAGCTGCGAGTCAGCTTTGAAAGCGCACTGCTGTTCTGCCCACATCTACTTTCAAATTCTGCTTCATTGAAGATGATTCCATGGGGAAATTACCTTTCACATAAACACAGTCCCACCACCCCTACACACACACACACACACAAATATAGGGTACTTGCTCTTTCCAATTCTAAAGTCTGAGACTCCCACCCTTGTCCCACTGCCACCAAATATCTAATAATGCACACACAACTAGTTGAATCAGATTTGTTTTCCTGAAGCTTAACTTCAGTGGACACTGGGCTACACATCTGCGGCCACCTAGTCATCTGTCATTTGGAAGAAGAATTAAATATGTGATGTTGTCTAATTTCATATATGTACAGTGAGTATGCAGATATAATAACCTGGACTGGTGGAGTTTCACAATAGTATACAGCACAATTTTACAGGTTTTTTGTTTTGGGTTTTTTTACAAAGCCTGAAGTCCTCACTCAGACTCCAGTGGGAATTGTGTTCATGAGACTCAAAATCTGGCCCTATTCCAGTGCTCCAATTGTCAGCCTTTGTTTTTCAGCAATCACTTTTAAAGTATCTTTTGGCCTCTATCAGATAGAGAGTTTCTAATCCATCTAATATTTTGAACATTGTTTTTGTATAGTGTTAACTTTTTAAACACATCATGAGGAATACAGAGTTCTAATATGCTGGAGCAGCCAGTGTCAGTTTACACTATTTTCTTGTTGTTAATTTCTTTATGCAGAAAAAGTTAGGGCCAGAACCTTAGACTGAATGTTTGGCTGTAGGTGTGATTTCCCTTGTTTTTGTGAGTTTGAGCCAGACTCTTACAGAATCATTGCTACACACTAGCAAACCTTGAACTGTATGCATGTTACAAAGGACTCATTGAACTGTCAGTTTTTCTGTATTTCCTTTCCCCATCATTGCTGATTACAAGATATTTTGTATAAACAGAGACTTATCTTTCCTAATCAGTCTTCAAAGCTAATCCTTCTGCCACTGAATGATATTACAGTCCAGTGCTTGTGACACAAAAAAGGTTTCCCTGTTGATGAATTATGAGGTCACAAAGAGGGATGGATTAAGGTTAACTGGCTCCCACAAATACCCACCCCAAAACCCTCAAAGATTCAGGATTTAAAGATAGCCCATTACTCCCTGCCCTATCTTCATTTTCACACCAAGAAACTCTTCCTCACTGCCTGAAAAGCTAATAGTATGTTAGGGACCATTAGGAAAGGGACAGATAATAAGTCACCAAAAATCATAATGCCACTATATAAATGCATGGTACACCCACACCTTGAAAACTGTGTGCCGTTCTGGTTGCCCCATCTCAAAAATGATATATTAGAATTGGAAAAGGTATAGAGAAGGGCAACAAAATGATTGGGTCATAGAACAGCTTCCACATGAGGAGAGATTAAAAAGACCAGGATTGTTCAACTTGGGGAGGATACAATAGATATCTATAAAATCATCAATGATGTGGAGAAAGTGAATAAAGAAGTGCTATTTACCCATTCTCATAACACAAGAAACTGGGAGCACCTGATGAAATTAATAGGTAGCAGGTTTAAAACAAACAAATGGAAGTATTTCTTTACACAACGCACAGTTAACCTGTGGAACTGTTTGCCAGAGGATGTTGTGAAGGCCAAGACTATAACTGGGTTCAAAAAAGAGCTAGATGCATTCATGGAGGATAGGTCCATCAATGGCTATTAGCCAAAATGGTCAGGGATGCAACCCCATGCTGTGGGTGTCCCAAAGCCTCTGACTGCCAGATGCTGGCTCTTGATGAGAGAGGATGGTCTGACACAGTATGGCCGTTCTTATGTTCTCTTGAACCTGGCTGCTCTCCTCCTTTTGCAAAGTCCCAAATCATCCCCCTCTTCACCTCAAGGGAGCTGAGGGGTAGAAGTATCCCAGGCAATATCTCTTGAGAAGCTGATAAAATTCCATGAGTGCATTTGGGCATTATGATGATTTTGTGGTGGGAATATGTGAAATGAGGTTGGTGTGGATGTTAATCTTGCCTGGATTGGTGATTTCCTTGATTTTTAGTGATTATGCACAGAGGAAATGCATTTGAGCAACCTGTTCTCAAAGATGCTTGATTAATTTTCTGTGGGAATACCAGCTCAGCACACACCCAGAGACCTCTGAATAGCAACCAGAGTGAAGCAGAAGCCAATGCAGGCTATCAAGTACAGATACACTAGGCCCTCCAAGTAGATGAGCAGCCACAATCTGCACTAGCTGAATCTTTTCAGTAGCCCCAAGTGGACCAGAGTAAAACAATCAAATCTAGAGATTAAAAAAGTAATAGAAAACTCTGATAAGGGATGGATCTGAGAGAAATGTGTGCAACATCAGCATGTAAATGAGTTGTCCTGCTGAATGACACCAGGCCTGAATTTGTGTGTGTCTGTGTGCACGTGCACATTCAACAAAAACATGTGTACTTCTGTTTCTTTTAGTACAGTAGCACCAAACATTACATTTTTAAAAACTATTAACTTACACTGCTATGGCTCCCTTATTTTTGTTCCTCCTCTTTTTCACTTCCATTTCATCAGAACAATTTTCCTTCTAAAGTACGTTATGTTACTTTTCCTCAAACCCTTTGCTGGCATATTTCCCTCAGACTATCTTCTCCTCTCTCCTTCCTTCAATGTTCTATTCTCTCCTTCATTTCCTCACCTTCATTATTATTATATATTTGTATATTACAGTAGCACCTTCTCTAGTCAAGAATCTGGGTCCCACTGTGATAGGCACTGGACAGATAAACAACAAAGAAAATGTTCCCTATCCCAGAGAGTTCATTGTCTAATTTAGTCTTTGCCTATCTGTACACACAAAGAGAGAGGGAGAATTGGTTGACTCCTGAGCTCCTATTTTCCTGCTTTGCACACCTTCACCAATTCAAAATAGTCAGAAAGCTACTTAAAGGAGTAACCAAGGGGAAACAGACGAGTATTCTGGTGGTGTATACCGGGTAACTTCTGCAGGCAGCTCTAAACTTCCCCATGAATGGAGTGTAGGACAGGATGGGTAAAGAGGAAGTAGAGTACATACCTCTCCAACCAGATCCTTGCTGGGGTAGCTTCTGACTGCAGACAGTGTAATTTAGAGGAGCCCTGAGGCTGTTCTAAATTATGCCAGGCAACCAGGGACTATTTCAGATACTAGCCAGCTGAAAGCTGGCTTAGGAACCACCCTTCCCTGACACCTTTCCTCATCTGTGCATCTGAGGATTGAGCCCAATATCTCTATCTATCCAGAAATTGTGTCTCTCTGTCTATAGCTACGAAAACAGAGACTTTTTGTATATGCAGTTAGAGACTTTTGATAAATCTGGTTTAAAAATGAAAAATACCCTTTAACTCTTACATTCTTAACCTGAGAACTCCATAGAAGTGATTATTCAGCATCAAGTTTTTTATTTAAAAAATGTAACACAACATGACAGAGTTCTTAAAATACTAAACTACACAGGGCTGATGTGAATAGTCCAAAATATCTATTCAATGTTGTTGTACATAAAAAGGGTTACCCTTAATTTATAAGAACATATGGTATGTAGTTGGTTCTACATGTTTTGTTTTGGTTTTTTCTTTTTAAAAAAGGTGGTGGTTATTAAATAGTTTTTGAAAAGGAAGCAACAGGATTAACCAATAGAGGCAGGTATCCAACACTTAGTTTTGGGTTGTTTTTTTCCAGATTAAACAGAATGGTAAATTTTACAACTTCCCGCTTCTTCAATGTATTGTCCTTTTAAACTTCGTGACTCCATTTTTTTGTCTAATGATGCCCAGAGCTACAATCAATCAGCTGTATGAAATACCACTGTGTTGTTACTGACAAATTTGTCAGTAAATTGTAAATATGCACACATGGGCTCAGAACTTGTTAGCTATAATGATGTCAATCAAGATTTGGCTTCAAAACTACTGAAAAAGATTTGTTATTTAGACTTGTCATTCAAAGAATTAAAAAGAAGGAAATGACACATAATGTAAAGAGCTTCTATCACTCCTACATTCATGTAATCGGAAGTCATTATCTAGAACATCTCACCATTATACACATCCTTTGGGCCAAATATTGCTCTCTGATGCACAGCAGACATACAAAAGAATGATGCCAATGGAGTCATTCCACATTTACACCAGTGTAACAAAAAGAAGAATGTAGCTCTTTTTTTCTTTCAACGGGGTAATGAGACTATTGCAACACCAGTAATAAACCTGTTGCATTTGTTTGATCACAGCGCTACCCTGACCTTAGCCACAATACACCATAGAAACTAACTATCAGTTTTACGCAATCTATTGCTAAAATCCATAGTCTAAAGTGAAATTAAAATAAAATGCTGATTATATGAATTAAACTCCCTTTGATGTAAATGGGCGATGCTCATGCAGATCACTGGTAGCATGCAATAATTTATTTCATATTGATAAGAATATCTTATAGGATTTAATTCCAAAGGACATTAAAGAACTTTACTACTTTATAGACTAGATGTTAAAACTAGATGTTAAATCCTGATACATTTTAGGGGTTCAAGGCACCAAGAGCCAATTGTGAAACTCCACAAGCTATGTATACTCTACCTCCCCAGTATTTGTAGCATCTGTGCCCTTGTAATCTTTATACACAATGTCACAGAGAAGAAAATGTAGTTCTTAGTATGATTCCTCAGTAATTTAGCAATCACCGGGATTGCTACCAACATTCCAAGTTTACTCAACACAAGAAAAAATCTTACCCCTAAATATAACATTATTCCATAAAACATAAATTTCCAGAAAAAGCATCGTCGAAGAGCGTTAATAAGTTTGGGTTTTTTCTTTGAAGTTGCCAGCTCCCTGTCCCATTGTCTGAAAAGGAACCAAAAAACAAGACCATTAAGTTGTGTGAGCAAATACGTGAGTCTACAGCTCTAACATAGTTCAATTCACTCCAGTATATCCAAGGAGATTTAGCTAAGGTGGCTGATGAAACAAAGCCTTGCAGAGACCCCAAAGATCTGACCCTCATTGACTTGATAGCTCAATAAAAGTTCAAATCTAGTTCACCCACATATTTGGCAGATTTATATACTCAGCCATACATCACCCTGCAGGGAGTTAATTCATGAAAAGGTCACGTTGTATGTTTTAAAGAAACCTGCTGTACTTCTTAAGACCAATACACAAATAATAGGCAAATAAAAGTTTTGGAGCTCCTCCAGTTCCTAGCAAGAAGAAAACAAAGAGAAGCTATTCTAAAATGTGACTTTTTAAAAATGGACTGCATTAGTTTTTGTCACCACTAAAGAGAGTTTTTGATAGTACCCTCCTAGTGTACAGTATATCTTCCATCAGAGGCAGAGAGACAAGGTTACTATTTATACAAATTATTTATTTGATAATTGTAAATTAATACTTTTAATTTTTGGCAAATAAATACAGATAATGTGCATTCAAATGGAAAGATTAAGGAACTGGACACTTCCTGTATAAATTGTACCTTGTATCAATATTTACTAAGCATCACCAGGGTGCTCAGTACAGTACCAAATGGCAGAAGACAGTGACTAGGATTTTGGGTGCCCAATTAAAGACATCTTAAAGGGGTCTGATTTTCAGCAGGCAGATGCTTAGCACTATGTCATTTTTTAAAATGGAGCCCTCCCCTCCACCCCCCACATTTTTAATCTAAATGGACAGAGTTAGCAATACATATCCAATCTGTTCTGGTTGATGGGGAAATATACGGATCTTTATTTTTTTTTTAAAAGGGAGAAAAGTATGTGCAAGAGCTAGTAAATTAGTCCCAGATCAATGGAAGTTAGGAGCCTACCCTTAGAGGACCTGGACCTTAAAGCCCTACCTTAGTTTCTCATTTAGGACCCATTCCTGCAAGCACCCCATAGGTTAAACTGATGCCAGGGCCAGCACAAGGTCTATACACTACTTAAGAGCCATACAATCCTTATTTTGAGTGAGGCTTTTTACAGGCCTTCTATATGTGGGTGAATTTCACTCAATGCACAAAACTCCCATTTTACTCAATAGGGATTCCCTGGGTGGAGGGCCTGTAGCACAGGAAGGCCAGGGCAGAGGAGGCTGCCTAAGACAAATAAGGAAGTATCCAGCATTTTAGCCCTGGAGACATAAAGGAAAGGATGGAATTTTTTTAGCTAGTATAGAACAAAAAAACAAACAATAAGATGTGGTGATGACCTGGATATGGTGAGGAGGAAGGAGATAGGGGTGTTGAACTGACACTAAGGTTGTGAGCTTGGTGACAGACACAAAGTGACCCATTTTTTGGAAGCTACTACATAGCTTCAAAATTTTCTGAACTGAGCCATATTCCATTTACTGTCTGAAATCTGACCAGAGCTTAAAAACATCTGAAAACTCTATTGTTCCAGTGTTTCTGCTGTCAAGTTTCAATAGATTAATTAAGTGAACTAAGCTGATACCGCCACCATTTCTATCTCACTCTTCCAGACCTAGTTGCTGCCTTCCAGATCATGAGATAATGCTAACAAAATACATACTTTGTCATACCTTTCCAATTTTTCAGAAAGATTATCAGCAGAATCCGCAGAAGGGATTTGATATATGTCTGATAGTTCCAGACGGTGTCTATAACCCTTCTTCAAAATTGGTTTTGTCCATCTAAGCAGAAAGAGAATAATAATAACTATCAGTTTCTAAGGTTAATTCTGGAGTTGGTTTAGCTATTAAAGCACAATCCAGCATTGCATAGATAAGTCACCATACAACATATTATATAATTAACTATGAAACTAATGATGTAGCTACTGAAAACATCTGATACAGATATATATATAGATAACATTAACAAACAGTTTCAGAGTTCTTACATTTGACCATTTGGGTCATGATCCCACTGGCTCTCTTACATACAAACTTTCATTATAGTCAGTAGGAGTTAACTGAGTAGAGGACTGGGCCCTTTGTGTTATATTTCCAGTAATTTATAGTCTCCATTATCATGACTATTAAATCATAAAATAATGTTATATTAGAGATAGAAGTTATAGTCATATAAGCAAGGAAATTCTAAATTACAGCATTAATTGCATGCGGAGCAGCTCGCATTGCATGTTACACAAGACCTTTTGAAGGCCTCTAAGTATAATGGGTGTGCTGAAGATATTTTTTCATCCCTAACTGCCATTTATTTTTGTCATTATGAAGTTAATACAGAACTTAAAGAGCACATTCTTAGTGCAATAGACAGGTTTAACATTAATGGAGCTGTATTATTAATGAAAGTTGCAATGTCAAATATCCATGCTTTCAGGGAATAACTTTGGGTAACAATTTTTGGACACTATCAGCTTGAGAATGATTTGGGAACTCATCTTAATGTACTGATGTCAGTTGCAACCTTTCCATTGACTTCAAACAGAGCAGGAGGAGGCCCTTAAATTGCTGATCCAAAGGGGAACTCCTTTATAAACCCTTGTCTGATCTATTCAATATCTGAAATGCCTTCTACTCACTACGTGTGTTATAGAACACTATTCCCAAGAAATCCTGTGCATAATTTTATGTCATCATCTATTAATAAGGTCATCTGAAGACACACAAGTAAAACAAAATACAATTAGCAAATGAATTTAAGATTTACTAAAGGTGATGGCATATTTTGCAGATATCCAAGGTAACACACAAAATATGCTTGGCTATCATGGTTAACTATGATACATTTTCTCCAAAATAATTGCAAAGCTAATACGGAAAGAAACAGATTGTGAATGATCACTGTGTATGTGTATAAATGTGTGTGTTGCATAGACAAACATATGACTTAGGAATATGATAAAAATTGTGATCTAACAGATTTCAAAATAGTTACCATCTAAAAGCAAAAACACCTGCATACTTTATTGCCAAGAAAAGACAGTCTGTAACTAAGGGTCAAACAAAACTTCAGGCGAAAAATAGGGAATGTTGTAAAATGGTTACTTAGAGTTGCTTATTGAAGGTGAGTCTTGGTGTAGAGTTAACTGTGTGTTTGTGTGCATTATATAAAAAATTAACCAAATTCTCAGCTACACTAAGGCCCCATTACATTGGCAGCATAAAGAGGCCCTAAAGTAGATGAAAATGTAATACAGAACATTGTACAAGGGCCTCAGCATAAATGGGAGTCATGGTCTTAGTGCATGACTGTATGAAAGTACATATGTATACACAATCTAATCTATCATTTTAAAAGGTAATTAATCATAGGAAACATAAATCAATAAGCCTAGCTATTCAGTACATAAAGCACTTGGGGAAATTAAATATTTCCCAAGCAGACATCTATATCTAGCTTAAATACCACAGAGAGAATGTGCTTTCAGTAATAAAAGGATTGTCTTTCATTGCTGCAACAAGAGAAATTGTACAGTTCCAGATAAATTGTTTGGTCTCAGCTCTGTCCTTAACTGCAGTTTACATGAAAAGGCAGACACTGTTCATATGTCACAGCAGCAAAGAATCCTGTGGCACCTTATAGACTAACCGACTTTTTGCAGCATGAGCTTTCGTGGGTGAATACCCACTTCTTCGGATGCACCCACGAAAGCTCATGCTGCAAAAAGTCTGTTAGTCTATAAGGTGCCACAGGATTCTTTGCTGCTTCTACAGAACCAGACTAACACAGCTACCCCTCTGATACATATGTCACAGTAAAGCCAACTGTCAGACTCTGTTCTGAAGAACCATAGGAAAAAGTGTATGTGTTCATGAACTTTTTGCCACTGGAGTTAGTGGTCAATTACTTAAGAAATTGATTTCTAATTCATTTTAATATCTTCTGTACTTAAAATAAGCCATAATTTCATTAATTGAAGAGCCTGGGTGGTCATTGCAAATGATGACTTAGATTAAGAACAGGATGGTAGAAAGGAAGAGTAGCTGTTGCTATTGTACATGGCTTATACAAACACTGCTAATCTCTTGCCCTTCAGAAACAAAAACACTTACAAATTTGTTTCATAAAAGAAACTGTTGTACATTCAGAAAATCTGGCAATCATAAATGAATGTAAGCGAGGGTCCATTAAATAGCTACTGTAGCTAATGCAAGTAAACTGAGAGAGCTCCTAAGAGACCCCTTAATGCCAAAAGTACTGTACTAAAGCTCCATGCCTCGGACTGACTTTGATGAGTACCCTCTGGCTTTTACAATGGGCTTGAAAACTGTAATGAGCAAACCCTACCTTACCTATCTTGAGACAAGGGGGAAATGATTTACAGTTTCATACCCCATATATATTGCATTATTTCTTTTCACACATTTTCCTTTATTTGTATTTTTTATTAAAATCAAACTGGCCAGTTTGCCACAGACTGAAGAAACAAAATTGATTGTAGCTGGAGAGAGCAGAATGACTGTTATAGAAAAATAGCGTGATATAACATGGGTCTACTGTGCCTATGAAAATGTGGCTTGAGTTGCTGATCAACTACAAGTCTTCCTCATCCTTAACAGTGTGTATTTCACCCACCCAAATTAGCTTGTAAGTGCATAGGTCCCTCCTTAAAGACTAGTTTGATTCAACCCTGTGGGCATAAGTGGAATCTCCCACCCATTGGAGCAGCTGCACCCAAGCTGGATTCACCTTATGGGCAGGCAAAGCAGTGCTACCATCACCTTCCTCCAGGGATTCCACTGGGAGTGCTTCTCTCAACAGCAACCAAAATTGTAGAAGACTCTGGTGGTTGAAGCAGCACCAGGACATGCTGGCTCAGGGCTGGTTCACATTTAAATTTTAGGTCAACATAGCTACATCACTCAGGGATGTGAAAAATCCATACCTCTGAACACTGTAGCTATGCTGACCTAATCCCAGGTGTAGATGCAGCTTCTGTCAATCTAGCTACCGTTGCTTGGGGATGTGGTGTTCCTACAGGAATTGAAAAGTCTCAGGCTGTCTCAACACTACAGGGTTATGCCACTTAGCTACAAAGCTGTAGCTATGCCGATATAATCCCCATAGTGTGGCACCTCATGGCCCCAGTGCATCTTCTGGATGCTCTGGCCCTGCCCCCTCCCCAGCCAGCTCTGTTCAATTTGTGGGCTGCTGCATCAACTAGCTTCCGGCTGCTACACATAGTGGTGTTAAGAGGCAGCTTGCAATGATGCTTGCCCCTCAAGGTGGGCTTTCAAAAACTCCTTGGGTTTTGTTGTCAGGAAGCAAATCCTGCTTGTATGTGTTTTATAAAGCACCATGTACATCCATAAGTAACCCACAATAATAATAATTTGGAGGGGCCAGATTCACCAGTACACGCTGACTTTTTTGCACTGGTCTGGTGATGCTAAATTATGCTAGCCAGTTAAGTCAGTTTTATAGATGGTTTGCAACACCAAAGCAGCACAATGGAGCCAGAGCAGCCCTTAATTTGTGAGATACCAATGGCCCTTAATTTGTGAGATACCAACATTAATTCCTAATTTCTGGTTCTCATTTCTGTTGTCAGTGAGAAATAATTTTTGAAGCAAAGAAAGCAAGGAGGAAGGGAAACAGATTGGCCTTAAAGCATTCTACTGTATTAGCAAATGCCACCGGATTACTGGCTGGCATTTAATGAACTCTTTCACAGAGAAACCTGTAGTGCTGTCAGAGTCTTGCAACTAACTAGGGATGTTATTATGGGCACATATACATGAAACCCAGCTGGAGACAAGTTTCAAGGGTGAACTGTAGGTAAGAAAAAAAGAAGGAAAACAAGTTCCACCTCTTCTATTGACAGCCTGGTAACAAAATACACCCCATAATGATACAAGACATGAGGATACCATATACGTGACACATTGTTTTAACTTTTCTTTTGTTTGTTTTCTAACTAACCTTTTTCTTTAATATTCCCTCCCTTTAGCACTCTATAATACATCTCTTATTGTAGCTATTTGCTCTTCTAGTTTGCTCAACCTTATCTCACATGAGAAAATTCAAACCTATTGGATGAACTTTTCTGCCCTGCTAGAGGTACTACCTTGTCTCTATTAGCTGATGCTGTCTTCTCAACAGGGCCAAATCCTGGCCCTGCTTAAAGCTGCTTCATACCCCTCTGAAGTCACAAGTAGCCTCAAAGTTGATTTAACCAGCAATGTGGGTTTTCCCCCAGCATAGAGGAATCCCTGGCATGGACAAAACATATCTGGCCCTCTCCCTCCCCTAGTCCTGATGTAGACATGCAGGTGTAGAAGCAGGCATGGCCAAAGAACTACTTTGCTGTAGCCAAATGGTGGAAATTCAGCTGCAGTCCCTGCTGCAAGGTGTGCAATGAGCTGCCCTGCAGGGGCAGACCTGGAGGAATTCTAGTTTACTCTGACACCATTTCAACAGGTGCTGTGTACACTACCACACACTTGGTCAGCTCTGTTGACCGTTGCAAAGGAGATCCTGGCTCCGCTGTCATCCCTTTTAGGTAGCCGGCAAAAGGGGACTTTTGTAAACTTTCAGCTGGGAGCTGACTGGACAGCTGAGATCAAGTAACCAATACACAATTCTGAGTTCCCACCACATGCCAGCAACAGACCAGAGTGCATGGACAGGTTGGACTGACCCAAAGCAGGGAGGGGATTGCACTGGCATGGGGCAGAGAGTCTGTGTGTATTTAGCTATGCAAGGTAAGAGGGGCAAGGGAATCTACCCCCTGCTAGAGATCCTTGACCTAGGGCAGGGGTGGGCAAACTACGGCCCACGGGCCATCAGGGAACGAGGGGATTGGATGGGGCAGGAGTCCCGGGAGGGGGGCAGATAGGAGGTGGTGGCCGGGCCATGACCCCTTCCCCTAACTGGCCCTCCATACAATTTATGAAACCCGATGTGGACCTTAGGCCAAAAAGTTTGCCTGCCCCTGACCTAGGGGCATTCCTGGCTTTCCTAGGGTTAGATAAAAGTGTTCTATTGTTAAATGTGGTGCTTATTCCAGGAGTTAACTCTGGTCTCCCTGGGAAGGAAGGTTGATGTTTGTGAAAAGGCCTATGGCTGAGACCTGGGATCCTTTCCCCAACCCTGGGAGCTCCCCTACCTAACATATGAAAACTTTGTGCTTGAATCAACACGGCTGGTAGAGGGAAGTGCATATCTCACACCCACTTTACACCTGTGATGGCAGCTTCATTCCAGGTGTGAAATTTAACCTTCAGGGGATGGCAGGCAGTGCATGGCCAGGTGAGGACAGCTTTAAAGCATGGCTGGAGATTCTTCAGAGCACAACTGACAGACTCAGCACCACCTCTTCCTGGAAATGCATTGTGCAGTCTCAGGTCCCCCAAATGCCTGGGGTTGCAGGTGTCTTGTTTCAATCCTCCTTTCTGTGAGCTTTCCACCACAACGGGACCAACGTCCTGTGTATTTCTCTGGCTGAATCAAACCTCTAACATTCTCTACCTATCATAATTTTAAAACATTCTATATGAAATCAGACATTAGGACAGAAAATGCTCATACAACATGTTGCATTAATTTTGTATGGCTGAGATATATTTCTTTGCAGCTCTGAAGGACCATGATTAAAATATAAGAAAAAATTGAACAAATATTCTGAACATTATATTTATTGCTTCAAAGAGTTGGAGGTAAATGTGGATCTTATTAATGTATATGCTTTCTTTGCAGATCGCTAAAACTGAAGAATTGAATTTCTCTCTTAATGAACATTTGTGTTTGCTGTCAAGTGTTATTTAATATGGAAAACATTTAGCTGCAATATCACTGACTATGCCACTAACTGTGAATAGCACTCTTTGTCGAATAATCAATGTTCTGTTGAAACCCCAGGGTCCCAATAGCTAATCTTAATGAGAATTACTCAATGGAAAATCTTGGACAAGATTTACATTTTTTATGACCTTTTTTAAAAATGTGACATTTATTCTGGCTATTGTCCAGGATTTGCCACTGAGTAATGTGATCTAGTAGTGGCTTTTGGGATCCTGCCTTTTTAGCAAAATTTTTATTTTTCCTTTGCATAGTGCTTTTTACAGCTAGTAAGATGGTCAATACTACTTCAAGTTTTTGAGGTATTATAACTATGAAGCCCAGTCTATATGTGAAAACCAAAATAGGGCACATTCTAGGAACAAAGATACACATGTGGTGTGCCATATAAGGGTAAAAGATATTAAACGCATTAAAGTCTGTCATTATTTGATCTGGATAGGCAAATGTGAAGCTTGTCATAAGCAAGAGAGATACATCCACTGAACTTTCAATTACAGAGTGGATCCATGAAAGAACACAATGTCGACTATTAGTTGTAAACAGGTCGAGCAATAACATTTAGTTGCTAAAACACATAGCAATGGAAAAGCTGGCCCAAGAGAAGGCTCTTTTGTTTTTAGATATTAACTAATTCTGAGTCAATGAACTAACCTCACTTCACGCTGCCCTTTAACTAGGAAATATGGCTTGTACCCCTAAATATCTGTCCCCTTTTAAAAAAAATTTAACTATTTGTCTCAATGTTATTTTGAATATATTTTTCAAGTATTAAGTTAGTTTTCTAAAATTATTTGCAATAGTTCAGTAGTAAGATATCTTTAGATTTTAAAGCTAACTTTAGAGAAAACTGTTGAGTTCTACATAAGTCAGAAGATGAACAATGGCAATAAAATGACTAGAAATGTTGTATAGGTCAGTAAGGGCCAAATCTTCTTTCTATTTTTCACAGAAATAGTCTCATTGAGTTCGGTAGGAGTCCTCGTGTGACTAAGGTGAGCAAGATTTAATCCTGAATCTTTTATCTATCAAGACTAGAATCAGAATTAATTATCAGATCTACAGTAATGGTTTTTCTACTGGCAGATTAAAATATCTGCTCAGTTTTCAACAGTTAAGAAAGAGGACCTGGACAGCTAAGAGGCAAAATCAACAGCTTTGCAAATTTAGGACAACCACAAGTAGTGTGAAATCATTTTGCAAATGATTGCACAGTTTGCAAACACAATCACTTTGGTAGTCACAAGTTTGTTCATTATAGCCTGGCCATTACGTGTCTTGGCAGAGACCTCAAAATATCCATTCTTTCGAATATCCCCCAGCAAGAACATTTTGCCACTAAAACCATGAGTTTCCCTGGGTTTGACACACTCATTGTCCATCTATGCCTTTATGGGCACATTACGTACTGAGGTCCAGTGTAGTTTTCACATGCTATTCAAAAAGCGGTGGTATAAAAGCATTTAATCAGAGAGAACCTTTCCAAACCTATAGTTTATTCCAGCATCACTGACTTATTTGTGAACAGAACTAAATATCTTATTGAACAATTGACAGGTGGTTAAATGGGATTAATGAAGAAATAAACATCCATGGGTAAATTGACATCTTCTCAAATTCTTCTCTCATGCAAGAGAAATTACTATTCCCATTGAAGTGAAAATATGTCAAACGTGGGTATTCAAGAGAGTGAGAATCCTATATGTATCTTTTGTATGGATAGCTTGTTTCAGGTACATTCTGAATTAACTTTCCCACACATGAAGCATGATTTGGTGGTTGAAGAGCTGGACTGGGACTCAGGAGGTCTGGATTCATTTCCTGCTCTGCCACAGACTTCCTGTGTGATGTTAGGAAAATCACTTAATCTCTCTGTGCCTCAGTTACCCATCTGTAAAATGCGAATAATAATACTTCCTTTTCCCCATCCCTTGCTTGTGTTGTCTATTTACACTGTAAGCTCTTCAAGGTGGAGACTGTATCTTACTACATCTTTGTACAGTGCCTAGCACAAGAGGTCCTTGATCTTTATTAGAGCTTCTAGAGGCTACTATAATACAAATAATAAGATGGCTTTCACTGTCTATTATTAGTAATTAAAAATACTTCAAGGATCTAACTTCATTGCCCTCCTTCCTGATAAAATAGAATAAGGTGTAAAAAATTGATAAGTTCTTAAATATTTCAAATATTTATTCTGGTTTAAATGTACATGCCCATTACAAGTTTTTGTCCTATAACAGAGCCAAGAGCCTTTTGGCATCTTTCAGAAAACTCAGACACATGTTGATTTGGGCAGTTGTGTTTTAGATGGACGAAATAGCCATATAGGAAGAGGTTCCATTAGTTGCTGTGGAACTAGTACTTTTGGCTGTTAACTGAAACACTGGTGGTTCAGACTTGTCCAGGGATGGACTTTAAACATGTTAGCAGAGGGAGGATTGCACTGGGATTGAAATGACAGGATTTGCAATATGGAGATCCAGGGCCGCCCAGAGGATTCCGGGGGCCCGGGGTCTTCGGCGGCGGGGGGCCCTTCCGTTCCGGGACCTGCCGCCGAAGTGCCCCGAAGACCCGTGGCGGGAGCCCCCCGCTGCCGAATTACCGCTGAAGCGGGACCCGCCGCCGAAGTGCAGCCCGGTCTTCGGCGGTAATTCGGCGGTGGGGGGGGGTCCCCGCTGCAGGTCTTCGGGGCACTTCGGCGGCGGGTCCCAGAACGGAAGGGCCCCCCGCCGCCGAATTACCGCCGAAGACCGGGCTGCACGTCGGCGGCGGGTCCCGCTTCGGCGGTAATTCGCCACTGGGGGGTCCTTCCACCCCGGAGCGGAAGGACCCCCCGCCGGCGAAGACCGGGAACGAAGACGCTCCTGCGCCCTCTTGCCCCGCCCCCTCTGGGCGGCCCTGACCCTATCCACCCCCCTCCAGAACACCCACAATCCAACCCCCCCCCATTCCCTGCCCCCTGACCGCTTCCCCAACCTCTGCCCCCTCCCTGTGCCCTGAGTGTCCCCAGGACTCCCTGCCCCTTAGCCAACCCCCCCGGCCCCAGCCTCTTACCCCCGGCTCCCTCCTCACCCGGAGTCTCAGCGCCTCGGCTGAACAGCCGCAGCGTGTCTCCACCGGGGCCCCTGAGCTCCGTCCCACTCAGAGCCGCGTAGGGAGGGGGCGGGGCTGCGAGCTCCACGCCGAGCGGAGGGAGCTGAGCTCAGCCCGGAGCTCCCAGCCCCGCCCCCTCCCCACGCGGCTCTGAGCGGGGCGGGGCTCAGGGGCCCTGGCGGAGACACGCTACGGCGCTGTCTGAGGACAGCGCTTGATGTGCTAGGGCTCCAGGATGGGGGCGGAGGCGGGAGCCTTAGCTGTTCTCTTGGGGGCCCCTGCGGAGCCCGGGGCCCGGGGCAAATTGCCCCCTTTGCCCCCCCTTCTGGGCGGCCCTGTGGAGATCAGAGTACTAGTCTGGGTTATAAAACAGATTTCCTCTTCCACACTGGAGACATCTCTTGCACCCAAATTTTAAAAAGTGGACTCAAATTTTGAATGCCAATCCTCAACACCTTAGGGGCTGATTTTCAGAGATGCTCAACACCCACAGCTGTCACCGAATTCAATCAGATTTGTGAATGCTCAGCACCTTTGAAAGTCAGGCCTTATATGCTGAAAGTTGGACACCAAAAAACTGATGTGTCCAAAGCTAGTGGCCACTTCTGCAAATGTGGGCATTAACCTCTATGTATCATTTACCTCAGTTACAAAATAATGATACTTATTATATTTATATAAATATAATAATATAATATTTTTCCAATTCCACAGGGATATGGTGACAACTAATGAATGTATGTAAAGTACTTTGAAATCCTTAGATGGAAGGTGCTGTCATTGTGCAAAGGGGGCATTTGCTTAACTTCACACACTAAGTAGTCCTCATGAAGACAATGGGACTACTTTGTCTAAGTAGGGACTGCATTGAAAATTAATGTATAATTGTGGTGCAAGTAGGCATACCCACACTAGCTTTGATCTAACTGGCAATGCAGCCTTGTCAACCCAACAGATACTTATTTGGGTTCCTGAGTGTGTACTTGGGTTGCTAGCCTGCACCAGGTTCCATGCTGACACATCTTCATTGCTGCTGCTTCCCATGCTAGCTAAATTAAAGCTGAAACAGGTATGCTTACCTGCACTGCAATTACACATTAATTTGTGGTGTAGACATATCCTAAGTCTTTCCTGGATCAGGGTCTATTTTTTGAGTCAAGATTCATAGATTCCAAGGTCAGAAGGAACCAATGATGATCATCTAATCTGACCTCCTGTATAACACCAGCCACAGAAATTCCCCAAAATAATCCCTAGAGCAGATATTTTAGAAAAACATCCAGTCTTGATTTAGAAATTGTCAGTGCTGGAGAATCCACTATCACCCTTGGTAAATTGTTCCAATGGTTAATTACTCTGAATGTTAAAAATTTACATCTTATTTCCACTCTGAATTTGTCTAGATGAAAAGTTTCCAAAGCACAGACTAGTGTCTTGCCATGAGGCGTAGAAAGGAAGAAATGTATTCTGGAGCTATGGTAGAAACAGAAGTAGCACAATTATAACTTGCATAAATCATAGAATCATAGGACTGGAAGGGACCTTGAGAGGTCATCTAATCCAGTCCCCTGCACTCATGGCAGGACTAAGTATTATCTAGATCATTCCTGACAGGTTTTTGTCTAACCTGCTCTTAAAAATCTCTAATGATGGAGATTCCGCAACCTCCCTAGGCAATTTATTCCAGTGCTTAACCACCCTGACAGTTAGGAAGTTTTTCCTAATGTCCAACTTAAACCTCCTTTGCTGCAATTTAAGACCATTGCTTCTTGTCCTATCCTCAGCAGTTAAGAAGAACAATTCTTCTCCCTCCTTCTTGTAACAACCTTTTACATACAGTACTTGAAAACTGTTATCATGTCCCCCCTCAGTTTTCTCTTTTCCAGACTAAAGATACCCAACTTTTTCAATCTTCCCTCATAAGTCATTTCTTCTAGACCTTTAATCACTTTTGTTGCTCATCTCTGGACTCTCTCCAATTTGTCCATATCCTTCCTGGAATGTGACACCCAGAACTGGACACAGTACTCCAGCTGAGGCCTAATCAGCGTGGAGTAAAGCAGAAGAATTACTTCTCATGTCTTGCTTACAACACTCCTGCTAATACAGCCCAGAAGGATGTTCTCTTTTTTTGCAAGTGTTACACTTTTGAATCATATTTAGCTTGTGGTCCACTATGACCCCCAGATACCTTTCCGCAATACTCCTTCCTAGGCAGCTATTTCCCATTTTGTATGTGTGCAACTGATTGTTCCTTCCTAAATGGAGCACTTTACATTTGTCCTTATTGAATTTCATCCTATTTACTTCAAAACATTTCTCCAGTTTGTCCAGATTATTTTGAATTTTAATCCTATCCTCCAAAGCATTGGCAACCCCTCTCATCTTGGTATCGTCTTCAAACTTTATAAGTGAACTTTCTATGCCATTATCTAAATCACTGATGAAGATATTGAACAGAACTGGACCCAGAACTGATCCCTGCAGGACCCCACTCATTATGCCCTTCCAGCATAACGTAGAATGTTTTCCACGTAAAATGTTTTCCTAGTAAAAGTTGTTGTTACTTACCTTGTTTACTTTTCATTTCTTCAGTATGAAAAAATGTAATTTTCTAAACTAAAACCTGCTTATTTATTCACAGTTATAAATGTTTCAGAAAATAGCTAATTTTTAAATTATGAACTTTTATAATCTATACAATCAAATCTCTCTTTCTCTTTTTGCAAGCCTGGATCATTTTCTTGAATAGTTATACAAAAAGAGGGTATTGCCTTGTTAAGAGTCCATATTTGACATGGCTTCTTTATAAAACTTGTTATTGTCTGAACTTTTTTTTAGGGCAGGGATTGGAAACATTTTTAAAGAAAATGTACAAATACAGTATTGAAATGTATCTACCTTAACTACATTAGTTACAAACTAAGACCCAAATTCCGCACTCAGCTATGCTCACATAACTCCCAAGCAGGACAGATGCATCTAAGCAAAGAATCTGGCCATAGGTTTGTAGAAAGTAATCTATTTTTTAACGTTTCATATGCTGTCATCAGATAGCTGAGAACCACTATGAGGAATTATATGTTTATCACTGAGAATCTCCTGGTGGATATCTTCCCTGCAAATTTTGCCACAATTATTTCAAATGGTCCTATAGTGACCTTCAGTCTATTACATTACATTACATCCAGATTGGAATTTTACAAATACAAAGCTATGAAAGAAACAGAACCCAGTAGACACTGTTTTAAGTGAAGATTTCTTAAACTACATGAAGATAGATTATGAGACAATGTTAAATAATTGTTGTTAGTAGGAAAAGTAACTTTTTCTTCCACATCACTTTACAAACAAAGGAAGGGCTGATTCCTTGATTTTATTTCAGCTGCTCTGTTCATGCTACATTAGAACATTAGTACTTGAGAGTACCACACCTGGTCCATGCGATAGCGCTTAAGCCACATGATTACAATTAAGCACATTCTTAAGTGCTTTCTAAATGAGGCTGCTTTCTTGAACTGGGACTGTTCTTGTTATGCAGATACAATTACACACTAAAATGAAATTCTACTATTTTAGAAAAACTCAACCAAATCCAACTTTTTATCACAACTTTATGCGATGAACCAGTTTATTGAGTCTACAAGTGTCTACCTAATGCTATGCAACAATATTTTTCTGGTTTTGTAAAGTTCATCACACATAGTATTTCTTAAATTTTGTTCACTTCTGATAACTTGACAATTTCACTTGTTGCTGTAAGACAGCTTGGTTTCTAGCAACTAGGGTAGCATAATTTTTTCCCCTGAAATTAATCTTGACCCTATGAGATAGACACTGTATTTGGGTAACTGAACAGTGAAGACATGTATTTTCAAATAAACTAATACATTTTCATTGATTAAAAAAATATGTTGGCTTTTGAACAGACAGATATTTAATAAACAAGAACTATGTATTCTGGCACCCTTCCAAAAGAAAAATTTTGATGCAACTCTTAACATTCATCAGTTTTCACATCTAACTAGTTTTAATCTATTGATATATCAGATAAAATATTCCAAAAATATTGAATCCTAAAATAGATGATATATTTTGAGAAGTAGAGGAATCACTTGCAATGTAAATGTCCTAGACAGCAAATAAATAGAAAACTTTGTAGTACCAGAAATGTATTATTTTATCAGGTTCTTTCACTGTGGAGGTACCTGTGGAGGTATGCCCATATTGTACATGGTATTTTTGTGTTTATCCATAGGAAGTTTATTTTCATTGGGTTGATTTTTCTTCTGTCAGACCAATTATTATTATAATATGGTTTAAATGTTGATGACAGGAGAAGGAAACATTTTGAGTATATATTTAGTACATCTCTTTAAAACAGAGTAATAAGTATGTTATTTTAGTTACACCTTGATTTATATTTATTTCAATTTCACAACAGGCCTGATCCAAAGCCCATAGAAATCAATAGAAAGATTCCCCTTGACTTTAAGTATCTTGGGTCTTATCCAAAGCCCATTAAGCACATGCTTCACATTAAGCATGTATTTAAGCCCTAGTTTTAGACCATGAAAATTTTGCCCGAAGCAGGGATCAGAAATAAATTATTTTCTTTTCTTGCACTGTATTAATTGAGGCATAAACATCAGAGATTCTAAGATACTGTACTTACTCTGCGAGGTGCCCTAGAAATAACTAAGATGAAAACAAAATAGACCCTGGACTAGTCTCCCCAAAAGCATTTTAAAAGAGGCATAGTTATCCTGAAATCTAGTCATTTTAAAAACCTGAGCTAAAAGTTGTCTGAGGTACCATACCTACCAGAATCCCCCTAGCATTCATAATCACATTTTCGATTTTATAAACGGATTTTTTCACCCCTATTGCTGCATGTAGGACCCACACAAACAACAAGGAAAACTACCTAGCTGCATGAAATTGGGTGTACCCAGTATGCTCTCAGATGCCCAAAGTTGGGGAAATATGGAGAAGGATTTTTGTCTTTCTAATCTCTGTCTGGTATAATATCAGGTGTTACTTGTAACAGCTCCAGGTAAAAGGATTTCAAAAGTATGATTTCTATGTCGTCCCACTGTGTGTGGTGGGGGAGGGGGACGAAAGAGGATCCTTTGTACACAGAAGAAGAAGAGAAAAGGGATCGGGGACTTTCGCCCCCATAGGACACGTCTCAATCGGAAGAGAGAGATTTATGTGTAAGGGGTCCCTAAGATCACCTTTGAAAAAAACGTGCTTGCACAGCAAATTTCCCCCGAAGTTCTCACACCCTGGAGTTAAATGTACAACAGCCAGGCTCAGAAGTAGAGCAATTGACCAAAGGTTGCGCAGATAATCTACTATAAAGTAATTTACCCAGTATGGATGTGATCCTGCATGACACTTGCACCTAAGAGCTTTCAGACGCCCCTTGTGTTCAAAACACGGGCACGCGGTGCCAGGGAAGACCACGGCGCGAAGATCCTCCTGGAATAAACCAGGGGAGCGCGGCTCTCTTTGCAAAACATTTCGGGGCTAACGGGCGCAAGGCAACGTGCCCGGAGGAGGCTCGGCTGAGAGTCCCGGGCTCCAGGCGCTCGCGCGCAGTCACTACCCGCTGCCTGTCCCCCGGGGCCCTCGGAGGCGCGCGGCGGACGCGGCCCGGAGGCTGAGGGTGCAGAGCGCCGGGGGACCCAGCCGAGCCACCCCTCGCATGCCGCCGCCCGCCGCAGGGTCCGTCCCCTCGCCCCCGCCCCAGCCCCGGCTCTTACCTGAAGAACAGCTTGGAGAAGACGTTGGCCTTCTCCAGAGGGGACCGCTGCATGGTGCCCGGGCCGCCTGCCGGGCGGCGCTAGGCGCAGGGAGCTGCAGCGGCGCTCGCTAATTGCTAAACTCTCCCGCGGCCGATCCGCTCTTGCGGCTCCCCCACCTTATGCACCCTGCCCGCGCTGATGTCATTGCCTCCCTCCTTCCCCTGCCCCTCTCCCCGCCTCTGCTGTGCCCACGGGGCCTGCCCTCCGACCCCCTCCCCCGCGCCCCGCTGGCCTCGCCCCGCGAGGGCAGTGCCCGTGGAGCCGGCACCAAAGGAATCCGCCGCTGCGGGAGCCACTCGCCTGCTCCCGTCAGCTGCGCGCTCCGCGCCCGGCCGGCTGCCGGGACCCCCGCCCGCGAGGCGCTGAGCGCGAGGAGCCCCGCACCCCCGGGTGCCGACTCGCTGCGTCTCGGGCACGGGGAGAGGGATAGCGACGCCTCTCGGGCTTGCTCGCCCCACACTTGTGCTTCGGGGCTATGGCAAGCTGGGCGGGCTCCAAAGCGCCTTGGGGTCGGTCTCCTCCAGGTGACCCCCCACCCCACCCCTAACAGTTTGCTGGGATCAGGCAGAACACCCGCCCTCTTCCTGGGCTCCAAACTGATTCTTCCTTCGGCTGGGAAAGCGCTTCCCCCTCCCCCCTTAGCGCTTAGGATTGTGCCCGGGGTCTTATTCCCTGCCCCCTGGGTTGCAGTCTTTGCCTGGTACCGTGTAACACTGCTCACTCCAGAGCGCTGACCCCAGGTATTGCTACACCCCACCCCTGGCTGTGTTGGGAACTCAGATGCCAAGCACAACACATTACCGACCTGACATAACTGGCAGGGGTTCACCGGGGCACCTGCTATGGTGCCAATTTCAGTCTCAGTCAGCAAACCTTCTTGAAAGGTTTACCGAGAGAAACGGAGTCTCCCACTTTAAAATACAAGACTTGGCCTGTAAAGCTGGTTTCCTCAGACGAAAAGGTAAACTCGGGTATCTCGAGGAAATCCGGTGTAAAGGGAGTTGAAATCCTTGCTCCCGCCTCAGTCTGTGCAAAGTGCTCAGTACACCTTGTGTTAAATCCTGGAACGCTATTGTTAAAAGTGTTAAGCACACATTGACATTGGACTGGAGCAGATTAATAGCAAAGTAGGCTTTTTGAATCTGAGATTTTTATCATCTCCAGGTCTTTGGCAAATTTGTTTACTGTGAAATTACCTCATTAATTTCTGCTTGATATGAATGCAAATAAGTAGAATGTGAATACTTAGTAATAAGGATACTTGCATAGGGTGTGCAGACCCCATGCTGTCTTGGCCATTAAAGGGTTACTAGGATTGGGGAACTGCCTGCCTGCTCAGCTGGGGCTGATCAGGGGACTTACAACAGCTGCAGAGATAAAAAGAAGCTGATGAGCAGGAGCCTTCAGCAACAGACTGGCGAGATACTGCCCAGGAAAATGGACCCTCTGGAGGATGAGACCAAAGGGGTAACTGAGGAACAGCTTGAAGGACAAGCATGCTGGGTAGGCAAGGGGAACATGAAGGGGTTGGGAGAGCTTGATGCTGACCACTTCGTTATAAGAACGGCCATACTGGGTCAGACCACAGGTCTCTCTAGCCCAGTATTCTGTCTTCCGACAGTGACTGATGCTGGATGCTTCAGCGGGAATGAACAGAACTGGGCAGTTACTGAGTGATCCATCCCTTGCCTTCTAGTCCCAGATTCCAACAGTCAGAGGCTTAGGGAAGTGCAGAGCATGGGCTTGCATTCCTGACCATCTTGGCTAATGGCCATTGATGTCTGTCAATGGCTGTCTGTCCATGAACTTATCATGTGCAGAGTTTCTGGTCTGGAACCCAGGACAGTGGATGAGCCTGGATTCCCTACCAAGCCCAGCATAGTTGCTTATCAAGGCCTTGAAAAAGTGAGCCATACCCAAAGAAGCCAGAGGCTGTGTCCCCCTCACCTAGACTTGCTAGTCTCCTGAAATATTGGACTTTTTAATACCCCCAAAAGGGAAGGGGTTATCTGTGGCCTGCGCTGAGGTTGCAACAAAGAATCAGTGAGTGGGCTGGAAGGTGGGCAGCCCCTCAAAGAAGAAGGGAAAATGAGGCAGAGTTGCTGTGTTGCCTGGTCTAGCTATGAGGAGTTCTGAAGATACTGAAAAAGAGTCATATTTACTTTAAAAATGCATCCGCTTTATATTTCTTCTCTTAGAATATCAATATCAGGAAGGGACCTCAGGAGGTCATCTAGTCCAACTCCCTGCTCAAAGCAGGACCAATCCCCAACTAAATCAGGGATTGTCTTAACTCATGAATGTAAGAAGCAAAGCTGTTTCCTTATTGTGAAACTTTCCCAGAACAATCATTCCAGCTCAGTCAAGGTGGGATGTCCTACATTTCATAATATTGAATCAACACGCTATTATTTATAAAGCACCATAAATGTGCATTGTGCATTACAAACAAGATACCTGATTCCTGACCCTCAATGGATTAAAATCTAAACATAGCCAAAGTGCCAACAAACATAGAACTAACATTAGGAAGAACAGCATAAGAACATATGGTTATTTTGTTTAGTTATGCGTTCAGTGTGAATGATCCTGGTTTGTTTTGTTTAATAACTCTGGTTTTGCTGTTTAAACACTACATTTGTTGACTTTGATTTTTGTATTTGCAACATTAGATATGGGAGGGGAGGATCTATCTTTCTGCAAGTGCATGGTTGCTCCCCTCAGTATATTGTCTAGTACTTTATCCAGACTAGTTGCATCTCCAGCACTGTGCCTTTCTTTTCTTGTAGTTCATGCTACTGTTTAACTAGCTGTCACTCCTAGCAAGCTTTTACTGATATTTTTAAATTAATTTTATATCATTATTTCTAGTTATGCCCAGCTGTACTTCCATAAACAATTCTTCTTCATCTTGGTGGTGTTTCCTCACAGTATATGTAGTTGGTTAATGTCTCCTCTTCTGGAGTGTCTAAACAAGGCTTTTTTGG
The DNA here is from genome assembly GCF_020497125.1 of Mauremys mutica. NCBI lineage: Eukaryota > Metazoa > Chordata > Testudines > Geoemydidae > Mauremys > Mauremys mutica. The sequence goes on from NC_059072.1 coordinate 47,285,946, forward strand.
TCTCAAATTTCCCACTTGATCCTACCACAGTGATCGCAACAATGGGAGTACCAGTATAGACAGAACTCCAGACAGCTGTCATTGTTTTAAGCACTAGATCAGGGGTAGGCAACCTGCGGCACGCATGCCAAAGGCGGCACACAAGCTGATTTTCAGTGGCACTCACACTGCCCGGGTCCTGGCCACCAGTCTGGGGGGCTCTGCATTTTAATTTAATTTTAAATGAAGCTTCTTAAACATTTTAAAAACCTTATTTACTTTACATACAACAATAGTTTAGTTATATATTATAGACTTATAGAAAGAGACCTTCTAAAAATGTTTAAATGTTGTACCAGCACGCAAAACGTTAAATTAGAGTGAGTGAATGAAGACTCGGCCCACCACTTCTGAAAGGTTGCCGACTCCTGCACTAGATCATCTCATCCTGCTCAGATTAGGTCTAGATGATTCCATGCTTAAAACATCAATGGCTGCTGAAGCCTTGTCTACACTAGTACTCCCACTGTTGCGATCGCCCGTGGGAATCTTGAGGCAAAAAAGACTGGTGGTGATGTCCCCCTTAATCATTGTTTATACTATTTGCAAATTTAGCTCTAAAGTCTTTCCTTTTAAGTCAAGCTCTCTAGCGCCTTAACTATTTTGATTATTCTTCTCTGTACTTATCAATAACTCTCGGATTCTAAGGTGTACAGGTGTACTGTCATCAGAGCCACAGGGACTATCCTTTCCCTGCTCCATGACTTGATAACTCTGCATAGATAACCCAAAATTGCTTAGATCTTTTTTCCCTTATCAGATTGCAAACTCTAATCTAACTTGCACAATATCACCCCAAGATATTTTTTCTGCATTGCTGCCTTCTGGATTTCTCCCTTCCAATGAATATCTGTATTTCAGATGACTTTCACTTTGAAAGACTTGCAAGGTAGTATATTGAGGAATCTTAATCTGTTACTTTAGAACTGTCCATATTCCTAACCTTCTCTAATGGGATTGATGCTGCTCTAGTTAAGTAATTGAGAAACTTGTCCGTAACATTAGTCTGAGCAGGAGCTGATCTTAGGTGTGGGAACCACAAAGGTACATTGATGCCTAAGTCCCAGTTTTGGCTCCACTATGATCCCCAAAACTCCTGCTGAATGCAGAAAAGTGTCCTAAACACTGGATTAGTTATTTCTCTCTAGCGCAATGATTTATTCACAGTGGAACAGTGTCAGCAGAAGATACTAAGGGAGTCCCAATTCAGAATATCCCATAGCTAACTAGTTAAAGCACCTGCCTAACGTCTGAACAGGTGTCTCCCACCTCTTTTCTGCCTCCTCAGGGAAGAAGGAGGGGCAATGAACCCTAGGTCTCCCACATCCCAGGTGAGTGCTCTAACCACTGGGATGAAGATATAAGGTGTTCTGTGTGAAGCATCGTAGGTGCCTAACCCATTCCTGCAAGAAACACCTTGGGCACCTAAACTGTCTGACTCCAGGTGGCGAGTTCTTGTTTGTGGATTGCAAAGAAGACTTAGGCACGCGAGTCCAGGTTGTAGGGAGGCACCTATCTTGGGGCAGGGAGGGGGAAGTGCATGGTGTGGCTTAGTGCACATCCTTCTCCTCAGCATTTCCCATTGGCTAGCTTAGGAAGCCCGCTGCCTAGCATGCTGTCATTTGTGGATCACATTCTTAGGCATCTCTCTCCCCATTTGTCATTTAGGGAGCCTAGGTGCCTAACTTGGCTTTGTGGATTAGTGTTGTTCCTATGGATGGTGGGGTTTTGTTTTGTTTTAACCTGCTAGGTGCCTAAAAGTTAAGTGCTGTGGCACTCAGAGTTGTAACGCTTAAGTCTCTTTGTGGATCCCACCCTCATTCTCTTTGAGTTATTTCTCTTCTCTCTGGTTACACCCCCTTCCAATTTAGTATCTGTGAATTTCACTGAGATGCTCTTTATTTACTTCCATTTTTAGAAAAGACATATGTCCCAATCTGATACCAACAATTTTATCCACTAATTTTATGCACTTCCAGCTGGTTTTACTCCATTTTGCTCAAAAAGCTTAGGGCTTGGCTACACTTGCAAGTTGCAGCACTGGTAGAGGCTTTCCAGCGCTGCAATTAGTAACCGTCCACGCCTGCAAGGCACATCCAGCGCTGCAAATCTCTGGCTGCAGTGCTGGCTGTACACCTGGTCACGTTGGGGTGTAGCGATTGCAGCGCTGGTGATCCAGCGCTGCTCATCAAGTGTGGACACACACCCGCGCTTTTATTGGCCTCCAGGGAATAAGGAGATATCCCAGAATGCTTTTAACTAAATTACTCTCTTTGTTTTGTTATGCAGCCTCTCTTTGTTTTGTTGTGAACTCCGATCGGAGCTCCGTTGAACTGCTTATCTAAAAAACAAACACTGATCACAGCAAACAGGAGCTATCTGTACCTGGCTGTGAACGATCAAATGAGAGGCAGGCAGGGAGTGAATGTTTGCTTGACAGAGAAACAGCGTTGGATGCAGGCTGTTTGCAATTAAGACTAAGGGGTCGCGAACATTTTCTGATTTTTCAATCCAGGAAGCTAACACACAGTGTTGGCTCCAAAAATCCACTCTCTCTCTCTTCCCCGCTCCCTGTCACAGTACACCACAAGGAGTGAGTGAAACAGCGGGGAGTCCGTGTTGGAGGCAGGCTGTTTGCAATTAAGAGTTAAGACTAAGGGCTCGGGAACATTTTCTGATTTTTCAATCCGGGAAGCTAACACACAGTGTGGCTCCAAAAATCCACTCTCTCTATCTTCCCCGCTCCCTGTCACAGTACACCACCCTCCACCCCCCTCTTTTGAAAAGCACGTTGTTGCCACTTGAATGCTGGGATAGCTGCCCATAATGCAGCACTCCCAACAGCGCTGCAAATGTGGCCACACACCAGCGCTGGTAGCTGTGAGTGTGGCCACACACCAGTGCTGTTCCTGCACAGCTGCATGACCAGTGCTGTAACTCCCAGCGCTGCAACTTTCAAGTGTAGCCAAGCCCTTAGTAAAAGATTAAGTCCCTGATCCAAAGATCTTATTGGGCAGGGGGCTTATCCAGCAAAGATTTAACATAATGCAACAGACCAGCTACAAATGGAACTTAGAGGCAAATAGCACATCTGTATCATATGGGGACCTCTCAGCAGGGCAAAAGCTGCAATAAGAAGACAGCTGAGGAGTCCCCCAAACTGAGGGCTGGAGTAAAGCTAGCATCTCCAGCTCTATTCCTCCCCCTCCCGGTTCCTATGGCCCCAAAGTCAATGAAGCTGTGCTTCTTAAATTAGGACTGAATATGGCCCAGTGTGTTCTGTTATATGCTTGTGGTTTTAACCATAAAAGTAAACTATTAGCTTTTGTAACTAGGATATAACAACATTTACTATTGAATTAAACCCTAAGTTGCCACTGAAAACTGGGCAGACACTGGTTTGATTACAATGACTCTCTTCACTAGGATAAATTCTACATTCTGCTCTGCTTCTGAAGAAACTTTCAAGGAAAAAAAGCAAAAATATGTTAATTTGCCAAGTATTCAGAAGATGATGGACTGACAGCTTCAAGTAACCAAATTCCACACTCTGTCCACAGACCAGGTATGACACAAGAAGCAACTGTTCAAGTTTTCCTCCTCTGTCAACATGCTCCTACTGGTGCATGGAGGGGTCTACAGCTAAACATGGGAGTGTAGTTCAGTCTGTATGTCTCCTGAGGCTGTGTGACGTTATTAATATGAACTGGGACCATACAGAACATTGTTGCAACCAAGGTCCTGTAGTGGCACCAAATCTTGTATAAAGGGGGGTCAAATAAGGTGACTAAGACAAGGTTATGGTTTGCTGGTTATGATTATGCTCTCTGGATGCATGTATAATTTTTTGTATTTAAAGTTGTAAGTATTGGCTCTATACCGTCAGTATTTCAAACTTGTGCTATGCTTCTGGGTGACACACCAGACAATTTGCCATCAGCACTGCCTAGCCTGCTTGATGGCCCATTAAGGACCATCAGCTATACAACTGACCCATTGAGAGAAGGCAGATACACCCTTTGACTCAGCAAGGTGTGCAGGAACAGGCCTATGAACAGAACTCTAAGGTTTTTCTATGCCATGTGCTGGATAGTTTGTTTTTGGAACAAAGAAAGCAAGAGAATATAAAAGACTGCAAAAAAACCCAGGAATACACCTCTACCCCAATATAACACTGTCCTCGGGAGCCAAAAAGTCTTACCGCGTTATAGGTGAAACCGCATTATATTGAACTTGCTTTGATCCACTGGAGTGCACAGGCCCGCCTCCCCCCTCCCCACCCCCACCCCTGAGTGCTGCTTTACTGCGTTATATCCAAATTTCTGTTATATCGGGTCACATTATATCGGGGTAGAGGTGTACTTGTGGCACCTTAGAGACTAACAAACTTATTTGAGCATAAGCTTTCGTGGGCTACAGCCCACTTCATCAGATGCATAGAATGGAACATGTAGTAAGAATATATATATATACAGAGAACACAAAAAGGTGGAAGTTGCCATACCAACTCTAAGAGGCTAATTAAGATGAGCTATTATTAGGAGGAGAAAAAAAACTTTTGTAGTAATAATCAAGATGGCCTATTCCAGACAGTTGACAATTTCCCCATAAATCTATAAAGGACTGAATGACCCATCCCAGCTGGATGTACTCCAGAGACTTGATTTGAACCTGCAGTTTATTCCATCACTGCTACAAGCCTGAACCAAAAACTTTGCCATTACTGTATGTAATTGATTCCATTTAACCAATTCTACCTCTCATCTATATCTTTTTCCTTTTATGAATAAACCTTTAGATTTTAGATTCTAAAGGATTGGCAACAGCGTGATTTGTGGGTAAGATCTGATTTGTATATTGACCTGGGTCTGGGGCTTGGTCCTTTGGAATCGGGAGAACCTTTTCTCTTTTACTGGGGTATTGGTTTTCATAACCATTCATCCCCATAACGAGTGGCCCTGATGGTGATACTGGGAAACTGGAGTGTTCAAGGGAATTTCTTGTATGACTCCTGGTTAGCCAGTGGGGTGAAACCGAAGTCCTCTCTGTTTGGCTGGTTTGGTTTGTCTTGGTGTTCAAAGGACCCCCTGCCTTGGGCTGTAACTGCCCTGCTCTGAGCAATTTGTCCTGAACTGGTGCTCTCAGAAGTGTCCTACCAAAGCCAGCATAGTTACAGGCTGCCAGGCCAGACATTGATTAATGCCAGTCATGGTTGGTTTTATGTCCTGGATATATCCACTAAGAAATGGGATGAGAATACCAACTTGTATTATATTAGCTGATAAACAGACATCAGAGGGCAGGAAGTTTTGGTAACTCATGACCAGGGCTAGGGCTGATCTTGAGATGAGAAATTCTGATCAGTCCTTGGAACTCTGAAATACCTTCAGTGAAATCCTGGCCGTACTGAACTCAATGGCAAAAATCCCTGGCCAGCAACTACACTCTGACAGATCTCTGGGGGAATACTAGCATTAAATTCACCCTATAAGCACTGAATAGCAAGACTGGCATGTTTTATATAGAATTATTGTAAATAGTGAATGAATATTAATGCCATGCTTCACAACCTGTTGTCTGAGTTCACCTTAAAGATGCAGTAGTTCAAAAAAGGGTTAGCTTGTTATGCAGACCCTGATTTTTATATCATGGATTTCACAGGAGGATGATAATACTGGACTGACATGCTTCTAAAACTGCATGGAGCTTTGACTATAACATTCACACTTCAGGCCTGAAAAGAGTATTGTCATGTATACACCTCACTCTGTTTTGCACTTTATTAGTTGCACTTGGCCAAAAAATTTTGTTTTTTGTTTTTTGTTTTTTTTCCATTCCTTCCTCTGCAACCCCGTGCTCCCCCCCGACGTCTTAGTGACTAAAAATTAGACTAGTCAATTTCTTTTCTGTTTCCAGTCAGCTTTTCTTTTGGGTTGTCACGCACTAACCATGCTGTTGTGGCTGCCAAAAACAACACTTGTGGTCACTGATTTGTCATTGTTTATAATACAGAACCTAATACAAACAAAAGGATTTTCTTTAAGTCTCACCCTGCTGGCTTTTCAAACACCTAAATCTAAGGACTAAACTTAGTTGAAGTCCCTTTAAAAAAAGATATACAAAAAATGGCCCTTGGCTACCCTGGTAGGAAGGAGGGTATGGGGAGCCTCTTTCCATCCCACCCCGCTCACAAGCATCAGGGCAGATACTCCCTACAGTTCATGAGAGAGTACTAGGAGAGAAGGCTAGCAAAGCATGATGTCTCACACCATAAGTCTGATCCAAAGTCTCCTGAAGTCAATGGGAATCTTTCCATTGATTTCTATAGGCTTTGGGTTAGGCCTTATGATCCCAAGGATTATGATCTGTGGTTTTGGGAATACATCCAGGTGTTGAACTATTCCTCTATCAGTAATCAGTGCAAGCTATGGGCACATCCTGCTCCTGTTTCTTAGCTTGCAGTCGTTCTATAGAAGAAGATGCAACAACCAACATCTTCCTTTTGTCATTGCTTTGCACAGGGCTGCATGTTGCCCTATATTTTATTTACGGATGGCAGAGTTGACCTCCCCATACCCCAGGTGACACATTAGAAGTTTGTCTGTTTCAGAACTGTGCAGATGCCATTGTGGAAGCAAATTGTAGTCTCACTGTTCCTTGGGAAACATTCTTGGGAAAATGTTCTCTTTTTTTAATGTTGTGCTTGAAAAAATGCTGAAAATAGTAACGCAATAACAATAAACAGTCTTTGTTATGGCTCTGTAAATTATATTTCCATTTCTTAATAGTCAAAAGACCAGAGAGACACTATCAAATGACTTATACTAATTTTCTTTTTTATATCCTTAAAGTGTTCTCTACTTGTAGGTAAATTAGCTCTTAATAATATGCAATTTTGTTTTGTTCATTAATCATGACTGACTTAACATCATGGCTGACATAGTTAACTTCCTAATATCTACTCCTTTGCCAGCAAGCTTAATTAAAATGCATTGTAAATGAAAGTAAAGCTGCAATGATATTGGTTTAACAAGGTTAAGCATTCACAAATATTTACTGGAACAACATACCTATACAAGTCAATATCCGCAAGACTGAGACTGCAGAAGGATGGCTTTGGTTTTTTGCTTGTTTGGTGTTTTTGTTTTTGGGTTTTTTTTTATTGTGTCAAATGAATTTAGTCCTGGCAGAAGATGCCAGATGATTAATGGGACAAATTCAGTCATCGCCGCAATAAGTAGGCACAACTCCATTGTTTTCTGATGCTGTAATTGTTTATTCCAACCATAAATTTGGCCCTTGAACTAAGGCAGGGGTTCTCAAACTTCAATGCGCTGTGACCCCCTGCTGACAACAAAAATTACTTTATGACCCCAGGGGACCGAAACCTGAGCCTGCCCAACCCCCGGGTGGGGTGGGCCTGTGATGTTATTGACATAAATTGTAACCACATAGATCATTGTTGCAATCACTGTTATATATTTGCTGCAAATATTATACGAAGATTGTCGTGTGAGGTGTCTATAAAGAGGTTATGATTTACTGGTTATGATTATGCTGTCTGTATGTGTATCTTTTTTTTTGTAGTTGAAGTTATGAATATTGGCTATGTACTTGTATCTCAATGTGTTTTGATTCAAGTAGCCTTGGTGAAACATTTGGTCAGCTTCTTGAGAAAGGACTATTCTCAGTACGTGCCCATTCAAGAAACACTTAACTGACCATGAACTTTGGGAGATGCCAATCCACATTGGAGCTTTCCTGGGAACATTCAAACTGACATGTAAACCAGGCCCACACAACATGCGGCCCGCGTGGGCTCACTGTGCGGCCGCAGGCAAGCGGTAGGGTGGGGCTGTCGGGTTCGCCCAGGGCCGATGCAACCGTCCAGGATTTTTCCTCCCTCCCTTCCCTTCCCCTCACGCAGAGTGCAATGTGGCTGATTGGGCGCCTGGGCCTGATTTAGCTGCTCCCATTGGCAGGGCCGGTGCAAGGATGTTTCGCACTCTAGGCGAAACTTACACCTTGCGCCCCCCCCTGCTCCCCCTGAGGCACCCCTGCCCGCGGCAGCTCCCCCCCTCCACCCTGAGGCACCCCCCTTGCGGCAGCTCCCCATCCTGAGGCACCCCCCCCACCCCAGCTCACCCCTGCTCCGCGCACGAGCACCCCGAGCACGCCGTGGCTGCTTCACTTCTCCCACCTCCCAGGCTTGCGGTGCCTAAGCTGATTGGCGCCGCAAGCCTGGGAGGCGGGAGAAGTGAAGCAGCTCACCCCTGCCCCGCCTCCTCCCGAGCACGCCGTGGCTGATTCACTTCAGCCCTCAGCTGTTTTCTTTGCAGTAATATGGCCCTCGCCACTTTATGAGTTGTGCAGGCCTCATGTAAACAGTGACGCTGGCCTGCAAACTGAGTCAGGCATGGACATGCGACTTGCCCTTGTGACTCCAGACTCCATCTTGCTGCTGTGATTTTCCACAGTAAAAACAAAGGACTGTCCTTCCACGGGAAGAGACTATAAAAGGCAGCTGCATCTTCTCCATCTTGTCTTCAATCCTGCTTCTTGCCGATGGAGGGACCTTGCTACAAACTGAAGCTCTGAATAAAGGACTGAATGACCCATCCTAGCTGTGGATGTACTCCAGAGACTTGATTTGAACCTGCAGTTTATTCCAGCACTGCTACAAGCCTGAACCAAGAACATTGCCATTACTGTATGTAATTGATTCCATTTAACCAATTTTAGCTCTCATTTATATCTTTTTCCTTTTATGAATAAACCTTTAGATTTTAGATTCTAAGGGATTGGCAACAGCATGGTTTGTGGGTAAGATCTGATTTGTATATTGACTTGGGTCTGGGTCTGGGTCCTTTGGGATCGGGAGAACCTTTTCTCTTTTACTGGAGTATTGGTTTTCATAACCACTCATCCCCATAACGAGTGGCCCTCGTGGTGATACTGGGAAACTGGAGTGTCTAAGGGAATTGCTTGTATGACTCCTGGTTAGCCAGTGGGGTAAAACCAAAGTCCTCTCTGGCTGGCTGGTTTGGTTTGCCCTAAAAATGGAGAAACCCCAGCCTTGGGCTGTATCTGCCCTGCTCTAAGCAATTTGTCCTGAATTGGTGCTCTCAGTTGTGTCCCGCCAGAGGCAGCATCGTTACAGGGCCAAAGCCTGAGCCCCATCGCTCCAGGCGGGGTGGGGGACAAAGCTCAAGGGCTCCAGCTACAGGCCGGGGGCCTGCAACCTCAGCCCCGCTGCCCAGGGCTGAAACATCAGGCTTTGGCTTCGGCCCTGGGCAGTGGGACTCAGGCTTCAGCCCTAAGTCCCAGCATGTCCAAGCCAGTCCTGGCGACCCTTTAAAGGGGGTTACGACCCATTTTGGGGTCCTGACCCACACTTTGAGAACCACTGGACTAAGGTCCTTGATCTTTGTATTTCTGCCCTTGCCACACTCTCTCTTTGCACAAACTTCCCCACAGATCATCACTACTGTCTGACTACATCAATATAATATTTTGTTTCTCAGTTATGGAAAAATCATCTAGTACTTCAATGGCAGTAAGAGATGTTCTACTGACTGTGTTCTCAAGGGGTGTGTGCGTGCACAGCTTGGTGTTAAAGGATGGTTGAAGCATCCTGGAAGGTCCAGACATCAGTTCTGAGGAGCAAAACAGATGCAGAGAGCCAGATTGTGACAGGCCTTCTAGGGATGTATGAAGGAAGAGCTCAAAATAAACCATCTCCTCATTCAAAGGCCATTAAAGGCCTGCTGCAGTTGTGGTTCCTGTGCCTGGAGAAACAGGTACTGCTCTGAATGTTTCACATGGTGACCCAAAGGCACTGGGGCTGGTTAATATGAGAACAAGAACTTAGCTCTAGCTTTTTTAAGCATTTAAAAAAAAATTGCATGAAAACTGGAGTGCTTTTAGCAGGGTGGACCCCCACTCCTGCCCTGAAGGGTTAAAAACAGCCCTGGAAGGGGACTGCAGCTGGAGAAAGCAGCTTTTAGGCTGGGCTTATTGGGGGAAGTGGCTGCAGCTGGGGCCACGCCCCAGACTCAGCTGGCCCTATAACAGCAGAGAAGCCAGGGGCAGACAAAGGAGTCTTCCTCTGCCTGTAGAGGGAGAAGGGTCTGGCTGCAGGGAGCTAAAGACAGGGTACCTGAGTGACGCAGGGCTGGGGAAAGGCAGAGGAGCTGGAGAGCTCCAGCCTGGAAAGCCCCAGGCTGCAGCCTAGCACAAGGCCAACAGGTACTGGGGGTTGCAGAGGGCAGCCCAGGGGTAGGCTAAGGCAGCAGGTCCAAACCCCTTTGCCTATGATGAGTGGCTGATACTGCAGTGTGCCCCAGTGAACGGGGGCTAGATGGAGACTGGGCAGTAGTCAAAACTGAGGCAAAGTGGGGATAGTGGGTTGGGGGTTCCCCAGGGAGGGGAGATCCAGATTGGTGGGGTACTGCCAGAGGGCAGCACTCCAGTTAAAAGAGGCACCAGGGTCCAGGGAGGGACACGGGGCTAGAGGACAGGCGGATCACCGGCCTGCAGAGGGTGCTCTTGGCTGGAAAAAGAGCTAATTCCCAGGAGCCACCAGCAGGAGGCGCCGCAGGGGTGAGTCAGCATGTCTACAGTGCTAAATCCAGTTCCTTCTTCCCTTTTAAGAGAACTCCAACCACAAATACTTTTAAGCAGGATACCAAGTTACAACATCAGAAAAAATTCCCACTGCTAACACTGTTACTTCTGAGATGTTTACAAATTAACCTTTTCATGGGTAGTAAATACACAACAATCACATTCTCATAAACCCATTTGGCAATCTGACTGCAGTTGATTGACCTGCATGAGTTTAAAAGCAGACTTTAAACTTTGAGTTGCATGTTTCCAAAGGTCTCCAATTTCCTGTGTGCAACTTTGCACCCACAATTATTGGCTGGCATAAATTATAATGGGCATTATTTAGATGATTAACTACCTGACTGAACCCGTAGACAAGTCAGACAGTCAGATGCGGCCATTTGCCACTATAGTCAGGGGCGGCTCTAGCTTTTTTGCCGCCTCAAGCACAGCAGGCAGGCTGCCTTCGGCGGCGTGACTGCAGGAGGGCCCAAGTCCCGTGGCTTCGGCATACCTGCCGCCGAATTGCTGCCAAATCCGTGGGACCGGCGGACCTCCCGCAGGCAAGCCGCTGAAGGCAGCCTGACTGCCGCCCTCACGGCAACCGGCAGGGCACCCCCGGCGGCTTGCCACCCCAGACATGTGCTTGGAGCTCTGGTGCCTGGAGCCACCGCTGACTATAGTTAATAACACCTGCAAAATTGTGGCTAAAATTTGGAGGCTATGTTTGAGCCCCTTTAAAAACTAGGCCTTCTGGGCTGCTGAGCAATAAATATGACCTTGCTTAGGGTTTTACTAATCCATGAATATGGGGGCAGGCGTGTGCTAAGACAGATCATTCCCATTGATACTGATGGGTAATTCTCCTATCTACCAGTAAGACAATAGACTCTTTGACAGGATGGCAAGGTTTTCTATTGATCCATCTTGCTAGCTGGTTTTGGACCCATACATGGAATGCTGACTCATTTCTCGTTAACTTACAAGACTGTTTCTAACCTACCTTGGATATGAGGGCACAGTAGCAGCAACTGGAGTCTGGAAATGGGGGAAGAAATAGGCTGAGGACTTGTCTACATAGTAAGGTCATCTGTGACTTTGCACTGGTTTATCTAAATCCATGCAGCCCCACTTTTTTATATTTAATCCAGGCTTATTGCTGTTTAGCTCATGTTGATTACTAATCAGTTGAAACTAAGGGCTTGTTTTCACTAACTGACCTAAGTTAAGCAACTCAAGCTATGTGAGACGCTCTCCGGTTGACTTCCCTTACTCTTCTTGGAGAGGTGGAGTACTGGCATCTTGGAAAGATGGAGTACCGCTCTGCTGTTGATTTTAGTGGGTCTTCTCTAGACCCGCGAAATCAGGAATGGGCAAACTTTTTTGGTCCGAGTGCCACATCTAGGTATGGAAATTGTATGGTGGGCTATGAATGGTCACAAAATAGCGGGTGAGGGTTCTGGGGTGGGGCCAGAAATGAGGACTTCAGGATGGGGCTCTGGGCTGGGATGGGGGTTGGGGTGTGGGGGGAGGGCTCCAACTGGCAATGCAAGCTCTGAGGTGGGGCTGGGGATGAGGGGCTGGGGTTGCAGGAGTTTGCTCTGGGCTGGGATGGAGGGGTTTGGAGGGCGGGAGGGGGATCAAGGCTGGGGCAGGGGCTTGGAGGCACAGAACGGGGGCAGGCTTTGGGCAGCACTTACCTCAAGCAGCTCCCAGAAGAAGCAGCAGTAGCAGCATGTTTCCCCCTCCGACTCCTACGCGGAGGTGCAGCCAGGTGGCTTTGCATGCTGTCCTGTCCGCAGGTGCCACCCCCACAGCTCCCCACCATCAACCTCAGCCTGGACCAGTCCACACAAGAGATCCACTTCCTAGACACTACAGTGCAAATAAGTGATGGTCACATAAACACCACCCTATACCAGAACTCCACTGACTGCTATACTTACCTAAATGCCTCCAGCTTTCATCCAGACCACATCACACAATCCATTGTCTACAGCCACACTCTAAGATACAACTGCATTTGTTCCAATCCCTCAGACAGAGACAAACCTACAGGATCTCTATCAAACATTCTTAAAACTACACTACCCACCTGGTGAAGTGAAGAAACAGATTAACAGAGTCAGAAGGGTACCCAGAAATCACCTACTACAGGACAGGCCCAACAAAGAAAGTAACAGAACGCCACTAGCTGTCACCTAAAGCCCCCACCTAAAACCTCTTCAGTGCATCATCAAGGATCTACAACCTATACTGAATGACGATCCCTCACTCTCGCAGATCTTGGGAGACAAGCCAGTCCTCGCTTACAGACTCCCCCCGCAACCTGAAGCAACTACTTACCAGCAACTACACACCACACAAGAAAAACAAGGAACCAAGCCATGCAACAAACCCTGGTGCCAACTCTGTCCATATAGCTATTCAAGGGACACCATCATAGGACCTAACCACATCAGCCACACCATCAGGGGCTTGTTCACCTGCACATCTACCAATGTGATATATGACATCACATGCCAGCAATGCGCCTCTGCCATGTACATTGGCCAAACCAGACAGTCTCTACACAAAAGAATAAATGGACACAAACTGACATCAAGAATTATAACATTCAAAACCAGTAGGAGAACATGTCAATATCCCTGGACACTCAATAATAGACTTAAAAGTGGCAATTCTTCAACAAAAAACTTCAAAAACAGACTCCAATGAGAAACTGCAGAACTGGAATTAATTTGCAAACTGGACACCATCAAATTAGGTCTGAATAAAGACTGGGAGTGGATGGGTCACTACAAAAACTAATTTTCCCCTGCTGATACTCATACCTTCTTGTCAACTGTTTGAAATGGGCCACCTTGATTACATTGAACTCATTAGCACTACAAAAGTGATTTTTCCTCCCTTCTTGTCCACTGTTGAGAATAGCCCACTTCCACCTTAATTGAATTGGCTTATTAGCACTGACCCCCCCCCCCACTTGGTAAGGCAACTCCCATCTTTTCATATGCTGTGTATTTATACCTCCCTACTGTATTTTCCACTCCATGCATCTGATGAAGTGGGTTTTAGCCCACAAAAACTTATGCCCAAATAAATTTGTTAGTCTCTAAGGTGCTACAAGGACTCCTCATTGTTTTTACCTCTCATGGTCTCTTTTTACCACTGGCAAGCATAAAAGGGTCTTAGTCACAGTCTGGTCTAGATTGTGTGATAAATATTCTTTTTCTATCATAATATTTACATTTAAAACAATTTAGTTCACACAATCAATATTGAAACTGAAAGCAGTGGCCTCTAATTCAAGAAGTGAATATACTAATTTTTGGCATTTATGCTCCTTATTAGACAGAATATTGGGGAAAGGAGGATAAGAGGTTGGAGTGGGGTGGGTAAGAAGGAAGATTGGGAGTAGTAGGATCAAAAAGAAGGTGGAGGAGTGGTTATACTACAGCAGGGGTTCTCAGACTTGGGGTTAGGATGCCTCCAGGGGTCATGCGGTTATTATATGGGGGGTTGTGAGCTGTCAGCCTCCACCTCAAACCCCGCTTTGCATTCAGCATTTATAATGGTGTTAACAGGGGCAGCTCTAGATTTTTTTCTGCCCCAAGCATGGCAGGCAGGTTACCTTTGGCAGCTTGCCTATGGGAGGTCCGCCGGTCCCGTGGATTCAGCCGCCAAATTGCCGCCAAATCTGCGGGACTGGCGGACCTCCCACAGACAAGCCGCCGAAGGCTGCCTGACTGCCGCCCTCACAGGGACCGGCAGGGCGCCCCCTGCAGCTTGCCGCCCCAGTCACGCGCTTGGAGCGCTGGTGCTTGGAGCCGCCGCTGCGTGTTAAATATATGAAAAAGTGTTTGTTTTTAATTAATAAGGGGGGGTGCTCTCAAAGGTTTGCTGTGTGAAAGGGGTCACCAGTACAAAAGTGTGAGAACTACTGTACTACAGGGAGAAGGCTACCAAATGGAGACCTACTGATTTGAGAGGTTTGGATCCTTAGTAAATAAAACTGTTTTTCTGGTAGCTGTTTCAGAAAAAGAGATGGGGGGGGCCACTAATGATTTTTAGGGGAATTCTTAAAACCCCTTTGAAGTCCAGAATAAAGATAAGAGGAATTGAAGGCCTGGGAATCCTACTCCAACTGGCACATGATTTTTCTGTTCCCAATGGTAGCTTTATTTAACTTCTTCCTTATATTGTCATTTAGTAATCCTAGAACAATGATATTATTGAGGCTAAAAGGGCAAAAATCCAAGAGTGAGATCTCCTGTGACTCACCAAAAGGCAGATTCATGCTGTCTCAAATAGCTGAGAAACAAAGTATTGAACCACCTACTTCATATGAAAGTGTTTAATTATTTACAAACTATTTAAAAGATTCTCTTGAGCCCAATTTTTTAGAATGTGAATATAGAGATTGGCATCTTCTGAATTTAAGCATTACTGCGAACAGTGATATAATACTAGTGCTATTGTGTGAATTCACACAATGCTTCTTGTGGATCCTATCCATTTTCTTTTGCAAATCAGGTATAGTTCTGGTTGGAGCCTGTCACAGCCTCACAGATCGTGCCCACTCGTGGCCTCGTGTGGTCCGTGGGCGGAGTGCCCCTTTTAGTGAAACAGCCCTTCTCGGGGGTCCACTCTCTCTCAGGATCAGGCCCCTCCACCTCCTGGAGCCGCACCTCTCTGAGCTTTAGCACACCTGTTTCTCGCCATGGGCCCCCTCAGGGAGTCCACGCACTCTGGACCCCCTGGGCCTCCTCACCCCCGAAGGGGTTGATGCAACCCTGTTCTCTAGACCGGAGTGACTCTCAGCCAGCATAAAACAGGAGGGTTTATTGAGAGTTGAACACAGCACAGGAAACTCTCAGGGCCTCAAGCCTGGCCTCTCTCAGCACAGCATATCCCAGTCTCCCCTGCATCCAGGTGGGCTCTGCCTGCTGCCCCTCTCCAGCCCAGAGCCCCCCTGCTTCCCAGCTGGGCCTCCGATATCCCCAGCCCCAAGCCCGGCCTCTGTGCATTGTCTTCTCTCCAGGTAAACAGTGTCGTAAACAGGATGGCCTGGGTCTCCTCTCCTCTCAGCCCTCCTCTGGTCCCCTCTGGCTGGCAGGGCTGCCCGGGGGGGGCAAGTGGGGCTATTTGCCCCGGGCTCCGCAGGGGCCCCCAGGAGAACAGCTGAGGCTCCTGCCTCCGCCCCTCTCCTGGAGCCTTAGCGCATCAAGCGGCGTGTCTCCGGCGGGGCCCCTGAGCCCCGCCCCGCTCAGAGCTACGTGGTGAGGGGGCAGGGCTGCGAGCTCCAGGCTGAGCTCAGCTCCCTCCGCTCGGCGTGGAGCTCACAGCCCCGCCCCCTCACTACGCGGCTCTGAGCAGGGCGGAGCTCAGGCCCCGCCGGAGATACGCTGCAGCTGTTCAGCGAGGCGCTGAGGCTCCGGGTGAGGAGGGAGCCGGGGGTAAGACGCTGGGGCCAGGGGGGTTGGCTAAGGGGCAGGGAGTCCTGGGGACAGTCAGGGCACAGGGAGGGGGCAGAGGTTGGGGGGGGCGGTCAGGGAAGGGGGGGTTGGATTGTGGGCATTCTGGGGGGGGTGGATAAGGGTTGGGGCAGACAGGGAGCAGGGGTGGGGTCCCAGGGTGGGGGGGGTCTCTGGGGGATGGTGAGGGGACAAGGAGCAGGATGGGTCGGGGATTCTAAGGGGGGCAGTCGGGGGCAGGAAGTAGGTGGAGGTCGGATAGGGGGCAGGGCCAGGCTGTTTGGGAGGCACAGCCTTCCCTACCCTAAAGCTCATTCAGCAGTTTGAGGCTTTCAGAAGAGCCAAGCTGTTAGCTTTTCCATTAGGGCTACCATCCCTTTCACTTCTCAAATGCCAAATTATAGTCTATATTTAATTTCAGTGCCATAGGGAGATTCATGTCAGGGGAGGGTAGCTTCATTTAAAATTAGCCGCTGGGAGAGGGATCACATGAGAAGAGCAATATCCTTCCCAAACCTACGAAGGGAGACCCCCCTCCCCTGCATTCCCTGAGGCTTCAGAGGGGTTAATTCAGTGGTTCTCAAACTTTTGTCCTGGTGATCCTTTCACATAGCAAACCTCTGAGTGCGAACCCCCACCCCTTATAAATTGAAAACACTTTTTTATATATTTAACACTATTATAAGTGCTGGAGGCAAAGCGGGGTTTGAGGTGGAGGCTGACAGCTCACGACCCCCAGTAATAACCTCGTGACCCCCTGAGGGGTCCTGACCTCCAGTTTGAGAACCCCTGGATTAATTTAATTTTAGCGCCCTGTATCCATTCACATGCACGTGCTATTTTGAGCATTTCAGTTTTGACAACATAGGCTCATCCCAGATTCTGGAACAAGCTCAAATGCTCAGTTCGTGGAGTATGTACATAAGCTATACTAAAGACAAACCCACAGTAACCGTCTCCAGTTTGTGAGGGACCACATGGAGCCAGGCTCTAGGAAACAGATAAATGCATGGAGATTTAGTCCATTAATGGCTATTAGCCAGGATGGGTAAGGAATGGTGTCCCTAGCCTCTTTTTCTCAGAGAGTGGAGATGGATGGCAGGAGCGAGATCACTTGATCATTACCTGATAGGTTCACTCCCTCTGGGGCACTTGGCATTGGCCATTGTCAGTAGACAGGATACTGGGCAGGATGGCCTTTGGTTTGACCCAGTATGGCTGTTCTTATGTTCTAACCTAAATGAACCCAAAGTTATGGAGACAGATACGAGTCAAGGAAGCCATCAGAGTATCAGAAACCTGGAAAAATCTCTGCCTGGATGGGCTCAGGTGTTTGGTTACAAGCTGAGGTGGTTCAAAAGTTTTGGATTTCTTTTAAGCAGAATTTTTTTATTGTTTCTTTAAACAATCAAACACAGCAAGCAGCAAATATTTGGCCAAACACTTCTGAAACCTCAAACCATGTTCAGGTTTTGGCAGACTAATTTCAGCTTTTCAATTAAAAAAACCACAACAAATTTTGAAGGAAAGCAGACATTGTCCGTGATTTTTTTCTGCTTTTTAAAAACCCCTAGTTTTCGATCCAGAAAAAGTTTTGATGGAAAATATTTGTCCAACCCTTTTAATGAGCTTTAGTGCCTTTTAGCACTAGCTGATGCTGAGAACCAGTGATACCTTGTAAAGAAGTTTTCTCAAAACTGGGTTTGTGCCGAAATACGGAAGGTTTATTTTTCCCAGGGGCGCCCGTGGCGGGGAGCGAGTGGGGCAATTTGCCGTGGGCCCCGCAAGGGCCCCCAGGAGAATATAGTATTGCAATTTTTTATAGAAGGGGCCCCCAAAATTTCTTTGCCCCAGGCCCCCTGAATTCTCTGGGCGGCTCTGCTGGCTGGAACCAGCTGGTCAGGTCACCAGAGTCCTCTCTTCGCAGCCCATTGTCCTTCCACTGGCCAGAAGTGGCTGGGGTCCCAAGTTCCCTCTCCAGTCCTCTGTAACAACAAACTCCCTCTCCCCTCACCTTGTTAAACCGGTAACACCTGGGGACACTGAGTCCCACTCCCTCTGCATGCAACCCACTGGAAAACACAGAAAAACCAAGAAAACCCCCCACTTTGTCTCAAAGCCCATGATGAAACAATTATATATAAGTCTTTAAGTTTAGTAAGCTGAATGGATGCTGTGTGAAGCAGACATTCCTTTTATTTAGAGAAAATTATTATGGAATAAACATAATAGCAAGTCATTAAAGTCTGAAAATATACATAAAAAGAACAGGAGTACTTGTGGCACCTTAGAGACTAACAAATTTATTTGAGCATAAGCTTTCGTGGGCTACAACCCACTTCTTCGGATGCATAGAATGGAACATATATTGAAGAGAGATATATATACACATACAGAGAGCATGAAAAGGTGGGAGTTGTCTTACCAACTCTGAGAGGCCAATTAAGTAAGAGAAAAAACTTTTGAAGTGATAATCAAGATAGCCCAGTACAGACAGTTTGATAAGAAGTGTGAGAATACTTACATGGGGAGATAGATTCAATGTTTGTAATGGCTCAGCCATTCCCAGACTCTATTCAAGCCTAAGTTGATTTATCTAGTTTGCATATCAATTCGAGTTCAGCAGTTTCTCGTTGGAGTCTGTTTTTGAAGCTTTTCTGTTGCAAAATTGCTCCTCAATATATGTTCCATTCTATGCACCCAAAGAAGTGGGCTGTAGCCCACGAAAGCTTATGCTCAAATAAATTTGTTAGTCTCTAAGGTGCCACAAGTACTCCTGTTCTTTTTGCGGATACAGACTAACACGGCTGTTACTCTGAAACCTGAAAATATACATGATTCCTGTGTTGGCTCAGAACTTCTTTGTGGACTGGGGGACAAAGATACTAATGCAAGGAGCAATGAAAGTGCTGCTGGATGGGAGCAGCCACCTGGCACTCCTGAAATCCCAGGAATAGAGGGTATCCCACAGCCCATAACCACAAGAGAGGATATGAGTAACTGATTCCTCTAAAGACATCTAAGGGTATATCTACACTGCAATGTAAATCCAGGATTAATGAGACTTGTGTCTGCAGACCCAGGGTTTGTAAGCCAATGGCTTAAGTGTCAGCAATCATTGGTGACCCTAGGATTACAATTTTTGGACCCAGGACTCCAATATCCACTCTGTATTGGGCAAATCTGAATTAAACTGCCATATCCCAAGCTTCTCAGTGTCCTCCCCAGCTGTGGCCACCCTGGTTTGTGGTGTAGTGTAGGAAAACTTGACTGTTCACTTTCCACGTAACAGGAAGCTGTCACACCCTGCCAAGCTGTCTTTTTGGGTCTGCATGCTCCTGGCAACTGGAGCCAGCACATGGAGTCACCATTTGAAGAGCTTCTCTTGCTTGTGCTTTTACTCCTGTTTTCAGCAAATGGGCAGAGTTTCCATGAGATTGGGGTGACCAGATGTTAAGGGGAAAATATCCGGACCACAGCACCGGCAATTCGGCGGAGAGTCCTTCAGTTGCGGATGGTCTTCGGCGGTATTTCAGTGGCAGTTAATAAACCTTGCTACCAAAGACAGAAGCACCCGCCACTGAAATACCGCCGAAGACCGTCCGCAACTGAAGGACTCTCTGCCGAATTGCTGCCGAAGACCAGGAAACAAAATATCGGGACAAATGGCGTCCCGACCGTACTCTGGTCAGGACATGGGACAAACTCCTTAAAATCAGGACAGTCCCGATTTTATTGGGACGTCTGGTCACCCTACATGAGATGCTGGTGGGCATTCTAGTGGCATTTCTGACCTACTGAAGGCACCAGATGGAGGAGGACGACAACACAGACATGGAAGATGAAACTGACTACTGCTCATGACTCCTGTAGAGCGGCTGATGCCTTCTGCATAGGCTGGCCCTTCTGGAGCAGGGCTACAAGAGCAGACTTGTGGGAATTAGATCATCCTGTGAGCCTGGGATAACCAGCAGTGGATCCAGAACTTATGCAGGAAGGAATCTACATTTCTGGAGCTTTGTGAGCAGCTTGTCCTTACCCTCCAGCATCACAACATGCATGAGGTCCATGGCAAATCAGTTGGGTGTTGGAGGTTTCTGAGGCTATCAGGCAAGTGATTTCTTTTTTTAACCCAAAGGTGGTGGTGTATAAACAATATCCCCGAAGTAACTGCTGGTTTTGAGAGAATGGTGTCCAAGCTGTGCCAGTGCCATTGGTGGGACTCATGCCTGTAGTTTGCCCTCCTCAAGGAGCACATGAGTGCGTAAACTGCAAAGGGTACTACTCCATGACTTACAAGGAGAGGCTGAGGGAACTGGGGTTATTGAATCCGCAGAAGAGAAGAGTGAGGGGGGATTTGATAGCAGCCTTCAATTACCTGAACGGGGGTTCCAAAGAGGATGGAGCTAGGCTATTCCTCAGTGGTGGCAGATGACAGAACAAGGAGTAATGGTCTCAAGTTGCAGTGGGGGAGGTCTAGGTTGGATATTAGGAAACACTATTTCACTAGGAGGGTGGTGAAGCACTGGAATGGGTTACCTAGGGAGGTGGTGGAATCTCCTTCCTTAGAGGTTCTTAAGGTCAGGCTTGACAAAGTCCTGGCTAGGATGATTTAGTTGGTGTTGGTCCTGCTTTGAGCAAGGGGTTGGGCTAGATGACCTCCTGAGGTCTCTTCCAACCCTAATCTTCTATGATTCTATTCTATGATTCCATTGTTATGTAAGCTCTTGTGGACCACAGAGGCTGATTTATGCCAACGTAGGCTGCACTGGAAAAATTCATGATGCTAGAATTCATGTTTTCTGCTGACTGGGAGTCAATGGAGAGGCTGGAACGCTATTCCCACCAAATGACACTGTCATAAATGGAGTTACTGTCTCTACTCTTGTTCTGGGGGAACGCACTTACGTCCTTTTGCCTTGGTTTAGGAAACTGTAGGCAGATCTTAAAGGGTCTGGTAAAATAAGGTTTAATTACACTCGGCAGATGTAGAATGGTAGTTGTATGTTCGTTTGGCAGATTACAATGCAGGGGGACTTTACTTGTGATTGACATGACTCCTTATGCAATGGGTTCGGGGTGTGGGGAAAGAACAGTAGATTTACAGGCTTGATGTAGATAAATGTATTGAGAAACAGTCCCAGTTGTCTCTTGTGTTTATCTTTACTATTTGAAATATACTGTGATAGACCCAGGCCAGTTGGGTATAGCAGAAGGCAGATATACTGGCCACTGGATTAACAGTTTTCTGTTCCCTGATTGACCAGAGCAGGGGCTGCTCCAGGCTAATGAGAACACCTGACTCTAATTAAGCTGTAAAGAGTCAGGTGAGGCCATTCAGTTAATGTGACCACCTGACTCTAATTAAGGCCCTGCTGATACTATACAAAGGGCTCACTCTAGTCAGGCAGGGAAGTAGAAGTGCGGCTGAAGGGCTGGTTACTGAAGACACCCTAGAACATCATTAAAGGAGCCCTAAGGTAAGGGTGAAGAAGGGAGAAGCAGGAGAGCTGTGGGGAAGTGGCCCAGGGAAATGTAGCAACTCTGGCAGTGAAAGGTTGGCTGCCAACAACTGCTACCATTAGGGTCCCTGGGCTGGAATCCGGAGTAGAGGGCGGGCCTGGGTTCCCCGCAACCCACCACTACAGGAACATCTCCTGGAAGGGGAAGTCAGGTCCCTGTCAGGACAGGAGGCTGAACAGAGACTGTGAGAGTTCTCTCACCAACCTCCTTGCAGCCTATGATGAAAAGGGCTCAGTAGACTGTAACCCTGGCCCTAGAGAGAGAAGGGCTATGTGGAGAGTCACAGTGAGCCACTGAGGCTAGCATAAACTGCCTAGAAGTGCAGGACCCATGGGAGCAAGGTCAGAGCTCTGCCACAATACATTATGATGTGATGCAGTGATGGTAACAAAACTTCTTAATCAAAGCCTTTATTTTTGAACATGTATGAATATAACCGTTCTACCAGGTGCAGCTGGCAGCAACAAGGGCTGGGTTCTATAGCTAGGGGTCCCTCTTAATACTACAAAACAGTACTGGTGTGAGCTCCCACCCAGCAATCTGGGAACATTTACCACCAGCCTGGATGCCTCTAAGAGGTAACACTTCCTACTCACAAGCCCTGAGTCTATGTATAAAAACAAGAACTTTCATTAAAAGGGAAAGGGAACGAAGCATTAGTTTGGGAAAGCACCCTAACCATATTCAAAAACATGCAACCATAAGCCAACCAGCCCCCACAGTATGTCCTTTGCTTCAGTTTCCCACCTTGCAGGGTGAAAGTCTGACAAACCACTGCCCCTTTAGCACATCACTCTCCTCTCCCTCCACTGCACCCCACTCACAGTTGGATGTCCTTGGTCAGCAAAGATCCTGAGTTCACAGGTGCATTTGTGTCGGTTCACCTCCCACCTCTGTGGGGGTGAGGGAGGAACATTGAGCAATGCCTCTGCCGCTAACTCACAGTTGCTGCCATTCACTCTGCCATCACCATCCACTGTGGCTGTCGCTCTCACTGCCCGATGTGGCCACCATTCATTCTGACACCACTGGGTGCTGCTACTGCCATTCACTCCACCATCATCC
Source organism: Mauremys mutica (assembly GCF_020497125.1). Taxonomy (NCBI): domain Eukaryota; kingdom Metazoa; phylum Chordata; order Testudines; family Geoemydidae; genus Mauremys; species Mauremys mutica. The sequence goes on from NC_059072.1 coordinate 47,308,658, forward strand.
TTCACTCTGGGGCTGTAGCTGCCACTCTCTGCAGTGCCACTTTCTGAGGTTCCACCACTTAACCCAGCTCTCTGATTTCAGTGGGTAATGGGGAAACTCACTGTTTAGTGCAGGCTGGGCAGCCTCTGTCACTGCAACATGGTCCCACAGCTGTGCTAAGGCTCAGCAACTAGAACTGGTTCTCACTGATTTCAGTTCTAACAATCACTTAACAAAACTCAGACTTTCAACTGAGTCTAATCACCTCTGTCATTAAACAGTGGGGATGGGGAGGGTCAAATTGTATCTAGGACTCTTAGGCAGAGCCCATACCTGTCCCCACCTTCTCTCCCTTTTCGCTGGGCATTGGCATCCCTGCTTCGCAAGTGCGCTGTGGTTGAGGGTGACTTCCTCAATCAGGGCGTGCTAAGCCCAGTTCTGTTGCCCTTCACTCACACCATAAGGATGATAACATTTCATTACCCCTGCATTCAATACTAAAGTGATTGGTATCTCAACACCAAACAAAATTAATCACTTTGGCAATGCAACTCTGTCTGCTGAATATCTAGGCAGAGTATGTGTGTTTATGCAGACAGATGTGGTCTGATCCTGAAGTCTTCCTCCCCCAGCTCATCACTAGATGGCAAAGGAGAGCTCATTCAGACTCTGCTTATGTTAGGGGGGAAAAACATATTAAACTATTGGCAGGCAGGCCAGCTGCCATTAGCACATCAAAACACCAGTAATAAACCAACACAAAAACCACTAATAGAACAAAGTGCACAAACCAAACACTAAATAGTGAAACCAAACCAGTGCACATAAACCCCTTACCGTTGTGTCCTCTTGCCCCTGTTCTATTTCCTCTTCTTTCTATGTTTAGCATGCACTTGGCTGCCACGGCAGTAGAGTGGAGGTATTCTCCTGGGCCATTTGCATGGGAGTGGCAGAACTACACCGCTATTCTCCCCTCCCTTCCCCCCACTCCTGGACTACATACAAAACTCTGGCCATACTTTGGACATTAATTTTGTCACCTATGGACTACATTTAACTTTACTTACCCTCCACCCGCTTCAGTTTATTGGCTGCTTGTCACATTGTGGCATAGCCAATTTGTTCAGCGTGATGTACTAAAAGGCAATATTGGGTTCTTATTTTTAACACCTTGGCACATCTTTGCAAGAATGTGTAAGTTTCTAGTAAAACATTAATTGTAATTTTAATTACAAATGATTGTTTCACTGTTGTGTGCACTTCCTAGTCTCCATTTTGAATTCCACATGGCGGTGATGGGGTGTCTGAGATGCTGTTAGCGGATACATGCTGATGCCCACTGTTTGTAATAACTTTTGCATTGGATTATAAACCAGAAATCCCTCCCATTCCTATATTAATAAAAACAACCATGAAGCCAAACGCTTATGCTCCAGGGCTACATCTGCCTCTTCTGTTTCTGCTACTGGCTCAATAGCAGGCTCTCCTCTGCTCCTCTGAGTATAGACTTAGGATATGTTGCAGCTGCTCTGGTGGCTTGATTCAAGGTGAAATCCCTTACCACTTGTAAAATTGCTGACCAAATTCTCAGGCCAGGTTCTGCTCCCAAAGTCCATAGGCTGTTTCTTTTGTCTTTAGGTGAAAGAGGAGGATATGGAGAGATACCTTGGAGTCCACCAGTCCCCCTTTGAAAGGGTTTTTTTTTTCTCCTGCTGATAATATCTCACCTTAATTGATCACTCTCATTATAGTATGTATGGCAACACCCATTTTTTCATGTTCTCTGTGTGTGTGTGTATATATATCTATCTATATATATATAGATAGATACATCTATCTTCCTACTGTATTTTCCACTGCAGGCGTCCGATGAAGTGGATTTTAGCCCACAAAAGCTTATGCTCAAATAAATTTGTTATTCTCTAAGGTGCCAAAAGTACTCCTCGTTCTTTTTGCTGATATAGACTAACATTTTCCAAAGGGTTACCCCAAGATAAAGTCTCCTGATGAAAGAGGTTCCATACTGTTATTTGCTAAGATGCAGATCTATTTGTTCCTGTCCACTTTCCTAGCCAAAGAACGGCCACTTGACAAGTGATGACACTTGGCTAGAGCCATTAGCTTGTCCTTTGTTTCTGAGAAACTGGTTTATCCAGATTTGCCTGGTAAGCATATTTCAGATCTTATTTCATTTTATGTTTATAACTTTACATATAATGTGGCTACACACATTTCACCATGATGTTAATTATCAGTTAGTTATTCATTTGAAAATGATATCTCACATGGCCAATTTTGTACAGAGATAGTGTGTAGAGGGTGAAAACAGTGATGCATTTGGTCACACCTGGCTGACCAGGATATCGTACATCACTGGGGGCTCAGTTCTCAAGGCAGTACTCAGAACCCAGTCAAACTCTTTGTAAAGTGGGCACAATGATGGTGAGTTCCCAAAGGAGTGATTCTCATCCCTGGCTTTGCGGTGGTCGTTCCTGAGCTGCTTAATCTGCTCCCTGCACTGGTCCAGTGAATTCCTAACGCTGCCAGCTTCTTTGCTGTTTCCTGGTATGCATAATCATTCCTGGGACTCTTCCTAAAGTCTAACTGTTTGCTTGCCTTGCACCTGAGATTAACCAAAATCTGACTGTGCTTCCGTGACCAGCTAGCTGCACACTTGACGAAGGATTCCTTCATTTTTGTGGTCATTTCAAACACAGGAGAACTGCTTGCATTTCAGCAGTTGGCATAAAGTAGAGGAGTTGAACACTTAACAGCTGTACTTGAACCAGGGGTGTTGCTTCCATTTCCTGGGAGTTGATTGTCCAATCTTGGGATAGAAAGAACAATGGACACTGTCCCATGGAACTGTGAGACAGCATTGGTGGCCTGTCAGGATGCAAGTTTGGAGGGCTCAGGGCCAAGCTGCATCCACACTGCAAAATTATAGCATTTGGATCTGAGCCCTCCCCCGCCGGGTCCTGGGGCCTGAGTCCGACAGAGTTGTCTGTAGATGAAAGAGGGTCTGGGCTCGAGACTGAGCCTAGGCTTACGTTGAAATGTAGCCATGCCCTCTGGTCCTAGGGTTGTTGCGGGTGGCCTGTTCCAGGTGAAGAAGGGAGGCAGAATGGAAGGAATGTGCTGCATGCAGCTCTACTAACATCCTCAACCCATTTTCGGAGAACAGACTGAGGTTCACAGTACCAGATTGGGGGCCTAGTGTTAGCCAGACTTGAGAAAACAGTGATGTTCTTTTTATGAGTGCTATAGCAGAGCAGCAAAGGGGTTTAGTGACTTTCATGGTGGATTCTGTCATGGCCAGCATGAGAAGTTGTCTTTTTTTTTTTTTAATAGTACAGCAGCTGCCAGTAGAATACTATGAATTGCTGAACTTAATTAAAAACCTTTCATTCAGACACAATGGAAAATTTATGCATGGTGAGAAATGTGTCTCACCGTGTGAACTTGCAGAACACTATGCTAAGCCAAACAGGTGTGGCTGTATTTTAAATGGTTAATATTTTTAAAATCAAAAGTTGGACCTACTCTAAATTTGTTATTGTGTAAATGTGAGGGTCAAGTGGCTAGTAAATATCCTATATTTTATTTATTTTATTAGCAATATCTACCGTTCACCCTCTGTGAATGAAAACAAATAATCACTTTTTCTGTGGTGCCCTCAAATGTTTCATGGCCTCTCAGTAGCAATAAAGGACTATATCACCACTCCCAGAGCTATAAGGGCTGGCATCCTCATGATATTGGTGCACTAATAAATTTGTGAGAAGGCCTTGTAAAAATGGTACTTAAATCAAAAGAGCCAGCAAGCCCAGTGTCATGACTCTGCAGGTCTTGAACCAGGGGCCTCAGTCAACTTCACATCCCTTCCAATAGCTTTCTACTAACCAACTGAGTAGGAGAAGCTATGAAACCTGAAGTTACACCAGGGAGAGTTTGTCTGGGCCTGACTGGGGGAAACTGTGAATGCTGGTTGGTCAGGGCTTCCTATTTAGAGCCAAAGAGAGGCACAAGAAGTTATCTGCACAACTGGGCTCTACCGTGCTGCTACATTAGACCCTGAACCCTGCTTCCCTGCATTGTTCCTGACCTTTGGCTTGACTCTCTGACTCTGATTCTGGCTCTGACTCTTGGCTTGACTCCCAACTCTAACTCCTGCTCCAACCATAGTCCTAGCAGCTTATGTCTCAGCCCTGACAATCAGTCAATTTCTGTTCCATTCAAAATATGTGGGGAGAAATTAATGTTTTCAAACTACAACAGGACTATATCAGTGGGGGGAAGATTTAAAGCTTCTAAGAAGGTGTTAACAAACAATGGAGAGTAGGAATAAAGAGTGACTCACTGGGCATTAAAAAATGAGAGTCAAGGAGTTTTGAAAAAGCTTATTAATGGAGACTGAGATCTAAAAGGTCCCTTTGAGGGTGTTTGTTTGTTTTGTTTGTTTGTGTAACAAGTGTTTCTGTAGTTAACTAAGTGGCTACAGTAAATGGCCACAGAATGTGAATTGCTCACTATTACCTTTAAGTGGTGCAAGTGTCCAAATACACACATTGGAAAAGCCAATCTTTGTTAAAATTTTAATATAATGTTTGAAAAAACAATGACAGGTTTCAGAATAGCAGCCGTGTTAGTCTGTATCCGCAAAAAGAACAGGAGTACTTGTGGCACCTTAAAGACTAACAAATTTATTTGAGCATAAGCTTTCGTGGGCTACAGCTCACTTCTTCGGCTGCATAGAACCTCTCCAGCGCATCATCAAAGATCTACAACCTATCCTGAAAGATGATCCCTCACTGTTATATCCTTGGGGGCAGCCGGTTTAGGAAGAAATCACTTGAGGCCAGACAGCAGACAGCTAACAAAACCACCATTTTATTTACAGACTCAGAGAACTCACCCAGCCGGCTGAAGCTGGCTGAGCTATCCCCTAATAATCTAACTCAGTTACCATAGGAACCAAAAACTATGACAACCAAATACACAACATATTCCTCCCCCCCAATAAGAACATCCCCTAAATAAAACACACACTAGACTAGAGAAGGAGGGTAGACTGCCTCCATTCCCAGCTAAACCCTGGGGATTATTTTGCCCCATAACCATGCGTTCACCCTAGCTAAAGATCCAGCCGATGAGGAGGCCTTCTGTCTCTAGGTGGATTACGGTGAACTTCTGGTGTTGTTGCACCCGAAAGTACCATGGGCTCAGGGTCCGCAGCACGAACGGGTGAGGAGATGGTATCAGCTCGTGCTGGGCAAAGGGGCATCTCAGCCGCCGGCAGTAATGGAGGAGGACAGTTAGGAATAGGTGATTCGTGATTCGGTGTCTCACCAGAAGAGGTGAAGTCAGACCCCTCAATTGCAGATGTGTCCTGAGGACTGGCATGACCTGGCAACAGCTGATCTACATGTCACCGCCAGGTAAAATTCTCTGCAGTCCGGACTGTGTAGGAAACAGGTCCTGTTTGAGTGATGACTGTGGCCGGGACCCATTAGCTCTGGAAGTATAATTCCGAGCCAAAACTGGCTGTCCTGGGCTAAGGCAAAACTGGGCAAAACTGGCTGTTCGGTCTTTTGCTCTGGGTGCCTGTCTGATGACTTGATATTGCTGCTGATGTTGCACAGTTTGTCTGGGTTCAGAAGGTTTCAGCAGATCAAAGCAAGTGCGCAGCTGTCGTCCCATCATTAGAAAGGCCGGAGATGCCTGGGTCGTAGCATGAGGTGTGTTTCGGTAGGAAAGTAAGAAGGTATCCAGATGCTTTTGAATGGAGTGTTGTCCCCTTGCTGATTTCAAAGCGTTTTTCATTGTCTGCACAAATCTTTCAGCTAATCCATTGCTGGATGGATGATATGGTGCTGACGTGATGTGGTGTATCCCATTTGCCTTCATAAAATTTTGAAACTCCTGAGAAACGAACTGCGGTCCGTTGTCGCTCACAAGTTGTTCTGGCAGACCAAAACGACTAAAGAGTCCTCGTAGTTTTTGGATAGTACTCTCTGCAGTAGTGGACTGCATTATAGAGACTTCTGGCCATTTAGAATGGGCATCTATTGCCACCAAGAACATGCTTCCTTCAAGGGGGCCAGCAAAGTCAACATGAATACGTTGCCACGGGTTTTCAGGCCAGTCCCATGGGTGTAGGGGTGCCCACTGGGGTGCATTCCTCACACCCTGACATGACATACAAGCTTTTGCCTTCTCTTCAATAGCACTGTCCAATCCAGGCCACCAAAAATAGCTTCATGCAATTTCCTTCATGCGCACTATTCCACAGTGACCAGAATGTAGCTGTTCTAACAGCTGTGATCTCAGTGGTGGTGGAATAATGACACGTCTCCTCCACAACAAACAACCAGATTGGACTGATAACTCCGTCCGCTTGGACATGTAGGGAACAAGGTCAGATGAGACCGGAGAGGTTTGTCGAGATTTTCCAGCATCACCAGGTCCATAACTTGGGACAATACTGGGTCAACGCGGGTTGCCTTCTTTATCTGAGTAGCAGTGATGGGTGTATTCTCTACCTGTTCAAAGTAGAAAATTTCCTTTTGGGCACTATCTTGATGTTTGACCGGCAAAGGAAACCTTGAGAGGCCATCTGCATTGCCGTGCAGAGTGGATTTCCGATATTTGATTTCATATGTGTGTGCTGAAAGTAACAATGCCCAACGTTGCATACGACTAGCAGCTAATGGGGGAATGCCTGTGTAGGGTCCAAAAATTGACGTCAGAGGTCGATGGTCTGTGAGAAGAGTAAACTTTCGCCCAAACAGGTACTGATGAAACTTCCGAATTCCAAAAACAATTCCTAATGCCTCACGTTCGATTTGGGCGTAGTTAGTTTCTGCTTTGCTTAGAGTGCGTGAAGCAAAAGCAATAGGTCTCTCTTCTCCCGAAGGCATAATGTGTGACACGACTGCTCCCACTCCATAAGGGGAGGCATCGCAGGCCAATTGTAGGGGTAAGGATGGATCAAAGTGCGTTAGAACTTCAGAATTTAGCAATGCATCCTTAGCTTTGTTAAATGCAACATCACAGGCTTCAGTCCACTTCCAGGCCTTGTTCTGCCCAAGGAGCTCATGAAGTGGTTTTAGCAGTGTGGCTAACTGTGAGATGAACTTTCCATAGTAGTTCAGTAGTCCTAGAAACGAGTGCAGCTGGCTTACATTTCGAGGTGGGGGAGCCTCCACAATAGCTTTAACTTTTGCAGGGTCCTTATGAAGACCTGCAGAATCAATGATGTGTCCCAAATATTCAACAGAGGGCTTGAAGAATTCACACTTGTCTTTGCGAACTCGTAGGCCATACTCTTCCAGTCTTTGTAGGGTAGCCTCGAAATTCTTTAAGTGATCCTCTTCATTTCTTCCAGTGACCAGGATATCATCCAGATAGCACTGAACTCCTGACAAGCCAGACAAGATCTGGTCCATAGCCCTCTGGAACAGGGCGGGAGCAGATGTTATTCCGAACGGTAGGCGGCAGTATCGATAAAGCCCCTTATGAGTCACAATAGTCAACAGCTCTTGGGACTTTTCATCGACGTGCATCTGTAAATATGCTTGACTCAGATCAATCTTACTAAACTTTTGTCCCCCAGCCAGGCCTGCGAAGAGGTCATCGATGCGGGGAAGCGGGTATTGCTCTGCACACAACACTGGGTTGACAGTGACTTTAAAATCACCGCAAATCCGGAGAGAGCCATCTTTCTTCACTATTGGAACGATAGGAGTGGCCCATGAGCTATGGGTAACTGGTATTAGGACTCCATTGGTGACCAGGTGCTCCAGGTCTGCTTCAACTTTTGGCCTGATGTCATATGGCACAGTTCGGGCTTTCAGATATTTTGGTGGACTGTCAGGTTTAATGTTCAATGTCACAGTGATTCCCTTCATACTTCCCAAATCATCTCCAAAAACAGCAGCATGTTTCCTTAGTATAGGGGTTAGACTGGTTTCTTCTTTAGTCATCCGGTGCACTTCTGCCCAGTTCAGTTGAATCTTCCCAAGCCAAGACCTACCCATTAAGGCTGGGTAGTTACCTCTCACCACAAACAGTGGCAATTTAGCCACCTGTCCATTGAGCTCCACCTTAACATCAATAGTGCCCAGCATAGGCACAGCTTCTCCCGTATACGTCTTCAGAACAGTTTTTGTTGCCTTAAGCGGAAGATGCTGTAGCTTTTCTTTATACACAGTCTCGGAGATCAGTGAGACAGCTGCACCGGTGTCCAGTTCCATGCGTATACGTTTGCCATCCAATAACGGGGTTACCCAGTATTCATGTGAGCCCACTGCCAAAGACAAAACATGCAGTGGCACTTTCTCTTGCGCTGAGGTGTCACCTTGATCATCCTGGGTCTGCTCTAGGGTATGCAAGGTTCCTCTTTTTGTCGGCCAGACCACAGGCCTCCTTTTCTTTTGTTTACAGGCACACTCAATGTGTCCCTTTTTGCCACAGTGTCGACACACCAGGTCCTTACACCAGTATTCCGATGCCTGGTGACCCGGCTTACCACAGCGGTAACATTCTTGACTCTGCACCGTTTTGTGGGTCAGTTCTTGTGACACTTTTTGCACCCTAGGGGATGCACCGATGTATTGTGCCTCCCTTGCAGCCAGTTCCATGGAGACAGCAATATCAACAGCCTTCTGTAAGGTAAGCTGAGCCTCTGTCAGTAGGCGCTTCCGTATAGCTTCACTGTACAGGCCACACACTAACCTGTCACGCAGGGCATCATTTAACATCTCTTTAAATTCACAGTGTTCTCCTAGCTTTTTTAAAATGGCTACAAATTGTACAACTGTTTCATCTTCCTTTTGGTCTCTTTTGTGGAACCTATATCTTTCAGCAATTACCAGTGGTTTTGGGGAGAAATGGGACCCCAGGATTTCCACAATGTCACTGTAAGATTTAGTCTCAGGCTTAACATGGTGTAGTTAGCTGCGTAGCAAGGAGTAGGTTTTAGCCCCTACAACACTTAAGAATATTGGCACCTTCTTTGTTTCTGTAATGTCATTTGCAATACCAAAAAGCTCAAAACGCTCAGTATACACATGCCACTGCTCTATATTCTCATCAAAAGGTTCCAGTGGCCTGGTCAGAGTAGCGATGATTTTAGTTTCACTTTCACAGTCAGTGCAAACAAGCAGTATTTTTATTTGTTTGTTTTGTACCTTGACTTCTACTTCCTTCTGTTACTGGAGCAGCACCAGGATCCCATCCATCGTCGCCACTTGTTATATCCTTGGGGGCAGCCGGTTTAGGAAGAAATCACTTGAGGCCAGACAGCAGACAGCTAACAAAACCACCATTTTATTTACAGACTCAGAGAACTCACCCAGCCGGCTGAAGCTGGCTGAGCTATCCCCTAATAATCTAACTCAGTTACCATAGGAACCAAAAACCATGACAACCAAATACACAACACTCACTGTCTCAGATCTTGGGAGACAGGCCAGTCCTCACTTACAGACAGCCTCCCAACCTGAAGCAAATACTCACCAGCAACCGCACACCATGCAACATAAACACTAACCCAGGAACCTATCCTTGCAACAAAGCCCGTTGCCAACTCTGTCCACATATCTATTCAAGTGACACCATCATAGGACCTAATCACATCAGCCATGCCATCAGGGGCTCGTTCACCTGCACATCTACCAATGTGATATATGCCATCATGTGCCAGCAATGCCCCTCTGCCATGTACATTGGCCAAACCGGACAGTCTCTACGCAAAAGAATAAATGGACACAAATCTGACATCAGGAATCATTACATTAAAAAACCAGTGGGAAAACACTTCAACCTCTCTAACCACTCAGTGACAGACTTGAAGGTGGCAATTTTGCAACAAAAGGTTCCATTCTATGCATCTGAAAAAGTGAGTGGTAGCCCACGAAAGCTTATGCTGAAATAAATTTGTTAGCCTCTAAGGTGCCACATGTACTCCTGTTCTTTTTGAAAAAACAATGTTTTTAGAGAAGTTCAAATATCCTATATTTGGGTTTCAGTAATTTTGTGCTTTGGGAAATGCAAAATATTTGAATATGCCATGACTTCGGTTTTTATTTCTGTTGCATTTATAAAAAAGTAAATATAGGACTCTGATCTAATTTTTGTCATGGTCTAATTTTTATTGGTATTATAGATGCCTTACTTCTCGTGAAGAGCTCGCTTTATCCACATGATCAGTTACCATTTATTCTCAGCTGGACAAGAGAAACAATAAAAGCTGAAATTTTTTTTGCTGAAATTAGCAACAGTGAAGACTTCAGGTAGGGATAAATCAGACATGCTGTGGGTGCAGCAGCGGCTCCAAGCACCAGTGCTCCAAGTGCGTGCCTGGGACGGCAAGCCGCGGGGGGGGCACCCTGCTGGTCCCTGCGAGGGCAGCAGTCAGGCTGCCTTCAGTGGCTTGTCTGCGGAAGGTCCGCCGGTCCCGTGGATTCGGCGGCAATTCGGCAGCAGATACGCCAAATCCGCGGGACCGGCAGACCTCTCACAGGCAAGCCGTCAAAGGCAGCCTGCCTGCCATGCTTGGGGTGGCAAACAAGTTAGAGCCGCCCCTGTGGGGTGTATTTATGCAATGTCTCTATTTTAAAAAGCATTCTTAATAGAATGACTTAAAGGACTAGATTCACTTCTGTCAATAAAAGGTACAACTTGCACTCTCTACATCTGGGCAGGAAGCAGCACCTAAGGGGACAATACGCTGGGGAAAACAGATGATGGTATTACTACAGTTTCCCATTCTGGTGCCAGATGAAGTGATTTAAGCCCAAAATCCTTTCTCCTTAGTTCATTTTGCCAAATATCTTCAAATTTAACTTGTGTTTTCCATGCTGAATAGTATGGATTTTGATTTTTCTCTGAAACAAACACCAATAACAGCCCTTCTTTTCACAAGTGCTCCATATTCATAGTCTTAAGGCAAAATCCTCCTTTCAGATCAATGTGGAGGAGGCTAAGAGCCAGAGCTCCAATGGTGACTTATTTTTTCTGAGAAAAAATGTCCCTTCAGCTGCTCTATTGCTCCAAATCAGTCTTTGTACCAGTTGAAAAGACTAGGCCAGACTCAGCACAGAGTCTGTGTTGGTGAATGCATCAAGGATCATTGATCTCAATGGTGGAAAATCTGCTAGGTGGACCAAAGTGATTATAACCTCATTTGCACCAGGAGGATCTGGAAAAGGTTTGTTTCAACCAACTAGTGTGTGGTCCAGCCAGCAAGATGATGTGGCCAGGGAGTCCATTGACTCGGAACATCCTTTACATAGTCTGTGCTGGCGTAGACATGACTACCGTGATAGAAACCTTGTGTCAGGATAGCAGTGGTTTAAAACATTTTCTCGACCTCAGCATGGAGAAGTTTAATTTACTTCTCCCTGTGACAGCTCTAAAGGAACAATCTGAACTATTTGGACACATTGAAAGGTTCTACATTAAGTGGAACCATTCAAGGAAAATACCTACTGTGGGCTTTGTTTTGGACAGCACAATGAAACCTCTGCTCAATGTATAGCAGAGGTCACAAAAGCAAACAAAGTGCATTAAGAGAGAGTATACTAATGAAAATTATTTAATGCTACTTAAAAATTGGGATGCCTTTACTGTGTATACAGTGTTCAATTTTGGTCACTCTTTCTTAGAAGCCATACAGCAGCAATGGAGAATCCAGAGAATGGCAGCAAAATTATTAAATGCTGGAAAGATATCCCTCTGAGGAAAGTGTGACACTGAGGCCAATTTGTAGTTCACTAATATGTGTCAGCAATTCTTTCAGCCCTGACATGCTCACTACACCTAACCTACTGTTATCATGATATATACCCAAAAGGTGGCATGTCAGATATCACTGGAAAACTAATAACTTACTGATCATTAATATTCTTGGGTAATGAATGTGCCGGGTGTGTACAAAGAATTATGGATATGTTCTAGATTTACATTCTTAATTGTGTTTGGCAAGCAATGCATAAGCCCAGTCTGCTCTAGACAATGGGATGCGTATTTGCTTGGTTGACCAGCCTGTTCATCAGGCAGAGACAATGAAAGCACATCTACATAAAGGGCAAGAAAATCCATCAACCTAGCAAATGGGGAAAATAATCTCTTGAGGAGTCAGAACATCAAATGATAAGTAGTTGAATCAACCAATTGTATACAATATTACTGTATTATAAAAGTGTATCAAGGAAGCTCTTTTATGAAAGCTAATGACACTGCTGATTACTATCACTGTAAAATGCATGTATTAACCCTATATAAGGAACTATAAATACTCACTGATGTTATATTTTTAAGTCTGTTACCAAACGAGAGTTAGTAAACCAGTTTTCTCCCAGACAGGAGGGAAGGTAGCTATGTACCTGTCTCCAATGAAATTAAGCAAGGTGTGACCAGAAACAATGGAAGCCCCGTTTACATCTGAATCAGCAGGGGGATGGGAAGTTCACAGGAAAAGAAGAACGGCATGAGGTCTAGGAACAAAACAGTGAGTTTGTGAAGTTATAAGGAGAGGGAAGAAACCATCTTGGAATCCATCACTAGGAAGATAGAAGGGGCCAGAGTTCTTGCAAGCTGAGAAAGATGGGTCTTTCCTTGAATTGCACTGAAGTCTCAGAACTGAATATAGGTGAGAAACCTGCTTAGGCAAAGCTCTTTCACAATGAAAACCATCAATTCCTGCTCCTGTGGAAAGTCCTGACTGAGAGAGTCCTGACTGGACAAAAAATAATTGGTGAGGGAAACCATCTTAAACAAAGACTGTGCCTTGCTAGATTAAGTTGTAGACAGTTAAACGTGTGTTTTCACTTTTGTTTGATTGTAACCATCTCTAACTTTATTTCTGTTATTTGGCATCACTTAACTTATGTCCTGTGTTAATAAACTTGTTTCCTTTTAATCTAAACCAACCCAGTGGTGCGTTTAAATTGAAGAAACTGCTAACTCCATTAAAGTGGCAAGCTCCTTTCCTCTAAAGGAGGAAACAACCTTATTTCTCTGAGTGGTCCAGGAGTGGGCTGGACACTTCAGGACCATTGGTTTGGGGCTGGAAGTATGTTGGGGTCAGCTTGCCAAGTGTAACCAAAGCTGCTGTTGTGGGGGCTGTTGTGTTGTGGCACGCAGCTAGGATCAGAAGCATTGAAATAAGGCTGCACAGTACATAGAGACTCAGGGTACAACATGCTTGTCTGCTGGCTGTTGGTGTCCAGGCTATGAGCCACACCAGCAGAGCACTTAAGGCACCCAGGGTTACAGGGCAGGCAGTGACACAACCCCTTACTGATCTAGATTGCACTTCAGACGTGACAGATGACAAGATTAGGACTGTGGAGTATAGGAAGGAGTCAGAGAAGAGGAAACATGATAGACATATGTGAAATAATGTGTGGGACAGACAAAGCAAATCAGGTGCTTCTATTTTCCCTTTCATATAATCAAAGAATAAGAAGGCGGACATTAAAACAGAAAGCCAAAACACTCTGAACGCATCAACGGAAATACTTTGTTATACTACACATAAGTAAACTGTAGAACTCATTGCCACAAGACAATATTGATCTTAGCAGGATTTAAAATAGACAGACATGTACATAAGAATAAAATAATAAATGCACTACATCACCCATTCATTAGGGTTATTCAATCCCCTTTTTTCAAGACTCAAGAAAACAATCAATTGCCTGCATTAGGAAGAAACTTCTTGCATAGACAGATTATTATGAAATTGCTTATTATTGGGGTTTACACCTTTCACTGTAGTATCATATACTGTGGCAGATACAGTAGAACCTCAGAGTTACAAACACCTCAGGAATGGAGGTTGTTGGTAACTCTGAAATGTTCATAACTCTGAACAAAATGTTATGGTTCTTCCAAAAGTTTACAACTGAACATTGGCATAATACAGCTTTGAAACTTTACTATGCAGAAGAAAAATGCCACTTTTAACCATCTTAATTTAAATGAAATAAGCACAAAAACAGGTTCCTTACCTTGTCAAATCATTTTTTTAAAACCTTTTTTTAGTAGTTTACGTTTAACACAGTACTGTGCAGTATTTGCTGTGTGTGTGTGTGTGTTTTTGCTGCAGCCTGATTGTGTACTTCCGGTTCCAAATGAGGGTTTGGTTGACCAGTCAGTTCATAACTCTGGTGTTCATAACTCTGAGGTTCTACTGTAGATTGCCAGACTAAATAGGCCGGTGGTTTGATCTGATGGTAATACCTATGTTTCTATTTGTATGGACCCAAAACAGTCAGGAAAAGAAGTTTGGTTCCATCAAATCAACATACCCCTATTCTGTCATCAGTAGAGTTCTACTCCAAATCCTTCCACTCTGGCTGAAAAGTAAGAGACAATCTCTAAGGATGAACAATTAGTACCTAATAATCACCACAAAGTTGTGGTCACTAAGAAAATGGTGGAACTACAAATATGTACAGCCATCCATACACTATATTCTTGAAATTAGAGATGTAAAAGACTTCTTAGATCTAATCCACCATTTTATTAATTATTATTATTTTATTTTATTAATATATATTATTACTTAACATTTATATTGTGATGGTGCCTAGAGGCCAATCACCTCATGGCTCCATTGTGCTAGGGCTCTGCTGTACAAACATATAGAAAATGACAATCCCAGCCCCCAAAGAGCTTATGATCTAAAAATGAGCTATAACAAGTAGATGAGACAAATAAGTGGGTCTTGGTGGGGCGGAGGAGACAGGCTAACAAATATAATAGGATGTCTGCAATTCTTAGCCAATCAGGAGCAGGCATCGCAACTTGCCACGTGCCTTGCCTTTGCTAGTGCCCTATGTTACATGTTCTAATACTTGGTCCAGCTTAGCTAGACCTGAGCGAAACATTTATATCTTCTATTATATCTGCTTGTGGAAAGCACAAATTAAATACTAAGAACACCACTAAGGCCTGATCTACACTACAAAGTTAGGTTGACATAAGCCACCTTGAACTGATCTAGTTCAGCATGTGTCTACACTTAAATTTATCTCCCACTGAAGTAAGTACCCTGTTACAGCAATGCAGTAATACTACCTCCCCAAGTGGCATTGAGCCATGATCAATGTGCTGAAGTCAATACAGCATGAGTCTAGATGCTACATTACTTATGTCAACCCTAACAGTCTTCTGGCAGCTGTCCCACAATGCCCAATACTGACCGCTCTGGTCACAAGTTTGAATTTCATGGCCTGGGAGTAATGCAGACCAGAAGCCCATTCCCTTCCCTTTAAAGCCCTGTGCATTTTTGATATGACTTTTCCTGATTGTCCAGCTTTGTGAGCACACCTCGCAGTGCTCCAATGTTGTGAGCAACTTCCCAGCTCACCATGCCAGGGACCAGCAGCAGTGCCATATGAAAGCAAAGGAATTGTGGCAGGATACCAGAAGGCCAGGGAGGCTAACACTCAATTGTGGGCTGAGCCGAAGACATGCTGCTTTTATAAAGTGCTGCATGCCATGCTTGACAATGAAGCTGCAGACCACCCTAGATAGCTCTGAGGAGCCTGAGACACAGGCCCTGGTGAGAACAGTGAGGAGAAGGAGGTGGAGGAAAAAGAGGAGGAGGATGGGGGGCATGTGACCAGAGGGTCCAACTCTGCCATGAGCCCAGACTTGTTTGGAACTCCACTGCAGTCCATTATGTGTTGGCAGTCAAGTACAGGTGAGCTCGAGGCAGTGGAAGGAACCGCTGGTAAGTGTGTAAATGTTTTTCCCCATTACAATGATGTAGTGATGGTGCCCCAACTTAACAGGACACAACTATCGACTCTTCATTAATTTACTCTTACTGGAAAAGGTAGCAGTACAACAAAGAGAGGTAGTGTTGCTATCTGCTTTTCATTCCACTATAGATTTAGGCACTGGGGGCCATGTTGAGCTATTTGTTTATGTACACAGGGAAGCCCCTTGAATCCTCCTGACAGATCTCAATGAAACGTTCATGCAGGTTCTCTGCAATCTTCTCCTGAAGATTTCTAAGGATGACTGCCTTGTTTCTTCCTCCATGGTAGAGTGCTTCCCCCCCGCCAGTCAGTGATACCTTCGGCATTGCAGGAAACAGGCTAGCAGCATCCAGGCCCAGCAGCAGCTGTGCTCTCTGTGCCTTTGTTAACATCGGGAGTGAGATATCAGCTAAAATCGCCATGGCCTGTGGAAAATCGTGCCAGTATTCAATGACGTTGCCCTATACTCATAGTTTCATGCAACCAAGCAATTCCTTCCCCATTTCCCTACCCATGGAGGGCCATACTCACCATGGCTGGTGCTGATTTCTCCAAAATCAGAAGGGTCAAGAATCATGTCTTGTTTAAAGCTTTAGGGGAGCAAGGGAAGGGAGTTCTGAATCTTAACTTTTGCTTTCTGTTGTGACTATACTGACAATAGTACCTCTGTGTGTTTTATCTGCAGCTGCTGCCATGGCACCCCGGAGAAGTTCCCCCTCGACACCCATGGAACATCTGAGCCAGAGAAGGAGGAGAAAGAAGGGAACTTGGGCTGACACGTTCAATGAGATCCTGCAAGCCAGCACTGCATCAGACCATGAGCAAAGGGCCTGGAGGATGAACACTGCAAACAGCCTTGAGAAGGAAAGAGGAGACAGGAAAAAGGCCCAGGAGTCTCAGCAGGAAGAGGAGAGGGAGATACACCAAGACATACTAGTGCTTCTCTGACAGCAAACACAGATGCTGCAGACTCTGGTGGAGCTACAGATTCAACAATCACGGGCTTGCCTCCCGTTTTCAGTCCATGAAGAACTCCATTACAGCGGCTCCCTACACCCCTGCCCCTCAACATTCCACGGAGTATCCAGGGCTGCATCCATACCCCAACCACTCCACCCCAGAGGATGGTAAGAACAACCACATCTTCACATACACTGACCTGTGGAAGCTACCATTGCTGTATGTGTGAGTAAAATGGACATGAATGTTGTTCCCCCTTGTTAAGTTCTGTTTCATTAATTTATTAAGTTTTTTTATGTATTTGCTTTTAAATTGCCCAGATTTTTCTTTGCACTGGTTTTGTTAGAGGAGAATTCACAACATAAGCTGCAGAGTATCTAGCAGGTCTGAAAACACCCACTTACTTGTTCTGTACAGCATGACACAGCTAATAGGATCAGTGACCCAGTCTAATAATTGTAAATATACAGCAAGCACTGCAAAACTAATAGGTGCATTGATAGTGCTATATTCATAGATGTGCACCAACCACTACACAATCACTAACAGGCCCCAAAACAGGGCCAGGTAAAGCACAGTTCACCACAATGCTTTAATATGGCTCTCTGTTAAAGTGCTCTTTCAAAGCCTCACTGAGCCGTATAGCTCCATGCTGAGCTTTTCTAATAGCCTTGTGTCTGGTTTTTCAAACTCAGCAGACAGCTGCTCCACTTCCACCCTCACAGCAACTTTTCCTCCTTTGCTTCACAGATATTCTGCAGGTCACAGCAGCCAGCTATAACCATTGGGATGATTTTTTCACTGAGACCCAGTCTTATGAGTAAACAATGTCAGCATCCTTTCAGTCTACAAAAAGAACACTCAGCTGTCATTCTGCACCTGCTGACATGGTAGCTGAATCTTTCTTGGGTGCTGTCGAGGTGGCCAGTGTACAGCCTCATGAGCAAGGGAAATGCTGGGTCTCCAGGATCACTACTGGCATTTCAACATCACCAATGTTAATCGGCCAACTGGGAAAGAAAGTCCCTGCTTGCAGCTTTCTGAACAGTCCTGTGTTCTTAAAGATGTAAGTATCATGCACCTAGGGGCAGCTCCAGGCCCCAGCACGCCAAGCGTGTGCTTGGGGTGGCAAGCCGTGGGGGGTGCTTTGCTGGCGCCGCGAGGGCGGCAGGCAGGCTGCCTCCGGCGGTTTGCCTGTGGAGGGTCCGCTGGTCCCACGGCTTCGGTGGACTTGGCGCAGGCACGCCTGTGGCAGGTCCACCGAAGCCGCGGGACCAGCGGACCCTCCGCAAGCAAACTGCCGGAGGCAGCCTGCCTGGCATGCTTGGGGCGGCAAAATCCCTAGAGCCGCCCCTGCATGCACCTTTCCTAACCAGCAAACACTGACATCAGTGAAGCATTCCCAGTGATCCACCAATGCATAACCATAGAAAATTATCCACCAGTGACCCACCAATGCATAACCATAGAAAATTAGCCCTTTCTATTGACGTACTCTGTGACAAGGTGGGCTGGTGCCAAAACAGGGATATGGGTGCCCTCAATTGCTCTATTGCAGTTTGGAAACCTCATTGTTGCAAATCTATCCATTATGTCCTGCACATTGCTGAGAGTCACAGTCATGCTTAGCAGGAGATGATTAATGGCTCTTCACACTTGCATGACTGTGGCCCCCATGTGGATTTTCCACCTCAAAATGATTTCCCACTGATTGGTAACAAAATGTCTTTGGAAGTTTCCACAGTGTGATCATCCCTTCCTTTTCCCACTGGCAGGGCAGCTCTCATTCTGTGTCCCTGTGCTGGAGGGCTGGGGCAAGCTTAGCACACAGATCTAAAAATGTGGTCTTGCACATCCAAAAGTTTTGCAGCTTCTGCTTGTCATCCCAAGCCTGCATTATGATGAGATCCCACCAGTCAGTGCTTGTTTCTTGGACCCGGAAATGGTGCTCAACCATCTGCAGCTCCTTCATAAATGCCATCAACAACCTTGACTTGGTTCTTGCTATGTCCCACAGTAATCTGTCCCTCAAGAAATCATCATGTTCCCTGCTGATTCTGCAAATAGAGGAGGATGGTTTGTCCTTTCCTTACAATGCTAATGACAATAGTGCAGATCTGTGCAGACTCCATGCTTCTGTCAGAGATGGTGGATAGTGAGGAGGACCATGCAGGTTTGTGGGATTTTTTTAAAAAGATGCAAAAATGATGAGATTTTAGATGACATTATGGGATGGAGAAAGTTGCACACTGGAAAGTTGGCTCCCAGTCATCCCTGCACAACTCATTTCTGCCCAACCATGCAGGGACAAAACTTTCCAAGAGACAGTGCACTTGGCAGTGGTGGGTTGCATACTTGAATACCTATTCATGGTGCACTGCACTCTACATCAACACAGCGCTGATGCAAGAAGCCAAGTATGCACATGCACAAGTAATATAACAACTGCGGCATCTTTATGCTGATGTAACTTGCGTCAACCAAAGTTTGTAGTGTAGATACAGCTCAAGTCTATACACCCAGGATAACATACTCTCTGTATCCAGTGAACTTGAGTTGAACTTATTATAAGTACCATGCTTCATGTTTCAGCTGGCAGAAATATCAAAAGAACCACCTTGTAGTATAAAGAGAGTAAAAAACTAAAATAGATACATTCTATCTGTCTCCAGGGATGGCTTCCAATGACAGACCCCCACACACCTGTTAATCAGGGACAGAAAGATGAGCCAAACAGGCAAAAAGACTCTTTTAAAATAAATAAATAAAGTCTTCCCAAAAGTTATTGATTTCAGATGGGGGGCGGGGGCTAGAACTCTAGCAACTGAACTATGAGGATTTATCACTGAGGTCTTGTGCATGGCCACATGAAGAGAGTTACTTCCAGCATAGAGTTGGAGTGACTCCTGCTTGATATGCAGCTTGGCTGCAAATATTTTTTACCTAGAATGGACCCTTAGATCCTGTCTGATGCAGATCTTTTTAGTAATAAAAGAATGAGAGCAGAGAAATACAAACAATAGGCTCTATAACCAAAATAAATGTATCTCAAGACTTACAGTGCAGTTCAGCCATAGTTTATGGGCCTGATCCAAAATCCATTCAACTCAATGGACATCTTTCCCCCTAATTTAATTGGGCATTGAATCAAGTCCTAAATGAGTAGGTGCTAAATATTACGAATGTCATATATTGCTGGTGACGTCTGTTTTCAAAAGTGATTTTCATGCACAACTAAAATGAGACTTCTTAATGTCTCCATCATCATCAAATGGACAGATCTCCTTTCTCTAATTAAGTACACATAATATTCTGTTTTCATTATACCAGAACTATTCTCGTTAATTCTAAGGCTAGAGCTTGTGTTCACAATAGCCTCTTATTCCTTCTAGAAGCATTAATATATTATCTCCTGTACAAAAAATTAAGCCTTTTCTTTCTTTCTTTCTTTGGTTATCTGGAAATGAAGATTAGTAATTTAATCTTTTAGCACCACCTGTTGTATATTTCTGGAAACACTAAACAAATGTTCACAGGATTTAAAACTTACCGCTTCCCAAAAAGTACAATAATACTACAGCTTTTTGATAAATCATTTGATTTCAGCAATCAGATGCCTAGACCACTTGATCAGAGTATGAGAACTAGTCTAATGGGAAGCAGCCTTTCCCAAGGCTCCTCCACTTAAATAGCATAACAAGACAAAGGATTTGTCTGCACTACTTCTTGTCAATGTAATTTACGTCATTCAGAGGTGTGAAAAAAACATCTCCCTCAGTGATATAACTTACATCAACTTAACACAGTGTCCAGGGGCGGCTCTAGCCATTTCGCCGCCCCAAGCACGGCGGCACGCCGCGGGGGGTGCTGCTGCATTGATCGCAACAGCACCAATTTAGTGTGGTAGTGAAGATAAACCCTAAATCTGTCAGCTGTTCTGAGAGAACATTCAGACTAAAGGTTAGATTCTGCATCTCTGATTCAAGTGTACAGCTTCATTTAAATCAATGGGAGCTGTTACACTCAGCATATCTATGAATTAGGCTACTTATTCAGATGCCAAAATATGGATTTAGGTGCTTCACATTTGGATCTCAAATTTATTGCTTCTTATTCTTTTCCAGTGAGTTCTGAAGACACAAAATTATTCTCTATATAGTAAGAGATGTTTGTATTCATAGATTCATGGAACATTATGCTACTTCCCAGAATTTTTTTTAGTGTTGCTATATTTCAGGTCTAATTCTCCACTCATTGCACCAGTTTTACACTGGTGTATCTCCATTGGCTTTGCTGGAATTAAACCAACATAAAGCTTGTGTAATGAGGTAGAGAATAATGCATTTTCTTATGGTGTGAACTAATTTATAACTCTGGAAAAGATGGTGCCAAACCTACTGAATGGATTAAAATGCTACATAATCTCTTCATCTATATTTACAAAGCACCTATCACCCAACAGGAATGTAGATATTTATGGATTATAATTATAAATCCATGAACGTCATGGAATACCAAACATGGTCCTTAAACAATCACTTATGCATCTGCCACACCCAACCCACCCTTTAGGCATTGTTTAGCCAAGTTATGCATAGTTAGTTTCTTTAATCATTCCTCACAAATTACTCCCTTTAGCCCTTGAAATGTTTTGTAGCTTTTCTCAGAATTCCATTCTATTTGTCTACATCTGTCTTCTATTGAAATGCCTAGAACTGAATGAGCTAGTCACACAGCAGCCTAATGTAATTAATATTGAAAATCAGAACTAAATGTCCCCCCAGACATGTTGAATTAAAAAAATTGTGATAGCAGTCTCAGCACACTTTCTGTTGACTGCATTTAGTGAACTAAATTATAAGGAAATTCACTACAAAAACAGGCTGAATTTGGACTACCTTCAATTCCATGATAACAGATTATAAGGGAGATTGAGAAGTTTTTATTCAGCAATGAAGAGCTACTAAACTAGAAAGAGTGGATGGTGGCAGCAAGTCCAATTACAATGACCCTCCTAGCAACTACTGTGTTACTGAAAGATTCTGCCATTTAGGTCTCAGATGCTCATAACAGTTCTCAGTTATAATATTTACCCAGGGGCGGCTCTAGGAATCTGGCCACCCCAAGCAGGGCGGCATGCCGCAGGGGGCGCGCTGCCGGTCGCCGGTCCCGCGGCTCCGGGGGACCTCTTGCAGACGTGCCTGCGGAGGGTCCGCTGGTCCCGCGGCTCCGGTGGAGCTTCCACAGGCATGCCTGCGGGAAGTCCACCGGAGCCGCGGGACCAGCGGACCCTCCGCAGTCATGTCTGCGGGAGGTCCGCTGGAGCCGCCTACCGCCCTGCCGGCAAAATGCCGCCCCAAGCGCGCGCTTGGCACGCTAGGGTCTGGAGCCGGCCCTGTATTTACCTGTTTGGTTTTAGACATCAGAGCTGGATACTGTGTTCTCTGGGCCACATACTGCCTGAAATATATGGGGGAATGGATGGCAGCAAATCTCAGGCCAAATAAGATGGGAGTAATTCTGATGTAAGGGGAAACATGTAAGGATGGAAGGTGTTGTGAATACATCTTCAGTTGATGTCTTGAGGTCATTTTCGCTTTGTTGCAATTCCTTGACTTTCTGGTGAAAACTGTTGCCTGAAATGCCTTTTTCCATCTGTGGTTGATCAGGAGCCTATGTTTGCCACAGAAACTCAAACCTTTGTAACCTCAAAGCTACATTACAACAATGTGCTTTGCTAAGCGGCCTAGGACAGAGTTATTTGCAGGCCACCAGTGCAGGTGAAACAGAAGATTAATGCATTTGTATGCACTAACAACAGGGTCTGAATAACAAGGAAACATTAAAAAAAACAGAAATGATATTTACATAATAAAACTAGGAGCAATACATACAGGAAAACATGCAAAATTAACATGAATTAAATGAAAATGCAAACATCTTTAACACGGTCTGATCTCAAAGGTAATCAGGAATTAATGCAGGTTCTAAAAATGGCTGTATTTTTGTACTATAAATATTTAGGGCTGAGTGGCTGACTTCACCAAACTAGTTCTTTTGCAATTGTAAAGCCTGCTAGAAAGGTCATGTTGATTCTTTACAAAATTAGGTTCGTTTGGAGATAGTTGCAGTCTGTTTATTCTTTCCAAGTACACACGTAGTTTTGTTTAGGCTCTGTAGTTATGGCATTTGAGCATCTTTCATTCTCTGAAGACACATCCTATGTTTCCAGCTCACAGTTTCTTTGGTATAGGGATACTATGAACCAGATCCTATAAGGCCTGGTCTACACTACAGACTTAGGTTGTTGGAAGCCATCTTAAGTCAACCTAATGATGTATACTACCAGGTCACTTCCACTGATCAAGTCACCTGTAAAGTCAACTTCTGTACTCCACCTCCACAAGAGGCATAGTGCTTAATTCAACATCCACAGGTCAACATAAAGATAATGTAGACACTGTGTTGTGTAATTTGAATTAGTTGGCCTCCAGGAGGTGTCCCACAATGCTCCACTGTGACCACTCTGGAGAGCATTTTCAACTCTGCTGCATGGCAGCCAGGTACACAGGAAACAGTCCCTCCCTTGGTAAAGCCCTGGGAAATGTTGAATTTTCATTTCCTGATTGATCAGCGTGGAGGGCTTGCCAGCACACCTGATCATGGAGACTCAATGCCCCAAACACGCTGCACCCTGGTCTACTTGGGAGGTGGTAGATCTTATTACTGTGTGGGGAGAAGAGTCTGTGCAGGCACAGCTGCAATCCAGCAGAAGAAACGCTGACATCTGTCCAAAGATCGCGTGGGGTATGGGGGAGAAGGGCTACGCCAGGGACACACAGCAGTGCCATGTAACAAAAGAACTTCGGAAAGCATACTACTAGAAGACAAGAGAGGTGAATGGTCATTCTGATTCTGCCCCATAGACATGCTACTTTTACGTAATTCTTGATGGCGACCCCAACATTACTCCCAGGAGTCTGAGTCCCGGGCCAGCTCAGGCAACAATGAGTAGGACTTTGTGGATGAGGAAGAGGAGGAGAAGAATGAGAGACAGGTGAGCAGTGGATCCATTCTCCCTAACAGGACCTGTTTTTAACCCTGGAGCCCAGCTGTTTGCAGGACCAAGTGGTGGCCAAACGTGATGCTGGGGACAGCACCTCTGGTGAGTATACATTTCCAATCAAACTGTAGGGGTTACAGTCTATTATGTTATATGTTTAATCAGAACAAAAATTGATGTGCAGTGGGTACCTGCTTGCCGGTGACTACTCCACCTATGCTGAGGGTACTCCCCAAAAAGGACTGTTTATGTGCACAGGGATGGCCTGGGAATCCTACACTGAGATCTCTAAGAAAAAATTTTGGAGGTACTCTGCAATTCTTTGCAGAAGGTTTCTGTGGAGGGCTGCCTTGTTTCTTCCACCATGGTAGGACACATTCCCTCGTCACTCCAGTATTAACTCTGCTGGCATCATTGTGGCACACAATATAGCAATATAAGGACCAGGTCTGTACCCAGACGCTTACAGCATCTGCTCCCTTGCTGCCTCTGGTAACCTCAGGAGACTGATATCATTGAGGATCACCTAGGGAAACGGGGGAAGTTTTCAA
This sequence comes from Mauremys mutica, assembly GCF_020497125.1. Taxonomy (NCBI): domain Eukaryota; kingdom Metazoa; phylum Chordata; order Testudines; family Geoemydidae; genus Mauremys; species Mauremys mutica. The sequence goes on from NC_059072.1 coordinate 47,332,990, forward strand.
TACAAGTACTCAAACCGCAAACAATAGAACAAGTGATCCACTCCAGTATGGTGAAATCCGGGTCCCATAACCACATTTTCCCTAATGTGCCATTGCTGTGGTTGGAAAGGGTCGCCATATTTTACAGGCTGTCTTAAGAAAAGAAGGGCAGGGCTTACCGTGTCTTCCACACATACCCCCAGGCCGCCTTGCGAAAAAAAATATTTGGGAGGCTTAACACCAGTGCCTTTTCTCAATCACCGACCATGTTGCTAGGGGGAGGGGGACTCTGCTCAACCGCCTAACTGTGTTTCTGATGCAGGTTTGCCAAAAGTTGCAGCACAAGACCCATGCCTTGGAGTCATGCTCACCATGGCTGGAGCAGCAAACCAACTCATGGAATAACTAGGGATTCTGATTACATTGTAGCTTACAGTGAAATGTAAAAAGGGTTTATTTTTTTTTAAATATCAATCTTGCACAAGAAACGATGTTTGCATGACAATGGTTGCCTTGTGCTTTGTATGCCTCACAGCAGAAAGTTTGTCCTTTGGCACATCCTCCACACTGAGACAGAGACTTTCTCAAATTAGAGCACAGAAAAAGAGGACTCGGGAGGACATGTTCCGCAAGATAATGAACACCTCTGGGACAGCTGAGATGGAGCTCAGATCATGGAGGATTTCACTCTCCAAGAAACTAGACATGGACATGTAAAACAGGAGATGCTGCAGATTATGAAGGACCAATCAGACATGTTGAGGCATGTGGCTGAGCTTCAGGAAAGGCAGCTTGATGCTAGACTCCCTTTGAAGCCTTTGCAGAACTGCCTGCCAGCATCACCCTATTCACAATCCTCCTCCCACAAACATTCTATGAGGCGGGGGTGGGGAGGTACAGTATCCCTTCCATTCAACCCCAGAGAAGGGTACAAAGAACAGAAGACAACCCTTCCAAGACTTTTGATGTTAGGAGTGCAGTGCTTCTGAAAACAAGCTGACTTTGTTTCTCTCCCCCAATGTTATCCCTTTTGCCCAAGGTTACCTTAATTTTATTTTCTTTCCGTGGCTTTGTGTATGCATAATAAAAGAAACCACTTTGAGGGGAAAAAAAGCCTTTTATTTATTCCAGACATGGGCGAGGGGTGGCGGGAGGGGGCTTACAGGGGAATGTTGTGGGTGTAATGGTGTGGATGGTTTGGGAAGGCACAACACAGAGAAGTGTCCCATATTACTGTGGCTCATTGCTGAAATAGATTTTCAAAGCCTCCTGGAGACACAGAGCCCCTTGCTGGGCACTTTTTATTGCCCTGGAATCTGGCTGCTCAAAATTATCTGCCAAATGATCTGCCTCAATGCCCCAGCCAGGTGGAAACTTTTCTCCCTTTGTCTCACAGATATTCTGGAGCACACAGCAGGTAGCAATAACAATGGGGATATTGCTTTCACTGAGGTCTAACCTAGTCAGCAAACAGTGCCAGTGACCTTTTAAATGTCCAAAGACACATTCCACCACCATGCTGCACTTGCTCAGCTTATTGCTGAACCGCTCCTTACTGCTGTCCAGGTGGCCAGTGTACGACTTCATGAGCCATGGGAGCAAGGGGTAGGCTGGAACTCCCAGATCACGATTAGCATTTCAACATCATCAGTGGTTATTTTGCAGTCTGAAAAGAAAGTCCCTTCTTGCAGCTTTCTGAACAGACCTGTGTGCCTAAAGATGTGCACCTTTCCTGACCATTCCACAGAGATGTCGGTGCCCCTGTGACCCACCAGCATTTGCAACACTATTGAAAAGTATCCCTTTTGGTTTATGTACTCTTTGCCAAGGTGGTCTGGTACCCAAGATAGGGATATGCATGCCATGTGTCATCCCACTGCAGTTAGGAAACCTCATAGCAGGAAAACCATCCGCGGTGTCCTGTATATTGCCCAGAGTCACTATCCTTCTTAGCAGAAGTCTATTAATGGCCCTGCACATTTGGATCACAACAGCTCCTGCAGTGGATTTACCAACTTTGAATTGATTCCCCACTGATGGGCAACAGTCTGGCATTGCAAGCTTCCATAGAGTGATCGCCACTCGCTTCTCCACTGTCAGAACAGCTCTCATTTTGGTATTGCTGTGCTTCAGGACTGGGGGGAGCTCTGCACAAAAACTGGAAAGTGGCCTTCCACATTCAAAAGTTCTGCAGCCACTGCTCATCATGCCATAGCTGCATAATGATGCGGTCCCACCAGTGAGTTCTTGTTTCCAGGGACCAAGGTGCTCAACCATGTTCGGCCGATGCGCAACTGCCACCAGCAACTGGGAATTGTTTTGCTCTATGGCTTGCAGCAGGGCTGATTGTGTGACATTGCAATGTTCTGCACAGTGGGTCCTGTCTCAGCTCTGGAAATACTGCAGGATAAGGCATGAGGTGTTTGTAATGCTGACAACATAAGAGTGTACAGCTGAGCAGGGTCCATGCTTCTTGAGCTATGGCATATGCGTGGCTAAGCCAGGCTTTTGAAAAAAGGCGTGAAAAGACATGGGTTGTTTGCCATTGAGATTAGGGGAGAGAAGGAGGCTGAAGCCATGTTACCATTATCACCCGCGACAATGTTTTTGTCCCATGAGGCATTGAAAGCCCTTCCCAAAATCCCCTGTGGTTAGTTGCACTGTGGGATAGCTACCCATGGTGCACTGCTCTGTGCATTGATGCAAGCGCTACTAGTGAGGAAGCACTCTGCCGACACAATGAGCATGGTGTGGACACACATGATTGACATAACTAATTTGGAGGGTAGATGCTGATTTACATAAAGTCAACTTAACTTTGTAGTGTAGACATGCCCAAAAATGAATAAGAGTTTGCAGGTCATTCTTTGTTTCAATCTCATACAGGAGCACTAACAGATTTTCAAAGGGAAAGCTGTTGAAATGATGAAGATTCTGAGATTTTTACAGTTGTTATTATTACTGACTGTACTTTTTAGTACCACCTAGAGACAACTCAGCCAGGATCCCATTGTGTTAGGCACTGAGCAACCATACAAAAAATTGATAAGTCTCTGCACTAAAAGGCTTAGAGTGTAAAGGAGCTTTCAAATATATTTAAACTATTAATTTCCTTGAATTTGTCAATAGTTAGAAAATGAAGCCCTGTTTTTAGTTTAAACATGTTAAAAAGATCACTGATGTATGTAAAGTACGGTATTTTATTTTATAGGTGCCCCTATATCCATAGCTAGTCCTGATTTGGTCCTGTTTTGAGCAGGGGGTTGGACTAGATGACCTCCTGAGGTCCCTTCCAACCCTGATATTCTATGATTTCCACTAGTCAGCTCTTGTTAAAAAGAAATATCTAATCTGCAGTTATAAAATATAAATACAATGATGTTTGGTATTCCCTTCTGCTGCCCACCCCCAACCTCTGTACAAGCGAAACAATTGAGAGGGCTAGTTTAGGCTAATGGAGATTCTTGTTCTCTGTAAATGAAAATGTATTTAAAGACATATACAACAGACTATTATTCTAATCCCAGAAGAAAGTTCTATTTGTCCCCGAGGGATTTCCAGGTCCAATGCAGTCCACTTAGGTCTCCGCAACAGCAGTGAAAATAATATCAAGAAGTGCACACAATCATGAGAATATTTGGCCAGGCAAATATCCTTTAATATCCATTCCCATGTCTCTTAAAAATGATTGGCAGGGTGAACAAAATGTGGATATACCTTAAGTTGCTCTTTATGAATAATGAGTATGATGAATTATGATAGTTCATTCTGACTAAAGACAGCTAATGGTGAACACCAAATTGCAAGTACAGTTACAGACACCTCGGGAATGGAGGTTGTTCATAACTCTGAAATGTTTCATAACTCTGAACAAGACATTACAGAGTGTTGAGGCTGCAGCTGCAGGGTGGAAGGAGCCAGGGCTCAGAGCTTTAGACCTTGGGGGAACGCTGGGGCTCAGGGCTTCAGCCCCGTGACTCCGCTCCCGGTTTCAGCCTCGCGGGGGGCACCATGGCTTGGAGCTTCAGCTCCACAGCTCTGTTCCTGGCTTCTGCCCTGTGCAGGGTGCTGGGGCTCAGGGGTCCCCATGGCTCCGCTCCCGGTTTCAGCCAGGGGGGACGCCGGGGCTCGGGTTTTAGCTACAGGGGGTGTGCTGGGGCTGAAACCGGCACTCCCCTTGTAGCTAAAGCCCTGAGCCCCAGCACCCACAGTGGGGCTGAAGGCAAGAACGGAGCCACAGGGCTGCAGGCCCAGCACGCCCCCGCAGAGCTGAAGCTGGAAAGGGAGCCACGGGGTTGAAGCCCTGAGCTCCTACGCTCCCCCTGGATCTAAAGCCCTGAGCCCTGCTGCTTCTGAGGGTCAGAAGCCCTGAGCCCCCGCCCAGACCCCTGACCTCTCCCACCATGCAGCTGCAGCCCCAACCCCCCCCCCGCCGTCCCATGGCTAAAGCCCTGAGCCCCCGAGGCAATACAGTATTTGCTGCAGGGTTTTTTTTTTGTTTTTGCTTTTTGTTTTGTTTTGTCTTCACTGCTGCCTGATGACTCCACATGGTGGCCAGTTGACCGGTAAGTCCGTAACTCTGGTGTTCGTATCTTTGCGATTCTACTGTATGGAAATGAAAGTTATTTTATTATCTCTTGAGATAAAGGTTCTCAGGGCACTTGTGTGAAATTTTTGACCACCTCCTTAGCTGAAGGTCAAATTCTACAGTCCTACTTGACCAAATTCCTGTTGAATTCTGTGGGTGTCTGCCTTGATTTAAGGACCTTAGTATTTGGTCCTATATCATCAGCACATACATCTGTGGCACACAACCTACACACCTGATCCTGTTCTGACCAGCCAACAGCAGTACAAACAATAAGTTTAATACAATTAGGACTGGGCCCCAACTTGGATAATAGGAAGAAGGAAATAGCAAAACCATCTTTACAGAGGCAAAATTCATATTGCAGCAAATGGGAGTTTTGTGTCAGCAAGGACTATGGGAGAGGGCCCAATACCACAGAAAGGACTGAAATAAAATATAACTGACAGGTACTCCAGAGTTAAACCTGAAATGTTAACCATGTGCTTTGTAAACATGCTAGTAAATATCAATTAGACAAAACAAAATATTTTCCAGAAATATGTTGAAATATATCTGTTTTCTTCCTGAGCGTAACATGCTTAGTTATGTGGTTAGCCCTCTAGCCTTTCCTGTATTTATTATTTTTTACAAAGACAAATGCAATCACATAGAAGGAAAAGCTTGTAGATGCACTTTTCAGTGTCTTCAAAAGAAGGGGTGGGTGGGCTCAGGAATCAGGAAATCTTTAAAAATTTCATTTACTATTTATAAAATCCTGGAAACCTCAACATGCCTTTGAAGCACATGGAAAAAATGAAATAATTTCATACATTGTAAATTCTTTAAAAAAATAAAGCTGATATTAATCTTCATAGTTTTCATTTTTCAGAAACATTTTTAGTATACAGTATTTTCAGTATTGCTTGCTAGATGGTTTTGTGTCTTTTATTGTTTTTAATTTGAATGGTAAATTACAAGATGAATAAATATTGTAAAATTAATTATTTTAGTGCTGTACATTTTAGGTAAAAACTATTTTCATGCTCCCAACAAGTTTTCGCAGGCAAGTGCTGAAGTTTGCAGGATAGATCTCCAACTCTTTTTATTGGGTGCCTATTTTGTATGAGAGACAACTCTCATTATTCACTTCCTCACCTTTATCTGCTACTGTTTAAGTCACAAAATGCTTCATTCTATATTCTACCAGGAAGTGCACTAAGGACCACTGGTAAGACATGGGCATCTGTTTAAGAATTTCTGCATGATAATGTAAATTAATTAGTATGCATTTTCATATCAGTGAATATACCAACAATTAATTTATAGCAAACATTTCCAATTCTACAGTATATAAAGTAGTGAGCGCTTTGGGGAATGAATTGTATCTTTATACACGTTTGAACCATGTTTACCACAATGGGATCCTGATCCTGACTGGCACTCTGGATGCTGCAGTAAGATAAACACTAAATATAATAATAATAATAATACTTATACATTGTATGATTGTAATATTTAAAGAATGACACAGAATTAAAACAATAGAACCATATGGAAATTCATATATCCAATAACTGATATCTATATAATGTAGATAGAAAAACATAATGAATATAGAATGAATATAGTTTTATATAGAATTATATATAATGAATATAGAAAAACAGAGTGATGCACAGGATAGCCCTTTTTGTGATTAAAAATGTTGAAGATCTGTTGAGATTAATTTGATCTTGTGAAAGTTATAATGCATGTTTTCAATGAAATAATATTCATTTTAATAGCTCATTACAATTCTATAGTGATTTTCATTTGAAAATCTTTAAGTGCTTTACAAATGTTAACAAATTAGGCCTTACAATGCTTTTGTGAGGTAAGTAAGAGCTATATAGGAATCACTTTGCACATCACACTGAAACACAGCCTCCTCTGAAATGGACATCAGCTGTTTAACAGCACTTAGCAGCACCAAATATAACTTACTAAGTTGTAGAGAAAATATCATTTTAAAATGTATTTGTAGTAGACTACAATGTAATGAAAGACAGGTTATCTTACTGATTTTCCTGAAGGATAGTATAATTTAAACCTAAAGCTTAATAGTATAAAATGTATGTGTAAAGTTCCCCTCTGGTGTTAGCTGCTAGGCCACTCCAATCCTTGACTCTGGGAGCCAGCCTTACTCTGCTCTGCTGTGAGAACCCCCACTCCTGGGCTGTTAACGCACAGCCTCTGGCATGTAAGGCCTGGTCTACACTAAGAACGGGGGTCGAACTAGGGTACGCAAATTCAGCTACGTGAATAGTGTAGCTGAATTCGAAGTACCCTAGTTCGAAGTACTCACCCGTCCAGATGCCGCGGAACCGAACTCCGCGGCTCCAAGGTCGACTCCGCCACCGCCGTTTGCAGTGGTGGAGTACCGGAGTCGAACGGAGCGCTTCCGGAGTTTGAACTATCGCGTCTATATTAGACGTGATAGTTCGAACTCCGAAAAGTCGAACTCTCCGCGTCGAACTGGCATGTAAGTGTAGACTAGCCCTAAGATGCTCCCAGCTACTTGCAAGAGAATTACACTAGCCAATATCTCTGGTCCCAGACACAACCCTAGGAACCTCTGTCTTGCAGTGTCCAGTTATGCCCACTGGATGCTGCAAGCTTATATAGGTTTGTCAATTTAACAAAGAAATTGATATGTACCAGGCTTGTTCTCCCAAGGGGAGTCTCTGACACGCTTCAAACCAAACACATTGCTTCAGGCAGAATAAACAAACAGATATGTTAACTATAAAGATAGATTTTAAGTGATTATAAGTCAAAGCATAACAAGTCAGATTTGGTCAAATGAAATAAAAGCAAAACGTATTCTAAGCTCATCTTAACACTTTCAATGTCCTTAGAAACTTAGATGGTTCTCACCACAGTGAGTAGATGTAGGTGGAAGAGACAGGAAGAGCATGGCAAACATCTCTTCCTTTTATCATGTCCTTTCTTCCCTCTTCGCTTTGCCCCCCCCCCCCCGTTTTTCAGAGTCAGGTGAGCACTCAACCCAGGGCTGTGAGTTCAATCCTTGAGAGGGCCATTTAGGGATTTGGGGATTAGTTCAGCTTTGAGCAGGGGGTTGGACTAGACGATCTCTTGAGGTCCCTTCCAACCCTAATAATCTATGATTCCTGAGTCTCTTCAAGCAAGGTTGAGCAAATCCCCTGGTATGGCCTCATGCAGGTGAGTCATTACATTGTAGCTCCCTTGCTGGACAATGGTTGTTGATGGGTTGATTGACACCCCGCCTGGACGTTGGTTACTTTCCTTGATGTTGCCTCTGGGAAGCTAATATCTGACTGATTCCCCCAACTTACAGCATGTTTTAGTGACAACCATACTACACCATTCTTATACTTCATATGCTTTAATGATATACATATATGGGTGGAGAAATGACTTTTAGCAGATTATAACCTTTCCCCTGATACCTTACAAGGCATGCTTTATACATAAGATCACGATTATATGAAAATGAGGAATATGGGGGTTACAGCATGCTTCCCCAAGGTATAGAATGTCACAGTATGCAAGCACGCCTACTTTACCACGCAATCAATAGAAGGCTGGAGATTATCATCAATGCTTATACTAGGTCTTACAGGACTGACTAATAAAAAATGAAGTTATGTAGAAACACAACCATATCATCATCTAGTTGTAACGCTCAGAAGCGCCAAACTCTGCCGTCAGGTATACACATATAACTCCCATTGACTTTAAAGGACTAATTTCATGATTGTATCTTATGTAGTCGTTTTGACTAGTGCAAAATGCTATCCTATCAGAATGGCAGCAGTTTACACCCGCTTGGTTCTGATGTAACTGACTACATAAGGTGCAGGGCACCAGTGAATTGGGCCCCTAAGCCTCTGATTTTCAGGGGTGCAACAGGCCTACAGCTCCAACTGAAATCCAGTAAATGCTGAGTCATCAGAACTTCTGAAAATCAAGCCCTTAGATGTTTTAAGGTGGGCATGGAAAACCTGAGACACACATAATCAAATGACCAATTTTAAAAATTTGGCTATCATTTTGGGATAAGCTGCTGCAGAATGATGGGAAAGTAACATTTTTCATTTGGCTTAAGTATTGTCTGGCCAGTTTTCTGCAAATATTTGCAACCCATTAAAATAGCAGAAACAGGACTGCAGTCCAGAGGCGCAGAGAAAAAAGATTAAGATCTCTTGGGATGACTGTAAATTATCTTCTTTATCTATATAGTTACATGTAATGCTTTATATAGAAAGAAGATAATTTACAGTCATCTCAAGAGATCTTAATATTTTTCCTCTGCCCCTCTAGACTGCAATACTATTTCTAGTTATCCATCACAACCCAATTAAAATGGATTTCTACTGATCATTTTACTCCTCTTTGGCTTTGAATTTTTTAAAATAACCAATATGTAAAGTCCTTTCCAGGTCTATGTAAACATAAGTTAGCAGCTCTCACATTTTAAAAGGTGCATTGATTTGACCTGATTTTAACCAAAGCACTGAGTGAGTCTTTTGGATACATTTGTTGTTTCTTTCTTTTACACTGTTTATCTTGTAGAAAAAAAAGTTTATAAACACCACTCCCCATTCTTGTTACCAGAACAAAGCATCAAAGCTATGTTTTCCAGGGACCTCACCATGAGTCAAAGGAATATATTCAGTGAAGAGGACAGAAAAGGAGACATAAATAAATTAAACAGGAAATGTGTTTGTATGTATCTTTTTTTTGTGTGTGAGAGAGTGTAATTGTCGGTCTCTCTGAGTGTCAGTCATTGATGTGAAAGAGCAGAAAAAAAGAGTTTATTAGGAGAGTGGAAAGAAAAAGTAAGTGGTGTCCTCTTTCAAGGGCAGTCCATTCTCCTGCATTGTACAAGAGTCTCCACTCCATCATCTAGTCATCTCTTATCCTCCTGCCATAGGATAGTTGCCTCCTACATCTTCAGCCTTGCAAGAATTAAGCACTAGCTTTAAAGCCAATGAAGAGGTATACTTTCTCATATTTGAAAGTGATTTGGGTGTGCTATAATGGTCTGCTTTTCAGTCTCTCTGTAATACTTTCTGTCCCTGAACAGCAATAGCAGGAAAATCCTGCTCCACTCCTACAGTTCCAGAATGGAGCATCATCTGTGGGGATGGTGCAGGGCAGTCTGGTTAGCATGCAGGAGATGTTAGGGACAGGAGCATACTTGTTACAGATGAAATTTTGGGAGAATTTGACAACTAAACTCTAACAAGTCTATACTGAACACATGCTACCTGGGATGTTTCAAAGGCTCATAACTTGCCAAATTTGGCTAATTTTTCATGGGCACCGCACATCCCTGACACCAGGGTGACCTCCCAGATTTCAAGTTTCTGCTCCAAAGCATGGAAGCTTTAGAGCTTTTTAAAACAATTCTTACACACAATTATTTAACTTGGGCAAAATATTTTTCCTAAACTCATTCTTGGAAATGGCTGAACCATTTCCACCCTCAACCCCTCCCCCCCCCCAAAAATTAGACACTTGGCAAGGAACATTTCAGCCCAAACAGTTATATTTTGGCAAACTGATAAGTAATTTTAAAAAAAGGTCTTAGAATGGGAAGTATTGGGCAATTATAACTATAGGCATCACTACTTATATTGCCTGTAACACACATGAAAAAGTAAGTAGGGCCCTACCAAATTCACAATCCATTTTGGTCAATTTCACAGTCATAGGATTTAATAAATTATAAATTTCATTATTTTAGCTATTTAAATCTGAAATTTCACAGTGTGGTAATTTTAGAGGTCCTCACCCAAAAAGGAGTTGAGGGGTCACAAGGTTATTGTAGGGCAGGTTGCGGTACTGATACCATTACTTCTGTGCTGCTGCTGACAGTGACACTGCTTTCAGGGCTGGGCAACTGGAGAGTGGCAGTTGTTGGCTGGGAGCCCAGCTCAGAAAGCAAACCCGCTGCCAGTAGCAGCACAGAAGTAAGGATGGCATGGCATGGTACTGCCACCTTACTTCTGTGCTGCTGCCTGGGCCCTCAGTCAGCAGCCGCCACTCTCCAGCCACCCAGCTCTGAATGATGGCAGCAATGCAGAAGTAAGGGTGGCATGATATAGTATTGCCACCCTTACTTCTGCGCTGCTGCTGGCAGGGCACTGACTTCAGAGCTGGGCACCCAACCAGCAGCCGCTGCTCTCCAGCCACCCAACTCAGAAGGCAGCACAGAAGTAAGGGTGGCAATATCATGACCCCCCTAAAATAACCTTCTGACCGCCCTGCAACTCCCTTTTGGGTCAGGACCCCCAATTTGAGAAATGCTGGTCTCCCCCATGAAATCTGTATAGTACAAGGTAAAAGCACACAAAAGATCAGATTTCACAGGGGGGAGGGGAGAAAGACCAAGTTTCATGGCTATGAATTTGGTAGGGCCTTAAACATAAGCATGAAATTGTATCCGCAACCATCTTGGCTAATAGCTATTGATTAACCTGTCCTCCATGAACTTATCTAATTCTTCTTTGAACCCAGTTTACTTTTGGCCTTCACAACATCCCCTGACGAGTTTCACAGTTTGATGGATTGCTGTGTGAAGGACTTCCTTTTGTTTGTTTTAAACCTGCTGCCTATTAATTTCATGAGGCATAGGTGCCAATTCCATGCTCCAGCCCTTGAGCACCCACAGAAAAATATTAGTGATTGCTTAGCACCCACCAGCAGCTGGCCCCTCCCCCACAGTGCCTCCTGCCAGCCAGCAGACCTGCCGATCAACTCCTCCCCGACTCCCTCCCAGTGCTTCCCATCTACCCCGGATCAGCTGTTCCATGGCATGCAGGACGTGCTGGAAGGAGGAGGAGGTGCGGGCACAGGGCACGCTTGGGGGAGGGGGCAGAACTGTGCAGGAAGAGGCGGGGTGGGAGGAAGGGGTAGAGTGGGGGCTGGGCCTGGCAGGGGTTGAGCACCCCCAAAGCAAGGAGGAAGCCAGCCCCTGTGTCAAGAGGAGCCCCCTGGTTCTTGTGTTATGGGAAGGGGTAGTAACACTTCCTTCATGCCAGTTGTGATTCTGTAGACCTCTACCATATCCTCCCTTAGGCATCTCTTTTCTAAACTGAACAGTTTAATACCTCCTAATATGGAAGAGATTATTTTTACCTCCTCATCATTTTTGTTATCCTTCTCTGTGCTTTTTCTCAATTCTAATAAATCTTTTTTTCAGATGGGGCAACCAGAACTGCACACAGTATTCAAGTTAGGAACCATCCAGGGATTTATATAGTGGCATTATGATATTTACTGTCTTATTATCTATCCATTTCCTAAAGGTTCCTAACATTAACAAAGTAATGCACAGAACTATAATATTTATTACCTGTACCTGTCTTGACAGATTAATAACAGTTGCTGGCATTTAGAATTCACTTGCAATAAAAAAATCACGTGATCTTATCTTCATGCTGTAGATGAAGTAAGAAACTAAGTAGCAGGCAGGGCCACATTTTATGACTCACCAAGTGCATCTGGCCTTTGGCCCACAGGTAGTGCACACTGCTACTAGATTTAGGGCCAAATTCTTCACTCCTTACCCAACCAAATCTCACACGGACATCAAGGAAAGGAAAGGAATGTGGGATTGGATTCCTAATTTGTTTTGTAAACAGAGATTTGTGAATTTAGTGATGGTAAAAGGAGACCATAAGGGTGACTCCTTAGCACTCCTTTCTATGCTACTGTGGTGTTACTTCAAAGTTTTCCAGCCAGGACAACCCTTGTTCTGAGAGCAGAAGAAATCACTGACTATGGGGTTTATACTTAGTCCCATCCTGCAAGTAGCAGCCATCACGTTTCGGAGAGGGGGGGCAAGAGCGTCATATCTGTCCCAGAAGCACTAGCTGAGAACACCCGTTCCTACTGAAATTAACGGGACCTTGTTCAGGGGCCCAGATAGGGCCCTTCCTGCGGGATTTATGCTGCCTTAATTAAAATCCCAAACCCTGACATGACTCATAAACTGGCAACGTCCAGCCCCGCCCGCGGGGTCCCACGGCCCTGCCTGCAGGCCCCTCCGCCTCGCCCGCAGGCTTCCTCCCACAGCCCGGTCTCCCTGCCCCGCCCGGGCAGGGGCGTCGAACACGCCCTCCCACAGTCCCCCGGGCCCCGCCGCAGAGCCACGTGACCCGCAGCGGCTTCCCACCTGAGATGGTTTCCCGCTCTGGCGGCGGGGAGTGGAAACGAGGCTGGGGTGCCGGGGCCCGGGTGCGCAGTGCGGGTGCGCGGCCGGCGGCAGCAGAGGCCATGCCGGGGTCTTCCCGCTCGCTGGCGGTGGCCGGGGGAGGCGAGAGCAGCGACAGCGACGAGGACCGCTGGGTGATCGGGTTCGTGCAGCACGAGCCGCAGGTGGGGGCGGCCGCGGGCTCCCGCCGCTCTGCCCAGCCCAGCGGGCGGTGGTGCTGGGCCCGGGCTGGGTGCCGAGCTCCGCGGCGTGGCTGGGTTGCGGGGCGGTCCAGAGCGCTTCCCTGCTTGGCCCGCGTGCTCGGCGCTCATCGGTTGGGCCTGGGGTTGCCAACTTCTTCATTGCAGAAAACTGAACCCCCTTCACCCCCACCCCGTCCCCGAGGCTCTGCCCCTACTCACTCCACCGCCCCCCCTTCCTCACTTGGTCTCCACCACCCACCCACCCACTCATTTTCACTGGGCTGGGGCAGGGGGTTCAGGTGTGGGAGGGGGGTGAGGTCTCTGGCTGGGGCTGCAGGCTCAGGGGTAGGGCCAGGGATGGCACTTACCTCAGGTGGCTCCTGGAAGTGGCCCATGTGTCCCTGTAGTCCCCTAGGCTGGGAGTGGGCAAACTTTTTAGCCTGAGGGCCACAGCTGGGAATTGAAATTGTATGGCGGGCCATGAATGCTCACAAAATTGGGGGCTCCAGGGTGGGGAGCGAGAAATGAGTTCAGGGTGTGGGAGGGGGCTCTAGGCTGGGGAAGGGGGTTGGAGTGTGGGAAGGGATGCAGGCTCCAACTGGGGGTGTGGGCTTGGGGGTGGGGATGAGGGGTTTGAGGTGTAGGAGGGTGCTCTGGGCTGGGATTGAGGGGTTTGGAGGGCAGGAGGGGGATCAGGGCTGGGGCAGGGAGGTTGGGATGTGGCAAGTGGTGCTTACCTCAAGCAGCTCCCGGAAGCAGTGGCATGTCCCTTCTCCAGCTCCTACACAGAGGTGCAGCTAGGCGGCTCTGCATGCTGCCCCATCCACAGGCACCACCCCTGTATCTCCCATTGGAGTGCTGGAGGAGGCCATTGGAGTGGGGCCATTGGAGTGTGTAGGAGCCGGAGCGGGGCCAGGCCGTGGCTTATAGAAGTTGCGTGAAGTGGCCCCCAACCTTGCGCCCCAGCTGGAGCACCAGGGTGGGGCCTTGCTGTGGCTTCCAGGAGCCACATGGTGCGGCCCCCGACCTTGTGCCCCGGCTGGAGCACCGGAGTGGGGCAAGCCCCAGATCCCGCTCCCCAGTGGAAGCTTGCGGGCCATCTTAAAACGACTGTAGTTTGCCCACCCCTGCCGTAGGTGCAGGGTTGGCCGGGGGCTCTGCATGCTATCCTTGCCTGCAGGTGTTGCCCTTGCAGCTCCTATGGGCTGTGGTTCCCAGCCAAGTGGACCTATGGAGGCAGTGCTCAGGGCGGGGGCAACACATAGCGTATCCCTGGCTCCCCTGCACCGAGGGGCCACAGGGACATGCAGGCAGCTTCCGGGAGCTGTGTGGAGTCAGGGCAGATAGGGAACCTGCCTTAGGCCCACTGCACTGCCGACTGGACTTTTAACAGCCCAGTCAGCGGTGTTGACTGGAGCTGCCAGGGTCCCTTTTCGACTGGGCATTCTGTTGAAAACCGGACGCCTGGCAACCTAGTGAGCTGCACCGCTGCTGCACACGTGGCTCGCTGGGTGTGATGTGAGCCTTGCTTTGATATAGAGTCCTACCGTGGTACCAACTCTGGGAGCACTCCGAGCAGCCACGGCATCCCATGCATGGCCTGTGCTGATCCAGCAAAGCCCATAAGTCATCCACCCTCTGGGTCACAGCCTTCTGTCAATGGGGATGTGGCTGAGGATGTTCTCCCCCCACCCCCCCGTATTTCTGCCTTGTTTGTATTTTATTTGTACATGGCTTTAGAAGTGCAGCGTGCAGTATAGCTAAGTGTTAAATACTGTCACAACCTTATACTGAATCCACACAAAAGTTTCCAGTTGACTTAGTGACCGTGGGACGTTTTAAGATAATACAAAAAAAATCTTATTTCTGTTTTAGACTATTAGGTATTCATAAGAAATATAACTTCTGCTAGCTTCTTATTTCTAATTTTGTTTTTATTTAAATAAAGTGTAAATTGTTCATGTACCAAAATGATTTTAGGAGCAGCCAGGACATATCACTGTATTGACAAACGTGTTTGTAATGATGGGGAAGAAAAATTCCACTCAATTAAATCAGTTTTGCCTTGGAGTTTCACCACAGTTGAACTGAATATTATAGTTCTGGGGTCTTGAAGGCTTCTGGCTGCTCCTAGCAAATTGGTATTTTTAAGATTCCTGTGTTTTACAGGATTCAGACTTAAAGTTCAAATCTACTCCGAAAAGGGACTTTGTCACATTAATTTCAGTGAGGCATCTGCTTAAGTACTTTGAATAGGCATGGAAATAAGCACCTGCCTAAATGCTTTGGTGAACTGGGTCCATTTTCAGGATTCAGTAAATATTTTGAATGAACAAAATTGCTAATCTGTGAGCTACTGATGTGAGTTTCTAGACCAGTGGTTCTCAAACTTGGGCTGCCGCTTGTTGAGGGAAAGCCCCTGCTGTCCGCAGGTTTGGCCAATTGCGGTTCGCCGCTCCAGGCCAATGGGAGCTGCAGGAAGTGGCACGGGATGAGGGACATGCTGGCCGCCCTTCCTGCAGCCCCCGATTGGCCGAACCTGCGGATAAGATCAGTGTTTATTTTTAAGCATTCTTTTTTCTGTTTTTATGTATTTAAATGTTCAGTTGTTGGGATTACCTATCTGAAAATTTTGATTAGTATTATTATTATTGGAAATATTTTTCGTTGTTTTGTGTATATGGTGAAATCAGCATTTACCAATAAATATCTAATCCTTCCAAGCCTAATTATCAGGTCAGGCTATGTTTCTTAATAAGGAATAATGAATGTTAGAAAACTGGGAAATGCAGAGTTTAGGTGACACTTATCACATGCTGTGACTGGAAACAAACAATAACGAAATATTCATGATTCCACCCCACCCCAGTATTCTGCCAGCACTTCCAGTAATAGATTTGTGATAAAAAACTGCTTTAATTATATCTATGCAACCACATTGGCCTTGGATTCTGTTGTGTATGCAAGTGTAACTGACAGCATAAGGCTAGGCTTGCATGCGTGTGACAGGGTGTACGAGCCCCACATGGCAGAGACAATGGTAAAGGGGTTGCTCTGGACACAGGAAGCCATGCCCCCTCACCCTTGCTGGGGAGGGAGGGCTCAAAAGGCAGCACTCAACTCAGTTTGGGCTGACTGAGCAGGAGAGCAGATGGGTTTACAGTCTCCTGCAGAGAAGCCACTGAGATTCCCAAAGGCTGGAACTAGGCCTTATGGTCAAACCGCCACAGACTTTTCAGCCACAGGGGCTGTGGACGCTGAACCACCACAGACAAGAACCCCAAAGGGGACCACAAGACAGATCTTCAGATGATCTAAAGCCGGGGTAGGAAATGGCCCAGGGACTAGGCATGGGGCGCCTGTCTCCTAGCTTGTGCAATGTAAATTATTGTTTCTTTGGGCTCTGGGTTGGAACCCAGTGGAGTAGGGAAGGCCTGAGTTCCTCTATCCTTGGCTGCTGACTCTCGCTATTGGGTGACGTAGCTGCTGAATCCCGCCACTGGGCTCCACAGTCAGGAGTATTGTCGCAAGGTGGTATTGCCAAACTTGGACTCAGTCCCTTTTGAGAATGGGTAGCCTTGCTATAGGAACTATCAGTTCTGTTGTGCAAGCAAGAAAATAAATCTACCTCTCCACAAGCTGTGTTGGTTCGTAAAAATCTCATTTTTTAATAATGTAAGCCAGTTTGGTGGAATGTGCTAGGAGAGCAGATCTATTGAGTAAAAAAGTGCCATTTTTACAGGCACATGTATTTCACTGTAGAACTGTATGTAAATTATTTTCCTTTCTGTGCTGTAACTTTCTCTTGCATTGTCCTTATCAGTAAATTATAGTAGAACCTAAACAAATCCTGGCAATTATTCAGACCAAGATAAAGGAAAGAAAACAATGATTTTTCTTCTACTTCCTTCTCCAGCATGCCTTCAAAAGCATGTTGAAAGTTGAGTAGAAAAAATGTTTATTATGAAGTAACCTGGCTCTGATTTTATTTTTTTGCCTGTTCAGCAATTTAGTAAAACATTACGGTTACAAGACAAGGATGAAACATTAAAGAAAGCTTTGACTTCTGGGGATGTGTCCATGATTGAAGAACTTTTAAATTCAGGTGAGAAAAGTGGATTGTAAACTTAACTCAAATGTATTGAATTTGGGAAAATGAGAAATTTAGAAGGCCTTCTAAATTTCTCATGTCAAAGGAGTATTGCTAAGCCTGTGTAGGTGTAATCAAACATTTGTAAAACAGTATAGACTCTATATTTATTCAAAATGTAATTACAGAATCACTATCTCCTTATGAGTGGGTCACCATCCAGCATTGCCATAAAGTCATTAGTTTGCCAGGAATAACATTGTGTACCATAGCTCAGATGTTTAGGGTTCTTGATTCATTGGTAAGGTTTTCTTTCAGATGGAATATACTAAGCATGCTGTATAGTATCCTCTACTTCCTTACATTTTGTTATCACTATATTTTAAAAAGAGAATACTAGGTTTGCAAACAATGTATTGTAAATTTGCGTGTGTGGGGGGTGCTAAATTGAGGGTGGGAATTCAGTGGTTCTTGCTTTTCAGTTTTTTTATACACCTCTACCCTGATATAACACAACCTGATATAACATGAATTCGGATATAACGTGGTAAAGCAGTGCTCTGGGGGTGGGGGCTACACACTCCGACGGATCAAAGCAAGTTCAATATAACGTGGTTTCACCTATAACTCAGTAAAATTTTTTGGCTCCCGAGGACAGCGTTATATCAGGGTAGAGATGTACCTATCCTGATTGGAAATTGCGCACACACACACTCACCAGCATGATTGTGCCTGTGGTCAGGGCTGCACCAGCAAACCAAGTATGTGGTAGGGGTGCCATTTCAGACACCTTTTTTTTGGCTTGGGGTGGCAAAAAGCCTAGAGCTGGCCCTGCCTGCGGTCTGCCTCTTGGTCTGTCCTGGCAACAGTAGTTTCAGATTGCTAGATTGTCTGATCTTTAATCAACTTGTGTGATGTTTTTCACTCTTACAAATTTGGCTTAAAAATACTAGTTTGATTTTCAAATAGCTTCCTCGCTTAGAAAACATTTCCATTAACCCAGTATTCAGGCATTGCATCCTTTATTGCAGTATCCAGGGCAGTTAGAGTGGTCAGTCATGAGCAGGGCCGGCTCCAGACACCAGCTCATCAAGCAGGTACTTGGGGCGGCCAAGAGGAAGGTATGGCACTTTGAGCTCTTCCCTGGCAATTCGGCGGCGGATCCTTCGGTCCCTCTCGGAGGGAAGAACCGGCCACCGAATTGTAGCTGAAGAAGAAAGCGGCGCGGTGGAGCTGCTGCCAATCGCGATCGCAGCTTTTTTTTTTTTTTTTTTTCCTGCCACTTGGGGCGGCAAAAACCCTGGAGCCAGCCCTGGTCATGAGCTACACAGATAAATTAACCTGCCTCATGGTGATCTTCAGAAAATTGTGTTTCAACAGAAAACTGGAGTATAGCAGCAAGGAGTATCTGTTCTGAGAAAATTAGTATAATTTCTGGAAAATTGTAACTTGTTGGCAAACTCAAGGGTTTTTTTCAGATATTAAACTGAGTGATGTATCTTCTGAAAATAAAAACTACCAATTTCTTGACCACAGTATTGCATTCATTTTAAGTAAAACACTATTATGGCAAAATTGGTTGTTTAAGAGGGTGAAGCAAATTAACATCACTTTGAATTAAATGTTTGTGATCTCATACTTTGTATCAAAGCTTTCTTTGTTGATAGGTGGCGCTAATTGTGAGTGGTGCCTATATAGTTAGCGTTGCCTAATGATTTACATTATAAGCCTCTGTTTTTAGTGGCTTATAACTTTGGCAAACTTTAACCATTCAGTCTGAAATTTTCGATGTTGCTGTCTGCCACAGGCAGAATTCTTTTTTGAATTTTTTTAGCAAAAATGGTATGGCTGTTTCTGAGAATGGGTTCAATGAGAGGTGAGGAAGCAGTCTGAACAATGTTAAATTTGTTCATCAGTTTCTTTGAAGAGCTGTAGTATAGGCGCAGTAATTCAATTTGATGAGGAGTTGGTTCCGGGGTCATAGAGGTAACTTTGTTGATCCAACCAGATTTGCTCAGTAGAACTTGTTAGAGGCATATTCCCAAGGTACAGCTTGAGGAGGGAAGTGGAGGAAAGACAGCTTTGAGCCAAGTTCTATGCCACTGCAGTCCGTGTCACAAACTAGAGCAGCCCATGAGAAATTACATACAATCTAATGTTAATTTTGCTTCAGAAGTAAATTTGGCAAAGTGATGGAGAATCCACCCAAAGGTTTTTGGAGGTGTTGCTGTAACATAGGAGTGTGGCTATCACATTGTCATAGTGTAGGGTAAAATTCTGTGTTGGTGGGGGAAGTGAGTAGATAAGGGAACAGGCAATCTAATAGATCTTTATCTTTTATGTAAAGTGCATTTTTTCATTTTGATGCGGTTGACTGCATAAATGCTACAGAGAAAGTTGCCTTAGAAATGTATGTAAATAGGGTGAATAAAAAAGTGTGTAAATACAGTGTCAACACCCAACTTGGGGTATTAAGAGAGAGAATTAGCTCTGTTTCTTCTGTCCTCAGAACAGTTCTTGGGGCTATACTTGATTCCTTAGGTACTGCCAAGAAGAAAAAAGGTCTTAAAGTAGCATCTTTTGAGAACTTCAAAATTAGGCCTTTATCATCACAATTTATTTCAAATCAGTTTCTTTTCATGAGACTTAGACCACACACTTGAGTGGTCTTTATAATTCCTATTTGCCCCATTTTCTCTTACATCCACAAAGATGGAAAATATTGATTACTCTGCCACCTCTGCAGTGACCAATAAGGCTAAAATCTCAGAGTAAATTCAGTTTTTAATACTGTCTTCGGTACTTCAAAAGTGAAGACTTACTGAGTCCAAAAATTCTTTTTAGACTTGGGCTAGATCTTGGTGTTTCTGCATTGCTGCTGAGAGAGAAATTATGTGCAGAAATAGTAATTAACATCTGGTTATATCTAAGAGCCACACTGCACATTGACAGAGTATGCAGGGATATGATTGTTTGAGGACTGTTGCTCTCCCAGAGAAATAAGTCATATAAATCCACCAGTGACTTGCATCTTTGAATTCTTATAGGACAAATTAACTGAGTCTGAATATGAACAGATTGTGTGCTAAAGTTTATTTTAGGAATGGGCCAAACAAATCTGTCTGTACATCCTTTTGATTTCAATAGGTGTCAAGTAACTTGAATCTGTTGGGGATAAGAGTCCGTACGTGGAACTTGACCTTAGTTCTTCAAGCATTACCTCATTCACATTTAGAACGTCAGATCTCATTTTCTGTCTACAAAAGTAGCTTTCCTATTGATAGTAACATAAGTCAACAGAATATTTGGACAAAATGCTACTAGAGGAGCCGTGTACTCTACTGTTAACAGAGATAAGGAAGGTACTTTTATGCCAAGTGTTGCCTGTGGAGGTGAATCACAGATCTTTATCTTTATATTGCTAGAATCCAGCTAGTTAAAGAAAAACCTCTGGCACAACCTGGACATAACAAGCACTAAAAACAATTGCATTAAAAGGGCAAAGGAAATGTTTTGTTTTGTACCTGAGTTGCAAGATGGATGAGAAATTGTGTACATTTAGCATAAAAAGTGGGATGTCTTTGTTTTCCATAAGAAGGATCCCTAGAGTACACAGCAGTCTAGAGAGAGGGGCTATTGAGGCCATGTGGATTAAAGCCTACAGCATTTTCTAGGGCAGGGGTGGCCAACCTGTGGCTCCGGAGCCACATGCGGCTCTTCAGAAATTAATATGCGCTCCTTGTTTAGGCACTGATTCTGGGGCTGGAGCTACAGGCACCAACTTTCCAATGTGCCGGGGGGCGGAGGGGTGTGCTCACTGCTCAACCCTCTGGCTCTGCCTCAGGCCCTGCCACAGGCCCTGGCTCTACTCCACCCCTTCCTGCCCCCTCCCCTGAGCCTGCTGTGCCCTCGCTCCTTTCCCCTCCCCCCCCCCCCAGCCTCCTGCATGCCAGGAAACAGCTGATCGGGAGGGGGAGGTGCTGATTGGCAGGGCTGCCATTGGGTGGGAGGCGCTGGGAGCGGAGTGGGAGAGCTGATGGGAGGCTGCTGACGTATTACTGTGACTCTTTGGCAATGTACATTGGTAAATTCTGGCTCCTTCTCAGGCTCAGGTTGGCCACCCCTGTTCTAGGGAGTGGCCCTTAAAGTTGTCCCTGGCTTCCTTCAGGAGGCACACAGCAGCAGGAACAGCTGTGAGGTGCTATGGATGGCCCACCTTTCCTTCTTTAGGAGTCAGTAGTTCTAACTCTCTCAGCTGTTTTGTATGGTTAAAAGATTGACTTGTGGGTAACTTTGTGGAGGATAACATGATAAAAGTTTGCTAATGAATATGGGTTAATTATACGTAAGCATTTAATAGCTATATTAAATCGGGCTGCGGTGTGTGAGAGGACTAGAGAAAAGAGGAGGATATGGGTCTAAAAATGAATATTAAAAGGAGAAAACATTGCAGAAGTCACAGACTCCTTATGTGCACTCATCCCTTCTCCCTCTGCTTCTTCCATGCTAGTCTCCATTCTTTATATCTATCTATCTTCTGAGAAGGATTAGTTTGATTCTTTGTAGGGTACCTTGCACAGTATTGAATGCTGTAAAACAAATCT
The DNA here is from genome assembly GCF_020497125.1 of Mauremys mutica. Classification (NCBI taxonomy): domain Eukaryota; kingdom Metazoa; phylum Chordata; order Testudines; family Geoemydidae; genus Mauremys; species Mauremys mutica. The sequence continues at coordinate 47,354,660 of NC_059072.1, forward strand.
CATCATTGGCTGTTAAACACCCTTCTTATCATAGTGATAGCAATATATAGGACAGACAAACCACATGACCAAGCTATTTTAATATATAAAGCAGCAACATGGTCAGACCTGCAGTACTCAGCAGAGACAGCGTTTGGCTGGAGATTTTGGCATGCTGTAGTTCCCAGTAAAACCAAGAGTTGAGTCTAAAGGGACTTAAGTCACTGCAGAGGGATGAGGGACTTCATGTCATTTTCCACTAGGAGAATGTAGACTTTACCTTAAATATAGACTGTACCGTACTCATGTGTAGTTGTAGTGGACTGCTAGTCACATTTCTGCAACAAGTTTTGACATTCCTTCTAGTGGCTAAAGCTGTGTGTATTGTTGTTTTTCCTACATTTCTTTTTCCCTGGTATTGCCATCCCAGCCTCTCTTGATGTTTCTCTTCCTCCTACCCCCAATTGCCTGTTTCCTTACCAAACTTTTGTCGTGCCACCTTTCTGTCTTGCTCAGCTTCCATTCTGTTTATCTCTTGGTTAAGTTTCATTGTCTAGCTCTAGCCAGTGATACATACAGTGGAGTGAGGCAGGAGGGACCGAGGTAGAAAACTAGAAGAATTTAAACTGTAAATAAATGCTAGTCTTCAAAATACTTGTTTTAGTTGCCTTGTAAGAATTGTGAGTTTGACCTCAAAGAAAGTGAACCCTTCCACTATTGTTGATAGCCATCTTGCAGTCCACTGTATATGCAGATACTTTCCATAATGGTAGGTAAATTTAAAATATTTATTTAATGGAGCCGCAGAATATAATGCCATTAGATGTGGTGTTTGGTGGTTCTTTTATATTGCAGTATAAAAAGGCCCTATCAGGATCCAGTTGTGCTAGCAGCACAAAGATATGAAGACACAGTCCCTGCTGTAAAGAGCTTATTCCAATTTGAAACAAGATATGAGTGAAACAGTGATATGGAAGGGATCTGGAAGGCGATAAGATTGCTTGGTTACATGGGCCAGCTGTGTGCACAGGTGTATTATTAAGGAGAACCAATATAGCTGACTATCCCTGGATACATACTCGAATGGCTTGCCCAAGCTGCTGCTGCTGCTGTCACGGCCACAGTTGTTATTTTTAGGCACTAACTCAAGCAGAACTAGCACGTGTATGTCTACTTGTACTGGGAATTACATCTCCTAGCTGCTGTGTAGACATACCTTCTGAGTTAAAAGTGCTGCCAAGATCTAAACATGCTTTTTGTTAATAGTGTACAGCAGTGGTCCCCAACCTTTTCGTCTGGCAGGTGCCAGACGAAGGACCGTGGCGGCGCTGGAGCATCAGCCGAAATGCTACTGAATTTCTGCGGTATTTCGGCATCGCTGCCTCTCGATGACGTCGCTTGTTGGCAGCAAGCGGCATCATCAAGAGGCGGCGACGCCGAAATGCCACTGAAATTCGGCGGCATTTCGGCAGATGCTCCACTGCGGGCCAGGACGCGGGCACATTTAGATGCACCCGCGGGCACCGTGTTGGGGATCCCTTGGTGTACAGTATTTTGAAACCAATCCTCATTTTTCATTCCTGGTGCCCCCATGTACCTCTCATCCGCTTTTCTTTCTGTCTCTGGTAGAAGGATGAAACAATTTGCCATCAAGATTACAAGATTCACTGTTGTTACCCTTCTAATAGTATGCTTCGAGCATCTTGGCTCTTCATAATCTAGGTCTAATTCAGCATTCACATTAGATCTCAATCCCAGCCATATTTCCTTACTTTTCCTAATGGGTTCCTGTGACTGTTGTAGGCTTCCGAACTGGCTTCACTTTCTTTGACTTGTGTAATTCCATACAGCAATTGTCCAGTTTTTTGTTTCTTTTTCTGGGAGTCTGAAAATGGTCTGTTCCTCATGCAGCTGTTAGATACTGGTAGCTTTGTCCCAAGATGTCTGATACGAGTTTTTCTCTTCTCTCTCCACTCTCTAGCTACCTTCATGGCAAATCAAAGCTTCCCTGCAGTGGCTGTACTGTAAGGTGTACCATGAGGTGGCTCATTCAAAGTGGTATAAGTTTCTGCACCCCTGACAGATTTGTCTTGCACCCAGTGGCAGTCCCTTGTTTCTGTGCCACCTTTCACCATTTCCAGAAAGGGAAAGACCTCCACACAAGAGGACATGTCCTTCCTTGGCCAGACACTGAACTGGTAGTGCCTCCCTCACTTAAAAAAGCCTGGCACTACTGCTGATTCAGAGGGTACAGACATGAAGAGGTTGATAGTCCCTGGTGGTGGTGATCTTAACACTTCCCTAATTAGGTAATTTAATTCTGCTTTTTGAGATGGTGGTGAGGGAAGACTAACCAGCTATGTCCTTTCCTTCTTATGCCACCCTACAATACAAGTTTCAGCACTGGGGTTTGAGCATTCCCACTCCCTTCCTAATTCTTCTTGGGGTTTGAAAATTACTTTTTGAGGAATTCTTCTCTTGCATCTTATTTTAAAAATATTTTTCTGGGGCACTTTTAAATCTTTTGTTGATCATCTTATATTATGTTTGTCTTGAGAGCTTCTCCTGGACAGTTGCAAGACCTGACTGGAATGTCAAGAAGGTAGCATTTCAGTTTTTTAGGACATGATATGTAGTAGCCGGATACAGGGCCTAGTATGTGCTTTGCCCAGCTCCCCTCCAGGGTCAAAATCTTAAATAGGGAAGTAACACAAGTCTTATGCTAAGAAGCAAAGACTGAACAGTCAGAAACTTGCATAAATGATGGTTTTAGAGAAGCAGAATTACAGTTGGGTAATATTTTTCTCTTGTGCATGGGAAATCATTAGTCTAGAACCACATCTGGGTGTTGTGGTTAAGTCTTGGTTTTTTCCTCTAAAGACATTTAATTAGGTAGTACTAAACGTTAAGGTAGCTTATGCTAAAGCAAACGCAGACAGAGGTCAGAGGGGACCGGTGTAGGGGCATTCTAAATCACGAAAACCCCAGCAACCAGCTAGGGTGGAATTACTTGCTCCTCTCACTGTTGCTAGACACAGCCTACTTCCTGTTTGGTGATCTCCCACACAAAGTCCAATTCATGAGGCAAAATCAAAAGTCGTCATCTTTTTTTATTATCAGTGGGAATCACTGCATTATTTACGCGGAGAAGATAAATCTGGGCACAGCTATAATAATTAATAACTTTGCTGCAATTGTGTGTTGCTAGCCTTTCTAAAATCTTTTTGTCTCTGGGATCATGTTTGAAAGTTACGGTGGTTTTGTTTTGTTTTGTTGGGTTAAGAATCAGGCTTCTTGATATTCAGTTGTGGAATTTGTTTCCAGAGTTCCAAGCAGAGAGGGAGTCTTTTAATTGATCAAAGAAAATAAAAATATGGAACAAAGCATTTTCTCTCCCTAGGAATAGATAGAAACACATTAGAGAAAACAGTTAAATATTTACATTTACTGTGTATATTGGAGTTGGAGTTATAAAATACATATTTACCTTTGTAATTTTTTTAACGTTTTGACAGGTGTGAACGTAGAATCTAGTTTTCAGTTTGGATGGACTCCCCTGATGTATGCTGCTAGTGTTGCTCATGTGGAATTAGTTCGTATCCTACTGGACAGAGGTGCTAATGCAAGCTTTGATAAGGGTAAGATACTTGTGAATCAAATTAGAAGTTACAATTGATTCTGACTAGTACACTTTATCCTATTTATGTCATCTCTTAAATATTCAGGAAAAAAGAAACGGTCACAGTCAAGTAGACTAGGTCTTAAACTTGGCTTCATAATCTGGAGACTGTAATCAAGATTGTAGAAAAATTTTAAAATAGTCTACCACACCATCACTCTCAAAATTTTGGGTTTAGTTTTGTTTAAACAAACCTTAATGTATTGTGCTCCCCTCAACTAATTCCACAGTAAACACAGGTTAAATTGTATTGCTAGAACTGTGCTGACCTCAGTTACTGCCTTTTTGCTTAAACCCTGTAAGAAATGGAGTGGGGGGGGGGAATATCTTGCCCAAATTACAGGATACTGTTGTGTAATTAAATTATTTAATTAATTTATTAAATATGTATATTATGGCAATACCCAGAGCCACCTATTAGGATTGGGCCCCTGTTGTGTTAAATGCTTTACAAATGTTTGAAGACCGGGTCTCCTCCCCAAAGAGCTCTATAGTTTAACTTCTAATAGAAATGCTCTCCTCTCCCTTCTAAAGATAATGATCCTACAATTTACATCAATTCATTTCTCCCACTTTCCATCTGGCTGCATAGGTCAAAATGTCTCCTCTCAGTTGCTTGCAAGTCCCACAGGAGTAGTGATCATCTGTACAATGTAAATAAATGTGCATTCATTGTTTTCACTTTTCTAAAAATGCAGCAAAGTATTCCAGTAAAATGAAGGTTGTCAAATTTTAACTCCATGAAAAGGGAACAGTTTTTTGTTTTTTTTTAAATCTTGTCAGTTTCAAAGAGCAAGCTCAATACTACAAATACTACATTTGTCTGTGAGTTCCTCTGTCAACTTTTGTGGTCTCGTAATCACATTTTTGTATTTTAAGGTGTTTTTTCCCCTTTTCTCTTGCTATGTGGAAGACCCACCCAAGTGAAGGGGTACTGACTTGATTATACAGGGGAAGCTGTCTATACACACAGCACTGTCACATGTACAAAGTAATCTATTTAAAAAATAGAGAGGCTATAATATCTTTGTTATAGTAATTATAGCTATTTCTTGCAGTGAAAGCAGATAGTTTGACAGAAATGTGACATTTAAGATGATGGTTTCGCTTCAGCATTGCAATGTTTTTCAGTATAGCTCTGCTGTGTAAATTTGGGCCTTGCCACATACTACAAAGGGCCTTAATTACATACTGCATTATTGGTAGTCCAGGGTTCCAGAAGCTTTATCAAAGTTGGTTAGTGCTTTCTTCAGTGCCTTTTAGAAAGAAGCAGCCGCAGCAGAGGGAGTGGGGAAAGAAAAATAAAGCAGAAAAGATGGATCAGTGGACAGCAACAGTTAAAGAAAAACTGCTCAAAAATTTACCCTGTATTACCACTGTATTACCCTGTATTAGCACCCTGTATTACCATTACCAGACTAAATAGAAATATTGTAGAAAAATTGTACAGTACAGGTAAATATCTAAACATCTAAAAATTGAATAATTAGTGGTACATAATATAAATTAGGTTTCTAAATTAATTTTGGAGACAAATTAATCTGGAGTAATCTGAAATTTAGATGATCAAAGTTTACGTAATCTTGAGATATATAATATAACAAAATTTCCCAAGTATATAGAAAAAATTGATAACTACTGTATACTCAGTGCTGGTCCTTTCTAAGAAACAGGCTCTAATCTGTTTTTAAGTGGCTTTGTTTGCTAGTCAATATGAAATCTTACAAAACAGCACATTTTCTTACCTTGATGGAAGTCAGAATTAAGACATTTCTACATTGTAGAAGACAGCAACATGTTGGACTCTTAAAGACTTTTTTTTTCTTGGCAGTAATGTATTTCAGCTATTATATCAATGAAGAAAGTTTTCAAAAATATCCTCTGTGTGCTTTCTATCTTGTTTTAAACCGAACTTCCTTTTTTAAGTAATTGAACTCAGATGAATTTCAGTGAACTGCAGTAGAATGTCACTTGAATTGGACTTAGTAGGCAGATAATGGCAATCACATGCACTAACAGATGGTTGTGAGTGTTTGTTTTTTGTAAAGAGGGTAATATATGCTCCGGGCTTTAAAAGGAAATAATTATAAAGTGCAATTTGGAAAAGCTGCTCTAGCAATCATGTAGTTACATCATTTCAGTAAATAAACTAGTGTTATCCTGACCACAGGAATTTGTTTTTTAAAAAAAGCTTATTTTTACACTACAGAATATAATATTCTAATGAAATTTACCAAAAATTCTGCTTAGCTTGATATATGTTTTGATTAAAACAGATTTTTTTCTGTGAGCCAGATCCTGCTCTGTGCCAACTCCTCTGTGCCATTCTGGTAGTGCAAAGAGGACTTAAATTTACATGAGGCAATTTCCATACGTCACCAAGTGGCATAACTGTCTCCACACCACTAACTCCTGCTTTTGTCTGGGTGTAAGGTATGTGGTTGGGCATGGCTGGAACTTACTCGTACTTTAGGGCAGGGGTCCCCAACCTTTTCAAGACCAGGGACCGGTCATGCCTGCGGAGGGAGCGCTCGTCCCGTGGCTCGGGTAGACCCGCCTGCGGGAGGTCCACCGGCTCCGGTTGAGCTGCCGCAGGCATGACTGCGGACAGTTCGCTGGTCGCGCGGCTCAGCTGGACCGCCCGCAGGCATGCCTGCGGCAGCTCAACCGGAGCCGGTGGACCTCCCGCAGGCGTGCCGGCGGGCGGTCCAGCTGAGCCGCGCGACCAGCGAACCGTCCGCAGTCATGCCAGCGGGAGGTCCACCGGAGCCCCGGGAGCAGCGGACCTCCCGCAGGCATGACTGCGGAGGGAGCGCTCGTTTGTAAGAAGCCGCGGTCCGGTACCGGGCCGCGGACCGGGGGTTGGGGACCCCTGCTTTAGGGCATCATCTAGCTGCTAACTAATGGGGTTTAGGAAGAAACGTCTTCTATTGCAAGATTATTCCATAGTTCTCCACTTTAGAGTTTTTATCTCTTCTGAAATATCTGCCAGTGGCCACCATTAGGGACAGGGTATTGGTCTTAGATGGACTGCTAGTCTGATCCAGTATAGCAGTTGCTATATTTCTGGTTATGCCATTTTGTACTGCTCTAAATAGTTTCTCTTTCCTTGGTATTAAGTCGATAACTATTTGTAAGGTGCAATGATGTTTTCTTCCCCTTAATATTTTTATTTGTTGCCTAGCCAAACTACATGTTTGGCACAATGATTGAACTTGGTGGTATTCTAAACAAAAAGAGCTCTTAGCCATGCTTGTAGCTGTTTCCATTGCTTCATACTGACTCAGCAGACATTTTAGGTGTCAGTGACGTTTGGGATTATTGTATGTGGGTGGTTGTGTTGATTTGTGCATATGGAGGAGGTTGTAGTGGGAGATTTGTATGGGTGGCAGTTGGGCCCAAGTAATCTAACATCTGTGCAGTCTTTCTCATACAACCAATGAAATTGCTGTATGCAAATTAGTTGTAGAATAAGGGTGGTGATTGGTTCGTTATCTCTGATCTTACAGTGGCCTAGGACACTTGGCATGGCAAAGATACATGCATTACTGTAGCTGTACTTTGTAATTGGTACAGGTGTAATTTGTAAAGTCAAAATGGCTGAGAACTTAAAAATTGAATGGTAATGGACAGTGAAACCCAGGGTACGTCTACACTACGGGATTATTCCAATTTTACATAAACCGGTTTAGTAAAACAGATTGTATAAAGTCGAGTGCACGCGGCCACACTAAGCACATTAATTTGGTGGTGTGCGTCCACGGTCCGAGGCTAGCATCGATTTCTGGAGCGTTGCACTGTGGGTAGCTATTCCGTAGCTATCCCATAGTTCCCGCAGTCTCCCCCGCCCCTTGGAATTCTGGGTTGAGATCCCAGTGCCTGATGGGGCAAAAATCATTGTCGCAGGTGGTTCTGGGTAAATGTCGTCAGTCTCTCCTTCCTCTGGGAAAGCAACGGCAGACAATCATTTCGTGCCCTTTTTCCCTGGATTGCCCTGGCAGATGCCATAGCATGGCAACCATGGAGCCTGTTTTGCCTCGTCACTGTCACCGTATGTGTACTAGATGCCGCTGACAGAGGTGATTCAGCAGCGCTACACAGCAGCATTCATTTGCTTTTGCATGATAGCAGAGATGGTTATCAGCCGTTCTGTACCGTCTGGTGCCATTGTAAATTGGCAATGAGATGACGGTTACCAGTCCTTCTGTACTGTACTGTCTGCTGCTGTCATGGGTACCCCTGGTTGAGGTCAGCCGGGGGTGCAAAAAACAAAAATGGGAATGACTCCCTATGTCAATGTCTCCTTTATGGTATCTAAAAATAGAATCAGTCCTGCCTAGAGTTTGGGGCAAGTGTACTAGAGAACCAGAGAGCACAGCCGCTCCGTGTCAGATCCTGCAGAAAGGATGAGCTGCATGCTATTCACAGGGGGTGCCACTGCAACAACCCCACCTGTTGCTTCCCTCCTCCCCCAGCCTTCCTGGGCTACCGTTGCAGTGTCCCCCCATTTGTGTAATGAAGTAATAAAGAATGCAGGAATAAGAAACAGTGACTTGTTAGTGAGATAAAATGAGGGGAAGGCAGCCTCCAGCTGCTATGATAGTCCAGACAGGACATTAAGCAGTGTGGGGGAGAGGAGCCCAGCATCCCGCTGTTATGATAGTCCGGGCAGAACAGAATCTTTTTTTTTACACATGAAGGGTGGGGGCTGATGGAGCTCAACCCCCTGTTGCTATGATGAAGACGGTTGCCAGCCATTCTGTACCATCTACTGGGAAGCAGTCGCACTCATGGGCTGATGATGAGGACGGATACCAGTTCTTCTGTACTGTACCATCTGCCACAAGGCTGCTGCTGCTGATGGATATCAGCCATATTGTACCATCAGCCACCAAGGAGGGGGAGCGAGGAAGCTACAGTTCACTGCCACAGCATCGCGTCTACCAGCAGCATTCAGTACACATAGGGTGACATTTAAAAGAGTCAAGAGACGACTTTTTTCCCTTTTCCTTCTGGGGGTGGGGGGGTGGGGATAAATTGATGAGCTATGCCCTGAACCACCCCGGACAATTTGTTTGACCCTACAGGCATTGGGAGCTCGTCCAAGAATGCAAATGCTTTTCAGAGACTGCAGGAACTGTGGGATAGCTTGAGTCCTCAGTCCCCCCCTCCCTCCATGAGCATCCATTTGATTCTTTGGCTTATCCTTATGCTTGTCACGCAGCAGTGTGCTGAGTCCCTGCTGTGGCCTCTGTCTGGAGATTTTTTTAAAATGCTTTGGAATTTCGTCTTCTGTAACGGAGCTCTGATAGAACAGATTTGTCTGCCCATACAGCGATCACATCCATACGGTCCATGCTGGAGCTCTTTTTGGATTTGGGACTGCATCGCCACCCATGCTGATCGGAGCTCCACGCTGGACAAACAGGAAATGATATTCAAAAGTTCGCGGGGCTTTTTCTGTCTACCTGGCCACTGCATCCGTGTTCAGATTGCTGTCCAGAGCGGTCACAGTGGTGCACTGTGGGATACCACCCGGAGGCCAATACCTTCGATTTGCGGCCACACTAATCCTAATCCGATATGGTAATACCGATATTAGCGCTACTCCTCTCGTTGGGGAGGAGTACAGAAACCAGTTTAAAGAGCCCTTTATATCGATATAAAGGGCCTCTTAGTGTGGACAAGTGCGGCGTTAAATCGGTTTAACGCTCCTAAAATTGGTTTAAACGCGTAGTGTAGACCAGGCCCCAGTGATGGTAGAATCTGGTGATACTTTGACCAACAATAGCTCTCAATCATCCATCACTTCATGTTAAATCAGCAGATATTTTAGGCGATTGACACAAGGAGTGACTTTCTTGGAATCTTATCATATAGATTATAGCCCTAGTGGTTTCAAAGGTAACAATCCAATTCTGAACTGAATGTAAATCTTTTTGAGCTTGTAGAATGCTCAAAAAAAACTTCCACAACTTCTATTCATTAATTGGTTAAGTATAAAAGCTAACGATGGTACTAAATATAAAAATTTGCTCTTATCTCTGATCTTTGTAATATTACAATGGTACCCAAGGGGTGTGTATGTGGGAATACGGATATGCATCGGGAAGAAGGGAGCTAGATATGAGACCGAAGAGGATGGGGAAGAGAATCAAATGGCAGAGATCCTGAAGTAAGCATATTTTCTGTGACTAAGGCTTCTGATGCAATGGTAATATAAATAATCATTTTCCCACTGAGTAATGCTGAATGTGACAGACAAGTACTGAATACATTTATTATATCTAAGTTCATAAAGGCCTTATTTTATCTTTCATCTTAGTGCAAACCTGTCATTGATGTCAGTGGGGAGTGGTATGTAAATTGAGGGTATTATGCATGATATCTCTAGACTACATGTAGACTACCCTTGGTATGAAATCATATTTACCCATTGTCTCACTTTTGCTTTTATAAGTTTTTTACATGAAAAATGCAGAACTCTGAAAATGATTTCTGGCATTATGCTAAAGGAGTGAAACCCACGTTTTAAGCTCTTTGCATCAATAATTGTCTTCCCTGTCACAGTTTTTCTTTAGTAAGTTGGGATGCTTTCTTATATTTGTGGCCCTACCAAATTCACGTCCCATTTTGGTCAATTTCATGGTGATAAGATTTTAAAAATAATTTCATGATTTCAGCTATTTAAATCTGAAATTTCACAGTGTTGTAAAAGGAGTTGTGGGGGGATTGCAAGGTTATTGTAGGGGGATTGTGGTACTGCTACCCTTACTTCTGCGCTGCTGCTGGCGGCGGTGCTGCCTTCAGAGCTAGGTAGTTGGAGAGCGGTGGTAGCTGGCCAGGAGTCCAGCTCTGAACGCAGAGCTGCTGCCAGCAGCTGCACAGAAGTAAGGATGGCATAGTATGGTATTGCCACCCTTACTTCTGTGTTGCTGCCTGCAGAGCTGGGCCCTCAGTCAGCAGCCGCCACTCTCCGGCCACCCAGCTCTGAAGGCAGCAACACAGAAGTAAGGGTGGCAATACCGCAGCCCCTCCTAAAATAACTGTGACTCCCCCTGCAACTCCCTTTTGGGTCAGGACCCCCAATTTGATAAATGTGGTCTCCACCATGAAATCTGTATAATATAGGGTAAAAGCACATAAAAGACCAGATTTCATGGTCCATGACATGTTTTTCATGGCTGTGAATTTGGTAGGGCCCTACTTATATTCTTCACAAGTCAGTCCCTTGCCCCTACTCCTAATAATCATATTGCAATCTTCTGAAATCTTTCAGTTACTCTATCTTTCAGGTAATGAGGTACCTAGAACTAAATGTAGTATTCCATGTGTAGTGGCACCTAAAACTGATATATTCTTTGATCTGACACGATAGCTGTGTTTGAGGCACAAAAGTGTTTTGGCCTTTTTTTGCAGTCACATTGCACTGACACTTAACCTAATTTTATACCAACCATCACTCCAAGCTCCCTTTCAGCATTATTGCTCGCCAGGCTTCTCCTTCCTTTTTAATATTTGTATTTCAGAATATTTTCCCCAGATACATAACTAAATTTAGAATCAGCATGTTAATAAAATTCAGTTTTTAGCTTTTGAATAGTTTTGGGTATTTATTTAACAATCTCTCCAATATCTGTAGATATCCCCATCCCCAAGTTGATTGGTTTATCATTGTCCTTTGTTTAAAGTCCTTCTGCCAGCTTTGTGTCAGTGTTGGTATCCAATTTATATATGCTTTGAATAAGATTTTGTCAGCCAGTGTATCATGTGCATTACTAAAATCAATATATTAATCAACTGTTATCTTTCTGCTCATGGAAGTTGAAAAATGACTTATGGGAAACTTCATTTTGTGTAGTAACTTTGTTTCGAAATTCATTCTTTTCAAATACTTTCTATAACAGTGGTTCTCAACCTTTTCAGACTACTATATCCCTTTTCAGGAGTCAGATTTCTCTTGTGTAAAACTTAAGTTTCACCTCACTTAAAAACTACTTACCGGTACTTACAAAATGAGACATAAAAATATAGAAGTGTCACAACACATTATTACTGAAAAATGCTTACTTTCTCATTTTGTCTGTATGAAATTTTTGTTTGTACTAACTTCACTAGTGCTTTTTATGTAGCCTGTTGTAAAACTAGGCAAGTATCTAGATGAGTTGATGTAACCCCTGGAAGACCTCTGTACCCCCAGGAATACACATACCTGTGGCTGAGAACCACTGTTCTATAGAAGACAGCTGTTACTTTCCTTATACTTAAATTCACTTATATGTCCTAAAGTGTTCAGTTCTTTGAAAATAAGACCATTTAATATGTCCGATTATTTATTTTTTTTTTTTTTAAGCTTGGTCTTGGGTTTTTCCTACTCTTCAATTGCTATCTCACTGTCTTCCTCAGTGGCTTCTCCTTCCTCTTCCTGGGTAATTTCATCTGTCTTAATGGCTTCATTTACCTTCACTGAGCTGAAGATTCCAAATCTTTTAATCGTTTCCAAAGATCAAATACTTGATTTTATCAAACTTGAGAATCTGTCTGAACTATTATAAAGATGTAATAATATTAAAAATCCTCTGCTTCAGATTGTTACATGGAGTACATTATTTGTTGACATCACAATCCTCCAATTGTAATTTTCAATTCAGATCAATATACTGTATTGATGGCTGCATGTACTGCACGTGCTTCAGAGGAGCAGATTTTGAAGACCGTGGAACTACTTCTGTCAAGGAATGCCAATCCCAGTGTTGTTTGCCGGTAAAATATTTCATTTGTTAGTCTTAAATTGTTAATGGAGATATCGTTAAAGACCACATGTGTAAAACTCAAGGAGCAGGCATGGGGAAGGATCAGGTTTTGGGAACCTCCTTGCCCTAATAGGAGCACTCTTGAAGTGAGGAAACTACCAGGCTCTTTCTCTATCTCACCTGCATGATTTTCTCCTAAGATTGGGGAGATAACAAAAGAATTAGAGGTATGGGCCATCTCTGCCATTCCTTACACCATCACCATTACTTGAGACATTATAGTATTTTTTTTCTGTCTTGGTGTCTCAGTGATGTGATATTGCTGAAAATAGAGACACAAGGTGGGTGACGTAATATCTTTTATTGGAGCAACTTCTGTTGGTTAAGGAGACAAGCTTTCCAGCTACACAGAGCTGACCCGAAGAAGAGCTCCAATAAGATATTACCTCACCCTCCTTGTCTCTCTAATATCCTGTGACCAACATGGCTATAACAACATTGCTGATAATGTTGCTTTTTCTCTGTTGTCTTACATATGCTGTTACACTATTTCTATGTGTTATTGTTCACTTGGGTTGTTTTGGGCAGTAGGCATGCTGGCTTTGTCATGCAACAATATTGACCATTGTGATTCATGAAAAAAATCTCATCAGTTAATTGAGTATATGCAACTATTTAAATTCTTTTACACAGCAATATATATTGAGGATAAAGAAAATTATAAATCATAAATGATCTGGAGAAAGGAGTAAACAGTGAGGTGGCAAAGTTTGCAGATGATACTAAACTGCTCAAGATAGTTAAGACCAAAGCAGACTGTGAAGAACTTCAAAAAGATCTCACAAAACTAAGTGATTGGGCAACAAAATGGCAAATGAAATTTAATGTGGATAAATGTAAAGTAATGCACATTGGAAAAAATAACCCCAACTATACATACAACATGATGGGAGCTAATTTAGCTACAATGAGTCAGGAAAAAGATCTTGGCGTCATCGTGGATAGTTCTCTGAAGATGTCCACGCAGTGTGCAGAGGCGGTCAAAAAAGCAAACAGGATGTTAGGAATCATTAAAAAGGGGATAGAGAATAAGACTGAGAATATATTATTGCCCTTATATAAATCCATGGTACGCCCACATCTCGAATACTGTGTACAGATGTGGTCTCCTCACCTCAAAAAAGATATTCTAGCACTAGAAAAGGTTCAGATAAGGGCAACTAAAATGATTAGGGGTTTAGAGAGGGTCCCATACGAGGAAAGATTAAAGAGGCTAGGACTCTTCAGCTTGGAAAAGAGAAGACTAAGGGGGGACATGATAGAGGTATATAAAATCATGAGTGATGTTGAGAAAGTGGATAAGGAAAAGTTATTTACTTATTCCCATAATACAAGAATTAGGGGTCACCAAATGAAATTAATAGGCAGCAGGTTTAAAACAAATAAAAGGAAGTTCTTCTTCACGCAGCGCACAGTCAACTTGTGGAACTCCTTACCTGAGGAGGTTGTGAAGGCTAGGACTATAACAATGTTTAAAAGGGAACTGGATAAATTCATGGTGGCTAAGTCCATAAATGGCTATTAGCCAGGATGGGTAAGAATGGTGTCCCTAGCCTCTGTTCGTCAGAGGATGGAGATGGATGGCAGGAGAGAGATCACGTGATCATTGCCTGTTAGGTTCACTCCCTCTGGGGCACCTGGCATTGGCCACTGTCGGTAGACAGATACTGGGCTAGATGGACCTTTGGTCTGACCCGGTATGGCCGTTCTTATGTTCTTATATTACTCTTTCTCATAGGCATCTGCATTTAGTAAAGAAAAACTACATTTTTTAATAAAATAACATGGACAACATTACAACTTTAAAAGAATGTTGTTAATGTCAAGCACTCATATTAGGAAATGCCAGAATTAAGGTTGCAGTTTGGCCCCTTTGTATGTATGATCATTGCAAGATCATATCATATTTTTTTCCACTGGACCCCACCGTCATTCAGTGCACAAGGAGGATCTGCTGTCAGCATGAATCAAGGTTTTGTATTGGAAGAGTCTGTGTCTATAAGGCCTTTGCCTCATTTGTTGTAGAAGTTGGAAGGTATGTAGTGAATGAGGCAGGAGTATGCAGGAACAGAACAGTTTCAAGATTAAGGGTAGATGAATGCTGCCTTGAAGAACTGGATTCTATCCCTGCCTCTGCCACAGAGTTCCTATTTGATGTCAGACCAAACTTTTCACTGGTAGTCACTAATTTGTGTTCTTTGAGTAGTGTCCCTATGGATGCTCCATTCTAGGTGCACATGCATCCCGTGTGTCTCACATTGGAGATTTTAGGTAGCAGAGCCAGTTCAGCCATGCATTCACCCCATGCAGCCTTGTGTTCTGCAATGTAGCTATATAGAGCTAAGCAGGCAAACCACCCTCTGTTCCTTCTCAACCGCCTCAGCAGTGTCCAAGTAGAGCTGACCTCAACTGTATTTTTCTCTTATCTACTAGTTAGTGTTAACTTGTACGCGTGCACGCACACACATATATATGTATATAGTTTTTAGTGTAAGGACCGTTGTCCTTTCATGTGTTTTTTTTTTTCTCCCCTCGGGGGAACTTAAACGCTGGGAGGCACACCTGGTTTTAAGTGTTGGCATTCATGCCAGAGGCAATCCTGATGAATGACAGGCCCTCCTGGTGTATCTGTTGCCTTAGGGAGTCACATGTTGCCCAAAAATGTAATTTATTCCTAACTTTAAAATCTAAAGTTAGAAAGAACTGGGAACTTAAGCTTTGTCTTGCTTGGACCAGCTTCTGACTCTGGCCAGGGGACACACCTCGTACAACAGTCTCTGAGCAAGTTAATTGCCTCAACCTCCTCAGTTCAGCACTCCCCTTGAGCATTGAAGAGGAAATTTCTGGAATCCTCACAAAAAGACTCTAGGAAGTGGCTTCAAGCCCTCGAAGTAGAGAATCTACCTTAAAGAGGCAGTCTCCGCTTCAGACAACCACTTTGACACCTACCAGTCTCCAGCTTGGTACTCACAAGGCTGTAGGTTCCTCAGGTACTGTGAGCACCAGAAAGTCCAAGGACTCTAAGGATTCCAGCTCTGGAAGATCGGTACCATCTGGAGATCAGAGTGGCAGGGAGAAGAAGACCAGTTCTTCTAAACTGGTACAAAAACAGTCTACCAGGCCTCTTGCTTGGCACTGCAAAAGACCAGACCAACACCTAGTGGTCACTTATTGGAGCACACAAAACATTCGATACCATAAGCTGCCTTTCCCTCAGTTACTTCTGCCCAGGCAGCCTCCTCAGTATCAACCACTGTTTCAAAATGCAAGCGTTCGATTCTCTCAGGATCTGGCAGTAGCAAAGACACCTGAATCTCCTTTATTCAGCAACATCAGTGCTGAGGATTTCTTGATCTCTGGACATTTCCCCAGTTTCAAGGGAGTCTCTGCCTAAATCAACGAGTGCCCTACCCATACCAAGGGATGATGATGAGGAAGTTCAAGTGCTTGCTCATGTCCATTCCACAATAGGTGTGTACACGCCACGTGCATCATTGCCGGAGATTTTTCCCTCAGTGGTATCCATCGGGCTAGCTCTAGCGCCCTCTGGTGCCACATGCTCATGCGCTGGTATAAGGCACGCGCCCCTGGCCACACACTTTCTCAGTTCCTCCTTATTGCCTATGACGGTTGCTGGAACAACCTCTCTTGCTTTGGCAAGGCTTCTTCTCAGTGGTTTTTGGACTCTCTCAAACTAGCAAGCCGTACTGGGGAGATACAACTAAGTCTGTGGGATGCCTTAGCCAAGTTCAAAGACGCTCTGTCTCAGGACGTAAGGAAGGAATTTTCTGCCCTTTTGGATGAGGGTCAGAATATGGCCAGGACCTCACTCCAGGCGGCACTGGATGCAGCCGACAGCAGCCAGGACGATGGCCTGTGCTGTCACCATGAGGCAAAGCTCTTGGCTTCAGTCCTCAAGACTTATTCAACAACCTATTCTAGCTAGCAAGGTAAAGAAATATGGGCTGGATGAATGGACTATAAGGTGGATAGAAAGCTGGCTAGATAATTGGGCTCAATGGGTAGTGATCAATGACTCCATGTCTAGTTGGCAGCTGGTATCAAGCAGAGTGCCCCAAGGGTCAGTCCTGGGGCCAGTTTTGTTCAGTATCTTCACTAATGATCTAGACGATGGCGTGGATTGCACCCTCAGCAAGTTTGCAGATGACACTAATCTGGGAGGAGTAGTAGATACTCTGGAAGGTAGGGATAGGGTACAGAAGGACCTAGACAAATTAGAGGATTGGGCCAAAAGAAATCCAATGAGGTTCAACAAGGACAAGTGCAGAGTCCTGCACTTAGGACGGAAGAATCCCATGCACTACTACAGACTAGGGACCGAATGGCTAGGCAGCAGTTCTGCAGAAAAGGACCTAGGGGTTACAGTGGACGAGAAGCTGGATGTGAGTCAACAGTGTGTCCTTGTTGCCAAGAAGGCTAACGGCATTTTGGGCTGTATAAGTAGGAGCATTGCCAGCAGATCAAGGGATGTGATCATTCCCCTCTTTTCGGCATTGGTGAGGCCTCATCTGGAGTACTGTGTCCAGTTTTGGGCCCCACACTACAAGAAGGATGTGGAAAAATTGGAGAGTCCAGCGAAGGGCAACAAAAATGAATAGGGGGCTGGAGCACACAATTTAAGAGAGGCTGAGGAAACTGGGATTATTTAGTCTGCAGAAGAGAAGAAAGGGGGGATTTGATAGTTGCTTTCAACTACCTGAAAGGGGGTTCCAAAGAGGATGGATCTAGACTGTTCTCAGTGGTACCAGATGACAGAACAAGGAGTAATAGTCTCAAGTTGCAGTGGGGGAAGTTTAGGTTGGATATTAAGAAAAACTTTTTCACTAGGAGGGTGGTGAAGCACTGGAATGGGTTACCTAGAGAGGTGGTGGAATCTCCTTCCTTAGATGTTTTTAAGGTCAGGCTTGACAAAGCCCTGGCTGGGATGATTTAGTTGGGGATTGGTCCCGCTTTGAGCAGGGGGTTGGACTAGATGACCTCCTGTGATCCCTTCCAACCCTGATATTCTATGATTCTATGACTTCCTCATGAGGTCCAGCAGTCTATTCAGGACCTCCCTTTTGAAAGCTCCTCATTATTCTCAAAGCAGACAGACACAAGACTTCATGGCCCGAAGGACTCAAGGGCCCTGGGCCACTATGCTCTGTCGGCTTAGAGCAGTGTTTCCCAAACTTGGGACGCTGCTTGTGTAGGGAAAGCCCCTGGTGGGCCGGGCCAGTTTGTTTACCTGCCATGGCTGCAGGTCCGGCTGATCGCAGCTCCCACTGACCGCGATTCACTGCTCCAGGCCAATTGGAGTTGCAGGAAGTGGCGGCCAGTACATCTCTTGGTCCGCGCCGCTTCCAGCAGCTCCCATTGGCCTGAAGCAGCAAACCACAGCTAGTGGGAGCCGCAGTCGGCCAGACCTGCCCCGGCAGGTAAACAAACCGACCCAGCCCGCCAGGGGCTTTCCCTACGCAAGCGGCGTCCCAAGTTTGGGAAACACTGGCTTAGAGGAAGCACTTCAGGTCCCAACAGCTATCACACTTGTCAGCTCCAGGTCTGAGACAGAAACCTTATAAAAGGAAAGGGAGAGGTTACAAGCATCGTCAACTGCTTCCTTCCACCTCAGCCTCCCAGCTGCGGTCACATAGGTACTACAGTGGGCCCAAGCAAGCCTTTTGAAGGTGTACCTGAGGGCACTATACCAGTTCCCACCTCAGATCCTGCCTCCCTTTTATTTTTGGACTGTCTGGCCCACTTCATCCCAGTGTGGTCCTGCATAATATCGGATCGCTGGGTGCTAAATACAGTGACGGTTGGCTATACCTTTCAGTTTTCGTCCACCCCTCCCTCCTATCTCCCGTCCATGTCCCTCTTCAGGGACCCTTCTCACGAGCAACTCCTCGCCCAGAAGGTGCCGACCCTCCTATGGATGGGTGCTGTAGAAAAGGTTCCTCAAGACTTGAGAGGGAATTGGTTTTTACTCCAATATTTCCTAATCTCAAAGACCAAGGGAGGGGCCTTTGGCCCATTCTGGAGCTTCATGTTCTCAACGGATAGCTTAAGAAACTGAGGTTCCGCATGGTCTCTCTGGCCTCCATCATTTCCTCATTGGATCCAGAGGACTGGTATACCGCCCTCGACTTAAAAGACGTCTACTTTCACATTTCTCTCTTCCATGGCCACAGAAGATTTCTCAGGTTTATTGTAAACCAAACCCACTACCAATTTACTGCTTTTCTCTTCGGCCTGTCTGTCTTCAGCCTGGTTTTTCACAAAGTGCATGGTGGTGGTAGCTGCCTTCCCGAGGTAGCAAGGCATTTAGGTCTACCCATACCTTAATGCATAGGCGCTGACTTCCCCTCTGCCTGATGGGGGCTCGACCCCTGGCCCCACTCCCATTCCTCCAAGTCCCCGCCCCTGCCCTGCCTCTTCTCTGCCTCCTCGCCTGAGCGGGCCGTGTCCCCACCACTCCCCCTCCCTCCTGGAGAGTATTAAGCGCCACCAAACAGCTGTTAGGCGGCGGAGCGGGGGTGGGAAGCGCTGGGAGGGAATGGGAGGAGCAGGGAGGTGGTGCGCTTGGGTGGAGGGAGGAGGTGGCGAGGAGGGTGGAGCTTGGCTGCTGCTGAGTGCAGAGCACCTGCTAATTTTTCCCGGTGGGTGATCCAGGCCCGGAGCACCCACAGAGTCTGCGCCTATGCCTTAATGACTGGTTGATCAATTACCCAAAAGAGACCCGTAAGAGACTCTGTGTGAATTCATTGGTTCATTTACTCTCTCCTCACACACACACTCTGTAGATGCCCATTAGTAGCAACATATTGGTGCCCTTTGCTATGTTGCTCCTAAGCGCCTGGTGCTGTTCTGGGGAGTGTTGTCTGACCAAAGACAGCCTGCTTTTTCTAATACTGTAAAATAGTACACCAAAGGCAGTGCACCCATTGCTGCCCAGTATCCCTTCCCTTGCAGAGCCAGTGGCAAAAGCCGTGACCTCACTCCTTCCCCTCCCTGCCCAATCACGCCAAAGCTCCATGTCCCCTCCTCTTACCATAAGCAAAGTGCCTCTGGCCTCTGCCCCCCAGGGGTACTGGTGTGGGCAAATGGCTGAGGTTCGTTGGTGTTGCACTGGTTGCAGGTTCACTGGTTGCAGGTGCAGCACATTCCCCTTGGCCCTGGGATTGCCACCATGTCAGCCCAGCCTTCAGAGCCAGGTTCTCCTGCAGCAGGTGGGAGAGCACCCCCTCCAGCAGGGGAGAGATGAGGGGACAGCAAAGGAAACAGAACCTATTACCCCAGTCAGACCAACAGTTCAGCCCCAGAGAACCCTGGGGCAGATAGATGAGGGGGATGACAGCAATACCAGTTTGGTCTATGGTGGAGGACATTGATGACAGATGGCTCATGGAGAGGTGGAGGAGGTTAGGTAGGCTGTGGCATATGAAGAGTGATTTGGAAGGGGTGGGGCATCCATGTTCCAGGATGGGGGAACCCCAAGGTTTGGGAGAATGGGGCAGGAGAACCTTGGGTTTGGCAGGGGAGCCCACAGCCAGCAAAATGGCTTAGTGAGCCCAGCTGCCAGGGACAGGCTGAAGATGCTCCCACTGGCAGCTTTCATGCCCCACCTTGGTGAGGGATGGATGTGTGGGGAGGGCACCATGCACAGCCTGCAATGTGGAGGGTGGGGGTCCTCCTAGCACGGACAGTGGAGGGGAGGGGGGGACTGGTCAGTATCCTGGGAAGGGGGTCCCCGACCTCCACTGCAAAAACACCCCGCCACCTGTAACCAAGAGGGAGAGGACAGCTCAATGCATGGGTGTGTCCCTGATACTCCTTACTGCAAAATAGCACACACACACACCCCTGCCTGCAAGCCAGACACTGAGGAAGGGAGGAGGAAACCTTCCAGTTGTGCCTCTTCTGCTCTTATGCTGTGGCTATGTTGCTGTTACTGAGTGGACAATTAATGGTGGGGAAAGTGTTCTCAGGGGAAATGTTGCTCATAAGTGGTGGTTGCTCTCAAAGGTGTTGCTGAAGACAAGCATTTACAAGTGTCTGTCTGTCTATCTAATTCAGCAGAATGACTGGCCAAGTATTCTACAATTGGTTAATAACATAGTAAAAGTATCCTGATTGGTTAATAACTTAGATTGGTTAATAATTAAATCACACAGTATTCTAATATCGTGCTGCAAAGATCTGCAGGAGATACATTAAAGAGCCATCTGAGCATCACTGGTTTAGGTTAATGTTTGATGGCAGCTGAATAAGGGTTTTAAAAGGTAGTAGTACTCTTCTATGCTTTGCACACAAACTAAGCTCTGATTACTTTTAGATGCCATTCGCAGAGGATTGTGCTGATGGGCAAAATATCATCACTGGACACCTGTGACTTGGCTCCACCTAACTAGGGTTTGGATGCTCTGCTGGGCTTTGTTAATCTCATAGTGCCACCCATTTGTGGTGCCAAAATGAGATGTCACCCTCAGCAGATTATATAAAAGACCTTCATAATATAATCCTCCTTTTTCTTATATGCTTTGATCAGCAGTGAAATAATGTAATGCCAGCATTAACTATCTTTGGGCATCTGAGTTAACACCTAAGTGAGATGAACAGGAACAGTTTATGCCTCTCTCAAAACTACTGTTTCAGACTCTCTGCAAATTCAGGCAGACATCACTTCATTGGTTACATTTGGCTTATATTTTGACTTTTTTTAGTCAGACTCTTTTTTTAAAAAAAAATCTTAGATTTTGGAGCACAAGATGGCGGGTCAGGAGCAGGTATGCCTTCCCCTCCTTTTTCCCCTTAACTTGAGCCCTTAGTCTTGATGATCTGACCATGCAAGTCCATGGAAACCTAAAGAAGCTAGACTTCACAAATGTTTTGGAGCTAAAAGCAATTCTCATCTTGTTAAAGCGTCTTCTCCCTGTATAAGCTGTATAAAAGAAAAGCATGATCCAGTGGTGAATACTATTATTATATCAATTGACCACAAAATATACCAGGAAGCGTTCCAGCTCTGGAAATAGCAAAGATGAGTTGTATGAAGACCATACTATCTGTCTTTTTTGTGGATGATGAACTATGATAAGTGTCCAATATAAATGCTCCCTGAAGGGTTCTTTCACTCATAAGAAACATCTCAATCTCTGAGCTGTCCAGTAGAATAAATATCAAATATCACTAATTCTGCTCCTGGAAGGGAAGGCTTTTATTCCCTAAATGATGCTTTTTATTGCATTGGAGCAAGAAGAGTCTCAAGGCTTTCTCTCTAGTGCAAAGGAGTACAAAATGCACACTGTATTTCAGTTCAGTGTTGCCTTTTAGACTGGAATAAGTGGTTGCCACATACTGGTATGCACTGGGTATTCGTTATTAGCCTTATCGGGGTGGATTCCTAATCAAGGAATGCACTTTGGAAATTGTCATGAAACTAATTTTAATACACTAGTTACTTTTTAGCTTGACCTGGAAGTCAGTATATAAGCTCCTTCTATTAATGACTAGTTTGTGATACCTCACCTTTTTGTTTGCACAGCAAGACTGCATATTTTAAAAGCCAGTTCTTAGATACTGAATTATAAAGCATATCAATACTTAGAAGTAGTGCTGGATGGACAAAAATACCATCTGGAGTACCTAGTTTGGTGTTGTGTATAGGTGCTGTTATATAAAAAAATATATTCCTAGGTGCTCTGCCCCTCCAAAAAAGACAAAACAAGACTCTTAAGTTAGCCTAAAGTTAAGCTTATATCTGTAAGTTTTTCAAAAAGGAAAAAAGGCCTTGACATATAGTAGATTTTTTTTCAAAAACGAACATTGAAAACCTGCTTAATTTATACTTAATCCAAAAGCAAACATTAGAAAGTGTGAAAATGCACAGTCCAAGTCTCTCAACCCACCTTAACATTGCCTTTGTCCCCTCCTAACCTTCCACCTTGTGCATCTGATTCACTGTGCATGTAAAATGAAAAGACATTTTGATGGCATTTTGGGAGGGTTTAAGATGACATCTTAAATTTATTAAATCCACTTTCTTGCCATAGTTTGTCTTTGGAATCAAGGAATATCGCTTTAATTGTGTACATGTCTCTAGTATGCTGTCATGCTTCCCCATGACTTGTAGACTATCTACTGTTGGTGTAGTCCCAGTTGTGGTAACATCTTCTGTATCTTTCAGTACTATACAATTGTTACATTTGAAACTCCATTTACTTTCAAGAATTACCTTGAACAGTCACTTCTTGTGTAGAAATAGAAAACCTTGTCACCTTTTCTTCAGTCTCCAGTACCACTCCAGATTCTTGGATAATGTTCCAGGCTGCAGATCTTTTCTGCCATCAGCTGTTCTCTCTCCCCAAAATAACACCAAGTATGAACTATGATCTTGAAAGATCTCCACCATGGGTGCAACCCAGTGCAGGACCATTTATGGAATGACTGCATTTGAAGAGCTCTAGAGCCACCTAAACATCAGTCGCTCTCTAGCAGCAACTCCTTGCTCCTGTTTGATGTCTCTTACTGGATCTTGACACAGTGGTACCCTCAAGCAGCTCCTGCAGGGATCAGAGGAACAACTGAGGATCATGTGGCCACCACTCCAATCCTGCCTTTACCAATTTTCAGTGGCTCATCTCATCAGCTCAGGAGTGGAGGAAGCTAAATGAGAGGGCACCAAAATGCCCTCCAGAGCCAGCACATTGAAATCCTTGCAGATTTCCTTCCCTTCCTCTCTCAAACGCTGGCCTCCTAGGAGGAAAGACTCACTGCTTTATGCTTAAGGAAGAGGAAAGATGGATCACAGTCACCAGGATTACTTGTTGGCCAAGATACGTCATGATTGTATACAGCTTAAATTTGCCTTTTTCTTATAAACGATAGATTTCTTAAAATAAAAATGTCTTAATTGACTGGTTACTTGTGTGTGTTATGGTAAAATGGTGCTTATGAAAGGATTTGAAGAAGAATACAAAATAGAATGTGAAGTAATATGGTAAACCAAGTCTGGGGAGAACGTTCTGCAAGTTTGGGGGAAAAGTTGAGAGACAGCCAAACATACAGATAGCAAATATATCTGACAAGTAACTCTTCCCTGATGGAAATTAAGCCTTTAGTGGAATCAGAAGTTCCATATTTCCTCTCATGGACTCAAATACAAAAGTTTTAATAGAGATCCTGTCAGTAGATACTTCCACCTTAAGACTTACCAGGAGAAGAATCTTTCCAGTTGGAGAAGCCTTAAGATAATTTATTTGCTCCTCAGGGCATGCTTGTTAGATCATGGCTACCCAAAAGCCAAAATCAGTTATGTTTGGCCAGGAAATATTATTGGTTCAGAGACTTATATTTAACTATACTCATCTCAAGTCTTGCAACTGGCTGTTTCAAAAGATGGGTACCAGAAAGTTTTTATTTAAAGTTTTCAGTTCTTATGGTAAGTGTCTGAGATTTTTTTTTACTTGGAAAAGTGACTGTAAAAATGGAACTTCTTAAATTTCTTCAATCAAACAGAAGTTCATGTAGATATAATACTTAAATTGTCCAAGTATTGTTAGTGGGGCTGTCAATTAATCACAGTTAACTCATGCGATTAACTACAAAAGATTAATCACACTGTTAAACAATAGAATACTAATTGAAATTTATTAAATATTTTGGATGTTTTTCTACATTTTCAAATGTATTGATTTCTATTACAATATGGAATACAACATGTACAGTGCTCACTTTATATTTTATTACAAATATTTGCATGTAAAAATGATAAACAAAAGAAATAGTATTTTTCAGTTCACCTCATACAAGTACTGTAGTGCAATCACTTTATCATGAAAGTGTAATTTACAAATGTAGAATTTTTTTGTTACATAACTGCATTCAAAAACAAAACAATGTAAAACCTTAGAGCCTATAAGTCCACTCAGTCCTACTTCTTGTTCAGCCAATCACTAAGACAAACACGTTTGTTTACAGTTATGGGAGATACTGCTGCCCACTTTTTATTTACAATGTCACCTGAAAGTGAGAACAGGTGTTTGCATAGAACTTTTGTAGCTGGCGTTATAAGGTATTTACGTGCCAGATTCGTATGTCCCTTCGTGCTTCAGCCACCATTCCAGAGGACATGCTTCCATGCTGATGTTGCTCGTTTATAAAAAATGTGTTAATTTTTGACTGAACTCCTTGGGGGAGAATTGTATGTATTCTGTTCTCTTTTACCTGCATTCTGCCATATATTTCATGTTAGAGCAGTCTCGGATGATGACCCAGCACATGTTCATTTTAAGAAAACTTTCACAGCAGATTTGACAAAATGCAAAGGTACCAATGTGAGATTTCTAAGGATAGCTACAGAATTTGACCTAAGGTTTAAGAATCTGAAGTTCTCTCCAAAATCTGAGAGGGACAAGGTGTGGAGCATGCTTTCAGAAATCTTAAGAGAGCAACACTCCAATGCAGAAACTACAGAACCCGAACCACCAAAAAAGAAAATCAACCTTCTGCTGGTGGCATCTGACTCACATGATGAAAATGAACATGTGCTGGTATGCTCTGCTTTGGATCATTATTGAGCAGAACCCGTCATCAGCATGGATGCATGTCGTCTGGAATGATGGTCGAAGCATGAAGGGACATATGACTCTTTAGCACATCTGGTATCTTGTGACACCAGCTACAACAGTGCTATGCGAACGCCTGTTCTCACTTTCAGGTGACATTGTAAACAAAAGCAGGCAGCATTATCTCCTGCAAATTGTAACCAAACTGATTTATCTGAGCGATTGGCTGAAGTAGTACTGAATGGACTTGTGGGCTCTAAAGTTTGATATTGTTTTATTTTTGAATGCAGTTATTTTTTTGTACATAATTCAACATTTGTAAGTTCAACTTTCATGATAAAGAGATTGCACTACACTTTGTACTAGGTGAATTTAAAAATACTATTTTGTTTTTTTAGTGCAAATATTTGTAATAAAATAAAGTGAGCACTGTAGACTTGGTATTCTACGTTGTAATTGAAATCAGTGTATTTGAAAATGTTGAAAACATCCAAAATATTTAAATAAATAGTATTCTATTATTGTTTAACAATGCGATTGTGATTAATTTTTTAATCGCATGACACCCCTAACTGTTAGGTTCCTTTTTTTGTATCTGAACCTGCTTTTAATAAAAAAGATGCTTCTTAATCAGCTAATCTGCTTTCCATGTGTATTCAGAATCATAACTGTTAATTTTATTGACTAAAATAAGTTTTACTAATGTTTGGTTTTGTCAGGGATAGAGAACCAGTACGACTCTAGAAGAGTGAACAAAATTCTGTTCTTGCTTGTGCATGATCAACTGAGTTGTTGAGAGAGCTCTTCTTGGAGAATCTTCGTTGTTGACATGTTAGCCAGAAAGAAATTCTGTTTTATCTTCGGGTCCATATTGAGTTTACACATCTAACTGTTTAAAAACTTATTTTTAAACTGAACTGTTTTCATCTGAATCAGAGATGACAAACACTGAGCTCCATGAATCACTTATTACCAAGTTGCACTCTGAATAGAACCACAC